>NC_069790.1:108152745-109402745 GCF_027406575.1 Nycticebus coucang | reverse complement strand
AGGGCAGTACAGTGAGACTCTGTCTCTACAAAAAAAAAAAAAGTCAGGCAAAAAAAACAGAGACAGTCTCATTCACCCTTGCTAGAGTTCTGTGGCATCATAGCTCACAGCAACCTTAAACTCTTGGGCTCAAGCTATCCTCTTGCTTCAGCCTCCTAATTAACTAAGACTACAGGTACCTGACATAATGCCTGGCTATTTTTAGAGATGGGGGTCTCACTTTTGCTTGGCTAGCTTTGAACACCTGCACGCAAGCAATCCACCCTTTTGGCCTCCTAGAGTCTGTGATTACAGGCATTTTTTATTTATTTATTTATTTATTTATTTATTTTTTATTTTGGCCGGGGCTAGGTTTGAACCCACCACCTCCGGCATATGGGACCTGCGCCCTACTCCTTGAGCCATAGGCGCCGCCCTATTTTTTGTTTTTAAGATAGAGTCTTACTGCCACGCCCACGGCATATAGCCGTAGTGAGGCAGTGCTGTCCGCGTTATAGAACGACGGGAAGGTGGTTTGTGCTCCCCGGAGCTTTGCCCCCAGCGCCCCCAGTATGCACAGCATCAGAAATGTTGCCTAGCATGCTCAGTTACCCGCTTAAGTTTAAAGATTGTGGTGTCTACTCATGTGTTTGTCATCCTGTACCAGAAGTCTGTTTGTTCTAATAAATTGTCAATATGTACTTTCCTAAGAATGAGCACAATGCACTACTAATCCAGATAGAGCACAGCCTTGTGAGCTGCTAAACTCAGTGACACCAACAATGAGCACATAAAGATGTTTTCCCACCAGTGAGCTAAGACGATAAGCCCAAGGACATGAAATACAAATTATCTACATAAGTTACAAAGTCACTGAAACACATCCACCCACCATAAAGTCCTGTTCAGAACATCTTGTTTCACCAATTGTCACGCATAATAAAAATCAATAGGAAAAATAATACTTGTCAAGGAATTTACTCTAAATCAAAATTATAATTATCAATAACAATAAGATCAAATAGTAAATGTGGAATTAGTCAAGCATTAACATAAAGAAGATGTCAAGCTGTTCTAAAAAGATAATAAGAAACTGAGATAGGAGAAAGCGGGCAGAGTTGACTAATAACCGCCACCCTCCGGAAGCAGAACGTTAAAACATAACAATGCATGATAAATCACACTTGTAAACGCAAAGATAACCCGCACACGTAAGCAAAAAGATTGCATTATGTAAGCTCTGTAAAAATGTATAAATACCAACATGTATACCCAATAAATTCACAGCTGCATACTCCAACCCGTAGTGTGTCAGACTGTCTTTCCTGCGCCGACCTCTCAACTTTCCTCGTTCCTTCTCCCTGCACTCCCTCGGACTGAAGGCCACCGACAGGGCGGTCCGTTGCATCTTACTCTGCCACCCTGGGTAGAGTGCCATGGCATCATCATAGCTCACAGCAAACTCAGCTTGAGGCTCTGTCTCAAAAAAAAAAGAAAATAATAAAATAATAAATAAATAAATAAATAAATAAAATAAAAAATCAAAGCAAGCAAGAGTGAATTTTAATGTAAACTATGGACTTAAATTGATAAAGGCGGAGGCATCACAGGTTTGTTTTCTTTTTTTTTTTTTAAGACAGAGCCTCAAGCTGTTGCCCTGGGTAGAGTGCTGTGGCATTACAGCTCACAGCAACCTCCAACTCCTCGGCTTAAGTGATTCTCTGCCTCAGCCTCCCAAGTAGCTGGGATGACAGGTGCCCACCACAATGCCCAGCTGTTTTTTGGTTGTAGCCATTATTGTTGTTCGGCGGGCCTGGGCTGGATTCAAAACTGCCAGCTCAGGTGTATGTGGCTGGCGCCTTAGCCACTTGAGCCACAGGCACCAAGCCAGGTTTGTTTTATTTCTAAAAATTGCATTGGCTAGTCAGGGTTTTCTCTGGTTCCATGTTTTTTTTTTTTTTTAATTTTTTTAATTTTTTAAAATTTATTTTTATTTATTTATTTATTTATTTATTTATTTATTTTGAGACAGAGTCTCACTATGTTGCCCTTGGTAAAGTGCCGTGGCATCACAGCTTACAGCAACCTCCAACTCTTTGGGCTTAAGCGATTCTCCTGCCTCAGCCTCCCAAGTAGCTGGGACTATAGGTGCCTGCAACAACACCCAGCTATTTTTTGGCTGTAGTTGTCATTGCTGTTTGGCAGGCCCAAGCTGCACTCGAACTCACCACCTCTGGTATATGTGGCTGGCACCCTAGCTGCTTGAGCTACAGGAGCCAAGCCTGGTTCCATTCCATGTTTTTTCAAGTTCTTTAAAGTATGACTATGGTGCTTTGATGGGGATTGCATTAAATCTGTAGATTGCTTTGGGTAGTATGGACATTTTAGTAATGTTGATTCTTTCCAGCCATGAGTATGGTATGTTCTTCCATTTGTTAACATCTTCTGCTATTTCTTTTCTCAGGGTTTCACAGTTCTCTTTATAGAGATCCTTCACATTCTTTGTTAGATATATTCCTAGGTATTTCATTTCCTTTGAAGTTCCTGTGAAGGGTATTATGTCTTTAATTTGTTTCTCAGTTTGACTACTGTTGGCATATATCAAAGCTATCAATTTGTGGACATTGACTTTATATCCCAAGACATTACTGTATTCTTTGATCACTTCAAAGAGCCTTGTAGTTGAGTCACTGGGGTTTTTCAGGTATAACATTATGCCATACATGAAGAGTAAAAGTTTGACCTCCTTTTCCCTATTCAAATACCCTTGATTTCTTTTCTTTTCTTTTCTTTTTTTTTGAGACAGAGGCTCACTATGTCACCCTTGGTAGAATGCCGTGGTGTCACGGTTCACAGCAACTTCAAACCCTTGGGCTTAAGAGATTCTCTTGCCTGAGCCTCTCAAGTAGCTGGGACTACAGGCGCCCACCATAACGCTGGACTATTTTTTGGTTGCAGTTGTCATTGTTGCTTGGCAGGCCCAGGCTGGGTTTGAACCCGCTAGCTTCAGTGTATGTGCCTGGTGCTCTACTCAGTGAGCTACAGGTGCCAAGCCAATACCCTTGATTTCTTTCTCATGCCTAATTGTGATGGCTAGGACTTCCAGCAGTATGTTGAATAGCAGTGGGAATAGTAGACATCTTTGTCTGATTCCAGTTTTAAGTGGAAACGCTTTCAGTTTTACTACATTTAATATGATATTGGCTTTGAGTTTATTGTAGATGGCCTCTATCAGTTTAAGAAATGTCCCAGCCAAAAAAAAAAAGAAAGAAAGAAAGAAAGAAATGTCCCAGCCATGCCTATTTTCATAAGTGTTCTTATCAGAAAAGGATGCTGAATTTTGTCAAATGCTTTTATGCATCAATTGAGGGGGATCATATGGTCTTTATTTTTGCTTTTATTTATGTGATGAATTACATTTATAGATATATGTTGACCCAGCCTTGAATCCCTGGGATAAAACCCACCTAATCATGATGTATAATATTTTTTAATGTGTAGCTGTGTTCTGTTTGTTAGGATCTTATTAAATATTTTGGTCTGTAAATTTCGTTTTTAGTTGGACCATTTCCTGATTTTGGAATTAAGGTATATTTGCTTCATAGAATGTGTTGGGGAGGATTCCTTCCTTCTTATGTTTTGGAATAGGTTATACAATGTAAGTACCAGTTCCTCTTTGAAGTTTTGGTAAAATTCTGGTGTGAAACCATCTGGTTCAGGGATTTTCTTTTTTGGAAGATTTTGTATTGTTGATGCAATTTCAGTACTTCATATGAGTCTATTCAAAATTTTTAATTCTTTCCAGTTGAGTGTAGGAAGGAGTTGTGATTCCAGGTATTAGTCTATTTCCTCCACTTCAAATTTCTGGGCATAAGGGGTGCAGCAAGATGGTGGTTGAGTAATAGGTGTCCCTGCAATTGGGCACAGTGAGTCTGGGGATATAAGACTCCAGGCATCTCTGGCTGGTGGGATCTGCCTATAATCATCGCTTTGAGGATATTGGGAGTCAGCAAGAGACTTCTGGACCCTAAGAAGAGGGCAAAAACAGTGGAAAACTGGAAAGTGGTTGCATGTGTTCAATTGACCTAATTCTTCTGGCAGTCATAAGTACAAGCAGCAACAAGACTGCAAACCAGAAAGTCCTTGCCTGTGAACTACTTTGGTGTTTTTGGACTTGGCACTCAGTTAAATTGCCTTGGGGAGAGCTTGAGCAGGAGTGCAGAGAACTTTGGGCATTGTCTAGGGCCCCAGACAGCCACTGAGCTGGATGGAGCAAATAGTGTTTGGCTATGGGCCGCAGGGAGCCAAGTGAGAGAACTGCCCTGGCAAGCTCCACCCTCAGGGTTGCAGAGCAAGGATCAGGTGGGAACTAGTAACCTAGTGACTGAGTAGCCTAAAGGTGGGGACTGAGCTGCCTTACAGCCTTAAACCTCAGGGGCAGAGTGAGACCTGTTTTGGCACACTGGAGTGTCAGGCTGTAGCCCTGGGTAGAGTGCCGTGGCATCACAGCTCATAGCAACCTCAAACTCCTAGGCTTGGCGTCACCTAGACCTCCATAAGAGCTGCGCTGTGACCCTGGACCTGCAACCCACACCCGCCAGGCCTCTGCATGCCTGACCAGGAATTGAGGGAGCTGTGCAACCCTGTGTCCTCCCTCCTGTACCCTCCCTGCCTCCACACTGGCCCGCTTGTCTGGCCAGGGACTCTGGTAACTGCGTGCCCTCTGGAGCCCTCACTGACTCTGCGCAGAGCCCTTCTCCCGGCCAGAGACTGCTGGAGCCCTGGGCTCTCTATGCCAAAGTCACTGGGCACCAGGCACTCCCAGAACCATGCGCTCCACCTCCCACCCTGTTGCTGGATCCGGGTGTGTCACACACCAGAGCTGCTTCAACAACCAGAACTCCATGGCTGGGGCAACACCAGAGGAACTACACAGGGTCACTCCCTACAAAGATCCAGCAACAATAGAGTGATCCCTCTGGGTTCTAATCTTGGAGAGACACCTCCCCAACTCTGAGGATGGCCAGAGGCAACGGCGAAAAATAATCATGAGGCGAAATCAACAGAAAAACTCTGGCAATATGAATAATCAGAGTAGATCAACTCCTGCAAGGATCAATGGGGCAGACACAGCACAAGATCCCATGCACAAACAAATAGCTGAGATGTCAGAAATCAAATTCAGAGTCTGGATAGCAAATAAGATCAAATTAGAATTCCAAGCAGTAACCCAAATGATATCTCAAGAATTCAATGAATTCAAAGACCAAATGACCAAAGATTTTGACACATTGAGACAAGAAGTTGCAACCCTCAAAGATCTGAGAAACATAGTAGAATCCCTCAGTAACAGAATGGACCAAGCAGAAAAAAGGATTTCTGACATTGAAGACAAAGCTTTTGAACACTCCCAAACTCTCAAAGAGGAGGAGAAATGGAGGGCAAAAACAGATCACGCTCTCAGAAACCTCTGCGATAATTCTAAGAAAACCAATATTTGTCTTATAGGGATCTCTGAAAGCAAAGAAGTGGCTTCACAAGGCACAGAGTCTCTTCTCCATGAGATTATGAAGGAGAACTTTCCAGACATGCCAAGAGATTCTGAAATTTAGATAGCAGAGAGTTTCAGAACTCCAGCACGACTCAACCCAAATAAGACATCTCCCAGACACATCATGATCAATTTCACTAAAGTTGATATGAAGGAGAAAATTCTGAAAGCAGCCAGATGAAAGAAAACCATCACCTACAAGGGCAAGAATATTAGAATAACTGCAGATCTCTCTGCTAAAACCTTTCAAGCTACAAGAGGATGGTCATTGACTTTTAATCTCCTAAAACAAAATAACTTTCAACCCAGGATCATGTGCCCAGCTAAACTGAACTTCATTTATGATGGAGAAATTAAATATTTCAATGTAGTTCACATGTTGAAGAAATTTGCCATAACTAAACAAGCTCTCCAGAAAATTCTCAGACCTATCCTCCATAAAGATCAGCGTAATCCTCCACCACAAAAGTAAACCCACCCAGAAAATTTTGATCAAATTCCAACTTCCACAGTCGCAAAAGGATTAAAAATGTCCACCGGACTCTTGAAAGGCTTATCAATATTCTCAATTAATGTGAATGGTTTAAATTACCTCTAAAGAGGCACAGGTTGGCTGAATGGATACAAAAACTCAAGTCAGATATCTGCTGCATACAAGAATCTCATCTTACATTAAAAGACAAATATAGACTCAAGGTGAAGGGATGGTCATCTATACTCCAAGCAAATGGAAAGCAGAAAAAAAGCAGGTGTTGCAATCCTATTCGCAGATGCAATAGGCTTTAAACCAACCAAAATAAGGAAGGATAAGAATGGACACTTCATATTTGTTAAAGGTAATACTAAATATGATGAGATTTCAATTATTAATATTTATGCACCCAACCAGAACATATCTCAATTTATAAGAGAAACTCTAACAGACATGAGCAACTTGATTTCCTCCAGTTCCATAGTAGTTGGAGTTTTTTTTTTTTTTTTTTTTGTAGAGACAGAGTCTCACTTTATGGCCCTCGGTAGAGTGCCGTGGCCTCACACAGCTCACAGCAACCTCCAACTCCTGGGCTTAAGTGATTCTCTTGCCTCAGCCTCCCAAGTAGCTGGGACTACAGGCACCCGCCACAACTCCCGGCTATTTTTTGGTTGCAGTTTGGCCAGGGCTGGGTTTGAACCCATCACCCTCAGTATATGGGGCTGGCGCCTTACCGACTGAGCCACAGGTGCTGCCCTGTAGTTGGAGATTTTTTTTTTTTTTTTTATTGTTGGGGATTCATTGAGGGTACAATAAGCCAGTTACACTGATTGCAATTGTTAGGTAAAGTCCCTCTTGCAATCATGTCTTGCCCCCATAAAGTGTGATACACACTAAGGCCCCACCCTCCTCCCTCCATCCCTCTTTCTGCTTCCCCTCCCATAACCTTAATTGTCATTAATTGTCCTCATATCAAGATTGAGTACATAGGATTCATGCTTCTCCATTTTTGTGATGCTTTACTAAGAATAATGTCTTCCACGTCCATCCAGGTTAATAGGAAGGATGTAAAGTCTCCATTTTTTTTAATGGCTGAATAGTATTCCATGGTATACATATACCACAGCTTGTTAATCCATTCCTGGGTTGGTGGGCATTTAGGCTGTTTCCACATTTTGGCAATGGTAAATTGAGCTGCAATAAACAGTCTAGTACAAGTGTCCTTATGATAAAAGGATTTTTTTCCTTCTGGGTAGATGCCCAGTAATGGGATTGCAGGATCAAATGGGAGGTCTAGGTTGAGTGCTTTGAGGTTTCTCCATACTTCCTTCCAGAAAGGTTGTACTAGTTTGCAGTCCCACCAGCAGTGTAAAAGTGTTCCCTTCTCTCCACATCCACGCCAGCATCTGCAGTTTTGAGATTTTGTGTAGTTGGAGATTTTAACAGCCCTTTAGCAGTGCTGGATAGATCCTCCAAAAAGAAGCTAAGTGAAGAAATTGTAGATTTAAACTTAACCATTCAACATCTGGACCTAACAGACATCTAGAGAACATTTCATCCCAACAAAACTGAATACACTTCTTCTCATCAGTCCACGGAACATACTCCAAAATAGACCACATCCTAGGCCACAAATCTAACCTCGGTAAATTTAAAAAAATAGAAATTATTCCTTGCATCTTCTCAGACCATCATGGAATAAAAGTTGAGCTCAATAACAAGAGGAATCTGCATACCCATACAAAAACATGGAAGCTAAACAACCTTATGCAGAAGAATAGATGGATTATAGACAAGATTAAGAAGGAAATCACCAAATTTTTGGAACAAAACAACAATCAAGACACAAATTACCAGAACCTCTGGGATACTGCAAAGGCGGTCCTAAGAGGGAAATTTATAGCACTGCAAGCCTTCCTCAAGAAAACAGAAAGAGAGGAAGTTAATGGGACATTTCAAGCAACTGGAGAAGGAAGAACACTCCAACCCCAAACCCAGCAGAAGAAAAGAAATAACCAAAATCAGAGCAGAATGAAATGAAATTGAAAACAAAAGAATTATACAACAGATCAATAAATCCAAAAGTTGTTTTTTGGAAAAGATCAATAAAATAGATTGGGCTTTGGCCAACCTAACCAGGAAAAAAAGAGTAAAATCTCTAATTTCATCAATCAGAAATGGTAATGATGAAATAACAACAGACCCCTCAGAAATTCAAAAAATCCTTAATGAATACTACAATAAAACTCTACTCTCAGAAATATGAAAATCTGAAAGAAATGGACCAATACCTGGAAGTACGCCACTTACCAAGACTTAGCCAGAACAAAGTGGAAATGTTGAATAGGCCTATATCAAGTTCTGAAATGGATCAACTATACAAAATCTTCCTAAAAAGAAAAGCCTAGGACCAGATGGCTTTACTTCAGAATTCTACCAAACCTTTAAAGAAGAACTAGTACCTATATTAATAAACCTCTTCCAAAATATAGAAAAGGAAGGAATACTATCCCAACACATTCTACGAAGCAAACATCACCTTGATTCCTAAACCAGGGAAAGACCCAACAAGAAAAGAAAACTATAGACCAATACCACTAATGAATATTGATGCAAAAATAGTCAATAAGATCCTAACAAACAGAATCCAACAACACATCAAACAAATTATACACCATGACCAAGTGGGATCTATCCCAGTGTCTCAAGGCTGGTTCAATATACATAAATCTATAAATGTAATTCAGCACATAAACAAGCTAAAAGATAAAGAGCATATGATTCTCTCAATTGATGCAGAAAAAGCTTTTGATAATATCCAGCATCCCTTCATGATCAGAGCACTTAAGAAAATTGGTATAGAAGGGACATTTCTTAAACTGATAGAGGCCATCTATAGCAAACCCACAGCCAATATTGTATTGAATGGAGTTAAATTGAAATAATTTCCACTTATATCAGGAACCAGGCAAGGTTGCCCATTGTGTCCATTGCTCTTTAACATTGTAATGGAAGAAAAGGCGATCAAGGGTATCCACATAGGGTCAAAAGAGATCAAACTTTCACTCTTCACAGATGATATGATCATATATCTGGAAAACACGAGGGATTCTACTACAAAACTTTTAGAAGTGATCAAGGAATATAGAAATGTCTCAGGCTACAAAATCAACACCCATAAATCTGTAGCCTTTATATATACCAACAATAACCAAGCTGAAAAAACAGTCAAGGACTCTATACCTTTCACAGTAGTGCCAAAGAAGATGAAATATTTATCTAACAAAGGATGTGAAAGATCTCTATAAAGAGAACTATGAAACTTTAAGAAAAGAAATAGCTGAAGATGTTAACAAATGGAAAAACATACCACGCTCATGGCTGGGAAGAATCAACATTGTTAAAATGTCTATACTACCCAAAGCAATATATAATTTTAATGCAATTCCTATTAAAGCTCCACTGTCATATTTTAAAGATCTTGAAAAAATAATACTTTGTTTTATATGGAATCAGAAAAAAACCTCGAATAGCCAAAACATTTCACTAAATAAAAACAAAGCGGGAGGAATCATACTACCAGACCTGGGACTGTACTATAAATCGATAGTGATCAAAACAGCATGGCACTGACACAAAAACACAGAAGTAGATGTCTGGAACAGAATAGAGAACCAAGAGGTGAATCCAGCTACTTACCGTTATTTGATCTTTGACAAGCCAATTAAAAACATTCAGTGGGGAAAAGATTCCCTATTTAACTAATGGTGCTGGGTGAACTGGCTGGCAACCTGTAGAAGATTGAAACTGGGCCCACACTTTTTGCCATTAACTAAGATAGACTCTCACTGGATAAAAGATTTAAACTTAAGACATGAAAGTATAAAAATACTTGAAGAAGAAGAACAACAACAAAAAAATACTTGAAGAAAGTGCAGGGGAAACTCTTGAAGGAATCGGCCTGGGTGAATATTTTATGAGGAGGATTCCCCAGGCAATTGAAGCAGTATCAAAAATGCACTACTGGGACCTGATCAAACTAAAAAGCTTCTGCATAGCCAAGAACATAGTAAGTAAAGCAAGCAGAAAGCCCTCAGAATGGGAGAAAATATTTGCAGGTTATACCTCCCATAAAGGTCTAATAACCAGAATCCACAGAGAACTCAAACGTATTGGCAAGAAGAGAACAAATGATCCCATCTCAGGGTGGGCAAGGGACTTGAAAAGAAACTTCTCTAAAGAAGACAGACGCATGATCTACAAACACATGAAAAAAAGCTCATCATCCTTAATCATCAGAGAAATGCAAATCAAAACTACTTTGAGATATCACCTAACCCCAGTAAGAGTAGCCCACATAACAAAATCCCAAAACCAGAGATGTTGGTGTGGATGTGGAGAAAAGGGCACACTTCTACACTGCTGGTGGGAATGCACACTAATACATTCCTTCTGGAAGGATGTTTGGAGAATACTTAGAGACCTAAAAATAGACCTGCCATTCGATCCTGTAATTCCTTTACTAGGTTTATATGCAGAAGACCAAAGATCACAATATAACAAAGACATCTGTACCAGAATGTTCATTGCAGCCCAATTCATAATTGCTAAGTCATGGAAGAAGCCCAAGTGCCCATCGACCCACGAATGGACTAACAAATTATGGTACATGTATGCCATGGAATATTATGCAGCCTTAAAGAAAGATGGAGACTTTACCTCTTTCATGTTTATGTGGATGGAGCTGGAACATATTCTTCTTAGCAAAGTATCTCAGGAATGGAAGAAAAAGTATCCAATGTACCAGCCCTACTATGAAGCTAAAGTATAGCTTTCACATGAAGGCTATAACTCAACCATAGCACAAGACTATGAGGAAAAGGCCAAGGAAGGGGAAGGGAGGGGGTAGGTTAGGGTGGAGGGAGGGTAATGGGTGGGGCCACACCTACGGTGCATCTTAGAATGGGTACAGGTGAAACTCACTAAAGGCAGAATACAAATGTCTACGTACAATAACTAAGAAAATGCCACGAAGGCTACGTTGAACAGTTTGACGAGAATATTTCAGATTGTATATGAAACCAGCATATTGTACCCCTTGATTGCACTAATGTACACAGCTATGATTTAACAATAAAAACAAACAAACAAACAAACAGAAAAAAATTTCTGGGCATAGAGATTTTTGTAGTAATCATTGAAGATTTTTTGTGTCTGTGGTATCTGTTGTTATTTCCTCTTTTTAGTTTCTGATTGAGGTTATTAGAGGTCTTACTGTTCCATTTCTGGGTATTCTAGCCATGGCTTTATTTATTTTTATTAACCTTTGAAAGAACCAACTTTTTGTTTCGCTGATTTTTTAAATGGTTCTTATGTCCTCAATTTCATCTTCTCAATTCTATTCATCTTGTTTGCCATCCATATTCTGAATTCAGCTTTCAATATTTCAACAAGTTCTCTATGGAAGGTATTTTTTTATTTTTTTGAGACAGTCTCATTATGCTACCCTCAATAGAGTGCTATGGCATCACAGCTCACAGCAACCTCAAACTCTTGGGCCTAAGCAATTCTCTTGCCTCATCCTCACAAGTAGCTGGGACTACAGGTGCCTGCCACAATGCCTGGCTATTTTTTTGTTGCAGTTGTCATTGCTGTTTAGCAGGCCCAGGCCAGGTTCGAATGTGCCAGCCTCAGTGTATGAGGCTGGTGCCGTAACTACTGTGCTAGAGGCACCAAGCCTATGAATGGTAGTTTTCTGCTATAACTCACTTGTAATCTCTTAGGGCCGTTGAACTGCTCTGATTTTACATTTTGCCAGAATTCTGCAGGTTTCTCCCCATGTGTATTTTCAGCTTACTTTTTACATTAATCATGATTTTAAGCTGAGATATTAGTTTATCCCTAAATACTCATTGAGAGATAATCCATTTGGAGACCTTTAGGCAGCACCCCAGAGACTTGTTTGGAAACTAAAACTGGGGGGCTGGAATCAGTTATGGAAGCCCTGGGATATGGATCTCATCACCCCTTCACTTATGATTGTTGAAATAAATTAGAGATTATATCTGTGGTTCCTGTAGCACACAGCCTCCCAAATCTCCCTTTCTGAGCTGCAGTGTGAGATTCTCTGAGAGACAGCCTTCCTTTCTCCAATTTAGGTGGTGCAGCGCTGAGTGGCTGACCTAGGGTGCTCCTAACTTGAGGAATCTCCCAGTTAGCACACCAGTGTGTTTCTGTTCTAGTATCAGTCTGCCTTCAACCCAGTTTAAAGGAGCTGTGGAATTTTGCCAAAGTCCCTGTTGTAATAATATGTGGAACCACTATGGGCCACCCCTTCCTCCACTGGCCTCCAAACTCCTCTCACCCAATTTTCTACCCTGGAGCATAAATACCCCTTGCCCGAACAAATTCAAAATGCTGGGGTTTTTCACCAAAGTTTTGGCCATAACTGACTGGATTTACTGTGATCCTCACCCACAGTTTGGGGAGAGGAACCATCGATGCTATCTGTTTCCAGGAACTTCCTAGGGCAGGTTCACGTGAGGCTAGGCCTGTCTCTCTCCAAGTTGGCAGGGGGTTGAGGGATGGGGGTGGGGGAGCCAGGCTGAAAGCCAGGAAAGGCCTGCCAGGCACAGATGCTGGGCAGAGCCACTCTAGAAGGAAGGGAAAAGGTCCCTCCCGGAGGAGGGACCCAGGCTCATCAAAGTCAGTGCATCCAAGCCACAATTTCCTTGGGCAGTGGGTAAGGGGTGGGGCACACTTGGTCACTGGACCACATAATGTAGAGGACCCTTAGAGACCTAGGCAGTCATATAGGAGACCAAGGCCTGCCTTCCTCTCCCTGTGGCCAGTTTAGGAGAGCAGGGCCTGCCTCCCTCCCACTGTGGTCAGTTTAGGATGTAGCTGGTTATGGTAAGGAGAGAAAATAGCCTCTATGAACCTTGGTTCTCTTGCCCTTCTAGTGTCTGGGGATGGAGCAGCCCCTTCAGGCTAGCTGGCCTAGCACTCCACTTGCCTAAGAGCTGGGAGGCTGGAGTCTGCAGGGAACAGTCTGTTGGGTGATCAAAGGCAGGAGGGATGTACTGTGGGCACAGATGGTGGAGACAAAGTTTGTTCTCTTTTCCGTTAGATGGGATGGGGACCCATGAGGTGGAAATTCCTAGGTGCATGAAAATTGGAGTGTTATGGCTTTCTCCTGTGGGGTAAGAAAGCCTGTGTTTGTTGCTCTGAGCAGAGAGTCCCAGGTAGGGTAGGGGAGGTCCTTACATCTTTGCTTGGTACTGGGTTCCTTCAGTCCCTTCAGCCTATAATTGTTAATTGTTCTCTCCCCTCCTCTTTCGTGTCTTCATTTGTCTCAGGGTTATGTTAAGCTCCTTGATTTCTTCTCCTTGTGTTCCACCCACCCATATCAACTGCTCCTTTAACCAACCAGCGTGGAGAAGGGAAATGAACCAGAGTGGAAGTGATGGATTGAGGAAAATACAACACAAGAGAAGGAAGACACAGAGACAAAAGATGGGATCAGGAGGTCTGACTGAGCTGATGGCTGCAGCCAGCACCAAAGCACAAAGTCAGTTTTATTTTATAGCATCTCGACAGGGTTGTCTATGGGGAAGAAGCATAGATAATATGGGGAAGTAGCATAGACAAAAGACATAGCTTTGGTCTTACAGTATGATTGGAAAATGTAAATGACTTTAATAAAAACAAATCATCCTCTTAATGGTTTCCACTCAACTTCGTTAACATGTGATAAGAAGTGAAAAGGGAAAGATCAAAAGGATCTCTGCATAGTTCTTAAAAATTAACTAGAGAAGAAAAGAGCTACTTGACTTCTGGCAGGGGGAGCATGAAGAAAGGAATATGGTTGTTCGGGGAAAGGAAAAGAAGCAGTTGGGGGTTCATTCCCTGAATGTTCCCCAGGCTGTGGGGGCCCTGCTGCCTCATAGCCAGCTCTCCACAGCTCCAAGTTCACTTCAGTCCAATTTTTCTTCTTCTGGACTTCACTCTGGTGAAAGCTGTCTCTAGTTGGCCATCTTGTTGCCTCCCACCAAATGGGATGTTGATAATGGGGGAGGCTGTGCTATGTGGGGGTGGGAAGTGTAGCAGAAATCGCTGAAACTTCCACTCTATTTTGTTGTAAACCTAGAACTGCTCTTAAAAACAAAGTCTTGGCTGGGCATGGTGGCTCATTCCTGTAATCCCAGCACTCTTGCGAGGCTGAGGTGGGAGGATCTCTTGAATTCAGGTATTCAAGACCAGCCTGAACAACAGTGAGACCACCATCTCTACTAAAAATAGAAAAAAAAATTAACTGGGTGTGGTGGCAGATGCCTGTAGTCCCAACTATTCAGGAGGCTGAGGCAGGAGGATCACCTGAACCCAGGAGTTCAAGGTTGCTGTGAGTTAGGTTGACTCCATGACACTCCAAGCTGCGCAGCAGTATGAGACTCTATCTCAAAAAACAAAAACAAAACTAGTCTTTAAAAATAAATCAATAAAAATAAATAAATAAAAGAGAAGGAAATGGGGATGGAGTCAAAACAGTACAAATTTTAGGCAAAGTAATGGATTCTGTATCTAATCTCCAAAATTTATTTATCAGCTCTATCCTGCTTCTCTTTTCTTACTTTAGGACTATGCATAATTATAATAAGTGTGTATTTTATATAGCTCTTTAGTTAATTTATAAAACATTTCATTATTCATGAAAAATAAAAATTGTCATAAATTTGAGAAAAAGTGGTTTAAAGCAGAACTTTGTTATATGGTGTAATTAAATTTCTGGGAAGTAGCGAGCATTTCTGAGGAAATGTTTGGAGAAATTTTATTATATACTTTTTTTTTTTCTTTTTGGTTTTTGGCCAGGGCTGGGTTTGAACACTCTACCTCTGGCATATGGGACTGGCACCCTACTCCTTGAGCCACAGGTGCCACCCTACTTTTATTAAGATAAAGGAAAAACATTGGTTTTTCCTATATCCTCACTCAGGAATCAACACAGAACATTTCTGGAACCCAGATGTGTGTGGGTTTTCCCCACCACAAGAAGCAAACACTCAAATATCTAGATTCTGCAGTGGACACCAGCTGGTTGTTCTCTAATTCAATTCTACTGAAAGCACATATAGTGAAAATAAGATAGAGTCAGTCAGGCTAAGGCCTACATAACACAGCTGCTTCTGGTCAGAATGGATCCTGCCTGACTTTCATCTCCTGTCTCCCACTCTTATTGTTTTGTAAATTTAACTCCCACCCTAAAGATGCCCATTTTGAATAGTTTAGGAAGATTGATTTAGGAAATTGTCTTTTGAATCAGAAGTGTCATAATAGGTCACTGAGTTATGCCAATTATTATTTAAAATAAGGGTTAATGTGGTCTTTGCTTTGAACCATTAGATAAAACTGTGATTTTGGAAATGGAAGAACAGAATAGTCTTGGAGAGGCTACTCCCACTATTGTTCAGAATAGCTGGCCTTCTGACAAAGTTTGGTGGACCTATCCCTGTCTCTGCATATTGGCTGACAGTGACAGGCAGCCATGCCCTTCTTTGTCCAGTAACATTTCTGGGGACCATGAAGGGATGCCTAGACTGCTCCAGTAAGTGTGCTGGGTAAGCCTAGTGGCAACCAGACAGGTGGCCCTGGGAGGGTGGGGGGTGGGGTGGCAGTGATTGAATGCTCCTAGAAGCACTGCTGGGAGATTTCTTCTGGGAGTCTTTGGGCTCTGCTCTCATGCTCCCACTGTCACTAATCATTAAGGTCCACCTGCTTTATTCTGGTTGTGTGCTGAGAACTTTTAGTTCTCATCAGTTCTGGTTTTATTCTTGAGAAATCTGGTTTTTCTTTATCTAGTCTGTATCATGGGAGCTCAGGCCTAAATGCCAAATGTCAGCCCAATGGGGCGTATTCTGCCTGATTTGTCTCAGTATGGGTACCAGTCTATGACTAAAAAGGGGATGAAATTTTACTATAGCGCAGCCTGACCAAAGGATCATCTTGACTCTGGAGAAAAGTGGCCTTCGAATGGATCCCTAAGTTATTATACCATCCTACAGTTAGCGCTTTTATTAAAGATCAGGAAAATGGGGTGAAATCTCATATGTACAAGTCATTATGACTTTACAAAATAAGGATGCTGATTATAAGAATAATCTGCTTATGGTACAAAGGGAAGGAAAACCAGAAACAAAGAGAGGCAAGGGGGAGAACTGAAAGATTGTGTGTAATGATGATGCTAATGTTCATGTTGAGCAGGATATTTTATTTTATTTATTTATTTATTTATTATTTTAGAGACAGAGTCTCACTTTATCACCCTTGGTAGAGTGCCATGGTGTCACAGCTCACAGCAACCTCCAACTCCTGGGTTTAGGTGATTCTCTTGCCTCTGCCTCCTGAGTAGCTGGGACTACAGGCACCTGCCACAATGCCTGGCTATTTTTTTGTTGCAGTTTGGCCGGGGCTGGGTTTGAACCCACCACCCTCGGTATATGGGGCTGGCGCCCTACTCACTGAGCCATAGGCGCCACCCTGAGCACGATATTTTAGAGGAGCATGCAGTGTCTGCTTCCAGTGGACTTAGGGCACCAAGTGCTCCAGCACCAGATGAGAAGGAACCTGCTCCTCCTTACTTAGCTGAAGGAGGTTTAGAAGTGGACTTCCCATCTCATACCCAGCAGGGAACTCGATTCTGTCAGAAGACCCAAGGAGGTAAGGTGGGGCAATACTCTCTACACTGAATACCAGAGGGAATAAATCAGCAGGGCCAGGCTGCTGGATACTATTGGACACATATTCCCTTCTCTACCTCTGATCTGTTAAATTGGAAAAATACCAATGCCCCTTATCATTCAGATCCTGTTAAAGTGAGTGAACTAATAACTACTATCATTGCTACTCACCAATTGGGCTGATATACAGGCTCTTTCATTTATTTTTTATCACTTTTAATTCTTTTTCATGCTCTTTTAAATATAATCCTCACTAGTGACAAAAGGCAGCTCGTCCTGGATAAGGCACAAGAAGAGGCTGCCGACTCCAGGATGAAGATCGGGAGAATATACCAGCACCAGAAGCTGCTAGTCTATTGACAGAGCTAGACTGGGATCCGAATAACAGTGGGTTACCTCTCCTCAGTCATTATGAAAGATGTGTTTTGGCCCGACTATAGAAAGGAGTTCCCAAACAAAGAAGTCTAAACATGGTACAGGGTGTGCAGCCAAGAGCAACCGAGGACCCATCCGAGTTTCTGGAGAGACTGCACAATGCCTGCACTAAGGACATGGACGTGGATCCTCAGGCTCCTGAAAATCAGCAAATGGTAAATTTGACTTTTATTTCTCCTGACATATGGAAGAAATTACAGAATTACCTAATTACAGAATTAGATGGGGCTGTAGGAATGAACCCCTGTCACATGGTAGACATTGCCTACAAGGTTCTGTTGCAGGGGTCCTCAAACTACGGCCCGCGGGCCACATGTGGCAGTGTGATTGTATTTGTTCCCATTTTGTTCTTTTACTTCAAAATAAGATATGTGCAGTGTGCATAGGAATTTGTTCATAGTTTTTTTTTTTAAACTATAGTCCAGCCCTCCAACGGTCTGAGGGGCAGTGAACTGGCCCCCTGTTTAAAAAGTTTGAGGAACCTTGATCAAGAGCATAAAAAGGCCCAGGCTGCCACTGTTTTTGTGTGTGTATATGTTTTTTTATGCCACCAATGATAAAAGGGGAAGAAGCCCCAGGAACAGGACCCTGAGGTGGTGAATAAACCCTGATTAAGGAAAACTAGTGTGCCTATTGTAAGGAGGTGAGACACTGGAAAAACCTAAGTGCCTGCCCCCAAATGAAGAGGGCTGGGGAGTCAGGTCACATGCCCAACCATAACATGGTCGAACTGGCTGGTTCTGAAGATGACTGAGGGTGCCTGAGGCCTCAACCAGATTTTCTATCTGGTATCACTGTTGTCCCCCAAGAGCCTTGGGTAGAAATAAGAATGGGAGTAAAGGGTGGCACCCATAGCTCAGAGGGTAGGGTACCAGCCATATACACTGGGGCTGGTGGGTTTGAACCTGGCCTGGGCCTGCTAAAACAACTATGACACTACCTTGACACTGAATCACTTGGCAAAGTGCAGCTACGAACAAAGCCCAAATTTGCCAACAGAAAGTAAAATTTCTCAGGTTCTTAATTGAGTGTGGGCAGCACAGCCTGCCTAGAAGCAGAAAGGACTTGATCATATACACCCAAAAACCCAGTACAAGAAGGAAACAGCTGAGGGGATTTCTGGGAATGGCTGGCTTTTGTTGGATCTGGATTCCAAATTATGGTCTCATTGTAAAGCCCTTGTATGAGGTCCTGAAGGGGCCTGAAGAGGAGCCTTTGACTTGGACAATAGAATGCTAGGGAGCCTTTGAACAGCGTAAGCAGTTATTGACTAAGGCACCACACTGGGACTGTTGGACTTGACAAAGCCATTTTATTTGTACATCTATGAGAAACAAGGACTAGCTGGGGGTGTTTCTTTAGAAGATCAGGACCATGCCTCCTGGACCAGTTGTTACTTATCTAAATAACTTGACTTCACAGCCTCAGGTTGGCCAGCCTGCCTGAGGGCAGTAAGTGAAACCTGTGATCTCTTTTTCTTTTGAGACAGCGCCTCACTATTTCACCCTTGGTAGAGTGCTATGGTGTTACATCTCACAGCAGCCTTAAACTCTTACGATTCTTGCCTCGGCCTCCCGAGTAGCTGGGACTACAGGCGCCCATCACACCTGGCTATTTTTTGGTTGCAGTTGTCATTGTTGTTTAGCATCCCAGGCCGGGCTTGAACCCGTCAGCCTTGGTGTATGTAGCCAGCGCCCTACCCACTGAGCTACAGGCGCCAAACCCAAACCTGCAATCTCTTAAAAGAGGCAGAGAAATTTATGTTGGGGCAACCATCACAGTCTATGTTCCCCCATCAGGTACTTACACTGCTACAGCAGAAAGGGAATTTGTGGTTAACTGCTAGACGGATGGGGAAATATCAGGCTATCCTCCTTGATGATCCAGGAGTGAGTATGGGAGCATTGGCCGGATTAAACACTGCCATTCTTCTTCCCCACCCCAGCCTGGAACCCTTAGAGCATCAGTGCCTTGAAGTAACTGAACAGGTGTTTTTGAGTCCCCCTGATCTTTCAAATTGCTCTTTTGAGGGGGTAGATTGGACTTTGTTTATAGAGAAAAGCAGTTATGTGGAGAAAGGAATGTGGAGAGCTGGATATGTGGTGGTAACTATGCAAGAAATGGTTGAAATGGAAGCTCTTCCTCTAGGAACTTCGGCCCAAAAGACTAAGCTGACTGTGCTAACCAAGGCCTGGAGCTGTCGGAAGATAAAATGGATATTGACTCAAAGTATATACTCTTATTTCATCTTCCATGCACATGGAGCCATCTCCAATGAAAGAGATCTGTTAACGACAGGAAAGAAGAAGATCAGAAATGCTCAACAAGTCCTTCACCTGCTGAAAGCTGTTTTGCTTCCCAACAAAGTGACAGTCATGCACTGCCCAGGTCACCAGAAGGGCACCGACTGGATAGCAGAAGGAACCGCTTGGCAGATTTGGCAGCTAAGCAAGCTGGGAGGATGAAGGTAACGGCTTCTTTGCTGACCCCTGTGAATCTAGCAGAGTTCTTGGCTTCCTACAACAAAGCCAACCAGGAGTGGACAGAAAAGGAGGGATTCTAAAAGGAGAGAGAGGGGTGGTTGATGGATGAACAAGGAAGAATCCTGTTACCCCAGAATGTGGTGTCTCAAATTCTCCAGTGAGTACATGAAATGACCCATTATGGTAAGGAGGCTCTGACAGGATTCATTCAGCCATGGATAATAAGCACACAGCTCGCCCAGATCATCAGAGAAATCACCTCTCAGTGTCTACTGTGCATGAAAAACAATCCAAAGCCATGACAACACTAAGGGGCAGTGCCCTTTGAAGACTGGCAGTTGGATTTTACCCAAGTGCCCCCTTCCAAGGCTTAAAATACCTCTTAGTCTTTGTAGATACTTTCTGTGGCTACATGGAGGCATTCCTGGCCCAGACTGAGGGAGCAGCAGAGGTTATTCAGGCACTTTTGAAATAAATGATCCCTCAATATGGGCTCTAGAAAAGCCTCCAGAGTGATAATGGACCCTCCTTCATTGCTGAGGTAACCCGACAGGTAAGCAAGTTTTTCAGACTACAGTGGAGACTACATACCGCATGGGAAAGCAGAGAAGATGAATCACACACTGAGGAAACATCTCACTAGACTGTGCCTGTGGCTCAGTGAGTGGGGCCCTGGTCCCATAAACCGAGGGTGGTGGCTTTGAACTCAGCCCCAGCCAAACTGCAACAAAAAAGTAGCCAGGTGTTGTGGTGGGCGCCTGTAGTCCCAGCTGCTTGGGAGGCTGAAGCAAGAGAATTGCTTGAGCCCAGGAGCTGGAGGTTGCTGTGAGCTGTGATGCCATGGCATTCTACCAAGGGTGACAGAGTAAGATGCTGTCTCAAAAAAAAAAAAGAAAGAAAGAAATCCATTTACACTGGGATCAGGAATTTCCCCTTGCTCCAGGTGTGGGTAGCCCCTAGAAGCAGGCTTCAGGTAAGCCCATATGAAATTATGTAAGGGAGACCCTTCCAGGCAGTCTCAGTCCAAATTCCTTTTCAGGCAGAGTGCGATCTTAGGGTACAAAAGTATGTGTGGCACATTCAATAGGTGTTATCCTTTATTCATGTTTTCTCTTTCCAGCTCTGCCCCGGTCCATCTTGAAATCTGTATCTGTTTCAGTGGGGAGATCTTCTGAAAACTTGGAGAGACAGGGTGGATGAACAGTTACAGGAGAAACTGGCCCTTGGGATGTTCTACTCACCACTCCTACCATGGTTAAACTGGCTGGACTGTAGACCAGGACTCATTTCACCCAAGTGAAGCCTTACCTGCTGATGCACAAAACATAGCACAAGGTGCCCAACAACTGGATAATGGAACTGGGTGGTGATAGAAAGATCAAGATGAAGAAATGGACATGAGCCTCTGCCCCTGTAGCACAGTGGTTACGGCACCAGCCACATGCACGGAGGCTGGCGGGTTTGAGCCCGGTTCGGGCCAGCTAAACAATAATGACAACTGCAACCAAAAAATAGCCAGGCATTGTGGCGGGTGCCTATAGTCCCAGCTACTTGGGAAGCTGAGGCAAGAGAGTCGCTTAAACCCAAGAGTTTGAGGTTGCTGTGAGCTGTGATGCCATGGCACTTTACCGAGGGTGACATAGTGAGACTATCTCCAAGGAAAAAAAAAAAAAAAGAAATGATGCATCTTCTTCCTCTTCACAGCCCTTCTGACCTTGGGGGCTTTGGGGAATGGACAAAATATAGTACCCTTCCAATGAGACAAAAATATTTGAACTTCCTTGGCTCAGAATGTTATGAATATGTCTGATTTTTGTCTAGCAGGAGGAACTCATGTAGACCAGGTTTTTACTTCTTGTTTAATAGGAGTCTGTACTCCATTAGAAGTGCTCAGGAATTTCACTGTGTTCCACCACAGCCAAAGGAATCTCACCTTTCGTGATTTGTATGGGTGGGGATCTTCAAGGTAGTCTAAGGAAAGGGATATGTTTTCTAACCATCTTAAAACAGTTACATCTGGAGAAGATTGTATAAAGTTCTTCGGAGGCACTATTCCCTGTGTTGATGTAACTAATAGCTTGCTTCAATGTCATAAGACAACTATTGTATCTTATGCCTATACACATACTAAAATCCCTAAGGGATAGCTTTTGCTGTATGGACAGGCTTTTTCATATGTTCTGGCTAATGCCACAGGAGGGCCTTGTTCTCTAGGGAGATTAATACCTTTCTTGCCCAGGGTACAGGACCTGAATAGCACCTGACCTGGAAGGACCTGGCAGGCCCGGGATACCTTAGTATCCCAGAAGGTTGCCAGAGTGATGTCCACCTCTTCAGCTCAGCTGAATATATTTGCTTGTCTTTATTTGTGATGTCAGCTATGGTAATTAAGTTAAATGTTGAGATGGGTCGCTAGCTTGTGCCATGGTAAAAGCACCGAATGCCACCTCATAAGCCATTAGTGTGCTAAGCATAGAACTTGGACAAGTATGAGAAGCTGTCTTAGAAAACTGAGCCATCAATGATTACTTCTAAGACAAAATCATAGGTGTGCAGAGTTTAAAGGAATATGCTGTTTCAACTTACAGATAATGCCAATTAACAGAGCATCATATACAAATTAAAATGTGCTTGATGATATTACCCAAAGAGAAGACTTTCTCGGTTTTGACCTTAGTCATTTCTTTTCTTGGTTACCCAATTTGGGTTGGTTGAGAGCATTAGTTATCAGCATGGGGATTACACTCCTTCTAGGAATATTTGTGTGGTGCTGCATCCAATGTACCCCATGTTTCATGTCTACTTATGCTACATGTTATAGTTACACCATTCCCCGAGTATGTTAAGGTGGATACTCATATTAATGCAAATAATCACAGTGATTATTTTCATTCAAAATCAACTTCATAGATATGAAATGTAATGTTAAGAGTGGGAAAATCAGATGGAGTCAGCCAGGTTAGGGCTTACGTGACACAACTGGTCTGGTTGATTTGGGTCCGGCCTGACCTTCACCTCTTGTCTCCCATTCTTACTGTTTTGTAAATTTAGCTCCCACCCTAAAGATACTCATCTTGAATAGTTTAGGAAGATTAATTTAGGAAATTGACTTTTGAATTAGAATTGTTATAATAGGCCACTGAGTTATGCCAATTATTATTTAAAATAAGGGTTAATGTGGTCTTTGCTTTAGAAGGATTGATTTAGGGAATTAACTTTTGAATTGGAAAATCCTTAGAGATTTTAGTATGTGTATAGGCATAAGATATAGTAGTTGTCTTATGACATTGAAGCAAGCTATTAGTTACATCGACACAGGGAGTAGTGCCTCCTAAGAACTTTATACAATCTTCTCCAGATGTAACTGTTTTAAGATGGTTAGATTGTCACTGAGTTGCACTGTTTATTATTATTATTATTATTATTGGGGGGTTTTTTTGAGACAAAGTTTCATTATGTTGTCCTCAGTAGAGTGCTGTGGCGTCACAGCTCACAGCAACCTCAAACTCTTGGGCTCAAGTGATTCTCTTGCCTCAGCCTCCCAAGTAGCTGGGACTACAGGCGCCCCCCACAACGCCTAGCTATTTCTTTGTTGTAGTTGTCATTGTTGATTTTAGCTGGCTTAGGCTGGGTTTGAACCCACCAGCCTTGGTGTATGTGACCAGCACTCTACCCACTGAGTTATGGGTGCTGCCCTGCTTATTATTTAAAATAAGAATTAATGTGGTCTTTGCTTTGAACCATTATGGATAAAACTGTGATTTTGGAAATGGAGAACAGAACAGTCTTGGAGAGGCTACTCTCATTGTTCTTCAGAATTACCGACCTCCTGACAAATAAAGTTTGATGGCCCTATCCCTGTCGCTGCATATTGGGTGACAGTGACAGGCAGCTGGACCCTCTTTGACCGGTAACACTATGTTGGTACTGTCTACGTGGAAATAACTACAGATTCTACAAATTGAAGGCTCAGTCCCAGAAAACTACCCATTGCAGACACCAGTTAATAAGCACCCGTTGTAGACTGAGTTTCTGACTAGCTGTAAGTCAGGCTTCCTGTGATCCCCTCCTTGGGTGCAATTACTTTGCTACAGCAGTTCACAGAACTCAGAGAGACTTACTTTTCACTTATTAGGGGAGATATTACACAGATTGCAGATGAACAGCGGATGGAAGAGAGGCATGGGGCAATGTGTGTGGAAGGGGTTCCAGCTTCTGTGTCCTCTTCAGGAAGCTCCCTGTGTTCAGCTATTCCAAACCCCTAGAACTCAGTCTTTTGGGGGTTTTATGGAACTTTGTCACCATGACATGATTAAGGCATTACAATTGGGAATCAACTTGATCTTCAGCCCATCTCTCCTCCCTGGGCATTAGGGCTGAAGGTTCCAACCTCTGTGAACAAAAATAAAATTTTAAGACTCCCACTCCAGCTGCTGACTGTCTGAGCTCCCTCTTGGCTAAGGGGATCTCTAAAACTGAGTTGCTACCCATAAGAAAGGAGATCAAGGTCAAGATGTGGTGGCTCACACCTGTAATTTCAGCACTCTGGGAGGCCAAAGGAGGAGGATAGCTCAAGGCCAGGATTTTGGGGAGTTTGAAGATGCGGTGAGCTATGACAATGCCACACATTCCAGTCTAGGTGACTGAGTGAGGCTCTGTCAATAAAAAAAGGAGATCAGACTTGCCTCATCATTCCCCCCTCCCTTCTATAAGACGTCCTTTGTGATTCATTAACAGGCATGAGAGATATACCTTCAGGGCCTTGATATACATAACAAACCTCAGGTCTGGGTATAAGTTCTGTGGCTCATCTCTGATTGACAGACCCTTATCTTCCTTCCGTTCTTTTTTTTTTTTTTTAGACAGAGTCTCACTCTGTTGCCCCAGGCTAGAGTGGCCATTATATCAGCTTAGTTTACAACAACCTCAGACTCCTGGGTTCAAGTGATCCTCCTGCCTCAGCCTCCTGCAGTGCCGAGATTATAGACATGAGCCACCATGTGAAACCAGCAGACGTTTATCTTAACGGTTCCTTTTCACTGACTCCTGGCCTATTATAAGGCCCCTCCACCTTTCAGATGTTCCACTTTTTCAGGCCAAACCAATGTATGCCTTGTGTGTATTGATTTATGATTTATGCAATTCCTGTTTCCCTGAAATGTATAAAATCAGACTGTAACCCGGTCACCACAAGTCCACTTGCTCAAGGCTTCTTGGATGTCACTGCAGTCAAGGTCCTCAAATTTGGCTCAGAATAAACTTCTTTAAATTATTTCACAGAGGCTGGGTGTGGTGGCTCACGCCTGTAATCCTAGCACTCTGGGAGGCTGAGGCAAGTGGCTTGTCTGAGCTCGCGGGTTTGAGACCAGCCTGAGCAAGAGTGAGACCCTGCCTCCAAAAATAGTCCGGTGTTGGGCGGTGCCTGTGGCTCAGTGAGTAGGGTGCCAGCCCCATATACCCAGGGTGGTGGGTTCAAACCCAGCCCCGGCCAAACGGCAACAAAAAAATAGCTGGGTGTTGTGGCAGGCGCCTGTAGTTCCAGCTACTCGGGAGGCTGAGGCAAGAGAATTGCCTAAACCCAGGAGTTGGAGGTTGCTGTAAGCTGTGATGCCACAGCACTCTACAAAGGGTGATAAAGTGAGACTCTGTCTCTAAAACAAACAAAAAAAAATAGCTGGGTGTTGTGGTGGGTGCCTATAGTCCCAGCTACTCGGGAGGCTGAGGCAAGAGAATTGTTTGAGCCCAAGGATTTGAGGTTGCTGTGAGCTATGATGTCATAGCACTGTACTGAGGGTGACAAAGTGAGACTCTGTCTCAAAAAAAAAAAAAAAAAATAGGGCTGGGCGTGATGGCTCACATCTGTATCCTAGCACTTGGGAGGCTAAGGTGGGTGGATTGCCTGAGCTCATGTGCTCAAGAGCAGCCTGAGGAAGAACAAGACCCTGTCTCAAAAAAATAGCTGGGGATGTTGTCGAGTGCCTATAGTCCCAGCTACATGGGAGGCTGAAGCAAGACAATTGCTTAAGCCCAAGAGTTTAAGGTTGCTCTGAGTTGTGACACTACAGCACTCTACCTAAGGCAACAAAGTGAGACTCTGTCTACAAAAAAAAAAAAAAAAAAAAATTATTTCAAAGAGTATGGCTTCTGGGCGGCGCCTGTGGCTCAAAGGAGTAGGGCACCAGCCCCATATGCTGGAGGTGGCAAGTTTAGGGTTCAAGCTCAGCCCCAGCCAAAAACTGCAAAAAAAGAGTATGGTTTCTTTTCTGTTGACACCTCCAATCTTGCCTTGGTATTTCTGGTGAATAGTTGCCATGTTATTATTGGAATTTCTTTCTTCAGTAGGATCTTGGTCTGGGCATTCGAAGATAGGATTTTATTAGACAGGAATACAGAAAGAGTAAAAAGCACCAGAGCAAGCTGGGCTCTGTGGCTCATGCCTTATAATCCTAGAACCCTGGGAGGCCAAGGTGGGTGGATTGCCTGAGCTCACATGTTTGAGACGAGCCTGAGCAAGTGTGAGACCTTGTGTCTAGAAAATAGCTGGGTGTTGTGGCAGGCGCCTGTAGTCCCAGCTACTAGGGAGGCTGAGGCAAGAGAATCACTTACTTGAGCCCAAGAGTTTGAGGTTGCTGTGAGTTATGACACCACAGCACTCTACCGAATGCAACAAAGTGAGACTTTGTCTCAAAAAAGAAAAAGAAAAGACCAAAACCAAAAACAAGAAAACACCGGAGCTTCTGGCAAAGGAGAAGACCCAAGTTGGAAGTCTCCCAGGTATATAACCCTACCCACCTTTCTCTAGGGGAATATATTACACTTTTGCCAGAACTTTTCAAAGTTGATGAGTGTATTAACAAATGAATGAATGTAGTCCCTCCCTGTGAAAAGGTTATTAGGTCTTTGCAGTTTTTGTCTCAGGGAAAGAATTAGGGTGTGCACTCCCTACTCAAGGTGGAACCACCCAAAACCTTTCAGGCTGCTTTGTTCATGACCTTCCTAGAGCCCAGAGGGTGTGGCCTGGAAAGGGCAACTGTTTGTGCCTAGAGATGGGGGTCTGATTTCTGAGCTCACCTGGGCCTAGAGAATATGTGTGTGAGGGCGTCTCTGTTCAGCCCTGAGTGGGGGAACCCTGTATCAATAGCACAACTTTGATGACATTATGCCTAATGTTCCATTATTGGAACAGTAGTGATATGGGAGTTATTTATATCCTATTACTCAAGGTTATTTCTGAGGTCTGATTTTTTTTTCACAAACATCTGCCTTCTGAGGGCACATGCTATCACATGGTACATAGAGTTAGACTCTGCTGCAGAAACTGGCTTGCTGGGAGCTTGTCAAAAGTGATGTGAATTCTCAGAAAAATTTTGAAGAACCATTCAAAGATAGGGAAATACAACTTTACTGCACTACATTTGCAGGAAGATGAGGCCCAATGGAGAGAAAGCACCTAAACACCGTATTTGAGAGGTAAAAGGCTTTTATTCAGCTGGCGGAGCAAACAGCATAGAAGAATTCAAAATGGCCACACTCTCAGACTGGCTTGGTCTTTCCCTTTTTATCTCCATTCAAAAAGTTCCAACCCATGAGTACCTTTCTCATTGGTGAATTTGAATCAAGCTGGAGAAGCTGTTCCAGCCCCCACAGAATTACAGGATTTCACAGAAGTGGAAATTTTCAGGTCCCAGGAAGTTAAGTCTACAAATTTCTAAGAGCTGAGTAACCATGGAGAGGACCCTGCAGGTGTATCCTTGGAGATAGTCTCCTGGTCCTTTCTCCTAGTCCTCACTCTTTCTGGGAATCCTTTCTCAAAACTAGTAAATTTGGGCGGCGCCTGTGGCTCAGTCGGTAAGGCGCCGGCCCCATATACCGAGGGTGGTGGGTTCAAACCCAGCCCCGGCCAAACTGCAACCAAAACATAGCCGGGCGCTGTGGCGAGCGCCTGTAGTCCCAGCTACTCGGGAGGCTGAGGCAAGAGAATCGCTTAAGCCCAGGAGTTGGAGGTTGCTGTGAGCTGTGTGAGGCCACGGCACTCTACCGAGGGCCATAAAGTGAGACTCTGTCTCTACAAAAAAAAAAAAAAAAAAAAAAAAAACTAGTAAATTTTTTCATATTACTTCTCTGATAGTTATAGTACTGTGCTTCAGCAAAGAAAATACAGAATTTATTATTAGTTGTGGGTTTGACATTTTGCAGGTTTCATTTTTGGAGCACTAGGCAAGACCCCACCACTAGGACTAATAATATCTTTTTCCCCCTTTTTAGTTAAAATCATTTTATAAGTCTCAAGATGCCTTAATCTTTAAGTTTACATGAAATAACTGACGTGTTAGAGACAGATGACAGTCTAGAAGCAAGTGCTATGATGATACAACCACCTGAAAATGCTACAGTGCCTGTTTCTGATTAGGATTTAGAAGATGAAGAAAGTGGAACAATAAATAATCTACCAGGTTCTTTGTTATGGGCACCTGCATATCTTATGAGGGAACGAGAGAAGTGAGAGGAGTGGTCTCAGAACCTTAGATCCTCATTTATCACTACCAAAGTTCATAGGTAGTCTCTAAAACTAATAAATAAAACAATAATATAATTATATAATAATAGCCAACCTATATTAAGCATTATTTTGTCAAACATAGTTCTAAGTTCTTGACATATATTAACTCATTTACTCTCTCAATAAGCCCTAGAAGGTACTATGCATTATTACCTCCTTAAGCATGTTATTTAGATCAATGTAGAAAACTACTAAGAATTAGAAATAGATTCTCTACTGTCTGTGCTATGCTGGTAGTCCCATGTGCTTGTGAGTCTGAGGCAGGAGGATCCCTTGAGCCCAGGAGTTTGAATTTAGCCTGGAAAACCTAGAGAGTCTCCCTCTTCTTCAAAACAGAATAATCCAAAGAAAGTGGTTCCCTCTGGAAATGGAAATGAAATGGTACTAGTAGATGGAGAAGGATTGGGCAGGATACTACTGTTTTTTTTACTAATATTGTTCTGTGTTATATGATTTTTTTAAAGCTACCTCCAATAAACCAAACAAAAGCATGCACTGGAGAAAGGAATCCCTATTCAATAAATGGTACTAGGAGAAGTGGTTAGCCGTATAGAGGACTGAAACTGGACCCATACCTCTCACCACTTACAAAAATTAAAAGATTTAAATATGAGACAGGAAACTAGAAGAAAGTGTGAGAAAAACTCTAATTTTATGGGCCTAGGAAAAGAATTTATGAATAAGACCCCATGGGCAATTGTAGCAACAAAATTAAATAAATGGAACCTGATCCAGTTAAAAGGCTTTTGCATGACTAAGGGCACAATCAGCAAAGTAAAGAGAGAAACTACAGAATGAGAGAGGATATTTGCATGCTGTGAATCCAACAAAGGACTAATAACCAGAATCTACAAAGAACATAAGCAAATCAACAAAAAAAGATCAATCAACCCCATTAAAAACTCTTATTATATAATTATATTATTGTTTTGTCATTTATCAGTTTTAGACACTACCTATTCAATAAACGGGCAAAAGACATGAGCAAAACAGAAACTTTTCTCATGAGGACGGAGGAATGGCCAACAAACACATGAAAAAATGCTCATTATCCTTAATCATGAGAGAAATGCAAATCTAAACCACTTGGAGATATCACCTAAGCCCTGTGAGAATGGCCCCCATTACAAGGTCCCCCAAAACAGATGCTGGCATTGGTGCCAACAAAGCAAAAACTCATACACAGTTGGTGGGTACAGCCTCTATGGAAAGGACTAGTGGGATTCCTCAAAGAACTAAAAATAGACCTACCATTTGATCTGCAATCACATTACTAGGTATCTACCCAATAGAAAAAAGGCCATTTTACCATAAGATCATTTGAACTCAAATGTTTATAGCAACACAGTTCACAATTGCAAAGATTGGAAACAACTTAGGTGCCCTTCAACATATAAATAATACACTGTGGTATATGTATATCATGAAATACTATTCAGCCACAAAAGATGGAGATTTTGTCTTTTATCTTTTGTTAAGAACTAGGATGGATTTGGAGAACATTTGTCTAAGTAAAGCACTACAAGAATGGAAAAACAAGCACTATATGTACTCAGTGCTTAATTGGAATGAGTAGATTAACAACTATATGCTCACATGACAGACAATTAAATTCAAGTAAGGGGAAGGAAGATTTGGGTAAATTTCCACCCAACGGGTACATTGCATGTTTATATTGCACACTTCCTGAGTGAAGGTTACAATTACAACCTGGACTTTATAAGAGCAAACCATGTAACCTAAACACATGTACCCCCATATTAATTTGAAATTAAGAAAAAATAGCTGAACACTAAAAAAAAAAAAATCACTCCAATAATACACTTTCTCATAAAAATGTGAATATTGCCAACAAGACTAAAGGGTAAAATCCAAAATGGTATGCTAGTACCAGCAGCAGTAACTATTTAATCAGTTAGATAAGTATTTAGAAACAATTATTTCCATCTGTGTTTACATATATATATATATATATATATATGAACCCTTGAAAATGTATTGTATTGTCCTTTGTGTGTGTGTGTTTCCATATGTGATATTGTTTTGGAAAAACTCTCAAACCATATTTTCCTCCCTGCTTTCATGCCATGACAATCATCAACATGACAAAGACTTTTGTGACCAATTGGGAGGGCTTTCCCCCTATATGCCAAGCAGTGGACATCAGCTGGGAGTCCTCTAATTCAGTTCTGACACTGTCTATCTGGAGATAGCATCAGATCCCACTGGTAAGGGCTCAGTCCAACAGGACAGCCCTGACAACAAACACAAGTCTAAATTTCTGGAACTTCTTGATCAACCAGCTTCAAGTAGAGGGTGTCATGATCTCCTCTTTGGGTTTGCTTAAATTTCTGGAGCAACTCACAGAACTCATGGAAACAAATAACAAAGGATATTATAAAGGATACAGACACATGTGGAGACATGTAGGGCAAGGTATGGGGTAAGGGTGTAGAGCTTCTGTGCCCTCCCTGGGTATGCCTCCCTCCAGTAACCTCAATGTATTCAACTATCCAGAAGCCCTCTAAACCCAGTGATCTTGGATTTCTATGGAGGCTTCATTATGTAGGCATGATTGACTAAACCATTGGCTGTTGGGAATCAACCTAACCTTCAATTCTTTTCCCTCCCCTGGATGCTGGGGGATGGGGCTAAAAGACTCAATCTTGTAATACTGTCTTTGTTTTTGTGTTGATGAACCCTATGCTGATGCTTCAGTCAATATTAGCATACACAAAGACTACTTTGGAGATTCGAACGATTTTAGGAATCGTATGCTAGAAAATAGGAAGAAGACCAAAGACATATTTCACAATATCACAGATAAATAATAATAATAATAATTATTATTATTATTCTTTTGAGACGGAGTCTCAAGCTGTCGCCCTGAGTAGAGTGCTGTGGCGTCACCGCTCACATCAACCTTAACCTCTTGGGCTTAAGTGATTCTCTTGCCTCAGCCTCCCAAGTAGCTGGGACTACAGGCTCCCGCCACAACACTCAGCTATATTTTTTGTTGCAGTTGTCATTGTTTAGCTGGCCTGGTCCGGGTTTGAACCTGCCTGCCTCAGTGCATGTGGCTGGTGCCCTACCCACTGAGCTACAGGCGCCACCCAGATAAACTATTTGTTATGTGTTAAATTATGTACCTCTCTCCAAAAATATATTGAAAATCTCAACCCCAGTTACTCAGAATGTGATTATATTTTGAACAAGGGTCTTCTCAGACAATCAAGGGTCATTAGGGTGGATCCTAATCCAATATGACAGGTGTCCTTATAAAAACATGGAATTTGGACACAGAGAAAAGTATGCGCAGAGGGAGGATGATGTAGAGACACAGGGAGAATGCCAGGTGAAGATCAGGATTGTACCTGTGCTGCCAAAAATCAAGGAACACCTGGGGCACCAAAAGCTGGGAAGATTCAGCAGGAGCATGGCCCTGCCAACACCCCAATTTCTGACCTTCATCCTCCAGAACTATGAGACCACACGTTTTATGCTATTTTAAGCCACCTAGTTTGTGGGCCTTGTTAATACAGCCCTAGGGAAAGGATACACTATTCTATGTATCTCTAGGCTTCCTGCTCACCACCCCACCATGCCCTGGTGAAAAACTTAAAAATAACAAAGAAAACAAATGTTTTTTTTTGAGACAGAATCTTACTTTGTCACCCTCAGTAGAGTGCTGTAGCATCATAGCTCACAGCAACCTCAAGCTCTTGGGCTCAAGCAATTCTCTTGCTTCCCCCTCCCAAGTAGCTGGAACTACAGGCATCTGCCACAATGCCTGGCTATTTTCAGAGGCAAGGTCTCGCTTTTGCTCAGGCTGGTCTCAAACCTGTGAGCTTGGGCAATCCACCGGATTTGGCCTCCCAGGGTGCTGGAATTACAGGTGAAAGCCACCTTGCCTGGCCTCGGGTACTTTTAAGTGCAAATAGGGAGCAACTAGACTATCCCAGTTAGGTAACATGGAGTACGCTTAAACCTACCCCCTTTTTAAATGCTGCATAATATATTTCATTTTGTGAACCAAAATATATTAATTTAATTTTGTTTTTATTTTATTTTATTTTTATTTTTTTGTAGAGACAGAGTCTCACTTTATGGCCCTCAGTAGAGTGCCGTGGCCTCACACAGCTCACAGCAACCTCCAACTCCTGGGCTTAAGCGATTCTCTTGCCTCAGCCTTCCGAGTAGCTGGGACTACAGGCGCCTGCAACAACGCTCGGCTATTTTTTGGTTGCAGTTCAGCCGGGGCCGGGTTTGAACCCGCCACCCTCGGTATATGGGGCCGGTGCCTTACTGACTGAGCCACAGGTGCCGCTCTTAATTTTGTTTTTAGAGACAGAGTTTCATTTTGTTGCTCTTGGTAAAGTGCTGTGGCGTCACAGCTCACAGCAACCTCCAGCTCTTGGGCTTAGCTGATTCTCTTGCCTCAGCCTCCTGAGTAGCTGGGACTACAGGCACCTGCCACAACCCAAGCTATTTCTTTGTTGCAGTTTGGCTGGGGCTAGATTGGAACCTGCCAACCTCGGTATATGGGGCTGGCGCCCAACTCACTGAGCCACAGGCGTCACCCCCAAAATAAAATTTTAAGGCTCACCCCCAGTTACTGACTGACTGGATCCCCTCTTGACTAAGGGAATCCCTAAAACTGAGTTGCTAGCCATGAGAAAGGAGATCAGGCATGCGTTACCATGCCTTCCGTTCCTTCTTAAAGATGTCCTCTATGACTCATTAACAATTCTAAGGCTATGTGAAACACACAAAAACACACTGGAGTCTGGGCATATGTCCTGTAGTTTGTCCCCGGTTAAGACACCCTTATCTCAACAGAGTAATCCTTTTCACAGACTCCTGATTTATAGACAAAGTCTAACTCTTTTCTTTCTTTTTTTTTTTTTTTGTAGAGACAGAGTCTCACTTTATGGCCCTCGGTAGAGTGCCATGGCATCACACAGCTCACAGCAACCTCCAGCTCCTGGGCTTAAGTGATTCTCTTGCCTCAGCCTCCCGAGTAGCTGGGACTACAGGCACTCGCCACAACGCCCGGCTATTTTTTGGTTGGAGTTTGGCCGGGGCCGGGTTTGAACCCACCACCCTGGGTATATGGAGCTGGCGCCCTACCAACTGAGCCACAGGTGCCACCCGACAAAGCCTGACTCTTAAAGCCAATTGTCAGCCAAAGAATCTTTAAACCCACCTATAACCTGTGTACCCTCTCCAAACACTTTGAGATGTCCCAGCTTTTGAGGCCAAATTACTGTATACCCTCCACGTATGGATTTATGACTCCACCTGTAATTCCTGTCTTCCTAAAATGTATAAAACCAAACTGTAACCCACCATCACAAGTTCGCTTGCTGAAGGCTTCTTGGGTGTGGCTCTGGATCACGGTCCTCAAATTTACCTCAAAAATAAACGTCATTCAATTATTAACAGAAAGAGTATACCTTCTTTTGTGTTGACAATAGCGACGATTTTATTAGCCATTCTTCTTCCAGGGGATGATAGTAGTTTCAAATGTTTCATTATACAAAAGATGCAATGAATGCCTTTGCATAATTTCCTGGACCTATGTGTTAGTACTTCTCCAGCACAGAAGCATAGAAGTGGAAATGCTGGTCAGAATGGATATGAATTTTACTAATGTACTAGATAGCACCAAATTGCCCTCAATGCGGTTTTACTTATTATACTCTTACCAGCAATGTAGAAAAACATCCATTTTCTAATCACCTCATGAAAGAGCTAAGGAAATTTCACCCCCAAATATAACTCCCTGCTATAAAGAATACTTTGAATTGAAGGCTGTTCAAGATCAAGAACCCACTGAAAGAGGCATTTCCTCTATCTGCATAAACTGGACTGAACTGATCAGAGGATTTTTCTTTTTGCAGTTTTTGGCTGGGGCCTGGTTTGAACCCACCACCTCCACCGCTTCCGCCACCTCTGGTATATGGGGCCAGTGCCCTACTCCCTTGAGCCACAGGTGCTGCCCCTGATCAGAGGATTGATGGGGACAATTAACTCCCTTTCCCCCTTCTTTCTTTCTCTCTCTCTCTTTTTTTTTATTGGAGACAGAGTCTTACTTTGTTGCCCCTGGTAGAGTGCTATGACATCATAGCTCACAGCAAGCTCAAACTCGTGGGCTCAAGTGATCCTCTTGCTTCAGCCCCTGGAGTAGCTGGGACTACAGGCACCCACCACCACACCTGGCTATTTATTTATTTATTTTTTTTAATTTTATTTGTTCAAGAGGCGGGAAAATGACAGCCAGCTCATATACTGTTAAGTAGAATAAAAAGGAAAAAAGGATATAGACATCACAATGATGAATTTTTACAAAGCTAAGAGATTTGTACTACAGAACAATGAAATACTTACAAGCAGGATGTCACTATATTAGTGACCAATTTGTATCCAATTAGGTTTCTTAAGGGCAAAAACATTTAAAACCTCAGACTTAAATTTTAAATTTAGACATGGTAATTGTAAGCACTTTTTTTTTTTAATAGAGACAAGGTCTCCAGTCACCATGCCTGGCTGTTTCCCCTTTCTGTTACTTCATTATATTTCAGGGATGAAGGTCAAGAATTTTTATTTTTTTTAGACAGAGCCTCAAGCTCTCGCCCTCAGTAAAGTGCTGTAGCATCACAGCTCACAGCAACCTCCAGCTCCTGGGCTCAAGCGATTCTCTTGCCTCTGCCTCCCAAGTAGCTGGGACTACAGGCTACGGCCACAACACCCAGCTATTTTTTGGTTGCAGCTGTCATTGTTGTTTGGCAGGCCTGGGCTAGATTCCAACCTGCCAGCTCAGGTGTATGTGGCTGGCACCTTAGCCACTTGAGCCACAGGGCCCGAGCCTGAAATCTTTTAAGTCATAAATAGCTCTCAGGTTAATCTACAAGTGGATCAATTTCCCCCCATCCATTTATCCTCCCTAACAACTCTGTTCTTCCTAGCAACAGTTAATCAACCTATATGCCTCAATCCCCCTCCCATATAAAGACAGGTATAAAAATATCTGAACTGGATTGGAAAAGGGGGTTATCACTCTGTGATTTCTTGCCATGCACACAGTAAATAAATCCTCTATCTTATTAATCTGTCTTAATTTCAAGTTGAACTTTCAGTGAACGTCTGGGGGGGAAGTGCAAGTTTCTCTGGAATCCCTAAAATCACTAATACAGATACTAGCAAACCTTTCAAATTTTTGAAAACTTTACCAATATATTAGTTGAAAAGTCATATCTCATTCTTGTTTCAATATTCATTTTGCAGATTACCAGTGAGGTTTAGCATCTTATGTATTTATTGACTATATTTCCTCTCCTATGAATTTCTCACTCATATATCTTGCTTACTTTTCTAATGAACTATTTGTCTTATCGTTATAACAGATGCTTAAATACATTATATATAAATGTAAATGTATATATACAGTATTCTGGTTTATAATCCTTTGCCTGTCATATACATTGCAAATATTTTCTATCAGTCTATCCATTTTCTTTAATTTTGTTAATGGTTTTCTTTTGCCATACAGAAATTTAAAAATTTTAATGTAGTCAAGTTTACTTTTTTTCCTTTGTTTTTGGTGTCTTATTTAAGAAGATCTTCCTTCCTTTGCAGCCATTAACAAGTTATTCTGCATTCTTCCTCTATTATTTTCTCTCTCTCCTTTTTTTTGAGACAGAGTCTCACTTTGTCACCCTTGGTAGAGGGCCGTGGTGTCATAGCTCACAGGAGACTCTAACTCTTGGGCTCAAGTGATTCTCTTGCCTCAGCCTCCCAAGTAGCTAGGACCACAAGCACCTACCACAATGCCCAGCAATTTTTTAGAGACAGGGTCTTGCTCTGGCTCAGGCTGGTTTCAAACCTGTGAGCTCAGGCAATCCACCTGCCTCGGCCTCCCAGAGTGCTGGGATTACAGGTGTGAGCCACCACGCCAGGCTTTCCTCTCTCTCTTTTTTTGACACTGAGTTTCCCTCTGTTGCCTCAGCCCAGAGTGTCATGTTGTTAGCCTAGCTCACAGCAACCTCAAACTCCTGGGCTCAAGCAATCTTTCTCAGCCTCCCTAGTAGCTGAGACTATAGGCATCTGATACAACACACAACTAATTTTTCTATTTTTAGTAGAGATGGGGTTCTTGCTTTGCTCAGGCTGGTTATTGAACTTCTGAGCTCAAGTGACCCTCACACTTGCATGGTCCTAACACGGTCCCAGAGTGCTAGGATTGTAGGTGTGAGCCACTGCAACCAGCTTACTTTTCTCATTTTATTTCTATTTGATTTGTCAATTATGTGCAAGTTTTACATTAATACAAGTTTTAACTGTATATACATTTAGAAAAAAGAGCAAAGTTTTTTTTTTTTTTTGGTAGAGACAGAATCTCACTTTACTGCCCTTAGTAGAGGTAGAGTGCTGTGGTGTCACACAGCTCACAGCAACCTCCAGTTCTTGGGCTTACACGATTCTCTTGTCTCAGCCTCCCAAGTAGCTGGGACTACAGGCACCCGCCACGTCTGGCTATTTTTTTTTTGTAGAGACAGAGTCTCACTTTATGGCCCTCGGTAGAGTGCCGTGGCATCACACAGCTCACAGCAACCTCCAACTCCTGGGCTTAAGCGATTCTCTTGCCTCAGCCTCCCGAGTAGCTGGGACTACAGGCGCCAGCCACAATGCCCGGCTATTTTTTGGTTGCAGTTTGGTCGGGGCTGGGTCTGAACCTGCCACCCTCGGTATATGGGGCCGGCGCCTTACCGACTGAGCCACAGGCGCCGCCCGTCTGGCTATTTTTTTTGTTGCAGTTTGGCCGGGGCCGGGTTTGAACCCACTACCCTCAGTATATGGGGCCAGCACCCTACCCACTGAGCCACAGGCACTGCCCCAGAGCAATGTATTTGGACTCAATACTGGGATGTTGAGTAGAATCTAGTTCTGTCCTCTCCTTAGTCACATGACCTTGGATAGCTGACTGATCACAACTCTATAGTCTTTGGAAAATTGAATAAAATCTGAGCCTCATGCTAGGGCTGCTGCTGCTGCCACAACCACTATATCCTGAGTATTTGTTTTTTTTTAATAATATAGTTTTTGAGCGGTGCATGTGGCTCAAGGAGTAGGGCGCCAGCCCCATATGCTGGAGGTGGCAGGTTCAAACCTGGCTCCAGCCAAAAAATGCCAAAAAACCCCATATATATATATATATATATATATATATATTCTATAAAAACTATATATACATGTTATACCCCAACCTGTTATATCTCAAAATGAATCTGGAGTAAATCAGTTTGTTAGGCTGGTCACCATCTTTTACCTAGTGATCTGAATGAAAATATGACATCTCCCTAACAATAAAAAGAGAAAAGAAAATATGACACCATTAGCCCAAGGGGGCTGTTCCATTTTATTAAAAACAAATGTTGGTGCCATGGCACACCAGTTGAAAATCACTATTGTATGTCAGAAGCTCCTGTGCAGAGAAAGTGGAGAAGCTGAAAGTGGGGAGTTGAGCATAAGGAGAAGAATGCAAGATGCACACCATCCCCACTGAGACAAACTTCAAGACCAAGAAAGGAGAAAGTTAACAGAATACAGGTACTGAGAGAATACTTGGAAGGCTCTTGTCAAGGGGATGGGAGACCTCTCCCCTAACTGGGAGGCCCCCATGGCAGGCTATCCATGTGCAAACAAAGAGAAAAGGACCCTTCACCTCAGTCCATGGGAGAGAGTCACAAGTTCCTGGTTCTCCTATACCTGGGAAGTTACAGCTCTGAGCATAGCCTGGTGCAAAAGAGAACAAACTTTTCTTCACAGTTTTGGTCCCATAGTCCATCCTTCCCCCCATCTGGTTGACTGGTGGACTGCCCCCATTAGAGGCTGGAGTGTTTGGGAAATATTCTTTTCTTTTCTTTCTTTTTTTTTTTTTTTCCAGAGTCTCAAGCTGTCACCCTGGTTACAGTGCCATGGCATCACAGCTCACAGCAACCTCGACCTCTTGGGCTTACACGATTCTCTTGCCTCAACCTCCTGAGTAGCTGGGACTACAGGTGCCTACCACAATGCCTGGCTATTTTTTTTGCTGTAGTTGTCATTGTTTTTTTTTTTTTTTTTTTATTAAATCATAACTGTATACAATGATATGATTATGGGGCATCATACACTGACTTCATAAACCATTTGACACATTTTTATCACAGTGGTTAGCATAGCCTTTCCGGCGTTATCTCAGTTACTGTGCCAAAACATTTACATTCTACATTTACCAAGTTTCGCAAATACCCCTGTAATATGCACCACAGGTGTGATCCCACCAATTCCCCTCCCTCTACCCACCCCCCCTTTCCCATTTCCCCCTATTGTTAAGTTGTAGCTGGGTTATAGCTTTCATGTGAGAGTCCCAAATTAGTTTCATAGTAGGGCTGTGTACATTGGGTATTTTTTCTTCCATTCTTGGGATACTTTACTAAGAAGAATATGTTCCAGCTCCATCCATGTAAACATGAAAGAGGTAAAGTCTCCATCTTTCTTTAAGGCTGCATAGTATTCCATGGTATACATATACCACAATTTATTAATCCATTCGTGGATCGATGGGCACTTGGGCTTTTTCCATGACTTAGCTATTATGAATTGGGCTGCAATAAACATTCTGGTACAAATATCTTTGTTATGTTGTGATTTTTGGTCTTCTGGGTATATGCCCAGCAGAGGAATTACAGGATTGAATGGCAGATCTATTTTTAGATCTCTGAGTGTTCTCCATATATCTTTCCAAAAGGAATGTATTAATTTGCATTCCCACCAGCAGTGCAGAAGTGTTCCCTTTTCTCCGCATCCACGCCAACATCTCTGGTCTTGAGATTTTGTGATATAGGCTAAGTCTCATTGGAGTTAGATGATATCTCAAAGTAGTTTTGATTTGCATTTCTCTGATGATTAAAGATGATGAGCATTTTTTCATATGTCTGAAGGCCGTGCGCCTGTCTTCTTCAGAGAAGTTTCTCTTCAAATCCCTTGCCCAGCCTGCGATGGGATCCCTTGTTTTTTTCTTGCTGATGCGTTTGAGTTCTCTGTGGATTCTGGTTATTAAACCTTTGTCAGAGATGTACCCTGCAAATATCTTCTCCCATTCTGAGGGCTGTCTGTTTGCTCTGCTTACTGTGTTCTTAGCTGTGCAGAAGCTTTTTAGTTTGATCAAGTCCCAGTAGTGTATTTTTGAAGCTGCTTCAATTGCCCGGGGGGTTCTCCTCATGAAATACTCACCCAGACCAATTTTTTCAAGGGTTTCCCCTGCATTCTCCTCTAGTGTTTTTATAGTTTCATGTCTTAAGTTTAAATCTTTAATCCAATGAGAGTCTATCTTAGTTAATGGTGAAAGGTGTGGGTCCAATTTCAGTCTTCTGCAGGTTGCCAGCCAGTTCACCCAGCACCATTTGTTAAATAGGGAATCTTTTCCCCACTGAATGTTTTTAATTGGCTTGTCAAAAATCAAATAGCGGTAAGTAGCTGGATTCATCTCTTGGTTCTCTATTCTGTTCCAGATATCTACTTCTCTGTTTTTGTGCCAATACCATGCTGTTTTGATCACTATCGATTTGTAGTAAAGTCTGAGGTCTGGTAGTGTGATTCCTCCTGTTTTGTTTTTATTTCTGAGTAATGTCTTGGCTATTCGAGGTTTTTTCTGATTCCATATAAAACGAAGTAATGTTTTTTCAAGATCTTTAAAATATGACAGTGGAGCTTTAATAGGGAGTGCGTTGAAATTATATATTGCTTTGGGTAGTATGGACATTTTGATAATGTTGATTCTTCCTAGCCATGAGCATGGTATGTTTTTCCATTTGTTAACATTTTCAGCTATTTCTTTTCTTAGAGTTTCATAGTTTTCTTTATAGAGATCTTTCACGTCTTTTGTTAGGTAAGTTCCCAAATATTTCATCTTCTTTGGCACTACTGTGAATGGGATAGAGTCCTTAACTGCTTTTTCAATTTGACTGTTGTTGGTGTATATAAAGGCTACCGATTTATGAATGTTGATTTTGTAACCTGAGACGCTGCTGTATTCCTTGATCACTTCTAGGAGTTTTGTAGTAGAGTCCCTAGTGTTTTCCAGATACACAATCATATCATCTGCGAAGAGCGAGAGTTTGATCTCTTCTGACCCTATATGGATACCCTTGATCGCCTTTTCTTCCCTAATTGCGGTGGCTAAAACTTCCATTACAATGTTGAAAAGCAATGGAGACAATGGGCAGCCTTGTCTGGTTCCTGATCTGAGTGGAAATGATTCCAATTTAACTCCATTCAATATGATATTGGCTGTGGGTTTGCTGTAGATGGCCTCTATCAGTTTAAGAAAAGTCCCTTCTAGACCAATTTTCTTGAGTGTTCTGATCATGAAGGGATGTTGGATATTATCAAAAGCTTTTTCCGCATCAATTGAGAGAATCATATGGTCTTTGTTTTTTAATTTGTTTATGTACTGAATTACATTTATAGATTTACGTATATTGAACGAGCCTTGAGACCCTGGGATAAAACCAACTTGGTCATGATGTATAATTTGTTTGATGTGTTGCTGGATTCTGTTTGTTAGGATCTTGTTGAATATTTTTGCATCTATATTCATTAGTGATATTGGTCTATAATTTTCTTTTCTTGTTGGGTCTTTTCCTGTTTGGGGATCAGGGTGATGTTTGCTTCATAGAACGTGTTGGGTAGTCTTCCTTCTTTTTCTACCTTTTGGAACAGGTTGAGTAATATAGGTACTAATTCCTCTTTAAAGGTTTGGTAGAATTCTGACGTGAAACCATCTGGTCCCGGGCTTTTCTTTTTAGGGAGGTTTTGTATAGTTGATGCTATTTCTGAACTTGATATGGGTCTGTTCAACATTTCCACTTGATTCTGGTTAAGTCTTGGAAGATGGCGTGCTTCCAAGTATCGGTCTATTTCCTTCAGATTTTCATATTTCTGAGAATAAAGTTTCTTGTAATATTCATTAAGGATTTTTTGGATTTCTGATGAGTCTGTGGTTATTTCGTCTTTGTTGTTTCTGATTGATGATATTAGAGATTTTACTCTTTTTTTCCTGATTAGGTTGGCCAGAGGTTTATCTATTTTATTGAACTTTTCGAAAAACCAGCTTTTTGATTTATTGATCTGTTGTATTATTCTTTTGTTTTCAATTTCATTTAATTCTGCTCTAATTTTGGTTATTTCTTTTCTTCTACTGGGTTTGGGGTTGGAATGTTCTTCCTTTTCCAGTTGTGTGAGATGTCCCATTAAGTTGTTAACTTCCTCTCTTTCCGTTCTCTTGAGGAAGGCTTGCAGTGCTATAAATTTCCCTCTTAGAACTGCCTTTGCAGTGTCCCAGAGGTTCTGATAGTTTGTGTCTTCATTGTCATTTTGTTCCAAAAAATTGGTGATTTCTTTCTTAATCTCATCTCTGACCCAGCTATCCTTCAGCATAAGGTTATTTAACTTCCATGTTTTTGTATGGGTATGCAGATTCCTGTTGTTACTCAATTCAAGTTTTATTCCATGATGGTCCGAGAAGATGCATGGAATAATTTCTATTCCTTTAAATTTACTGAGGTTAGACTTGTGACCTAAAATGTGATCAATTTTGGAGTAAGTTCCGTGGGCTGATGAGAAGTATGTGTATTCAGTTTTGTTGGGATGAAATGTTCTGTAGATGTCTGCTAAATCTAAATATTGGATGGTTAGGTTTAAATCTAAGATTTCTTTGCTCAGCTTCTTTCTGGAGGATCGATCCAACACTGCCAAGGGAGTGTTGAAATCTCCAACGATTATGGAGCTGGAGGAAATCAAGTTACTCATGTCTGTTAGAGTTTCTCTTATAAATTGAGGTGCATTCTGGTTGGGTGCATAGATATTAATAATTGAGATCTCGTCATATTGAGTATTACCCTTAACAAATATGAAGTGACCATTCTTGTCCTTCCTTACTTTTGATGGTTTAAAGCCTACTGTATCTGCAAATAAAATTGCAACACCTGCTTTTTTCTGATTACCATTTGCCTGAAATATGGATGACCATCCTTTCACCCTGAGTCTGTATTTGTCTTTTAAGTTGAGATGTGACTCTTGTATGCAACAAATATCTGGCTTGAGTTTTTGTATCCAGTCAGCTAACCTATGCCTCTTTAGAGGACAGTTTAAGCCATTCACATTGATGGAGAGTATTGATAAGTCTGGTGGAATTTTGGGTATCGAGTTTTTCAAAGGTCCAGTGGACATTTTTAATCCTTTCGCCAGTGTGGAAGTTGGAGTTTGATCCGAAGTTTCTGAGTGAGTTTACTTTTGTGGTATAGGATTGGGTTGGTCATTGTGGAGGATAGGTCTGAGAACGTCCTGAAGAGCTGGTTTACTTATGGCAAATTTTTTCAACATATGAATGTCATTGAAGTATTTAATTTCTCCATCATAGATGAAACTCAGTTTAGCTGGATACAAGATCCTGGGTTGAAAGTTTTTTTGCTTTAGGAGATTAAAAGTTGATGACCAGCCTCTTCTTGCTTGAAAAGTTTCAGCAGAGAGATCTGCAGTTATTCTAATATTCTTACCTTTGTACGTTATAGTTTTCTTTCGCCGGGCTGCTTTGAGAATCTTCTCTTTCATGTTAACTTTAGTGAAGCTAATTATGATATGTCTGGGAGATGGCTTATTGGGGTTGAATCGTGCTGGGGTTCTGAAGCTGTCTGCTATCTGAATTTCAGATTCTCTAGGCATGTCTGGAAAATTTTCTTTCATAATTTCATGTAGAAGGGCCTCTGTGCCCTTGGCAGCTACTTCATCGTTCTCCGAAATTCCTATAACCCTTATGTTGTTTTTTTTCGAATTATCTGAGAGTTCTCTGAGTGAGTGATGCGTTTTTGCTCTCCATTTCTCTTCCTCTTTGAGAGATTGGGAGCGTTCGAAGACTTTATCTTCAATGTCAGAAATCCTTTCTTCTGCTTGCTCCATTCTGTTACTGAGGGATTCTACTGTATTTTTCATATCTTTGAGGGCTGTAAGTTCTTGTTTCAGTGTGTCTAAGTCTTTGGTGGTTTTGCATTTAAATTCGTTAAATTCTTGAGACAATTTTTGAATTTCTCCTCGAATTCCTAATTCCATTTTATTAATCTTGTCTGCAAACCAAATTCTGAATTCGACATCTGACATCTCAGACAGTTGTTTATGAATGGGATCTTCAATCACATCTGCCGTATCTTTTCTTGGGGGGGTTGATCTATTCTGGTTATTCATGTTACCAGAGTTTTTCTGCTGATTCCGCCCCATGGTTTACTCCCTTTGGTTTTTCCCCTGGGGTTTTATCGAGGGCCCGTACAGTGTTGTGGCCTGAGAAACTGGGGCCCTGTCTGGTGTGGTGGAGCAAAGTGGTTCTGTCTTGTTTTCAGCTGGTTTCTGTTCGATCCTATTGCAACTTCTACTCTGGCTTGAAGTCTCAGCTGTGTGGAAAAATCAGCAATTAAGTCACCCTGCCTGCCCACCTCTGGCCCCAGTTGGAAAAGGAGAATCAAACCTTCCTACAATCGCACACCCAGGGCACCGCCTGAACAGTCCTCAGTCTATTAGCCCAGTTCAAAAGGTCCGAATCAACTGTCTCAATCGGCACTTGTCTCGGGTGGAAGGGTTCAAGAGGTCTCTGGGAACTGGATCACAGGGGCCTGGTGACTCCTCTAACACAGCTCACCCCAGTGCAGCGTGGAGTCAGGAGGAGCCACCCAGCAAACAGAGCAGTCTGGGAAGGTTGACGTCTCCTTCCCCACTTTGCCCCTCCGTCGGACCCAGTCACTGGTATCTCTGCAGATGGCTAACCCAGTTGCCTGCAGTGAACAGACACTCCAGGGGTTTGCACCTGCCTGAATCACAAGGAAGTCTGCCAGGCCCCCGCAGACTGCCACTATCTAGCAGGAGGAGATGGGGCCTGACATCTTTGAATGTTTGATGCAGGTGATGGGAAGGAGGTGTTCACTCAGGCTTAGCCCTGTCCCTGATGGATGCTGCTAACAGAACAGAACAGAACAGAACAGACAACTTTGTGAGGTTCTGTCTCTGTTCCTGTCGTCGCCTACAGAAGACGGGCTGTTTTGAGTTCAAACGTCTTTGCTGCTGGAGAATTGCGTCTGAACACCTCTCTGGGTCGGCCCCGCCCTGGAAGCTTCCGGGTTTGTGAGCCGTTTCACCGGTGGCCTCCTCTGGTTGCCCAGGGAGACAGGGGGTGTGGCCTCAGGGTATCCAGAAGTGAGCGTTCTGCCATTAAAGAAAAAATGGCTGTTGATCTACCTCCAGGGAACTGCTGCTCTGGTGTGGGCACTCAGGCGACCCTTTTCTCCTCTGTCCCGCGCCCCAGAGTCAGTACTGAGCGGCCGCAGTTTGTGCTGGGTCCACACCCCTCAAGAGATCCCCCAAGAATCAGAACTCTTGGGGGATGGGCCCCCAGACCCCGATTGGGAGTGGGGGGGGAAGCTAGAGTTTCATTCAGTGTTACGCAATACTGCGGTCCGGGGAGGGCTCCTGCACTGCACCGCAGGGAAGTGCCGCCAAGGCTTGATTTCCCCTCAGCAGAGTGCCCTCTCCTCGCTCACGTATCCCAGAGTCAGCGCTGACCTGACGCAGCTCAGGCACTGTGCACTCCCCTCGAGAAATCACCCAAGGATCCGAACTCCTGGGGGATAGGCCCTCAGACCCCGAGTGAGAGTAGGGGTTCTCAGCTCTCAGCGGGGAGGCCAGAGTCTGATTCAGTCTTGGGCCCCGTATGCCCAGGTAGGGTTGGTGCACTGCACCGCAGGGAAGTGCCGTGAGGCGTGACTCCCCCTCAGCCTGGTGCCCTCTCCTCACTTGTGCGCCTCAGAGTCAATGCTGACCAGTCGCAACTCGGGGACTGTCCACTCCCCTTGAGAAATCACCCAAGGATCCGAAGTCCTTGGGGACAGGCCTCCAGACCTCAGTGGGCAGGAGGGGAGCACCGGGGATTCAGGGTTGCCGGCAAAGGATTCCCAAAGTTTTATTCACCCTATGTCCGGCAGGAGAACGCCACAGCACCCCAGTAGGGGAGGTAGGTCCAGTTTTTAGAAGGTCTCTCCCGTGGAGTGTAGTGGGAGGGCCTTTAATTTCTGCCCGCTTGTTCAATTGTGGGGCTCTAGAGCCGGTCTCATGGGGGAGGGGGACTCCCGTCCGCTTGGTGGTGGATTTTGTACCTTTTGTTTGCGTCCTTGTGATCACAACTTGCCTCAGCGGTGTTGATGTGCGTTCTTCAGCCTTCTCTCTTGGTGAGGCTCAAGTCCACCAGGGTACTTACTAAATTCCTGTCCCTTAACTCTCCTTCTGGACGGGAGCCTTTGTTGAAAGCTGGCTTCAGTCCGCCATCTTGTCTCCCCCTCCGTCATTGTTGTTTTAGCTGGTCTGGGCTGGGTTCCAACATATCAGCCTTGGTGTATGTGGCCAGTGCCCTACCCACTGAGTAATGGGCGCGACCCTGTTTGGAGAATATTCTAAGAGGCTGAACCATTATGTGGCAGCAGGTTGGAAACAGTGGTGCCAGTCATAACTTTGGCATGAAGAGGTGTGGTCTCAGCTGCCTTCCTTTCCCATGAAAGGAGTCCCTCACCCAGACCCTTCTTGCTTGCACTGCCTGGGTGAGCTTGGCTGGAAATCTTGATTGAAGTCAGCCACATATTATTGTTTCCTGCTGCCACTGTTTGACTTTGTTTGTGCTGTGTTGAGAGAGGTTGGTATAAGGAGAGGTGGACTTTGGAGATATCGCTGGTGGGGGGCAGGGCCACAGATGTGTGGATCTTAGTTCAGGAGAGGTTCCAGTTAAGTGCTGCAACACTTTGGGCTTGGGTAGAAGGTGAGCTAATGCTAGGGCAGAACCAGGCTTCTGACTTGCCAGGTTTACACTCAGAGACTCTGGTTGCAGCCTTGGAAGGTAGTTTTGTGAGGTTGTTGGAGAAAGACCAAAAGCACAAGCTTCAGGGAAGCCGTGGTTAGCTCTATTTCCTGGGGCCTTCCAATCTGATCTCACCCTACCACTTCTAATTGCCAATTATGGTGGTACAGTGTTTCCTAAGGGTTCACAACTATGTTATCTCTCAATATCTATTCAGTGACAACCTATCATTCCAAGTAAAAAAGTATGATATGTTTTTTTTTTAAAGATGAAAATACTGGTGGGGAGGAGCCAGTGGAAGAATTCTGTCAACACAAAAAATCAGAGCAGAGCAACTCCCACAAGAGATTACAAGGGATATACAGCACAGAATACAATCCATAGAGATATTGTTGAAATGTCAGAAATAGAATTTAGAGACTCAGCACCTGTAGCTCAAGTGGCTAGGGCACCAGCCATACATCAGAGCTGGTGGGGTTGAATCCAGCCTAGGCTCACTAAACAACAACTATAACCAAAAATAACAGCTGGGCATTGTGGTGGGTGCCTGTAGTGCCAGCTACTTGGGAGGCTATAGCAAAAGAATCCTTAAATCTAAGAGTTTGAGGTTGCTGTCAGTTGTGATGCCACAGCACTCTACCCAGGGTGAAAGCTGGAGACTCTGTCTCAAAAAAAAAAAGAAAAAAAGAAATAGAGTTTAGAATATGGATGGTAAATAAGAGGATTAGAATTGAGGACAAGATGGAAATAGAAATTTAAAAAATAGTCCCAAAATTGTCTGAAGAAATTAGTGATTTTAAAGACAAAGTAACCAGGATATGGACATAGTGAGGAAAGATATAGCAGAGCTTAGGGAATTGAAAAAGGCAGTTAAGGAGCTTCAAAACTCAGTAGAGATAGCTCCTCAGTAACAGAGTTGAACATAAAGAAGAGAGAATCTCAGAAATTGAAGACATGACAGAGTCTCACTTTGTTGCCCTAGGGAGAGTTCTGTGGCATCGCAGCTCATAGCAACCTCAAACTCCTGTGCTTAAGCCAGTGGCTCTCAACCTGTGGGTTGTGACCCTTTTTTCTTTCTTTCTTTCTCTTTTTTTTTTGAGACAGGGCCTCACCTGGGTAGAGTGCCATGACATCACAGGTCACAGCAACTCCTGGGCTCAAGTGATTCTCCTGCCTCAGCCTCCCAAGTAGCTGGGACTACAGGCACTGTCCACAAGCCCCACTATTTTTTGGTTGCAGCCATCATTGTTGTTTGGTGGGCCTGGGCTGGATTCGAACCTGCCAGCTCAGAGTGTATGTGGCTGGCGCCTTAGCTGCTTGAGCTACAGGCACTGAGCCTTGTGACCCCTTTTTAACAATGAAAATGCATTGCAGCATTGGGAAGGTTGAGGACCACTGGCTTAAGCCATTCTCTTGCCTCAGTCTCCCAAGTAGCTGGGACTACAGGCGCCTGCTACAATGCCTGGCTAGTTTTAGAAATGAGGTCTCACTCTGGCTCAGGCTGGTCTCGAACCTGTGAGCTCAGGTGATCCACCTGCCTTGGCCTCCCAAGTGCTGGGATTACAGGCATGAGCCACTGCACCCTGCAAGATAGGACATTTGAACTATCCCAAGCATTCAATGAGGCAGAAAGGAGAACAAAAACAGAATATTCACTGAGAGAGTTATGGGATCATTCCAAAATATCAAACATCTGAATTATAGGTATTCCTGAAGGAGAAGAGGATGATCCTAAAGGCACAGACACTCTACTCCAAGACATTATGGTGGAGAACTTCCCAGGCATTGGGAAAGACACAGAAATTCAGACAGTAGTTTCAGAAGTCCAGCATGATTCAATCTAAATAAAGCATGTCCTAGACACATTGTAATCAACTTTGCCAAAGTTAATATGAAGTAAAAAATTCTACAAGCAGCCATGCATAAGAAAAATCTTACTTACAAAGGAAAAAAGATCAGAATGACTACAGATCTTTCAGTAGAAACTTTTTAAGTCAGAAAAGGATGGCAATCAGCCTTTAACCTTCTTCTTTTTTTTTTTTTTTTTTTTGTAGAGACAGCGTCTCACTTTACTGCCATCGGTAGAGTGCCGTGGCATTACACGGCTCACAGCAACCTCCAGCTCTTGGGCTTATGTGATTCTCTTGCCTCAGCCTCCAGAGCAGTTGGGACTACAGGCGCCTGCCACAACGCCCGGCTATTTTTTTGTTGTTGCAGTTTGGCCGGGGCTGGGTTTGAACCCACCACCCTTGGCATATGGGGCCAGTGCCCTACTCACCACAGGTGCCACCAGCCTTTAACCTTCTTAAAACAATTTGCAGCCCAGGATCCTACATCCTGCTAAACTGAGTTTCATTGTTGGAAATCAAATATTTTATTGACATGGAAACATTGAAAAAATTTGTCACAACTAGACCAGCTCTATAGGAAATACTCAGACCCATTCTTTGTACTGACCAGCACGATGGTCCATCATGAGAGTAAACAAACCCAGAAATTAAAGAACAAAGCCTAGCCTCCACAATTGTGCTAGGGAAAAAAATAAGCTCTAGGCCTCTGAAATGAGAGGACCAAAACTCCACCATAACTATCAACTTTCTCAATAAATGTGATTGGTTTGAATTCCCCTCCACAAAGCCACAGACTGGATAACTGGACTCAAAAGCTCAGGCCTAGAATATGTTGCCTTCAAGAAACACACCTAACCTCAAAGTATAAAACAAGACTCAAGGTGAAGGGATGGAATTCAGGCAAAGGAAATCAGAAAAAAGCAGGGATTGCAGTCTCATTTGCAGATACAATTGAATTTAAACCAACAAAAATAAGGAAAGACAAAGATTGATATTATATGCTTGCCAAAGGAAGTACTCGACATGAAGAGATTTCAGTAATTAACATTTATATATCATATTTGAATGCTCCCTGATTCATTAAACAAACTCTAAATGATCTGAACAATATGATATCTTCCTGCACCATAATAGTTGGAGATTTTAACACTCTCTTGACAGTATTGGACAGATCCTCCAAGCAGAAAATAAACAGAGAGACCAGCGCCTGTGGCTCAGTGAGTAGGGGGCTGGCCGCATATGCCAAGGGTGGTGGGTTCAAATCCGGCCCTGGCCAAACTGCAACAATGAAATAGCTGGGCATTGTTGGGGGTGCCTGTGGTCCCAGCTGCTCGGGAGGCTGAGGCAAGAGAATTGCTTAAAAACCCCAAAGGTTTGAGGTTGCTATGAGCTGTGTGACACCACAGCATTCTACTGAGGGTGATAAAGTGAGACTCTGTCTCTACCAAAAAAAAAACAAAAAAGAAAAGAAAAGAAAAGAAAGAGAGAAGTAATGTATATAAACACAACCCTAGAACAAAAGGACTTAACAGACATATACAGAATGTTTCATCCCAGTAAAACTGAATATACATTCTTCTCATCAGCCCATGGATCATCCTCCAAAATTGATCATATCTTAGGACACAAGTCTAACCTCAACAAATTCAGAATAATAGAAATTATTCTTTGCAACTTCTTGAAACATCAAGGAATAAAAATGAACTCAATAATAACAGAAATCTTCATGCCCAAATAGTCATGGAAACTAAATAACCTTATCCTGAATGACAGCTGGATCAAAGATGAAATTAAGAAAGAAGTCATTAGATTTCTTGAACAAAATGATAAAGAATCCACAAACTATCAAACCCCATGGGATACTGCAAAGGCAGTTCTCAGAGGGAAATTCAGAGCATTAGAGGCCTTCATTAAGAATATAGAAAGAAGGGCTAGGCATGGTGGCTCATGCCTATACTCCTAACACTCTGGGAGGCTGAGATGGTTTGATTGCTTGAGCACCAGAGTTTGAGACCTGCCTGAGCAACAGTGAGAATCCATTTCTAACAAAAATAGACGGGTGTTGTGGCAGGCACCTGTAGTCCCAGCTACTTTGCAGGCTGAGGCAGGAGAATTATTTAAGCCCAAAAGTTTGAGGTTGCTTTGAGCTATGATGCCACGGCATTCTGCCAAGGGCCACAAAGTGAAACTCTGTCTCAAAAAAAAAAAAAAAAAAGAGAGAGAGAGAGAGAGCAAGTCAACAACCTAATGATTTTCTCAAGCAGCTGGAAAAGAAAGAACACTCTCAAAACCCAGATGAAGAAAATTACTAACAAAAATTAGAGCAGAATTAAATGAAATTGTCAACAAAAGAATCATTTGGAAAATCAGTGAAATAAAAAGTTGGTTTTTTGAAAGATTAATAAAATTGGTGAACTCTTGGCCAGAATAACCAGAAACAGAAAAGTAAGATCTTTAATAATTTCCACCAGAAGTGATAAAGGGGAAATAACAACAGATACCATAGAAATACAAAAGATCCTCAATGATTACTACAAAAAATTCAATGCCTCAAAATATGCAAATTTAGAGGAAACGGACCAATACTTGAAATCATGACACCTTCCTACACTCAACCAGAAAGAATTAGACATTTTGAATAGACCTGTATCAAGTACTGAAATGCATCAACTATACAAAATCTTTCAAAAAAGAAAAGCCCTACACCAGATGGTTTCACATCTGAATTCTATCAAACCTTCAAAGAGGAACAATTTCCTGTATTACATAAGCTATTCCAAAACATAGAGAAGGAAGGAATCCACAATAACACTTTCTATGAATCCATACCAACACTTTCCTGATTCCAAAACCAGGAAAGGACCCAACACAAAAAGAAAATTATAGGCCAATATCATTGATGAATATAGATGTGAAAATATTGAATAAGATCTTAGCAAGCATAATACAGAGATACATTAAAAAAGTTATACACCATGATCATATTGGTTTTATCCCAGGAATGCAAGGCTGGTTCAATATATGTAAATCCATAAATGTAATTCACCACATAAATGAAGTAAAAAACAAAGATTCTATGATTTTCTCAACTGATGCAGAAAAGGCTTTTGGCAAAATCCAGTATCTTTTTTGATAAGAATACTTAAGAAAATAGGCTTAGGTGGGACATTTCTTAAAGTGATAGAGGCCATCTACAACAAACCCAAAGCCATAATTATATTGAATGGAATTAAACTGAAAGCATTTTCACTCAAAGCTGGAACTAAACAAGGATGCCCAGTGTCTTCACTGCTATTCAACATAATGGCAGAAGTCCTAGCCATTGCAAAATCAGGCAAGAGAAAGAAATCAAGGGTATTCAAATGGAGTCAAAGGATGTCAAAATGTTGCTCTATGCAGATGACATGATCTTATACCTGGAAAACCCCAGGGACTCAACTATAAAGCTCTTAGAAATGATCAAAGAATATAGCAGCATCTTGGGGTAAAAAATCAACACCCACAAACAATAGCCTTTATATATGCCAATAATAGTGAAGCTGAGAATAAAATCAAGGATTCTATGCCTTTTACAGTAGCTCCAAAAAAGATGAAATAACCGGGAATTCATCTAACAAAAGATGTGAAAGATATCTATAAAGAGAACTATGCGGCTCAGTGCCTGTGGCTTAAATGTCTGGGCTCAAGTGATTCTCTTGCTTCAGCCTCCCAAGTAGCTAGAACTGCAGGTGCCCACCACAATGCCCAGCTATTTTTAGAGATGAGATCTTGCTCTTGCTCAGGCTGGTCTTGAACCCCAGAGCATGAGCTGGCGTATTCAAATCTAGCCTGGGCCTGCCAAACAATGATGGCTGCAACCAAAAAATAGCCGGGTGTTGTGGCGGGTGCCTGTGGTCCCAGCTACTTGGGAGGCGGAGGCAGAAGAATTGCTTAAGCCCAGGAGTTGGAGATTGCTGTGACTTGTGATGCCATGGCACTCTACCCAGCGTGACAGCTTGAGGCTCTGTCTCAAAAAAAAAAAAAAAAAAAATGGGTGGCGCCTGTGGCTCAAAGGAGTAGGGCACTGGCCCCATATGCCGTAAGTAGCAGATTCAAACCCAGCCCTAGCCAAAAACTGCAAAAAAAAAGGAGAGAGAGAGAACTATGAAACCCCGAGAAAAGAAAGTAGAAGATGTTAAAAAATGGTAAAACATACCATGCTCATGGCTGGGAAGAATCAACATTGTAAAAATGTCCATTTTACCCCATCTACAGAGTTAATGCAGTCCCCAACAAAGCACCAATGTCATACTTTGAAGAACTTGAAAAAATAGTACTTTGCTTCATACACAACCAGAACAAAACTTGAATAGCAAATACAATTCTTAGAAATAAAACCAGATCTGGAGGCATCACCTTTCTACAGTTCAGGCTATACTACAAGTCCATAGTGATGAAAACATCATGGTACTGGCACAAAAATAGAGATACATATCTATGGAATGGAATAGAGAAGCTAGAGATGAATGCAGCCACATATTGCTATTTGATCTTTGATAAACCAAGCAAAAAAGTGCAATGGGGAAAAGAATCCTTATTTAATAAATGGTGGTAGAAGAACTGGTTAGTCACATTTAGAAAACAGAAACTGGACCCAGATTTCCCACCACTGACAAAAATTGATTCTTATTGGATAAAAGATTTAAATTAAGACATGAAACAATAAAAACTCTAGGAGAGAATGTGAAGAAAATGCTTGATGATATTGGCCTGGAAGAAGTCTTTATGAGGCTGGCTCTGGGCCCGTAGCTTAAGCAGCTAAGGTGCCAGCCACATACACCAGAGCTGGCGGGTTCAAATCCAGTCTGCCTGCCAATCAACAATGACAACTACAACTGAAAAATAGCTGGGTGTTGTGGTGGGTGCCTGTAGTCCCACCTACTTGGGAGGCTGAGGCAAGAGAATCGCTTAAGCCCAGGAGTTGGAGGTAGCTATGAGCTGTGATGCCATGGCACTCTACCCAGGGTGACAGCTTGAGGCTTCATCACAAAAAAGTCTTTATGAGGAAGATCCCCCTGGCAATTACAGCAACACCAAAAATAAATGTTATCTGATGTAGCTAAAAAGCTTCTGCTCAGAGTATCACAAGCAAGGCAAACAGACAGCATTTGGAATGGGAAAAAATATTCACATGTTACGAATTTGACAAAGGCCCAATAACTAGAATCTACAGAGAACTCAAATTAATTAATGAGAAAAAAGTAAACAATCCCATTTATAAGTGGGCAAGAGACTTGAACAGAAACTTCTCTGCAGATGACAGACAAATGGGCAACAAACACACTAAAAAGTACTCATTGTCGTTAATCTTCAGAGAAATGCAAATCAAAACCACTCTGAGATATCACCTAACTCCAGTAAGATTAGCCCATGTCAGGAAGTCTCAACACTGCAGATGCTGGTTTGGACATGGAAAGAAGGAACACTTTTGCACTGCTGGAGGGATTGCAATTTTTTTTTGCAAAGAAGTATGGAGAATTCTTTAAGAACTAAAAGTAAACCCTCCATTTAATCCTACAATTCCATTACTAGGTTTCTACTCAGAAGAACAAAAATCATTTTACCACAGGACATTTGCACCAGAATATTTATTGCAGCTTCATTCATAATTGCCAAGTCGTGGAAGCAACCTAAATTCCCATTTTTCCTTGAATGGATCAATAAACTGTGGCATATGTATACCACATATATAGCCATAAGAAAAGGTGGAGATTTTACATCTTTTATATTTACCTGGGTGAAGTTCAAACACATTCTTCTTAGTAAAGTATCTCAATAATGGGGAAAAATATCCAATCTATTTAATACTAATATGAAACCAATATATAAACAATTGCACATCCACATGAATGATAAAACATAAATATAGTCTAGTGAGTGGGAGGGAACATAAGGAAAGGGTGGGAAGAGGGGAAGGGTGACTGGAGGGAAAAGGGAGGGCAATTGGCTGGATCTCTCCTAATGTATACAGAGTGAGGGTGTTCAGCATGCCCCTGGGTGAAGGGCTCAACTACAACTTGAGCTTTAGCTTGGAAGTGAGAACAATGTAACCTAAAAATTCGCACTCTCATATAAACTGAATAAGTACCTACCACATAGAAGAAGCTTAATAAATGATATCACTATTACTATTGTTATTATCATTATTATTATTTTTGAGACAGAGTATCACTATGTCACCCCAGGTAGAGTGCCATGGCGTCACAGCTCACAGCAACCTCAAACTCTTGGGCTTAAGTGATTCTCTTGCCTCAGCCTCCCAAGTAGGTGAGACTACAGGCACCCACCACAACACCCAGCTATTTTTTGGTTGTAGTTGTCATTGTTGTTTGGCAGGCCTGTGCTGGATTCAAACCTGCCAGCTCCAATGTATGTGGCTGGTGCCCTAGCCCCTGAGCTACAAGAGCTGAGCCTATTATTTGTTTAAAAGTTGATTTGAGATGGTTGTACAACACCGTGAATGTACTAAATGTGTCTGAATTTGTAACTTAAAAATAGTTAAAATAGAAAAACTATGTATATTTTACCACAATTTTCTGAGCAATTGACCAAAATTTAAAATTTTATCAAAGAGCTATGAATTTAGAATTGCTTGAGCCCAGGAGTTCAAGACCAGCTTGAGCAACAGCAAGACCCCAAGTCTACTAAAAATAGAAAAATTAGCCATCAAATAACATCACAAAAATTAGGTGCTTCAAATACACTGGTGTAGTCATTATAAAAAACAGAATGGAGATTTCTTCCAAAAGAAGTGCTAACTGAAGACAGACAGAATTGTGCCTCATAATAGCAATGCAAGCATGTGGTGGTATTTTGAAGGTATCCACAGTTGGAGTTCATAGGAAAAAACCCACACATTGAACTTGACAACAAAACCTGGTAGCAACCAAGACTGCGGGCATAGAGACTTTACGCTGTAAGTAGTGTTCTTTTCATATAAAGCAGAATTTATTTTTTTGAGATACAGCCTCAAGCTATCGCCCTGGGTAGAGTGCCATGGCATCACAGATCACAGCAACCTCCAACTCCTGGACTTAAGTGATTCTCCTTCCTCAGCCTCCCACATAGCTGGGACTACAGGCGCCCACCACAATGCCCGGCTGTTGTTTGGTTGTAGTTGTCATTGTTGTTTGGCAGGCCTAGGTCGAATTTGAACCCGCCAGCTCTGGTGTATGAGCTTAGCTGCTTGAGCCACAGGCGCTGAGCCATAAAGCAGAATTTTTATTTACAAACGCTTTTACAGATGGATTTGGGGTATCCAGGGGACTTAATTTAGCAAGAATAATGGAGAGAGGAAAATAAGGTAAAATGTAGCCAGATGAACATTTCTAAGTATTTCAGTCTTATGAATATTACAAAACCATCCTAAATAGAGACATTATAGTCAGAAGTAATAAAATTCATTCATGATGGAGTTTTTTTCACTAGCCTCTGCAAAGACTTTGAAAACCCATTAGGAGTTTGATGATACCATGCTACAGTTAAATTTGAATTTTAACTCAGTTTGAAGCTTCAGCTTCCTAGAATTTAACTTGAAGAATGGACTTGGCCCCAAAGAAAAGCCTATGTTTTCTGATAATAAATGAAGGATTGGAAATATTCATCTGGACTAGTAATAGAGAATAAAATCCTAGAATAAGTAATGAATCAAAAATTGAAATGCCCATTGGTCAGGTTACAAGGAATATATAAACATCTGTTTGAGTAATATTAAACTGAATAAATTTAGAATCAATTCTCAATGAGAATCACAGATACAAAAATTCAAATGTTATAGAAAGAGTATGAACCCTTAAGAGTCTGAAAAGGTGGTTTTAATGTACTTCTAGCTGAGCAGATCTGTGGAAATGTGATTCTTGGGCATCCACTGAGTCTCAGTGGTCTTATTTACCTTGAGAAAATGAAATATTTTCCAGCTCTGAAATTCAATGATTCCAGTTGTTTTAAAAAGATAGTATTTGGTGTTTAATTTGGAGTATGGAAAAAAAGAAGGTGTTCTATCTTTGTTAATTGAAAGCAATTAAATGAATAAACTATTAAAATTAGGGTTAGTTTATACATCCAAATGCTTCACAATATTGAGCAATTATAAAGTTTTTATAGCTGGTGAATAATTAGTGAAGGCTTTACTTCAATAAGAAATACAAAAATGGCTAAATCTTTTCATTTGTAGTTCCAAAGTAAAGCAGAATACAGAGTGTATAATTTATTATACATAATAATCTCATGGACAGCTGGGGAACATAAAACTCATCTACAAGGGATTGCATTTTTATTCACATAGGCATACAATTTACTCAGAGTGGATTATTTTTTAATTGTATGTGTTTGAAGGAATTTAGTTATATCAAAAGAGATGAAACAATAACATATGCCTTACTCTGCAAGCTTCTAAAAAATATAGCAGACAATGAGATACTGGATTGTAGGTTTAACAGTTCTCATTTTTAATGCTGCATAACCATCTGTCCCATATTTTCTAGGACAGACCTAGTTTCAATACTCTTTGCAATCAACTCCATGAACATTCACAATTCTCCAGAAATTGAAATATTTTGGATATTCTGGCAAGTAGGAAATGAAGTAATCAATTTATCATTCATTCAAATACACACACACACAGATATATATATATATATATATATATATATATATATATATATATATTAAAGATAGGAAGTCACAAGTGACAGAGAGTTACAGGTTTAAGAAATATCTTGATTCTACTTGGGAGGCTGAGGCAAGAGAATCGCTGAAGCCCAGGAGTTGGAGGTTGCTGTGAGCTGTGTGACACCACGGCACTCTACCGAGGGCCATAAAGTGAGACTCTGTCTCTACAAAAAAAAAAAAAAAAAAAAAAAAAATTGCTAAAAAGAAATATCTTGATTGTTTGCAGAAGCTCATCCATACCTGTTAAGTATCTACACATACTATGATCACAGACACAGGAGCTATAGAGAATAAGCACAATCCCCAAATCTCAGAACACACTTTTTCAAATAAATATGGCTTCACCTCTGTTAGTTGCTCAGTTTCCGCCCATCTGTTTTGAGAATTGCTTTTCCTTCCTTCTTACAGTTTCCAGAGTCTCCACAGGCTTATCCTGTTTCCTCTAGATGATGTTTTTGTTTGAAATCAGATTCTTCTTCCTTTTCCATTTTATCCACTCCTATTTTGCCTCTCATTTGCACTAGAGATACTTTATGTAGTGCACTCCAAATAATAATCTCTAACATTTAGCAATGATGGCTGGAATATGCTGACATTTGACTTTAATACTGTAGTTTTTTTGTGCTATTACATGTATATTTTTAAGGATTTGAAGGTGGGCTTGTTAGTATATGCCTTTAGTCCAAGCTACCATGAGGCTGAAAAGAAGGATTGCTTGAACCCAGAAGTCTGATGAGGCAGTGCATTACTTACAATAATGAATATGAATAGCTACTGCAGTCCAGCCTGGGCAACTTAGCAAGATCCTGTGTGTAAAACATAAAAGTATTGAACCCGGCATGGTGACTCATGCTGTAATCCTAATACTCTCGGGAGGCTGAGACAGGAGGATTACTTGAGCTTAGGGATTCAAGACCAGCAAGAGTGCAGTCAGAATGGGAGACCGAAGACCCCATTCTTGGCAGATGAGGGCACTCCCAGAAAAAAGGGAAAATGAAAAAGTAAGCTGAAGGGACTGGGCACCCATAGCACAGTGGTTATGCGCCAGCCACATACACCTAGGGTGGTAGGTTCAAACCCCACCCAAGCCAGTTAAACAACAATCACAACTGTTAAAAAATAAATAAATAAATAAAGGAAGGAAGCTGAAGGAGTAAGAACAAAGAAAAGTCAGCTAGTTTACCTTTAAGTTAGCCATTACTAAATTTCTTAGCTGAACAAGTTTTTGGCCTTTCCTGAAAGTCTGGCCTACTGGGGATACAGCTTACACAAATACCCTGTGGATTCTGTGAACACTCTGAGGAAGGTAATGGTCATAAAAGAGATTATGGCAAGACCTGGAATAGATACATCTTCCAGGTCATTTCCTGCCCATTAAACAGACAAAGCAGATACCCAATGTGGAGATTTGCATTTGACTGGGACAGAGACCAAGGGAATAGCTTGAGCCCTGGGATACAGGGCAGGAAGTCTTAACATCCCTTATCACAGAGGAAAATCCTCTAGGGTGGTGAAGAGAGGAAATTGCCTTTCTCCCACTGATTCCTCAGAGGAGAGTGATGCCAGTGGCATTTTACTCCACAGTGAAGTAGCAGAGCTTAATACCTCCCTAGGAATCTGTGTGTGTGACTCCAGACAGAAGGGTTCACAGGGCTCAGTTTCAGACTCCTCAAAACTGCTCAAATCCTTAAAGTTAATAATAATAACAGTAGGAGCTGATATGCTTTACTCAGAGAATCTGCTGGTGTGTTTGTTCCCTACTTCAGCTTACCACCTGGGCAGATAGATTTCAATAAAAGATGAGTGTAATAGAGACTGGAGGAACCCACTTGCTGGAACCCACAAAATGACAGTGGTCCCCTGAGCTCCCACATTTGAAAATTCTATTCTGTGTCTCATGTCTTTTTCTTTTTTTTTTGCTTTCACATCATTATTAGGTGGAGTTGGGGCAAGAGAAAACCTCTGAAACTGTTGCCCCCCAGATACAGGACAACTGGAGTAGAGGAGGCTTTGCTTGCAGGTTTTTAAAGGGGAGGGAGCTAACTGGCTGAACATCGCTGAGCCCCAGTTCAGACTATTACCTTCAAGGTCAGTCAGAGGAAGACAAGTCTCTGGGGACAAGACCGGAAGCAGAAGCTCCTGCTCTAAATGAAGACAAACAGGTGCCCAGATTTATCTTGAGTGGGGGGATATTTCTGTCATGTCTCTTTTTTTATTGTTGTTCCTAACTTTATATTTCTTCAGTTGGTGGTGCCAATTCCACAGGTTTTAGTGGATCCTCCCCCAGGGATGGGACCCCAACAAAGAGCAAGACCCTTTCTCTACTAAATTTAGAAAAAATTAGTTGGGTGATATGATAAGCTCTCATTGAGATGAAAGTTTAGTGTGTGTTCTGGAGGATTGCTTGAGCTCAGGAGTTTGAGGTTCTGAGCTAGGCTGACACCATGGTACTCTAGCCTGTGGCAACAGAGTGAGACTCTGTCTCCAAAAATAAAAAATAAAAAAATAAAAAAAATTTGAGAAGAACATGGTGAATGGGTTGGGTGAGAGAGTGACTAAGTGCTTTGAACATACTGTGAAACTTAAGATGTATGGCTATATATAAACAACAATTGATAAAAACCTACTTGAAGAGTTGCAAAACAGAGCATTTAGTTCTACATTGGTTTTCGGGCAATAGGGTGAGTAGGTTAGTTTTTTTTTCTTCTTTTTTTTTTTTTTGTTGAGAGAGAGTCTCAAGCTTTCACCCTGGGTAGAGTACTGTGGTGTCACAGCTCACAGCACCCTCAAACTCTTGGGCTTAAGCATTTCTTTTGCTTCAGCCTCCCAAGTAGCTGGGACTACAGGTGTCCACCACGATGTCTGGCTATATTTTGGTTGTGGTTGTCATTGTTATTTGGCAGGCCTGGGCTGGATTGGAAACTGCCAGCTCCAGTGTATGTGGCTGGTGCCCTAGCCTTTCAAAAGTCCCATCTATAAAGCTGTAAACTAGAAGGGAAGGAATCCAACCTTGGAGAAATTATTAACAAAATCCAACTGGTAGGAAAAGGAAGATGCATCTAAAGCTATGGGGTGGGAGGGAAGAGTCACCACAAAAGACCAACTCCTCATGGCAGCTGTTGAGAGACAATTCTTCATGAATTTCTTGTGTTTCTGCACATCTTGAAATCAGGGCACTGACTACCCTTTGTTCTGAACTATCCTTTCAAGGATATATGTAACACCTCGATTCCCCCAGATCAAGTGCTCACAGGCTGTAGTTTGAATGTTTATCCCCCCAAAACTCATGTCAAAATTTAATTGGCATTGGAACAATATTAAGAGGTGAGATCTTTAAGCGGTGATTTGTGAACATCCTTAAAAGGTAGATTTTTTCTTCATAGCAAAGAATAAGTTTGTTTATGTCTAGTACAGTAGAATAATGTTTCCCTCTAAGGCAAATGGCAGGTGTTTTGTTTTCTAAGCTCAAGGTGCTTTTCTTGTAACAGAACCTACTGTGTGTGATGGCATCCTCTGGTCCTTGTGTCACCCTATGGGGAACTGAGGCTTGTGAAACTGGTGCAGAAGTATTGTTACCGTGGTTACTGCTGTTGCATTGAGTAATAAACTGTCCTTCATTTCTGATACAGGTGTTTCCTGTCTTCCACCAGCAGCAATGAATCTGTGGCAGCTGACTAGATAGCTAGCATGTGGGGTAAAAACTCAGTTCCTTTAAAGTCCTTAATAGGGTCCTGGTCTAGGTACTAAGATTCCATGATATCTTTTTGTGCTGCTTTAACAGAATACTTGAGACTGGGTAATTTATAATACACAGAAATGTACTGGCTCACAGTTCTGGAGTCTGAAAAGTCCAACATTAAGTTTATTTTCATCTGGTGAGACCTTCTTTCTATGTCATAACATGGCAGAAAGCAAAACGGCAAAAGGGAGAGAATCAGGGGTCGAACACACTGTATTACAATGAACCCACTCCTATCATAACAAGTCCACTCCTGAGATGAAGGCAGAGCCCTCATGGCCTAATCACCTCTTAATGATCTCACCTCTTAATACTGTTACAATGGCTATTAAATTTCAGCATGAGTTTGGAAGGGGGAATAAACATTCAAACTACAGTGTGTGACTACCTGATCCAAAGGAATTGCCAGAGAATTTTAGAGTTTCCATTAATAGCCAAGGAAGAGCAAATATTGAGCCCTGCCCTTTATGAAAGAGACATAGGACTCTAAGCAAGTGCCAGTTCTTTAACTGAGAGTTGGCAGTTGTCTGTTGTTTTGTGGTAGCTGTGGTGAGAAATCCCAGCTACCCAAAAGAACTGGTAGAAGAGATCAGATAGCTTTGCAGACTTCTCCATGGAGAATTCTTGGGTGTTGCTGTCCTACAGAGCCCTAGAAATTCTTGGCATGACAGGCTATGCCCTCTGAGCAGGTCTGCAATCTCCAAATCCTTTTGCTTTGAGCTGCAGACTCCAAGAGGGCCCTGCATGGTTTCTAAGAAAAATAGAGCAGGTTGCAGATCGCTGAGTGCTCATTTTGAGGGACAAGATTGGACAGAATATACACTGGAGTAGGATGTTGTGTGACCGGAGACGCGAACGAACAACAGCTTTGCCGTGGGTATAAACTCACTCCTGTAATTATTAAGTCAAGAAACAGACTACACGGTATGGGATAGCATGTAGCAAAATTCTTTATTTAGGGTTTTGATTTTATACCTTTCTAGTTATGTACACACTTAATCTATCATCTGTTAGTTTCATCATTACCTCATTTTACCTATCTGAAATTAACTTGAAAGGAAATATCCTGTTACCATATCAACACAATCACTTTTGCAGTAAACATCTTCTTCTAGACACTGACTAATCTCTGGGCAGGTATCTAAATAAAGATCACAAAGAAGAAAGTAGCCACAGGGGAACATAGTTAATGGAAGAGTATCTTCAAGCGTTCGCTCAGTTTACTCAGTATGAGGTAATGACTGTGTCTTTCCTCAGGGCAGAGCACCTATAAACCTCTGACAATATGTTCTTAATATAGGTCAACCCTCTGAGGAAGGGCGGCATGCCCTTTGATCTCAGGCTTCACGGGCACACAGCTTCAGAGAATTGGCTTGTGGAATGTTTAACTCCAGGCAAGCTAACTCTGTGTGTGTTCCAGGGGGGTCCAGGTCCCTTAAGCCTCTGGAAAAATAGCAAGCCATTTTAAACTCACACTGAGTTCACTTTGTGTGCTTGATGTAGGATATATTTATTTCTATATATTATCCTACATAGGAGGTAGTAAACTTTTCCTTAAAGGGTCAGATAGTAAATATTTTAGTCTTTGTGGGCCTTACGCTATCTGTAGCAAGTATAAAAAACTCTCCTATTGCAGAGCAAAAGCAGACATAAATGATACCAACTTGCATGGTTACATTGCAATAAAACTCTCTTTACAGAAATAGGGAGTAGGCTGAGTTTAAATTGTGGGTAGCTGTTTTCACTAGACAGAGGGTTGTCATATATGGGCTGGCGTGGGTGACTGATTAGCTGCACAGGGTCCTGAGTTCAGAAAGGCCCAGAAGTTGTTTTGATGTTTTGTTATTGCTGTCTTGAAATTGTTAATAACCTTTATTTATTTATTTATTTTTGAGATAGAGCCTCAAGCTGTTTGTTGCCCCGGTTAGAGTGCTGTGACATCACAGCCCATGGCAACCTCCAACTCCTGGGCTTACGCGATTCTGTTGCCTCAGCCTCCCAAATAGCTGAGACTATAGGCACCCACCACAACATCTGGCTATTTTTTGGTTGTAGTTGTCATTGTTGTTTGGCAGGTCCGGGCTGGATTCGAACCCGCCAACTCTGGTGTATGTGGCTGGTGCCTTAGCCACTTGAGCTACAGGCACCAAGCCTGTTAATAATCTTTAAGATTCCCCACATTTTCATTTTGCCTGGGCCTAACATACTGTGTAGCCTGGTCATATGCAATCTTCTTTGACCTGAACAAAACCAAATTAACCTGAGATTTGGAAAGTAAAATTATGAAATGAGGTAGATAAGATGTAATATGCCAGAGGTACTTTAGAGATAAATGTTCCCTGGTTCAGAAGCAAGAAAAGTAAGAACTTGTCTTTTAACTTATCAATAATACTGACATATGTGAAGAAAGAATGGGTCTATCTGAAGAATTACTCAGTAGTAATTCATTAGGCAATACTCAGGACTGCTTTGATTAAGGACTCAACGTGCAGTATAAATCTGTTGTTGAAATAGCAAGCCTAATGCTGTCATGTATCTAAATTACACTGTGTCTTGCCCTGCTTCCAAGTGTACATAATGTCAATTATAATAGAGTTTCTTACTCATTTCAAAGAAGTCAGAAATGAGCTAGTCAGAATAGCTGTCCTTTTGGCAATTCAATTTTTCATTATAGCCAGAGACATTGATATTTGTCTTAGTTTGTTCAAGCTAAATAAAATAGTTTTGATTGTGTGGCTTATAAACAATGAACCTTATTTCTCCCAGTTCTAGAGGCTGGGAAGTCCAAGATCAAGACACTGGCAGATTCTGTCTATGGTGAGTGCTGCTTTCTCATGGATGATTTCTTCTTGTTGCGTCCTCACATGGTGAAAGGGGCAAATAAGCTCTCTAAGGCTTCTGTTATAACGGCACTAATCCCATTTGCCAGGGCTCTGCCCTCCTGACTCAATCATCTCTCCAAATGCCCTACCTCTTAATAACATCACCTCCAGGGTAACCTTTCAACATATGAATTTTGAGGGAGGAGTCACAAAATTCAGACCACAGCAGTATTACTGTTTACACATGAATCTTGTGTTACTTTTGTGAAAGCTTGAGCTCTTAGAAAATTAACAAAATTAATTCAAATGAAGACTCATCACAAAAATGATGACTTCAGCAAGGCACATGTCATCTTAACAAGCCAATCAATATTCTCTTTTCACCATGTACCTCCTTTCATATTAGGCTTATATGGGCAATGATGAAACTTTAAAACCTTGTATACATAGAGGGTATATGATTGACTCTTGATCTGGTGATAGTTTGAAAGATGTTATAGCTGGAAATAGATCGATGGGGTAGGAAAAAGAAAGAAAGTGAGAAGTGAGAAACAGGTGATCACAAACATTCCATGTTACCTGGATCAGCCGAGTGAGACAGTGTGCAGAACTATTGCATATGTACCCCAGTTCTCTGGGAGTGTGAAGACAGAATAAAAAGTAATCTTTTTGATATGTGGTAGGTTTGCCCAAGGTCAGTTAAGAATTAAAACAACACACTTTAATTACGAGGAGCATTTGCTTAAAGACATTTGATTACTATCAAGTACATTTTGTAAGACCAATGTTTGATTTAAAAAAGAAAGCTTGATTTTGATTATAATAGCTGCAAAATTCTGCTAAAGAAAGAAATCAGAAGAATCTACTAAGTCCAAGCGTGGGTAAATAAGATATGGAAAGATAAGATATAAGAAAGATTTATTGTAAATTAAAACATATTTGCAACTCAAGCATAAGTCATTTTTTATTTTTTAGAATATAGAATGACTTTCATAGAAGACCAAAATTTAAAGGTAACTGTAAAATAAGCCACAAAAACCAAAGGATGATTTGTAAACCTGGTAATATGTCATAGACTAAAATAAGCTATAAATATCTGGATTAGTATCTAAGAATAAAATAGTTGTTGGAGACATTTATGTAAAGTAACTTGCAATGTACACTGTTTTGTTGCTAAAACAATCTATTATAATAGAGAGGTCTAAAAACTGCTTATTGATGGCCTATACTGTGGGATGACACTTTTAGTGGAATTTGAGCACTTGTATTATGACATAGTCTTTCTTTCGAGCTTGGATTCTAGTTGAGGGAGAAAAGGAATACATAAAAAGTTCATGAATTTTACATAATATCTGACAAATAACAGCAATAAAAATGATATTGATAAATTTTTAGTTCTTGGCAATGCCCGTAGCTCAGTGGGTACGGCACCAGCCACATGCCCCAGGGCTGGCGGGTTCAAAGCTGGCCTGGGCCAACTAAAACAACAATTACAACTGCAACAACAAAAAAATAGCCAGGCATTGTGGCAGGTGTGGAGGGCCCTTATACAATGTATCGATCAGGCACAAAAACAGGATGGCGGAGGCATACTTTAGGAAACCTGCTTGCAGGCTGCGCCCTGGCAACAACCTTGCCGCCGGTGCCCTTTGCGCTCATTGGAGAGATATCTAGGTCAAGAAACCGCAATAACAGGATGTGTCCTAGAGTATATATACAGAGTGCTGTAAACAAGGTTAGAGAGCTTTTCCATCCTGCTCTCCCCGGACAAGGTTAGGGAGCTTTTCCATCCTGCTCTCCCTGGACAAGATTAGGGCTTTTCCATCCTGCTCTGCCCGGACAAGCTGCTTGCCCCTGATAATAAACCTGCTGAAAGCTGTCTGCGTTGGTGTGTTCGTCCCTGCTGGTCGGCGGCCGAGTGACGCCGACAACTGGTGCCGAAACCCGGGAACTTCAGGATCCCCTCTCGAGACTGCTTTCAGCTGACAGGTAAGCCACCCCCCATGCCGGGTTTGTCTGGGTAGCCCCACCAGGTAGATAAGTGGTGGGGGAGACTTCTGCGGTAGCCGCAGAGCTTGCAAGAGAGGAGAAGGGATCCGGCTCGCGACAAAAGCGAGGGCCCGCGTTCAAAGCGGGGGAGGAAAAGGGATCCAGGAAAAGGGATCCAGCTCGCGACAAAAGCGAGGGCCCGCGATCAGAGCGGGGGATTGTGTACACGGGTCATTGGCCACGACCATAGTGGCGGGTGTTAGTCTTTTGTTAAGTGTGTGTACTGTCTGGTGTTTGTGACCCCTTTTGTTGTATCTGTCTTGAGTCTGAGTGAGAACAGCGGTTTGTTGCCTGTCCTCATTCAACACAATCCTCTTCATTTTAAATTTTTTAACTTTGGACACCAAAGGGCAAACAGCAGCATACCGCCGCTGTCTTGGTCGCCAAACCAGCTCCCCAGTGCAAGTGCGCTGGAAGGATGTCCTTACCAGCCAATGGCCTGGCCCAGACCCGGTTCTCATCTGGAACCGAGGTGCAGTTTGTGTTTCTCCACAGGACCAGAGCTCCCCGGTGTGGATCCCGGAAAGACTCACCCGTCCAGTGAACCCCTCACACGATGAAGCCGCGCCCATGGAGCCACATCGAATTGCGATTTCGGAGTCACCGCGGCCCTTGTCACGGCTATCGCCACAGCCCTCGCAGCCGCCGCCACCGCGACTGCAGCCCTTGCCACCACGGTCCCCACCGCTGCTGCTGTCAACCAATTGTCCGCCTCAGTTGCGGAGGCCCTGCGCACCCGGGCCGCCGCAGCCGGACGCCTTCGCGCTGGACTGTTGTTGGTCTATTAGGGAGTGGACATTTTGCAGCAGCGGGTGGATGATGTGGAGAGATGCCTCTCCTTTGGTTGTTTAGTTCCTTGTGTGTTACCCCCACAATTTTTGAACCTAATGGTACCCTGCGTAATGCTTCCTTGCAACTATTCTGTTACCTTCTGGGGAGCTGGGATGCGGAATTTGAAAACCTCACCCGCCAAATGTTGAATCATATTGTTAATATCAATAGCACTTGAGTACAAGTAATTACCGCTCCCGATATTCTAGGAAAAGTAACTAGTTTGCTCTCCCATGCCCGCAATTGGGCCGGCACCACGGCTTTAAGTATTATACTTCTAGTTGCCATAGTCTTTTGCATCAAACTTCTCCTTACCCTCCGCCAAAGACAACAACGAGACCGCGTCATCATCCAGCAGGCCCTCCTCGCCCTCCAAGCAGGAGGTTCCCCCCAAATCTAGATTAGCATGCTGGACCAGTAGCCAATGACGGGTAAGATCCCCCGATGTAGATCAACCTAAGACAGAGGACAGGCCACCGCTGCCTGTACCCTCCATGACGGGTAAGACTATACTCGGACAGGGGGACAACCTAAGACAGGCATGGTCACAACTCGCAATAAATAAATAAAAAGGGGGAGATGTGGAGGGCCCTTATACAATGTATCGATCAGGCACAAAAACAGGATGGCGGAGGCATACTTTAGGAAACCTGCTTGCAGGCTGCGCCCTGGCAACAACCTTGCCGCCCGTGCCCCTTGCGCTCATTGGAGAGATATCTAGGTCAAGAAACCGCAATAACAGGATGTGTCCTAGAGTATATATACAGAGTGCTGTAAACAAGGTTAGAGAGCTTTTCCATCCTGCTCTCCCCGGACAAGGTTAGGGAGCTTTTCCATCCTGCTCTCCCCGGACAAGGTTAGGGCTTTTCCATCCTGCTCTCCCCGGACAAGGTTAGGGCTTTTCCATCCTGCTCTCCCTGGACAAGCTGCTTGCCCCTGATAATAAACCTGCTGAAAGCTGTCTGCGTTGGTGTGTTCGTCCCTGCTGGCCGGCGGCCAAGCAACACCGACAGGCAGGCACCTGTAGTCCCAGCTACTTAGGAGGCAGAGAGAAGAGAATCACTTAACCCAATAGGTTGAGGTTGCTGTGAGCTGTGATGCCACGGTACTCTACCCAGGGCGACAGCTTGAGACTCTGTTTCAACAACAACAAAAAGAACTATGCTCTAAAAATGGAACAGTGAAGCCTGAACAATGGGGGGCTGAAGTGGGAGGATTGCTTGAGACCAGGGATTGGAGATCAGACTGAGCAACACAGCAAGACTTCATCTCTACAAAAAGTAAAAAAAAGAAAAATTAGCCAGGCATGGTGGCACGTACCTATAGTCCCAGCTAATGCTGAGGCAGGGGGATCACTTGAGTCCAGGAGTTGGAGGTTGCAGTTAGCTATGATGATGCCATTGTACTCTAGCTTGGGCAATAAATACAGTGAGAATCTGTCTCTCTCTCTCTCTCTCTCTCTCTCTCTCTCTATATATATATATATATATATATATATATATATATATATTTTTTTTTTTTTTTTTTTTTTGAGACAGAGTCTCACTTTATCGCCCTCGGTAGAGTGCCGTGGCGTCACAGCTCATAGCAACCTCCAGCTCTTGGGCTTAGGCAATTCTCTTGCCTCAGCCTCTCAAGTAGCTGGAACCAAAGATGCTCGTCATAATGCCTGGCTATTTTTTTTGTTGCAGTTTGGCAGGGGCCGGGTTTGAACCTGCCACTCTAGGTAGTTACATGGAGCCAGCACCCTACTCACTGAGCTACAGGTGCCGCCCTCAAAATATTAAAAAAAAAAAATACAAAAAGGAAAAAGAAAGAAAAAAAGGGGAAAAAAAGCTGTCATGGAGGCCTCCTAATTCTTTCCATATGTTCTTATTAATAGTTGTCTGAGCACAACATTTCATTTCTCTTTTCCCTGTGTAGACTCCTTGGTCATCAAAGAAGCCAGGTGACTCCACTGTTTTCAGAATGTCATTAGGTAGTGGCTCAGTACCCAAGTCACAAGATCTCCCAATGCCTTCCCTTCACCTGGGTTCACCCCATGCCATCACTGGTGATAACTGGAGTCATTTTGACACCATAGCATACGTGCATTACTTGGATTCCACTCCTGCCCGGCTCTTCTCCACATGGGAGACGGCACTGAGATAAAGGGTGGAGTGAAGTGAGGGAGGTGAGCAGGCATCTAACGAGACAGCACCTCCTCACATTTTGCACCCTGGATGTTTCAGTCATCTGACCTTAGTCCCAGCCCTGCCCCACACTCCAGCAAGGAAGTTATCCTCATTTTCCTAAAAAAAATAAATAAATAAATAAATAAATAAAAAATGAGCAATTAAATTTAGAAGTCTATTCTGAGGATATGTTTTCTAGGGGTGCTCCTGGCACTAATTTTGCTATCAGAGTCCTAGGATAATCTAAGGAGGCTCTATTTACAAAGTTGAGAGCAAAGTAGAGAAACCATATGACTATGGGAATAATAATGGAGGGGAACTGTTATTGTGAGAGGCCTAAGTGGGCGAAGGGAAGAAGTGATTACCAGAGCTTGAGACACAGCAGGACAGTGGAGGGGGCACCTGGTAAAGCCTGAGGGCTTTGATCAAGTTCTCGGTGACTTTGTAGGGAGGGAGCTGGGGAATAAATGCATCCACTTCTTTCTCTATTTACTGATTGTTCGTTCTCCCCCTGGCCAGTCAATATTGCTTAGTTTCACAGAATATAGAAACTGGGTGGAGGAGGAAACAAAATGTCACCATCTGGAGGAGGAAACAAAATGTCACCATCAGTGGTAGCCAATTATAGACCAAGTTAAAAAAAAAAAGAACAATTTAAACATGAAGAATGGAGAGATTGTTATATTCATATCAAATAAAGTTGAATACAAGGCAAAAGGTGACAAGTAGAATACAGTAACTTATGCTTATAACTCACAATCTCATATAATGTTGGTGGAGTTTTTTTTGCATCTAATAACATAGCTGCAAAAATACAAAGAACCATAGTTTCAAGAAATCTAAAGAGAAAGTGACAGGTGGAATAGAGTGAGAAGTTTTAGTATTTGGCTTGGAAGACAGTCTTTGGAGAGGCTGATACAACTTTTCTGACTATGATTGGCCTGCAAAACTGGAAAAGATTATCCAGAGCAGGGGTTGGAGATCTCCATAGAAGAGATGTAACATAAATGAGACCAGATGTATAAGCTGAAATGCTAGGCACTGACCTGGAGAATTCATAATAATCTAGCCTTCAATTAAGATGAAGGGCCCCCGCTGGGCCTGGAGATCCATGGCCAACATTTTTTTTTGTTACTTTAAATACTCTATTTGTCAATTAGCATTCAGTTTAGCTTCAGGGAACAGAAAATCCCCAAATAAGAGACCTAAATTATAAGTTTCCATTTTTCTTACATGGAAGTCCAGAGGAAGGTAGTCCAAGGCTGGAGAGGTGGCTGTACACAAAATCCTCAGAAATCCAGGCTACTTCCAGATTTCTGCCCCACAGTAAAGAAAGGGGCAGCTTTGAGCTCATGGTCAAAGATGGAGCCTATCTGTCCATTCATTCTCTGGGCAGCAGGGTGGAAGATAAGAAGAAAAGTCAATTTCTTTTAAAGGAAGGAAGTTCTTACAATATTTCCCTTTATGTCCCAATAGCTGGAACTTGTAGTATCTAGTTGAATAGAACCACTAAAAATACAGAATTTTTTTTTGCTCTGGGGCAATATGGCCAGCTGAAAATCTATTCAAATCATAAATGTGCCATCACAACTTTGGATTCACTGGACTCCAAAGACTATCAGTTATTTCCCCCATTATCTGCCTCATCAATGAAGGTAACTCTATTTGGGATAAGAATAACTCTTGGCTCCTGGTTTACTAGTCAAGAGACCAAGGTTCTTAAATTTTATGTGTATATACAAATCACCTAGAATATTTGTTGAAAATTCTTATCCCTGGACCTTATTACCCAGACGATCTGATTCAGGAGATGTGGGGTGGGACCTGAAATCTACAGTATACCACATTTTTTGAATAATTTTGATGGACGTGTTTAGCCCAGCACTATCTATCCAACAGAACGTAATGTGAGCCATATGGAATTTTAAATTTTCTAGTAGTTGCTTTCAAAAAAAAGTGAAAAGATTTTCATACCTCTTACACTCACTGGTAAAATTAATTTTCATATTTCCTTTTACCCAATAAATCTAAAACATTATCATTTCAACATGTAATCAATTACATCTTGAATAAACAATTATTAAGGAGATAGTTTACAGGTTTTTTGTTTTTTTTACTCAGTCTTTGAAATCCAGTGTGTTTTTTACAGTATGGTACACTTCATTTTCGACACGTTTGACTGATGGCTGTGTATGGTTGTGGCTATTGTATTTGAGAGCATAGGTTAGAGGATTATACAGCACTAGATCGAAACTATAGAGGTCAGAGATTGCATTCATTCTCAGAATCAAAGTGCCCTGAATATAGAATATGTGCAAGAAATATTAGGCGGTTAGTTAATTACCCTAGCAGCTTAGGCTGTTATCACATGTTCCTATGGCTGGAGAAAAAGCCTCAGGTTTTCTGGGGTGATAAAAAATCTGCCAGGGCAGTTAATAGATAATCTTTAGTATTCTATTCAGAATAACTTCAAAGGTTGGGAGGGAGGAAGAACTCACTTCAAAGGCTTGAAGGGAGAAATAGAGCAAGTTAGGAAAGCTGGTTGCTAAGACAACCTTCTCAGGATTGAAAGAGGACAATCAAACATTGTAGACCTAGGCTTCGGATGGCTGTGATCTTTCCTTTTGTAATATACTCTCCTTTAGCTTGGCTGTAAGAAAGAACAGTTTTTAAATGGCTATTAAGAGTGTAATTTGGAGCCAGAGGGCTGCATGGTGCTGAAAGTGTCCAAGGGTAAAGAGAAGGAAAATGGGCTACGTTGATTGGAAAGGAGCCACCTGAGGTGAAGCACAATCACTTATAAGGTTCCTGTTGAACTGCTGGAATGTGTAGTTCAAGGGGAAGTTTTAACTCCCACCTGCAGGTAGACCTCACTTATGGGAATCTAAGAATGGGGATCAAAGAAAGTTTTTTCTTGGGCTTACAGTGTCATTCAATCAAGCAGTTTAAGACAAGTTAAGGAAGTCATTATTTGACACTTACTTTTGTTTACTTAGGTCTTACTCTTCATTTGTCATTTAAATATTTATACTATTATTATTATTATTTGGTAGTTAATATTTAAGTTTTTCTCTTTCTTATTTTTTTGTGTAAGAGACAGAGTTTTACCCAGGGTGGAATGCAGTGACACAGTCTTAACTCACTGAAGCCTTGAACTGCAGGACTCAAATGATTTTCCTTTTTTAGCCTCACACACAGCTAATTAAAAGAAAAATTAATTGGCTGGATTCGAACCCACCAGCTCAGGTGTATGTGGCTGGCACCTTAGCCACTTGAGTCATAGGTGCCTAGCCTCTATTTTTTTTTTTTTAATTTTAATTCTGAATTAATTTCACAAAGTTTTAAAAAGAAAAATTATAAAAAGTATACTTTCATTTTAAGTTATATTTGCTTTTAGTCTCCCCCCCTACAAAACTGCACATACCACACAATGAACTGAAACTTTTGAGGACGCACATGTCTCTCTCTCTCTTTTTAATTTAGAGGCAGAGTCTCATTTTGTCACCCTCGGTAGAGTGCTATGGTGTCACAGCTCACAGCAACCTCCAGCTCCTGGGCTTAAGTGATTCTCTTGTCTCAGCCTCTCAAGTAGCTGGGACTATAGGCACCAGCCACAACAGCTGGCTATTTTTCTATTGCAGTTTGGCCGGGGCCGGGTTTGAACCCACCACCCTCGGTATATGGGGCCGGTGCCCTACTCACTGAGCCATAGGCGCTGCCCACATGGCACTTTTCTAAGTGTTTTTGATGTATTTAATTTTCAGAAAGAAGCAATTTTTTGCCTACATTTTACATACTTTGGTTTGTTTGGCGATTCTGCGAGGACGCAAACCCGATTTTTTAAAAATTGAAGTTTTGAGAAATAAAGTGACTTGTTTCAGAATTGTTTCCATAGAAACAATATAACTATGAATAACTTTTATATTTCCACTTTTAGAAAATGCTTGGGAATATTATTCCTCATAATACCCTTACATGACCTGTGAAATTCAAAGTAAATGATAGTATGGTGGTAAATGCATGGGGCCGTAAAGGGTCTGATATGATTCCCACAATAGATTGCAACTGTAGATTTCATATAATGAAAGTGACATTTGAGAAGCACGTTGCCCTAATAATATTAGGAGAAATTAAAATGACCAGAAATTGGAGGCAAATGCAGTGACTAGAAATAATTTGTCATAATCCCAGGAGATGATGAAGGAATCCTGGAATGGAATGGCATTTGTATGCAAAGAAAAGAAAGCACAGGAGATGATTTTTGGTAACTGGTCCCATTTAACCTAACCTTGCTTTTATTTCCTACACAGTCTCCTATTCTAACCAGACTACTATGAGTGTTCGTTCTATTTCATTCACTAACTTATTGGTATTATTATATAATGCTTTTCTTCATTTGATATGCCTTCCTTGGATTCTCTGTTGTAAAGGAATTCTTGGCCAAAGAACAGATTGATTCTACTCCCTTGCCAAGCACTAAATTAACAGTTCATTTTAGAAAAGGATGCAAAGAAAAAAAAAAAAATCAGAATTCATGGAAGTACATGAGTCATAGTTATTTTTAAAACCTGATATTAAGCCATAATCTGAATTTGCCTGTAGTTCTTCCTTAACCCTCTGAGATCGAGGTTTTTTCTTTTTATGCAAAACTTGTAAACATAAGTTGCTGTAAAAGCCTGTTAGCTCCCCAAACCTCAGCCCTTCCTAACCCCCTGGGTAGATTCCAAGAAACGGCTTCAGAATGAGAAAGGATGGAGAGTCCCCAAGTTCCTGAAAATCCCCCTAGTTCCCGGTGAACAAACAATAGTAGAAACTTACTCAAGCTGTGTTTCTCAAGCTATAGTTCCCGGTGAACAAACAATATAGTTCCCTGTAAACAAACTATAGTAGAAACTTACTCAAGCAGTGTTTCTCAAGCTATAGTTCCTGGTGAACGAACAATATAGTTCCCTGTAAACAAACTATAGTAGAAACTTACTCAAGCAGTGTTTCTCAAGCTATAGTTCCTGGTGAACAAACAATATAGTTCCCTGTAAACAAACTATAGTAGAAACTTACTCAAGCAGTGTTTCTCAAGCTATAGTTCCTGGTGAACGAACAATATAGTTCCCTGTAAACAAACAATAGTAGAAACTTACTCAAGTGTATTTCTCAAGCTGTAACCCTGCCCTGAGCTAACTGCAATATTCTGCTTCTGTACTAGCTTGCTTGCCACTCGGCACAAAAAAAGTATAAAAGTCAACCTGCCTTCCACTTTGGAGCTGCCTGCCTTTGAGAGCAGCAATCCCCTGTGCAGGTGTAATAAAATCACCATCTGATTTTAACAAAGTGGAGTCTGAGTCTATCTTTACAGGCTGCGATGGATACAACAGTGCAACCACCATTCTCTCTCCTCTCCCTGTCCCACGCCCATATAAGAAGAGGTAGATAAGTAAAGCTACATAGTCAAGCCACCAAATTTTCTAATTCCTTTTCTTTATTTTATTTTTGGCAGTTTTTGGCTGCGGCCTGGTTTGAACTCACCAATCTCCAGAATATGGGGCTGGTGCCCTGCTCCTTGAGCCACAGGGGTAGCCCTAATTTCCTTTTCTTATCTAAATAATTGACAATGATGCTATTTGTGGTAGTCAAACGTTCCTGATAAAATGAAAGGAAATAGAAAGTTCAGAAATTTGAGAATTTGCAGGCTTGGAAGAAGGTGACAAAGGTTGGTAAGAATTTATCCTCCTGTTGAGGATTAAATCAAAGGTGTAATCATCACACTCATTATTAAAGCTTTTCAATGGATTAAGGTGGCATCAATTATGTCCTTTCAGTTAGACCAAATAGCCTGCAAGAGTAGTGGAGTTCATAAACTTGATGAACTCAGGAACCTCAATTAAGATCAGCAGAATCAGGGCAGCACCTGTGGCTCAGTGGGTAAGGCGCCAGCCTCATATACCTATGGGTGGCGGGTTCGAACCCAGCCCCTGCCAAACTGCAACAAAAAGTAGCCAGATGTTGTGGCAGCTACTTGGGAGACTGAGGCAAGAGAATCGCCTAAGCCCAAGAGCTGGAGGTTGCTATGAGCTGTGACACCATGGCACTCTACCAAGGGTGACAAAATGAGACTCTACCTCTAAATAAAAAAAAAAAAAAAGAGAGAGACATGTGTGTCCTCAAAAGTTTCAGCTCGGTGTGTGGTATGTGCAGTTTTGTAGAGGGTGGGGAGAGACTAAAAGCAAATATAACTTGAAAGTATACTTTTTATAATTTTTCTTTTTAAAACTTTGTGAAATTAATTCAGAATTAAAATAAAAAAAAAAAAAAGAGGCTCGGCGCCTGTGGCTCATTTAAGGTGCCAGCCACATACACCTGAGCTGGTGAGTTTGAATCCAGCCCGGGCCCGCCAAACAACAATGTAGTTGCAGCCAAAAAATAGCCGGGCATTGTGGTGGGCGCCTGTGGTTTCAGCTACTTGGGAGGCGGAGGCAGGAGAATCACTTGAGCCCAGGAGTTAGAGGTTGCTGTGAGCTGTGATGCCACAGCACTCTACCCAGGGTGACAGCTTGAGGCTCTGTCTCAAAAAAAAAAAGATAAAAAAAAATCAGCAGAATCATGGGGCAAGAAAGCCAAAAAATCAAAAAAAATATCTACAAATAAACTGTATATGGGGTTATTGGCACTTTCAGCTAACAGGAATCAACCGATGAGATGCTGACTAGTCTTGGTGCCAAAAGAGCCACCATCTTGTACAAAAATAAGTGATGACTGTTCATGGAATAAAATCATCAGTAGGCTCCAAACCTTCTATCAGCAGGAAACAGATTAAGAAATCTGTTTAGTCCCTAAGAAGGGCTTATTTTCTTTTTTTTGTAGCAACCTCCAACTCCTGGGCTTAAGCGATTCTCTTGCCTCAGCCTCCTGAGTAGCTGGGACTACAGGCGCCTGCCACAACGCCCAGCTATTTTTTGGTTGCAGTTCAGCTGGGGCCGGGTTTGAACCCACCACCCTCGGTATATGGGGCCGGTGCCTTACCGACTAAGCCACAGGCACCACCCAAGAAGGGCTTATTTTCCAATGTTCTCTTCAAACCTAGCTGAGAAAAAATACTGAAGAAAAAAAAAAAAAGAAAGGAAGAGTTCCAGAAGGATGGAGCCAAGGGTCACAGAAAATCATGGCAGCTTAATACAGATCTGTCATGGCAATGTGTCTCCTACTCATTTCTTTCTTTTTTTTAGACAGTCTCAAGCTGTTGCCCTGGGTAGAGTGCTGTTGGTGTCATAGCTCACAGCAACCTCCAACTCTTGGGCTCAAGCGATCCTCTTGTCTCAGTTTTTCTATTTTTGGTGTGAGATAGGGTCTTGATTTTTGCTCAGGCTGGTCTTGAACTTGTGAGCTCAAGTAATCCACCCACTTTGGCCTCCCAGAGTGCTAGGATTATAGGTGTGAGCCACTGCGCCTGGCCTCCTACTCATTTCTTTTTTGTGTACCTTACACCTACCTGTTACCATTGTATGTTGGGTGTACAAGGGACAATTTGTACTTTAATTCATAGGTATGATCAATCAGATTTTTACTCATTTAACATTGACTCCCATCCACATTGCCCTTGTGGTGAGACTCAATGACTTTGAAAATGGCCTTGCTTTATGAATAAACAGGTGACTTGTTTTGGCCATTGAAATGTCAATGTGTACAATATATGCAAAAGTTTTAAATGTTATGAAATTAGCTTGTGCTCCTTGGCTCCTATAAACTGTCATGAATGAACATATCCCTTGGACTGGGAACGTGGAGATATCTGGAGCAGAACAAATCAAACCCAAGTGGAAACAAATGTTTGTTGTTTTAGGAGTTTTTTTTTTACCCCCCCTTGGGCTTAAGTGATTCTCTTGTCTCAGCCTCCTATGTAGCTGGGACTACAGGTACCTGCCATAATGCCCAGCTATTTCTGATTATTTTTATTTATTTATTTATTTATTTATTTATTTATTTATTTTAGAGACAGAATCTCACTCTGTCACCCTCAGTAGAGTGCTATAGCATCACAGCTCACAGCAACCTCCAGCTCTTGGGCTTAGGCGATTCTCTTGCCTCAGCCTCCCAAATAGCTGGGACTACAGGCGCCCACCACAATGTCCAGCTATTTTTTGTTGCAGTTTGGCCAGGCCTGGGTTTGAACCTGCCACCCTTGGTATATGGGGCCGGTGCCCCACTCACTGAGCCACAGGCGCCGCCCCTATTTCTGATTATTTTTTAAGGTGTCAACTCACCAAATGGCTTTCTTAAATGTGAACTTTTCACTAGCATATATTAGGGTTATGGTATTTCTTTATGGTAGTGTTGAATGTTATCATGTTAGAAAATGTTTGCTTATATCAGAGGAAAAAATAGCATTTTATTGTTTTAATGTTAAACTTAGATTACTTTTCTTTTTGGAGACAAGATCTCTCATTTTGCCCATGCTGGAGTGTAGTGGTGCCATCATATCCCATTGCAGCCTTAAACTCTTGGGTTCAAGAAATCCTTCTGCCTCTGGCTGCTGAGTAGCTGGGACTATAGATACAGGCCACTGTGCTACTATAGATATTTTAATTTTATGTTGGCAGCTTGATAAATCTTTTTCCTCCTGATGGTTTTTGTTACTATTACTCTTACAATTCCTACTGTACAGAAATTTGGTAAGTATACATTTATATTTGTACATAAATTATTTTTAATTAACACTTGAACAGAAATACATGTGCATATATTACATGCCTATGATAAAAAGTCAAATAGTGCTCCTCAACCCAGATCTCCAGACACAGTGGACCTAAGTGTTCTTTCAGAATTTTCTTTGCTCACCTGCACATATATCCTTTAAGCATTGATAGCCTCTGATCTTTTTTTCTTTTAGTCTTCTAGATTAATATGTGTATATGTAGCCCATTTTTTATAATATTTGCACAATTTTCCGTTGAATATTTAGGGTGATGAACAACTATGACTCTAGTTTACTGTACTACATATATCCTTGCAATGAACAGCTTTGTAAATACCTTTTTTGTACATAGTCAAGAATATCAGGGCTAGGCATGGTGGCTCACGCCTGTAATCCCAGCACTTTGGGAAGCCAAGGTGGGTGGATTGCCTGAGGTCACGAGTTTGAGACCAGCCTGAGGTGAGCAAGACCCCTTCTCTAAAAATAGCCCGTCATTGTGGTGGGAGCCTATAGTTCCAGCTACTTGGGCCCAAGAGTTAGAGGTTGTTGTGAGCTATGACACCAGGGAACTCTTCTGAGGACAACAAAGTGGGATTCTGTTTCAAAAAAAAAAAGAAAGAAAGAAAGAAAGAAAAAGAAAAGAATATCAATGGTTGAATTTTCTTTTCTTTTTTTTTCAGACAGTCTCACTATGTCGCCCTTGGTAGAGTGTCGTGGCATCACAACTCACAGCAACCTCCAACTCTTTGGCTTAAGCAATTCTCTTGCCTCAGTCTCCCAAGTAGCTGGGACTACAGGTGCCCGCCACAACACTTGGCTATTTTTTGGTTGCAGTTGTCAATGTTTAGCCCAACTAGGTTAACCTGCCCAACTAGGTTCATTTGTCTGCTGCCCAAGAGGAAGCCATTACAGCAGGGCCTACAGCAGAGAAAGAGCATTTTTTTTTTTTTTTTTTTTTTTGTAGAGACAGAGTCTCACTGTACCGCCCTCGGGTAGAGTGCCGTGGCGTCACACGGCTCACAGCAACCTCTTAACTCTTGGGCTTACGCGATTCTCCTGCCTCAGCCTCCCCAGCAGCTGGGACTACAGGCGCCCGCCACAACGCCCGGCTATTTTTTGGTTGCAGTTTGGCCGGGGCTGGGTTTGAACCCGCCACCCTCGGCATATGGGGCTGGCGCCCTACTCACTGAGCCACAGGCGCCGCCCGAAAGAGCATTTTTTTTAGTGATCCGAAATCCACGAAGAGTTTTTAATTTTGTGCTTAGTGCTAAGCAGGGAGACAGGAGGAATTTCTCTAATCTGCCTCACTAAGAATATCAGAGACATAGTTATATTTATTTTATTATTTTTTATTGTTAAATCGTAGCTGTGTACATTTGTGCAATCAAGGGGTACAATGTGCTGGTTTCATATACAATCTGAAATATTTTCATCAAACGGTTCAACGTAGCCTTCATGGCATTTTCTTAGTTATTATATGTAGACATGTGTATTCTGCATTCAGTAAGTTTCTCCTGTACCCATTCTAAGATGCGCCTTAGGTGTGGCCCCACCCATAGCCCTCCCTCTACCTTAACTTACCCCCTCCCTTCCTCTTCCTAGGCCCTTTCCCCATATTCTTGTGCTATAGTTGGGTTATAGCCCTCATGTGAAAGCTATAAATTAGCTTCACAGTAGGGCTGTGTACATTGGATACTTTTTCTTCCATTCCTGAGATACTTTGCTAAGAAGAATATGTTCCAGCTCCATCCATGTAAATATGAAAGAGGTAAAGTCTCCATCTTTCTTTAAGGCTGCATAATATTCCATGTTATACATGTACCACAATTTGCTAGTCCATTCGTGGGTCAATGGGCACTTGGGCTTCTTCCATGACTTAGCAATTATGAATTGGGCTGCAATAAACATTCTGGTACAGATGTCTTTGTTATATTGTGATTTTTGGTCATCTGGGTATAAACCTAGTAAAGGAATTATAGGATCGAATGGCAGGTCTCCAAATGTCCTTCCCGAAGGAACGTATTAGTGTGCATTCCACCAACAGTGTAGAAGTGTGCCCTTTTCTCCACATCCATGCCAAAATCTCTGGTTTGGGGATTTGGGATTTTGTTATGTGGGCTACTCTTACTGGGGTTAGGTGATATCTCAAAGTAGTTTTGATTTGCATTTCTCTGATGATTAAGGATGATGAACTTTTTTCCATGTGTTTGTAGATCATGTGTCTGTCTTCTTTAGAGAAGTTTCTCTTCAAGTCCTTTGCCCACCCTGAGATGGGATCATTTGTTCTCTTCTTGCCAATACGTTTGAGTTCTCTGTGGATTCTGGTTATTAGACCTTTATTGAAGGTATAACCTGCAAATATTTTCTCCTATTCTGAGGGCTGTCTGCTTGCTTTACTTACTATGTTCTTGGCTGTGCAGAAGCTTTTTAGTTTGATCAGGTCCCAATAGTGTATTTTTGATACTGCTTCAATTGCCTGGGGGGTCCTCCTTATAAAATACTCACCCAGGCCGATTCCTTCAAGAGTTTTCCCTGCACATTCTTCAAGTATTTTTATAGTTTCATGCCTTAAGTTTAAATCTTTTATCCAGTGAGAGTCTATCTTAGTTAATGGTGAAAGATGTGGGTCCAGCTTCAGTCTTTTATAGATCACCAGCCAGTTCACCCAGCACCATTTGTTAAATAGGGAATCTTTTCCCCACTGAATGTTTTTTTTTTTTTGCAGTTTTTGGCCGGGGCTGGGTTTGAACCCACCACCTTCGGCATAAGGGGCCAGTGCCCTACCCCTTTGAGCCACAGGTTCTGCCCCCAACTGAATGTTTTTAATTGGCTTGTCAAAGATCAAATAACGGTAAGTAGCTGGATTCATCTCTTGGTTCTCTATTCTGTTCCAGACATCCACTTCTCTGCTTTTGTGCCAGTACCATGCTGTTTTGATCACTGTCGATTTATAGTACAGTCTCAGGTCTAGCAGCGTGATTCCTCCTGCTGTGTTTTTATTGATGAGTAATGTTTTGGCTATTTGAGGTTTTTTCTGATTCCATATAAAAGGAAGCATTATTTTTCCAAGATTTTAAAATATGACAATGGAGCTTTAATAGGAATTGCATTAAAATTATATATTGCTTTGGGTAGTATAGACATTTTAACAATGTTGATTCTTCCCAGCCATGAGCATGGTATGTTTTTCTATTTGTTAACATCTTCAGCTATTTCTTTTCTTAAAGTTTCATTGTTCTCTTTGTAGAGATATTTCAAGTCCTTTGTTAGGTATATGCCCCAATATTTCATCTTGTTTTGCACTACTGTGAAAGGAATAGAGTCCTTGACTGTTTTCTCAACTTGGTTATTGTTGGTATATGTAAAGGCTACAGATTAATGGGTGTTGATTTTGTAGCCTGAGACATTGTTGTATTCCTTGATCACTTCTAAAAGTTTTGTAGTAGAATCCCTAGTGTTTTCCAGATATACGATCATATCATCAGTGAAAAGTGAAAGTTTGATCTCTTCTGACCCTATGTGGATACCCTTGATCGCCTTTTCTTCCCTAATTGCAATGGCTAAAACTTCCATTACAATGTTAAAGAGCAATGGAGACAATGGGCAACCTTGCCTGGTTCCTGATCTAAGTGGAAATGATTTCAATTTAATTCCATTCAATACGATATCGGCTGTGGGTTTGCTGTAGATGGCCTCTATCAGTTTAAGAAATGTCCCTTCTATACCAATTTTCTTAAGTGTTCTGATCATGAAGGATACTAGATATTATCAAAAGCTTTTTCTGCATCAATTGAAAGAATGAGGGCGGCACCTGTGGCTCAGTGAGTAGGGCGCTGGCCCCATATGCCGAGGGTGGCGGGTTCAAACCCGGCCCTGGCCAAACTGCAACCAAAAAATAGCTGGGCGTTGTGGCGGGCGCCTGTAGTCCCAGCTGCTTGGGAGGCTGAGGCAAGAGAATCGCGTAAGCCCAAGGGTTAGAGGTTGCTGTGAGCCGTGTGACGCCATGGCACTCTACCGAGGGCGGTACAGTGAGACTCTGTCTCTACAAAAAAAAAAAAAAAAAGAAAGAATGATATGGTCCTTATTTTTTAGTTTGTTTATGTGCTGAATTACATTTATAGATTTATATATATTGAACCAGCCTTGAGACCCTGGGATAAATCCCACTTGGTCATGGTGTATAATTTTTTTGATGTGTCTTTGGATTCTGTTTGTTAGGATCTTATTGAATATTTTTGCATCAATATTCATTAGTGATATTGGTCTATAATTTTGTTTTCTTGTTGGGTCTTTCCCTAGTTTAGGGATCAAGGTGATGTTTGCTTCGTAGAATGTGTTGGGTAGTATTCCTTCTTTTTCTATATTTTGGAAGAGGTTTAGTAATATAGGTACTAGTTCTTCTTTAAAGGTTTGGTAGAATTCTGACGTAAAGCCATCTGGTCCTGGGCTTTTCTCTTTAGGGAGATTTTGTATAGTTGATGCTATTTCAGAATTTGATATAGGCCTGTTCAACATTTGCACTTCATTCTGGCTAAGTCTTGGTAGGTGGTGTACTTCCAGGTATTGGTTGATTTCTTTCAGATTTTCTTATTTCTGAGAGTAGAGTTTCTTGTACTATTCCTTAAGAATTTTTTGAATTTCTGAGGGGTCTGTTGTTATTTCATCGTTACCATTTCTGATTGATGAAATTAGAGATTTCACTCTTTTTTTCCTGGTTAGGTTGGCCAAAGGCCAATCTATTTTATTGATCTTTTCCAAAAATCAACTTTTGGATTTATTGATCTGTTGTATAATTCTTTTGTTTTCAATTTCATTTAATTCTGCTCTGATTTTGGTTATTTATTTTCTTCTGCTGGCTTTGGGGTTGGAGTGTTTTTTCTTCTGCAGTGGCTTCAGATGTTCCATTAAGTTATTAACTTATTCTCTTTCCATTTTCTTGAAGAAGGCTTGCAGTGCTATAAATTTCCCTCTTAGAACGTCCTTTTCAGTATCCCAGAGGTTCTGGTAGTTTGTGTCTTGATTGTTGTTTTGTTCCAAAAATTTGGTGATTTCCTTCTTAATCTTGTCTAAAACTCATCTATCCTTCAGCATAAGGTTGTTTAGCTTCCATGTTTTTGTATGGGTATGCAGATTCCTCTTGTTATTGAGTTCAACTTTTATTCCATGATGGTCTGAGAAGATGCAAGGAATAATCTGTATTTTTTTAAAATTTTCTGAGGTTAGATTTGTGGCCTAGGATGTGGTCGATTTTGGAGTATGTTCCTTGGGCTGATGAGAAGAATGTGTATTCAGTTTTGTTGGGATGAAATGTTCTGTAGATGTCTGTTTCGTCCAGATGTTGAATGGTTAAGTTTAAATCTAAAGTTTCTTTGCATAGCTTCTTTTTGGAGGATCTATCCAGCACTGCTAAAGGGGTGTTAAAATCTCCAACTACTATGGAACTGCAGGAAATCGAGTTGCTCATGTCTGTTAATGTTTCTCTTATAAATTGTGGTGCGTTCTGATTGGGTGCATAAATATTAATAATTGAAATCTCATCATATTGTGTTTTACCTTTAACAAATATGAAGTGTCCATCCTTATCCTTCCTTATTTTGGTTGGTTTAAAGCCTATTGCATCTGCGAATAGGATTGCAATGCCTGCTTTTTTCTGGTTTCTATTTGCCTGGAGTATAGATGACCATGCCTTCACCTTGAGTCTAAATTTGTCTTTTAATGTAAGATGCGATTCTCGTATGCAGCAGATATCTGGCTTTAGTATTTATATCCAGTCAGCCAACCTGTGCCTCTTTAGAAGACAATTTAAACCATTCCTATTAATTGAGAATATTGATAAGCCTTTCGAAAGTCCGGTGGACATTTTAAATCCTTTTGCAACTGTGGAATTTGGAATTTGATCAAAATTTTCTGCGTGGGTTTAATTTTGTGGTGGAGGATTATGCTGGTCTTTTTGAAGGATAGGTCTGAGAATATCCTGGAGAGCTGGTTTAGTTATGGCAAATTTCTTCAACATGTGAATGTCATTGAAGTATTTAATTTCTCTGTCGCAAACAGGATCCGGGGTTGAAAGTTATTTTGTTTTAGGAGATTAAATATCCATGACCATCCTTTTCTAGCTTGAAAGGTTTCAGCAGAGAGATGTGCAGTTATTCTAATATTCTTCCCCTTGTAGGTAATGGTTTTCTTTCATCTGGCTGCTTTCAGAATTTTCTCCTTCATATTAACTTTAGTGAAGTTGATTATGATGTGTCTGGGGGATGTCTTATTTGGGTTGAGTCATGCTGGATTTGTGAAACTGTCTGCTATCTGAATTTTAGCATCTCTTGCCATGTCTATAAAGTTCTCCTTCATAATCTCATGGAGAAGAGACTCTGTGCCTTTTGAAGCCACTTCATCGCTTTCGGGGATCCCTATAAGATGAATATTAGTTTTCTTCGAATTATCCCAGAGCTCTCTTAGAGTGTGATCTGTTTTTGCCCTCCATTTATGTTCCTCTTGAGAGTTTGGGAGTGTTCAAAAGCTTTGTCTTCAATGTCAGGAATCCTTTCTTCTGCTTGTTCCATTCTGTTACTGAGGGATTCTACTGTGTTTCTCAGATCTCTGAAGGCTGCAACTTCTTGTCTCAATGTGTCAAAATCTTTGGTCATTTGGTCTTTGAATTCGTTGAATTCTTGAGATATCATTTGGGTTACTGCTTGGAATTCTAATTCGATCTTATTTGCTATCCAGATTCTGAATTTGATTTCTGACATCTCAGCTATTTGTTCGTGCATGGGATCTTGTGCTGTGTCTGCCCCATTGATCCTTTGGGGAGTTGATCTATTCTGACTTTTCATATTGCCAGAGTTTTTCTGTGATTTCTCCTTATAATTGTTTTTCACCATTGCCTCTGGCTGTCCTCAGAGTCTCACTAAGATTATACCCCAGCAGAATCACTCTATTGTTGCTGGATTTTAGTAGGGAGTGGCCCTGTGTAGTTCCTCTGGGGCTGCCCCAGCCAGGGAGTTCTGGTTGTGGAAGGAGCTGCAGAGTGTGACGTACCCGGATCCAGCAACAGGGTGGGAGGTGGTGTGCACAGTTCTGGGAGTTCCTGGTGCCCAGTGACTTTGGCACAGAAAGCTTAAGGCTCCAGTAGTCTCTGGCCAGGAGAAGGGCTCTGCGCAGAGGCAGGGAAGGCTCCACAGGGCACGTGGTTATTAGAGTCCCTGGGCAGATGAGCGGGCCAGTGTGGAGGCAGGGAGGGTTCAGGAGGGAGGAAGCAGGTTGCACAGCTCCCACAGTTCCTGGTCAGGGCATGCGGAGGCCTGGCGGGCACAGGTAGCGGGTTGGCTGTCATGGCACATCTCTTATGGAGGTCCAGGCAGTGCCAAGCCCAGGAGTTCGAGGTTGCTATGAGGTGTGATGCCATGGCACTCTACCCACGGCAACAGCCCGAGTCTCCAGTGTGCCAAAACCAGTCTCATTCTGCCCCTGAGGTTTAAGGCTGTAAGGCAGCTCAGTACCTGCCTTTAGGCTTCTCAGTCACTACGTTACTAGCTCCCGCTTGATTCTTGCTCTGCGACCCTGAAGGTGGAGCTTGCCAGGGCAATTCTCTCACGATGGCTCCCTGCGGCCCATAGCCGAACACTATTAGCTCTGCCTGGTTCAGCGGCTCAGTCTGGGGCCCTAGACCATGCCCAAAGTTCTCTACACTCCTTCTCAAGCTCTCCCCAAAGGCAGTTCAACTGAGTGCAAAGTTCAAAAACACTGAAACAGTTCACAGGTAAGGCCTTTCCGGTTTGCATTCTCACTGCTGCTTGTACTTACAGCTGCTGGTGGGATTAAGTCGATTTGACACACGCAACTACTTGCCAGTTTTCCACAGTTTTTGTCCTCCTCTTGGGGTCCAGAAGTCCCTTGCTGACTCCCTGTATCCTCAAAGGGATGATTATAGGCAGATCCCACCAGCCAGAGATGCCTGGAGTCTTATCTCCCCAGACTCACCGTGCACTGTTGCATGGAGGCTTTACTCAGCTGCCATCTTGGATTGTCCCCCCACTGAGGAACATTTTTGGCTCTCTACTGCAAGAACACCCTGAACCCAGCCACGCTCCTTCCAGTCAGTGGAAGAGAGAGTTAGCATGACTGTACAGAAGTTATAGATAATGTGTATTCTAGCAGAACTGACTTGCATGACCAGCCTTGGATAGTTGGAAGCTGGGACTTGTATGTGGACTGAAGCAGTTACATGATGGTGCAAGGTGAGCGGTGGGCTGGTATGCCATGGTTACCTTAACAGAGAGTATAGAGGCTAAGCCCTTACCCCAGGGAACGTCAGCTCACTCGTATGTGGACTAAAGCAGTTACATGATGGTGCAAGGTGAGCAGTGGGCTGGGTATGCCGTGGTTACCTTAACAGAGAGTGTAGAGGCTAAGCCCTTACCCCAGGGAATGCCAGCTCAGAAGGCTGAGTTAATTGCCTTGACTTGAGCCTTAGATCAAGGGAAAAGTGTGAATATCTACACAGACTTCAAGTATGCTTTTCTGACTCTCCAAGTACACAGGGAATTGTACAAGGAAAAGGGACTATTTAATTCTGGGGAAAAGGACATTTGGTATCAGCAGGAGATACTTCAGTTGCTAGAGGCAGTATGGCAACCCCGGAAGGTAGCAGTGATGCACTGTTGTGGACATTAAGGAGATGCTTTCACCATCACTAAAGGGAACACTAGGGTCAGTACTGAGGCAAAAAGGGCTGCATCCCAACCATACCAGGTGTTGCGAGTAGCTCCCCTCATCTGGTGGGTTCCAGAACTCTCATCTATCTACTCCCAGGAAGAGAAGGAATAATTTGCAGTGGAGAGGAGCCAGGAAATGGAGGGAGGATGAATAAAGATGCCAGATAGATGACTAGCAGTCCCTCCACTTCTAGGAGCTATCTTGGTGACAGACATACATGAAAGCACTCATCTGGGACTGAAGTCTTTGGTGAAGTTGCTGGGCCAGTACCTCCACATCTCCCACCTGGCAGCCCTGAACAAAACTGTCAGTCTACAGTGAGTCACCTGCAGCCAGTTCAATGTGTGCCAAGGACTGATGGTACCTCCAGAAATTCAGTTGTATAGAGCAACACCCTTCGAGGACTTCCAGGTAGACTTTACTGAGATGCCCAGGTGTCGATGGAAAAAGTACTTGTTGGTGATTGTCTGCACATACTTGGAATAGGTAAAAGCCTTTCCCATAAGGATAAAAAGGACTCCTGAAGTAATAAAACTGTTGCCTAGAGAAATTGTCCCATGGTTTAGGTTGTCTAGTTTAAATTTGACAATGGGCTAGCCTTCATAACAGAAATAGTGCAAATAATAAGCTAAATCTTTGAATAACTTATAGGCTTGAAAGCTTAGACAGAGTAAAGTGCATGAACAGGACCATAAGAAATTGGTAAACTCTGTCAAGAAGCAAAGCTTAATTGGATATAGGCCTTGCTACTGGTGTTGTTCAAAGAGGCCTCCATCAATCCTCTACAATTTAGCAGGAACTCCTAAAAGAACTGGGAAAGACTGAACTGAATAGACGGAAAACCTAGAAAGAGTAGCAAGGAAAATCTCCACTTGGGTAATTAACTGTGTTCTGTTTAGTCTCTTGTATCTGTACATTCTTTCTCTCTGGAGGATCAAAGAGACCAAGTCTAGGTCCAGGATCAGAACCTGGTCCCCCTCAAACCAAGGTAGAAAGGACTTTACACCATCATCCTGACAACATGCATGGCAGCGAGGGTGGAAGGAATCCTCACCTGGAGTCATCACAGCTGGCTGAATAGAGTTTCACTGCCCCTTGAGAAATAATGGTAACTTTTAATATGATCAACATGCCCTGCTCCAGCCACATACTCAGAGATGGCTGGTCAATGCATGGCTGAAGCCTGAAGAAACTCCTAGAGGGACTTGTCTTAATTGGACTTTGGACTTTGGGAAAAGGGTGGGGTCAGGGAGGGGCGGGGAATGTCACACAGGGAAAAGTAAAAACTCATATGTATATTAGCCCATCACCATGGAACTATTAAGGCCTGAGTAGAGAACCCAAGAGGAATCATAGTCACTAAAATCTAAGTGCTGAAAAGTAATTAATGTTGGCACCTGCAGAAGCAAGCTTATATTGAGACCCCAAATTAAAATATGTTGGGGTCTCAAAAGGGGGGAATGAGAGAGAATACCCAAGAAGGGTGAGGTCTAGGAGAACACGTCTTCTCAAGGATACACCTGCACAGTCCTCTCCATGGTGACTCAGCTCTTGGGAATTTGTAAACTTAACTTCCTGGAACTTGGAAATTTCCACTTCTGTGAAATCCTGTAGTTCTGTAGGGTTTGGAATAGCATCTCCCACTTGATTCAAACTGGCCAATGAGAAGGGTACTACTTATGGTTTAGAACTTTTTGACTGTCAATAAAAAGGGAAGGACCAAGCTAGTTGAGGACCATGGCCATTTGGAATTCTTCTATGCCGTAAGCTCCCAGTTGGTAAATAAAGCCCTTCTTCTTATAAACATGGTGTTTGGGTGCTCTTTCTCTCCACTGGGCCTTGCATTCCTGCAACAGTTGCATACTAACAAAAATTTTTCTTTTGTGATGAGAGGGACCGTCTCTTCCTCCCCTTTTCCCTCCTGAAAGGGGATATGAAGTCTGAGCTCTGGCAGCTGTTTTTAAACCATAAAATACATGCAAAGAGTATCTCAGAATATTGGCCTGAACCAATTCTAGTAATCTCTGTCTCTAAACTTCTTACATGAAAAGCAAAAATCTTCACTTGTTTTAGTCACTCTTAGATAAGTTTTCTATATTATGAAGCCAAGAATCATGGATAACTAACAGAGACAGTATTGTAATTAATAAAACACTAATTATAAAAATACTAATCAAGTAATAAACTGATTTCTTGGCTACACAATTTCAATAAGGTGGCATGAAAAATTTTTCAAGAGATATTCACAAGAGCAGAATAAAATATTCTTTATCCCATTATAAAAACAAAGTGCCACTGGAGTTCAACTTACAATAAAGCAAATTAATACAAGAAAAAGGTTTATCTGGTACATGGAGAGAATCACAGAGTAACTGTCCAATATCCCAAGGGGGTCCAGAATTCTATATACCCTCATTTTAGAGGGGAGGAGGAGATGAGGAATATAGGAATTCTCTTTAGAGGCAATAAATGGTTGCCTCTACTTGGGAGGATGAGTAGATAATTGGGAGAATTAATGGATAGGGGAAAGCAGATTGACTTGCAAATGGTTCTCTTTGGAAATTAAATTAACCCAAGACACAAGTATTGTCTTTAAAATAGATTGGGCCAGGTCAGGTTGGATTCTCTATTTCTTTTCCTACAATATATTAATATAACTGGAAGAAGAAAGAAAAGCCATCTTTTTGATGGGTCTGGTTTTCACCTGTTTATCTCAAAGGGTCTTTAATTCAAAATGCTCTCTATAGGAAGGAGCCATGGTTTGTGATGAAATTTCCTGAGCTCCTTCACCACTCATTTTCTGTCAGGCAGAGGATGAAACAAAATTTCTTTGAGTATTTTTTAGTGTCATGTACTTTGTATATATGATGTCAATTAAGTGTCATCCACTCCCAAATGGATGAGCTGGGAACTGAATCAATTCCAGGCTGTTGGCAGAGCGCAGGCCCCTTCCATACAGCCATGTTGCCTCTCTCAAATTACTAATCTGGGGTTAAAAGCACAAATGCCTACAGGAATTAGCAAGTAACTTTTAAAAAACCCACGGTGTGACCTGTGGTAACTTGGAGCACTTGTGCTGCTTCTTTTTTATATTAATATTTTTACAGAGATGAGATCTCCTTCCACCGCTCAAGCTGGAGTGCAATGGTTCAGTCACAGCTCACTGCAGCCTCAAACTCTTGTGCTCAAGTGATCCTCCTGATGGGGAACCTTTGAATAGGAGGAAGTAGCCCTAATGGAAACAGTTAAAAATTAACAGAATAATGTATAGATCAGTTGATCAAGAGAAAACTGGTATTTCAACATAGGGAAGAACTTATCTAAAGGCAGGCTGGTGGAACCACAGGTCAGATGGCTTCGGAGCTGACCAGCCCACGGGTGTCAGGGCCCGGGACTGGCCAGGTCTTGGCCCAGCTTAACTAGGTTCCAGACGCGGACCGCCAAGCTACCTTGCTCAGGAACAATTTCTCTTAGGTGCCAGAGGGCTATCTACTTTAGCAGGAGAGAGAGAGAGAGAGAGAGAGAGAGAGAGAGAGAGAGAGAGAGAGAGAGAGAGAGTGTCAGTCTTAGAGTAAAGCAGATCTTAGTCTTTAGTAGAGCTTGGTAATCTTCAGCAGAGAGACACCATGCTGGAGTTCTGCAGGCAGGAGAGGAGACAGAGTCAGAGTAAGCGGGTCTGTGATAGAATGCACATACTCCCGACTGCCTGCTTCTCCGCCTAATGTAAGGCTGATCTCCTGCCTCTCAACACCACAGGTGTAGAGACTGCCAATTCACCACTGCTCTCATCTCGTGTGCTCTCATATTTGTTAGGAGTGCTAAATCCCTCTCCATGCCCTTTTCACCAAGGTGTTCCATTATTGAGCTAGACAGATATTTCTTTTTTTTTTAGACAGAGCCTTAAGCTGTCACCCTGGGTAGGGTGCCATGACATCACAGCTCACAGAAACCTCTAACTCCTGGGCTCAAGCGATTCTCCTGCTTCCGCCTCCCAACTAGCTGGGACTACAGGCGCCCGCCACAATGCCCAGCTATTTTTTTTGGTTGCAGCCGTCATTGTTGTTTGGCGGGCCTGGGCTGGATTTGGACCCGCCAGCTCAGGCGTATGTGGCTGGCGCCTTAGCCACTTGAACCACAGGTGCCAAGCCTAGACATATTTCTTATAACTCTCACTCCTCCTAGCCATAGGCTGTATGGGCTGCTACACACAGGGAGCAATTAAGATGAAAAATAAGATTAAGCTGGGCGTGGTGGGTCATGCATGTAATCCTAGCATTCTGGGAAGCTGCAGCATGTGGATTGCCTAAGCTCACAGATTTGAGACCAGCCTGAGCCAGAGCGAGACCTTGTCTCTAAAATTAGTTGGGCATTGTGGCAAGAGAATTGCTTAAGCCCAAGAGTTTGAGGTTGCTGTGAACTATGATGCCATAGCACTCTACTGAGGGTGACAAAGTGAGAATTTGTCACCAAAAAAAAAAAAGAAAGAAAGAAAAAAAGAAAAAGATAAAAAAAGAATAATACAACAGATGAATGTAGTTTATAGGATATTTAAGAAGGAAGAGTTTGGGGTGGCGGTGGTGGTGAGCCGTTTCCACCACCCCTCTACTGTTGAGCTTTGTCTTTGTAGAGCTTTTCTTTGACTTTCAATAAACTCCGAGTGCTTTAATATAGTGTGTGTGTGTTTTATTTCATCCTGGTTGTCCTGTCCCTTTGGAGTTCCAATTGAGGGACACTGGCTAGGGTACCTGCTGGTGTATCTTGGAGGTACTTATCGGAAGGCAGGTGGTCGGTAGCCTGGTAGGGTGGCAACAAGGCCTTTCACTGTGCTCTTTCCTAGACAGGTGGTGGCTCTTGTTACAGGGAGCAGTCCTAGAGGGAGGTTTCTTCAGGCTCGCCCTCATCTGTTCTACTGTTTGATATTTGTTGGTGATGTGGCTCTCAATTCTTTGACCACCCAAGAACCCACTGCTTAAAGTCTCAACATACTTCACTCTTGCCTCAGCCTCCCCCAGGAGTAGCTGGACTACGGGAGCCTTACCACACCTGGCCACTTTGCTTCTTCCAACAGAGGCAGGAATAGTAGGAACTTCCAACAGTAGGAACTCAGCCATGGGAAAGTTAGGCACTGTGCCTAACTGAGTACATGAGGGATAAAGTGGCAAGCTTGAGGCTCCCATAGGCAGGCAGTTCCTCCTGGAGGTATTGAATTGCTGATTTTTAAAAAAGTGTCAGCTAAAAATTAAGTGTTAGTGTTGTTAAGTGTGTCTGGATGTCCCCCAGGCCCCCATTGCCATTGTCAAGAACGAGTACTGGTACTGAGTAGAGCTGACGGTAGAGTGACCACAGATATGTTTACTGTGACATTTATTTCAAAGAGAAAGTACGTCTCAGAGGGAGAGATGGGTCATTCTCAGTGACTGGAGGAAGACCCTGAGGTGTGAGCACATACTGTCTCTTACATGCTCACTAGTTTTTCCCGGCAGGATTTTCCTGGGTGATTGCCAGGTTTGGATTATGTAACAATTACATAACAGGCTAGGCTAGATAACAGTTTCCTTAAAACAAATCCTTCCTCCTAGAATCCTTCATGAAAAGTCCACCCATGCTATGCTAATTAGATGGTAATGAGCCCCGTGTCAGTTAAAGGTTGCTAAAAGCCCCTTATGGTATACATTTGAACCACGGAACAGTTCCTAGCTGCAATTCAGTTTCCACTCTCTTGACGTAGCCCCTTCCTGCCACCTGGTTATTCTTTGCCAGATCTAATATTGTCAGCTAGTGACCTAGTGTGGGAAAAAGCAGATTTTTTTTTTCTTTTTTGTTTAGTTGTAAATTTTATTTTATTTATTTATTTTTTACTGTGACTAGCTTCACTATTTTATTGTTTAATTGTAAATTTTATTATATTTTATTTTTAAATTTCAGGTTAATGTGGGTACAAACAACCAAATCACACTGTTTAAATTTGTTAGGTAGAGTCCCTCTCGTAGCTTTGCTCTGCACCCACGAGGTGTGCCATCGCCCTGCATCGTGTCCATCCAGTGGGAGCACCCCAAGCCCTCCTTCCCCTTCTCATTCTCCCTTCCTACAACTTGAAATGAATTTTTCTCCTATGTGGAAGAAATGAGACATGAATTAGATCATCTACTGGCTTCATATTATTATTGAGTACATTTGATATTTGCTTTTCTATTTTTGTGATACTTTACTGAGAAGAATGTGTTTCAACTCCATCCAGGTTAATACAAAAGATGAGAAGTCACCATTTTTTTTATAGCAGACTAGAATTCCATGTCATGCATACACCACAGTTTGTTAATCCGTTACAAAATTGATGGGCATTTAGGTTGTTTTCACATCCTGGTGATTGTAAATTGAGCTGCGATATATAATCCAGTGTGCATGTTCTTATGATAAAATGATTTTTTTTCTTCTGGGTCGATATCTAGTAGCAGGATTGCGGGATCAAATGGGAGATTTAATTTGAATTCCTTGAGGATTCTCATTTTTTTCCAAAGAGTCTGTATTAGTTTGTAGTCCCACCGACAGTGTAAGAGTGTTCCCTTCTCTCCACATCCACACCAGCATCTGCAACTCTGGGATTTTGTGATGTGGGCTAATCTTACTGGGGTTTGAGTAATATCATAGAGTAGTTTTGATTTGCATTTCTCTGATGATCAGGGACGATGAGCATTTTTTCATATGTTTATTAGCTATTCATCTGTCTTCCTCAGAAAAGGTTCTGTTCATGTCTCTTGCCCAGTGATAGACGGGATTGTTAGCTCTATTTTTGCTGACTAATTTGAGTTCTCTATGGATTCTTTTTTTTTTTTTTTTTTGCCATGGCATCACACAGCTCACAGCAACCTCCAACTCCTGGGCTTAAGTGATTCTCTTGCCTCAGCCTCCCGAGTAGCTGGGACTACAGGCGCCCGCCACAATGCCCAGCTATTTTTTGGTTGCAGTTCAGCCAGGCCCGGGTTTGAACCCGCCACCCTTGGTATATGGGGCCGGCGCCTTATGGACTGAGCCACAGGCGCTGCCCTCTCTATGGATTCTAGTTATCAAGCCTTTGTCAGATTTGTAATATGCAAATATCTTTTCCCATTCCTAAGGTTGTCTATTTGCTTTGATTGTTGTGTCCTCAGTTGTGTAGAACTTTTCAGTTTAATTAAGTCCCATTTATTATTTTTGTTGTTGTTGTATTTGCCACAGAAGTCTTTGTCATGAAATCTTTCCCCAAGCCAACATCAAGAGTTTTTTTCCGTACTGTCTTCTGTGATTTTAATCATCTCTTGCCTTAGAGTTAGATCTTTGTCTTTTGGTTATTTAATTAATTTATTTATTTATTTTGAGACAGAGCCTCAAGCTGTAACCCTGGGTAGAGTACCGTGGCATCACAGCTCACAGCAACCTCCAATTCCTGGGCTCAGGCAACCGCCACAATGCCTGGCTATTTTGGGGTTGCAGCTGTCATTGTTGTTTGGTGGGCCCGGGCTGGATTCAACCTGCCAGCTCAGGTGTATGTAGCTTGTGCCTTAGCTGCTTTAGCCATAGGCATCAAGCCAGAATTAAATCTTTTATGTATCTTGAATCAAGTTTTGTAAGCGGTGAAAGGTGTGGGTCCAGTTTCAGTCTTTTACACGTGGTTGTCCAGTTCTCCCACTACTAATTTTTTTTTTTAAGAGAGGGTCTCAGTCTGTGAGGATAGCATGCAGTGGTGTCATAGCTTGCTGCAGCCTTCATCTCTTGTGGTCACAGGATCCTCCTCCCTCAGTCTCCAGTGTAGCTGGGACTATAGGCATATGTCACCATACATGGGTAATGTTTCTGTTTTTTGTGTAGACAGAGTCTTACTCTCGCTCAGATTGCAGAAGGCATTGTGAAATGCTCTTAGGCTGACTAGGATAAACACACCAATAAGCCAACTAAGTAACTCAGTCAAAGATCTCAATCAATATTGGTTTATTAAACCAAAGTTTGAAGACACCCCTCCAAATCACAAGCCACGCCTGCATTTTTGACTGTTTTTTCTGAAGAGGGATTTGCAAACTTCACATTTAAGGGGCGAGGGCAGACAGAAGGCAAAAGAAGGAAGGGGGTGGGTAGTTAGGCAATGGGTACATTCTTGTGAGGCCCAGGAAGTCTATTCACCTAAGAAAAGGGGAATGTTTGAAGAAAAAGAGGCAGTCAAGGGCAAGAGGGACTTTACCTAACAATTGCAATTAGTGTAACCTGGCTTATTGTACCCTCAATGAATCCCCAACAATAAAAAAAAAAAAAAGAGGCAGTCAAGGAAGAATTAATATGCAGGTATCTCTGGGTGAGTGGAGCAATGACTGATGTCTCTGTGCTGCACCTGAAAAGATCAGCTCAGATTCAACATTATTAGCATGGAATTGAGCAAATTTTGCTGGAGGCTAGCACACGATTTCCTTATGCATGACCTGTGTGTGCTTAACGAATGGTCTTATGAGTTCTCAGTGTTACAGGAAGAGCTGCTAATGCACAATGTTAGTAACAGTTACTCATTTGGAAGGGAGTGTTTGGTGACTCAACCTCCAGGCTTGACCTTCGTTTTTGCATAAGAAGTTAGGAAGTAGACCTGAAATGTTCACTTTCCTTTACAACACACACACACAGAGTTATCTCCTAGATACTCAGGGACTCCAAGCCTAAGAAAAATGTAAACTAGTAACTGATAATAATTTGCCTTAGTATTATTCCAAAAACTCTATGCTGCTGAAAAAACAAACAAACAAAAAACAATTTACCTTAGAGAAAGAAAGTGCTAAATCTCTATTAGCTGCATACAAATTGTGCTCTAGATTTGAAGTTTGTAAAATTCTTCAACCATAAGTTAGAAACCTAATAGAACAGAAAACAAAGGAGAGCATTTCAGCAAAGGTAGAGTGGATAATCATGTCAAAGGCTACAGCCAGTCAAATAGGATTGAAAGATGTCCTTGGATTTAATTTGGGTAGGTCATGGTGCATAATGTAAATGTTCTAATTCAGACAGAGCGGAGATTAACACTGCACATGTGGAAGGTCCTGTACACCTTTACACCAGGGGGAGCAATACTGGCAAGGTTCCAAGCAGTAGTTACATAAGCATGACTTCACAGTTATGGCTGGCTATCTAGGAACACGTGATGCCTTCCCATAGGGAAGAAAGCCCAAACAACTGTGTTGGGCTAGACACCTTTATCTCATCCCACACCCAGGGCCATGGCTGAGAAAGCCCAAACAACTTTGGCCTTGCATTGTAACCCTGGCAGAACGTGTGGTGGAAAGGTAGGGGCTACGTTCCGATTGTAGTAATGTGGGGTGGGGGACACATATCACACTTGCAGGACAAAAGATGTGGTTTGCTTTTGTTTCATTTTGTTTTAAGATGACGGAAGAGTGTGCTGGAAATAAAAGAGTCGAACTGCAGATAGAGGAGTTGGTTTTAACAGGAGAGAAGGAAGAAAAAAGGAGCTATAAACACAGTGCTGGGGTTTGAATGTGGCCCTTCCAAACTGCAGGTGTTGCCAATGTGAGCAGATCAGGAGCTGGGGCCCTTAAGAGGTGATTAGGCCATGAAGCTCCTCCCTCATGCATGGGATTAAGGCCCCTCGTAAAAGAGGCTTCAAGAAGCTTTGGACCTGCGTCTGCCTTCAGAAGCATGCTGCCTTCAGCCATGCTAAGCTATGGCATTTCTTCCCTCTGGAGGGTGCAGTAATATGTCACCATCTTAGAAGCAGACAGCAGCTGGCATCAGACAACCAAACCTGCCAGTGCCTTGATCTTGAACTTCCTAGCCTTTACAACTGTAAGAAAATAAATTTCTGTTCTTTATAAATCACCCAATCTCAAGTATTTTGTTGTAGCAGAACAAAATGGACTAAAACTTTGCAGCTTAGAATTATAGGTTAAAGGCAGTAACTGGAGCAATTTTCTCTCAGCTTTATCTCTGCAGACGAGCTGCATGTCAAAGTCACTGTAAAAAATGGGAAGGAGACACAAGGGAGAATTTCCTAGTATATTTTCTGAGCCCATGTGAGGCTAGAGACCATAAATCTGGGAAGTGCTCATTCAGCAGTTTTGGTGGAGAGAGGGCAGCTAGCTGGGTTGATCCAGGTATTGGGATTTTGCCCGATGGAGGAAGTGGATGAACAATGTTGCAAGAAAGTTGCTGATATGATGCATGACTGTCAAAATATTATCTGGATTGAGAGGAAAGTGACAATAGGTGAGGCCTATGAGGAGAACATAAGGGTTAGATGGACAAAAGAGATTAGTGAGAGAAAACATGGGTGGGGCAGGAGTGGCTGAGGAAGCAACGTGGCATGGTAAGAGATTGGTTGGGTCAGAAAAGGAGACTTAAAAAATTTTTAACTTCATTTTTTTCCCTACAAGTATTTTCCCCTTCCCTTCCCTACCTTTCCCTTCCTTCCCCTTCCCTTCCTTTCCCTTCCCTCCTCTTCCCTTCTCTTCCCTTCTTCTCTTTCCCCCTTTTCTTGTTTTTGACAGTGTCTCACTCTGTACCCCAGGCTAGAATACCATAGCCCCAGTCTAACTCATAGCAGCCTCAGCCTCCTGGGTTCAAGCAATCCTCCTGCCTTGGTGTCCCGAGTACCTGGGACTACAGGCACCTGCTACCATGCCTGGCTAACTTTTCTATTTTTAGTTGAGTTGGGGGTCTCACTCTTGCCTAGGCTGGTCTCAAATTCCTGAGCTCAAGCGATCCTCCCACCTTGGCCTCCCAAAGTGCTAGGATTATAGGCATGTGCCTGGCCTCCTAGAAGTATTTTTATTGAAGAATTATCTATCTAGGCATGTAAATATCAATCAGATAATTCCCAATCTCATCAGAGAGATAATTGTTGTAAATATGCTGGTGTGTCTGTTCACAATAATTGATATCTTTAATAAAACTTATTGTGAAACTTTCAGTCGGGCACGGTGGCTTATGTCACCTAGCACATGGGAGGCCTAGGTGGGTGGATTGCCTGAGCTCACAGGTTCGAGACTAGCCTGAGCAAGAGCAAGACCCCTGTCTCTAAAAATAGCCAGGCATTGTGGTGGGCACCTGTAGTCCCAGCTACTTAGAAGGCTGAGACAATAGAATCGCTTGAGTGCAAGAGTTTGAGGTTGTTGTGAGGTATGAAGCCATGGCATTTTACTGAGGGCGACAAAATGAGACTGTCTCAAAAACAAACAACTTTCAAATATATTCTAAAATGGAGGGAATAATGTAGCATAGACCTGTTTCCATCATTTATTTTGGAAATTATCAATTTTTTAAAACTTTTTTTGAGACAGAGTCTCACTTTGTCACCCTCTGTAGAATGCTATGGCGTCATAGCTCACAGCAACTTCAAACTCTTGGGCTTAAGCGAGTCTCTAGCTGGGACTACAGGTGCCCACCACAACGCCCAGCTATTTTTCCAGATGAGATCTCGCTCTGGCTCAGGCTGGTCTTGAACCTGTGAGCTCAGGCAATCTACCCACATCGACCTCCCAAGTGCGACCTCCTAGAATTATCTCAAGAATGGAAGAAAAAGGATCCAGTGTATTCAGAACTGTTATGAAACCAATATATAATCACCCACAGTTTCATATGAAAGATAAAATACAACTATAGGCCAGGATGAAGGAGGAAAGAGGAGGGGAGGGGAAAGAAAGAGGAGAGGGGAGGTTGGACGGAGGGAGGGTTATCGTTGGGACCACACCTATGGTGCATATTGCTAGGGTACATGTCAACTCTATTAAGTGTAGAGTATAAATGTCTTAACACAATAATTAAGTAAATGAGGTGAAGGCTATGTTAACCAGTTTGGTGTATGCATTCCAAATTGTATATAAAATCAGCACATTGTACTCCATGAATGCATTAATGCATATAGTTACGATTTAATTTTAAAAAAACCTTTTTTTTTTGAGACAGTCTCACTATGTCACCCTCAGTAGAGTGCTGTGTCATCACAGCTCACAGCAACCTCAAACTCTTGGGCTTAAGTGATTCTCTTGCCTCAGTCTCCCAAGTACCTGGGACTACAGGCACTCACCACAATGCCCGGCTATTTTTCTGTTGTGCAGTTATCATTATTGTTTAGCTGGCCTGGGCTGGGTTTGAACCTGCCAGCCTTGGTGCATGTGGCCGGCGCTGTAATCATTAAGCTACTGACACTGAGTGTAAAAACCTTTTTTTTTTTTTTTTTGTAGAGACAGAGTCTCACTGTACCGCCCTCGGGTAGAGTGCCCTGGCGTCACACGGCTCACAGCAACCTCTAACTCTTGGGCTTACGCGATTCTCTTGCCTCAGCCTCCCGAGCAGCTGGGACTACAGGCGCCCGCCACAATGCCCTGCTATTTTTCTGTTGCACTTTGGCCGGGGCTGGGTCCGAACCTGCCACCCTCGGCATATGGGGCCGGCGCCCTACTCACTGAGCCACAGGCACCGCCAGAACCTTTTTAAATATATACTTTTACATTTTATTTACTGTATTATTTTATAGCAAATGTAGTATTTCACCCATAAATACTTCTGTATGTATCCGCAATGAATAAAGATATTAAAAATATGTATATGTCTTCACATCTGACACACATTTTAATTTCTTAGTATCCTCTGATACCTGGCCTGTCTTCCAGTGTTTGAACTACAGCTCAAGCAAGGTCCTCATATTGCATTTGGTTGATGTATCTCTTAAATTTCTTTAACCCCAAACAGACCTTTTACTCTTTTTATAACAATTTCATTTAGTTGTTGAATTTTCTATACTCTGGACTTGATCATACACTGATATCATATAATGTTCCTTTTGCCATTATATTTACTGGAAGTTAGATCTAGAGGTTTGATTGAGTTCAGGTCGAATTCCTTTTGCTAGAATATTTTATGGACTAAATCTAGACTTTTATCTATCTTTCTATCTCTAGGTAAAGACATACTTACATAGTACAAAAAACAAGTTCATACTAGAATAACATTTTTACGTGATGATAAAACAGAGCTCTATCTATATGAATAGTACAATATATAGCAATATTTTTAAAATGGACGATCAACTATTTACTTTTAGCATGAGCAATAGTTCTGTTGAGTCCCTACTGATGTAAGTTTAACCTTTAAAAACCTTTCTTTTCTTTTCTTTTCCTTTTCTTTTCTTTACTTTCTTGCAGGGTCTTGCTCTGTTGCCCAGGACAGAGTGCAGTGGCATGATCCTAGCTCACTGGGCTCAAGCAATCCTCCTGCCTTAGCCTCCCAAATAGCGGGGACTGCATGTTACTATTTAGAAGGGGGGACAAGGAAATATCAACATAGAGCATCTCCTCTCCTTGTGTTTGTACCTTACAGGAAGTATTGAAGCTAGGTGCAGTGGCTCACACCTGTAATCCCAGCAATCGGGGGCTGAGATGGGAGGATCACTTGTGTCCAGGATTTGACACCAATCCTGCAACATTGCAAGACCCCATCTCTACAAAAAAAAAAAAAAAAAAAGTAAAAATATTAGTTGGGTATGGTGGAGTGTGCATTTAGTCTTTGCTACTTGGGAGACTGAGGCAGAAGGGATACTTCCACCAGGAGTTTGAGGTTACAGTGAGCTATGATTATGTCCCTGCATTCTAGCCCGTACAACAAAGCAAGACCCTGTCTCAAAAATAAATAAATAAATAATAAATAAATAAATTTATAATAAGGAAAAAAAAAAGGCTCGGCGCCTGTGGCTCAAGCGGCTAAGGCGCCGCCCACATACACCTGAGCTGGTGGGTTTGAATCCAATCCTGCCAAACAACGATGACGGCTGCAACCAAAAATAAATAAATAAATAACCGGGCGTTATGGCAGGCGTCCGTAGTCCCAGCTACTTGGGAGGCGGAGGCAAGAGAATCACTTGAGCCCAGGAGTTAGAGGTTGCTGTGAGCTGTGATGCCACAGCGCTCTACCCAGGGCCACAGCTTGAGGCTCTGTCTCTAAAAAAAAAAAAAAAAAAAACAGTTGTAATTTTTTTTTTTGTAGAGACAGAGTCTCACTTTACTGCCCTCGGGTAGAGTGCCGTGGCGTCACAGGACTCACAGCAACCTCCAGCTCTTGGGCTTCCGATTCTCCTGCTTCAGCCTCCGGAGCAGCTGGGACTAGAGGCGCCCGCCACAACGCCCGGCTATTTTTTTGTGTTGTTGCAGTTCAGCCGGGGCTGGGTTTGAAGGAACCCGCCACCCTCGGCATATGGGGCCGGCGCCCTACTCACTGAGCCACAGGCGCCACCCAACACCTTCCCCCCAATATTCATTATCATATAAACATTGACCAATAGGAAACAGTTATGAAGACACATTCCCCTCTTCTTATTTCTCCATGGATTGTCCTGAGGTGCGTTTTTTCCCTGCTAACCTTTGGGCGTTTCATGCTGCATGAAAGAAGACTGTGGAGTAACCTGCCGTGTTTTGTTTAATGGCTTATTTCACAGCAGTGGCTAGCATTATATTGTGTTGCATTGGTTGCATTGGATTGGCTCATATCCTCCTTTTCTTCGAAGCTTCTTTTCTTTCTTTTTGAGACAGAGTCTTGTTCTGTTGCCCAGGCTGAAGCAGTGGCAACAATCATACCTCCCCACAATCTTGAAATCCTGAACTCCAGCAATCCTCCAAAGTAGCTAGGACTATAGGTGCATGTCAATGCACCCAGCTAATTTTAATTTTTTTTTGAGATGGGATCTTGCTGTGTTGTCCAGGCTGCTCTCATATGATCCTCCTGCCTTGGCCCCTAAATGTGCTGGGTACAGGCCTAAGCCCAAACCTGCTTTTTTGCATCTACCAAATATGTTACTAGCACTGTAATTTTTCCCCGAGGCTCTCCTTTTTTAGAGGACTTGGACTAAGGTAAAGCACACATATTTGGGGATCACCTGTCATGTCTGCCACTTACTTTCAAACAAACAAATAAACCCTACAGATCATATCTTTTATGAACATAAATCCCTAACATTAGTAAATTGAATCCAGCAGTAAGTAAATTGGGAAAGTGGACTTCATGTCCTAAAAAAGTGGAGTTAATAGAAAGAATGCAATATTGGTTTAATATTTGAAAATCAGTCAACATAATCCACTATATCAGTAGACTTAAGAAAAATTATGTAACCATCACAGCTCCGTGCCCATAGCACAGTGGTTACGGCGTCAGCCACATAAACCCACTTTGGTGGGTTCGAACCTGGCCCGGGCCTGCTAAATAACAATGACAACTGCAACAAAAAACAACTGGGCGTTGTGGTGAGTGCCTATAGTCCCAGCTACTTGGAAGCTAAGGCAAGAGAATAGCTTGAGCCCAAGAGTTTGAGATTGCTGTGAGCTGTGATGCCAGAGCACTCTACCGAGGGCAATAAAGTGAGACTCTGTCTCAAAAAAAAAAAGAAAGAAAGAAAAGCTTTTGCAATTGTGCAGGAGCTGAGCTGACTCCAGTTCAGCTTCCATTCTGCTTTCCCCCCTCTATTAAAGTCTTTGCTTATTCCTAGACTGACCTCCTCTCCTTTCTTACACACCCTCACACTGGTTCTATGGCAGAACCTCTCACTTACATAAGAAATTCCACAGTTCCATAGTTGTTGCCCGCCACCGCCTTGCAGAAATGGATTTGAGGAATTCTGGCTTCCCTTCTTCACAGGTACCTGAGCAGAGCTCATATCACCCCATGAACGTGTTCTCAGGGATGCAGCACTGGAAAATGTGGGGTAGTCAAGGGGAAGCAAGGTTTGAAATTGAGAGAGCATGGAGTGAGGATAAGATGGAGTTAGTCAGGCGAGGCCTGAGATGACACAGTGGGTCTGGTCAGGGTAGGTCCTATGTGACCTTCACCTCACGTCTTCCGTTCTTGCTGTTTTGTAAATTTAGCTCCCACCCTAAAGATGTATACCTTGAGTAGTTTAAGAAGATTGATTTAGGAGATCAATTTTTGAATTGGAAATGTTATAATATATCATGGGTTATGTTGATTACTGTTTATTATAGATTATGCTGATTATTATTGTTTAAGATAAGGATTAATAACATCTTTGCTTTGACTTTTCTTTTTTTTTTTTTTTTTGAGACAGAGCCTCAAGCTGTCACCCTGGGTAGAGTGTCATGGCATCACAGCTCACAGCAACCTCCAGCTTCTGGGCTCAAACAATTCTCCTGCCTCCGCCTCCCAAGTAGCTGGAACTACAGGCACCCGCCACAATGCCCGGCTGTTTTTTGGTCACGGCTGTCATTGTTGTTTGGTGGGCCCAGACTGGATTCAAACCCGCAAGCTCAGGTGTATGTGGCTGGCGCCTTAGCTGCTTGAGCCACAGGTGCCGAGCCCTTTGCTTTGAATTTTTATGCATAAAACTGTGGTTTTGGAAATGGGGTGGTGGAACAGCCTTGGAAAGGCTACTTACTCTCACTGTTCTCCAGAATTGCTGGCCTTCTGATAATAAAGCTTAGTGGACCTATCCCTTGTCTCTGAGTATTGGCTGGACAGTGACAGGCAGCCAGAAGCCTTTGGTAACAAAACGTGTGCAGCCAGAAGCTAGTCTCTGGAAATTGTTCCAACTGCCAAGCATATAAATTGATAGATAGATAATTTTGTTCTCATTGATACTTAGTCAAATTCTTAGCAATAAATTGTTTTGAATCAGGGGCCAGGCGCAGTGGCTCATACCTACAATCCTAGCATTCTGGAATGCCGAGGTGGGTGGATCACCTGAACTCGGGAGTTCAAGATTATCCCGAGTGGCTCGGCGCCCATAGCTCAGTGGCTAGGGTGCAGGCCACATACACCAGGGCTGGCAGGTTTGAACCCGGCCTAGGCCTGCCAAACAACAATGACAACTACAACAAAAAAACAGCTGGGCGTTGTGGCGGGAGCCTGTAGTCCCAGCTACTTGGGAGGCTGAGGCAAGAGAATTACTTAACCCCGAGAGTTAGAGGTTGCTGTGAGCTGTGACGCCTGGCCCTCTACCTAGGGCGATATAGTGAGATTGTCTAAAAAAAAAGAAAAAGAAAAGAAAATTAGCCTGAGCAAGAGTGAGACCCCATCTCTAAAAATAGCTGGGCATTGTGGCCAGCACCTATAGTCCCAGCTAGTTGGGAGGCTGAGAACAGAGGATTGCTCAAGCCCAAGAGTTTGAGGTTGCTATGAGCTATGATGCCATGGCATTCAACCCAGAGCAACAAAGTGAGACTCTGTATCAAAAAAAAAAATTATTTTTGATCTGTTATGCTAGTGAAAATATCAAATTATTTTCTTCTTTATAAAAAGTTACATGACAAAGATATTGCCAAATGAAGAAGCAATTGCACACTGTATAACCTATATTTTGAGAATCTTCAGTTGTGCAAAAAAACTGAGAAGAAGGAATCATTTTATTTTTTAACCCAGCAAGTCTTGGATCCTTTATATTTCCTCTCAGTTTCCTTACAAACTGAGCCATTCCCTTTAAAGCTCACCTCTTTTTATCTGTATCTTCCAGGCAGCCAACAGAAAGCAGTAGTTTTTTTAGTATTCTGCCCGGAAATTTCCTTACCTGAATCACTGAGTATATTAGGTACATCTTCTATTTTTCACATTGTTACAGGCAAGACTGTCTCAAGCAAACCTTTTCTCTCTCTCTTTTTTTTTTAATTAAAAAAAATTTTTTTCCTCCCTGCCCAAATTTTCTCTCTTTTTAGAGATGGGGGTCTCCATACACTGTCTGGGCTAGAATGCAGTGACTAGTCACAGACGCCATTACTACTTAGCACAGCCTCAAACTCCTGGGCTCACGCAATCCTTCTGCCTCAGTCTCCCTGTTGCAGGCAGATGGGGCCCAATAGAGGAAAACAGCACCCAGACACTGTGTTTATAAGAGGAAGGGCTTTATTCACCAGCCAGGAGCTTAAGGTATAGAAGAATTTCAAATGGCTGTGCTCCCTGACTGGCTTGGTCTTTCCCTTTTTATCTCCATGAAAAAGTTCCAACCCATAGGTCCCTTTTTCACTGGCCAGTTTGAATGAAGCTGCTGTTCCAGTCCCCACAGAATTACAGAAGTGGAAATTTCCAAGTTCCAGGAAGTTAAGTTAACAAATTCCCAAAAGCTGAGTCACCATGGAGAGGACCCTGCAGGTGTATCCTTGCGGTCTCCTTGAGAAGACCTCTGTTCTCCAAGACACCACCCTTCTTGGGTATCCTCTCTCATTCCCAGTAGCTGGGACTTTAGGTGTGCACTGAAGGAGCTAAGGAAATTTCACCCTAAAATATGAATCCCGGGTATTAAAGGCTATTCAAGAGCAAGAAACACAGAAGGAGGCCTTCCCTCTATCTGCATAAACTGTCCGGGCCCGATGAGAAGATCAAAGGGGACAATTGACTCCTCTTCCTCCTTTCTGTAATCTCAGAATATTTCAGGAATGAGGGTGGGGAATATAGGTGGACCTGGCCCACATCATTTGGGTCATATATAATCACCTGTCTTCTACGTTAATCTACAAGTCAATCTATTTCTCTCCCATCCATTTCGTGCTCCCTAGTAACCTCCCCAGCAACGATTTCTACCCTATACTTCTCAATCACCCCTTTCTCTCTAAAAGGCCTATATAAAGATATCTGAACTGCTTTGGAGAATGGGGTTATCACTCTGTGATTTCTCCTTGTGTGCACAGTAAATAAATCCTTTCTCTTGTTAATCTGCCTTAATTGTGAGTTGATCTTTGAGCAGACTTTGGGGGCAGAGAGCAAGTTTCCCCTCACCCCTACAGCGGCGTCACCACAAACTTTCCACCATTGCATAATGAGGGTCTCCTCACCTCTGCCTTATGATGACCTTTCCCTCACTTGATACCGTCAGTCCTCACTGACAGGCTTCTCTTTGGCATTGGCTGACCAGTTCTTCAAGGTCCTCCCAGCTTCCTTCTGAGCCCAGTCTTAAGGCAAATGACTTAAGGTTTTTGTTACAATGGCATTTCACTTTTAGGTAACAAAGTCTGTTCTCCTTACCCACTGCTGTGTAACAACCGGGAAGTTCAAAAGCTCCATTCTACCCTCTCATTAAGAGACTTAGCCCATCTCTAGTGTGGCCTCTAGCAGCGAAAGGCCACGTCCCTGTAACGACCCTGTACCCCTCAAGTTCCTGTTTGTAGAAACTCAAGGCTGCCAAAAGAATTTACTGATGGTAGACCATCGACCTCCTTTCCCTTGGAGTATTTATTTTAGAGAACTTACACTGTAAGTTCTTTCCCTGTCCCTTTGAGGTGTATATCCCTGCCTCTTACAACCCTGAAATGTCTTTCTCAAGTCCCTGGGATCCATTCTCTAAAGTGTAGTGAAGAAGGACAGGCCTGTCTCCTGCTGGAGGGTAGGAGCCGGACTGTCATAAGCGCTGGTGAATAGTGCAGCAGGCTGGACCACATCCCTTAAGGCCCTTCGGTACTTTTCCTTTAGGACACGCATGTTTTTTTTTGCAGTGGAAGGATGGGAGAGGGCTTGGCTGGATGGGTCAGCCTTGAGGGTGCCTCCTGAGGTTGCTGTCAGAGAGTGGCTGGGGCTGGAACACCTGGGGCTGTCAGGGCTCCCTTACTGCCACCTTAGGGTCTCACGATGTGTTCTCTACTTGGGCTAGTCTGGGCTTCAGGTCTCGTGCCGTGCTTACCTGGCCACGGCAGGCACCAACTGTGAGTATTCCAGTGAGCAGGCCAGAAACTACAGGCTTTTCCTTAGCTAGCCTTGAAAGGAAGGCATCACTGCCACCACATTCTGGTTAGAATGTTACAAATGTGACAAGTGGCTCAGCGTCCATACTTAGTGATTAGGGTGCTGGCCACATGCACTCGAACTCAGCTTGGGCCTGCTAAACAAAAAAATAGCTGGGTGTTGTGGCAGTTGCCTGTAGTCCTAGCGACTGGGGAGGCTGAGGCAAGACAATCGCTTTAGCCCAAGAGCTTGAGGTTGCTGTGAGCTGTGACGGCACACACTCTGCCAAGGGAGACAGACATAGTGAGACTCTGTCTCAAGAAAAACAAATGTGACAAGTGAGTCACAGTCAGCCCAGAGGAAGGGGAAAGAAAGTAGATCCCCTCCCTTTTTTTTAGAGACAGTCTTACTCTGTCTCCTAGGCTAGAGTGCCATGGTGTGGTGAAATCCTAGCTCACAGCAACCTCAAACTCCTGAGTTAAAGCAATCCTCTTGCCTCAGCCTCCTGAGTAGCTGGGATAACAGGCATGTGCCTCCATACTCTGCTATTTTTTTCTATTTTTAGTAGAGATGAGGTTTCACTATGTTACTCGGGCTGGTCTCCAACTCCTGAGCTCAAGCAATCCTCCTGCCTCAGCCTTACAAAGAACTAGGATTATAGGGGAGCTACTATGCCCAGTCCCCATTTTTGTTTTTAAAGAGATAGGGTTTTGGCCTGGCACCTGTAGCTCAAGTGGCTAGGGCGCCAGCCACATACACTGAAGCTGGCGGGTTCGAATCCGGCCCAGGCCTGCCAAACGACAATGACAACTACAACCAAAAAATAGCCGGGTGTTGTGGTGGGCACTTGTAGTCCCAGCTACTTGGGAGGCTGAGGCAAGAGAATCACTTAAGCCTAGGAGTTTGAGGTTGCTGTGAGCTATGACGCCGGGGCACTCTACCCAGGGCAACAGCTTGAGACTCTGTCTCAAAAAAAAAAAAAAATAAAAATAAGAAAAGCAAAAGAGATAGGCTTTCATTCTGTTGCCCAAGCAAGAGTACAATGATATGATCATAGCTCACTGCAGCCTCAAACTTTGGGGCTCAAGTGATCCTTCTGTCTCAGCCTCCTAAGTGTAGCTTGGACTACAGGTGTGTACCACCAGGCCTGGCTAGTTTTTCTTATTTTTTTGTAGATATGAAGTCTTGCTCTGTTGTCCAGGCTGGGCTTGAACCTTTGGCCTCAAGCCTCAGCCTCCCAAAGTGCTGGGATTACAGGTATGAGTTACCATATCCAGCAGTAGACCTCATTTCCACTTAGGAAGAGTGTCAAGGCCACACTGCAGATGAGGATAAATGATGGGAGATAATGTTTTGACCATCTTTGGGAAGGGTAATTTACCACGATCATCTATTAATATCTTTCAACTATTCAGATTTTGGTGTGTTATATATAGTCTTTTACATCCATAAATAGAAATGATTCTTTGTCCTCCATTTTTAAATGGAACATTAGATTCTCTCCCTTATTTGTGTGAGCTTACAGAATTTTAGGCACTTGTCCAAGGCCTATGAAGCTGGGGGAAAAAAGACTTCTGAGCACTGATAGAAAGTCTATGCTTTTTTTTTTTTTTTTTGTAGAGACAGAGTCTCACTTTATGGTCCTCAGTAGAGTGCCGTGGCCTCACACAGCTCACAGCAACCTCCAACTCCTGGGCTTAAGCGATTCTCTTGCCTCAGCCTCCCGAGTAGCTGGGACTACAGGTCCCCGCCACAACGCCCAGCTATTTTTTGGTTGCAGTTTGGCCGGGGCCAGGTTTGAACCCGCAACCCTCGGTATATGGGGCCGGCGCCTTACCGACTGAGCCACAGGCGCCGCCCGAAAGTCTATGCTTTTGATATCTTTCTTATTGAATTTGTGCTCTGGGCAACTATGACTGCCAAATTATCTTCATTTTTAGTTCCAATATTTAAACCTAGGGACTTCAGCCTCCTAGGATTTTTATATTTGCCATTTAATAAATAAAGGCATGAAATTGGTAATGATATCACAATTAATAACATGAAAGTAATTACATACTCATTGCAGGAAGCTGAGAAAATAAAGATTAAATAAAAAGGAGAAAAAATCAGTTGTATGAATATCAAAAAACCCTAAGAATCTCATTAATTTCTTCTTCTTTTTTTTTCTTTTTGAGGTTTTCACTCTGTCACCTGGGCTACAGTGGTGTGGGGTCAGCCTAGCTCACAGCAACCTCAAACTCCTGAGTTCAAGCGATCCTTCTACCTCAGTCTCAGCTGCTGGGACTACAGGTGCCTGCCACAACACCTGGCTAAGTTTTTCTATTTTTAGTAGAGATGGGGCCTTGCTCCTGCTCTTGCTGGTCTGCAACTCCTGAGCTCAAGTGATCCTCCTGCCCCGTCTTCAGAGTGCTAGGATTACAGGCATGAGCCACCATGCCAGGCTGTGATAATTTCATGGTAACAGATAATATGCCTCCCCACCCCCATGCAAGTTACAGGGTCTTACATGGTCTTACATGTTCTTTCCTAAGTCTATTTAGGAAAACACAATAATATGCAAAGGTGAAGTTGTTTTCAAAGATGTTTTTCAATTCACACCCTCTCTCACTTTTAATTACCAGAGAATATCAACAAAGGAAGACGAAGCTATCCGCTTCCACCCAGGTAAAATCCCACATTGGATTCTCAGGGACTACTGGGGATTCCGAGGCAGATGAGTGTCTCTGGAAGTGATCTCATGCAGCCCTGAGCAAAAGTAGTCTGTGAAGCAGCTCTATTTTTTTCTTTTTCTTTTTTTTTAGAGACAGAGTCTCACTTTATCACTCTCGGTAGAGTGCAGTGGTGTCGCAGCTCACAGCAACCTCCAACTCTGGGCTTAGGCAATTCTCTTGCCTCAGCCTCCCAAGTAGCTGGGACTACAGGCGCCTGCCACAACACCTGGCTATTTTTTGTTGCAGTTTGGCCGGGGCCACATTCGAACCCGCCACCGTCCGTATATGGGGCTCACGCTCTACCCACTGAGTCACAGGCGCCACCCAGCAGCTCTATTTTATAGGGATCAGATTGTAGGGGTGCCTGAGTTTTTTTATCCCCTCCACTGTGTATGATGTATGCATACTGTGAGGGATGGAACAGCAGTTGCAGGTGTCAGATGCTCAGGTCAGATGGTGAGGTCTATCTTTCCCCATCGCATCGTCTGTGCCATTCCCTGGATGGAGAGTGTACTTGACAGAGTTTCCACTTGGCACTGTGGTTCATTTTCTCTTTTGGCCCATTTTCAGTCCTAGACTCAGGCTTATGTTTTTTGGCAAGCATGTATTTCTCTAATCATTTTAGTGTGGTCTATTACAGAGCTGAATTTAACCATATATAATCTTTATATTTTGACTGACACCATTTTCTGGTCTAATTTTTGCATATAACAATCCCTATATACAAATGGTTTCTGTACAGTATTTCTGACTCAGAGAGAGTTGCTATAGCATATTGGGGGTGGAAACTTGGAGGGCTTCAGAGAATGAAGAACTTTTCTCCAAATAATTTCTACTATAGTATTCTTAACTTCATCTACAAAAATAACCATTGTTAAAATTGGACTCTATATTTTTCTAATCATTTATGTCTCTGAAAATATAGACAGTTTTCTTTTTACATAATTGAGATTACATTGAATATACTACTGGGTAGCCATTAGTTTGCCATGTGATATATAATTTTAATGGCTCGATAGTAATCTATTAAGATATATTGTAATTATTTCATGAATTAACTATTAGTTATTTTGGTTGCCTCTAGTTTTTCATTATTATTAAAAACAGTGAAATGAACATTTGAAAAATAATGTTTGTGAACAGCTATGAAGATCTCCTAGAATAATGTAGAATTTCTGGGTCAAAATATGCAAACATTTAAGTTTTTTGATTTGTATAGACAATTGCCTGTCCAGGAAGGTTACATCATTTGGCTTTCCCTAGTTTCCCATGTGTCAATAGTGCTGCATATTATAGTTTTTAAAAAAGTCTTTGAGTGTGATAGAAAAAAATCACTCAAAACAAAATCTGGTTCTTTTTTTTGAGACAGAGTCTCGTTCTGTTTTTGCCCAGGTTAGAGTACTTATGGCATCAGTCTAGCTCACAGCGACCTCAAATTCCTGGGTTCAAGCCACCCTCCTGCCTCAACCTCCCAAGTAGCTGGGACCACAGGTGCCCACCATACCATCCAACTAATTTTTCTATTTTTAGTAGAGATGGGGTCTCACTCTTGCTTAGGCGGGTCTTGAACTCTGGAGTTCAATAGATCCTCCCTGCTCTCCTCCGCCTCTCAGAGTGCTAGGATTACAGTGATTAGCCAACACGCCTAGCCAGTTTTTGAATATTTAATAATGTTAGCCCTCCTGCTCCGGAGAGGATCCCTACTCCATCTCTGGGATCAGGTCCATAGTCTGTCTCCATCTCAATAAATGCTCTGTTGTCAGTTGGCTCGCTCTCAGATTCTTTCTGTGTGAAGCCAAGAACCCACTTGGCATGGTCAGGGGGATTTCCTCCCTTCATCAGGACCCCTGCAGATCACTTTTATGTTACCAATCATACTTTACAATTCTGTAGTTACTTATTTATTAATAACTGCATGTCTCCCTCTACTAGATTATAGACTTAAGGAGAACAGGAATTGTATCTGTTTTGCTCGCCACTTTAAGTACATGGTCAAGTGCTGACAAGGTAGTAGGTATTAAATTGATACGGGTAAACTAAATTGTTGTTTCGTTTTGTATTTTTGTGATAGAGGTGTTGAACATTTTAAATTGTCAATTGTCAAGTAAGTTCTCTTGTCAATAGCTTATATGAAAGCTTAAAAAATTAGTTATTGGGTTGCTTTTGCTATTTTCCATTTGATATGCCATTTTCCTAATCTTCTTTAGATTTCTTTTATTATTAGCTTTTGGTCCACAACACATCCTCACAACATTCAGTGGTTTGAAAAAACAAATATTCGTGTGTGTGTTTATTATTTTTCATAAAGACAGGCTCTCACTCTCTTGGTCTTACCCTGTTACCTGGGCTACAGTGTAGTGGCATTACCATAGTTCACTGCAATCCCAAACTCCTGGTGATCTCACACCTCAGCCTTCTGGGTAGCTGGGATTGCAGGTGTGTGTCACCATGCCCAGCTAAGTTTTATATTTTTTTGTAGATATGGTGTCTCACTCTTGCTAAGTTGCCCAGGCTGGTGTTGAACTCCTGACCTCAAGTGATCCTTCTACTTTGGCTACTCACCACATTAGGAGTACAGGCATAAGTCCCCTTCCCCAGTGCTTTGTATGTTTCTGGTTCTCCTACATTTGTAGGGGTCCAGTGAACAAATCAAAATGTATGACCATGCCTAGAAGATTCAACTACAATTCTGTAGTTACTTATGGGGCCTCACTCTGGCTCAGGCTGGTGGGAGGAGCCTCTTGATGGGAGGATCCCAAAGTCATATGGCACAGGAGAATGAAAGCATGAATCTGAGGACTTATTGTGTCCGCTTTACAAAACATTTTTATTTAATTAATTAATTTATTTTTTTGTAGAGACAGAGTTTCACTTTATCGCCTGTGGTAGAGTGCTGTGGCATCACTCAGCTCACAGCAATCTCCAACTCCTAGGCCATTCTCTTGCCTCAGCCTCCCGAGTAGCTGGCAGTACAGGTGTCTGCCACCATGCCTGGCTATTTTTTTGTTGCAGTTTGGCCAGGGCCAGGTTTGAACCCACCACCCTTGGTATATGGGGCCCGTGCCCTGCCCACTGAGCCACAGGTGCTGCCCTATTTTATTTTATTTTTTTGAGACAGAGTCTCAAGCTGTTGCCCTGGGTAGAGTACTGTGGCATCACAGCTCACAGCAACCTCAAACTCTCGGGCTCAAGCGATTTTCTTCCCTCAGCCTCCCAAGTAGCTGGAACTACCAGTGCCCACCACAATGCCTGGCTATTTTTTGTTGCATTTGTCATTGTTGTTTTAGCTGGCCCAGGCCAGATTCCAACCCGCCAGCCTTGGTGTATGTGGCTGGCGTCCTACCCACTGAGCTATGGGCACTGCCCCGTTTTACAAAACATTTTGCAAACGTTGTCATTTTGCAAATGATCTGTCATACTTTTCCCCTTCTTTTTTTTTCTCCTCTTCCTTTTCCTCTTCCCCTTGCCTTCCTTTTCTTCTTCCTTCTCCTCTTTCATTAATTGTCTCTGGATGTTTCTTATCAGAACTAAAAACTAGTAGGTTGATATTGTATTTGCCCTAACATGAAACAGTCAGGGGTAGCCTGTCAATACTCTGCTATTAGGTGGCATGGGGGGAAATTCTTGCTAGAATTTTTTAAAACAAAGCAGCGGAAGTTCTTTAGAGCTGTGGACTGCAACCCCTGGGCCATGGACCTATCTATGTTGGTCCCTGACCTGTTATGAACCAGGCTGTACAGTAGGAGGTGAGCACTGGTTGAGCCACCAAAAATTAATCTGTATTTATAGCTGCTTTCCATCACTCATATCACTGCATGAGCTGTGCCTCCTGTTAGATCAGTGGTGCTATTAGATTCTCATAGGAGCGCAAACCTTACTGTAAACTGTGCATGTGAGCAATCTGGGTTGTCAGGTCCTTATGAGAATCTTATGCCTGATGACCTGAGGTGGAGCTGAGATGGTGATGCTAGCACTGGGGAGCAGTTGCAAATATAGATTATGTTAGAAGAGAGGTTTGGCTGTGTGTGGCGGCTCATGCCTGTAATCCTAGCACTCTGGGAGGCCAAGGTGTGTGGATTGCCTGAGCTCACCAGTTTGGGACCAGCTTGAGCCAGAGTGAGACCCCGTCTTTAAAAATAGCCAGGCATTGTTGTGGGCACCTGGAGTCCCAGCTACTCAGGAGGCTGAGGCAAGAGAATTGCTTGAGCCCAGAGTTTGAGGTTGCTGTGAGCTATGACACCATAGCACTCTACTGAAGGGACAAAGTGAGACTCTGTCTCAAAAAAACAAAGAAGAGAAGTTTGACTGTACAGGGACCATAATAAATCAATTGCTTACAGACTTGTATCAAAACCCTATAAGTGAGTGACAAATGAGAATTAAGCTGCATCTGTATACTTCTCTCATTATATGTTACGATGTAATAATAATAGATATAAAGTGTATAATAAGTGTTGATGTGCTTGAATCATCCTGAAGCCATCCCCTCACCAGCCCCCTGGTTCATGGAAAAATTGTCTTCCATGAAACTGGTCCCTGGTGTCAAAAATGTTGGAGACTGCTGCTGTAGAGGATCATAAGGTGATTTATAAATTTAGAGCACTCCTTTTGCCATCTCAGTCTGTTTTATAGCTAAAATTAGAGTAAGAATGAAGAGTAAGGGGTCATTTTCTCTGAGGATCTCAGATAGTCATTTAAATTATGAGAGTAAGAGAATAATAGATATCAAACAATCTGTCCTTTGACGTCCAGTCAGGAAACACAAAGTTTTCCATAAATATCAAAAGTCAAACATTTGAAGCATTAGTAGCTTTCAGTAGGTTGTGTTATAGATAAACTTGGCTGGGCAGCTTTTCATTTTGACAGATTTAGCTATTTTTAAATTAGCATTTCTCAAGATGTACCCAAACAAAATTAAATACAGAACAATTTATGCTGATTGTAATAAAGGTCATTAAATTTTAGAAAAGTTGTACAAAATATTCCCTGTTTGAAGATCTATGACTTTTATCTAATATCCTAAATTAAAATTTTGAGAAGTCTTGATGTAAATATACCTTAAATTAAGTCTGCTTAGCTTAGTGTTTCTCCAACTTATTTTTCAATTCACACTTAACAATGTTCTTCAGAATACAATTTAGCACATACTTCTCTAAAAGAATGGTCCTTGGACAAATAGTATTCCTCCTAAAATTATTAAGAATGAAGACTTAATAATGAGACTATTGCTCAAGTAAGGATTGAGAGCTCATGAAATATTAATGATCAGGGTTTGGGATACCTAAAAAGTGAAGAAAAAAATATATTTATCAGTGCATCGCTTGGCAAGAAGTATTTGTTTTTTACAAACAAATCAGGTAAGAATGGAAAGAAACAAGGTCTCACTGATTAAGCAAAGACAAATAAAAAAAAGTTCCCCGTGGGTGGTGCCCATAGCTCAGTGGGTAATACACTAAGGCTGGTGGGTTTGAATCCAGCCTGGGCCACCTAAATAACAATGACAACTGCAACAAAAAATAGCCAGGCATTGTGGCAGGTGCCTGTAGCCTTAGCTAATTGGGAGGCTGAGGCAAGAGAATCGCTTAAGCCCAAGAGTTTGAGGTTGCTATGAACTGTGATGCCATGGCACTCTACCAAGGGCAACACAGTGAGACTGTTGGGGTGGGGGGAGAGGGAGTTTCCCCTGAATTACAAGCGATAAACACATCTGATTTTTGCTTTTTCTTAGCCATTTCTTTTCTCCATGCAATTTGAAAATGAAAAAATTAATTTTTTATTTTATTTATTTACTTATTTATTTATTTATTTATTTTGAGACAGAGCCTCAAGCTGTAGCCCTGGGTAGAGTACCATGGCATCACAGCTCACAGCAACCTCCAATTCCTGGGCTCAAATGATTCTCCTGCCTCCACCTCCCAAGTAGCTGGGATTACAGGCACCCGCCACAATGCCCGGCTATTTTTTGGTTGCAGCTGTCATTGTTGTTTGGTGGCCCAGGCTGGATTCGAACTTGCCAGCTCAGGTGTATGTGGCTGGTGCCTTAGCTGCTTGAGCCACAGGTGCTGAGCCAAGAACTAATGTTTTAGAAAGGAGTGAATTAATATTCTAAAAATCTAGCCTCCCTCAAGGCAGAAATTTTTATGCTTCATGAAATTGAATTCTTTTCATTTAGAAGCCCATCTTGTTAGCTCCCTAACAAGGAATTCTAATCTGGAAAACTGTAACTTCACATTATGTAGCTCATTGACATCTGCTGCTTGAATAATAACAACATGGTCAAACAGGTCATCAGGGTTGGAGGGTCTGCAGGATCTCGGCAGTTTCTGAAATGTTCTTTGGAGATGAAATTGAGAGAGGAAGATGAAACAGTTATGGAAGAATTTAGTTTCAGCCAAGGTGGGCTTTCCTCTGAGAGAGAAAACGAAAGGACAGAAGAGCAGGAAATAGACAGCTCTTCTCACAGGCTAGGAGGTTGGTGAAAAAAGGAACAATTTCTATCCAGTTAAACAGTCACAAGTCCCTGTCAACTGCATCCGCCATTGGTTTGTGACTATTTAGGGAGATATTCAAAGATTTATTTTCTAGTGGCAGTGGTAATGAATTAATTCTTGTTAGCATGCATAGTTCTTGCAGTGTTTAGATATTTACTGTTTTCTGTATCTTTTCTTTAACTTACTGTTTTATGGCATTTAGATATGTGGCTTCAAATGCTGTGTATGTTCTGAGATATTTATTGTGTTACGACAGCTATTGGCATATTTCTTCTGCAGCACATGATGTCAGAACATATATCATTTAAAAATTTTCTTAGTGTATTTAATATCTATTGATTGCAAAGTATGGGATCCATCAATTTTAGATGTCATGGGGATATTGAATGGTTCATGATGTGAATGTCATTTTATGGCAAAGCTTCGTGGTCACTGCAGAAGCCTATTGTTGTTATAGATGTTTTCTTTGGCCACTTGTTGTGTGTGTATGTGGGAGAGAGAGAGAAGGACAGAAGGAGAGTCACAAAAGCAATGATAAAGAGCATTGTTTTTCTGAGTCTCTTCTTATTTTTTCACTGTTGAGAACAATTTTCAATTCTCTTTGACTGTTCAGGCATTCTCCAGGGGCTGTCTCGAGTGCGTTTGTGAATGCAGTCCTCCCAGCTGCTGTTTCGTCTAGCAAGTCCTCAGGGACACATTCTCTAAGTTCTAATCTGATTTCCCCCATTTGCTCTCTCCTTGCTCTGGCTGCTGCTGTGATATTTCCTACTGATGCTTCTCAGTTTCACTCTTCTGGCTCATTGCTCAGGTAGGAGTTGTGCTATACCCAGTATGCTCACTGTCTGGAATGAGAGTGTGGTTGATCAAAGATGGCCACAAATTCTTTGCTTCTCCTCCCATTGAGAGGTAGAGTCTCATTTCTCTTGCCTTGAATCTGGGCTGGCTCTAATGATTTGCTTGACCAATGAAATGTAGCAGGGCGGGTATTCTAGGATTTCTGAATCTAGGTCACAAGTTTTGCAGCTTCCAACCAGGCATCTTGAAATGCTTGCTTGGGGGTCAGCCAGCTACTGCAGAAGTCCATCCTACCAGGACCACCATGTTGTAAGGAAGTCCAAGCAAGTAACACAGAGAGGCTGCACAGAAAGAGAGCTCGTCCCATGCCCATCCTGCTCCTTCCACACCAGCATGGTCACAGGACATAAGAGTGAAGGAGACATCTTGATCCTTCAGCTCCAGCAGACATGCTGTGGAGAAGAAATGATGAAGCAGCAGACAGTCAAAACTGGGGCCCCAGACATATGGTGCCACCCTACCCCTCCATGGCCATTTACGCCTTCTGAGATCCCAGTCATTATGAAATGGGGGTGAGCTGTTCCCACTTGGTCTGCTGGAGTCCTAATCTACAAACTCATGAATATCATAGAACAGGGGTCCTCAAACTTTTTAAATAGAGGGCCAGTTCACTGTCCCTCAGACAGTTGGAGGGCCGGACTATAGTTTAAAAAAAACAAAACAAAACTATGAACAAATTCCTATGCACATTGCACATAACTTATTTTGAAGTAAAAAAACAAAATGGGAACAAATACAATATTTAAAATGAAGAACAAGTAAAGTTAAATCAACAAACTTACCAGTATTTCAATGGGAACTATGGGTCTGCTTTTGGCTAATGAGATAGTCAATGTCCAGTTCCATATTTGTCACTGCTAGTCGTAACAAGTGATGCAAGTGTGCATCAGTTAGTCTAGATCTGGTTGGAGATTTCAGCTGTTTCATTCTGGAAAACGTCTGTTCACAGACATAAGTGCTACCAAAGATGATTGCCATTTTGAGTGCATGGTTCCTGAGATTAGGGTATATCTCAGAGGGGAGAGATGCATGGAAATTAGGAAGGCTGCTTGACTAGAATGCATCTTTCAGAGAGTCACAATTCTGCAGTTCAGCCAGTTCCATTTGGTAAATCGTATCCACATTTTCAATGTCAGTAGAAAATGGGTTACAGAAAAGCTGTATGTCCTGTTCATGGAGATGAAGCTCTTTAAATCTAAATTGGAACTCCTTTTGCAACTTTTCCAGTGAATCTATACATATTTTTTTGGGAATGCAACCAATGGATTTTCCACTAATAGATTTTGAGTTGTGGGGAGATGGCAGAAATTTTCATCCTTCACTTGTTTGATGAGGAGGCCTAATTTTACTTCAAATGCTTTCACATGTGATTGTATATCACAGATGAGCTTCCCCTTTCCTTGAAGTTGCACATTGAAACTGTTGAGTAGCTCTGTTACATCTGTCAGAAAGGCAAGGTGCCACTTCCATTCTGCATCATTGAGCTCTGGTACTTCTTTGTTTTTTGAAAGCAGAAACGCTGTAATCTGTGGAAGTAAGTCATAGAAATGTTTCAAAACTCTCCCTCAACTCAGCCAATGGACTTCTGTGTGGTACAGAACGTCTTCATGGGCAACATTTAGCTCAGCCAGAAATTCATGGAATTGTCTGTGGTTTAGTGCATTAGCTGTAATGAAGTTAACACAAGATACCACAATTTTCATAACAGAGTCCCACTTCAGTGATTTACTACACAGTGCTTGTTGGTGGAGGAGGCAGGGTATGGCTATTGGATGAGAATAGTTATGTTGGTCCATCTCTTGGTTAATGCGAGCAATTACTCCTTTCTTAGACCCCACCATGCTAGGAGCACCATCAGTTGTCACTGGCTAGTTTAGCCCAGTCCAGCTCCAAACCATTCACAGTTTGGCGAAACTTTTCATAGATATCCTCTCCTGTAATCTTTCTTTTGATGCTTTGCAGTGTGGCAAGCTCTTCTGTGACTTTGAAATAGTCATTCGACCCATGAATAAAACTTAGAAGTTGTGCAGAATCACGAGCATCATTACTTTCATTGAGTGCCAAGGAAAAATGGGAAAGTTTTTTTGAGGAGTTTTGCAAATGCTGATGCAAATTGTCCCCCATTTATTGTAGGTCCTAAAAGACTCACTTTACTAAATACATTGTTCTTCTCTGGACACATCTCTTTGGCAACAGATAGAAGGCATTCTTTAACAAATTATCTCTCCACAAATGGTCTGCCAGGGCACACTATTAGCTTCGCAACTTGAAAACTTGCTCGCAGGTGGTGCCTGTGTCTTAAGGGGTAGGGCGCCAGTCCCATATGTCGGAGGTGGTGGGTTCAAACCCAGCCCCGGCCAAAATAAATAAATAAATAAATAAATAAACAAAGTCTTAAAAGAAAAAAAGAAAACTTGCTCGCAGTGATGAAATATTTAGCTGCTTCTGCTTCACAAAAGTATTTTGCTGAGTTGTCAATGTATTTTTCAGTTTTAATATTTTATCTTTTCCAACTTCTCTGACCAAACAATCATATTTATCTTTACGTTGAGTTTGATAGTGTCGACACAAATTGTATTCTTCTAACACAGACACTATATTCTGGCATATCAAACACACAGCTCTTTCCTTGTACTGCATGAAAAAGTAATCATAAGTCCACTGTTCTTTGAATATCCTACACTCCGAGTCAATTTTTCTCTTTCTTGATATCATTGTTTCCTAGGGATTCCAAATTGCTATTAGTAAAATTCCAATATATATATATATATCTACAGCTCTCCAAAAACAATATACCAGCAATAACTTTGCCCACACAGAGACATACAGACTGCACTGCCCATCAATGCAGTCTGATCAGTGTCCGTCAATGCAGCCTTGCCAGTCCACATCATTTCAGCCTCATCAGTGCCCATATTGGTGGGTAAAAGTCTGCTTTTACCTCAAGCTCACCCTGGTGCAGTGCAGAAACAGGCACGATTAAGGAGCTGGTTCCTCCACCACCTTTCCAGTTCACACTACCCTGTGCGAACCGCACTGTGATCTGTGAACTCACACAGGAATCTGATTGCATGGGTGAGAAGACCTATGCGATCAGATTCCACTGCAGGAAAAAAGAAGTCACCTATGACTTTTTTCTTTTTCTTTCTTTCTTTCTTTTTTTTTTTTTTGAGACAGAGCCTCAAACTGTCACCCTGGGTAGAGTGCCATGGCATCACAGATCACAGCAACCTCCAACTCCTGGGCTCAAGCAATTGTCCTGCCTCCACCTCCCAAGTAGCTGGGACTACAGGCTCCCACCACAACACCTGGCTATTTTTTTGGTTGCAGCCATCATTGTTGTTTGGCGGGCCCGGGATGGTTTTGAACCTGCCAGCTCAGGTGCATGTGGCTGTTGCCTTAGAGGGCGGCTTGAGCCAGAGGCACAGAGCCTTTTTTTTGGGGGGGGGGGCAGAGCCTCAAGCTGTCGCCCTAGGTAGAGTGCTATGGTATCACAACTCACAGCAACCTCCAACTCCTGGGCTCAAGCGATTCTCATGCCTCTGCCTCCCAAGTAGCTGGGACTACAGGCACCCGCCACAATGCCTGGCTAATTTTTGGTTGCAGCTGTTACTGTTGTTTGGTGGGCCGTGGCTGGATTTGAACCCGCCAGCTCAGGTGTATATGGCTGGCGCCTTAGCTGCTTGAGCCACAGGTGCTGAGCCAATGTATGCCTTTTTCCTTCTGAATCTAATGCAAGTTCAGCCATACAAGCATATGGCTGAATTTGCACTGCTCAGAGATCGCAACAGCATGGACCAGGGCTTACACAGCACACAACATACAACATCATACACAACTGAATAGCATTTGGAATATAAATGCACTTACTGGCAATTAAATTGGGTTTCCTACTCCTCTGCTGTCTGCAGAGCTGGATTAAGTTCCCATGGGGCCCTAGGCAGATTACCAGTTTGAGGCCCCCATGCGATAACACTGAGCACTGACCATTTGCATTAACACTGACCGCTGACCACTTGCGATAACACTGACTGCTGACAATTAGCATTAATACTGAGTGCTGACCATTTGCATTAACACCGAGCACTACAATTTTCATTACCTCTGAGCACTGACAATTTGCATTAGTACTGAGCACTGACTATTTGCATTACCTCTGAGCACTGACAATTTGCATTAGCACTAAGTGCTGACTATTTGCATTATCACTGTGATGCAACCCCCTAGAAACCACCCCCAACTAACCAACTTAAAAAAAAAGGCTCTCCTAATTTCAAAAAAAAGCACCCCCTATCTGCAAAAAAAAAAAGACCTCCTAACTTCATAAAAAGAAGACCCCACTTAACCACAAAAAAAGGCCCTACTAACTGCAAAAAAAAAGAAAAAAACAAAAAAAAACATAGGCCTCCTAACTTCAAAAAAAAAAAATAAAATAAATCCTAACTTGTTCTTACCTTGGTCCTCAGGCAGCATCAGGCTCTGCACAGGCAAGCTCGTGACTTGTCCAATCACACCTGAGACTGAGAGGAGAAGTGGAGAGACAGAGAAGGAGGGGAGTCAGAGAGTGAGGCACACATCCCACACGTGTGCACTGCAGCCAGGGACAAGTCGGCTGCTAAGCAGGACAGGCAGCCACGGCAAAAACACCCTGCGGGCTGGATAAATGTCCCTGGTGGACTGCTTGTGGCCTGTGGGCCATAGTTTGAGGACCTCTGTCATAGAAGGATTGTTGCCTTATGCCACTGCTTTCTGGGTGGTTTGTTACACAGCAGTAGATGACAGGGAGAATGTTGGCTTTCCCCAACTTATGCCCTCCAATGTTACATAGGCTAACAAGTGTTCCCTATGCTCTCTCACTGATACACAGAAATTTTAGGGGAACAGCTGGCTGTCTTCAACCTCTGGCATGAGTCCCTGGGCTGAGAACTTAGAGAAACTAGTTAGAGCAGAGATATGAACAGCATACACTGTATGCTGCATACACAGCATACACAGTATTCAATTTTGTTCAACTAGAAAATCACCTTAACAAGGAGAACAAAAAATAATCTCTGGAGAGAAAGAGCAAGTCACTTACAAAGAAATGGGAATTAGAATGTTATCAGACTTTTCAACAATACTGATGAAAGTTTAATGATCACAGAATGCTGGCAAAACTGAGTGAAAATAAATTTCAATTCAGAATTCACCCTCTAGACTATTGGTCAAGTGTGAAGATAGAATAAAAACAATTTCAAACTAGAAAAATTAGAAAAAAGTATCTCTCTCATGTAAACTTTCAAAAGGAAGTGCTGAAAGATGCTTCAGAAAAAACAAAAACATAGAATAGAAGAAAGAAGCAATTCAGTGCCAAAGAGGCAAAGGAAAGTATTTTTGAAATTTTATTAAAGTGTAATTAAGAAAGTGAAGTCTTACGATGTTATCTGTACAACTTATCCAGAGAACAGTCTAGACTAAGGTCCAACTTAAAACCTAATAAACGTTCTGACAGTCTTAACCACAGGGAAAATATTCTGTAGAACTATTAGAATTTGTTAGAAGACTTAGACATTCAAATTAGCAAATTAACCCCAGATAAAATATCAAATTATACAAGAAAGAAAATATAATTATAATCTATCCCTAATCACCATGGGACAATATTTATATAGTCACAGTCATAAAAGGGAAAAAATGAAATGAGGATAAAAATTATAAAGGGTGAATTGAATTTGGGGGAAGAAAAGAAGTATTAGGAGTGAGCTAAATTTTCACTTACCATAATACAAAGGCACAGGTATTGGTTAAAGTAGATGACTCAAGAGGTTACACATATTTTATTTAGAAACATTGACTTAAAGTTGGGCACAGTGGCTCATGCCTATAATCCTAGCACTCTGGCCGAGTGTTAGGCCGAGATGAGTGGATGCTTGAGCTCACGAGTTTGAGACCAACCTGAGCAAAAGTGAAACCCTGTTTCTACTAAAAAAAGAAAAACTGAAGCAAGAGGCTTGCTTGAGCCCAACGGTTGGAGGTAGCTATGAGCTATGATGGTACAGCACTCTACCCAGGGCGACAGCTTGAGACTCTGTCTCAAAAAAAAAGAAACATAGACATAAATACTAGAAGAACAAAATCAGTTGAATTGAGAATGATTTGTTCCCTGGAGTGGGATGAGAGGAGGAAGGATTGGGAACAAGGAAATACCAATTTGTGGTCTAAGCTTAGTATTGCATGAATTTGTAAACCACTTACATGTAGCACTTTTATACATATAAAAAATATTTGGAGGGACACAAATTCTATTTTGTGGAAGAAAATCTTGCCTGATTAAAAATACATTTAAAAAAATTTGGCCTGGGTTCCATGCATATAAATATCTAAAATAAAATCAGAGGATCTTGAAAATGAAAATATGGAAGTACATTTTTTCCCTCTGATTACAGAAACAGTGTGTAACAAACACACTGCTTAACAAAATGAAAAATACAAAAATTCCTAATGAAGAAAATAATCTGTGTAACAGACTCTCAAACAGTGCAGGGGTTAGGGGTTCCACCAACACAGTCAGAAATTTGCACGATCTTTTGACTCCCTCCAAAACTTAACTACTAATAACCTAATATTGACTGGAAGCCTTACCAGTAATATAAACAGTTAGATTAAGACACATTTTGTATGTTATATAAATTATATGGTATATTCTTACAATAAAGGAAGCTAGAGAAGAGAAAATATTTTCAAAAAATTATAAAGAAAAATGTGTTCATTAAGTGGATGTGAATCACTCTAAAGGTCTTCAGCCTCTTTGTCTTCACTGTTGGGTAGGTGGTGGGGGATGAGGAGGTTGGTCATGCAGTCTAAGGGGAGTAGAGGTGATTACATCTGGTGTAACTTATAGAAACACACTGTAATTTCTGTATGCCATGTTTGCTTTTTCATTTCTCTAAAAGTATTTCTCTATGGTATCAATCTTCCTCCTGCCATTTGCTTTAGTTTCAGAGTCTGTATCTTAGAAGGGCCCACGTTGTTTGGCGCTGATTTAAAAGCTCTCATCTCCATCAAGTCATACTTTGTCAATTCCTCTGGTGTGGTATCTATTAGCTCTTGAATTTCTCCAATCTTCTTATCTTGAAACATTTTTTGTTGTATCCGCAATCTCTTTCATGATTTCATTGATGGGCTCTGTTGTAAGTTCTGAGAAGTTATGCACAACATCTGGACACAGTTTTCTCCAGCAGGAATTTATTATTTTGGGTTTGATGAATTTCATGACTTTTTCTATAACAACAATGGCATCTTTAACGGTGTAATGCTTTCAGATTTTGTCATGTTCTGTCAAGGTGTAATGCTTTCAGAATTTTGTGATGTTCTGTCAGGGTTCTTTCTCTTCCAAAGTGTTGATAATCTTTTCCATGGAGTACTGTGTGTGATGAGCTTAAATGTCCTTCTGACCCCCTGATCTAGAGGCTGAATTAGAGACACTGTGTTTGGGGATAAGTGTTGATGCCTTTAGTGTGGAACTCATGGGATTCTGGGTGGCCAGGGACATTGTCCAGTATCAAAAGAACTTTAAAAGGCAATCCCTTTCATATAAGCAAGGTACTTTCTTCATGGACAAAGCGTTGATGGAACCAATCCAGAAAAAGAGTTCTCACTATCCAGTTCTGTCCACAAACCTGACAATATTTATAAAAACCCAGTACAGTTACCCCATTTCTTCTTTCCTTAAATCTCAGTGCTTGGTTATCTTCCTTTTTTTTGGAAACAGAGTCTCACTCTGTTGACCTGGGTGGAGTGCCGTGAGCCACTACACCTGGCCACTTCTCTTCCTTTATGACAAATGTCTTTGCGGCATTCCCCCCCATCCCCCTCAGGTTAGGACACCTTTGCATTACAAACCTGTTCAGGCAGATAACATTTGGTTTTTATTTATTTATTTATTTTTTGAGGCAGCGTCTCACTTTGTTGCCCTCGGTAGAGTGCCATGTTGTCATGGCTCACTGCATCCTCAAACTCTTGGGCTCAAGTGATCCTCTTACCTCAACTTCCCAAGTAGCTGGGACTACAGGCACCTGCCATAATGCCCAGCTATTTTTAGAGATGGGCCTCACTCTTGCTCAGGCTGGTCTCAAACTCATGAGCTCAAGCAATTCATCTACCCTGGCCTCCCAGAGTGCTGGGATTACAGGTTTGAGCCAACACAGTTGGCCAGATAATCCTTTCTCCTCAATGATTTTATTTTATTTTATTTTTTTGTTTGTTTTTGAGACAGTCTCTCACTATATTGCCCTCAGCAGAGTGCTGTGGCATCACAGCTCACAGCAACCTCAAACTCTTAGGCTTAAGTGATTCTCTTGCATCAGCCTCCCAAGTAGCTGGGACTACAGGCACCCGCCACAATGCCTGGCTATTTTTTGTTGCAGTTGTTTAGCTGGCCCAGGCTGGGTTAGAACCTGCCACCCTTGGTGTATGTGGCTGGCACTGAAACCACTGTGCTATGGGCAAGTGCAATTTTGTTACATTGATATATTGCACTGTGGTGAAGTCAGGGCCTATTATATATAAGGCACTGAAGGAAAACACTTTGTACCCACCAAGTAACTCCCCACCTCAAGTCTCCATTGTCAATCATTCCACACTCTGCTTCTGGGTGTGCATGTTATTTTGCTCCCACTTATGAGGACAAGCATTATTTGTCTTTCTGTGTCTGAGTTATTTCTGTTAACGTAATGGCCTCCAGTTACATCCATGTGGCTGTAAAAGAAATGACTTTTCTCTTTGTAGCTGTATAGCATTCCACTGTGAATACGTACCACATTTTCTTTCTTTCTTTCTTTCTTTCTTTCTTTCTTTCTTTCTTTCTTTCTTTCTTTCTTTCTTTCTTTCTTTCTTTCTTTCTTTCTTTCTTTCTTTCTTTCTTTCTTTCTTTCTTTCTTTCTTTCTTTCTTTCTTTCTTTCTTCTTTTTCTTTTTTTTTTTTTTGAGACGGAGCCTCAAGCTGTCACCCTGGGTAGAATGCTGTGGCATCATAGCTCACAGCAACCTCCAACTCCTGGGCTTAAGCAATTCTCCTGCCTCCACCTCCCAAGTAGCTGGGATTACAGATGCCCACCACAATGCCCGGCTATTTTTTAGTTGCAGCCGTCATTGTTGTTTGGCGGGCCTGGGCTGGATTCAAACTCACCAGCTCAGGTGTATGTGGCTGGCGCCTTAGCCACTTGAGCCACAGGCGCCGAGCCAGTACCACATTTTCTTTCTTTTTTAAAAAAAAATTTTTTTTTTAGAGACAGAGTCTCACTTTGTCACCCTCAGTAGAGTGCCGTGGCATCACACAGCTCACAGCAACCTCCAGTTCTTGGGCTTAGGCGATTCTCTTGCCTCAGCCTCCCAAGTAGCTAGGATCACATTTTCTTTATCTAATCCTCCATTGACAGACTCTTTGGTTGATTCAATATCTTTGCTATTGTGAATACTGCTGCAATAAACATATAAGTGCAGGTATCTTTTTAAATATATTTATTTATTTTCCTTTAGATAGATACCCAGAGTGGGGATTGCTGGATCATATGGTAGTTCTCTGGAGAAATCTCTATCCTGTTTTCCATAGAAGTTGTACTAATTTACATTACCACCAATAGGATGTAAAAATTTCCTTTTCTCTGCATCCTCACTAATTTCTTTTCTTTTCTTTTTTTTTTTTTGTAGAGACAGAGTCTCACTTTATGGCCCTTGGTAGAGTGCCGTGGCCTCACACAGCTCACAGCAACCTCCAACTCCTGGGCTTAAGCGATTCTCTTGCCTCAGCCTCCCGAGTAGCTGGGACTACAGGCGCCCGCCACAACGCCCGGCTTTTTTTTGGTTGCAGTTTGGCCAGGGCCGGGTTTGAACCCGTCACCCTTGGTATATGGGGCCGGCGCCTTACCGACTGAGCCACAGGGGCTGCCCTGCATCCTCACTAAGATCTGTTATTTTTTGCCTTTTTAATAATAACCATTCTGATTGGTGTAAAATGATACCACTTTGTGGTTTTTGCCTTTCTCTGATTAGTGATATTGAATATTTTGACCATTTGTTTTCTTTTTCTTTCTTTTTGGTGACAGAATCTTACTCTTACTCTTGCACTTGGTAGTGTGCCGTGGAGTCACAGCTCACAGTAACCTCAAACTCTTGGGCTCAAGTAATCCTCTTGCCTCAGCTTCCCAAGCAGCTGGGACTATAGGCACCCGCCACAATGCCCAGCTAGTCTTTACAGACCAGGTCTTGCTCTTGCTTAAGCTGGTCTTGAACTCATGAGCTCAGGCAATCCACCTGCCTTGGCCTCCCAGAGTTCTAGGATTATAGGTGTGAGCCACCTATAACGTGCCTGGTCTTATTTGTTTTCTTTTGAAAAATGTCTATTCGTGTCCTTAGCCCACTTTTTAATGTGTTTATTATTTTTTTGTTTGTAGAGTTCTTTTAGTTTCATGTATATATTATTTTCTTTTTGAATTTTTTTTTTTTTTGAGACAGGTTCTCACTCTATCAATCCTGGTAGTGTGCAGTGGCATCATCATAGCTCAAGGCAACCTCAAACTCCTAGGCTCAAGTCATTCCCCTATCTCAGCCTCCTGAGTAGCTGAGACTATAGGCATGTACCACTATGCGCGACTAATCTTTCTATTTTTTATAGTGAGGGGGTCTTGCTCTTGCTCAGGCTAGTCTTGAACTCCCAGCCTCCAGCAATCCTCCTGCCTTGTCTTCCACAGTGCTAGGGTTATAGGTGTAAGCCACTGTGCCCAGCATGAGTTCCTTGTAAATTCTAGTTATTAGTCCCTGTCAGATGTATAATTTATATGTATTTTCTCCAATTCTGTGTCTGTTCTTTGTTGATTGTATCTTATGTTATGCAGAAGCTTTGTAGTTTAGTTAAGTCCCATTTGTTTATTTTTGTTTTTGTTGCCTGTACCCTTGAGCTTTTAGTCATGAAGTTTTGGCCTAGACCAGTGTCCCAAAGAGTTTTCCCTAGGTTTTCTTCTAGTATTTTTATAGTTTCTGGTCTTACATTCAAGTATTTTCTCTGTCTTGAATCAGTTTTTGTATCTGGTAAAAGACAGGGGTCCAGTTTCATTCTTCAGTATAAGACAATCCAGTTTTCTCAGCACCATCTATTGAAAAGGGTGTACTTACCTACGGTGCATCTTAGAATGGGTACAGGTGAAACTGAAGGCAGAATACAAATGTCTACATACAATAACTAAGAAAATGCCATGAAGGCTATGTTGAACAGTTTGATGAGAATATTTCAGATTGTATATGAAACCAGCACATTGTACCCCTTGATTGCACTAATGTACACAGCTATGATTTAACAATAAAAAAAAAAGGGTGTACTTTTTACTGTGAACAGTGCTAAGTATGACCTATCAGTTTGTGAGTAAGTTTTAATGAATTTTAACTTTTTATAATATATTTGTGTATATTTTATGGTAGTAAATGAGAAGATAGACAAGCATCTATGTATACTTTATGCATGCATAACATACTTAAGTTTTTCTTTATTTTTTCTGTATTTCTAGGTGATGAAAACATACTTCTTTGTTTTTTCAAATTGTTGTGAATCTTCCAAAATTTTTCCAATATATTTATTGAAAAAATTGTATGTATAAATGAACCCATGCAGTTTCAACCCATATTGTTCAAATCCATGTTGTTTAAGAACAAAATAATTTAATCAAATGGAGATAATTAACATTTTGGTGTTTTATTGGTACTGCATAAGTAACTATTTTTGAAACTAATTTGTTGAACAGTATAAATATGATGAATTATTAATATGAAATATTTGTTTTTAAATTTCCTCAAGATCCTGCCTTCTAACATATTAAATCATTTTTTTCCTGTTTCTTTCTTAAGAAATAAGAAAGAAATAACAAACATATTTTTTATTCTGGCTTATTCATATTTTTAAGAAAGCAATTAGTAATTAATTATCTGACATTGGGTAAGAACTTGAAGACTGTAGGTAACTTATAAATTACAATTCTATGTAAAATATCAGTGGGGAAAACCCCTGAATTTTTCATTCACAATTCTGACAGCTTTAAGTACTTTCCAAAAACAGAGATAATTTCCATTGGTTTAAATAACGGATGTGGAAAAGAACAAAAGAAGACCATCCCTAAATAATGGATGCCTTTAGGCTGGTTAATAAAAATAAATGCATTTTTTCGCAACTCTATTTCTTTTTGGTTTTCCTTCTTTCCTTTTTTTTCCTTTGTGATAATAGAGGGGAAAGTACATTTTGAACTGCATTGCCCCAAGTCAGAAAGAAGCACTTCGGAGTTTCCTTCATGTTCCACCGTGTCCTACATAACCGGAAAGCGACCGAGGGTCTGCCTCAGCTTCTCCGCAATCGTGTCATAAAACTGCACCTGCTGCTCCAGGTACAGGCGGATGAAGCTGTGGTAGATGCGGCTGCTGCGAAAGTGATCCATCTCAACTTGTAATGAGTAAGACGTGGGGCTAAGTCATTTTGCCATGTTCTGTTTGTCTTGTGGGGTGATTTTGCTAGTTGCAACCAGTTTATCGCTTTCTTTCACTTTTTCTATTGCTCCCTTGTGGGTGCCAATGATGTCAGGGAAGCAGCCCAGGAAGCCTTTATACTCATGATTGCATTCCATCAGGAAATGGAGATCTTTCTTTGGCTGTTCTGCCACCAGACTGGCAATTTCTTCGTAAGTCTTTCCTGCTTCCGTTATTGCATCATTGAGGTCTGTTTCACCTGGGTAGCCACTAGAGCTAAACACGGTTCCTAAACTCTGCAAGGCCTTTCCTATCTTCTGATATTCCTTGGGCAATGGTGTACACCTCTTCCAGTGCTCCTGCCCCACTGTCAGCAGCTCCTTCACGCCGTAGTCCATGGCCTTGGGGAACTTCCCAACAGCATCATTGTTCTCTATTTCTGTTAAGTCCAAGTCAGGTGCCTCTGGTTCCATGGTGGAAAATATCGTAACTCCTGTTAGCTCATCTTTCTCAGCCTTCCTCTTCCAGTTTTCCATTCCTTCTCATCTCAGAAATTCAGGAACTGCTGGTAAACTTCACTTTGTGAGATGACCGGGCGCCGGCACCTTCTGGTCATCCAGGCCCGGAGCCTCTCCATGCGCATTTTGATAAATTTCTTTTCAAAGCCGCCTGCGACTTGTTTGTCTGGGAGAGAAGGTATCGGAATGGCTGACCCAAACTTAACCAGGAGACGCTCATATAACCAGTCAAAGCGTTTATACCTGTGGTTTACGGATCGATTAGTAGGTGTTAGTAGGTGTTAGCTGATACTCGACGTAGCTCTTCAGACCATACATCTTGGATCTTTGCTTGGGATCTGCTACCACACAGTCAAACGTAGAGGTAGGATAAACCCACATTGGGCCATAATCTCCAACGATGATGGGAATTTTCTCTTTGGGTTTTGCTAGTTGCTTGACCAACAAATACTGTTCCGTTCCAGGTTTTGCAAATCCAGGAAATTTGTTAAGTGGCAGCTTCATGGAAGACGCACCAGGGTAAATGTTCCCTCGCTGACTGCCTCCTGCTTCAGCTGATTCTGAATCCTTAAAGTAAGGAGAGGACTCGGGGTCGTTCCAGTCTTCATCCCAGTCGTCATCATCACCAGTTGCTGGACCCTGGTAGCCTGGGGATGGCCGAAGGCAGCGTCCCAATTGTTGGGAGTGTTTTTCTGGGCGCCAGCCCCCTCTGTATTGGTCCCCCAACCATCTGAGCTCTCCCAGTTCCCAGATTTGGAGGCACTCCAGCCTGACCAGGGGCCACTGCTACTGCCAACCTGGTCGTTGCTGTTGGCAGCTGAAGAATTGGCTTGCGCTGTACTTGCTGAGCGGGAATCAAGGCAGGCTTGGTCCAGCCACTGAATTTCCACAAGAAAACCGATCTTTTCCATCATTGGGTAAAATCGCTCTCCTTTGCTATTTCTTCCTTCCAGCCATCCTCCGCCAACATCCGAATTTGTAATTGTGATGATTTCTCCTTCATTGACCGTCAGTTCATTATTTCCAGGTTCAGCAGCAAAATCATACATAACCCTAGCCTTGGTGGCTATGGCGGGCGAGTCCCCCGGCCCGGGACGGCCAGCTCCTCTCCGGCGCCGCGACTGGTCGGTCCGAGCCAGCAGGGCGAGGACGAGAGCGGCGGCTACAGCTGGGCCCGGCGCTGGGCGCTTGGCGACTCCAGCCACCGCCCGCTCGGGCAGTTCCTGAAAGTCCCCGACTGCGCGGCCCCAGCCCCTGCCGGCCAAGCCTCACATTTACCGCGGTGCGGCGGGTGGAAGCGCGCCCGGGGCCCTGGGCCACCGTCTGGCCTCCTCACCCCCGGGCCGCCCGCCGTTTTCCTTGATAATACCATGGGAGATCCTAAAACTTTCTGTTTAATTGCAGTTATTAAATCAATTCTAGTCTAGGTTAAAACTCCAATTTCATTGTTTATTTAAAGTGGTGTCACCTTGTTGCCCATAGCTCAAGTGAGTAGGGCCCCGGCCACATTACACTGAAGCTGGAGGCCTGCTAAACAACAATGACAACTGCAACCAAAAAATAGCCAGGTGGTGGGGCTTCTGTAGTCCCAGCTATGTGGGAGGCTGAGTCAGCAAGAGAATCACTTAAGCCCAAGAGTTTGAGGTTGCTGTGAGCTGTGATGTCACAGCACTGGGTGGGGTGGGGGGTACAAAGTGAGACTCTGTCTCTAAATAAATAAACAAGTTGGTGCCTTCGTTAGCCTGACTGTGGCTGGATGGATTTAGCAAGTGAAGGGAGAATGTTCTTTTTCATTTTTTCTCTTCTCACTATTTTTTTTTTTTTGTAGAGACAGAGTCTCACTGTACTGCCCTCAGGTAGAGTGCCGTGGCGTCACACGGCTCACAGCAACCTCTAACTCTTGGGCTTACGTGATTCTCTTGCCTCAGCCTCCCGAGCAGCTGGGACTACAGGCGCCCGCCACAACGGGCAACAATTTCTTTTGTTGCAGTTTGGCTGGGGCTGGGTTTGAACCCGCCACCCTCGGCATATGGGGCCGGCGCCCTGCTCACTGAGCCACAGGCGCCGCCGGGAAGTTTGCTCATTTTTTATTCCTAAGTGGCATATAATTGTGTGGATACAACACAGTTGATATAAACATTCAATAGCTGAAGGACACTTAGATTGTTTCTAGCTTTGGAGATTATGATTAACTTCGGAGATTATGGTTAACTCTTCCATATACTTTCATGCACAGGTTTCTGTGTGAACTTATACGTAATCATATGGTAAGTGTATACTTAACTTGTCGAAAAACTGCCAAATCATTTTTGCAAAGTGATGGTACTAATTTGTATGCCTTCTAGCAATGAATGAGAATTCTAATTGCTCTGCATTGTCTATATTTGATGTCTTTAATTTTTAAAAATCTCTGTTAAGGAGTAGGTTGTGGTATATCTCATTATAATTTTAATTTGTATTATCCTAATTACTGACGATGTTGAGCATCTCTTTATGTGCTTATTTTCTATTGTATCCCTTCTGCTATGAACTGAATTATGTCTCTTCATCCACCCCAAATTCATATGCTGAAGCCCTAATTTTCAATATGATGGTATTTGGAGATAGGGCCTTTGGGAGGTGCTGGAGGAAGTATCAGATCAGAGTTATTATTTAGCTACCAAGCTGCACAAACAAATGGCAAGCGTACTGCTTTTCATGATCCTCTTTCTGGGCATTTCATAATCATTTTTGATTTTAAGGTGAGCTGGTCTTCTGAAACTTAGAAGGCCAATGAAAGAACTGAGTATCTACTGAAGAAAAATATTGGCTGGAAAAACATTATTTGGTTACCAAACACATAGAATTCATATAAGTCAGAAATCATTTAACAATAAATATACTTTTCTGAGAAATGTGTTGTTAGGTAGTTTTGCCATTGTTCAAACATCATGGAGTGTACTTATAGAAATTTAAGTGGCATAGCCTGCTGCATACCTGGGCTATCTGGCCTAGACTATTGCTCCTAAGTTACAAACTTGTATAGAATGCTGCTGTCCTGAATACCACAGGTAAATGTAACATCATGGGAAGTATTTCTATATCTAAATATAGAAAGGTACAAAAAATATGGCATTATAATTTGATGGGATTACCATGGCTTATGTGGTCTGTTATTGGCTAAAAGATCATTCTGTAATACATGACTTTATTTTATTGTTTGATTAGAACCTTAAATATCACTGGGGCCCAAATATGATAGCTCTTGCCTATAATCCCAGAACTTTAGGAGGCCAAAGGAGAAAGCATCACTTGAGACCAGGAGTTTGAGATCACCCTGGACAACATAGTGAGACCTCATCTTGAAAGAAAAAAATAAGAAAAGTTACCCAGGTGTTGTGAGTGCACCTGTAGTCTTAGCTAATCAAAAGGATCACTTGAGCCCAGGAGTTTGAGGTGCATTGAGCCACGATCACACCACTAGACTTCAGTCAGGGCAACAGATCAAGATCCTATTTAAACAAAAAAATCACTAGGAATACATATTGTTGGCAAATGTCTCTGATTAAGAATACAGCGTTATTTACAACAGCCAAGATATGAAATCAACCTAAGTGTTCATTAATGAATGAGTAGATTTAAGAAATGTTGTGTGTGTGTATATATATATATATAACCAATTATTATTCAATCTTAAAATGGAAGGAATTCCTGTCATTTATGTCAACATGGATGAACCTGGAGGACATTTTTTTTAATTCATTGTGCCAAGTGAAATCAACCAGACACAAAAAGACAAATACTAAATGATCTCACATATGTAACCTAAAAAAGACAAACTCATAGACTTTTGTGGGGTTACCAATTGGGGTTAGCAAGGAGTCAGGGAGAGGTGGAGCTGGAGATGGAGAGATGCTGGTCAAAGGAACACAAGGTTACAGTTAGACAAGTGGAGTCGGTTTTGGAGATCTTTTGTAAAGCATGGTTGCTATCGTTAATGATAATGTATTATATACTTGAAAATTGCTAAGAGTAGACTTAAATATTCTCGCCACAAAAAAATAAGCTTGTGAAGTGATGGATATGTTAATTTGCTTGATTTAATCCTTCTACAATGTAGATGTATATCTAAACCTTACACTATACCCTATAACTACATACATTTTTAACTTGGCAATTAAAACTAAATAAATAAATCTAACAAAAATGTATTTCTAGATTCTCATTTTGGGCTGTATAATCTTGAGAAAGAGGTTTCAGCACCATTCTGGTAATTTCTTTTGTAAAATAGCCCTTGAAATCTATGGCACAAGCAACTAAAATCAGTGAAAATGAATAACATCAGTAAGACAAATGCTGAAGGAAGGCAAAAGTTAGAAATAATGAATCTGGTGAAAAGAGTATGTCAAAGATTAAGAATGAGCAAGATACAGAAGAGAAAATACAACAAAAGGAAACTGAAAGAATAAGTTAAAGCACTACATAATGACATACAAACAAAGTTTAAAAAATCAGTTACATATAACAGAAATAAGTTTAAGGACAATTGTTATTGGGAGAAAGCAGCACCTACCATCTTCCTCAACAGTTCTAGGTAGAGACCATGGAAGACAAAATTAAATAGCTAAATGTAATGTTTTATTTAGGAATCAAGAATTGAAATTTGGGGAACATGCACAGACCTCATTTCGTGTTCCTAAAAAACAGAAAGAAGGCTGGGAATTTTGTTAGAGAAATATTACATAATGTTTTTGAAGGGAAGCTCTATGAGGGAAGAGAAGCTTTTGAGAGCTGGCAAACTCTGGTTAGTGACAGCGGTTGGTAAAACCAGTTTTAGAGCTGATGGCAGGTTGTTTCAGCAGCTACGAGGTAACACTGGTTCTAGGGTTCCAGCAGGCTGTTTTGGCAGCAGGGCTTGTGGAAAATTTGATTCTTAGAGCAGGTGCAATATGCTCCAAGTGCTTTCCCTCTGGCCCCGTGACCCTGATTGAGTTGAGTATGATGAGAATGATTGAATCTGAATCTGTATAAACAGCTTTTACAAGAGGTAGGGAGATACTCTAGGTCACAGGTCTTTAGACTTTTTTGTCCACATAATCCAAATTTTCAAAAACTTTTTATCATTTTTTTAAACTATACATCTAGAATTTGTATCATTTTTATGCAGCAAAGAGTACTACCCTGTTTCCCCGAATATAAGACATCCTCCAAAAATAAGACCTACTTATAGGAAAGGTAAGACGTCCCCTGAAAATAAGACCTAGCGCATCTTTGGGAGCACACCTTAAAATAAGACACTGTCTTATTTTCGGGGAAACAGGGTATTTCCCAGCATGTTGTGTATGTTTTGAAATAAAAAATTAATATTACCTTTTGTTTTTTGTTTTTGAGACAGAGTCTCACTTTGTCACCCTTAGTAGAATGCCCTGGTATCACAGCTCAGAGCAACCTCAACCTCTTGGGCTTACGTGACTTTCTTGCCTCAGCCTCCCAAGTAGCTGAGACTACAGGAGCCCACCACAACTCCCAGCTATTTTTTTAGAGATGAGGTCTTGCTTTGGCTCAGGCTGGTCTTGAATCTGTGAGCTCAGGCAATCCATCCGCCTTGGCCTCCCAGAGTGCTAGGATTACAGGTGTGAGCCACCGTGCCAGGCCTAATATTACCTTTTAAAAAACTCCATATCCGATAATCTAAACATCATTGTAATTTGCACACTATTATTCATTTAAAATACACAGCAAAGCACTTTTTTCCTCCTTGAACTATTGTTGTTCTATGTCAGAATAGAAATAAGAACATCTATAGAATTTATACAAATGTAATATATTTTATACTTGTCTTTTATTGATAACTCTATTGTATATACATGTACTTGTATATACATAGAGACATATATACAAAAATGTTTTTCTGTGATTTGTCTTGATGTTTAAAAAGTGTTCGTCTTGACTGAGGTGACAAATTCACAATTAAAGCAAAATAAATATTTTACATTTTGATGTGTAACTATCAAATATAAAAAGTAACAAGATAATGACAGGCATTTTAACAATAAGACAAATAGTGTTTTTTTCGCAATTAGTTCATATATCTGTGTCTAAATTGCTACTTATTGCTGGAATGAAAGATGGTTTAGTATCTATTTTATTGTATCTTTATATATATGTTATATATATATATATATATACATATATTTCTTTTTTGAGACAGAGTCTCAAGCTGTTGCCCTGGGTAGAGTGTTGTGGCATCATAGTTCACAGCAACCTCCAACTCAGGCTCCAGCTATCTTCTTGCCTCAGGTTTTCTATTTTTTTTAGTAGAGATGGGGGTCTCGCTTTTGCTCAGGCTGGTCTCGAACTTGTGAGCTCAAGCGATCCACTCACCTTGGCCTCCCAGAGTGCTAGGATTACAGACATGAGCCACTGGGCCTGGCTTATTCTATCTTTATAGAAATAAGCATTGAAAAAACTTGATTACATAAATATGTAGATGAAAATTAAAGGAATTTTGTTAAAGCAATGCCAATCAACTCTTTGAATGCTTTCAGAGTTACTTTTCAAAAATTATGTAGTTTCTTTGTTGAAAATTGCTTTCAATGAGTTATCAGTTGGCAACTCAATTAAGACCTTCAATTTTGTTAAATCATTGGAAATCATCCAACTTGCAAAAAGAGATCTACTTATTAAAAGCATTCATGTACTTACTTACTAGTACATGTGTCAAGAAAACCTTACTGGTTCGGTGCCTGTGGCTCAAGCGGTTAAGGTGCCAGCCACATACAACAGAGCTGGCAGATTCGAATCCAGCCCGGGCCTGCCAAACAACAATGACAACTGCAGCCAAAAAATAGCCGGGCGTTGTGGCGGGTGCCTGTAGTCCCAGCTACTTGGGAGGCTGAGGCAGGAGAATCACTTAAGCCCAAGAGTTGGACTTTGCTGTAAGCTGTGATGCCACAGAACTCTACCCAGGGAGACAGTTTAAGGCTCTGTCTCAAAAAAAAAAAAAAAAAAAAAAGAAAGCCTTACTAAAAGTTGTCAGTGACTATTATTTTATCTGTTACTAACTTAGAGGCACCTTGGTTTATTAAGGTAAAAGGAATGGAGACGAACCTTGAAATAAGCCCATGATATTTAAAATTGTACATTTTGGATTTTTTCTCCATAGATTGTTAATATATTTAGACTACACTAAAAAATTTTTGGCAGTTTAACAAGGCTTAGTTCTGCAAAATGATATGACTTATGGAGACTTGAAAGTTATGTTACTGTCTGTAATAATCACTCATATGCCCACGATAGTTTTAATTTTTTTTGCAATGTTTGCTTAATTTTTAGAAGTGTTTTATAGTAAAATACAGACATCATATCATTTCATCCTTATGTATTTTATTAGGTATCTCTTCTTTCTATCTTTTTTTTTTGTTTGTTTGTTTTGTTTTTTGAGACAGGATCACACTGTGTCGCCCAGGCTGGAATGCTGTGACTTTGGTGTAATTATAGCTCATGGTATCTTTGAACTCCTGGGCTCCCAGAAGTCCTCCCACCGAGGGATCTTGAGTGGGCAGGACCACAGGCCCAAAGCACTGAGTTTTTAGGAACTGCCTTCATTATCTGGGGCTCCTTGGCTAGTCTGAAAATCAGATCCTGATAAAAAAAAAAGCAAGAAAAATGCTTATTTCCTTTAATTACTAAGTTTACTAATTTTTAGAATAAGGTGTTAATGTAATAGCTATTTCCAAAGGAAGCAGATAAGGTTTTTATTTGTTAGTTGTTGTTAGAGGGCCTAATGTAGCCACAGGAGAACTCTATCCCCTTCTCCTCCTTTCCCCCTCTGCTCCCCACTTTCCTTCTCCCCCTTTTTCCTTCCAAGACAAAAGACCTAGTTAGCCCCACCCCCAAGAAGTTTGCACAAAGGGACCCTAACTCACTAAAGCCCTCTGGGCAAGCTGTGGACTTTGCCCCCCCCCCACGGGCCCTATAAAGGGGTCTCTAACTGCCCCGGGGCAGACACCACCTTTGCACTGCCCAGGCAAATCACCCTTTTCTTTCAATAGACCTGGGCACTAATGCTCATGCCTTTCAGTTGTGTTTTGGTTAGCTTCGTTGGATTTCTCTTTTAAATATTTTGAACAACTCATAGATTTTTCACATTGTATACATTTCTATCAATCAGAGTAGGAAAGTAAAGTGGCTCGGAGCAGTCTGAAGAATGTGAGGAATGCAAAATTTATCAGGCCCAGAGGCATGAGCATGAGACTTCAGTCAGGTCCTCTGCCCCAATGCCCTAAGGGTAATTTTTAAAGGCATTCTGGTTTTTCTTCCCTGCAGTTTCCGAACTAGCTGATACATTACCTCAAATTTACAAGTTGCACAAAATGACCTTCACCCTTAATCATCACATTCCTGGAATTTGTCATACAAAGAACAATGGATAACCAGTTGATATCTTAAGTTATCTCAATGAACCAGTGAAGATTCTTGGTCAACACTTTGGGAACTACCCCCTAACTTCTCCCCCACCCCCTTTAAAGACCTACCTGTAATTACCGCTAATTGGGCACATATTCAAGACAACTTGAATCTATGAATCTTGGGCTGCATTCCTCAACTTTGGCCCAAATGAACTCTCTACTTATACTAATTTTGCCTCAATTTCTTACTTTAGGCTGTCAAGAGGCATACAAAATTTGTCCTAGCTTTGATCAGAGACAGCCCTATTAATCTGTTTTTTAAAATTTTTTAAATTTAAAAGAATTTTTTTGAGACAGAGTCTCAAGCTGTTGCCCTGGGTAGAGTGCCGTGGTGTCTTAGCTCATAGCAACCTCCAACTCAGGCTCAAGCGATCCTCTTGCCTTAGTTTTTCTATTTTTAGTAAAGACGGGGTCTTGCTCTTGCTCAGGCTAGTCTTGAACCTGTGAGCTCAGGCAATCCACCTGCCTTGGCATCCCAGAATGTTAGGATTACCGGCGGGAGCCACTATACCCGGCCAGTATTAATCTGTTGTTTATGAACTTTGGGCACTATCTCATTTGTCTTTGGGGGCTTTTTTACATTTTGGATCAATAAGATGTGTCTGAGTGAGGTCATGTGCACTCAGCTACTCACCAGGCTGAAGCAGGAAGATTGCTTGAGCCCAGGAGTTCTGGACTATAATGTGCTATGCCAATCGGGTGTTTGGACTAAGTTCAGCATCAATATGGTGACCTCCAGGGAGTGGGAGACCACCAGGTTGCCTGAGGGGTGGTTCCCAGGCTGGAAATGGAGTAGATGATCACTAGTATAGTAAATAGCCACTGTACTCCAGTCTGAGGAACACAGCAAGACCTCAACTCTACCATCAGGAAAAAATAAGGTATCTCTGACACCAGTTGGCAACATTTCTTGGAATCAGTAATTTGCCCAAGAAGTCCTGGCTCCCTTTAATGGAACTTGTATCTAGAGACCAAAATCTTGGTCCTCTCAAATGAAGGGGTCTTTTGCTTCACGGGTATTAGGCCAATACCAATAGGTACAACCAAGTCAGTTATAGCAAGAGCATTTTACTGCTTGGCACAAATAAGGAGCATACTGGGGATAGTTCCAAAAGCAGTGTGTCCCCAAACAAGAGGGTCAAACTGGTTTTTATAGTCACAGGGTAATGAGGCCTGTTCTGATAGGATCTCAAGATGAGGTGATCCCAGGAAACATACTCTGGTTCCTGACAAGGGGTGATCCAGGGCTTAATCCGATTGGATTCTGGACCTTGCCCTGTGGTGTCTGAACATTGAGATTCCACCTGTGCTTCAGTTTCTGCTCCTTGTCTGAACATGGAGATTCCACCTGTGCTTCAGTTTCTGCTCCTTGTCTGAACATTGAGATTCCACCTGTGCTTCAGTTTCTGCTCCTTGTCTGAACATTGAGATTCCACCTGTGCTTGCATGCTTAGTTTATCTGCGCTTGCTCAAGTTATGCGACCCTTAACCTGGTCTCCATGGCAACTGAAAAACAACCCACAACATAAAACTTGAGCCAGATTGGTCTGGTGCAGTTATATGAGGGCTGCTCAATGCCCCTAGAGTATCAGGAAAAAAATATTTTTTTAAATCATAAATTCATAGTAGTGCTAATTCAAATATAACAGCTTGGTATTTTTCTTTAGTTTTGACACAGATTTCCTCCCTTTTTATTTATGTATTTTGTTAAACTTTTTTTCATTTTTTTATTGCAGATTAATATGAGGGTATAAATGATTTAGTTCTATTGTTTGCATTTGTTAGGCAAAGTTCAAGTTGTAGATGAGCCCTTCACCCAGGGGTTGTGCTATATATCCTTCCACTGTGCCCGTCAAGTAAGAGCTTAACAATCTCCCTGTTTTCCCCTCCCCCTTTTTCCTTCCCCTTTTCCTCCTCATTTGGGGATGTAGTTATTAGCACTATTGGTCTCATATTAGTATTGAGTATACTCTCACTCTTTGAGGATGATATGATCTTATACTTAGAAAACCCCAGGGCCTCAACTACAAGGCTCCGGGAAGTGATCAAGAAATACAGTAACAGCAGGATACAAAATCAATGTCCACACATCAGTAGCCTTCATATACACCAAAACCATTCAAGCAGAAAATCAAATCAAAGACACAATACCCTTCATAGTAGCTTCAAAGAAAATGAAATACCTGGGAATATACTTAACAAAGGATGCGAAGGCTTTCTACAGAGATTTCCTCCTTTTTTAAATTAGAAAAACTATTTCCAAATAAAATGAAAATTTGGTTATCTTACAATATTCATAAAATTCTTTCAGAATAGTAATGCAGATATTGATAATAAACCTACTGAGTATGTGGCCCAAGTACTGAGTTTTAAGGCAGTTCCCGAGAACTCAGAAGAGCTCAGCATCTTGTCTTTGGATGATTTGTTACACAGCATAAACATAGCCATTATAGATAGAAAATAACACTTCTTCGAATAAAACTTTTTTTACATAGTTTTGAATTTTAGAATGCTTAAACTTATAAAAGTTACAGTAAAAATATGGTATTGTAATCTTGGGGTCACTGTCATATATGTGATCTGTGGTTAACCAAAGCATCAGTAGAAAGTGCATGACTCTATTTACATAAAGCTATACTATACACGTGTCAAGGCTGTTCACGGCTAACATGCTGAAACATGAAACACGGGTTTACCCAGACATGAGCTAAAATCTAAGCCACAAAATCAGCTATGGAACAAAAACTTCTGAGTTTTCTGCAACAGTTGGTGCAGCCTGGCCTACATACTTTTTTTTGCCAAGAACTCACTCATGCCCAGGGGAGAGTTTGAGGTCCAAGTAGATGACTATGTGAGGCGGAAAGAAGCAGTGATGGGTTTCTAGAGGGAGTGGCCCCTTCCCCTTTCTCTCTGCCGACAGTTGCACCTGTAAGATTGTGTGTGGTCACTCCCTTGCACAGGGAGATGGCATAGTTCTCTACAGTGCTTGGCAGAGCAACTGTGGTTAATTCTCAGGGGTTAGCTAGCATTGGACACATCTGGTTAAAAGCCCTCTCTCTGTCACAGCCCCTTACTCAATCTTATTAAGCGTTCATCTACAAAATTGGGATTAAATAAACATTTCTTGGCATGGTGCTTTGTGCATTTTATTTATTTATTTATTTTGAGACAGAGTCTCACTGTGTCACCCTTGATAGAGTGCCACAGCATCACAGCTCACAGCAACCTCCCAACTCCTGGGCTTAGGTGATTCTCTTGCCTCAGCCTCCCAATTAGCTGGGACTACAGGTGCCTATCACAACGCCCAGCTATTTTTTGTTGCAGTTTGTCTGGAGCCGGGTTCGAACCCTCCACCCTCTGTATATGGGAGGCTACTCAGGAGGCTGAGGCAAGAGAATTGCCTAAGCCCAGGAGTTGGAGCTTGCTGTGAGCTGTGATGCCATGGCACTCAACCGAGGGTGATAAAGTGAGACTCTCTCTCTTAAAAAAAAAAAAATACGTTTTAGTTCTCATTCTTGCTATTTTTTAAATTCATAGATAATAAAAAAGAAAGTCAGACTCATAGACTGGATATGGGGCAGAGTCCTGCAAATCATGTATAATCTAGATATATGTCAATCCATTTTATAATTCAGGTGAGTTACACCTTGGTCTTGAGTTTTGTTTAAAACTTTCAATCTCCTTTTGTTTGTGTCTGTATTTTTTTTTTTTTTTGAGAAAGAGTTTCATTTTTTTGCCCTTGGTAGAGGGCTGTGGCATCACCAGCTGACAGCAACCTCAAACTCCTGGGCTTAAGCAATTCTCTTGCCTCAGTCTCCTGAGTAGCTGGGACTACAGGTGACTGCCACAGGGCCTGGCTATTTCTTAGAGACAGGGTCTCACTATGGCTCAGGCTTATCTTGAATTTGTGAGCTCAGAAAATCCACTTGCCTCATCCTCCCAAATGCTGGGATTACAGGCATGAGCCACCATGCCCAGCCTTGTATATGGAATATTAAGGGTGTCCTGTGTTCCAGATGGGTCAGAGTATTGCATGATGTTGGTGTTGCAGGAAGATGAGGCCTGATGTAGAGAACAAAAATCCAAACGCTGTGTTTAAAAGAGGAAGGGCTTTATTCCAGCCAGCAGAGTCCCCAAATGGCCACACTCCCCTACTGGCTCAGTCTTCTCCTTTTCATCTCCAATCAAAAAGCTCCAGCTCATGGGTACCTTTCTCACTGGTCAGTTTGCATCAAGCTGGAGAAGCGGGCTCCAGCTTTTACAGAACCACAGGCTTTTTTTTTTGAGACAGAGCCTCAAGCTGTCGCCCTGGGTAGAGTGGCTTGGCATCACAGCTCACAGCAACCTCCAACTCCTGGGCTCAAGTGAGTCTCCTGCGTCCACCTCCCAAGTAGCTGGGACTACAGGCGCCCGCTACAACGCCCAGCTATTTTTTGGTTGCAGCCGTCATTGTTGTTTGGCGGGCAGGGCTGGATTTCAACCTGCCAGCTCAGGTGTATGTGGCTGGCGCCTTAGCTGCTTGAGCCACAGGCGCCAAGCCAAGAGCCACAGGTGCCAAGCCGAGAACCACAGGCTTTTACAGAAGCAGAAGCAAGCATTAGTTTCCAGGTCCCAGGAAGTTAAGTTTCTACAAATTCCTAAGAGCTGAGTCATCACAAGGAGGCCCTCACAGCTGTGTCCTTGTGGTTTCTTGAGAAGACCTCTGTTCTCTTAGACCTCATTTTCCCAGGTATCCTCTCTCATTGGCAGCTCTAACTACTACTATGTAATAAGAAATTGCCAAGGAGACAGTAAATCTTGGGGAGATAGAGTTACCTCAAAGTTTCCCCATTAGGACTGGACAGGGATCCTGATCATTTTCTAAGCCTGGGTGAGCTCAGAAATCAGACTCCCATCTCTAGGCACAAACAGGCCCCTTTCCAGTTTGTACCTTCTGGGCTCTAGCAAGGTCACGAACAAAGCAATGTAATGGGTTCTGGGCAGTTCCTCCTTGAGTAGGGAGCACATACCCTAATTCCTTGCCTAGGGCAAGAACTTCAAGGACTGCGTTCCTGTACTTAATTTTAGGATTATTTTCTGCTTGCAGACCTCTGGCCAATTGTGACACACTTCCCCCAAAGCCCCTGCCCACAGAATAGGTAAAATAGCATTTAAGTCCCCTAGACTTTCCCCCCTCCACTGGTGGAGGTTCTGTTTCCCTTCTTAGCTTATCAATCTGACAATCTTTCTATCAATAAATTGTCCTGTCACTGATCTGTGTGGTCTGTTGTTTCATTCTTTGAACCCTGAGACCAAAATAACCTGACACCAACTGCACCAAACCATACTGAGGATGCACTTTCACTGGCCCATTTGGAAGATATTTCATTTTATTCAAAATGGCAGCTTTCCTCTATTTTTTCACTTTTAAGCATGTTTCATCATAACCTGGGAATTAAAAATTCTATTTTTCTGTTTCCCAAATACATTGTTGGTCTAAGGAATGACCACTAATAAGCCAGGCATAATGTCATGCATGTTTAGTCCCAGCTACTCAGGACACTAAGGTGGGAGAACTGCTTGAGGCTGGGAGTTTGAGACCAGCCTGGACAACATAGTGAGATCTAATCTATATTAAAAAAATAGCCAAACTGACTCCCCTCTTCAAATTTCCCAGAAGGACCTCTTAGGAATTATTGAGTAGACAGTAATGGTTTGTACCTTAGGTGTGTTTTTAAATCTGATTGTTTTTAAGTTAATAATATTCAGTATAGACTAAGTTTGCTTTTTGACTTCAACTATTCTTCTCTCTCTTAAGAAATTTTAATTAATTCCCAACCTTGGACTTATAGTTGCTTTTAACTAATGTCATTAGAATACCATCAAATTTATGAAAACGAAGACAGGCATTGACATAAGAAATTTGCATAATTCATTTTGATATCTCTTAAATATCTAAAATGTCTTATCAGAAAGAAAGAACATAGAAATAATTCAGAATAGAGTAACAAACTGGAACAGGTTGGTTGAATCCAAACAAGTATAAATTAGCAACCTTGGAGGAAACTACAAATCTGGACTGGTCTTTAGGTAATATAACTGAAGTTGGCAGCCTGGCCTGTCAGATTACCCAATCCAAAGGACATACATTTAAGTCTGTAGTGACTCAGAGACTATAGAAAAAAAACTCAATGCACAATCTAAATTGTGAGAAAATCTGCTCCAAGTATTTGCTGTTCTACATCTCATATTCTTTTTTTTTTTTTTTTTGTGGTTTTTGGCCGGGACTGGGTTTGAACCCACCACCTCCGGCATATGGGACTGGCGCCCTACTCCTTGAGCCACAGGTACCACCCTACATCTCATATTCTAATTAAATCAATGGTTGATATACAATCTCAGCCAGCCAGGAAGATAACACCAAAAGTGTTTACTTAGTGTGTACTCACTTAACCCCATGAGGATTTAGAATTACAGAGAAGACAAAGTAAGTCAAATCAATACATTAATATTTTTGCTTTAAATTTGGAAAGAATCTATGATATGCATTATTTTTATCACTTATTTGACATTTTGGAAGATCATTTGGCATATTAGCTGTCAACCTTAAATAATGATATTCAGAAAATATGATTAATACAGCTTCTTTGGAAAGAAATATGAAGAATCCTCAAAGATCTCATATTAGATTGCCCATTTGACCCCACAATCCCACTACTAGGCATCTATCCAGATGAAAAAAAAAAATCATTTTACCATAAGGACATTTGCACTGGTTGTTTAGTGCAGCTCAGTTTACAATCACCAGGATGTGGAAACAACCTAAATGCCCATCAACTCAGGAATGGATTAGCAAATTGTGGTATGTGCACACAGTGAAATACTATTCAGCTCATAAAAAGATTCCCATCTTTTGTAATACCCTGGATGGAGGTGAAACACGTTCTTCTTAGTACAGTATCACGAGAATGGAAAAGCAATTATCCAATGTGCTCAATACTAATATGAAGCCAGTAGACTATCCAATACATGTCCAAATAGGAGGAAAACGTATTTCAATTCAAGTTGAGGGGAGGGTTAACAAGGAAGGGGAAGAGGGTTGGGATGGGAGAGGGTTGGCACACCTTTGGGAAGAGGGTGGGCCCTAACCACAAGACAAACTCTACCTAACAAAAATCAAATATTTTGACCTGGTTGCTTGTAGCCTCATATTTACCTGAAATAAATTTACTTCCAAAGAAAAAGAAAATATGATTAAATGTATTTGAGTGCAAAGCTTGAGGACAGCTGCTCAGGAAACACAGATTCCAAGGAATGGAAGTCAAGATTCCAAAGTGTAGAAGTTTGGGGTCATGGATAGACACAAAAGTTTAGGGAAGCTTACCAGAATTTCAACATCTTTCTATATAAGGCTAATGCATAGTGACTATGATCTGATTGGTAGAGGTGGTGTTTTTCTTTTGGTAAAAGTATATTTAACATTCTATAGTGAAGATGTAATAGTTATGGGGTATTTGGATCATCTGGTCTGAGTTTGGCACAGGATAATAAAGGAGGCAGCTAATCTATAACAAAGGTTAGTGATTAGAAGGGGAGGAGGTCAGGTCTCTGTTCTCTCCTAGTTATTTATAAAATAAGAACTATGAGAAAGAGTTAATCTATAATTTAAGAAGCAAAAGTTGCAACCACATTCTAATTGACTCCAATCCCAGTCATATCTCTCTCAAGGCTTAATGTGTTTTTAGGGCTCCAACAGCTTGAAGATTTTATTTTCACAGAGCCTCGGAATTATAATTTAAAATGCATAATCCAGTGATTTCTTAGTATATTTAATACAATTTAAGATTATAAATATTTAAAAATTTAACCTCTTAGATGTACAAATTATAGAAGTGCTTGAGAAAGCTTGTTTTTATTAGACAATTAAAATACTTTAAAAAAGAAATGGTAGTATATTGAATGTCTAAAGACAGTTAAAATGATTGCAATACTAATTGCTTAAAAATCCCTAAGTAATTTTTAAAATTTGTAGATTTACCAATCAGGCACAGTAGCTAACACCTGTAGTCCCAATACTTTGGGAGGCTCAGGCAGGAGGATCACCTGAGACAAGGAGTTTGAGGCATCAAACTAGGCATCTAGCAAATCTAGGCATCTAGCAAAACCCTATCTTTACCAAGAAAAAAAAATTATCTGGGGATGGCGGCACATGCCTGTAGTCCCAGCTACTTGGGAGGCTGAGGTGGGAGTATTGCTTGAGCCCAGGGGATTTAGGTTTCTATGAGCTTTGATTGTATCATTGCACTCCAGCCTGGGTGACAGAGCAAGACCTGCTCTCTAAAAAACAAACAAAACTTATGGATAAGCATAAGATTTACAAATTTCATTTATGTCTAAGAAAGAACTAAGTTTTTGGGTTTGTAACTTTACTAAAGTAAACACTAAATTGCAAAACAAAAGTAACCCCCGAAATAATCTTTAGCATAAAAGTTACCTTGAATAGCACCATAAACTCAACATTGACTTTTTTTTTTCTTCTGAGATAGTCTTACTATGTTGCCCTCGGTAGAGTGCTATGGCATCACAACTCACAGCAACTTCCAACTCTTGAGCTTAAGTGATTCGCTTGCCTCAGCTTCCCAAGTAGCTGGGACTACAGGCGCCTGCCACAACACCCGGCTATTTTTTTTGTTGCAGTTGTCATTGTTGTTTAACTGGCCTAGGCCAGGTTTGAACCCGCCAACTTCAGTGTCTGTGGTTGGCACTGTAACCACTGTGCTACAGGTGCTGAGCCTAAACATTGCCTTTTAATAGATACATTCATTTTATCCTTTCATAGAACACATTGTAGGCTCTCTAACATGTTGTCAAAAAGATGAAGCTTAAAGTCCTTTTACTCCTCTATCTTGAGAGCTGACTTTCAGTTTTCATCAAAAATCTCTGTTTCTGGCACAGTGGTTACGGTGCCAGCCATTATACACGGAAGTTGACGGGTTCAAACCCAGCCCGGGCCAGCTAAACGACAATGACAATCGCAACAAAAAAATAGCTTATGACTGGCGCTGGAAATGGGGTATAGTACTGTGGGACTGAGACTTCACCCCGACCTCTCTAGGTAGGTATGTCACAGTGGAAAAGAAGCTTAGCATGACTAGCTCCATTTTGCTTCTGATCCCGCTGCAGAATATCCTTTGGTGTTAAAAGCTTCTGCTTATCTCTGCATGTAGGCTAGAAGAAAGGTAATGACTGCCTCTTTCCCAAAACTAACTCCTGGGGAGATAAGGAAAGCATACAAATGAGTAACACCCTATGTTAAAGATTTATAGGAACATCCTGACCTGACCTGACCTTGTCCTCCAAAGTTAACTGACCAAGAACAGAGAAGTTTCACAATCTTCTGGGACCTTCAGCCACTCCCAGATGTCTGCAGTCCTCACTTACTCTTGCGGCCCAATTCTCTTTCTTATAGGAGAATTTCTACTTGAGCGGCATTTTCTACCTTTCAAGGACTTGGAAGACTGAGGCAGGAGAATTGCTTGAGCCCAGGAGTTAGAGACAAGGCTGGGCAACATGGTGAGACCCCTATATCAAAAAAATAAAAATTAAAGAAGAAATTAACAAATGAATTATGAATTGAGAGAAATCCAGTATTATATTAATACCCTGAAAGAGGCTCAGAACAAGAGCTGATGTTGCTTCTTAGCTCAATTTTAGCAGATGCCTGAAAGGGTGAAGCTATATGTGTACTGAGATGAGACCACTCTGTGGTTTGGTTTCTGACAACATCAATGGAAACCTTCAAACCTGAGAGGCCTCATCCCAGGGGACATATTCATACAATATGATGTTGGACTGGACTAACTATGAATAATTGGACAGGATTCTGCCATTATCTTTTGGGTTGAGTATCTTTTTACTGTGTCAACCTGAAATAATTAAAAGCATCACAATCGAGTTTTAAAGAGTTTAAACACAAAGCTGGAAATGACCATCCAGGAAATGTAGACTCCAAAAACCTGGGGTCAGTGCTAGCTGATTTCCTTTGCTTTCCAGAATATCTGGTTTGAAATGATCTGGAATTTTAATAATGGCTAGTGATTTTGGCAATAATATGATTTTTTATAATTGTGAAATAAGATGTCCTTTTTTTTTTTTTTTTTTTATGAATTGGCCCAAAGCATTTAAGAACCCTCTTTGTTTCCTTAACATTTTAAAATCATGGGCCACTCCAAATGAATACTTACTATCTGTGTAAATATTAGAGAATATTCCTTTTGGCAATTGACAGCCCTATTTAATCTATTAATTCTACTTACTGATCCAAAATGGCTTCTCAAAGATAAACACTTTTTATTTTTCCACTTAAAAGTACTATAACATACCCAGCTCTGTAGACTCCAGATTCATCCTTTAAGTGAGGTCTATCTGTAAACCAAACATCAGCATTTGTAGGGTCTCTCATAAATCTGACATGGAAGAAAAAAGTTGTTGTTTAGTAAGGATTATGCAGTTGTATGGCATTTCATCTAAAAATGAAGGCAAAATTGTTGCAGGGTTTAGACTGTAATACTCACAGATGGTGACATGAGGACCTGAAAGAAGCAGGATCAAACAAATACGAAGCCAGCCTACTAAATGAGTAATGTTGAGCATGGTGTAAGTTCAGCAATGTCTCCACAGAATGAGGGAAGAAGACAGCAAGGGATGCGCCTCTTACAGTTTCTTCAGTTGCCTTAACAACAAAGCCATAGCTGGTATGGCTAGCATACAAGGTGGCGATCTTCTTGCTACAGGGTCTAATTTTTGGCTATCACATTCTATAGGTCATTTTGGTCTTTGTGTTTTTGAGATAAGACCCCTAAAACATTTCCATCACTTTCATGTGCAGATAACAAAAACGGAAGGTTATAATTTGGATGCCAGAAAATCAAGGTTTTAGCAAGGATTAGTAGAGACAAGGTCTTGCTCTTGCTCAGGCTGGTCTTGAACTCCTGAGTTCAAGGGTTCCTCCCACCACCCCCTAGAGTGCTAGAATTACAGGCATGAGCCACTGTGCCTGGCTGAAGTCTGTTTTTAATATTTGTGAAAAGTAAGTCAGCCTTTCAGTGTATCTTTGGGGCATGACTGCCCAGGTAGATTGTCTGTTTTCCCAAGTGAAGAAAAAGAGAAATTGTCTATCTTTGTCTACTGTACTGCATAAATCTATGACTGGAAAAAGTCTGCATTAAATGAAATACGATGCATGAGGATCAGGCACCACTAGATGTTAGATGTCATGAATCACGATGTTGTTTTCTGCTCTCAAATCCTGTATCAACCTCCGTCCTTGCCATTAGGTTTTTCTCACCAGGACTGGGGGTATTTCAAGCCCTAATATAGGGGACGATCAGTTCTTTTTCTACATAACCTGAAATTATAGGTTTTATTCCTTCTAGGCCTTCAGTTCTCAAGGGATATGGTCTGATATTTAGAAGTTGTTTTGACAAGTCTGTTGAATTTTTATTGGAGTAGCTGAAATAATAGTTCTTATATCAGGGGAGAACTTTGACCACAATTGGTCAGTTCTTACCCTCAGCACATTTTATAGTTTGTCATTGCTTAATAATTCAGTGTCTTCCATGGCAGGATGGATAGCAATTGGATTAGATACTGAAAAATTTGCTGTTTTATCATCTATAGCATCTAATTCAAAATATTTTTTACCTTTTGGAGAGATAGAAATATGGGTATTAAGTAGTCTGAGACCCTCTTCTATGAGATGGATGGTGGCTATGGGAACCAAAAGGAACATATGTGTCCCTTGCAGCGGACCTGGTCAACAGTTAAGATTGAGACTTGTATGCTGATAGAAGAGTATCTGTAACACTCATCATTTAGACTGAATACTTACTCTGAGGAATGGGACCTTGTTGTAAGATGGGATTTATTACAGATAATGTTGCCCCAGTGTCAACATGGGCTTGGGATTGTTCTTTATTTAAAATAATTTTTGGCTGGCCTGGTGGCTCATGCTTGTTATCCCAGCACTTTGAGAGACTAAGGTAGGAGAACTACCTGAGGCCATGAATTTGAGACCAGCCTGGGCAACATAGCAAGACCCCCTCTATACCAAAATAAGAAAAATTAGCCAGTCATGATGGTTTATGTCTATAGTTCCAGCTACTTGGGAGGCTGAGGCAAGAGGATTGCTGGAGCCCAAGAGTTTGAGGCTGGAGTAAGCCATGATTGTACCACTGCATTCCAACCTGGGTGACAGAGTAAGACCCCATCTCCCTTAAAAATGTTCTTTTTCAATATTTCCCTGAGAGGTTAGTATGGAGAAAAGGAAAGGTCCCTCCTATTCTGTCTTTTCCTCTTTCCTCTTATTGTTCCTTCTGTTCTAGTTTTCAGCAGTTATTTTCAATGTGGCCAAGTTTATTATAGTCATTGCAAATTAGGGGGTTTAGATCTATTTGGAGGTTTATTGGGATATTTTGGCGGCCCAGACTGGATGGATAATTGCTTTAGTTATAGTCTCATTAGCTTTATTACTTTGGCCTATTTCTACTTTCATCCTTTGAAGTATGACACAAATGGTTAGCAAGATCAACCAAGTCATGGGTTTGGAGTGGCTGGGGTGCTGTCTCTTTGCTTTTAGTGACAACTCTTCATAGCCCATGGATAAAGTTAGTGTTGAGAAGCATACGATCCTGATGATCTGCATGACTCACCTCAGATGAGCCTGAATATTGTCTAAACACCATTTCAGTTCTTTCAAAGTGTGACACTACTAACTCATTGGGAATTTGCCAACATTGTTTTATTTTATTCTAGTCAACTACCATTTGGAAGACTAAAGGAATGGCTGTAAAACAAAGCCTTCGTGATCTCAGGAACATTCCTGCCGTCTTTTTTTCTGAACATTTATGGAAATCCTCTTGGAGATTTCATCAATGGGCTTTATCTGTTGACTCTTTAGCCTTAATTTCTGAAACTAACATGTGAACTAGTTGATATAAACAAGAATAGCCAGAGTCATAAACTCAAATATTTAGTTTCAGTTGTCTGGCAAAGCCAATAAGGTCCGGGTGAGGGCCAGGAAATTCTTGAACTATGCCTTCGGGTTCTACCTTTGACCCTGGTTGATAAACCAAGGCAGGTCCTCTCCTACTGAACACTGACACTCACAAAATGGAGCCAGAACATCAAGGAGGGAGGAGGAGGAAGGGAAGGCAGATCAGGTTAAGGTAATGCAGATAGCAGAGGGTAAGGAAAAAAGGAGCCAGGGGAGGAGGCAGAGCTTCAGTAGTGTTTTTATAACAGTGAAAGGGAGACTTAATATGACTAGCTCCATTTTGCTTCTGATCTCTCACAGTAACATCCTTTAGGTTAAAAAGCTCTGTTTAGCTCTGTATGTGGGCTAGGAGGAAGCAGATAACCATCCCTTTCCCAAAATGAACTCCCAGGGAGATAAGGAAGGTATGCACACAAGTAACAATGCTATGTCAAAGATTTATGGGAACATCATGGCTCGATCTACATCATACAAAGTTAACTGAGCAAGAATAAAGAAATTTCTCAAACTCTTTGGACCCTCACTGGTGCCCAGATGTCTGCAGTTGTTGGTCACTTCTGGCAACCCTGCTCCTCTTCCCCTTCTATTAACATAAAAGGGGACTAGAGTTCATATGAATGTAAAGTGGTTCTTTAGGACACTATCTCACCATCTTCTCAGTTTGCTGGCTTCCCAAATAATTTGCTCCAGTACTTTGTCTCTTGACTTACTGGCTGCTGTGTGGTGAGTCATATGAGTGTGGACTCAGTTACATTTTTAATTCGGATATTGCTTTAGACAATCTTTTGTTATCCCCCTGCAAAGAAATGACTTTGTCAGAACCTCTTTTGGATGCTTCCAAATACTGTTAGAAATTACTTTCCCAAATATTTTGTTTTATTCTATTTTTTTTTATTAAATCATAACTGTATACATTGATATGATCATGGGGCATCATACACTCGCTTGATAGACCATTTGACACATTTTCATCACAATGCTTAACATAGCCTTCCTGGCATTATCTCAGTTACTGTGCCAAAACATTTACATTCTACATTTACCAAGTTTCGCAAATACCCCTGTAGGATGCACCACAGGTATGATCCCAGCGATCCCCCTCCCTCTACCCACCACCCCCTCCCTCCCCTCCCTTTCCCACTTCCCCCTATTGTTAGGTTGTAACTGGGTTATAGCTTTCATGTGAGAGCCCCAAATTAGTTTCATAGTAGGGCTGAGTACATTGGATACTTTTTCTTCCATTCTTGAGATACTTTACTAAGAAGAATAGGTTCCAGCTCCATCCATGTAAACATGAAAGTGGTAAAGTCTCCATCTTTCTTTAAGGCTGCATAATATTCCATGGTGTACATATACCACAATTTATTAATCCATTCGTGGATCAATGGGCACTTGGACTTTTTCCATCACTTAGCAATTATGAATTGGGCTGCAATAAACATTCTAGTACAAATATCTTTGTTATGTTGTGATTTTTGGTCTTCTGGGTATATGCCCAGCAGAGGAATTACAGGATTGAATGGCAGATCTATTTTTAGATCTCTGAGTGTTCTCCATATATCTTTCCAAAAGGAATGTATTAATTTGCATTCCCACCAGCAGTGCAGAAGTGTTCCCTTTTCTCCACATCCACGCCAACATCTCTGGTCTTGAGATTTTGTGATATAGGCTAGTCTCACTGGAGTTAGATGATATCTCAAAGTAGTTTTGATTTGCATTTCTCTGATGATTAAAGATGATGAGCATTTTTTCATATGTCTGAAGGCTGTGCGCCTGTCTTCTTCAGAGAAGTTTCTCTTCAAATCCCTTGCCCAGCCTGCGATGGGATCCTTTGTTTTTTTCTTGCTGATGCGTTTGAGTTCTCTGTGGATTCTGGTTATTAAACCTTTGTCAGAGATATACCCTGCAAATATCTTCTCCCATTCTGAGGGCTGTTTGCTTGCTTTACTTACTGTGTTCTTGGCTGTGCAGAAGTTTTTAGTTTGTCTTTTTTTCTTTTTAGAAGCTTTTTAGTTTGATCAGGTCCCAGTAGTGTATTTTTGAAGCTGCTTCGATTGCCCGGGGGGTTCTCCTCATAAAATACTTGCCCAGACCAATTTCTTCAAGGGTTTTCCCTGCACTCTCCTCTAGTATTTTTATAGTTTCATGTCTTAAGTTTAAATCTTTAATCCAATGAGAGTCTATCTTAGTTAATGGTGAAAGGTGTGGGTCCAATTTCAGTCTTCTGCAGGTTGCCAGCCAGTTCACCCAGCACCATTTGTTAAATAGGGAATCTTTTCCCCACTGAATGTTTTTAATTGGCTTGTCAAAGATCAAATAGCGGTAAGTAGCTGGATTCATCTCTTGGTTCTCTATTCTGTTCCAGATATCTACTTCTCTGTTTTTGTGCCAATACCATGCTGTTTTGATCACTATCGATTTGTAGTAAAGTCTGAGGTCTGGTAGTGTGATTCCTCCTGTTTTGTTTTTATTTCTGAGTAATGTCTTGGCTATTCGAGTTTTTTTCTGATTCCATATAAAATGAAGTATTGTTTTTTCAAGATCTTTAAAGTATGACAGTGGAGCTTTAATAGGGAGTGCGTTGAAATTATATATTGCTTTGGGTAGTATGGACATTTTAATAATGTTGATTCTTCCCAGCCATGAGCATGGTATGTTTTTCTATTTGTTAACATTTTCAGCTATTTCTTTTCTTAGAGTTTCATAGTTCTCTTTATAGAGATCTTTCACGTCTTTTGTTAGGTAAATTCCCAAATATTTCATCTTCTTTGGCACTACTGTGAATGGGATAGAGTCCTTAACTGCTTTTTCAACTTGACTGTTGTTGGTGTATATAAAGGCTACCGATTTATGGATGTTGATTTTGTAACCTGAGACGCTGCTGTATTCCTTGATCACTTCTAGGAGTTTTGTAGTAGAGTCCCTAGTGTTTTCCAGATACACAATCATATCATCGGCGAAGAGCAAAAGTTTGATCTCTTCTGACCCTATACGGATGCCCTTGATCGCTTTTTCTTCCCTAATTGCAGTGGCTAAAACTTCCATTACAATGTTGAAAAGCAATGGAGACAATGGGCGGCCTTGTCTGGTTCCTGATCTGAGTGGAAATGATTCCAATTTAACTCCATTCAATATGATATTGGCTGTGGGTTTGCTGTAGATGGCCTCTATCAGTTTAAGAAAAGTCCCTTCTAGACCAATTTTCTTGAGTGTTCTGATCATGAAGGGATGCTGGATATTATCAAAAGCTTTTTCTGCATCGATTGAGAGAATCATATGGTCTTTGTTTTTTATTTTTATTTTTTTTTATGAAATCATAACTGTATACATTGATATGATCATGGGGCATCATACACTCGCTTCATAGATCATTTGACACATTTTTATCACAATGATTAACATAGTCTTTCCGGTGTTATCTCAATTACTGTGCCAAAACATTTACATTCTACATTTACCAAGTTTCGCAAATACCCTTGTAAGATGCACCACAGGTGTGATCCCACTGATCCCCTTCCCTCTACCCCCCCCTCCCTTTCCCACTTCCCCCTATTGTTAGGTTGTAACTGGATTATAGCTTTCATGTGAGAGCCCCAAATGTTTCATAGTAGGGCTGAGTACATTGGGTACTTTTTCTTCCATTCTTGAGATACTTTACTAAGAAGAATATGTTCCAGCTCCATCCATGTAAACATGAAAGAGGTAAACCTCTTTCATGTCTTTGTTTTTTAATTTGTTTATGTGCTGAATTACATTATAGATTTACGTATATTGAACCAGCCTTGAGACCCTGTGATAAAACCAACTTGGTCATGATGTATAATTTGTTTGATGTGTTGCTGGATTCTGTTTGTTAGGATCTTGTTGAATATTTTTGCATCTATATTCATTAGTGATATTGGTCTATAATTTTCTTTTCTTTTTTTTTTTTGGTTTTTGGCCGGGGCTGGGTTTGAACCCGTCACCTCCGGCATATGGCACCGGCGCCCTACCACTTGAGCCACAGGCACCGCCCTAATTTTCCTTTCTTGTTGGGTCTTTTCCTGGTTTGGGGATCAGGGTGATGTTTGCTTCATAGAACGTGTTGGGTAGTGTTCCTTCTTTTTCTACCTTTTGGAACAGGTTGAGTAATATACGTACTAATTCCTCTTTAAAGGTTTGCTAGAATTCATGTGAAACCATCTGGTCCTGGGCTTTTCTTTTTAGGGACGTTTTGTATAGTTGATGCTATTTCTGAACTTGATATGGGTCTGTTCAACATTTCTACTTGATTCTGGCTAAGTCTTGGAAGGTGGCGTGCTTCCAAGTATCGGTCAATTTCCTTCAGATTTTCATATTTCTGAGAATAAAGTTTCTTGTAATATTCATTAAGGATTTTTTGGATTTCTGACAAGTCTGTTGTTATTTCATCTTTGTTGTTTCTGATCGATGATATTAGAGATTTTACTCTTTTTTTTCTGATTAGGTTGGCCAGAGGTTTATCTATTTTATTGACCTTTTCGAAAAACCAGCTTTTTGATTTATTGATCTGTTGTATTATTCTTTTGTTTTCAATTTCATTTAATTCTGCTCTAATTTTGGTTATTTCTTTTCTTCTACTGGGTTTGGGGTTGGAATGTTCTTCCTTTTCCAGTTGCTTGAGATGTCCCATTAAGTTGTTAACTTCCTCTCTTTCCGTTCTCTTGAGGAAGGCTTGTAGTGCTATAAATTTCCCCCTTAGAACTGCCTTTGTGGTATCCCAGAGGTTCTGATAGTTTGTGTCTTCATTGTCATTTTGTTCCAAAAAATTGGTGATTTCTTTCTTAATCTCATTTCTGACCCAGCTATCCTTCAGCATAAGGTTATTTAACTCCATGTTTTTGTATGAGTATGCAGATTACTGTTGTTACTCAATTCAAGTTTTATTCCATGATGGTCCGAGAAGATGCAAGGAATAATTTCTATTCCTTTAAATTTACTGAGGTTAGACTTGTGACCTAAAATGTGGTCAATTTTGGAGTAAGTTCCATGGGCTGATGAGAAGTAAGTGTATTCAGTTTTGTTGGGATGAAATGTTCTGTAGATGTCTGCTAAATCTAAATATTGGATGGTTAGGTTTAAATCTAAGATTTCTTTGCTCAGCTTTTTGCTGGAGGATTGATCCAACACTGCCAAAGGAGTGTTGAAATCTCCGACGATTATGGAGCTGGAGGAAATCAAATTACTCATGTCTGTTAGAGTTTCTCTTATAAATTGCAGTGCATTCTGGTTGGGTGCATAGATATTAATAATTGAGATTTCATCATATTGAGTATTACCCTTAACAAATATGAAGTGACCATTCTTGTCCTCCCTTACTTTTGATGGTTTAAAGCCTACTGTATCTGCAAATAAAATTGCAACACCTGCTTTTTTTCTGATTACCATTTGCCTGAAATATGGATGACCATCCTTTCACCCTGAGTCTGTATTTGTCTTTTAAGTTAAGATGTGACTCTTGTATGCAACAAATATCTGGCTTGAGTTTTTGCATCCAGTCAACTAACCTATGCCTCTTTAGAGGACAGTTTAAGCCATTCACATTAATGAAGAGTATTGATAAGTCTAGTGGAATTTTGGGTATCGAGTTTTTCAAAGGTCCAGTGGACATTTTTAATCCTTTTGCCAGTGTGGAAGTTGGAGTTTGATCCGAAGTTTGTGGTATAGGATTGGGTTGGTGATTGTGGAGGATAGGTCTGAGAATATCCTGAAGAGCTTGTTTACTTATGGCAAATTTTTTCAACATTTGAATGTCATCGAAGTATTTAATTTCTCCATCATAAATGAAACTCAGTTTAGCTGGATACAAGATCCTGGGTTGAAAGTTATTTTGCTTTAGGAGATTAAAAGTTGATGACCACCCTCTTCTGGCTTGAAAAGTTTCAGCAGAGAGATCTGCAGTTATTCTAATATTCTTACCTTTGTACGTAATGGTTTTCTGTCGCCGGGCTGCTTTGAGAATCTTCTCTTTCATGTTAACTTTAATGAAGCTAATTATGATATGCCTGGGGGATGACTTATTGGGGTTGAATCATGCTGGGGTTCTGAAGCTGTCTGCTATCTGAATTTCAGATTCTCTAGGCATGTCTGGAAAATTTTCTTTCATAATTTCATGCAGAAGGGCCTCTGTGCCCTTTGAGGCCACTTCATCATTCTCCGAAATCCCAATTATTCGTATATTGCTTTTCTTCAAATTATCCGAGAGTTCTCTGAGTGAGTGATCCATTTTTGGTCTCCATTTCTCTTCCTCTTTGAGAGATTTGGAGCGTTCGAAGACTTTATCTTCAATGTCAGAAATCCTTTCTTCTGCTTGCTCCATTCTGTTGCTGAGGGATTCTACTGTATTTTTCATATCTTTGAGGGCTGTAAATTCTTGCTTCAGTGTGTCTAAGTCTTTGGTGGTTTTGTCTTTAAATTCGTTAAATTCTTGAGACAACTTTTGAATTTCTCCTCGAATTCCTAATTCCATTTTATTTATCTTGTCTGCAATCCAAATTCTGAATTCGATTTCTGACATCTCAGCCAGTTGTTTATGAATGGGATCTTCAATCACATCTGCCGTATCTTTTCTTGGGGGGGGTTGATCTATTCTGGTTATTCATGTTACCAGAGTTTTTCCGCTGATTTTGCCCCATGGTTATTTCAGTCCCTTTGATTTTTCCCCTGGGGCTTTATCGAGGGCCTGTACAGTATTGTGGCCTGAGAAACTGAGGCCCTGTCTTGTGTGGTGGGTCTAAGTGGTTCTGTCTTGTTTTCAGCTGGTTTCTGTTCGATCCTATTGTAACATTTACTCTGGCTTGAATTCTCAGCTGTGTGGAAAAACCAGCAATTAAGTCACCCCGCCCGCCCACCTCTGGCACCAGTTGGAAAAGGAAAATCAAACCTTCCTACAACCGCATACCCAGGGCACCACCTGAAAAGTCCTCAGTCTATTAGTTCAGTTCAAAAGGTCCAAATCGATTGTCTCAATCGGCACCTGTCTCGGGTGGGAGAGTTCATGAGGTCTCTGGGAACTGGATCACAGGGGTCTGGTGACTCCTCTGATATGGCTTACTCCAGTGCTGCGTGGAGTCAGGAGGAGCCACCTAGCAAATAGATCAGTCTGGGAAGGTTGATGTCTCCTTCCCCACTTTGCCCCTCCGTCGGACCCAGTCACTGGTATCTCTGCAGATGACTAACCCAGTTGCCTGTAGTGAACAGATACTCTAGGGGTTTGCACCTGCCTGAATTGCAAGGAAGTCTGCCAGGCCCCTGCAGTCTATCGCTATCTAGCAGGAGGAGATGGGGCCTAACATCTTTGAGTACTTGATGCAGGTGGTGGGAGGGAGGTGTTCACTCAGGCTTAGCCCCATCCCTTATTGATGTTGCTAATAGAACAGAACAGAACAGACAACTTTGCGGGGTTCTGTCTCTGTTTCTGCTAAAATCGCCTACAGAAGATGGGCTGTTCTGAGTTCAAACGTCTTTGCTGCTGGAGGTTTGTGTCCGATTACCTCTCTGAGTTGGCCCTGCCCTGGAAGCTTCCCGGGTTTGTGAGCAGTGTCAGGCAAATCCTTTGCTCACTGGTGGCCTCCTCTGGTTGCCCAGGGAGATGGGTGTGTGGCTTCAGAATATCCAGAAGTGAGCCGTTTTGCTTTTGTTTGCGTCCTTGTGATCACAGCTTGCCTCAGCGGCATTGATGTGCATTCTTCAAACTTCTCTCTTGGTGTGGCTCAAATCCACCAGGATACTTACTAAATTCCTGTCCCTTAACTCTCCTTCTGGACGGGAGCCTCTGTTGAAAGCTGGCTTCAGTCCGCCATCTTGTCTCTCCCCCCCAAAATATTTTGTTTTATTCTAGAGCCAGCTTTTTCTAATAGAGCGTTCAAATAAATTAGTTTAGGTATTTCAAAGATACCCCACTGTAACCATTGTAATTTAGGAATTAATTTAGGGTTGTCACAAATTATGTCAAATCATTTTTTCTAGATAATGCAAGAGGTGGTGCCATAAGTATTGCACATGAATCAGCTAGAGTTTTAAAGGTATATCTCTCCATAGGGAGGACTTGGACTTGGTTTTAGACAGCTGATTGCCTACAACATATATTATCTTCTTCTTCTTCTTTTTTTTTTTGTAGAGACAGAGTCTCACTGTACCGCCCTTGGGTAGAGTACCATGATATCACACGGCTCACAGCAACCTCTAACTCTTGGGCTTAGGAGATTCTCTTGCCTCAGCCTCCCAATATTTTTTTGTTGCAGTTTGGCCAGGGCTGGGTTTGAACCCACCACCCTTGGCATATGGGGCCAGCGCTCTACTCACTGAGTCACAGGTGCTGCCCATATATTATCTTCTTAAGTGACCAAAGAGCTAAAAGAAAAGATGTTTTGGACCTAGTGTACTACTTATGGGGATAGCTCACCAAGGTGTCTCTCTTGGGCTAGTTCTTCTCTCCTAGTTGCTGTGGTAAAATCCAGTTATTCTGGCTACCCAAAGCACTGGGAGATCAAGCCCTCGTATGTAACCACCAGTTTACACAGATTTCCCAGTATGTTCTTCTTTGGGGATTTCCTATGGAATGGTTTCTCATTCTAAGCAATAAACTCCAATGTTCTCATGAGATCTTAGTCAACTAAGGTACCTTCCAGCAGGGAGGAAAAGTGTCCCTTCCCCTTCTAGATTTATCACATCCTTGTAAAGATCTTTTATACATTTTTGGTTACTCAGAAGAAGAATTTCAATGTGCCAAATTGAACTGAGCTTCAAAACCTGACCATATAAAAATCACAGTTTTGGCTTCAGCCATAGACATTCACTCCCTCCTGATAAAGAGAAGTGGTTTTCTCTTTAACCAGATTTCAAACAGGAGGAAAGATTGCAAACCTTAGCAAGTAAGATGAATGAAATCTTAACCTCAAAGAGTAAAACCACAAACTTGCCAATAGCATACTCTCTAGAGAAATAACAAACAAAACTTCTATCTTAAGCAGCAAAGCTTCAATTCCAGGAACCAGATCTCTTAAATTAAGTCCAGACCTTACCAGAGAAGGGGCCCATTGAAGGGCTCTTGCACACTCTGGTAGAAGCTGTTGGATGGAAACAGTCTTGCTGACTAGGTGTGCTAGACTGACCAAGTAGCCAGAATAAAAATAGAAGGCCCACTTGGGCCCCCTTTGTGGTCACCATGATGTTAATCTGAAATAGTGGAAGGGATTAGAATTTGGTTTTAAAGAGTATATTGTAGGAGATGGTGCACCAAGCTTGTGGGAGAAGTCACCGGGAGTGGGATAATCTTCTAGCCAGCATGGAGATATTTGGCTGCTTGGAGACAAGCCCTCAAGCAGCTGCACGTATTAATGAGTTGAAATTGGTTACCTGTTAGGAAGCAGCAGGGTGGGAGTTGAGTCTGGAGCCAGGAAAGAGCATGTAGTGATCATTGAGCATGTAACTCTGGTGCGTGGGCCCCCACACCTATTGTATAATGCTTCAATAAAAGGCCACTGTGGAGGTTGCTCAGGGCTCTCCCTGGGAATATATGGGAAGCCCCACTCTTGCAGACATTTGTATTTTCAATCCATGGTCCTTGCTGCTTTTATTCACATGGTGATGGGGTGCCCACAGCAGGCACCGGCAGTTCATTCCCATAAAAAGCTGGGAGTAGTCATCTGAGAAACATGGACTCCAGAGAAATGAAAGTCAGTGCTTTGAAGTTCAAAGTTAATGTTTCGCTTATATAGGCAGAAAAGAAATAAATTTAGTAGGCTTATAACATTTTCTATACAAGGCTGGCTTATGAATTATGGCAATTTAATTAGAAACATTTTGTTTTCTTTCCCATACAGCTTGTTTTTATTTCCTTTCCAATTTAAAAGAGTATACTACTTAACTTTCTGTCTTAAATAATGTGATAGTCATGGAAGACTTTGTGTGGGAGAGAAAAATGAGAAGTTAGTCTATCATACATATCAACAGTTAAGAGGGAAGGTGTCTTCCCTAACACCCTGTACACATCCCTGTACACTTTTCATGTACAGCAATTTATAAAACAATGTAGGTAAGGAAAAAGGCTAATCTGTAATCAGAGAGGCAAAGGTTAAAACTGCTTAGGTTACAACTGCCTGTTTTTGTGACTCTGATCCAATAAGCACATTCCATTAAGGCTCAAAATATTTTACAATTCCAACAGCTTAGCTTTTGAGTTACTTATTTTCACAGCTGTGAGAGATCTGCATTTGAAGATTAGGGGAGGACTGTGATATTGTGACATACATATTTGGTCTTCATCTGGAATAACACAGTCCTGGTGGAGAGAGGTCCATCCTAAAGTACAAATACTGCAACCAATGAGTAAGAAAACTCATTGTGATCAATGAGTGAGGAAACAGGGATAAGTACCATTGATGGAAGAAGGCTTCTTGGACTCAGGTTGATTGGACAGCAGACTAGGTGGGTACAAAGTGTCAGATGGCCACCATATTTGTAGGGAGCAGTGTGTCTCTGAGGTAGAAGGGTGAGTGATTTGGGGTTGTCAAAATTCAATATAAAAAGTTATTAGGGGGTTAGTATCTTTAAGATAATGTGAAAAGAAAGCACAAAAGCCAAAGATTTTATGTCCAGTCATGTTGCTTTTCAAGTAAAAAAATCAGAAGATAATTTTGAACATGCAACAACTCAATAAATATAATATGCCCATCAAACTTTCTTAAGGAAACTTCCAGAAGATAAATTCTAACCATCCAAGATATGACCAGGGAAACTTTTAAAAAAGGACTGTAAAGAGGATCAGAATATGCCACCCTAGAACATACCAAAAGGCATAAGGATTATTTTGAGCCAATGGCAATGGAGAATCAACAGATGCAGTAGAATTTTCTGTCTCTTTGAGGTAGATGCTTGCCCTGTAGCAAGGGAGGAAGAGTGATCCTTACCACTGAAGATGAAGAGATAACACCAAAATGTGTCCACATAAACATATTTTACTAAAACAACCCTTATCTTCCTTTAATTTCCTCATATATTTCCTAGTTACTTTTTCATGATACATGATCTCTTAAAGCCCAGAACCTCTTTCCTTTGTTCAAAGGATATACAAGTTCCCAAATCTAACTGCTTCTTGGAGGTTCACTTGTTTTCTATGAAGACGCATGTAAATATTCATAAAACTTGTGTGACTTTTCTCCAGCGAATCTGTTTAATTTTTAAGCCCCCATCACTGAACCTTAGTGAGTAGAAGAAATGCTTTTCCTCTTTGACAAATGGCAAGAAAAATCGAATATGTTGTACTGTAGAATTGAAACTTAAATTTGAGGACAGAGTTGTAGACAAGAATATAATTCGTGTACAGTTCACATGAAAGCGAGCTAGAACTTTAAGTAGCAGGTTCTTGGGTGTGTCAAACAGAATTGAAAGACACACCGCCAACTAACAACAAACACTAAAACAGATGAAGGTGGGCTGAGAACCGCTAAACTGCAGGCTAGAACCGCTCCTTTTAACAAGTGTGACCTACCGCCTGGGTTGCCACCCTCCTGGGCTACCGACTACCTGCCCCCTCCCTTTGAGACACACCTGGGGGTACCCGGCCAGTGTCCCTCAGCTGGAACTCCTTTTCCGACCAGGTGGGACAACTGGGATAAAATAGAAAAAAACACATTTGGAGTTGATTGAAAGACAAACAAAAGCTCTGCAAAGTTAAGACAAAGCTTGGGCGGCGCCTGTGGCTCAGTTGGTAAGGCGCAGGCCCCATATACCGAGGGTGGAGGGTTCAAACTCTGCAACCAAAAAATAGCCGGGCGTTGTGGCGGGTGCCTGTAGTCCCAGCTACTCGGGAGGCTGAGGCACGAGAATCGCTTAAGCCCACAAAAAAAAAAAAAAAAAAGTTAAGACAAAGCTCAACAATAGAGGGGTGGCAAAAACAGCTCACCCCCCCCAGCTCAAACTTTACCTTCTTATATATCCTATAAACTACATTCATCTATTGTGACTTTCTTTTTTTAATCTTTATTTTTCATCTCAACTGCTCCTGTGGGCTGGTCAGCACCGGCGCCATCTGACCTGTGGTTCTACCAGCTGCCTTTAGATAAATTCCTCCTTATGTTGAAATACCAGTTTTCTCTTGCTTGACTGATCTAAACTTTGTTCTGTCAATTTTTAACTGTTCCATCAGGGCTGTTTCCTCCTCTTCAATGGTCCCCCCACTTCATAAAGATATAGAAATTATGTAATTACTAAAAACTAGGAGGAGAAGAGGTGATGGAAATTCTGAGGTAGGTAAGTTCATCTCTCCCTTAGATTGCTTTATCTATGTTCATGGAGAGTCGATGTTTGTACTTTAGGCTGAAAAATCAAGGGCTGAACATTTAAAAAATTTTAAATAGATATATTGAGAAAGATAAAATTGACTAATACCAGAAACAGAGAAGGGGTGGCAGAGAAATAGGTAAAAACAGCAGTAAACATATTATTTTTTCCATTAGGTAAATCAACTAAATAAGAATAAGGAACTATGATGTATTTTTAAAAAAAAAGAAATGAGATAAGCATATGAATAGGTTGTCAACTTTATTAGTTTGCAATAAATGCAAATATAAACAATTCTACAATGCCATGGCATACCCACAAGGAGAACTAAAATGACAAAGGGATACAGTACCAAGTTTGGTGAGGCTGTGGAGCAATTGTACATCTTATCACTGCTGACGGGATTATAAATTGGCAATGCCTTTTGGTAAACCTGGCAATATATACTAAATTGCACATGAGCAAGTCTGTGTGTGTATGTGTGTGTATACCCAAGAGAAATGTATACTGTGTTCACCAAATGAAGTGTACAAAAATGTTCATAGCTGCCATATTCAAACTTGAATCTGGAAACTACTCAAATATTCATCACCTGTAGAATGATAAGTGGTTGATTTGTACATTCTGACTGATTTTACAGCAATTGGAATAAGCAAATTACAAACCTATACAACAATGATAAATCTTATAGATACAAAATTAGGCCAAGGAAGTTGGACATAAAAATGTATGTGTTCGGGAGGCTGAGGCAGGAGAATCGCTTAAGCCCAGGAGTTAGAGGTTGCTGTGAGCTGTGTGAGGCCACGGCACTCTACTGAGGGCCATAAAAGTGAGACTGTCTCTAAAAAAAAAAAAAAAAAAAAAGTATGTGTTGTATTTTTCTATTTTTATACAATACAAACAGGCAAAGTTAATTTCTAGAAGGGTAGCCTTAGAAGAGTGGTAACTGGAAGCAGTGAGAGGAGTGTTTCTAGGATATTGGTCACATCGTGCTTCTCAATCTGGGTGATGATGTCATTGATGTGTTTTCAGTTCGTGAAAATGTATCCAGCTGTACCCTCAGATTTTTGTATTTTTCTGTATCTATGTTATACTTTGTGAATAAGTATGATAGCCACCACAAAATAGAAAGAATTTTGCCGCGGACCGCCGGTCGATGGGCCTCAGTCCGAGGGTGCTCAGGGCGAACGGTACAGGTTGGTTGAGAGGTCGACGCAGGATAAATGACAGACTGCTACACAGCAAAGTGATGAAGGAAGCAGCTGTACTTTACTGAATTTTGAGTTGATATTTATACATTTTTGACAAAGCATTACAAATTACAAAAGGTATTTTTACAACTTGCTGAGCCTTACAAGTTATTATCTAACCTTGTAGATGTGAGTATTCAACCATCCCACTTGCACAATGTCCTGCCCGCAAGGGGTTTTGCCCGCAAGGGGTTCTGTCCGCAAGGGGGAATAAAGGTTATTGGTTATCAGTTGTGTCTTTCACTACCCCTTATCTAAGTAAATGCTTCAAAGGTTAAAGTTTTAAAACGTGAAAATTTTTTCTTTATAACTACTAGTATTAGTAATAATTCACAAATTATTTACTTCTAATGTGATTAAAAGATTTCATATATGTGTGGGTTATGTAAGTGATTATAGTATTAGGAAATATATGAAATGTAAAGGTATGTGGAAAGTTTTAAGTCGTGGGTGGCTGTGGGTGGTGTAAGCACATATCTGGATGGAACATCTTGTTTGCTGCTCCTGCATTGTCTCAATTCACTGACATTTATGATAGGGGCGTGCTATTGCACCGTTCCCCCTGGAGACACTGAGTCTCCACAGGCATTCTTACTATGTTTAATTATGGATCAGTAAGTCATTATGTTTATTCTTAGTTTCTAAAGACAATCAGGCATTCAACTGAACAGACAGGTTTCATTCACAGGCATTCCTCAGGCTTTATGCCGCACCTTAAGTAATTACGTTCAACAAACAGCATGCTAGGCAACTTCTGCGCTGCTGTGCATACTAGGGGTGCTGGGGGTTTCGCTCCGGGGAGCACAGACCACCTACCCATGCGTTTTACAACGCGGACAGCGCCACCTCGCTGCGGCTTGATGCCGAGGGTGCGGCAGAATTTAATGCAGGAAATTGACTACACAGGTGATGGAAGAAATTGAGAAGTGAAAGCCTTGACACCCAACTAAGAAATTAGCAAGAGAATAAAATAATGACCCCCTCCAAAGCTGAAGGAGTAAAGGCAATATTTTTGGAGTGCTCTTCTTGGTTAGATCTTGACCTTGGCCTTCCATGTCCTTGACCTACTCAGTTTTAGCAAGTATCTTGTTAAGGCATTTTAACAAGAATCCCCCCACCCTTGATATCTGATCAAATTCCTCAACATCCTTACCTTTTATATCTGAGTTTTGAGGTTGTCTTTAACAAGAATCCTGTTAAAGGGCTGTGCCTGTGGCTCAAAGGAGTAGGGCACTGGCCCCATATGCTGGAGGTGGCGGGTTCAAACTCAGTCCTGGCCAAAAACTGCAAAAAAAAATAAAAGAATCCTGTTAAGCCAGTTTAACAAGAATCTCTTGCCCTTGATGTGTAATCAGGTTCCTCTTTTTTTTTAGACCAGCTGTTGCCCTGGGTAGAGTGCTGTGGCATTACAGCTCACAGCAACCTCCAACTCCTGGGCTTAAGCGATTCTCTTGCCTCAGCCTCCCAACTAGCTGGGACTACAGGCACCCACCACAACGCTGGCTATTTTTTAGTTGCAGTTGTCATTGTTTGGCAGGCCCGGGCTGGATTCGAACCTGCCAGCTCTGGTGTATGTGGCTGGCGCCTTAGCCTCTTGAGCTACAGTTGCTGAGCCTAATCAAGTTCCTCTTAATAATTTTCTATCACTGACCCCTTCCCTCTGCTGGTTGGCTATAAATCCTTGGCTGTCCTTGCTGTATTTGGAATTAACTCAGTTCTTGTACTGAGATCTTTCTTCCCTACTGCAATAGCTTGAATACAGTCTGTTTTGCTATTTATTTATTTCTTTGTCTTGCTGTTTTTAACAAGTGTCTGGCATATAACTTTTTGTTACGCTAGGCATTAGAGTCGTTCTGCAGAAGCGAAACCACGGTAGCCATATCTGGAGACACAGATGAAGCCCCTGCCAGGGCTGCCGCAGGAAGTAGAAGGGGCAGAGGAGGCACATACTAGCTTCTCTTTCTCTTCCTAAGCTCCAGTCTCCTGTCCCGATCTCACATTGGCTGAACCTGCTTTTAACCCTTTTATCTACTTTCTCTTCTAATCTCTTATCGTTTGTCTGTTACTCATTCTACCCATGTAGACCAGTATGTGGGTACTGTACCCTGCCAGAGAAATCAATTCTTTCTCTTTAAACAGTTTAAGGCTTGAAAATATCTGAAGCTTCAATACAGCACAAAGAAAATTTTCACAATTAAGGAAGAAATAAGTCTCTTGTTCAATGTTAATTACGTAAAGTAAATATGTGACAGGAAGCAATGTGAATTCAATTCCTGCTTTATTTCTTTTTTCTACAAAGAAAGTTTGTTGACTTAAAAAGGTAAGAGAACAGATCAGGCATGGGGGCTCACACCTGTAATCCCAGCACTCTGGGAGGCTGAGGTGGATGGACTTCCTGAGCTCACAGGTTTGAGACCAGCCTGAACAAGTATGAGACCCCGTCTCTAAAAAATAGCCAGGTGTTGTGGCAGGTGCCTATAGTCCCAGCTACTGGGGAGGCTGAAGTAAGAGAATGCCTACAGCCCAAGAGGTTGCTGTGAGTTATGATGCCACGGCACTCTACCAAGGATGACAAAGTAAGACTCTGTCTGAAAAAACAAAACAAAACAAAAAACCAAAAAAGGTAGGATGACTTTTTTTTTGAGACAGAGCCTCAAGCTATCACCCTGGGTAGAGTGCCGTGACATCAGAGTTCACAGCAACCTCCAACTCCTGGGCTCAAGCGATTCTCCTGCCTCTGCCTCCCAAGTAGCTGGGACTACAGGTGCTGGCCATAATGCCCGGCTATTTTTCAGTTGCAGCCATCATTGTTGTTTGGTGGCCCTGAGCTGGATTTGAACCAGCCAGCTCAGGTGTATGTGGCTGGTGCCTTAGCCGCTTGATCCACAGGGGCCGAGCTGGTAGGGTAACTTTTAAGAGAAATGGAAAAATGAAGGTGAGTAAAGAAATTATCAAAGAAAATATTATTATGTTTTTTTGTTTGTTTGTTAGCTTTTTTGATCCACCCGCCTTGGCCTCCCAAGTGCTGAGATTATAGGTGTGAGCCACCATGCCCGGCCAGAAAATGTTTAACGTTTATAAGAAAGAGGATGTGTTCTGTGCATTCTGTATGACCAAGCAGCATATTTCAATCACCCCCCAAAAATATTTTATAAAAGTTTATTTAAGAAGTCATTATTGGGGTGGTGCCTGTGGCTCAGTGAGTAGGGCGCCGGCCCCAATGCCGAGGGTGGCGGGTTCAAACCCAGCCCCAGCCAAACTGCAACAAAAAAAAAATGGCGGGCGTCTGTAGTCCGAGCTGCTCGGGAGGCTGAGGCAAGAGAATCGTGTAAGCCCAAGAGTTAGAGGTTGCTGTGAGCCGTGTGATGCCACGGCACTCTACCCGAGGGCTGTACAGTGAGACTCTATCTCTACAAAAAAAAAAAAAAAGTCATTATTGAAAAAGAAAATTGTGTTTATTTGGACCAAACATTAAGATGCTTAAATCCAGTGCTTTACTTGACCAAATTACTGACACGGTTGCAGAAAAAGGAAAAGGACTTTGTTTATGGACTTACCTTGATCTCAATAAGGCATTTTCCCTTTCTGTTTGGATAACTTAGAGTGATATAATATGAATTGCTGATACATTAAGGCAGAATAGAAATCGGCTGATCAGCCATATGCAGAATTTCCTGATAAGTGGAAATCAACCTGGACATTTTTATTAGCATCAAGCCAGTTTCTGTTCCTGGCCTTGTAATTGAGATTTCCTTTTAAAATTGACTGTGGTATAAATAGAAGGATGATGAAATGATCGACTAGTTGAATGGCAGCAAACTGAAATAGAAGGTGAATATATTGCATCCCCAAATTAGAATTTAAAATATATTCTCAGAGGGACATTGGCAAGATGGCAGAATAGGAGGTTCCAGCCCATGTGCCCACAAAAACATCAATTTAACCATCACCTACGGATGAAAATGCTTTCAGAAGAGCATTACAAAAGCATATAAAAATATGAACCTCACTAATAAGGATAAACACAGATAATAATAAAACGACATAATACTGTAATAGTGATGTGTAAATAAATTTTAGCTTCAGTGTAAAAGTTAAAAGACAAAAGTATGAAGAATAACAATAACTACAAAAAGTAGTTAAGGGGTACACACTATAAAAAGAAGTATATTCTGACATTAATAACAGAAAGTGTGTGTGGGAGAGAGTAAAAGTGTAGAGTTTATGTATGTGTTTGGAACTAAGTGGTTATCAACTCAAAGTAGACTGGTATAACAGTAAAAAATTAGATGCAAACCTCATGGTAACCACTCCCCCCACCCACAAAAAACCCCATAGTAGATTAGAAAAAAAATAAAGAGAAAAGATTAAGAGCATACACTAGAAAACAATCACCAAATCATAAAGGAAAAGTGACAAAGGAACAAAAGAACTACTAAACTAGCAGAAAACAATTGACAAAATAGCAATAGTAAGTCCTCACTTATCCATAATTACTTTAAATGTAAATTAAGCTCACCACTCGAAAGTTATAGAGTGGCTGAGTAAATTTAATAAAAAAGATCCAATTATATGGTATCCATAAGGTATCCAATTATATGGTATCCATTCAATTTAGGCTCGGTGCCTGTGGCTCAAGAGGCTAGGGTGCTGGTCACATACACTGGAGCTGGTGGGTTCGAATCCAGCCTGGGTCTGCCAAACAATGACAACTGCAACCAAAAAATAGCCGGGTGTTGTGGCGGTTGCCTGTAGTCCCAGCTACTTGGGAGGCCGAGGCAAGAGAATCGCTTAAGCCCAAGAGTTGGAGGTTGCTGTGAGCTGTGATGCCACAGCACTCTACCCAGGGAAACAGCTTGAGACTCTGTCTAAAAAAAAATAGATACTCAATTTAGATTTTTGTTTTTGGTTTTTTTTGGCCGGGGCTAGGTTTGAACCCGCCACCTCCGGCATATGGAACCGGCGCCCCACTTGTTGAGCCACAGGTGCTGCCCAATACTCAATTTAGATTTAAGGACATAGTCTAAAAGGTAGAGATGGAAAAAGTATTTCATGCTAATGGTAACAATGGGAGCTGAGGTAGCTAAATTTACATTAGACAAAATAGACTCTAAGTCAAAAACTGTCACATATGACAAGATCATTAGGTAATAATAAAAGGGTCAATTTAGCAAGAAGATATTATAATCATATATGCATCCAACCTCGAAGCACCTAAATACATTATATAAAATAAAAACTGATAGATCTGAAGTGAAAAATAGCAATATAACAATAGCAGAAGACATCAATATCCCACTAACAATAATAGAACATCCAGGCAGAAAATGAATACAGACACAGCAGAGCTGAACAGCACTATAGACCAAATGGATCTAACAAACACACACAGAACCCACCCAACCTTTGTAGAATACATGTTCTTCTCAAGCAAACACAGAATATCCTCCAGCATAGACAACAGGCTTAGTCACAAAACAAGTCTTAACAAATTCAATTGGATTAAAATCATATCAGGTATCCTTTTCAACCACCATGGAATGAAACTAGAAATCAGTGACAAAAGCAAAACGAAAAATTCACAAGCACATAAAAATTAAACCACACCCTCTCGAACAATCACTGAGTCAATGAAGAAATCTAAAGAGAAATTAGAAAATGTCGTGAAACAAATGCAAATGAAAGGACAACATCCCAAAACTATGGATGCAGTAAAAGTAGTACTAAGAGGGAAATTTGTAGCAGTAAATACCCACATTAAAAAAAGAAGAAAGTGGAGACTGGGCACAGTGGCTCACACCTGTAATCCTAGCACTCTGGGAAGCTGAGGCGGGTGGATTGCCTGAGGTCACGGATTGGAGACCAGCCCAAGCAAGAGTGAGACCCCATCTCTAAAAAAATAGCCAAGCATTGTGGTGGGCGCCTGTAGTCCCAGCTACTCCGGAGGCTGAGGCTCGCTTGAGCCTAAGAGTCTGAGGTTGCTGTGAACTATGATGCATGGCATTCTACTAGGGGTGAGAAAGTGAGACTCCGTCTCAAAGAAAAAAAAAAAAAGGAAAACGCTATGGATTCCACCAAAAAAACCCTGTTAGAACTAAGAAACAAATTCAGCAACATTGCAGGATGCAAGTTCAACACATAAAAATCCACTGTTTCTATATCTAAACAATGAATTATCTGAAAAGAAAGTTAAGAATACAATCTTGTTTATAATAACATCATAACTAATAAAACACGAATAAACTTAACCACAGAGGTGCAAGACCCGTTGAAAACTGTAAAACCCCAGTGAAAGAAATTAAAGCAGATGCAAATAAATAGAAACACATGCTGAGTTCATAGACAGGAAGCATAAATATTGTTAAAATGTCCACGCTACCCAAAGTGATCTACGGATGTAACGCAATTCCTATCAAAGTCACAGTGATATTTTTCACAGAAATAGGAAAAAAAATCCTAAAATATATATGAATCCATAAAAGACTCCAAGTAGTGAAAATAATTTTCAGCAAGAACAAGACTGGAGACATCACCTTTGTGATTTAAAATGTATTATACTCTTTTACCAAGGAATCACCAATCACAGGCCACATTTGCACCAGGATGGACCAGGTCATCACTGAGAAGTACTGGACATGCCTGGGCAGTGACTCCCGTATGAGCAAGCATGTGTGTAAGAAGATCATAATTATTCCCAGCAAGAAACTCTGCAATAAGATAGCAGGCTTGCTATTACCCAACAGCAAAAAAAAAAAAAAAAGACCTGATTAAAAAACGGGCAAAGGAATTGAATATACTTTTCTTCAAAGCAGATGTCTTCATGACCAACAGATATATGAGAAGGTGCTCAATGTCAGTAATCATGAGAGACATGCAAGTCAAAATCACAATGAGATACTATCTCACACCTGTTAGAATGGCTATTACATGTATAAAAAAAAAAAACAAAGATAAAAAACGTTTTGTTAGTGAGGATGTGGAGAAAAGGGAGCCCTAGACAGAGTGTATAGGAATTTAAATTTTTATTATGTAACCAATATGGAAGAGAGTACAGAGGTTCTTCAGAAACTTAAAAATACGACTAAGTAAGTTCCAGCAATCCCCTGCATATGCAGCCAAAGGAAATAAAATCAGTACCTTGAAGAGATAATCTGCATGCCCACGTTCACTGCAGCATCATTCACAGTAGCCATGACATTGAAGCAACTTAAATGTCCATTGAATAATATGTCCATGAATGAATAAATGTCCATGAATGAATAAAGAAAATGTTGCTTATACAAACAGCAGAACATTATTCAGCCTTGGCAATTCGGGACAAGTGTAATACTATAAAACTGAAGGGCTTTATGGTAAGTGAAATGAGCTAGTCACTGCAGGACAAATACCACATGGTACCACTCACATGATAAATCTAAAATCATCAAACTCAAAGCAGAAGTGGAGTGCTGGTTGTCAGAGGATTGAGGGGGGAGTAAAATGTTATCAAATAGCACTGCATGCTACAGAGAATGCTTTCATCAGAGGACGAGTCAATGGATACGATAACCTTCACTTTGTCTTATTTTAAGAAGTGCCACCCCAACCATTAGCAACCACCGTCCTCATCAGCCAGCAGCTGTCAACATCAAGGCAGGCCCTTCTCTGAGCAAAATGATTAAGACTCACTGAAGGCTTAGCCTTCGATGACTGGCTAGAGATTTTAGTAATAAAGCATTTTTAGTTAAGGTATGCACACTTTTTAAAGACATATTGTTATTGAACATTTAATAGACTACAGCCTACTGTAAACGTAACTTCTATGTGCACCAGGAAGCCTGACAGCTTGGGTGACTCACTCTGCTGTGATATTTGCTTTATTGTGGTGGTCTAGAACCAAATTTGCAACATCTCCAAGGTATGCTAAAGAGGGCAGAAGAAAACTATTGGAGGTGATGGATAGGTTTATGTCATAAATTGTGGTGATAGATTTATACTTAGTTCCAAACATATCAAGTTTGTACACTAAACACATACAGCTTTGCTATGTGAGTTATACCTTGATAAAGTGGCTTAAAAATATATTTTTGGCCAAGTAGAGTGGCTCACACCTGTAATTCCAGCACCCTGGGAGGCTGAGGTGGGAGGATCCTTTGAGCTCAGGAGCTCAAGATCCGCCTGAAGAAGAGTGAGACCCCGTCTTTACTAAAGATAGAAAAATTAGTGGGGTATTATGGCAGACACCTGTAGTCCCAGCTACTTGGGAGGCTGAGGCAGGATAATCACCTGAACTGAGATGAGATCATAGCACTGTAGCCTAGGGAAACAGAGTAAGACTTTGTCTCAAAACATATATGTATACATATTTATATTAAGTTGATTAGGCTGCATATAAAAAGATAATATATAAAATTGATAAATCTACAAGAACACTTTTCTTGAATTTAAAAACTTTAGTTGCACAATAATTGATTTCGGGAGATTGGTTTAGCAGCAATGCAAATGAGAAGAAAAGACTTAGAGTTTGAAAAGCCCCAGCAGCATGATGTAATTATCAACAAACTATAAAATGTTCGTAGTGTGAATCAATAAAAGTGCAAGATTTGTGTCAGGGATGGAGAGAGTTATGTTCTGCTCTGCTCTGGGTAAAGACAACAGAAAATACTACACTAAATGTTTCAGGCTCCATCTATAAAGATAGCTAGACTAAGGTGGAGAATGACTATGATAGTAAAGGGATTTGCTAAGGGACTGAGCAAAATAGACCATTCATTTGCATCACAAAGAATCTAAATTACAGACGCGATTTACTCCTGTTTACTGAGTTTATATCTGAGCTACCAGGATTGTGCAAATCTCATTTTCTTTACTTCCATAATCATGGATTTAAATGTAAATGTATTACTTGTTCATATAAAGACTTCTTTGAAGGACCAGCTTTGTAATAATCCTAGGTGATCCAGTTAGCTTTTTTTTTTTTTTTTAAATAGAAAGAAATGATTGTAAATGCTTAGTTCCCACTTGGATAGAAATCTTTTTTTTTTTTTTTGAGATAAATTTTATGTATTATACAAATACAAAGTCTTACTAAATAATGTACTACGGTCCATTATTTCACTTCCAAGAAACAGAGTTGACAGTGGTGTCCTTTCAGATTCACCCAAACAAGTTTCAACTTTCTTGGCTTATTGGTATTGCTGGGGGGATTTCATTTATGTTAGTCCACACAGGAAAAAAAAAAATCTTTGGAAAACTCCCAAAGCAAGATTTTGTTCAGGATACTGTCTCTCGTGTGATAGAGGGCACAAAAATGTTTGTATTCCTGGATGGTGAAAAAGTATGCACATGTGGAGTATATTTTCTGAATTTGCTCTCTTCTTAAATTTGCATAATTTGAAATAGACAATATTTTTCTTCCTATGAATCTTAAGAGAGTGGCAGTCAAAGAAAAATTCAAATTTCACTCAATAAGGAGAGTTTTAGAGCCAAGCTCAGTATTATGCTTCTAGTTTTAGATACTTGGGAGGCTGAGGCAGGAGGATAGCTTGAAGTTGGGAGTTTGAGGCTGCAGTGTGCTATGATCACACCTGTGAATAGCCACTGCACTCCAGCCTGGGCAATATAGTGAGACTCCAAAGTAAAACAGAAATAATCTTTAGAGTTTTAGGTTAGAAGTCCCTTAACCATGAATTTCAAAAGAGTTTATTTTAGTTTGTATAGTTAAATCCAACTAAAGGGAAAATAGAAATAGTGCAAAGAGAGATAAAATAATCCCATCATCATATTCTTACCAGAAAAGAAAACATTAAAAACAATATACAAATAGTCCAAGGAAAATTATTTACACATTTAGATTCCTATTAACAGTTTTGCTATTTCCAATTGCTTGTTCTACTAATCTTTAGTTAGTAATCTTCTTTTACCAAGTCATCTGCTCCTCAACAAGAACAGGCCTGGAAATCTTCAGGATGGTGATGTCAGTTTCAACTGACACGTATCCACATCCCCGTAGTTCTCAGAGTCAATTCTTTCCTGTAAGGCTCTGATGTGGGCCTTTGATGTTTGATCAAGAAAACCCAATATCTGGTTTGTGGCTTATAGTAAATACAATGCTTTTGATCAGCTCTCACGTGAGGACAGAAACTACCTGTTGATAACAAGACATGTTTATCTAGCAATAGAGAATATTGAAGTAAAGTGCATCAGTACATGGGTCTGCCTCACTGTTTTTTAAGTACTTAGTCCATGATGGTCATAAGTGGAAGAATGTACCATCAACAATGAAGATATTTGCAAATATCCAGGGCATTGCCATACTTTCTGTAAAGTATGTGTTATGATCTATAATAAATGATAAGGGTAATTAAAATCTAGAAATGAATCTTTTAGAAGTTATTTTGTTCATAGTCCTTGAACATAAATCCCAGTATGCTTTTATCATCCTGAAAGGACACAATTACTAAAATGTATTTGTGTTAACAATAATTGCCGTAATCCATTTGGGCTTCTCTAACAAAACATGTAAGCTGGATAGCTTGTGAACAACAGAAATTTATTTTTCATAATTCTGGAGGCTGGGAAATCTAAGATCAAGGCATGGGCAGATTTAGTGTTTGATGAGAATCTGCTTTCTGATTCATAGATAGTGTGTCTCATTGTGTCCTAACTAGCTGTCTGAAATCTCTCTTTGTTTTTTAAATATTTTTTTGTTGTTGTTTTTAGTTTATAGAGATGAGATCTTATGTTTGCCCAGACTGGTCTTGAACTCCTAAATTCAAGTAATCCTCCCGCCTCAGTCTCCCAAGTACATATAGCTATAGGTATATACCCCATACTCAGCTGCTGGGGTATCTTTTACAAGGGCACTAAGCCCAATTATGAGGGATCTTCTCTCATAACCTAATGGACTCCCAAAGGCCCTATCTCCTAATATCTGAATGACAGGATAGCATTTCAACATCTGAATTTTGGCGGGGCATAAGACTCAGAGCAAAGTAAGAATTACTGCATATCTGTACAAAATTAACCTGTGGTATCTTAAGCTCCTCTATTAAATCTAATAGCTGTCTCCACACTCCCCCTGCACCCAGACAGGACAGCTCTATAATACAATTAAGCTAATTTAGAAAATAGAGGCCATATTTCAATCATGTAAGTGGATACTCATACATTAATCTTTTATTGATCAGATATTCTAATATTGACATTGTTTGGATCTTTGATTTGAGATAGTTGGTCATCTTATTTTCTTTTATTAAAACTCAGCATATAGGCATCATTAAATCCACTGAAATCATTATCTGAGTCCTCCCTACACTTCACTAAGCTACCAAAGACTCTGAACATCTATTTCCAGAGAATATCTATCATAGCCAGATATAGAAGAATTAAAACACACCACAGAAAAAGACATTGAAAGCAAGGGTAAGGTAAAATTGGTCTATCCTTACAATGAAATGAATTACTTTCATAAAATAAATATGTTCAAAATGTCAAGGTTACCTGTGAATTATAAGCAGATGCATTTATAACTCCCTAAGGGAGCTGGGTGCCATAGCACGTGCTTATAGCTCCAGCTATTCCAGCAATATGTAAATCTAGCAATGTATAAATTATTTGTTGAGCATAACCCCAAGAGTGTAGTGTTGTTTGAATATTAGAAAACTAGTTGATGTAATTCACCCTATTAATAAATTCAGTGGGAAAAATTATGATCTTCTCAATCAAAATAGACAATTAATAGGCCAGAGGTTGTGGTGGGCACCTGTAATACCAGCTTCTTGGGAGGCTGGGGCAAGGATTGCTTGAATCCAAGAATTTGAAGTTGCTGTGAGCTAAGATGCCATGGCAATCTACCGAGGACAACCAAGTGAGACTTCTGTCTCAAATAAGTAAATAAATAAATAAATAGCTGGTCATTGTGGGGGGTGCCTGCAGTCCTAGCACTTGAGCCCAACAGTTTGAGGTTGTTGTGAGCTATGACGCCATGGCACTATACCAAGGGTGACAAAGTGAGACTCTGTCTCAAAAGAAAAAAAGAAAAAAAAAACCCAAACAAAGTAACAGTTAAAAAGAATTATTTTTATAGAGACAGTCCCACCCTGTTGCCCAGGCTGAAGAACAGTGTTGTGCTTATACTGCAGCCTTGAACTCCTGGACTCAAGTCATCCTGCCAACTCATCTTCTTGAGTAGCTGAAATTACAGGTGTGTACCACCATGCCCAATACCAAAATAGACAATATGATAAATTTGAGAACATTTAGCAATCTTTCTGTCATACTATCCTTATTCTAAAAACAAACAAATGAACAAACATACAAAAAACTGTAAAAACTCTACAATAACCACGCTTAGTAATTAAATATTGAGGCTTGGTGCCTGTAGCACAGTAGTTATGGTGCTAGCCACATACACCGCAACTGGCAGGTTTAAACCCGGCTCACACCAGCTAAATAACAATGACAACTGCAGCAAAAAACAGCCAGGTCTTGTGGTGAGTGCCTGTAGTCCCAGCTACTTGGGAGGCTGAGGCAAGAGAATCACTTAAGCCCAAGAGTTTGAGGTTTCCGTGAGTTGTGTGTGACGCCACAGCATTCTACCGAGGCAACATAGTGAGACTCTGTCTCAAAAATAAATAAATAAATAAATAAAATGCAAGGGCAAAGAACATCTAATGCTGTTTTAAAAATAATATATAAGCATTTTTTTGTCATTATATGTCATTACTTATTATAAAACTGTGGTCCTTATGATAGTATGGCATTATAATCATAGAGAACTTGAATGGTGAAGTAGATAGAATAGAAAACCCAGAAACAGACTCCTGCATATGTGGGTACTTATGATGAAACTGGACCTGCAGAATTTGTCTGTTTAATAAATAGTGCTGGGTCAATTGGATAGCATAAAAAAAAAAAGATGAAAAAGTCCAATATGGCACCATACGAAAATTTAATTCTAGGTTGATTATTGGCCCAAATATGATAAGCAAAACTGGAAAGCTTTTAGAAGGCAATATAAACATAAATATTCATGACCTCAGCATTGGGAAAATTTTCTTAAACAAGAAACACTAACCATAACTGATAAAATTGATAAATTAAGCTACATTAAAAAGAACTTCTGTTCATCAAACATATTATAAATATAGTGAAATATAGCACCACAGAATTAAAGAAAATATTTGAAGACTTATAACTGATAAAATATCTAGATGATATAATGGCTTTGTACAAACCACCATGCCCAGCCCTGATTTCTGGATTTTAGTCCAGTAAGACCTGTGTTGGACTTCTACATTTATAGAACTACAAGATAATAAATTTGTTTTAAGATTGCCAAACCGAGATCCGGAGAGGAAAGAGGAACTTCCCCAGTAACTGAGGGAAGATGGAAGAGCTGAGCCGACCCCTGGCTAGTAGCTTTTCTGTCTGAAGATCTGAACAGCACAGCTGCCCCACACCCCAGCCTGTCCCAGTACAAATCCAAGTACAGTTCCTTGGAGCAAAGTGAGCAGCGCCGCTGGTTAGTGGAACTGCAGAAATGCAAGCGGCTGGATTATGTGAACCATGCCGGAAGACTGGCTGAAGATGACTGGACAGGAATAGAGAGTGAAGAAGAAGATAAGAAAGATGATGAAGAAATGGACATTGACGGTGGCAAGAAGTGACCAAAAGGCTATGCTAATCAACTGATGCTCTCCGAGTGGTTAATTGATGTGCCTTCGGATTTGGGGCAGGAATTGTGGTGTGGTCGTGTGCCCTGTTGGAAAAAGAGCCCTTATTGTGGCATCCAGGGGCTCTACCAGTGCCTACACCAAGAATGGCTACTGTGTCAACAGCGTTTCCTCTCTTCTGCCAGGAGGCAACAGGCAAAACTCAACAACAGCAAAGACTACACCATTCTGGATTGCATTTACAGTGAGGTGAACCAGACCTACTATGTTCTGGATGTGATGTGCTGGCGGGGACACCCTTTTTATGACTGCCAGACTGATTTCCGATTCTACTGGATGTATTCAAAGTTACCAGAAGAAGGACTGGGAGAGAAAACCAAACTCAATCCCTTTAAATTTGTGGGGCTAAAGAATTTCCCCTGTACCCCTGCAAGCCTGTGTAAGGTGCTTTCTATGGATTTCCCTTTTGAGGTAGATGGACTTCTCTTCTACCACAAGCAGACCCACTACAGCCCCGGAAGCACTCCCTTGGTGGGCTGGCTGTGCCCCTACATGGTGTCTGATGTCCTTGGTGTAGCTGTGCCAGCTGGCCCACTAACACCAAGCCAGAATATGCTGGGCACCAACTCCAGCGGATTATTGAGCATAAGAGGAGCCAGAAGGAGGGCATGGAGGAGAAACTCACTCACAAGGCTTCTGAGAACGGGCACTATGAGTTGGAGCACCTATCTACCCCCAAGCTGAAGAGCTCTCCCTATAACCCAGACCATGCTGAGAGCCTCATGGAGAATTAAGAGGGAAGGCCCCTGAGGGAGTCACGGATGGTACTTGGCCCAGAAGGAAGACTGGGGAAGAGGATGGTAACAAGAGATGACTTCATTTTAGAGTGGACTTTTCAAAGCCACTCCAGCTGGAAATAGCTTATCTTCAATCTGAAATGCTGGCTCTAAGAGGGGGAGGCATTCCCACATTGGGTGGCATTCAGATTGATTTGAGCAGCTCCTACCTTGATAAGTGTATCCTAGATCTACAATGTAAATGTATGTACTTCTTAAGAAAAATAAATAAATAAATTTGTTTTAAGCCACCAAGCCACCAATTTGTTGTAACTTACTATAGAAGCAGTAGGAAACTAATACATCTGGGTAAGTATAAAATTATAAATATGAAGGTAAGGAAGTGATGTAAAATGTCGTGGTAGGCATCACCTCTGAGCAGGATTGAAAGGGATGTAGGAACAGGAGAGAGGCCTTGGAAAGGTAGCAGGTGGTGGCAATGATCTTCTTTTTTTTTGAGACAGAGCCTCAAGCTGTCACCCTGGGTAGAGTGCTGTGCCATCACAGCTCACAGCAACCTCCAACTCCTGGGCTCAAGCGATTTTCCTGCCTCCGCCTCCCAAGTAGCTAGGACTATAGGCGCCTGCCACAACACCCGGCTAATTTTTGTTTGCAGCCATCATTGTTGTTTGGCAGGCCCAGGCTGGATTTGAACCCGCCAGCTCAGGTGTATGTGATTGGCACTTTACCTGCTTGAGCCACAGGCGCCAAGCCAGTAATAATCTTCTTGACTTAGGTTGCAGTTACCCAGGGTTTTGCTTTCTAACTATACTTCAAACTTCATACATTTATATTTTTCTCCAGTGGGTTATATATCACAATTTCTTTTTAAAAGAGGGGGGAAAATGTTCTGCCTTCCCAGGTAAGAGATAAAATTATTATTTTTTAAGACTAGTCAAGTGAAGTTGTGAGAAGGGGAAAGGTAGAACAAGAAATTCCATCTGTAACTGGCTGTGAACAATACCTTCTGACAACAGATAAAATTCTTTGTTTTGTTTTTGTTTTTTTTTTTTAAAGAGATGACTTCTGAACTTTTGATGCTGGAATTTTTTTTTTTTTTCTGAGAGAGGGGGCCGAAAGGGGAAGAGAGAGAGAGAGAGAGAGAGAGACTGACTCTCACTATGTTCTATGTTGCCCAGGCTGGTCTCAAATGATCTTCCCACTGCATCCTTCAGAAGTGGAACTATAACAGGTATGTATGACCATGCTGCCTGATGCTAGAAATTTTCAGGATACCACACAGAGGAAACCAGGCACTATCATTCCAAAAGTTCTTCTAGGAGGGTCAGGTGTGGTGACTCACACCTGTAATCCCAGCACTCTGGAAGGCTGAGGTGGGGTTGCAGGCCTCCTGAGGTCAGGAATTCAACACCAGCCTGAGCAAGAGTGAGACCCCATCCCTACTAAAAATAGAAAAACCAGCCAGGCACTGTGGCAGGCCCTTGTAGTCCTGGCTACCCGGGAGGCTGAGGTAAGAAGGATTGCTTGAGAACAGGAGTATGAGATTGCTGTGAGCTATGATGCCACAGCACTCTACCCAGGGAGACAGAGCAAGACTCTGTCTCAAAAAAAAAAAAAAAAAAAAATGCTTTTCTTGAGCAAATAAGGAAAGTGAGCGCATATGATGGAAATAAAATGGGGTCAAGCGAGGGCCAATATGATGCAGCTGGTCTGTTTGGTTCAGGACCTGCCTGACCTTTGCCCCCGTTTCCCATTCTTACTGTTTTGTAAATTTAGTTCCCATCCTAAAGATGCCTATTTTGAGTAGTTTAGGTGGATTGATTTAGGAGATTAACTTTTGAATTGGAATGTTATTTTGGGTCATGAGTTATGCTGATTATTGTTTACTGGGTCCTGGGTTCTGTTGATAATTGTTTAAGAAGGGTTAACATGGTCTTCATTTTGAACTTGAATATATAAAAGTATAATGTTGGAAATGGAACAACAGAATGGTCTTAGAGAGGCTACTCTCACTGTTCTCCAGAATCCCTTTGGTGGCACTATTTCCATCTCTGCATATTGGCTGACAGTCACAGGTGGCCAGACCCCTTCATCCAGCAACAAAAGGAAGGGTGAAGGGCATTCCTCAATTGACCTAAGTGGCTTCTCAGTTATCCAGCAACAGCTCAGTGTTTCCTATACTGTAAAACCCTTTGCCAGCATTGTGCTTTATATGGGGCTGATGCCAGCACCAGGCAGAACTCAGAATGGTCCTCCTCTCACTTCTTTGAATAGTGTTTTACTGGTTCTTGTGATTGCAACTCATTTTGGGTTTAAACAGATTCCAGTCTGCTAGCTGCTTAGTTTTACATAATAGTCTGCATCAGTAATTAGGATTCACTCATTTTTGTAAATGGTCATTCCTTTAGTAACTTGTTATTTCCGGGTACCAGACTAGGCTCTGGTTCACAGGTGAATATGCTATAGTTCAAATCTCATATCTTGTTCTATTCTTGGAGGTCATAGAGAGAGATCTAAAAATAGATAAACAGCCAGGAGAAAATTTCCTTGTGAGCAAGAGCCTATAGAGGAAGAAGTGTCCAAGATAAATGGAATAAAGAATCATGGTGAACTGGTAAAGAAGGCTAAGGAGGGAAGAAGATATTTCAGGTAAAGGGACTATGACAACAGGGCTCATGGCGGGGGGGGGGGTTGCTTTAATTTCACTGGCTAAGAAGGATAGAGAGAGGCCTGGAGGTGAATGCAGAAAGCAAAGAAAGAAAGGGACAAAGAAAGTCTAGGCCAAGGGTCCTCAAACCTTTTAAACAGGGGGCCAGTTCACTGTCCCTCAGACAGTTGGAGGGCCGGACTATAGTTTAAAAAAAAAAAAAAAAAACTATGAACAAATTCCTATGCACATTGCACATATCTTATTTTCAAGTAAAAAAACAAAATGGGAACAAATACAATATTTAAAATGAAGAACAAGTAAAGTTAAATCAATAAACTTACCAGTATTTCAATGGGAACTATGGGTCTGCTTTTGGCTAATGAGATGGTCAATGTCCGGTTCCATATATATTTGTCACTGCTAGTCCTAACAAGTGATGCAAGTGTGCATCAGTTAGTCTAGATCTGGTTGGAGATTTCAGATGTTTCATTCTGGAAAACGTCTGTTCACAGACATAAGTGCTGCCAAAGATGGTTGCCATTTTGAGTGCATGGTTCCTGAGATTAGGATATGTCTCACAGGGGAGCAATGCATAGAAATTAGGAAGGCTGCTTGACTTAAATGCGTCTTTCAGAGAGTCACAATTCTATAGTTCAGCCAGTTCCATTTGGTAAATCATATCCACATGTGCACCGTCAACAGAAAATGGGTTACAGAAAAGCTGTATGTCCTGTTCATGGAGATGTAGCTCTTTAAATCTAAATTGGAAATCCTTTTGCAACTTTTCCAGTGAATCCACAAATGTTTTATTTGGGAATGTAACCAATGGATTTTCCACTAACAGATTTTGAGTTGTGGGGAGATGGCAGAAATTTTCATCCTTCACTTGTTTGATGAGGAGGCCTAATTTTACTTCAAATGCTTTCACATGTGATTGCATATCACAGATGAGCTTCCCCTTTCCTTCAAGTTGCACATTGAAACTGTTGAGTAGCTCTGCTACATCTGTCAGAAAGGCAAGGCGCCATTTCTATTCTGTACCATTGATCTCTGGTACGTCTTTATTTTTTGAAAGCAGAAAAGCTGTAATCTGTGGAAGTAAGTCATAGAAATGTCTCAAAACTCTCCCTCAACTCAGCCAACAGACTTCTGTGTGGTACGGAACATCTTCACAGGCAACATTTAGCTCAGACAGAAATTCCTGAAATTGTCTGTGGTTTAGTGCATTACCTCTAATGAAGTTAACACAAGATACTACAGTTTTCATAACAGAGTCCCACTTCTGTGATTTACTACACAGCGCTTGTTGGTGGATGAGGCAGTGTATGGCTATTGGATGAGAATAGTTATGTTTGTCCATCTCTTGCTTAATGCGAACAATTACTCCTTTCTTAGACCTCACCATGCTAGGAGCACCATCAGTTGTCACACTGGCTAGTTTTGCCCAGTCCAGCTCCAAACTATTCACAGTTTGGCAAACCTTTTCATAGATATCCTGTCCTGTAGTTGTTCCTGTGATGGTTTGCAGTGCAGCAAACTCTTCTGTGACTTCAAAATAGTCGTTTGTCCCACAAATAAAAATTAGAAGTTGTGCAGAATCACGAACATCATTATTTTCGTCGAGTGCCAAGGAAAAATAGGAAAGTTTTTTGCGGAGTTTTGCAAATGCTGATGCAAATTGTCTCCCATTTCTCAATCCTTCATGTAATGAGGGTCCTGAAAGACTCACTGTACTAAATAAATCGGCCTTCTCTGGACACATCTCTTTGGCAACAGAAAGAAGGCATTCTTTAACAAATTCTCCCTCCACGAATGGTCTGCCAGGGCACGCTATTAGCTTGGCAACTTGAAAACTTGCTCACAGTGATGAAGTATTTAGCTGTGTCTGCTTCACAAAAGTATTTTGCTGAGTTGTCAATGTATATTTCAGTTTTAATATTTTATCTTTTCTCATTTCTTCAATCAACCAATCATATTTATTTTTATGTTGAGTTTGATAGTGTTGATGCAAATTGTATGCTTTGAACACAGACACTGTATTTTGGCATATGAAACACAGCTATTTCCTTTTACTACACGAAAAAGTAATCATAAGTCCACTGTTCTTTGAATATCCTACACTCCAAGTCAATTTTTCTCTTTCTTGATATCATTGTTTCCTAGGGATTCCAAATTGCTATTAGTAAAATACCAATATATATATACAGTGCTCCAAAAATAATATACCAGCAATAACTTTGCCCACACTGAGACATATAGACTGCACTGCCCATCAATGCAGTCTGATCAGTGCCCATCAATGCAGCCTTGCCAGTCCACATCATTTCAGCCTTGCCAGTGCCCATATGGTGGAACTCCGCTTTTACCTCAGGCTCACACTGGTGCAGTGTGGGAACAGGCATAATTACAGAGCCTTTCCAGTTCACATTACACTGTGAGAACCGCACTGCGATCTGTGAACTCGCATATCTTCTCACCCATGTGATCAGATTCTACTGCAGGAAAAAAGAAGGCACATATGCCTTTTTTCTTCCGAATCTAATGTGAGTTCAGCCATATGCTTACATGCATATGCATGTAAGCATATGGCTGAACTAGCACTGCTCAAAGATCGCAACAGTGTGAACCGGGGCTTATACAGCACACAACATACAACATCATACACAACTGAATAGCAATCAGAATGTAAATGCACTTACTGTCAATTAAATTGGGTTTCCTACTCCTCAGCTGTCTGCAGAGCTAGATTCAGTTCCCATGGGGCCCTAGGCAGATTACCAGTTTGGGGTCTCCATGCGATAACACTGAGCACTGACCATTTGCATTAACACTGACTGCTGACCATTTGCGATAACACTGACTGCTAACAATTTGCATTAATACTGAGCGCTAACAATTTAAATTAACACTGAGCACTTACAATTATCATCACCATGGAGCACTATTTGCATTACCTCTGAGCTCTGGCCATTTGCATTACCTCTGAGCACTGACCATTTGCATTAGCTCTGAGCACTGACCATTTGCATTAGCACTGAGCACTGACTATTTGCGTTATCACTGTGATGCAACGCCCCCCAGAAACCACCCCCAACCAACTAACCAACTTAAAAAAAAAAAGGATCTCCTAACTTCAAAAAAAAGGCTCTTCTAACTTCAAAAAAAAAGTGCCCCCATCTGTAAAAAAAAAAAAGACCTCCTAACTTCAGAAAAAAAGGCCCCCCTTAACTGCAAAAAAAAAAGGCCCTACTAACTGCAAAAAAAAAAGACCTCCTAACTTCAAAAAAAAAAAAAAATCCCAACTTGTTCTTACCTTGGTCCTTAGGCAGCAGCAGGCTCTGCCTAGGCAATCTGGTGACTCCTCCGATTACACCAGAGACTGAGGAGTCGGAGAGTAGGATGGTAGTCAGAGAGTGTGGGCACATTCCACACGTGCGCACTGTGGGCCTGGGTGAGTGGGCTACTAAGCAGGACAGCAAAAACACCCAGTGGGGAGAGACAGAGAGAAGGAGGGGCAGGGAGAGACAGAGAGAAGGAGTGGAGTCGGAGAGTTGGCGCACATTCCACACATGCACACTGCGGCTCAGGACAAGTCGGCTGCTAAGCAAGACAGGCAGCTGTGGCAAAAACACCTGGCGGGCTGGATAAAGGTCCTTGGTGGGCCGCATGTGGCCCACGGGCTGTAGTTTGACGACCCCTGGTCTAGGCTTTGGGTCAGAAATCAAGGTTTCATTCTGATGGTTGCTTTGGTTGTTGTCTCCTTACCTGTACAGAAGCTTTTCAATATAATTAAGTCCCATTTGTTTATTTTTGTTGTTCTTGCAATTGCCACTGAAGTCTTCTTCATAAAATCTTTCCCCAGGCTGATACCTTCAAGAGTTTTCCCCATAGTTTCTTCAAGGATTTTTATTGATTCATGCTTTAGATTTAGATATTTTATCTGTCTTGAATCAATTTTAGTGAATAGAAAAGGTGAGGGTCCAGTTTCAGTCTTTTACATGTGGTTATCCAGTTCTCCCAGTACCATTTATTGAATAGGGATTCTTTCTCCCAGTGTATGTTCTTATTTGGTTTATCAAAGATCAGGTGGCTGTTAGATGTTGGTTTTATTTCATGGTTTTCTGTTTGGTTCCAGATGTCTTTGTCTCTATTTTTGTGCCAATGCCATGCTGTTTTGATCACTATGGCCTGTAGTACAGCCTAAAGTCTGGTATGCTGATGCCCCTGGCTTTGTTTATATTACTAAGAAATTGACTTGGCTATACAGAGTTTTTTCTGGTTCCATATAAAACTAAATTTTTTTTTTCTAAATCTTGAAAGTACAATGTTGGTATTTAATGGGTATTGTATTGAATCTGTAGATCGAATCTGCTTTGGGAGGTGTGGACATTTTTAACAATGTTGATTCTTCTCAGCCATGAGCATAGTATGTTCTTCCATTTGTTAATATTTCTTTTCTTATGGTTTCATAATTTTCTTTGTAGAGGTCCTTCATCTCTTTTGTTAGGTATATTCCTAGGTATTTCATTCTCGTTGAAGCTACTGTGAAGGGAATTGTGTCCTTGATTAGCTTCTTATTTTGATTGTTATTGGCATATACAAAGGCTTCTGATTTGTGGACATTAATTTATATCATATTTGCATATTATGAATCAGACCAAAGTTTGATAACTAGGATCTACAGAGAACTCAAATTAATCCATGTGAAAAAAGCCAACAATTCTTTATATTAACAGGCAAGAGAAATAAATAGAACCTTCTCTAAAGAAAATAGACGAATGGTAACAAACTTACGAAAAACGCTCATTGTCCCTAATTATCAGAGAAATGCAAATCCAAATCACCCTAAGATATCACCTAATCCCAGTGAGAATGACTCACATCACAAAATCTCTAGGGTACAGACACTGGTGTGAATGTGGAGAGAAGGGAACACTTTTACACTGCTGGTGGGACTGCAAACTAATACAACCTTTTTGGAAGGGAGTATGGAGAATCCTCAAAGAACCCAAATTAGAACTCTCATTTGATCATACAATCCTAGTTCTGGGCATCTACCCATAAGAAAAAAAAATCCTTTTATCATAAAGACATTTGCACTAGACTGTTTATCACAGCTCAATTTAGAATTACCAAACTGTGGAAACAACCTAAATGCCTACCAATCCAGGAATTGATTAACAAGCTATGGTATATGTATACCGTGGAATATTATTCAGCCACTAAAAAGATGGAGACTTTACATCTTTTGTATTAACCTGGATGGAGTTGAAACACATTCCTCTTAATAAAGTGCCGCACCCCCGGCATCAAGCCGTGGCGGGATGGCTCTGTCCGCGTTGTAAAAACTGTGGTAAGGCGGTGAGTGCTCCCCGGAGCGTTGCCCCCAGTCCCCCTGGCCTGCGACAGCAGCGCATAAGTTGCCTAGCATGCCTTTTAGTGAACGTAAGAATTCATGAGGTGCGGCATAAAGGCCTGAATAACCTTTACCCTGAAATCTGTTTGAAACTTGTTTGTTGAGTTGAATGGTTAATTGTTGCTTGAATGTCCTCAGAAACTAAGAATAAACATAATGACTTACTAATCCATGACTTCATCTATACAATGGAGACTAAATGTCTCCAAGGGAACACGTTCCCACCATAAAAGTCAGTTAATTGAAACAATGTATCAAGAGAATACAGAAACGACAAGTTAAGATGTTCCTACCAGATACCCACTCCCTCCGGTCTCTTATCTCTACCTTATGTCCCTTTGAAACTGTCTCTTTGAAATAAGTTTTCTATGAAATTGCTTTCTCTATAATTTTCTCACTATACACTTAAAACATATACATAATTCACTATCAATTCACTAACAACATAAAAATCATAATCAAATATAAAAATATAAAAATACAAAATGTGAACAAAGCAGTTTTACAAAGAAAGAAGGTTTAAACATAGATAAAGAGAAGTAAAAGAGTAACTGCTGATAAGCAGCAGTCCTTTGTTCCCCCTTGCGGGCAGAAACATTGTGTAAGAAAAGACGGTTGACTACTCACATCTACAAAACTCGATAAGAACTTTGTAAGCATCAGCAAGTCATAAAAATATCTTTTGTGGTTTGTAAAACATTGTCAAAAATGTATAAATACCATGCCTAAAAATCAGTAAAGTACAGCTGCTTTCTTCATCACTTCTGGTGTGTGGCAGTTTGTCATTTTCCATCCTGCGTCGACCTTCCAATCAACCTGAGCCGTTCGCCCTGAAAAGCCCTCGGACTGAGACTCATTCGACTGGCGGTCCGCGGCAGCTGGCGCCCTCGAACAGGGACCTGAAGGACAGGTGATCTTTCTTTTTCTTTCTTTCCTCTCTTTTCAGATTGAAGGCGACTCTCACCAGGGAGCTCGAGTCCCGCCGGTAAAGGCTGACCGGTTAAGTGTGAGTAATCCGCAGGACAACATGGGGCATACATTAGGAAAAGAGGAACACATGCTCAGTGTCATGATACAGCGTCTGTTAGAGAAAAATGGTTTTCATGTGTCTCTCAAACGGTTGGAGGAGCTTATGCATTTCATAAAGTTGGTTAGTCCTTGGTTTCTGGAGGAAGGCTCTCTCTCTCTCTCCGACTGGAAGAGAGTGGGACGCGAAATGCGGAATTACATGCAGGAACATGGGGAGCAGGTTTTGCCCCCACAGGCTTTCCCTTTGTGGTTACAGGTTAGAGAACTTTTAGCTGACAATACCTTTTTAGAAGCATTCATAAGAGAAACTGACTCGGAGGCTGGAAGCCCTGAAACTAAGGTGGCACCCATTTACGATGAAGTCCCCCCAGAGGCTCTTAAAGACCCCGAGCCAATATCTAATGCTGAGGGCGTCATTCCCTCAGCTCCAACACTCAAAGATATTCTACCGCCGCTCCCACCGGTTGATAATTCATCGGATAGTGACGAGTGGGATGTGGTGGATGAATTTACTAAACCAGATGAAAAAGATAACATGCATAATTTCATTCACCCTCGCCGAGCTTATCCGGCAGTCCGTATGCCTGTGACTACACCCAGGCCAACTTTGCGGGCTCCACTTCCCCGTGTGCCTCCTTGTCTCCCCCCGCCGCCCATAGGCTTTCAGGCGGCGGTGCGAGAAGCCCGTCAGCAGGGAGATTTTACTTTCGCTTTCCCGGTACGCTTTCCTACCGAGGAAAGGGCACCACCCACCTGGGAACCTCTGTCGTTAAAGACACTTAAAGAATTGCAACAAGCTGTCCGTACATCGGGAGCTTCTGCCCCTTATACTTTACAAATTGTAGAATCAATTAGCAGTCAGTGGCTTACTCCGTATGATTGGCAACAAACGGCCAAGGCCACGCTTTCCCCAGGTGACTATATTTTATGGAGAACAGAATATGAGGATAGATGCAGAGAAAGCGTTAATCAACATGTAGGTAGAAAGGCACAGCCCACGTTATCTATGCTTTTAGGAACAGATGAATTTGCCACCTCTGAAAATCAAATTAAACTACCACGGCAATTTTTAGAAATAATTAACCACAATGCAGTTTCTGCTTGGCGCAGAATACCTCCTCCAGGTACTAAGGGCACAACTTTAGCAGGCATAAAACAGGGTATGGAAGAGTCCTATCCTGACTTTATTTCTCGCCTAGAAGAAGCTATTAATAGAATGCTCCCACCGTCTGAGGGCACAGCATTATTACTCAAGCAGTTGGCTTGGGAAAATGCAAATACGCTGTGTCAGGACTTAATACGTCCACTCAGAAAAACGGGTACAATACAGGATTATATTAAAGCATGCATGGATGCCTCACCAGCAATCGTCCAGGGAATGGCGTTTGCTGCAGCTATGCGGGGTCAGAAATTCAGTTCATATGTTAAAAGTGCTTTTGATAGAGACCCCAGTAATACATGTTTCGGGTGTGACCCCCCACATGACTTACCCACTTGTTATAACTGTGGGAAGCCAGGTCATATGCAAAAGGATTGTAAGAAATCCACTGGTGCTAATAATAATAATAGTAAGTCCCGTGGGCTTCCCCCGGGACCATGCCCTCGTTGTAAGAAGGGCAGGCATTGGAGAAATGAATGTAAATCTAAGTTTCATAAAGATGGAACCCCCTTGTCTGACAAGGGTGCAAATGCTAATAATGGCAATAAGTCAAAAAACTAGATGAGGGGCATTCTCCCAGCCCCGACCCCAAGGGAGAGCCTAAGTCTACTGTAGTACAACCTTTTTTAGAGCCTACATCTACCACTAATTGTATACCGCCAGAATGGACAATTCATGACCTCCCGCGTGGAACTCCTGGCAGTGCAGGCCTTGATCTTGCCAGCTCTAAAGACATAATTATATCTAAACATGATGGTGTTACTCTAGTTCCTACTGGAATTAAAGGAAAATTGTTACCGGGCACAGTGGGTGTTATTTTAGGTCGCAGTTCCAATTATACCAAACATTTTGAAGTTATTCCGGGAGTTATTGATTCTGACACTGAGAATACAATTAAAGTCATGGTAAAGTCTTTAGTAGAAACTACACAAATTCATAAGGGACAAAGAATTGCTCAGTTATTGTTGTTGCCATATATACCACTTCCCACCTATCACTTGCATGATGCCAGGGGAGAGGGTCAATTTGGATTTACTGATCAGGACTGTGTAGCTCTCATACATGATTTATATGATAGACCAATGTTGAAAATGAAAGTTGAGGGCAGGCCTATTAAAGGGTTAATGGACACAGGAGCTGATGTAACTTGCATTGCAGCTTCTGACTGGCCAAAATCCTGGCCAGTACATCGGACTGGGTCTTCATTAGTCGGTTTAGGTTCTGTTTCTGGTGTTATGCGGAGTACATCTCATTTATTATGTGAATATAAGGATAAGAAAATTTACTTTCAACCTTATGTGTTACCCTCTCTACCCTATACTTTGTGGGGACGAGATCTTTTACATGTTCTAGACATGAAACTAGTTACAGGGGATCAGCTGAACGATCAGTGTTTTTCATAGGGGCCACTGCAGAAAATTATGCCTGTAAAATAAAATGGTTAACAGATGTTCCTGTTTGGGTTAGTCAGTGGCCCCTAACAACAGAAAAGTTACAGGCATTACAAATTTTAGTACAAGAACAATTAGATAAAGGTCATTTAGAGGAATCCACTAGTCCATGGAACACTCCTGTGTTTGTCATTAAGAAAAAATCTGGCAAATGGAGACTTTTACAAGATTTAAGAGCAGTTAATGCCATTATGGAAGACATGGGCTCCCTTCAACCTGGGCTCCCATCTCCTGTAGCAGTACCTGAACAATGGCCACTTATAATTATTGATTTACAAGACTGCTTTTTTACTATTAATCTACATCCTGATGACTGTCCTCGTTTTGCTTTCAGTGTTCCTTCTTTAAATTTACAGGAACCATTTAAAAGATATCAATGGAAAACTTTACCACAGGGCATGAAAAACAGCCCTACCTTATGTCAAAAATTCGTGGCAGCTGCATTGGCAGCACTGAGAAAACAATTTCCTAGTGCTTACATAATTCACTATATGGATGATATCTTACTAGCTCATCCTGAGCTGCCACAAGTACAGCTAATGCTAGAAAAAGCTATAGAACAATTAACTAAATTTGGTTTAGTAATTGCCCCAGAAAAAATTCAAAGAGATAAACCATTAAGTTATCTGGGACAATGGATTCACTCTGACCATATTGCACCCCAAAAAGTGCAGATTCGGAGAGATAAATTACAAACTCTTAATGATTATCAAAAATTACTGGGAGAAATAAATTGGATTCGACCTTTTCTGAAGATTACTACGGGAACCCTTAGTCCTTTGTTTACTATCTTACAGGGGGACTCTAATCCCCGTTCCCCTAGACATTTAACTCCAGAAGCCTTGCAGGCTTTAGAAGTTGTTGAGCAGGCTTTAACTCAAGCTAGGGTTAAGCAAATTAATTATCAAAATCCATGGTCTCTACTCATTTTTTCTACTGAGTATACTCCTACAGCTTGCTTATGGCAGGAAGGTATTTTAGAATGGATTCATTTACCACATGTTCAGACAAAGATTGTTGCTGATTATCCATACCTGGTGTCTTTATTAATTGATAAAGGAAGAAAAAGATCACGAGAATTATTTGGTAAAGATCCTCATATAATTGTAACTGCTTATAATAAAATTCAAGTAGAACAACTATTCCAAAATAATGATGATTGGGTATTGGCCTTACAAGGCTATGTAGGTCAAATTTTATACCATTATCCTAAACATCCTTTAATTGAATTTACAAAAACAGTTTCACTTATATTTCCTCTTATGTGTTCCAAACAGCCACTGTCTGACGCAATAACCTTGTTCACAGATGGCTCCTCTACAGGACGAGCTGTAGTTTTTAGTCCAGGTCTGTCTCCTCTTATTAAGGAGGTTACACAAGCCTCCGCCCAACAAACAGAATTATGGGCTCTAATCTCGGCCTTTAATAATTTCAAACAAAGGTTTAACTTGTACACAGATTCAAAATATATTGCTTCTCTTTTTCCGGCTCTTGAAACTGCTCTTTTAACAGGAACCTCAACTATTCTACCTTTATTAAAGAAACTACAAACTTTAATTCAGCAAAGAAATAATCAATTTTATATTGGTCACATAAGAGGACATACTAATTTACCTGGCCCTTTGGCCCAAGGAAATGCCACTGCTGATTTGTTAACACGTACTATGGTGGCATCAGTGGCTGAAGCTGAAGAAAGCCATGCCTTACATCACCAAAATGCTAACGCATTAAGAAAAATGTTTCAAATTACTAGAGAACAGGCAAGACAAATAGTATTAAAGTGTAAAGCCTGTCCTATTACTCATCATCCTTTAAAATTCGGTGTCAATCCTCGGGGTTTACGCCCCAATGTATTATGGCAAATGGATGTAACACATGTGTCTAGTTTTGGAAAACTACAATATGTACATGTTACTGTTGATACTTTTTCTCATTATATCTGTGCCTCTGCAAGATCTGGCGAGGCTTATAAAGATGTTGTACAGCACCTATTTTACTGCTTTCAGCAGCTAGGTGTCCCTCATCAATTAAAAACGGACAATGCTCCAGCTTACACCTCTCGAGCATTTGAACAATTTTGTACACAATGGAAAATTGCTCATTCTACGGGGATCCCTTATAATCCTCAGGGTCAAGCCATTGTTGAAAGAACTAATCAAATATTAAAATTACAAATTGAACGCCTACAAAAAGCTCATAAATATTTCTCTCCTCATCATATTTTAACCCATGCTTTATTCGTCCTAAATCACCTTAATGTAAACTCCAACAATTTAACCCCTGCCCTCTCCCATTGGCAGCCACAATCGGCTGCCACCCTTCCTAAAGTTCTTTGGAAGGATTTATTATCGGGCCAATGGAAAGGCCCTGATGTATTGTTAACCTCCGGACGAGGCTATGCTTGCATATTTCCACAGGATGCCGACTCCCCCATCTGGATTCCAGACCGGCTCATCAAACCGGCTCCTCCGGAGACCCCGGCGCAGAAGACAACGCCTGCGGCGGATGAAGATCCTATCTGCACAAATGAGGACGACTGTGGAAGTTTCACCGAAACCCTCCAAGATCACATGGACACAGATCCGTGCCCTGGTGAAACAAGCTAAACAGCTTCTCATATCTCAAGGAAACCCTCTAACTCCTACAATGTACTTTCTTGCGTTTCTATCACTAATCTCTACTCCTAAGGTAGAAACTGCAGCTTATTGGTCTTATGTTCCTAATCCTCCACTGCTACACCCTGTGGGCTGGCTAGATCCAGACCCCATAAAAATTCTTTCTAATGATTCTATCCGCTTAGGAGGTTTAACTGACTCAGAATCCAGACATCATGCTGCGGCTTTAATTAATTTCACTGGCAAAGCCGACTCCTTACCTATTTGCTTTACTTTAAGAGGCAACACACCTCCTTTTTGTTTACCTACTAGCTACAGGGTGTTTTTAACTGATGCTCCAGATCCTCACGATGCAAATAGACGTTATGTTTGGGAATATGAGTTACAAACTATTGGAAGTTCTAATTATAATGAAACCTGTTTATCTGTGGACTCGTTACCTCTCCCTAACTGTAAAGAAAAATATAGAGATAAAAATCAATTCTGGGAATCATCATTAACTAAAACACCTACTTGGCTTTCCTGTGGATTCCCAAATGCTGCCAACAAGCATTCTCCTATAAATTCAAACACAGTCATCTGAGATTATTCTCCTACTTCTTGTTTTGATCATAATAAATATTTCTCGAACCAATTAAATAAATTTCATCAGTATCAGTGGTCTGGTACTCCCCAACCAATACGACGATGGTTCACACCTGGTCTAGTTGAGCCCATATGGGTAGCTCAAGACAAAAATAAAACTCAAATACACTATGATTTATTCAGACTTGTTGTTGCATCCAACTTAATTTTAGAAAAGAAACCTAATATGCCAAAGCCAAATGCAATGTCAGTAAGAACTTGCGTTGGTTATCCATATGCTCTACTCTTAGCTCCAAATAAGTATTTAACTATTACACAATCTAAAAACTCTTATCATATTTCTTGTACCGCTTGTAAAGTTACAAATTGTCTTACTTCTACTGATTTATTCAATGAACGCTTGTTTAATTCTGTTTTAATTGTTAAAAGACCCTCTTATGTACTATTACCTGTTGATTTACAAGATGATCCTTGGTATGATAATTCTGCTTTACAAGTTTTACATACTGTTAATCAGTTAATTCGACCTAAGAGGTTTGTAGCTGCTTTAATTCTTGGTATTTTAGCTTTAATTTCTATAGTTACAACATTTGCAGTAGCCACTACTGCTTTGGTTCAAGAAGTTCACACAGCTCACTTTGTTAATTCTCTCAGCAGCAACATCACTCTAGCTTTAATGACTCAAGCCAGCATAGATAATAAACTTGAAGCAAAACTTAACATCCTAGAAGAAGTAGTTTTAGCCTTAGGACAAGATATAAAGTTTATACAACATAAACTTCAAACCAGATGTCATTCTGCCTTTCCTGCTATTTGTGTAACTCCTTTACCTTATAATATGTCCACTTCCTGGGACAAAACTAAAGCTCATCTACAGGGTGTCTGGAAGGACAATGATATTACACATGATTTACATACTCTTCAAAAAGATATCACTGCCATCAGTGAAGCTCATTTACCTAGCACTTCTCTTGATTCACTGGCTCAATCCCTCTCTGACAATCTTAAATCTTTAAATCCTGTGTCCTGGATTCAGTACATTGTGTTTATTGTCATTATTGGATGCCTGATATTTTGTGTTGTTTTACTGTTACCTTGTCTCCTTCGTTGTGTCTTTTCCTCCTTAAAGGCTGTTCGCCAAGACCTCTTTGAGCTACGTTTCATTAACAAAAAAGGGGGAAATGCCGCACCCCCGGCATCAAGCCGTGGCGGGATGGCTCTGTCCGCGTTGTAAAAACTGTGGTAAGGCGGTGAGTGCTCCCCGGAGCGTTGCCCCCAGTCCCCCTGGCCTGCGACAGCAGCGCATAAGTTGCCTAGCATGCCTTTTAGTGAACGTAAGAATTCATGAGGTGCGGCATAAAGGCCTGAATAACCTTTACCCTGAAACCTGTTTGAAACTTGTTTGTTGAGTTGAATGGTTAATTGTTGCTTGAATGTCCTCAGAAACTAAGAATAAACATAATGACTTACTAATCCATGACTTCATCTATACAATGGAGACTAAATGTCTCCAAGGGAACACGTTCCCACCATAAAAGTCAGTTAATTGAAACAATGTATCAAGAGAATACAGAAACGACAAGTTAAGATGTTCCTACCAGATACCCACTCCCTCCGGTCTCTTATCTCTACCTTATGTCCCTTTGAAACTGTCTCTTTGAAATAAGTTTTCTATGAAATTGCTTTCTCTATAATTTTCTCACTATACACTTAAAACATATACATAATTCACTATCAATTCACTAACAACATAAAAATCATAATCAAATATAAAAATATAAAAATACAAAATGTGAACAAAGCAGTTTTACAAAGAAAGAAGGTTTAAACATAGATAAAGAGAAGTAAAAGAGTAACTGCTGATAAGCAGCAGTCCTTTGTTCCCCCTTGCGGGCAGAAACATTGTGTAAGAAAAGACGGTTGACTACTCACATCTACAAAACTCGATAAGAACTTTGTAAGCATCAGCAAGTCATAAAAATATCTTTTGTGGTTTGTAAAACATTGTCAAAAATGTATAAATACCATGCCTAAAAATCAGTAAAGTACAGCTGCTTTCTTCATCACTTCTGGTGTGTGGCAGTTTGTCATTTTCCATCCTGCGTCGACCTTCCAATCAACCTGAGCCGTTCGCCCTGAAAAGCCCTCGGACTGAGACTCATTCGACTGGCGGTCCGCGGCAATAAAGCATCACAAGAATGGAGAAACAAGAGTCCAATGTCCTCAATATTGATATGAGGACAATTGATGACCTAGTATATGGTGGGGGATGAGGGGAAAGGGAAATGAAAAGAGGGAAGGAGGGAGGGGGTGATGGTGTGTGACACACCTCTTTGAGGCAGGACACAATTACAAGAGGGACTTTACCTAACACATGCACTACAAAAAAAATAAAAAGCTACAGGAAAAAAAAAGAAGAAGAAATCAAGGTGTCAGTGCCAAAGCACTAGGCACAAGGGAATACTAGTTAGAAGGAGAAGCTAGGGACATATTATATAAATTTAAAGTCAATAACAGAGACATAGACAGCAGAATTTATGTAAATTTCAGAAATCAGGTAATTGCCTAGACGCAGAGCCTTCTGTTCAGTCACGATTCTCTCTGGCTCCCTTTAGCCTTCCTTTGGTTCACTCATTCAACAAATACAGAGGGGGCCAAAAAATGTAGATAGATTTTTATTTTTATTTATTTATTTTTGACAAGCACAATTTATTAATGCCTAAGGAATCAGAAAAGTGGAGATGAACCTCCAACTTTTTTTTAAATTTATTTATTTTTATTGTTAAGTCATAGCTGTGTATATTAGTGCAATCAAGGGGTACAATGTGTGGGTTTCATATACAATGTGAAATATTCTCATCAAACTGTTCAACGTAGCCTTCATGGCATTTTCTTAGTTACTGTACGTAGGCATTTGTATTCTGCATTTAGTAAGTTTCACCTGTACCCATTCGAAGATGCACCGTAGAAGGAAAACACTGTATTAAAATTGTAATACTCAATTACAATTGTAATACTCAAAGATGAACACATTGAACAAAGATGTACAATTTTAATACAATTTTTTCTTTTCTTAAATACGTTTACTTTTTTTGACACCCTCTGGTATTTACTGAGCACCTGCTATGTGCTAGGGCCTGGGTTTTCCGTGGTGAATGAAGCACCGAGAGTGCCTTTTTGGCTCCTGTTTTTCATCTTGTGCAGCAGTGGGAGCTATCACTCAGTAAAGGGGCCTGTGATGGATATGGGCCCTGTGGAGGTGCAAGTCTGCCAAATGAACACTTGGTGATGAGTCAGATGCAGTAATTCTGAAAACACAGATGGGTAGCATAAAAAGAATAGTTCACACATTTGGTCAATCATTTAACTGTAGACAGTGCCCAGCGGAAACATGACTGTGACTAGCCAAGAACTCTAGAACTTCTGACCTTCCCCCTTCAGAAGGTGACATTAATGGTGGGTCCCCATTGGATAGGATCTTGTTTAGTAAGCCTGGAAGATGAAACATGATCTATCTATGAGCACCATAGGCAGTACTGGGAATTAAGTAAATAATTTTTCTTTTATTTTGAGACAGAGTCTCACTATGTTGCCTTCAGTAGAGTCCTGTGGCATCACAGCTCACAGCAACCTCAAACTTTTGGGCTTAAGTGATTCTCTTGCCTCAGCCTCCCAAGTAGCTGGGACTACAGGTGCCCACCACAATGCCTGGATATTTTTTGGTTGTAGCAGTTGTTGTTTGGCAGGCCTGGGCCAGGTTCAAACCCACCAGCCCTGGTGTATGTGGCCGGCACCCTAGCCACTGAGGTGCATAGAGGTGCCGAGTCTTAAGTAAATAATTTTTATTCTGAGTGCAAGATGAAGCCAATATCCAGAGATAGCAAGGTTTGCAGCAGAAAAAGGGTTTATTCTGCAGAGCACTCACCAAGGAGATGGGAGAATTGTCTCAAATCTACCTCCTTGAGAATAGGAGGGACAGAGTTTTTGGTTGGGTGTGGTGGTTCATGCCTGTAATCCTAACACTCTAGGAGGCTGAGCTGGGTGGATTGCTGGAGCTCTTGAGTTCAACACCAGTCTGAGCAAAAAGTGAGACCCCCATCTCTACTAAAAATAGAAAAACTGAGGCTCACTTGAGCCCAAGAGTTGGAGGTTACTGTGAGCTATGGCACTCTACCCAGGGGGACAGCTTGAGACTCTGTCTCAAAACTAAATAAATAAATGGGTGGCGCCTGTGGCTCAAAGGAGTAGGGCGTCGGACCCATGTACCAAAGGGGGTGGGTTCAAACCTGGCCCCAGCCCAAAACTGCAAAATAAATAAGTAAAAGATGGTTTGGTGGGCAAAAGACTAGATAATCAGGGTCTGTAGGCTGTTTCTGGGTGAGTAAGGTACTGGAATGCAGGAACTTGAGTGATGTCTAAGACCAATTGAGTCTGTTCTGCTTTCTGGGTGGGTCTGCCACTAGAACACAGAACCTAAAAGATAACTCAGAAATTATCGCTAGGTTCCAAACAGGTGATGTTCTTTTTTTTTTTTTTTTTCAGGTGATGTTCTTATAAGTACAACTATGCATGTGTAACTCCGGGGTAAAGAAGCAGATGGAACGGTGATTATAATCAAGCAAGAGAGAGGACAAGGGCTGATTATTCTCATTATTTTAGCTAAGTCTGCTCCTTCCCAGATTCTGGGGGCCCTTGCTCTAGTTGTCCTCTTGTATGCAGTTCGTATGGGAGGCTTCACACTCCCATGCCATAATTTCTCCTGGTCCTGTGGATGTTTGTTTACACAAGAGTTCTGATCCTGGGTTTGGGGAAATAGGTGACATTTCTCACTTCATTTCATGAGGTATCCTGTTTCCTCCCTCCAAATCTGGGGATAACATTTACATGCTGGAGCTAAGGGAGACTTTGAGATTGCCTGCTGCTTACTACCATGTAAATTTATTTCACCTTTAGTCACAATTTTGCTATCAACAGTCAAGACTGAGATTGTGACCATCCCTTCGAGGTTCTTCAGTTCCTCCTCTTAAGTGTTTAAGTCTTCAGGCGTTTTGTTTGTTTCATTTTTGAGACAGAATTTCACTCTGTTGCCCAGGATAGAGTGCTATGACATCATCATAGCTTACAGCAACCTCAGACTTCTGGGTTCAAGTGATCCTCCTGCCTCAGCCTCCCAAGTAGCTGGGACTACAGGTGCCCACCATGACTCCTGGCTCATTTTTCTACTTTTAGTGGAGATAGGGGTCTCACTCTTGCTCAGGCTGGTCTGGAACTCCTGAGCTCAAGGGATCCTCCTGCCTCAGCCTCCTGGAGTGGTAGGATTACAAGCATTAGCTACCGTGACCAGCCCCCTTAGAAGTGTTTTATTGTCAGTTTCCACAAGGTTGGCCACATTTGGCTAATATAGTGGTGGCTAAAGTTCCTCAGCTTCTCTTTCTCAATTCTCAGCCAGCTCGCCCTTGAATCTGCTCTAACTCTTCTTCTCTTTAGCAGCATCAACAAAATAAAAGCTGTGATACTTGGTTTTGTAGGGACAAAGGAAAACCTCCCCTTTGCTCTCTGAAATTTCACTGAGAAATAAACTCACAAAAGGCAGATTAACTGGAGAAAAGGCATACAAATGTATTTAATTCTAGTTTATAGGACATGGGAGCTTTTCTTTTTTTTTCTTTTTTGATACAGAGTCTCATCATGTTGCCCTCAGTAGAGTGGGACAATAGGCGCCCGCCACAGTGCCCGGCTATTTTCTTGCTGCAGTTGTCATTGTTGTTTAGCAGGCCCAGGCCGGCTCAAACCTACCAACCTCGGTGCATGTGGCTGGTGCCATAACCACTGTGCTATGGGTGCTGAGCCAGACATGGGAGGTTTCAGAACAAAGATCAGATGCAGACAGGTATCATGGCTTATGTCTATAATCCCAGCACTTTGGGGGCTAAGGATTTCTTCAGCCTGGGAGTTTGAGACCAACCTGAGCAACATAGTGAGACCCCTGTCTTTACAAAAAAATACAAAACTTACCTGGGTATTATGGTGTGTGCCTATAGTCCCAGCTACTTGAGAGGCTGAGGCAGGAGGATCCCTTGAGTGGAAGAGTGTGAGGTTGTATAACCAGCTCCATGAAAACATTTCCATGACCCCTATATGATTTTTATAATCCTCTCCTTAACTGAGTACCTGACCTTTGGGGGGTGGGGTGGGGCTAGGGATAATGACCTTTTTACGTTTATCTCAGAAGTAGTGGATTTTTTGCAAGACAAAGGAGCTGAGATTCTGAAGGCCTCACAGGGCAGACTTCCTGACATCAAGATTCACCATCTCCCCTTGACCTGCTCCATGGCACACGGCCCCTCTTTAAACTCCTTGTGATTTCTGTTAGTTGGGGAGATGGATTTGAGGGAACTTCTTTCCTTCTCATGACAAGATGTTTGTCATATTAAAACCTTCCTGTTGGCTTGGTGCCTATAGCTAAGTGGTTAGTGTGCCAGCCACATGCACCAGGGCTGGTGGGTTTGAACCTTGCCTGAGCCTGCTAAACAAAGAAACAAAGTTGCTGGGCATTGTGGTGGGTGCCTGTAGTCCCAGCTGCAAGGGAGGCTGAGGCAAGCAAATTGCTTGAGCCCAAGAATTGGAGGTTGCTGTGAGCTGTGACGCCATAGCACTCTACTGAGGGTGACATACTGAGACTCGGTCTCAAAAACAACAACAACAACAAACCTTCCTGTCTACCTTGACAACTCTTGTTTTCCCAATAATTGAATGTTTATGTGACAAGCAACTGGACATAGGCAAAAATTTACTTGTAATTTTAGTAGCAGTTACAGTATGCTTTAATACTAAGCAAGACCCCTTCTCGATAAAAAAATAAATAAATACTCAATCCCTTCAATGGAGTATAGAAATTTATATACTATATTGAGATTATAGGAAGAATAAGGGTTGGATCCTGTTTTGCTTTCTGGGTGGATTTGTCACTAGAATGTAGAACCTGAAAGATATCTCAAAAATTCTCCCTATGGCTCAATGCCTGTAGCTCAGTGACTAGGGCGACAGCCACATAAACCAGGGCTGGTAAACAACAATGACAACTACAGCCAAAAAATAGCTGGGCATTGTGATGGGTGCCTGTAGTCCCATCTACTTCAGAGGCTGAGGCAAGAGACTCGCTTAAGCCCAAGAGTTTGAGGTTGCTGTGAGTGTGCGCTACGGGACCCTACTGAGGGCAATATACTAAGACTCTGTCTCAAAAAAAGAAAAAAGAAAAAAGGATTCTCCCTAAGTTCCAAATAGATATCAAAGGAAGGAGACAAGGAATTCTGTCAGGGGGCAATAAATGATTACTGGGGATAATTCAATGGGTTTAAAGAACTTGCAATGGTCTGGGACAAAGTCTGTTGGGACTGCAGAATGGACAATGTCTTGTAATGAAAGTCTGTCCAGATTTGTTTACAGACTTTAGACTTTTTTCCTGTGATAGGGGTGCAGGTGATGAAAACTCATGGATGGACCAGGCATTAGGCTGATAAGGCCATTTCAGAGAACAAACTTATCATATGCTTTGGGAGGGATGGTAAAGAGGGGGCAGGGTCCAAGAGAACCTGAGGCTTTTTTTCTCAGTTCAGAATGTACAAAGTGCCATGTTTGGGGGTGTTAGTTTCTGAGCCCAAATAGTTTTGTCTTTTTTTTTTTTTTTGAGACAGAGTCTCAATATGTCACCCTTAGTAGAGTACTGTGGCATCGCAGCTCAAAGCAACCTTAAATTCTTGGGCTTAAGCAATTCTCTTGCCTCAGCCTCCCAAGTAGCTGGAACTACAGGCGTCTGCCACAATGCCTAGCTAATTTTTTTGTTGCAGGTGTCATTGTTGTTTAGCTGGCCCGGGCTGGCTCAAACCTGCCAGCCTTAGCACATGTGGCTGGCACCGTAACCACTGTGCTACAAGCACGGAGTCAGCCCCAATAGTTTTATGTTGTTTTACACGTTCCATGTGTCTTTCCATATATGGTAGGGGAAAAGGGGAAATTTTCCCCTGGACCTTTGAAGGTTCACTGAACATCACCGACACAAAGCAGATTAATAGTAGAAAGTCACACAGATGTATTTAACGTGTATACACTGTGGCCTTCAGAATGAAGATCCAATGTCTCAATGGGGTGCAGAAGCTGGTATAACATCTTCAGGTTAAAGATGGGGGTTCAAAGCATGGCCAAGAACTAGATAGCAATTTTTTTTTCAGACCTTTGAAGGTGTCAGACTCTCAATTAATCTTTGCTAGAATGGAACAAGGCAAGGCCTGGCTGCATTAATACAGTTCTCTATAGATGCAAATTTTCCCCAGGAAAAAAAAAATCTTTGCAGACCCATTTCTGTATGCTGGCTCCCAGATAGCTAGCTCAAAATATGTCAATGAAATATATTTTGTGGGAAAATATTTTGATTTCTTTTGATACTCATTAATTTTATCCTCAAAACAATCTTTCCAAGGAGGTAGGGTGGGTTTTATTTTCCTCCCTTTACAAATGATTAGGTGATTTGCACAAAGTAGTGCAGCTAATGAGTGGCAGAGCCTGGATTGCAATCAAGATTTATGATTTATTGCTAGGCCCAGCCTCAGCTAGACAAAGCAAGAGCTCAATAAATATTTATTGAATGAATTAATGATGTGCTTTGTGTTTGCTCTTGCCTAATTGACCATTCTATTGGCAAGCTCTGCAAAAAGCAGAGACTATTTTATCCATAAAATATTTATGTATATTTAGTAGCATTTATCAATACATTAGAATGGAAAGAAGGAGTGGAGTTGGAGCTGGATCTTTTTAGATCTAAAAAAGAAAATATTTCTATAACTAAATAGAAGAAAAGACAGCCATTTATTGGTCCATGGTAATAATGAACTATTAACTTCAGAATGTGATAAACTCTTTGCGCCTGAGATCCAAAAAGAAAAAAATATATATATATGTTTTTTGTTTTTTTTTACCTTGCAATAACAGAGAAAACAAAACACAAAAACCCTAAGCTCATCTAAAGAGATGAAGGTTTTGAATTTCATTTTTATTTTATTTTGTAAGTAACATAGTTTTGGAAAAGTACAATCTACAAAAAGAGAGAATTCTTTACAGAGCAGCAGCCCTAAAATGTGGGCCATTTCTGCCAATTGCTTGCCGATCATTTCTACCACCTGGAGAGTTGCTTTCAATTGTGTTGACTTTCTGTGACATTTCTTTATCATGCAAACCAAGGCAGTCAAACTGCCTGAGCTGGGCCCCCCCCAGTCCCCAGCAGATGGACATTGCTCCCAGCCAGTGAGTGAATGATAGGATTATGTCTCAGCTCTGGCTCTCCCTATAACTCAGTAAACTGGTTCAAGATCCCAAGATTAAACAAGATATTTGCAATGGCTGATGTCCCACTCTTAGACTAAGAGGGTCTGGCCTCCTGTCACTGTCAGCCAATATGCAGAAATGGGGATAGTTCTACCAAACTTTATTTGTTGGAAGGCTGGGATTCTGGAGAACAGTGAGAGTACCCTCTCCAAGACCATTCTGTTCTTCCCCTTCTAACATTATAGTTTTATACATTTAAATTCAAAGCGAAGAGCATGTTAACCTTTATCTTAAACAATAATCGGCAGAACCCATGACTCAAACAATAAACAACATTTTAATTTAAAATTTCATCTCCAAAATCAATTTACCTAAACTATTGAAGGTAGGCATCTTTAGGGTGGGAGCTAAATTTATAAAACACTAAGAATGGTAGATGGGGTGAAGGTCAGGCAGGACCTAAACCAACCACCAGCCGTGTCATGTCTACCCTAGCTTGACAGACTCCATCTTATTCTCACTATATGTGCTTTCACTGCCATTCACCCTGGAGTGGATCCCTATTTTGAAAGCTTTAAATGTTTCCAAATCAAAGATGGCTGACTGGAGCCAGCCTCTGACAGAAGCTCCCACCCAGAGGGAAGGATAATATCTAGAAAGTGCCTAATTAAGCTGAAGACTGGGAGCTGAGCCAAGGGAGAAAAGTGATAACTGCAGGTCACCTCTGCTGAGGCAAGCTGCAACTCCAAGAAAGGAAACTTCAGGTACAAAATTCATCCCAAAGGAAAAGTGTCTGCCCCCCCACAAGAAAGTTGTGTTTTTTCTTTTTCTCTTCATTTGCTCCTGTAGGTTTTCTACAGGCAAACAGTGAACTGAGGACCTCTTGTCTAACCCCATGGGTGAGAGCTGTAGGAAGTGGGGTCTACTTCCCCAGAGGAATCCTGTTGTGACCCTGAGCACTCTCTTGCCAGGCAGAAAAATTGAACTAACATTTTCCCTGCCATTCTGAACTTCCAGTCCACCCTTCCCCTCTTGCCTGACGAACCAGAAACCTAACCTCTGCAGAAACCTTTCAAGGTAGAAGAGGGTGGTCATTGACCTTTTATCTCCTTAAACAAAATAATGTTCAACCCAGGATCCTGTATCCGGCTAAACTGAGTTTCATCTATGATGGAGAAATTAAATACTTTAATGACAAGCACATATTGAAAAAATTTACCATAACTAAATCAGCTCTCCAGGATATTCTCAGACCTATCCTCCATAATGAACAGCACAATCTTCCACCACCAAAGCAAACTCACTCAGAAACTTTTAATCAAATTCCAACTTCCACAGGGATGAAAGGATTAAAAATGCCCACTGGACTTTAGAAAAACTTGACACCCAAATACTATCTGGCTTATCAATACTCTCAATTAATCTGAATGGCTTAAATTGCCCTCTAAAGAGGCACAGGTTGGCTGACTGGATACAAAAACTCAAGACATTTGCTGTATTTAAGAATCTCACCTTACCTTAAAAGATAAACATAGACTCAGGGTGAAGGGATGGTCATCTATAATTCAGGCAAATGAAAATCAGAAAAAAGCAGGTGTTGCAATTTTATTTGCAGATAAAATAGGCTTTAAACCAACAAAAGTAAGGAAAGATAAGGATGGTCACTTCATATTTGTTAAGGGCAACACTCAACACGATGAGATTTCAATTATTAACATTTATGCACCCAACCAGAATGTGCCTCAATTTATAAGAGAAACTCTAATGTACATGAGCAACTTTATTTCCTCCAGCACCATAATAGTCAGAGATTCTAACATCCCTTTGGCAGTATTGGATAGATCCTCTGATAAGAAACTCAGCAAAGAAATTTTAGACTTAAACTTAACCATTCAACAGTTGCATTTAACAGACATCTACAGGACATTTCATCCAAACAAAATTGAATACAAATTCTTCTCATCAGCCCATGGATCATCCTCCAAAACTGATCACATCTTAGGTCATAAGTCTAACCTGAGCAAATTTAAAATAATAAAAATCATTTCTTGTATTTTCTCAGAACATCATGGAATAAAAGTTGAATTCAGTAACAAGAAAAATCTGCATACTCATACAAAAACATGGAAACTAAATAACCTCATGCTGAATAATAACTAGGTCATAGACGAGATTAAGAAGGAAATTACCTTCTTGTTTGAATCCTTGTTGAAGGAATTCAAACAATAATGAAACCATGAACTATCATGTTTTCATATACTGCAAAGGCAGTCCTAAGAGGGAAATTTATAGTGTTGCAAGCCTTCCTCAAAAGAACAGAAAGAGAGGAAGTTAACAACTTAATGGGACATCTCAAGCAACTGGAAAAGGAAGAACATTCCAACCCCAAACCCAGTAGAAGAAAAGAAATAACCACAATTAGAGTAGGACTAAATAAAATTGAAAACAAAAGAATCATACAACAGATCAACCAATCAAAAAGTTGGTTTTTTGAAAAGGTCAATAAAATAAACCTTTGGCTAACCTAACCAGAAGTAGGGGAGTAAAATCCCTAATTTCATCAATCAGAAATGATAAAGGCCAAATAACAACAGACTCCTCAGAAATTCAACCAGTCCTTAATGAATATTACATAAAACTCTCTTCTCAGAAGTATAAAAATCTGAAGGAAATAGATCGATACTTGGAAACATGCCACCCTCCTAGACTTAGCCAGAAAGAAGTGGAAATGTTGAGCAAGCCTATAAAAAGTTCTGAAATAGCATCAAGTATAAGAAATCTCCCCAAAAAGAAAAGCCCGGGACCAGATGGCTTCACATCAGAATTCTACCAAACCTTTAAAGAGGAAATAGTACCCATATTACTTAACCTTTTCTAAAACATAGAAAAAGAAGGAATACTTCCCAAAACATTTTATGAAGCAAATATCACCCTGATACCCAAACCAGGAAAAAACCCAACAAGAAAAGCAAATTATAGACCAATATCTGTAATGAATATTGATGCAAAAATATTCAATAAGATCCTAGCAAACAGAATCCAACAATACATCAAACAAATTATACATCATGACCAGGTGGGTTTCATCCCAAGGTCCCAAGGATGGTTCAATATACGTAAATCCTTAAATATAATACATGACATAAACAAATTAAAAAACAAAGACCATATGATTCTTTTTTTTTTTGGCCAGGGCTGGGTTTGAACCCACCACCTCTGGTATATGGGACTGGCGCCCTACTCCTTGAGCCACAGGCGCCATTCCATATGATTCTTTTAATTGATGCAGAAAAAGCTTTTGATAATATCCAGCATCTGTTCTTGATCAGAATACTTAAGAAAATAGGAATAGAAGGAACATTTCTTAAACTGATAGAGACCATCTACAGCAAACCCATAGCCAATATCATATTGAATGGAGTTAAATTGAAATCATATCTGCTCAGATCAGGAAACAGACAAGGATGCCCACCGTCTCCACTGCTTTTTAACACTGTAATGGAAGTATTAACCACCACAATCAGGCAAGAGAAGGCAATCAAGGGTATCCAAATAGCACCAGAGGAGATCAAACTGTCACTCTTCACAGATGATATGATTATATCTCTGGAAAACCCCAGGGAATCAACTAGAAAACTCCTAGAAGTGATCAAGGAATATAGCAATGTCTCAGGATACAAAATTAACACTCATAAATCTCTAGCCTTTATATATACCAACAATAGTCAAGAGGGAAAAACAATCATGGACTCTATTCCCTTTACAATAGTGCAAAAGAAGATGAAATATCTGGGAGTGTATCTAACTAAGGATGTGAGTCCTTAAGCCCAGGAGTTGGAGGTTGCTGAGAGCTGTGATGCCACAGCACTTTACCCAGGGGAATAGTTTGAGGCTCTATCTTAAAAAAAAAAAAAAAAAAAAAAAAAAAAAATATATATATATATATATATATATATATAAATTGGGGGGAAAGGGGAAAGATTCCCTATTCAACCATTCAAATGGTGATGGGTGAATTGGCTGGCAACCTGTAGAAGACTGAAACTGGACCCACACCTTTCTCCTCTAACAAAAATTGACTCTCACTGGTTAAAGGACTTAAACTTAAGACATGAAATTATAAAAATTCTTAGAGAGAGTGCAGGGGAAACACTTGAAAGAATTGGCCTGGAAGAATACTTTATGAGAAGGACACCCCGGGCAATTGAAGCAACATCAAAAATACATTACTGGGATCTGATCAAATTAAAAATCTTCTGCACTGCCAAGAAACACTAAATAAAGCAAATAGACAACCCTCAGAATGGAAGAGGATTTTTCCAAGTTATATTTCTGACAAAGGTCTAATTACCAGAATCCACAGAGAACTCTAACTTATTACTAAGAAAAAAATAAGTGATTCCATTTCATTGTGGGCAAGAGACATGAACAGAAGCTTCTCTGAAGAAGACATGCGCATCAAATCAGAGATCAATGAAATTGAAAACAAAACAATCATTCAGAAAATGAATGAAACAAGGAGTTGGTTTTTTGAAAAAATAAATAAAATAGATAAACCTTTGGCCAGACTAACTAGAAATAGAAAAGTAAAATCTCTAGTAACCTCGATCAGAAATGATAAAGGGGAAATAACAACTGATCCCACAGAGATACAAGAGATTATCTCTGTATACTACCAGAAGCTCTATGCCCAGAAATTTGATAATGTGAAGGAAATGGATCAATATTTGGAATCATACCCTCTCCCAAGATTTAGCCAAGAAGAAATAAATCTCCTGAACAGACCAATTTCAAGCACTGACATCAAAGAAACAGTAAAAAAATCTTCCTACAAAAAAATGCCCTGGTCCGGATGGCTTCACGCCAGAATTCTATCAAACCTTCAAAGACGAGCTTATTTCTATATTGCAGAAATTATTTCAAAAAATTGAGGAGGAAAGAATCTTCCCCAATATGTTCTATGAAGCAAACATCACCTTGGTACCAACATCAGGAAAAGACCCAACTAAAAAGGAGAACTTTAGACCAATTTCACTGATGAATATAGATGCAAAAATTCTCAAAAAAATCCTAGTCAATAGATTACAGCTTATCATCAAAAAAGTCATACATCATGATCAAGTAGGTTTCATCCCAGAGATGCAAGGCTGGTTTAATCCATAAATGTTATTCACCATATCAACAGAAGCAAAAACAAAGCCTATATGATCCTCTCAATCGATGCAGAAAAAGCATTTGATAAAATCCAGCATTCTTTTCTAATTAGAACACTGAAGAGTTTAGGCATAGGTGGCACATTTCTTAAACTGATTGAAGCTATCTAGGATAAACCAACCGCTAATATTTTACTGAATGGAGTTAAACTGAAAGCTTTTCCATTTAGAACTGGAACCAGATAAGATTGTTTTCTGTCGCCATTACTATTCAACATAGTGCTGGAAGTTCTAGCCAATACAATTATGCAAGACAAGGAAATAAAGGTCATCCAAATGGGAGAAGAGGAGGTCAAACTCTCCTTCTTTGCTGATGATATGATCTTATACTTAGAGAACCCCAAAGACTTAACCACAAGACTCTTAGAAGTCATCAAAAAATACAGTAATGTTTCAGGATATAAAATCAATGTCCACAAATCAGTTGTCTTTGTATATGCCAATAACAGCCAAGATGAGAGACTAATTAAGGACACAACTCCCTTCACCATAGCCCCAAAGAAAATGAAATACTTAGGAATATACCTAACAAAAGAGGTGAAGGACCTCTATAAAGAAAATTATGAAACCCTAAGAAAGGAAATAGCAGAGGACTTTAACAAATTGAAGAAAATACCATGCTCATGGCTGGGAATAATCAACATTGTTAAAATGTCTATACTTCCCAGAGCAATCTACCGATTCAATGCCATCCCTATTAAAATACCAACATCCTATTTTCAAGACTTGGAAAAAAATGATTCTGCATTTTGTATGGAACCAGAAAAAACCCTCATATAGTTAAGGCAGTTCTTAGTAATAAAAAAAAAAAAGCCAGGGGTATCCCCATACCAGATCTTAGGCTGTATTACAAGGCCATAGTAGTTAAGACAGCATAGTATTGGCACAAAAATAGAGACATATACATTTGGAATCGAATAGAAAACCAGGAAATGAAACCAACAACTTACAACCACCTAATTATCAATAAAACAAACAAGAATGTCCACTGGGGGAAAGAATCCCTCTTCAATAAATGGTGCTGGGAGAACTGTATATCCATATGTAAAAGACTGAAACTGGACGTGCACTTTTCTCCACTCACAAAAATTGATTCAAGATGGATAAAGGACTTAAATTTAGGGTATGAAACAACAAAAATCCTCAAAGAAAGAATGGGAAAAACATTGGAAGATATCGGCCTGGGGAAAGACTTTATGAAGAAGACTGCAATGGCAATTGCAGCAATAGCAATAATAAACAAATGGGATTTAATTAAATTGAAAAGCTTCTGTACAGCTAAGGAGACAATAACCAAAGCAAAAAGATAACCTACCCAATGGGAAAGGATATTTGCATATTTTGAATCAGATAAAACCTTAATAACTAGGATCTATACAGAACTTAAATTAATCCACAAGAAAAAAATAAAAACCAATAATCCCATACATCAATGGGGAAGAGAGATAAACAGAACCTTCTATAAAGAAGACAGACAAATGGCTAGCAAACATATAAAAAAATGCTCATCATCCCTACTTATCAGAGGAATGCAAACTAAAACCACCCTAAGATATCATCTAACCCCAGCAAGAATGGCCCATATCACAAAATCTCAAAACTGCAGATACTGGCATGGATGTGGAGAGAAAGGAATACTTTTATACTGCTGGTGGGACTGCAAATTAATACAACCTTTTTGGAAGAAGTATGGAGAATCCTCAAAGAACTCAACCTAGACCTCCTGTTTGATCCTGTAATCCCATTACTGGGCATCTAACCAGAAGGAAAAAAAAAAACCTTTTATGATAAAGACACTTGTAGTAGACTGTTTATCACAGCTCAATTTATAATTGCTAAAATGTGGAAACAGCCTAAATGCCCCTCAACCCAGGGAATGGTTTGGCAAGTTGTGGTATATGTATACCATGGAATACTTTTCAGCCATTAAAAAAAATGGAGATTTTGCAGCATTTGTATTAACTTGGATGGAGGTGGAACACATTATTCTTAGTGAAGCATCACGGGAATGGAGGAGCATGAGTCCTGTTTATTCAACTTTGGTATGAGGACAATTAATGACATGGAGGGGGTGGGGTAAGGGGCGAGCAGACAGAGAAGGAGGGAGGGAGTAAGGAAAAGGAAAATAAAAAAAAAGGAAAAGGAAATGTGACTAATTCTCACATAAATTGGATTTAATTTTGACCAAAGTACATTATTATTTGAACATTAATTTTTTTTTTTTTTTTTTTTTGGCCAGGGCTGGGTTTGAACCTGCCACCTCCAGCATATGGGGCCGGCACCCTACCCACTTGACCACAGGTGCCGCCCTGAACATTAATTTTTAATTCAACTTGTTAATATGTTCTTTAGAATATTGCATTCTCATTTATAAGTGAAATATAATAATATAATAATATTATATAATAATATATTTTTTCCAATTTTAATATCAGGTATATCCAGATGAAGTAGAATGATTTTGAAGTATTTCTTCTTTTTCTATTGTCTATAAGATTTGGCATGATCTATTTTTTGAAATTATTTTCTATTTTTATTTATAAATATTAGTTGTCTATTTTTTGAGACTTTGGAAAAAAAAATAAGAAGTTAACCAATGATTCCATATGGAACCTGAGTCAAAGCATTCTATTATAGACATACTCTTATCTGACAATGTGAATGTTACTTTTTTGCCTTATTATTATTATTGCTCAATATTTCATTGCAAAAATTACACAAATCCATAAAAGTAATACATCATATCAATTGAAGCAAAAACAAAGACCATATGATCCTCTCAATAGATGCAAGAAAAGCATTTGACAAAATCCAGCATCCGTTTTTAAGAAGAACACTTAAGAAACTAGGCATAAGTGGCACATTTCTTAAGCTGATTGAAGCCATCTATGACAAATCCACAGCTAACATCATACTAAATAGAGTAAAACTGAAAGCTTTTCCACTTAGAACTGGAACCAGACAAGGATGTCCACTATTGCCACTGTTATTTAACATTGTGCTGGCAGTTCTAGACAATGCAATCAAGCAAGAGGATAGAAAGGGCATCCAAATGGGGGCAGAGTAGGTCAAACTCCCTCTTTGCTGATGATATGATCTTAGAAAACCTCAGAGACTCAACCACAAAACTCCTGGAAGTGATCTCAGGAGTGTCTCAGGGCATAAAATCAGTGACCACAAATCAGTAGCCTTTGTATATGCCAATGACAGTCAAGTTGAGAAGCAAATCAAGGACACAATTCCCTTCACAGTAGCTTCAAGGAAAATGAAATACTTAGGAATATACCTAACAAAAGAGGTGAAAGATCTTTTCAAAGAGAATTATGAAACCTTAAGAAAAGAAATTGCAGAAGATAATAACAAATGGAAGAACATACAATGCTCTTGGTTGGGAAGAATCAACATTGTCAAAATGTCTATTCTATACAAAGCAATCTACAGATTCAGTGTAATCCCCATTAAAATACCAACATCGTATTTTGAAGAATTGGAAAAAAATAGTACTTCATTTTGTATGGAACCAGAAAAAAACCCATATAGCTAAAGCTATTCTTAGTAATAAAAACAAAGTCAGAGGCACCACCCTATCAGATTTCAGGCTTTATTACCAAGTCCACAGTAATCAAAACAGTGTGATATTGGCAGAAAAATAGAGACATAGACATATGGAACAGAATAGAAAACCAAAAGATGAAACCAGTCTCTACTTGCCATCTGATCTTTGATAAACCAAACAAAAACATACAGTGCAGAAAAGAATCCCTATTCAATAAATGGTGCTGGGAGAACTGGAAAACCACATGTAGAAGACTGAAACTTGACCCACACCTTTCCCTATTTGCAAAAATTGACTCAAGATGGATGAAAGACTTAAATCTAAGACAAGAAACAATAAAAAGAAGAAAGTGTGGGGGAAAACTCTTGATGATGTTGGATTGGGGAAAGATTTTATGACAAAGACTTTAGCAGCCATCACAACAACAAAAATTAACAAATAGGACTTAATTAAGCTGAAATCTTCTGCACAGCTAAGGACACAGTAAGTAAATCAAAAAGACAACCTTCAGAATGGGAAAAGATATTTGCAGGGTATATGACAAAGGGTTGATAAATGGAATGTACAGACAACTCAAATTAATCAACAAAAAAAGAGTAAAGAATCCCATCTACCTCTGGGAAAGAGATATGAACAGAACCTTCTCTAATGAAGACAGATGAATGGCTAACAAACATTTGAAAAAATGCTAATCCTTTGTGAATGTCAGAGAAATGCAAATCAAAAGCACCCTAAGATATCACCTATACCAGTAAGAACAGCCCATATCACAAAGTCTCAAAGCTGCAGATGCTAGCATGGACATGAAGAGAAGGGAACACTTTTACACTACTTGTGGGACTGCAAACTAATACATTCTTTTTTGGAAGGAAGTATGGAGAATCCTCGAAGAACTCAAATTAGACTCCCATTTGATCCTGCAACCCCATTACTAGACATCTACCTAGAAGAAAAAAAGATTTTATCATAAAGACATTTGCACTTGATTGTTTATCACAGCTCAATTTAGAATCACCAAAATGTGGAAACAACCTAAATGCTCACCAACCCAGGAATAGATTAACAAGCTGTGGTATATGTATACCATGAAATACTATTCAGCCATTATGAAAGTCGGAGACTTTACATTTTCTGTATCAACCTGGATGGAAGTGGAACACATTCTTCTTAGTAAAGAGTGGAGAATCAAGGCCCAGAGTGGTGGCTCAGACCTGTAATCCTAGCACTCTGGGAGGCCGAGGGAGGTGGATTGCCTGAGCTCACAGGTTTGAGATCAGCCTGAGCCAGAGCAAGGCCTTTTCTCCAAAAATAGCCAGGCACTGTGGCAGATGTCTATAGTCACAGCTACTTGGGAGGCAAGAGAATCACTTGAACCCAAGAGTTTGAGGTTGCTGTGACCTATGATGCCACAGCACTCTACTGAGGGTGACAAAGTAAGACTCTGTCTCCAAAAAAAAAAAAAGAGTGGAGAAGTAAGAATCCAATGTACTCAATTCTAATATGAAGGTGGGGGTAGGGGAATGAGGAAGTGGGGAGAGTGGAGAACAGAGGGGCATGGGGGTTACAGTGTATGGCACACCTCTTGAGGGGGGTGGGACACAATTACAAGAAGGACTTTACCTTACAAACTCAATCAGTGTAACCTAATTCTTTTTACCCTCAATGAACCCCAAACAATAAAAAAAAAAAGAAAAGAAAAGAAGGGTAGATGTCTAGAAATGGTATTGCAGGATCAAATGCTAATTTGGGGATTATTTTCTGCCTGTAGGCTCCTGACCAATTATGACATGTTCAGTCATACATTCCCAAAACCCCTGTGTCGGAAGGATAAGAAAAGCAGTATCTAATCCCCTAGACCACTGGTTCTCAACCTTCCTAATGCCATAGCACTTTAATACAGTTCCCGTGGGTTGCCACCCACAGGTTGAGAACCGCTGCCCTAGACAGAAGGCCCACATGGGCTGCCCATTTGGGCCACCCCCCCATTGTCGGAGGTTCTATTCCCCCTCTTTCCCTTAACTATTTCTTTATCTTTTAATAAACTTTGTTCTGTTGCTGATCTGTGTGGTCCATGGTTTCATTCTTTGAACCCCAAGATCAAGGACCCAACACAGAGAAAAATTCTGGCTATAATAGATAATTGTTTAAAAAAATTATTGTCACAAAAATATTGAGTATATTTGTTGTAGGTTTTCTTATATACAAGTGTTAGACTAAAAAAAGCGAATTTCTGGTCTTAGTGTATGCTAGTTTGAAGTGTTAAATGATAAATGTAGGCAGAGTGAGCCTTTAACAGAGCTTATTGGAGTAGACAGTGATTCATCAATTGGGCAGCTCCAGACTTCAGGTGGGTTGGGGGTCCACTGAAGGGGCCCAAAGAGAAAAGTTTAATGAAGTGTTCACAGAAGTTTGACAAAGAACATACTCGAATGTTTGAAGTGGAACAGTAGCCCTAATGACCTAGTTAGAGGTTAGTTGGTGGTTTCTGATTTGTTTTCCTTGGCAAGGGGTGGAGAACCTTTTCATATTGGAAGGCTGTGTTAATTTAGTTACAATCAAATAAGGTCAATTCAAGAAGTTTCAGTTAGATATACTTAACAATGTATATTATTTGTAAAAATCTACTATGTATTTAATAATTTATTATTTATTTATTTATTTTGTGCTTTTTGGCCGAGGTTGGATTTGAACCCACCACCTCTGGCATATGGGACCAGCGCCCTACCCCTTTGAGCCACAGGGGCCGCCCCCGTACTTAATAATTTATCAAAAAATGAAGGCTGGGTGCCTGTGGCTCAAGTGGCTAAGGAGCCAGCCACATACACCTGAGCTGGCAGGTTTGAACCCAGCCCGGACCTGCCAAAACAACAATGATGGCTGCAACCAAAAAATAGCCTGGTGTTGTCGCGAGCACCTGTAGTCCCAGCTACTTGGGAGGCTGAGGCAGGAGAGTGGCTTGAGCCCAGGAGTTGGAGGTTGCTGTGAGCTGTGATGCCACTGCACTCTACCCAGGGTGACAGCTTGAGGCTTGTTTCAAAAAAAAAGAAAAGAAAGAAAGAAAAAGAAAACTGTTAATTTTTTTTTAAAAAAACATCTTTTTTAAATTTTTTGTTTTTGTTGTTGCAGTTTGGCCGGGGCTGGGTTTGAACCCTGCCATCCTTGGTATATGGAGCCAGTACCCTACTCACTGAGCCACAGGTGCCACCATATCTGTTAATTTTAAAGTTAACTAACCTTTTAATGACCTTGCTGTGTCTGTTTTTTGTTGGAAAGCATTTGAATATTTATTTGGTTGCAGCACAGAGGTCCACGGTTTCGGTTGATCCTCTAAATGGTTATCAATCATTCATAACTTTAAGGGTGTTGTGATTTGAGTTGGGTAAAAGAATGTGGATTTTTAAAAAATAAGTAGTTGAAAAGTAAACAAAACAAAACAAAACAAAAAAACAACAACAGCATTTGGGGAGCATGTTGCCGAAGGCATGGGTGTTCTACTGCATTTTTCCATATTTCAGTTGGATATTTCTTAGCATCAAGCAATGACTTTAAAATGTCATGTACTGAGAGCTCAATCAATTCCATCTATAGTTCTTTAGATGCTTTGATAATATCAACTAGATGAGGCTAGTTATGTGTGATGTCATGGTTCTCAAAGTTGGTGAAACTTTCTTTGTATTCTCCAATTAATAAATCTGTAACAGTTGCATATTCTCCAAATGATTTGCATATATCATGCTGCTCATCAATGACTTTGCTAACTGAGGAAATTGTTTAAGCAAAATTTCCTTTTAAAGAAGAAGCATTTTGAAAAAGAGCTTTTCTCAAAATGCTTGGATTTTTTTTTTGCCATGTATCATATATGGACTTACTTTTACCTTGCAAAGAAATATTCAGGTCATTTCGATTTGACATATCACACAAAAATGCTGCATTCTTATAGAAATCATCTTTTAGTAATTCACATTGCTGAATATATTCTTCATGAAATTTATCTGTTCTCACAGAGATAAAATTTTGGCTAACACCTGTACCTGTGATAGCTAACACATTTTAGAATGATACAGCAAATCCACACAGAATACTTTGTGGTTCAACTTGAAACTGACTGTGCCCTGTTTCATTTGCAGTAATATAGTTAACAATATTTACAACTTATTGCAGAGTGTCACTTAAAAATAGTAGCTTTAGGCTCGGTGCCTGTAGCTCAATGGTTATGGTGCCAGCCACATACACCAAGACTGGCAGGTTCAACCTTGCCTGGGCCTGCTAAAACAACGATACCTACAACAACAACAAAAAAGTCGGGCATTCTGGTGGGTGCCTATTGTCCTAGCTACTTGGGAGGCTGCGGCAAGAGAATTGCTTAAGCTCAGGAATTTGAGGTTGCTGTGAGCTGTGATGCCACAGCACTTTACCAAGGGCAACATAGTGAGACTTTGTCTCAAAAACAAACAAAAATTAGTAGCTTTAGCACAGAGATTTTGTAGATGCATGATAAAGTGAAAAGAAATGAGAGTATCTGAATCTGTTAATACTTTTTTAAAATCTGTACTACAAACACTTCCTGTTTTCCTGGCATGGGAGTTGCACTGTCTGTATATATATTCACTAACTTTATCAAATTCAGTCCAACTTCATGATATTTATTTTGAAATTTGTCGAAGATATCTATTCTCTATGGTCTGTTCGGTAGAGTGCCCAAAGTAACTCTTCATAGCAAGGAAAATCTTCCATTATAACTCAAATGAAGTAAAAAACTTGCACGGAGTCAGTATCATTTGATTCATTCAAGGTGACTGAATAATAGATATTTTCCTTTTGAAGTGTTGCACAAAGTTGTCAAGTTGAAAGCTAATTCATGCTGCTGATCAGTTAGGTTCTTGAAAGAGGCAGTTGTTTTTGTACTTTGAAATATTACCAGGGTCTAAACATCCTATAACTTTGACAATGCTTTTTTCACAATTCTGTATCACCAGATGGCTTCCCTTTTTTCTAGACTATATAAGCTATATTATTAAGTTGCTTCTATGGCACTATTTCCAGGTCTTATTACTGCTTGAAGTAATTCTGCTTGAAAGAATTCTCTTCACTTTTGCTTTTTATCTTTTAATTTCTGCAATATGACATTTGACATCTCTTCCTGTAACTTGAAATATTTATGGTCCTTCAAAATGGTATAATGCTGGTGAGCATTGAATTTCTTTAATGTCAATACTGCAGCAAGCAAATCATCTTATCTTTAGCAGAAACAATATTGCAATTTGCAATCCTCATTAAAAAGTCTGTTTTCTTCTTTCATTGTTCTCTTGGTCTTCTTTGGCATGATGGGTTGTTAAAGCAGACAGAATTTAAAAATACCGTTGAGCTGTGCAACTATTCACAAATTGCACTTTAAACAGAAACATGGTGCACTATTGTCCAAAGCTGAAAATAGACCAGTGTACTCAATCCCCATAAACTCTCACCAACCCGCCTAGTACAGAAATAATGCCAGTCAGGTGGGGGGAAGTTCGAGCTAACTGAGCTTAGCAGCCTTCAATTTAGCCCTTATTGCTAACTAATATTCTAATTGTGCAGGCCAATCTGGAAAGATTATTTCATTGGAATTTATTCTGTTCTTTGGTATTTTAAATACATTTATTTTTAAAATAAAATAAAAATACAATAGAACCTCTGTAAGTTGATCACCCAAGGGACTGTAGCAAACTGGCCAACATACCAAGGTGGTCAACATTAGGAACTAGACCTATCATACTTACATGTACATGTGGTGTATGTCGAGTCTATGAAAATTAGGTCAACGAAAGGAAGTGGTCAACCATGGAGGTTCTACTACATAAAGGATAAACAAAAAGGTATCAATAAAAATAAAAGGATTTGTTCTATAAAATTTGGGTTCAGGGCAGTGCCTGTGGCTCAAAGAGTAGGGCGCCGGTCCCATATACTGGGGGTGGCAGGTTCAAACCTGGCCCTGGCCAAAAACTGCAAATAATAATAATAATAATAATAATAATGATAAATAAATTTTTAGGTCCAGTAAAAAAGCTGCAATTAAGGACCTAAAAGGCCACATTGTGGCCTTAAGGCTGTAGGTTCCCCACCCCTGTGTTAGAGGAGTCTTCTTAATTATGCTATTCATATCTTCTATATCCCTAGTTAATTCTGGTGTGCTTCATCTATCAGTTTCAGAGAGAGCTTTGTTAAAAACCCAACAACCCTGGATTATGTGAATTTTCCTAGTTACTCTGTCAAGCATTGTTTCATATATTTTGAAAATATATTACATGAAACATCATCCTTTTTCTCTTTATTTTAAACTTCTGAGCATTTTTACCTTAGGAGTACCTAGTGTAAAACAAAACATAACAAACAGGTATTGACAACAAAATCAAGAAGTGCCTACTGGCCAAACCTGGAATAAGTTGCGCAGGGGCCAAAAGAAAACTTCCCCTTCACCCTCTGAGGCTTTGCTGAAAAATCAGGCCCAGTGAGGTGGCTCCCACCTATAATCCTAGCTCTCTAGGAGGCTGAGGTGGAAGCATTGCTTGTGAGGCTAGAAGTTTGGGACTAGCCTGAGCAAGAGTGAGACCCCCCCCCACCCCATCTCCATGACAAATAGAAAAATTATCTGGGCATGGTGGTGCACAGCTGTAGTCCCAGCTACTCTGGAAGCTGAAGCAGGAGAATCTCTTGAGCCCAAGAGTTTGAGGTTGCTGTGAGCTGTGATGATGCCATTGCACTGTGGCCCAGGCAACAGAATGAGATTCTGTCTCAATAAAACAAAACAAAACCCATCAACTCATCAAAATAGGACAAGAGGCACACAAGTTTATTTTAATGTGCATAGCACAGGGGAATCATAAAATTGATTACCCAATAACTCAATTGTACACATGGTTATATACCCCTCTTCTTAGGGAAAAGAGAGAGAAGTGAGGATGATCTTAGGGGAGCAGGACATAACTTTTAGGGGAATTCACTGCATTTGAAGAACATACAATGTCCTGGGACAGAGTTTGTTGGGCCCACAAAGCAAACAATGGTTTGTGACACAAGTCTGTCCAGGTTTGTTGACCAACTTCAGTCTTTCTTCCTGTTATAGGAGTTCAGTTAATGAAAACTCGGGGAAGGGACTGGAGGTCATTGTTTTCTACTTTGGACATTAGGCATTTGGGAGAACTTCAGAGAATAACTTTGGTGCTTTGGGAGAGACAGAGGAGGAAAAAACAGGAGGGGGAGGAAGGTAAGAGAGACCTTGAGTCTTCTTTTTCAGCTTTGCATGCCAACGTACCATATTTTTGGGTATCGATTTCTGTGCCCCAACAATATCAAAATAATGATAATAATGTGTTATAACCCAAGGAATAAAATAGGAATCCATGAGTTCCTGCTGGTATGAACAAACAAACAAACAGGGGGAAAAGGGAAAGGTCTTCCTTACATAAAAATGCCAACTAATACATGTAGAACAAATGATTCAACTGGAAAATCAACATCCTACAACTACCACAGAATAATTATTTTAGGGAATAACCATCAATGGACATTAAATCAAATAGGTGAAAATTTGATAATAAATAGCATATTTACATAGTCTCTTTGAAGATTTTTTTCTTTTTTTAATCTTTTAATATGAAAGTGGGGAGTGAGGAGGTGGGCTCAAGTGTCTTTTTTTTATTTGTTTGTGACAGAGATTCACTCTGTCACTTGGGCTAGAATGCAGTGGTGTCATGATGGATGTGAGTTGTTTTTTTTTTTTTTTTTGAAACAGAGTCTCACTATGTCGCCCTCGGTAGAGCGCCATGGAGTCACACATCACAGCTCACAGCAACCTCCAACTCTGGGCTCAGGTGATTCTCTTGCCTCAGCCTCCTGAGGATCTGGAACTTTAGGTGTGAGCCATAATGCTTGGCTAGAAGATATTTATTAATTACAACGAAAAATAGTAACTTTATAGTGGAGAAACTTGGCAAACATCAACATAACCAAGTGATCAAGGTAAATTCATTAGAAATGGGATAAATCAATGTTTTGCTATTTAGGCCATGAATCATCTCTTGTTTATACTCAGATGGTTGTAACCATTACAGGATATTTTCCTATGAACCATGCCTATATATCCATAGATCTCTGGTATGTTTACCATCAGCAATCCTAAACATTCAGGTTCATCCTATTAAAAGCATTCCATAGGCTTAGTGTCTGTAGCACAGTGGTTACAGCACCAGCCACATGCACCAAGGCTGGCAGGTTCGAACTTGGCCCGGGCCAGCTAAACAACTGCAACAAAAAAATAGCTGGGTGTTGTGGTGGGCACCTGTAGTCCCAGCTACTTGGGAGGCTGAGACAAGAGAATCACTTAAGCCCAAGAGTTTGAGGTTGCTGTGAGCTGTGATGTGTGACTCCATGGCGCTCTACCGAGGGCGACATAGTGAGACTCTGTTTCAAAAAAAAAAAAAAACAACTCACATCCAGCTCCAAGAACTCTGAGCCATTTTGGCTTCAATCTCCACTTGCTGCTAAGACTTTAAGTTCACCACCACCACCACCCCCTTTTATTTTTGAGACAGAGTCTCACTCTGCCACCCTAGGTAGAATGTCACCCTGTTATGATCCTGTGGTGTCATCACAGCTCACAGCAACCTCAAACTCTTGGGCTTGGCCTTCTACATAGCTCAGACTATACGTGCCTACCACAATGCTGGGCTAGTTTTTTCTATTTTTAGTAGAAATGAGATTTTGCTCTTGCTCAGGCTTGTCTCGAACTCCTGAGCCCAAGAGATCCACCTGCCTTGTTCTCCTAGAGTGGTAGGATTACAGACGTGAGCCCCCACAGGTATTCACTTTGATTTTACAGTATTGGCTTTTGTCCCCTTGAGCCTGGCTATGTGTTTCCCCACTAAAACAGGTTTTTTTGTTTTTTTTTTTTAATTTTGGTGAAATTCATGCAGCATTAACTATCTATTCAGTCTTAGTGATTGACAGAGGACTTTTTTCATGTAAACCTGGCTTTTTAATGTTGATTAAGTGATTCAAAATTTACTTTCCTTATTACAATATAAGGAGAAAACAGGTATATCTGAGGGTAAGAAATTTTAGAGGGAAGTGACAGAAATATTTAAATAATAATTTTATTAAGTTTTTGCCTAATGTGAATTTTCCTTAATGGATTCTTCTAAATTGTCAGTAAAAATTCTCTTTTAACTGAGTATTATGCCCTGCACCTGTAATCTCAGCACTTTAGGAGGCCTAGGTGGCAGGATCATTTGCAACCAGGAGTTGAAGATGAGTCTGGGCAACTTAGTGAGAGCATGTCTCTACAAAATATAAAAAGAATAATTAGCCAGGAGAAGTGGCAAGTGCATATAGTCTCAACTACTTGGGAGGCTGAGGCAGAAGGATTGCTTGAGTCTAGGAGTTTAAGGTTACTGTGAGCTAGAATGGTGACATTGCACTCTAGTGTGGGTAACAGAGCAAGAAAAATTCCCTTTTTTTTTTTTTTTTTTTTTTTAAAAGGGCCTTTTTTTTTTTTTTTTTTTACAGTTTTTTTTTTTTTTTTTTACTCCTTTTTTTTTTTTTTTTGTAGAGACAGAGTTTCACTTTATCGCCCTCGGTAGAGTGCCGTGGCGTCACACAGCTCACAGCAACCTCCAACTCCCGGGCTTAGGCGATTCTCCTGCCTCAGCCTCCCAAGTAGCTGGGACTACAGGCGCCTGCCACAACGCCCGGCTATTTTTTTTGCAGTTTGGCCGGGACTGGGTTTGAACCCGCCACCCTCGGTATATGGGGCCAGCGCCTTACCGACTGAGCCACAGGCGCCGCCCAAAATTCCCTTTTTATAATTGTCTTGCAGTATAGTCTAAACTTGGATGTGGGCACAGGCAGAGTCAGGTTATAATTTAAAGTTCAAATTACATTTCTTCCCTTAGTAGCTGTGTGACCATGGACACAATATATAACTTTTCAGTCTCAGTTTCCTTATTTCTTCAACTGGGATAATTACATGGGCCTCACCAGTTTAAATGAGGAAAGTTGTATATAATAAATACAAACCTTTATTTTCCTCTTATGGACAAGCAGAAGAGTAAGGGGGAAAGATTCCAGTGAGGGGCTAAATCTTTATAATTAGCACTGTAATATTATTGGGTAAGTGTCTTAGCCCCAACCTACCTTAGTGTCACTGTGTATAAAACAGTTTCTAAGGTTTCTTCCAAACCAAACTCCCATGTTTCAAGAATTTGAGATTGTATTTAAGATAAAAACCTGGCAAGACCCATGTGCAGTCAGTATTTCCTTGAAAATATTTATTTATATAGGTTGAGTATTCCAAATCCTGAAATCTGAAATCCAACATGTTCCCAAATCTGAAACTTTTTGAGTGCCCATATGATTCCACAAGTGGAAAATTTTACATAATTTTTTTCTTATTTTCTTCTACATCTTTCCAGCTAAGTAACAGCACTATTTTGCTTGCCTTTAAAAAATATATATACAATTTGAAATATTTTCATCAAACTGGTTAACATACCCTTCACAGCATTTTCTTAGTTATTGTGTTAAGACATTTATGTTCTACATTTAGTAACTTTCACATGTACCCTTGTAAGATGCATTGTAGGTGTGGTCCCATGATTACCCTTCCTCCACCCATCCTCCCTCCTCCCATCTCCCCCTTCTTCTTGGGCAATAATAGGGTTATAGCTTTCATACAAAAGCTATAAATTGGTTTCATAATAGGGCTGTACATTGGATACTTTTTCTTCCATTCTTGAGATACTTTCCCAAGAAGAATATGTTCCAGTTCCATCCATGTAAACATGAAGGAGGTAAAGTCTCCATCTTTCTTTAAGGCTGCATAATATTCCGTGGTGTACATATACCACAATTTATTAATCAATTCCTGGGTCGATGGGCACTTGGGCTTCTTCCACGACTTAGCAATTATGAATTGGGCTGCAATAAACATTCTGGTACAAATATCTTTGTTATAATGTGATTTTTGGTCTTCTGGATATATACCTAGTAGAGGGATTGTAGGATCAAATAGCAGGTCCATTTTTAGATCCCTAAGTGTTCTCCAAACATCTTTCCAAAAGGAACGTATTAGTTTGCATTCCCACCAGCAGTGTAGAAGTGTTCCATTTTCTCCACATCCATGCCAACATCTCTGGTCTTGGGATTTTGTGATATGGGCTAATCTTACTGGGGTTAAGTGATATCTCAAAGTAGTTTTGATTTACATTTCTCTGATGATTAAAGATGATGAGCATTTTTTCTTATGTCTGTACACCATGCGCCTGTCTTCTTCAGAGAAGTTTTGCTTCAAGTCCCTTGCCCAGCCTGCGATGGGATCGCTTGTTCTTTTCTTGCTAATACGTTTGAGTTCTCTGTGGATTCTGATTATTAAACCTTTGTTGGAGACATAACCTGCAAATAACTTCTCCTGTTCTGAGGGCTGTCTGCTTGCTTTACTTACTGTGTTCTTGGCTGTGCAGAAGCTTTTTAGCTTGATCAGGTCCCAGTAGTGTATTTTTGGTGTTGCTTCAATTGCCTGGGGGTCCTCCTCATAAAATATTTGCCCAGCCCGATTTCTTCAAGTGCTTTCCCTGTACTTTCTTCTAGTATTTTTATAGTTTCATGTCTTAAATTTAAACCTTTAATTCAGTGACAGTCGATCTTAGTTAATGGTGAAAGGTGTGGATCCAGTTTCAGTCTTCTACAGGTAGCCAACCAGTTCACCCAGCATCATTTGTTAAATAGGGAATCTTTTCCCCACTGCATGTTTTTAATTGGCTTGTCAAAGATCAAATAATGGTAAGTAGCTGGGTTCATCTCTTGGTTCTCTATTCTGTTCCATATATCTACCTCTCTGTTCTTGTGCCAGTACCATGCTGTTTTGATCACTATCAATTTATAGTATAGACTAAGGTCTGGTAGTGTGATTCCTCCTGCTTTGTTTTTATTTTTGAGTAATGTTTTGGCTATTCGAGGTTTTTTTCTTATACCATATAAAATGAAGTATTATTTTTTCAAGATCTTTAAAGTATGACAGTGGAGCTTTAATAGGGATTGCATTAAAATTGTATATTGTTTTGGGTAGTATGGACATTTTAACAATGTTGATTCTTCTCAGCCATGCGCATGGTATGTTTTTCCATTTGTTAACATCTTCAGCTATTTCTTAGAGTTCCATAGCTCTCTTTATAGATATCTTTCACGTCCTTTGTTAAGTAAACTCCCAAATATTTCATCTGCTTTGGCACTAATGTGAATGGAATAGAGTCCTTGACTGTTTTTTCAGCTTGACTATTGTTGGTGTGTATAAAGGCTACCGATTTATGAATGTTGATTTTGTAACCTAAGACACTGCTGTATTCCTTGATCACTTCTAAGAGTTTTGTAGTAGAATCCCTGGTGCAGTCATATCATCTGTGAAGAGTGAAAGTTTGATCTCTTCTGACTCTATGTGGATACCCTTGATTGCCTTTTCTTGCCTCTGATTGGGATGGCTACAACTTCCATTACAATGTTAAAAAGCAGTGGAGACAATGGGCAACCTTGCCTGGTTCCTGATCTGAGTGGAAATTATTTCAATTTAACTCCATTCAGTATGATATTGGCTGTAGGTTTGCTGTAGATTGCCTCTATCAGTTTAAGAAATGTCCCTCTATACCCATTTTCTTAAGTGTTCTGATCAGGAAGGGATGCTGGATATTATCAAAAGCTTTTTCTGCATCAATTGAGAGAATCATATGGTCTTTGTTTTTTAATTTGTTTATGTGATGAATTATATTTATAGATTTACATATATTGAACCAGCCTTAAGACCCTGGGGTAAAACCCACTTGGTCATGGTGTTTAATTTGTTTGATGTGTTGTTGGATTCTGTTTGTTAGGATCTTATTGAATATTTTTGCATCAATATTCATTAGTGATATTGGTCTATAATTTTCTTTTCTTGTTGGGTCTTTTTCTGGTTTGGGATCAAGGTGATGTTTGCTTCATAGAATGTATTGGGTAGTATTCCTTCTTTTTCTGTATTTTGGAAAAGGTTGATAAATATAGGTACCAATTCCTCTTTAAAGGATTGGTAGAATTTTGATCTGAAGCCATCTGGTCCTGGGCTTTTCTTTTTAGGGAGATTTTGTATAGTTGGTGCTATTTCAGAACTTGATATAGACCCATTCCACATTTCCACTTCATTCTGGCTAAGTTTAGGAGAGTGGTATTCTTCTAAGTATTGGTCTATTTCCTTCAGATTTTCGTATTTCTGAGAATAGAGTTTCTTGAATATTCATTAAGGATTTTTTGAATTTCTGAGGAGTCTGTTGTTATTTCATCTTTACAATTTCTGATTGATGAATTTAGAGATTTTATTCTTTTTTTCCTGGTTAGGTTAGCCAAAAGTTTATCTATTTTATTGACCTTTTAAAAAAAAGAAACTTTTTGATTTATTGATCTGTTGTATAATCCTTTTGTTTTCAATTTCATTTAATTCTGCTCCAATTTTGGTTATTTCTTTTCTTCTGCTGGGTTTGGGGTTGGAATGTTTTTCCTTTTCCAGTTGCTTGAGATGTCCCATTAAGTTGTTAACTTCCTCTCTTTCTGTTCTCTTGAGGAAGGCTTGCAGTGCTATAAATTTCCCTCTTAGGACTGCCTTTGTGGTATCCCAGAGGTTCTTATAATTTGTGTCTTCATTGTCCTTTAGTTTCAAAAATTTGGTAATTTCCTTCTTAATCTTGTCTATGACCCAGCTAGTATTCAGCGTAAGATTATTTAATTTCCATGTTTTTGTATAAGTATGCATATTCCTGTTGTTATTGAGTTCAAATTTTATTCCATGATGGTCTGAGAAGATGCGAGGAACAATTTCTATTCTTTTAAATTTGCTCAGGTTAGACTTGTGATCTAAGTTGCCATCAATTTTGGAGTACGTTCCATGGGCTGATGAAAAGAGTGTGTATTTAGTTTTGTTAGGATGAAATGTTCTGTACACATCAGTTAAATACAGTTGTTGAATGGTAAAGTTTAAGTCTAAAATTTCTTTGCTTAGCTTCTTATTGGAAGATCTATCCAACACTGCCAAAGGAGTATTAAAATCTCTGACTATTATGGTGCTGGAGGAAATAAGTTGCTTATGTCTGTTAGAGTCTCTCTTATAATTTGAGGCACATTCTGGTTGAGTGCATAAATGTTAATAATTGAAATATCATCATTTTGAGTGTTACCCTCAACAAATATGAAGTGGCCATTTTTATCCTTCCTTACTTTTGTTGGTTTAAAGCCTATTGTAACTGCAAATAAAATTGCAACATCTGCTTTTTTCTGATTTTGCATTTGCCTGAAATATAGATGACCATTTTTTCACCCTGAGCTATATTTATCTTTTAAGGTAAGATGAAATTCTTGAATACTGCAGATATCTGGCCAGAGTTTTTGTATCCAGTCACCCAACCTGTGCATCTTTAGAGGACAATTTAAGCCATTCACATTAATGGAGAATATTGATAAGCCTGGTAGAATTTTGGGTATTGAGTTTTTTGAAAGTCCAGTGGACATTTTTGATTCTTTTTTTTTTTGTAGAGACAGAGTGTCACTGTAGCACCCTTGGTAGAGTGCCGTGGTGTCACACGGCTCACAGCAACCTCTAACTCTTGGGCTTACGCGATTCTCTTGCCTCAGCCTCCCAAGTAGCTGGGACTACAGGCTCCCTCCACAATGCCCGGTTATTTGACATTTTTAATTCTTTCGCCACTGTGGAAGTTGGAATTGGATCAAAAGTTTCTGAGTGAGTTTTCTTTTGTGGTGGAGCATTGTGCTAGTCATTATGGAGGATAGGTTTGAGAATATCCTGGAGAGTTCATTTAGTTGTGGCTAATTTCTTCAACATGTGAATGTCATGAAAGTATTTAATTTCTCCATCATAAATGAAACTCAGTTTATTTGGATACAGGATCGTGGGTTGAAAGTTATTTTATTTTAGGAGATTAAAAATCGATGACCACCCTCTTCTAGATCGAAAAGTTTCAGCAGAGAGATCTGTAGTCATTTTAATATTCTTCCCCTTATAGGTTACGGTTTTCTTATGTCTGGCTGCTTGTAGAATTTTCTCCTTCATTTTAACTTTGATGAAGTTAATTATAATGTGCCTAGATGTCTTATTTGAATTGAGTTCTGCTGGGGTTCTGAAACCATCTGCTATCTGAGTTTCAGAATCTGTTGGCATGTCTGGAAAATTCTCCTTCATTATCTCATGATGAAGAGCCTCTTGTGCCTTTTGAAGCCACCTTGTTGCCTTCTGAAATTCCTATAAGGTGAATATTAGTTTTCTTCAAATTATCCCTGAGCTCTCTGAGAGAATGATCTGTTTTTGCTCTCCACTTCTCTTCCTCTTTGAGCCTTTGGGAGCATTCAAAAGCTTTGTCTTAAATGTCATAAATCCTTTCTTCTGCCTGCTCCATTCTATTACTAAGGGATTCTACTGTATTCCTCAGATCTTTGAGGGCTGCAAATTCTTGTCTCAATGTGTCAAAATTTTTGGCGATTTTGTTTTTGAATTCATTGAATTCTTGAGACAACTTTTGAAATGCTCCTTGAATTTCTAATTCCAACTTTACCTCCATTCTATTAATCTTATTTGCAATCCAAATTCTGAATTCAATTTCTGACATCTCAGGCATCTGTTTATGAATGGGATCTTCAGTTGTGTCCACCATATCATTCCTTGGGGCAGTTGATCTACTTTGGTTATTCATGTTACTGGAGTTTTTCTGCTGACTCTGCCCATGATTATTTTATACCATTTGGCTAGATGAGCAGATAACGTGAAGTTGGGTTGGGGGCTCCTGGAGTAGTGATTAAGCAGCCCTTTGTCCTAGAGCTTTGCAAAGGACCTTTACAGTGCCATGGCCTGAGAAACTGGGGATCTGCTTGATGTGGTGGGGCTAAGTGGCTCTGTCTTGTTTTCAGCTGGTCTCTGTCCTATCCGAGTGAATCAGTTACTCTGGGTTGAAGTCTCAGCTGTGGAGAAATACCAGCAATTAAGTCACCCCACCCCACACGAGCAACAACTGGAAAAGGAAAATCAAACCTTCCCACCACCATACACCCAGGGTAAAACTTTGGATAGTCCTCAGGTGATTGGCCCAGTTCAAGAGGTCCAAATCAATTGTCCCAGTCATCACCAGTCTCAGGTGGTAGAGTTCAAAATGTCCCCAGCAAGTAGATAGCAGAGGTCTGTTGGCAGCTCAAGTATGACTCGCTCCCGTGGTCCATGAGGTCAGAAGGACCCACCAAGCAAACAAATTAGTCTGGGAAGGTTGATGCCTCCTTCCCCATCTTGTACTTCTGTCACATCCAGTCCCTGGTAACCCCACAGAGCTGTGACCCAGTTCCCTCCAATGAGCAGATGCTCCAGGGGTTTGTGCTTCCTGGGTCACAGGGACATCTATGTCTCCTTGGCCAGGCCTCTGCTCTCTGCCACTATCTGGCAGGGGTATTGAGGTCTGACAACCTTGGGTGATTAATGGAGGCTGGGGCAGTTCACTCAGTTCTAGTCCCAACCCTGATTAATGTTGCTGACAGAACAGAACAATTTTTCAGAATTTGTTCCTGTCCTGGGTATATTTCCCTGCAGATCAGATGCTGTTTGAGTTCACAGAAACTGCAACTCAGCCCCAGTCTGTGCTGCTGCCTGGAGCTGGTGTGTCTGTCTTGGCTGCAGTCTGTGTTGGAGCAGATGTGGTTAGAGCTCACACTCAGCTCTCAGCCCACATGCCTTTGTCTCAGCTATGATCCCTTGAGGGCAAGGTGCTTCTTTGGCTCACTAAAGCAGTCCTTCTGGCTCAGCCCCACCCTGGGAGTATGCTGTTTCTGCACACATCCCTGCCATGCTCTGCCCAGGCAGGTACCGCCTTAGGTATACCCTTTACTCCAGGGGCCTGTGCTTCCATCCCAGAACTTTTCTGCCAGTGGCTGCCACTGGAGAAGATGCCCAGCTTCCTCCGGTTGCCCAGAGAGTCAGGGAGTGTCTCTCCAAAATATCCCCGGGGTGTGAGCCCTATTGTTCCCACTGCTGCTGCTGCTGCTCTGTGCCATAGGGCACTGCCTCTCCCTGTCCCTCTCCCATATGGTTCCCTTAGTTCACCATCTTCTCCTTACTCCCGTGCTGCAGAATCAGCACAGACCAGCAACAGCCCACGCCTTGTCCACATCTCTCTAGAAAATGCCCAGGAATCTGGACTCCATTGGTGACAGGCCTCCAGACCTCAGGGTGATAGTGGAGGGGAGTGCTGGGAGTTCAGAATTGCAGGCAGAGAATATATACAGTTTTATTCCTGGCAGGAGAGTGTCATGACATGTTCATAAGTCCTCTCTAGGGAAGGAGTTCCAGTTTTTAGAGGGTCTTTCCCATGGGATAATATAGGAGGGCATCTGAACTTTGCTCACTTGTTTGTATAAAGTATACTGTGAGCCGTTCTCATGGGGGAGGGGTCTCCTATCAGCTTGGTGATAGATTTTGTACCTATTATTTGTTTCCTTGAGGTTGTAGCTTGCCTCAGCAGGGTTGATGTGCATTCTTCAACCCTCTCTCTTGGCTCAGCTCCAATCCATTGGCTTACTTGCTAAACTTCTGTCCTTTAGTTCTCCTTCTGGATGGGAGCCTCTGTGGAAACCTGGCTCTAGTTGGCCATCTTGCCTCCACCTCTTTTTTTTTTTTTTTTAAGGGAAAATTGAGGGCCAGGTGTAGTGGCTTATGCCTGTAATCCTAGCACTCTAGGAGGTCGAGGAGAGTGGATTGCCTGAGCTCACCAGTTCACAACCAGCCTGAGCAAGAGCAAGGCCTTATCTCTAAAAATAGCCAGGCATTGTGGTGGGCATCTGTAGTCCCAGCTACCTGGGAGGCTGAGGCAAGAGAATCGCTTGAGCCCAAGAGTTTCCTTCAAGAATTTGAGGTTGCTGTGATCTGTGATACCCAGGCACTCTACCTAGAGTAAAAAAGTAAAACTCTGTCTAAAAAAAAAAAAAAGAAAAGGAAAGAAAAGAAAAGAAAAGTGAGCAGTGCCATGAGAAAAAAGTATGAGAGAGGGAAGGGAAAACATAAAAAAATTCTACACTTAACCTCATGCAATGGGTTGCAGTCAAAATGCTCCTCAGTTTATTTAGCATTCCTAAAAGAGAAGAAGGGCTTCATAGCCCCCTCCAACTTCTACACGTCTTTCATATATATGCCCACATATCCACAATGTGTAATAAAATGGCATGTGTGTATGTAGGATGAACAGACCAACAGCAGGCTCCTTGCAATATCTCACATGGGGCTAAGACTTAAATACATTAGTCTTTGCATTTTGGTTTGCTTATTTTCTGATCTGTGATATAAAGATATTGTTGAAAATATCAAAAAAGCTTGCAGGTATTGCGAAGGGTAACAGAAATAAAAGAAAGAGGAAACATTTATGTTTATCTTGATGATGGAAAAAATGGAGGGTGGTGTGAGTATCAAATGTCTTACAGCAGACTACGGCGTAGACAGACACCATATCGAACCTGAAGAAACAGAAGGGCAAAATGTTGAAGTTCTACACTGAAAGTGATGAACAGAAGTTAATTAAAAATAGAAGCATCCTCCATAAGGCTAAAATGGAAGATCTTAGTGGTGTAGTGAAAGGGTTGATTCATCAACATCAAAGTAACACATGCCACTTAATGGTATGCTGATTATGAAACAAGCAAAGATCTATCACGAGGAACTGAAAATTGAAGAGAACTGCAAATATTCAATAGGCTTGTTACGGAAATGTAAGAAAAAGACATGGCATTAAATTTTTAAAGATTTGTGATGAGATAGCATCTGCCGATCAGGAATCAGCAGAGGAATTCATCAACGGTTTTGTCAGGGTCATTGATGATGGAAAATCTGACACCAGAACAAGTCTATAACACTGATGAAACCTCACTGTTTTGGCATCATCACTCCAAATAGACACTAACTACAACTGATGAGACAGCCCCTGTAGGAATTATGGATTCTAAGGACACAGAAAAACTGTGCTGAGATGTGCTAATGCAGCAGGCATGCAAAAGTGTAAACTTGTTGTGACAGGCAGAAGTTTCCATCCTTACTGTTATAAAGGATGCATTTTTACCTGTCTATTATTATGCTAACAAAAAGGCACAGATTACCAAGGACATCTTTTCTGATTGGTTTCACAAACATTTTTCACCAGTGGCTTGTACTCACTGCAGAGAAGCTGGACTAAATGACAACAGCGAGACTTGTTATTTCCTGACAACTGTCTGCTTGTCTTCCAGCTGAAATTCTCACCAAAAATATGTTTATACCATATATTTTCCTGCAAATGTGACTCCACTAGTTCAGCCATGTGATCAGGGTATCCTTGGATCAATGTCAAAAGTAAATACGAAACACTTTGTTGAACAGCTTGCTAGCAGAGGTGTGTGTGGGGTTTCAAAAGGAGATTAGCATGAAAGATATCATTGTTGCCAACACTTGGAATGTGGTGACTAAAGACACAGTTGTGCTTGCATGAAACAACTTCTGGCCTGTGACTATGTTCTTTGAAAATGATGCACAAGGTAGTGATTTTGAAAAATTCTATATGTGAAGTAAAAATAAAAAATGCATGACTTCTTTACAAATGCAAAGAATATACCTTCAGAGTCTGTTAGTAAGCTCGAAAAAGTGGATATTGAGGTTTTTAATATCTAATGGTTCTTTTTTTTTTTGAGACAGAGTCTCACTTTGTCACACTTGGGAGAGTGCCATGACGTCACAGTTCACAGCAACCTCAAACTCTTGGGCTCAAGTGATTCTCTTGTCTCATTCTCCCTAGTAGCTGGGACTCCAGGAGCCTACAACAATGCCTGGCTATTTTAAGAGATGAGATCTTGCTCTGGGTCATGCTGTTCTTGAACCTGTGAGCTCTGGCAATCCACCCACCTCGGCCTCCCAAAGTGCTGGGATTACAGACATAGTCACTTTGCCCACCCTGAGATGGTTCTGAATTAAGGTTATTGGAAGGATAGTGTCAATGAAGATAATGTGGTGAAGACTGAAGAAAACATACCTACGGATGGGCCTGGTCAAAAAGCTCAATGAGTTTATTGAAGGACTAGTGTGCATGCAGAACAGAACAAAAAATTATGTCAGTTTTCAAACTGAATGAGAGATCTTTAAGACAAACATGGGTGTTCATAGAGCAGATAACTCTGGAAGAAGTACTTAGGAAAGCTACTCAGCAGAAAGCGTAGAAGACCCACTTTCCACTCCCTCAACTACTTCTGATGTTTCTTCTCCCCTAAAAAAAATAAATACAGCATGCAGTACATTTTTAATCAAAACACAGCATAGTAGGTGGAGACTGAATCCTGTCTTTGTTTTCTATGTCATCTAACAGCTGATGCAGGTATCTGGTGATTCTCCTGTGCTGCTTAGTTACCCTGAACACCTTATTTTTTCACTCTATTAATGGCATGTCGTATTTTTTATTAAGTACTTATATCTCTGAGTAAGTGTAGGAAAACGTTGCTTATCAATAGCTTATGAATTCTATCCAACTCAGGAATGATGATGACGGCAAATGGTTACAGATTGTCCGCATGGGTGGCTGAAATAGTAACACCTTTATTTTCTAGATGGTTCAATCTCAACAACTTTTGTTTCATGCACAAAATTATTATTATTATTTTTTTTCTTGAGACAGTCTCAAGCTGTCACCCTGGGTAGAGTGCTGTGATGTCATAGCTCACAGTAACCTCCAATTCGGGCTCAAGTGATCCTCTTGCCTCAGTCTTTCTATTTTTAGTAGAGATGGAGTCTCACTTTTGCTTAGGCTGATCTGGAACTCGTGAGCTCAAGCATCCACCCACCTTAGCCTCCCAAAGTGCTAGGATTATAGGCATGAGCCACTGCATCTGGCTCCATGCGCAAAATTATTAAAAATATTGTACAAAATTATATGCAGGCTGGCTTGGCTCCCATAGCTTAGTGGTTGGGGTGCCGGCCACATACACCAGGGCTGGTGGGTTTAAACCTGGCCTGGGCCTGCTAAACAACAATGACAACTACAACAAAAAAATAGCCCAGCATTGTGGCACTTGGGAGGCTGAGGCAAGATAATTGCTTAAGCCCAGGAGTTTGAGGTTTCTGTTTAGATAGGTTTCTGTTTAGATAGGTTTCAGCACTCTATCAGGGGTGACAGGTTGAGACTCTGTCTCAAAAAAAAAAAAAAAAAACCCAACCCAAATAATTATATATAGGTTATGTGTGTAAGGTATAAGCAAACGTAAACAAATTTTGTGATTAGAGTTGGGTTCTATCCCCAAAATATCTCATTATGTATATACAAACATCCCCTACACTGAAAAAATCCGAAACAGTTCTGGTGCCTAGGATTTCAGAAAAGATATAGATACTCAGCCTTTATTTAAAAATATATTCAATGAAAGGGGTGATTTGATTTAGAAGTCAAATCTTTTGTAAGGTAGTAGAGTGTGTATTTCTTAAGTTCTCTGGTTTGTTCCCATATACAGGTGTGTTGTTATCAATCAGAAGGTATGTGTCAATTTGTTTTCTAAAACTATGAATTGACATGGTAAGTCACATGGAAAGAAAAAGGAGAGAAGGGAGGGGGATCAGAAATGCTGGAGAGATGTTGGGGAAGGCACTGCTGAAAATCCGCATTTACTTCATTTGGAAGTTTATTTAAACATTTATTTCTAAAAAGCAAAACTGAGCCTAATTTAAAGCCTCTTGTGTTAATTTGATGATCTTATGAAAGTTCTGGTCATCCGTAGAAACCAATGTTTTCTTCTAGCTCAAAATGACAAAGAGGCAAGAGAGATGGAAGTAATGAAGTCTCTCTCTGTGTATATATTTTTTATTGTTTGAGATTCATTGAAGGTACAAAGAATTAGGTTACACTGATTGCATTTATTAGGTAAAATCCCTCTTGTAATTGTGTCCTTTTGCAATCAACCCATCTTTGATGAGTTTTTTAAAATAGTAACCTTAATTGAGCTATAGTAATTTGAAACTAACAGACTATTCTTAAATAATTGTGAATAGGAGGTGCAAAACTAGACCCTGTTGGAAACAGTTGCAGAATGTTCAAGAAACATACACACACACACACACACACACACACAGAGGCCACTCCTTCAACAATGGAGAAACAGCTAAATTACATGGCTGCAGAAGGCCATCAATCACCTTTATTACACTGCAGACAGCAGCAATTTTAAGTGAGGCTGAGCTTCTTGAATGAATTCCAAATAATTCAAGTTATGTCTCCTCATCTGTGTATCAGACTAATTCAATATTGCTTTTAAGGGGGAAAAAAGTTGAGATTATTAGTTCCATAATATGGATAAAAGAAACTGGTTTTATTACTTTAATCATTCATAAAGACATTACAAAAAATTGGTGATATTTTAAAGTGAGAGAATGAGAAAAATTGTGTAATTTCTACTTACTGCATTATAGTCAGATAAATGGTCCAAGATTTGGGGTCTTTTTTTTTAACATCAGAAAATAATTTACTTTAGTGCATACTTTGGATTTTGCAGACTACTTTATTGTTTGTTTATTTTTTGTTTTTCCAAAACAGAAATGTTTTTGTTTTGATGATTATAAAAGTAAGTTATGGTTTTGAAAAAGAGAAGAATACAGAATAATATAAGATAAATAAAATGAAATCCACCCTCCATACTAACTTCCGGTGATGTGTAGCTTACAAAATGGCATTTTTTTTTTTTTTGATCTTTGATATGGAGCTTTTTGTTCATCCATCCATATATTCGTCCTTCCATGCCATCTTTCCATATTGAAGAGTAGCAAGTTGGGGAGAGGCAGAAAGGAATGGATTCTGGTTCTTAGAGTGAGGAAGACTCACGGTCTTTAATTAGGGCTGATGCTGGAGCCAAGCATGGAAGCATTGTGTGTGTGGAGTTGGTAGAGTTAGGTGCTGAGGAGTTTGGATCATTTTGTCTTAATTTCTAACTCATGTGAGAGCTTGGGCAAATCATGCAACCTCATTTAAAATATATATCCTTTGCATGCTAGTACACCTTGAATTAGATTCTGCTTAATAACTTTTTTTGAGAAAAGATCATTAATTTTTGATGAGAAGTTATTCTAATTTATAAGCACATCCAATTGGTGGATTACTACAGACATAGGCCCTGAATTACTCTAACCAACATTTAACAAGGTCTCTATCTTTTTCTTTTACAGCCCCATAATGACTGCTTAGCTGGCTTCCTTTAGGCTAAGCTTAAAATACTCAGTGTTATTGAGAAATAGAGATGAGACAGATGTCTGTGTTGACTCTGAGAAAATGCTTTCAAAAATTGATGATTGTGTCTTGTCATTGATAGAATGATCATAGCATTGGCCTCAGTAACACAGACAAGAGTTTGGGAGTGGTTGTCTATGCATGCTGAATTTTAAAGATGTGGTTCTTAGGAATACAGGAGGTTTTGTATGGAGCTGAATGAAGCTTCCATAGTCTGAAAGCCCATCCTTTGGAAACAAATATCTGGTTGCCATGGAGACCCTCAAGGTGGATGAAGGATGGATTAATCAAAATACAGTAAATCCTTTTTACGAGCTTCCTAAGAAATCTAGTGTGAAGAGAACCCTCTGGTCTGTCTCTTCTTATTCTCTCCTCCATTACACAGAAAATCCATCATGGATGTACTATGACACACATTTATTATTCTGAGTTCTATGTACACACCCCAAATGACACTCTCCCTTGCTAGAAAGGTACTGTCATACAAGCACAATGGCTCCTCAAACATAGTATGTTTTGAAATTTAAGAAAAAAAATTATCCTGTGCTCTCTGAAACAAAAAGAAAAAAATAATAGTTAGAACAGCCTCTAAAAATGGTGATTATTTATTAATTGAGCTGCATTCTCTGGGAAAATAAAGGACATGAAATAATTTGTACCGAGAGAAGTAGCTGCATTCAGCCTGAATCTAAATGTACAACTAATCTGATCCTTTTATTAACTGTTCAATTTAGTCAAAAACCAAATCATCTCAGTCCCAGTATCAGTTAAATAAATAAATGCATACATCTAAATGAATTATTCCATTGAATAAATTAAGTGAATAAATAAATTAAATGGCTATTCCGTTTCCTCTCAACAAACTGATGAGTCAAATTAATCAAAATAGTTAATCCAGTTGTGGGAGACATTTCCAGAAGCCTCCAGTAAATCGTTCTCGGGCAGCCAATTCGATTTTAACTCCTAGTCTTGAATAGCCACTGATTCAAGCAGGCAGGATGAGCTAGCATGCAGAATCAAGCTGATGTGAGTAGGTTTTGGATATCCTCCAAGATCAGACAAAGGTTCCCAGTGAGGATGTCAGTTACTGCAGGCTAGGGGCTTACTGGAAGTCCAGGGGGACCAAATAGATGGCATAGGCAGGAGGTTTTCAGGGCTCACCCTCCGTATGCTTTCACAGGCTGAAGAGAATACAGTGGATGCAAATTCTAAAGGAATTCGGCATAGAGCGAATCAGTGGTTCGCAAGTGGGACTGACTTTGCTACAACTTGGGGTGGGAAAAGGTGTGTGCAGGAGGTTTTGCTACTGGCATTAAGTGGGCAGATCCAGAGATGCTGCTAAACATCCTTTAATGCACAGGACAGCCTTCTGCAAGACATAAAAATATCAATAGTTAGGAGGTTGAGAAATCCTGCAATGGAGGAAATGAATAATCAATGGATTTTGAGTAGCTGCTGCTGAACACCCTACAATACATAGGACAGACATCCTCCTGCAAAAGAGAACAGTGTCAGGACTGCCAAGGCTTAGAAATCCTGGAATTGAAGAAATAAATTTTAAGTAGCACCTTAGATTGAGTACTAATTCATAGATTTACTAGCAGAACAAAAGAGTCATAACCTCTGAGCTGAGCTTTAAAAAATCAGCTCCAGATTTGGAATTTGAAGCCTACATCTTCGTCTGAGCCCTGCTATTTATTTATTTTCTTATTGTTAAATCATAGCTGCGTACATTAGTGCAATCAAGGGGAACAATGTGTTGGTTTCATATACAATCTGAAATATTCTCATCAAACTGTTCAACGTAGCCTTCATGGCATTTTCTTAGTTATTGTATGTAGACATTTGTATTCTGCATTTAGTAAGTTTCGCCTGTACCCATTCTAAGATGCACTGTAGGTGTGGTCCCTTCCTCCACCCCAACCTCCCCCCTCCCTTGGCTCTTTCCCCATATTCTTGTGCTATAGTTGGGTTATAAATTATACTTGGGTTATGAAGCTATAAATTAGCTTGATAGTAGGGTTGAGTACATTGGATACTTTTTCTTCCATTCTTGAGATACTTTGCTAAGAAGAATATGTTCCAGCTCCATCCATGTAAACATGAAAGAGATAAAGTCTTCATCTTTCTTTAAGGCTGCATAATATTCCATGGTATACATGTACCACAATTTGCTAGTCCATTCGTGGGTCGATGGGCAATTGGTCTTCTTCCATGACTTAGCAATTATGAATTGGGCTGCAATAAACATTCTGGTACAGATGTCTTTGTTATATTGTGATTTTTGGTCTTCTGGGTATATACCTAGTAAAGGAATTATAGGATCGAATGGCAGGTTTATTTTTAGATCTCTAAGTATTCTCCCAAATACATCCTTCCAAAAGGAACGTATTAGTGTGCATTCCCACAAGCAGTGTAGAAGTGTGCCCTTTTCTTCGCATCCAAGCCAACATCTCTGGTTTTGGGATTTTGTTATGTGGGCTACTCTTACTGGGGTTAGGTGATATCTCAAAGTAGTTTTGATTTGCATTTCTCTGATGATTAAGGATGATCAGCTTTTTGTCATGTGTCTGCAGATCATGGGTCTGTCTTCTTTAGAGAAGTTTCTCTTCAAGTCCTTTGCCCACCCTGAGATGGGATAATTTGTTCTTTTCTTGCTAATACATTTGAGTTCTCTGTGGATTCTGGTTATTAAACCTTTATTGTAGGTATAACTTGCAAATATTTTCTCCCATTCTGAGGGCTGTCTGCTTGCTTTACTTACTATGTTCTTGGCTGTCCAGAAGCTTTTTAGTTTCATCAGGTCCGAGTAATGTATTTTTGATACTGCTTCAATTGCCTGGGGAGTCCTCCTCATAAAATATTCACCCAGGCCGATTCCTTCAAGAGTTTTCCCTGCACTTTCTTCAAGTATTTTTATAGTTTCATGTCTTAAGTTGAAACCTTTGATCCAGTGAGAGTTTATCTTAGTTAATGGTGAAAGGTGTGGGTCCTGTTTCAGTCTTTTACAGCTCACCAGCCAGTTCACCCAGCACCATTTGTTAAATAGGGAATCTTTTCCCCACTGAATGTTTTTAATTGGCTTGTCAAAGATCAAATAACGGTAAGTAGCTGGATTCATCTCTTGGTTCTTTATTCTGTTCCAGACATCTACTTCTCTGTTTTTGTGCCAGTACCATGCTGTTTTGATCACTCTGGACTTATGGTACAGTCTCAGGTCTGGTAGTGTGATTCCTCCTGCTTTGTTTTTATTTCTGAGTAATGTTTTGGCTATTCAAGGTTTTTTCTGATTCCATATAAAATGAAGTATTATTTTTTCAAGATCTTTAAGATATGACAATGGAGCTTTAATAGGAATTGCATTAAAGTTATATATTGCTTTGGGTAGTACAGACATTTTAACTATGTTGATTCTTCCCAGCCATGAGCATGGTATGTTTTTCCATTTGTTAACATTTTCAGCTATTTCTTTTCTTAAAGTTTCAGAGTTCTCATTATAGAGATCTTTCACATCCTTTGTTAGGTATACTTCCAAATATTTCATCTTCTTTGGCACTACTGTGAAAGGAATGGAGTCCTTGACTGTTTTCTCAGCTTGGTTATTGTTGGTATATGTAAAGGCTACGGATTTATGGGTGTTGATTTTGTAGCCTGAGACATTGCTGTATTCCTTGATCACTTCTAAGAGATTTGTAGTAGAATCCCTGGTGTTTTCCAGATATACAATCATATCATCTGTGAAGAATGAAAGTTTGATCTCTTCTGACCCTATGTGGATACCCTTGATTGCCTTTTCTTCCCTAATTGCAATGGCTAAAACTTCCATTACAATGTTAAAGAGCAATGGAGACAATGGGCAACCTTGCCTGGTTCCTGATCTAAGTGGAAATGATTTCAATTTAATTCCATTCAATACGATATTGGCTGTGGGTTTGCTGTAGATGGCCTCTATCAGTTTAAGAAATGTCCCTTCTATACCAATTTTCTTAAGTGTTCTGATCATGAAGGGATGCTGGATATTATCAAAAGCTTTTTCTGCATCAATTGAGAGAATCATATGGTCTTTATTTCTTAGTTTGTTTATGTGCTGAATTATGTTTATGGATTTGTGTATATTGAACCAGCCTTGAGACCCTGGGATAAGTCCCGTTGGTGATGGTGTATAATTTTTTTGGTGCGTTGTTGGATTCTGTTTGTTAGGATCTTATTGAGTATTTTAGCATCAATATTCATCAGTGATATTGGTCTATAATTTTCTTTTCTTATTGGGTCTTTCCCTGGTTTAGGGATCAAGGTGGTGTTTGCTTCGTAGAATGTGTTGGGTAGTATTCCTTCTTTTTCTATATTTTGGAAGAGGTTTAGTAATATAGGTACTAGTTCTTCTTTAAAGGTTTGGTAGAATTCTGACGTAAAGCCATCTGGTCCTGGGCTTTTCTTTTTAGGGAGATTTTGTATATTTGATGCTATTTCAGAACTTGATATAGGCCTGTTCAACATTTCCACTTTTTTCTTGCTAAGTCTTGGTAGGTGGCGTAGTTCCAAGTATTGGTGGATTTCCTTCAGATTTTCATATTTCTGAGAATAAAGTTTCTTATAATATTTATTAAGGATTTTTTTTTTAATTTCTGAGGGGTCTGTTGTTATTTCATCTTTACCATTTCTGTTTGATGAAATTAGAGATTTTACTTTTTTTCCTGGTTAGGTTGGCCAAAGGCCAATCTATTTTTTTTTTTTAACAGACTCAAAAAAATATGGACCACTTCACGAATTTGCGTGTCATCCTTGCGCAGGGGCCATGCTAATCTTCTGTGTATCGTTCCAATTTTAGTATATGTGCTGCCAAAGCGAGCACAGGCCAATCTATTTTATTGATCTTTTCAAAAAACCAACTTTTAGATTTATTGATCTGTTGTATAATTCTTTTGTTTTCAATTTCATTTAATTCTGCTCTGGTTTTGGTTATTTCTTTTCTTCTACTGGGTTTGGGGTTGGAATGTTCTTCCTTCTCCAGTTACTTGAGATGTCCCATTAAGTTATTAACTTCTTCTCTTTCCGTTTTCTTGAGGAAGGCTTGCAGTGCTATAAACTTCCCTCTTAGGACTGCCTTTGCGGTATCCCAGAGGTTCTGATAATTTGTGTCTTCATTGTTGTTTTGTTCCAAAAATTTGGTGATTTCCATTTTAATCTCATCTATAATTCATCTATCCTTCAGCATAAAGTTATTTAGCTTCCATGTTTTTGTATGGATATGCAGATTCCTGTTGTTATTGAGTTCAACTTTTATTTCGTGATGGTCTGAGAAGATGCATGGAATAATTTCTTTTTTTTACAAATTTGCTGAGGTTATATTTGTGGCCTAAGATGTGGTCGATTTTGGAGTATGTTCTGTGGGCTGATGAGAAGAATGTGTATTCAGTTTTGTTGGGATGAAATGTTCTGTAGATGTCTGTTAAATCCAGATGTTGAATGGTTAAGTTTAAATCTAAAATTTCTTTGCTTAGCTTATTTTGGAGGATCTATCCAGCACTGCTAAAGGGGTGTTTAAATCTCCAACTACTATGGAACTGGAGGAAATCAAGTCGCTCATGTCTATTAGTGTTTCTCCTATAAATTGAGGTGCATTCTGGTTGGGTGCATAAATATTAATAATTGAAATCTCATCATATTGAGTATTACCTTCAATAAATATGAAGTGTCCATCGTTATCTTTCCTTATTTTGGTTGGTTTAAAGCTTATTGTATCTGCAAATAGGATTGCAATGCCTGCTTTTTTCTGCTTTTCATTTGCCTGGAGTATAAATGACCATCCCTTTACCTTGAGTCTATATTTGTCTTTTAATGTAAGATGCAATTCTTATATGCAGCAGATATCTGGCTTGACTTTTTGTATCCAGTCAGCCAACCTGTGTCTCTTTAGAGGACAATTTAAACCATTTACGTTAATTGAGAATAGTGATAAGCCTTTCGAGAGTCTGGTGGACATTTTTGATCCTTTTGCTACTGTGGAAGTTGGAATTTGATCAAAATTTTCTGGGTGGGTTTACTTTTGTGATGGAGGATTACAGTGGTCTTTATGGAGGATAGGTCTGAGAATATCCTGGAGAGCTTGTTTAGTTATGGCAAATTTCTTCAACATGTGAATGTCATTAAAGTATTTAATTTCTCCATCATAAATGAAACTCAGTTTAGCTGGGTACAGTTTCCTGGATCGAAAGTTATTTTGTTTTAGGAGATTAAAAGTCGATGACCATCCTCTTCTAGCTTGAAAGTTTTCAGCAGAGGGATCTGCAGTTATTCTAATATTCTTCCCCTTGTAGGTTATGGTTTTCTTTCATGTGGCTGCTTTCAGAATTTTCTCCTTCATATTAACTTTAGTGAAATTGATTGTGATGTGTCTGGGGGATGTCTTATTCGGGTTGAGTCATGCTGGAGTTCTGAAACTGTGTGTAATCTGAATTTCAGAATCTCTTGGCATGTGCAGAAAGTTCTCTTTCACAATCTCATGAAGAAGGGACTCTGTGCCTTGTGAAGCCACTTCGTTGCTTTCAGGGATCCCTATAAGATGAATATTGATTTTCTTTGAATTATCCCAGAGCTCTCTGAGAGAATGATCTGTTTTTGCCCTCCATTTCTGTTTCTCTTTGAGAGTTTGGGAGCGTTTGAAAGCTTTGTCTTCAATGTCAGAAATCCTTTCTTTTGCTTGTTCCATTCTGTTACTGAGGGATTCTACTGTGTTTCTCAGATCTTTGAGGGCTGCAACTTCTTGTCTCAATGTGTCAAAATCTTTGATCATTTGGTCTTTAAATTCGTTGAATTCTTGAGACATCTTTTGGGTTACTGGTTGGAATTCTAATTTGATCTTATTTGCTATGCAGATTCTGAATTCGATTTCTGACATCTCAGCTATTTGTTTGTGCATGGGATCTTGTGCTGTGTCTGCCCCATTTTTCCTTGGGGGAGTTTATCTACTGTGATTATTCAAATTGCCAGAGTTTTTCCGTTGATTTCGCCTCATGATTGTTTTTCACCATTGCCTCTGCGTGTCCTCAGATTTGGGGAGGTGTCTCTCCAAGATTAGACCCTGGCGGGATCACTCTTTTGTTGCTGGATCCTTGTAGGGAATGACACTTTGTAGCTCCTCTGGGAGCTTGCCAGGGAGTTCTGGTTGTGGGAGCAGCTCCAGAGTGTGACACACCTGTATCTCGCAACAGGGCGGGGGGTGGTGCACACGGTTCTGGGAGTGCCTGGCACCCAGTGACTTTGGCACAGAGAGCCCAAGGCTTCAGCAGTCTCTGGCCAGGAGAAGGGCTCCACACAGAGGCAGAGATGGCTCCGAGGACACGCGCCTACCAGAGTCCCTGGCCAGACGAGCAGGCCAGTGTGGAGGCAGGGAGGGTACAGGAGGGAGGACATGGGGTTGTTCAGCTCCTGGAGTTCCTGGTCAGGATGTGTGGAGGCCCAGCAGGCATGGGTCATGGGTCACAGGTCAAGGTACCACTCATATGGAAGTCCTGGGGGGTGCAGACTTCCCTGCTATTTATTATGACTTGTAAGGTGTCAACCTCCTTGAAGCCCAGTCACTTAATTTGTTACATAGTGATAGCATTACCTACCTTCCTTACAGCAAAGATTCAATGATGTAACAGATATGGAAACATGGGCCCCAGTGTCCATGTTCATGAAATAATAATTGGAAACAAGCTTGTTCATCTGATCTTTTTTTTTTCCTTGAGGCAAGATGGCTCATTTCTGATCAGTGGTGACAATAGAAAGACCAAAAAAAATTGGTTGGGAATTCATCATTCATTTTGGATCTTAATGTATAAAACATTCTCTTTGCTTGTGGGGGGCACATATGAGGGTACAGCATTGGAGAAGGTGTATTTCTTTTCATAGAAAAAGAGAAAAGAAGGGGTAGAGAAAGGATGGGGAGAGCCAAAGGGGAAACTGTCACAAGAACGAGCGTGGTGAGCAAGGGATCTAGTGGGACTTCAATTTTCTTGTGTAACTCTCTCTCTGTCATCTTCCATCTTGTTGCAAAAGTAAATTTTTTTTTTTGAGACAGAATCTTACTCAGTTGCCCTGGGTAGAGGGCCATGGTGTCATAGGTCATAGCAACCTCAAACTCTTGGGCTAAAACCATCCTCTTGCCTCAGACTCCCGAGTAGCTGGGACAACAGGCAGCATCCACCACACCTGGTGACTTTTCTATTTTTAGTAGAGATGGGGGTCTCACTCTTGCTCAGGCTGGTTTTAAACCCCTGAGCTTGAGGGATCCACATGTCTCAGCCTCCCAGAGTGATAGGATTAAAGGTGTGAGCTGGTAGGCCCAGTCCCCTAGTAAAATCTTCACTCTTTTATGCTTTGTGGGTCTGAATTGATTTCCTTCTTTTCTCCCTCCCTCCCCTCCATCTGTTCTCTCCTTCCTTCCCTCTCTTCCTCTCTTTCTTTCTTTTGATAAAACTGGGTACTGAATCTTCCTTCAATGTAATGTACAGAACTACCAGTAGCCCATGTTAAGGAAAATTATGCAAAACTTATTAATAAAAATATGGCAAAGAGATGGGCATGGTGGCTCATGCCTGTAATCCTAATAACTCAGGGAAGTTGAGGAAGGAGTTTAGGTTGCTGTGAGCTAGGCAGAGGACATGGCACTCTAGCCTGGGGCAACAGAGTGAGATTCTGTCTCAAAAAAAAGGAGACAGAGATAGAGAAGGCAAAAGTTGGTTCATGTCATCCTAAAAACACTTCCTAACAAATCCTCTTAAGGGTCAACTGACTCAGGGAATTTAAGCTTATTGGTATAATTCATTAGAACCCAGAGACTTGTAGACATGTAATTCTGTAAAGCTTGATCTGACCCAGTGATTTTCTTTTTTGTTTGGTGGGAAAGGTAAACCAGAAGGTTATGGTCTTGTAGGATTTTAATCATTGCATACCTTTATCTAATTCAGCAACTTTATTTCAGCATTGCCTTTCCCCCTTTTTATTGTAAACATCTAGTTTTCTAAATTCTCTTTTGAACTAATTTTATCATTCTGTTGGGTCTCCTACTAAATAATAAGTTTAATGTGTTTTGAAAATGGAGTCTCTAGTTGTATTAGAATTATGTTTCTTGAACTGCTGGGGCTTGGGGGGAAAAAAAGAAAAAATTATGTTTTTAACATCTTGAAAACTGTGCCTAGGCACCCATAGTTAGGCTTTGTATAAATAAGAAAAAGAGGCATCCCTCTTTGAGTATAAGTAATTTTCTTTTCCTCAAGTACAATTTTTAGAGGGTAGTATATAATTTATTTTTTAGCAAAAATTACAGCAGGCCTGAAGTCATTCTATGTAAACTATGCAAATTAAATTTTTAAATAAATAGTAATAGGATGTACAAAAAAATATTCTTTTTTTGAGACAGAGCCTCAAGCTGTCTACACTGTGTAGAGTACTGTGGTATCACAGTTCACAGTAACCTTCAACTCCCGGGCTTAAGCAATTCTCTTAGCTCAACCTCCCAAGTAGCTGGGACCCCAGGTGCCCACCACAACATCTGGCTATTTTTGGTTGTAGTTGTCATTGTTGTTTGGTGGGCTGGCTTTGAACCCACCAGCGCTGGTGTATATGGCTGGTACCTTAGCTACTTTTTAATCATAATAAGAACTCACTTAGAATAGTTAAGAAATCACTAGGATTTAATCATTTGTTATAAAATAGTTATGCATCTTACTTTCATAGACAATACATTTTTTATGACAGTTTCAATGCCTACTTGCACCAGTGTCTTATTTTCTAAAGAAACAGTTTTCCTTGCAACATCATATTCCTTTCACAAACTAGGTTGAGCTCTAAAATTCTCCATTGGTTATTACTACCACAGAGTTAAATGTGAGAGCTGCAAAAGTTATGAAAATGTGTTCAGTAAATTATTGTAGCAAATGTATTACAAGATTTCAACTAGAGAAATAGAAGTGCATATTTTTGATACCAACTAAAAGTTTTAGTTTCATATCCATTGAAGAAGTCCCATCACTATCATTTTCCTTCCTATGTTCACTGGTCAATTTCAACTGTTAGTGTTTCCCTAGTTGCAGTAGGTCAAGTTCATTGGAATTCTTTTTCTTTTTTTTTCTTTTTGAGACGCTGTTGCCCTGGGTAGAGTGCTGTGGCATCACAGCTCACAGCAACCTCAAACTCTTGGGCTTAAGCAATTCTCTTGCCTCAGCTTCCCAAGTAATTGGGACTACAGGTGCCTGCCACACACCTGGCTATCTTTTTCTGTCGTAGTTGTCATGGTTGCTTAGCTGGCCTGGGCCAGGTTTGAACCTGCCAGCCTTGGTGCATGTGGCCGGTGCCATAACCGCTGTGCTATGGGTGCCAAGCCCTGGTTATTTTTTGTTGTTGTTGCAGGAGTCATTGTTGTTTTAGTTGGCCTGGGCTGGGTTTGAACCCACCAGCCTTGGTGTATGTGGGTGGCGCCCCACCCACTGAGCTACAGGCACTGCCCTGGAATTCTTTAAATTATATTTAGCATCTAGAATACTGAAAGGCCATGATATTCTTTCCATATTTAAAAAATTTTCTTTAAGATGATATGATACTGTATTTGGTATAGAAAAAAAAATTAAATTTAAAATTAGTTTTGGACCATAAATTGAAATATCTAATTGAAATATCTTCATCCTTTTTCAGTACTCCTAAGTCAGAGAGTTGTCATTAATGCCAAGAGACTCTGCAATTTGTTTGGTATCACTGGGTTTTCCTAACCATTATAGCTGTCTTCAAAAAATTAATTAATTCCTTTGATACTTTTAAGTGCACTATGTATGCTGAATTTTTGTTCCTGCATCATTTTGCCGATAACATCAATTTTACTTAAACTTCTCATTTTTTTTCTTTTGCGACACTTTGTCACCCTTGGTAGAGTGCTATGGCATCATAGCTCAGAGCAACCTCCAACTTTTGGACTCAAGCATTTCTCTTGCCTCAGCCTCCTGAGTAGCTGGGACTACAGGTGCCCACCACAATGCCCAGCTATTTTTCAAAATAAGGTCTCACACTGGCTCAGGCTAGTCTCAAACCCATGAGCTCAGGCATCCATCCACCTCGACCTCACAGAGGACTACTGGCATAAGCCACCGCACCCTGCCTCGGATTTTACCTAAGCTCTTATCTAAATTGGTACTGAGCAAATAAATGTAAAAAGGTTATTTTTGAAATCTTATCTTTGGCTTGTGTTGCAGATAAATATAACTATTAAAATTGCAATAATTTCTAACAGCATTCTTTCTCTAATTGAATTTCTAATGTCATGATGACTTCAACTTGACTTTCTCATCATTTTTTTTCCAAAAATGGCTTTAAATTTCTTTTGTAAAAGTGATCGAAGTAAAAAATTTTCAATATACTTTAACACTGATGCCAAAAAAGTTGTTTATGCAGAAGAAATGGACATTTGGAGGACTTAGATGCCTTGCCTGGGGACACAGAAGGCTGCCCTCCCTGCTGACCATGTGACCACCACAGCAGCTGTGAGTCCAGGGCAGGGGCAATGCTCTGTGGGCTGCAGGGAAACTTACAGCAATTCAGTAGTCCCAGATGCCCCCACCTGGGGCCAGCGGCCGAACAGCAGCGTGACTTCCAGAGCACCTGCCCCAAAGCTTGACTCCCAAGTCCCTAGTGAGGGAGAGAGGCCGCCATTCAGGTGTCTTTCAACTCAGGCACCAGAAAAGCCACTTCTGCTCAGCTCTTTCACTGTGCTCACACACTACAAGTGACATGAGACCTGACAGGAGGAGAGGGGACAAAGGTCTTATTAGGAGAGGGGCCTTTAGTGCAGGGCAAAGAGCCCACTGCTTCAGGGCCAACCAAAAAATCTCACCCGCATTTCTTATTCTTTACTGATAAAATATGGAACAATATTAAAAAAAAAAAAAAAGTTGTTGCATGTTTTCCATAAAGCCTAAAGAATGAGCAAAACAAGGAATATAGGCTGCTTTGTGTGTATTTTTTTAGGGATTTGCTGCTCTATCCCTTATGTTTTCCATGTGCATTGGGGGCATTGTGATATCTTTGGCCATTCAAATTATTTTCTCTAGATTCAGTTTTGGTAGGCATTCTACTGAGAATCGATACTATCTGTGTCAGCACAGCTTCACTGTTTTTTCCCCCCTAGCAAATTCTAGCCCTGGAAGATAAGACTGCAAACCTATAAATAACTAACTTCATCATTTGCTCCAGGAAATTCCTGCCAACCAATTTGTTAAGGCAAACAGTTGCCTCATTGTGGCAACAGTTGGTCTTATCAAGAAAACCGTGTGTGCTCACCTGGACAAATAGCTAATCAGGACAGTACTTTGTTTCCCCAGACATGTTTATAGACTCACTGTGCCCACCAATCCTGAACTATTATGTCATAAACTTTGACTAGTCTTGTTTTTTCTTTTTCTTTTCTTTCTTTCTTTTTTTTTTTTTTTTGACACAGAGTCTCACCTTATCACACTTGGTAGAGTGCCTTGGCATCACAGTTCACAGCAACCTCAAATTCTTTGGCTCAAGTGATTCCCTTGCTTCAGCCTCCCGAGTAGCTGGGACTACAGGCACCTGTCACAATGCTTGGCTATTTTTAGAGATGGGGTCTCACTCTTACTCAGGCTGGTCTTGAACCCATGAGCCCAGGAATCCACCCGCCTCAGCCTCCCAGAGTGCTAGGATTACAGGCATGAGCCACTGTGCCTGGCCTGACTAGTGACATTTTTTGACATTTGGAAGAATCTTTCTGTAATGCTGAAAACATACCTTTACAGGGGAGAAACCTACAGATACCACCTTGACCAAGTGATCAAAGTTAACATCCCATGAGACATATCAACAGATAACTTTGCAGTAGAGAGGACTAGTAATACTTTTGTGAAGAATCTATGTGTAATGTTTTCAAAAATGTATTACCTACAGCATGAGATGGATAATTATCAGATACAGTTTCTTTTAAATATTCACATTGTATTAATGTTTATTGGATCCACAGAAAGTATATTGGGTTTAATGAGATCTGGTTTTTTTTTCCTCTTCTAGTTTTTTTGGAAATTCATCAGTTATGCTTGACATGTAAATAAAAGGTAAATTCATATCATGTGACTTATCAATGCTATATTGTACTAAAACCAATTACCTAGGACTTTCCCTTTTTCTCTCTGTTTTTAATCTGTTTTCTCAAAAAATTTGTTCAATTCTTCAAATATATTTTTTTCATTTTTCTGTTTTCTTATACTGGTAATGTTTAAAAAATCCTTTTGACATCAAGAAGAAGTTATATAAGAGCTTCATATTTTATCTTGAATTCTAAAACATTAAAAATTTGATAGGTTTGGGGAAAAAATCAGTTTACAGGGGATGAAACTGGCAGATAATCACCTTTACCATATGATCAAAGTAAGCATCCCATAATGAGATATATCAACATCACGTGCCTCCTGATATGGTGCATTGAGAAGACTCGGGATCATTCCTGTGGTGTTTTTATCCAAGATTCATAACTTGAATTTATTATGAGGGACCTCAGATAATTCTGTATGTCATTTTCTAACGCGAATTCTCCAACACCACTTCGGTGTCATTACAATTTAATTCCTTAGTGACACTGACTTCCTGGGGTAAGCACAGACACTATAGATTAAGGGGCTCAGTCCCACAAGACTGCTCCAATTCAGACACCACCTGCAACCCTCAGTTGTCCCCGAGGTACCTGCACATCTTTCTCCCAATCACACATTTGGGGGTTCCCACAACCTGCTCCCATTAGGTTTGATGATTCTCTAGAATGAATCATAGAATCCAGAACAGTATAATATTTACAATTACAATCTTATCAAATATTATAAAAGGTATAATGAAGGCTCAGTACCTATAGCTCAGCGGCTATGGCACCAGCCACACACACCAGAGCTGGCGGGCTCAAACCCAGCCCAGGCCTGCCGAACAGCAATGACAACTACAACCAAAAAATGGCCTTTGTGGTGGGCGCCTGTAGTCCCAGCTACTTGGGAGGGTGAGGCAAGAGAATCACTTAAGCCCAGGAGTTGAAGGTTGCTGTAAGCCATGAGGGCAACACAGTGAGACTCTGCCTTTGAAAAAAAAAAAAAAGAAAGAAAAAGAAATGCAGGAATGCAAAGTAGAAGAGATGCATGGAGCAAGGTGCCGGTGTAGGTGGGTTCACAGCTTCCATGCCCTCTCTGGGAGTACTGCCCTGTGAGCACATCAATCTGTTCACCAACCCAGAAACTCCCAGACCCTTGTGTTCAAAGCTTTTAACTCAAGGCCTTATTATGTAGCATAGTGGATTAAATCATTGGCCAGTGGTGGTTAGAAGCAATCTCCAGCTCTTCTCGGTTCTCTGGAATTTGGGGGTTAGGGCTTAAACTGCTAACCCTAGGCCTGGGCATGGTGGCTCACACTTGTAATCCCAGCACTCTGGGAGGCCATTATGGGTGGATTGCCTGAGCTCACAGGTTTAAGACTAGCCTGAGCCAGAGTGAGACCCTATCTCTAAATACAGCCGGGCTTTGTGGTGGGTGTTTGTAGTCCCAGCTACTTGGGAGGCTAAGGCAAGAGAATTGCTTGAACCCAAGAGTTTGAGGTTGTGTTAGGGTGAAAGAAACATCACTCCATATGTTGTAACTCTTATTCCTGAGAATCAGTGGGGAGGCAAAGCAGCCCTAACTCCATTCTGTTGTTTTGTTACATTTTATTGCTAAAAAAAAAAAAAAAAGTTCCAGTTGCCTCCCCACCATTGCATGGTATTTTTTTTTTTTTTTTTTTTTTAGAGAGACAGAGTCTCACTTTGTTGCCCTCAATAGAGTGCTGTGGCATCATAGCTTACATCAACCTCTAGCTCTTGGGCTTAGGCAATTCTCTTGCCTCAGCCTCCCAAGTAGGGGACTACAGGCACCCGCCACAACACCTGGCTATTTTTTTGTTGTTGCAGTTTGGCCAGATTCTGGTTCAAACCCGCCACCCTCGGTATATGGGGCCAGTGCCCTACTCACTAAGCCACAGGCACCGCCCCATTGCATGGTATTTTACGTGTACCTGGTTAGAACTGTTAGAATTATTAGAATTGTGTAGAAAGTTGCTAACTACCCTTGTGACAACCCTCATGATTATGTTAAGGTGGTCTTCATACCATTCATATATGATATCGAAATGTTAAAAGAACAAGCTTGACTCCATTTTACTATTACTCCCTTTACCATCAAAACTAGTTCCTCTTGTTTGCCCTCCATTGTGTAACTATACGTGCATTTACTTGTGATTTGGCCCTAGTGATTATAGATTTTTTATGATCATGCCCTTCACAACCCTTACCTGTAAGTTCCCCTCCTGCGTTTCTCCCCAGGACACTGTGGTTTGTACCTATTTTCTAAGGGAAAAAAAAATCACTAAGCACTCTTGTGATCATAGCATCATGGAAAATAACTGTCCTACCCTCGTGATTCCCCCAAGCCCTTTAACAGCTGTTTTCATTTCTGTAATAATGCTTGCTTGCCCCTGGAAAAGTTTTGCCCTATATAAACCAGAGACCCAATGTTGGGACACTGAGGAAGTCGCCTGCAGGCTCTTCAATATAAAAAGTCCTCTTTAAATTCAACTTGTTTGGTGCTGTGGCCTTTGAGAGACTCCTGGGCATAACAGTTGCTAGAGCTATGATGCCATGGCACTCTATCAAGGGCGACAAAGTGAAACTCTGTTTCAAAAAAAAAAGAGGGGGGAACTGCTAACCCTCTTCTTACCTGTTTGGTTTCTCTGGCAACCAATACCTGTTCTGAAGTTATCCAGGGTTAGGAGTAACCTCATACAGAAAAGGCCCTCACCACTACAGAAATTCCAAAGGTCTTAGGTGTGGATAAGACCAAAAATCTTTTATTTTACCACAAGCCCAAATTGAGGAACATTCTACAAAATAAGTGGCCAATGCCTTTTTTTTGTGCCAGTGTTTGTTTGTTTGTTTATTTGAGATGGAGTCTCAAGTTGTCATCCTGGGTAGAGTGCTGTGGCGTCACAGCTCACAACAACCTCAAACTCTTAGGCTTGAGTGATTCTCTTGCCTCAGCCTCCCAAGTAGCTGGGACTACTGGTGCCCGCCACAATGCTTGGTTATTTTTTTGTTGCAGTTGTCACTGTTGTTTAGCAGGCCTGGGATGGTTTGAACCTGCCAGCCTCAGTGTATGTGACCAGCACCCTACCCACTGAGCTATGGGCCCATCTCTGTGTTTATTTAGTAGGTTTAAGTTTCATTTAATCCTGAGGAAAGGTCCTGGATGCCGACTAGAGCTCTACAAATCTGAAAAGGGCCTAAAAACCTGCCGTGCTTTTTATTTTTTTATTAAATCATATTTTTATTAAATTATAACGAGTACATTAATGCATCTATGGGTACAATGTGCTGATTTTTATATACAATTCGAAGTGTTTACATCAAACTGATTAACATAGTCTTCACCTCACTTACTTAATTGTTGTGTTAACACATTTATACTCTACTATTAATAGATTTGACATGTACCCTTCCAATATGCACCATAGGTAAGGTCCCACCAATTACCCTCCCTCCAGCTGGCCTATTCCCTTCTTCTCCTCACGCTCTTCTTCCCTCCTTCATTTTGGGCTATAGTTGTGTTTTAGCATTCATAAGAAAGTGTAGGTGATTATATATTGGTTTCATAATAATACTGAGTGCATTGGATACTTTTTCTTCTATTCTTGATATACTTTACTAAGAAGAATATGTTCCAGCTCCATCCATGTAAACATAAAAGAGGTAAAATCTCTGTCTTTTTATGGCTGCATAATATTCCGTGGTGTACATATACCATAGTTTGTTAATCCATTCATGGGTGGATAGACTCTCCGGTTTCTTCCATGACTTGGAAATTATGAATTAGGCTGCAATAAACATTCTGGTGCAAATATTTTTGTTGTAAAATGATTTTTGATCATCTAGATAAATACCTAGTAGAGGAATTGTAGGATCAAAGGGCAAGTCTACTTTTAGTTCCTTCAGTGTTCTCCAGATTTCTTTCCAAAAGGAACGTAGTAGCCTGCATTCCCATCAGCAGCGCAGAAGTGTTCCCTTCTCTCCACATCCACGCCAATATCTGTAGTTTGGGGATTTTGTGATGTGGGCTACTTTTACTGGAGTTAGACAATGTCTCAAAGTGGTTTTGATTTGCATTTCTGTGATGATTAAAGATAATGAGCATTTTTTCATGTGTCTGTAGGCCATGCGCATGTCTTCTTCAGAGAAGCTTCTGTTCAAATCTCTTGCCCACAATGAAATGGGATCACTTGTTCCTTTTTTATTAGTTTGAGTTCTCTGTAGATTCTAGTTATCAAATCTTTGTCAGAAACATAACCTGTAAAGATCTTCTCTCATTCTTAGGGCTGTCTGCTTGCTTTACTTACTGTGTTCTTGGCTGTATAAAAGCTTTTTAGTTTGATCACATACCAGTAATATATTTTTGTTGTTGCTTCAATTGCCAGGGGTGTCCTCCTCAGAAAATATTCTCCCAGGCCAATTTCTTCAAGTATTTTCCCTGCACTCTTTCAAACTATCTTTATAGTTTCATGTATTTTATTCACTGAGAATCAATTTTTGTTAATGGTGAAAGGTTAAGGTCCAGTTTCAGTCTTCTACAAGTCACCAGCTAATTCACCCAGCACCGTTTGTTATGTTTATGATAGGCTTATCAAAGTATCTGGGTTCATCTCTTGGTTCTCTATTCTGTTCCATACATCTACCTCTTTATTTTTTGTGCCAGTATCATGCTGCTTTGATCACTATAGATTCACAGTATAGCCTGAATTCTAGTAGCATGATTACACCTGATTTGTTTTTATTTCTGAGTAATGCCTTGGCTATTTAAGGTTTTACCTGATTGCATATAAAATGAAGTACTATTTTTTACAGATCTTTAAAGTATGACAGTGGTGCTTTAACAGGGATTGCATTAAATTTGTATATTGCTTTGGATAGTATGGGCATTTTCACAATGTTGACTCTTCCCAGCCATGAGCATGGTATGTTTTTCCATTTGTTAACATCTTCAGCTATTTCTTTTCTTAGAGTTTCATAGTTCTCTTTATAGAGATCTTTCACGTCCTTTGTTAGGTAAATTCCCAGATATTTCATCTTCTTTGGCACTACTGTAAAAGGAATAGAGTCCTTGACTATTTTTTCAGCTGGACTGTTGTTGGTATAAGTAAAAGCTACTGATTTGTGAGTATTGATTTTGTATCCTGAGATGCTGCTGTATTCCTTGGTCACTTCTAAGAGTTTTGTGGTTGAGTCCCTGGGGTTTTCCAGGTATAAAAACATAGCATCTACAAAGAGTGAGAGTTTGATCTTCTCTGACCCCGTTTGAATACCCTTGATTGCCTTCTTTTGCCTGATTGCTATGGCTAAGATTTCCATTACTATGTTGAATAGCCATGGAGACTATGGGCGTCCTTGTCTAGTTCTAGATCTGAGTGGAAATGTTTTCAATTTTACTCTATTCAATATGATATTGTGGGTTTGCTGTAGATGGCCTCTATCAGTTTAAGGAATGACCTGTCTAAGCCAATTTTCTTAAGTGTTCTAATCATGAAAGGGTGCTGGATATTATCAAAAGCTTTTCCTCATCAATTGAGAGAATCATATGGTCTTTGTTTTTTATTTTATGTGATGTATTATATTTATAGATTTACATATGTTGAACCAACCCTTTAACCCTGGGATAAAACCAACTTGGTCATTGTGTATAATTCTTTTGATGTGCTGTTGAATTCTGTTTGCTAGGATCTTACTGAAAATTTTTGCATCAATATTCATTAATAATATTGGTCTATAATTTTCTCTCTTTGTTGGGTCTTTTCCTGGTTTGGGAATCAGGGTGATTTTTGCTTCATAGAATGTGTTGGGAAGTATTCCTTTTTCTATATTTTGGAAAAGGTTATGTAATATAGGTACTAGTTCCTCTTTAAAAGTTTGGTAGAATTCTGATGTGAAGCCATCTGGTCTTAGACTTTTCTTTTTTTGGGAGATTTCATATAGTTGATGCTATTTCAGTACTAGATATAGGCCTATTCAACATTTCCAATTCTTTCTGGCTGAGTCTAGGAAGGTGACATGCTTCCAGGTATTGGTCTATTTCCTCCATATTTTTATATTTCCGAGAATAGATATATATATATTTTTAATTTTATTGTTGGGGATTCATTGACGGTACAAGAAACCAGGTTATACTGATTGCATTTGTTAGGTAAAGTCCCTCTTACAATTGTGTCTTGCCCCCAAAAGGTGTGGCACACACCAAGGCCCCACCTCTCCCTCCTTCCCTCTCTCTGCTCTTTCTTTCCCCACCCCTCCCTCTTTCTCTCACTCTGCTCTCCCCTTCTCCCACCCCACCATGTCCTTAATTGTCATTAATTGTTCTCTTATCAAAATTGAGTACATAGGATTCATACTTCTCCAGAGGATAGAGATTTTTGTAGTAGTCATTAAGGATTTTTTGAATTTCTGAGGTGTCTATTGTTATTTCTCCTCTATCATTTCTGATGGATGATATTAGGGATTTTACTTTTCTGTTTCTGGTTAGATTAGCCAAAGGTTTATCAATTTTGTTGATCTTTTAAAAAAAACAACTTTTTGATTTGTTGATCTGAATAATTCTTTCGTTTTCAATTTCATTTAATTCGGCTCTAATTTGGTTATTTCTTTTCTTCTGCTGGGTTTGGGATTGGGATGTTCTTCCTCTTCCAGTTGCTTGAGATGTCCCATGAAGTTGTTAACTTCCTCTCTTTCTGTTCTCTTGACGAAGGCTTGCAGTGCTATAAAGTTCCCTCTTAGGACTGCCTTTGCAGTATCCCACAGGTTTGATAATTCATGTCTTTATTGTCATTTTGTTCCAAAAATTTGGTAATTTCTTTCTTTATTACATCTTTGATCCAGCTATCATTCAGCATGACGTTATTTAGTTTCCTTGACTTTGTTTGAGTGTGAAGATTCCTGTTGTTGTTGAGTTCAACTTTTATTCTGTGATGATCTGAGAAAATACAAGGAATAATTTCTATTCTTTTAAGTTTGCTGAGGTTAGACTTGTAATCTAAGATGTTATCAATTTTGGAGGATGTTCCATGGGCTGATGAGAAGAATGTGCATTTCATTTTATTAGGATGAAATGTTCTGTAGATGTCTGTTAAGTCCATTGGTTGTAGGGTCAAGTTTAAGCCCAATATTTCTTTGTTTAGTTTTTGCTTGGAGGATCTATCCAACACTGCCAAAGGGGTGGTAAAATCTACGACAATTATAGTGCAGGAAGATATCAAATTGTTCATGTTTATTAGGGTTTCCTTTATAAATTGATGAACATTCTGGTAGGGTGCATAAATGTTAATAATTGAAATCTCTTCATATTGAGTGTTTCCCTTGGCAAATATGAAGTTACCGTCCTTTTTTTTCATTACCTTTGTTGGTTTAAAGCCTTTGTGTCTGTGAATAAAATTGCAACCCCTGCTTTTTTCTGATTTCCATTTTCCTGTATTATAGATGTCTATCCCTTCACTCTCAGTCTATTTTTGTCCTTTAAGGTAAGCTGAGATTCTTGTATTCAACATATATCTGGCCTAAGTTTTTGTACCCAATCAGCCAACCTGTGCTTCTTTAGAGGACAATTTAAGCCATTCACATTAATTGGGAGTATTGATAAGCATGGTAGTGTTTTGGTTGTCATGTTTTTCACTTGTGCAGTGGATATTTTTAATCTTTTCACCATTATGGATGTTAGGTTTCGTTCAAGGCTTTCTGGGTGAGTTTACTTTGGTGGTAGACCATTAAGCTCATCATTGTGGAGGATGGGTCTAAGAATATCCTGAAGAGCTGGTTAGTTATGGCAAATTTCTTCAACATGTGTAAATTGGTAAAGTATTTTATTTCTCCATCACAAATGAAACTTAGTTTAGCTGGATACAGGATCCTGGTTTGAATGTTGTTTTGTTTTAGGAGGTTGAAGGTCAATGACCATACTCTTCTGTCTTGAAAGTTTCAGTGGAGAGATCTGTAATCATTCTAATATTCTTCCCCTTGTAGGTTATACTTTTCTTACATATGGCTGCTTGAAGAATTTTCTCCTTCATGTTAACTTTGGCAAAGTTAATTACAGTGTGTCTAGTATATGCTTTATTTGGATGGAGTCATGCTGGTGCTCTGAAACTGTCTGCTATCTGAATTTCTATATCTCTTGCCATGCTTGGGAAATTCTATTATATCTTACAGTAGAGCATCAGTGCCTTTATAACCATTCTCTTCTCCTTCAGGAATTTCTATAAGGCAAACGTTTGTTCTTTTGGAGTGGTCCCACAACTCTCCCAGGGAGTGGTCCATTTTTGCTCTCCACTTCTCTGCATCTTTTAGCATTTGGGAGCATTCAAAAACTTTGTCTTCAACATCAGAGATCCCTTCTTCTGCCTGCTCCACTTTATTACTGAGGGATTCTACTGTATTTCTCATTTCTTTGAGGTCTGTAATTTCTTTTTGCATCATGTCTAAATCCTTGGAGACTTTGTCTTTGAATTCATTGATTTCTTGAGACAACTTTTGAACTACTCCTTGAATTTCTTTCCTTTTTTCTTTCTTTCTTTCTTTTTTTTTTTTTTTGAGATAGAGTCTCACTATGTTGCCCTTGGTGGAGTGCTGTGGCATCAAAGCTCACAGCAACCTCAAACTCTTGGGCTTAAGAGGTTCTCTTGCCTCAGCCTTCCAAGTAGCTGGGACTATAGGTACCCACTACAATGCCCTGCTATTTTTTGTTGCAGTTGTAATTGTTGTTTAGCTGGCCTGGGCTGGGTTTGAACCTGCCAGTCATGGTGTATGTGGCTGGTGCCATAACCACTGTACTACAGAAGCTAAGCCTACTCCTTGAATTTCTAATTCCAACTTTACTTCCATTCTGTTAATTTTATTTGCCATCCATATTCTGAATTCTATTTCTGATATTTTAGCCATTTGTCTATGAATGGCATCTTCTGTTGTATCTCCTTTGTCATTCCTTGGAGGAGTTGATCTACTCTATTTACTCATGTTGCCAGAGATTTTCTGCTGGTTCTCCTCCCTACCCCCCCACCTCCATGATTATTTTTCACAGTTTGGCTAGAGAAGCTGGTAAGGTGACATTGGATTGAGGGCTCCAGGAGTTGTAGTTAACCAGCCCTTTACCAGCTGGGACTGGTGACTGTGGCTTTCCCCCTATAGCTTTACAAATGTCCCTTTCAGTCCTGCAGCCTGAGACTCTGGAGACCTGCTTGATGTGATGGAGCTAGTTGGCTCTGTCTTGTATTCAGCCAGCCTCTATCCAGACCTAGTGAATCAGCAGTTTTGGGCTGAAATCTCAGCTGGGGAGAGATACAACAACTAAGACACCCCACCCCCGACTGTCGACAACTGGGAAAGGATAAGCAGTCCATTCCACAATGACACAGCCAGGGCTAGGGTTCCCACGTGGTCAGCCCAGGTCAAGAGCTCCAAACCAATTGTCCCAGGCATCACAATTGCTGTTCAAGTTGGAGAGTTCAAAGGGTTTCCAGCAACCAGACAACAGGGGTCCACTAAAAGCTCAAGTGTGACTTGCTCCAGTGCTCAGTGAAGTCAGAAAGGCTTACCCAGCTAAAGACTTAGTCCAGAGTGGTTGGTGCCTCCTTCCCCGCCTTGCACCTCAGCCACACCCAGCCACTGGAAACCCCATGGGGCTGTGGGCCAGTTCTCTCAAATAAGCATATGTGCCAGGGATTTGCCCCTGCCAGAGTCAAAGGGGAGTCAATGCCTCCTTGTCTGGGTCACCACCCTCTGCTCCCCAGCAGGCAGGGGGAGCTCAAGCCTAACTCTCTCTGGTGCTCATTGGAAACTGGGGAGCATTCCTCCTGAATCTGTTCTGAGCCAGAGGTTACTGTCGCAGTGTGTGCTTTTCTCCCTCAGAGACCGCACATCTGCCCTAGACGCACTCATCCTCTGGTACCCCTATTGGGTGAGGTCTGGCTCCCTCCCACAGTCTACAGAATTGGGTAAGTGTCTTTCCAAAATTTGACCCCCATGGGAGCATGGAGTGTGCCACTATTGCTGCCGCTGTTTTGCAGCTGCCACTGCTAGGTACTAATGTGGCATTGGGCCAGTCCCACTCCCCCTGCATCTCTCTCCACTTCTTTCAAGTCACAGTTTCAGCACAGCTGTGCTGTGGCCCATGCAATGCCCAGCCCTAGCAAGGAACCGCCAGACACTATGCTCTGCAGGGCATAGGCTTCCAGACTGCCAGGTGAGGAGGGAAAGGTGGTTTGGGAGTTCAAAATGGCAGGGAAAATATTTGTTCAAATTTTATGCTGGGCAAGAGAATTCCCTCACTTACAGCAAAATCTCTCTGGAGAAGGAGTCCTGGCTTTCAGCGGTTCTCTCCCATGGGATGAAACAAGAGGTTTTGTGTTCACTGCTCACTTGTAGAGCACACACAATGAGCCACTCTCTTGGGGGAGGGGATGGACTCTCATCCTCTTTGGGATGGGTTTTGTACCTGAAATTTGCTTCCTTGGAGTCACAGCTTGCCTCAGCAGGGATGATGTGCAATTATCAATCTTCTCTCTCAGCTCAGCTCCTGACCTTCAGCTTTATTGGGTTCATTCTGACCATTATCTCTCCCTCTGAATGGGAGCTTCTGTTGAAAGCTAGTTCCAGTTGGCCATCTTACTTCCTCCCTCCTCCCAATGCCTTTTAAAATCATCAACGTCATGCAAAAGAAAAAAAAAGCAAAAACCCAAACTGTCCTTGGTTGGAAGAGACAAAGAAGGCATGACAACTAAATGCAATGTGGAATTCTAGATTGAATTCTTGATCAGAAAAAATAACTTTTTTCTTCTTATTTTTCTGTGGGACAATGTTTGAATAAGTATTTTAGATTAGTTTTCTGGTATTATTTATTGTATGATGGCTAGGTACATTGTAAATTATGGAAAACCAAGTGAAGTATATATAGAATTTTTTTTTTTTTTTTTTTAGAGACAGGGTGTTGCTCTGTTGCCCTGGATAAACTGCAGTGGTGCCATCATAGCTCACTGTAACCTTAAAATCCTGGGCTCAAAATATCCTGCAACCTCAGCTTTCTGAGTTGCTGGGATTACAGGTGTATCCTACCACACTCAGCTAATTTTTATATTTTTTGTAGAGTCAGGGTCTTGCTGTGTTGCCCAGGCTAGACTTGAACTATTAGACTGAAGCAATCTTCCTGTCTTGGACTTCCAAAGTGCTGGAATTACCTGCATGAGCCATTATACTTGGCTGAGAAGATTTTTAGACCACTTTTGCATCTTTTTAAATAAATCTGATATCATTTCAAAATAACAATTTGAAAACAAAAAATAGTGTGCATCTTTACTCTAAATTATAATAGAAGTTATTATTATTTTTTTTTTTGTAGAGACAGAGTCTCACTTTACTGCCCTCAGTAGAGTGCCGTGGCATCACACAGCTCACTGCAACCTCCAGCTCTTGGGCTTACATGATTCTTTTGCCTCAGCCTCCCCAGCAGCTGGGACTACAGGCACCCGCCACAACGCCCGGCTATTTTTTTGTTGCAGTTTGGCCGGGGCCGGGTTTGAACCCGCCACCTTCGGTATATGGGGCCGGCGCCCTACTCACTGAGCCACAGGCACTGCCCAATAGAAGTTATTTTTATTTTAATAAAAATTTCATGCTATAAAAACAGTTGCTATAAAAATCGTGGATAATTATTTAGCAATCTCTGGTTTATGTCCACTCAGTCATGCTTTGTGAGTTTTTAGTGGTAAATCAATATTAGTTATTACATAATGAATCATATCATAACCAAAGGAGAAACTCAAAGATATCTTTCTAATATGATAAATAAATAGCTTACAATGTGAACTATTACATGAAATGTCAAATGTAGCCAGTGCCAGAAGACCAATGGGGAATTTTGTTTTAAATTTTATGATACTCCTTATCAGAGCATCAGTTGGCAAAACATTTCCCTGCATAGAAAACAGGTTGTCTTACATGCTTTTAGATAATTAAGATCTTTCTATTATTGTACTTATTCTTTTTCATGCTGATACAGAATGACACATATTAAATCCGTTTGATGAAAACCATTTACTTTCATTTTTCAGAAATTGTAACATGCAGCTTTTGTTAGCAAAGGCATTTTACTGCTATCTGCTAAAAATTGTCATAACATCCATTTTTAGGGTCAATAAATTTATAAATAAAAACATGCACAAAAATAGAAAATTATAATGATATCTGTGATACGAATGGCATCCTCTTAACTGTGAAGCCCTTGTGGTCCATAACCTAAACAGCTAGCTATTCCTGGAGTTACTGAGAATGGAAGAGAATGGAGTCTTCCATCAGAGGCAAGCCATATAAAATCTCTGCTCTAAATGTTCTGGGATTCCTTCCAGAAAGAATTGATGTGTGCCTTTTCTTTTTCATGTTTTCTTTACTCTGCAAGCCAAGTCATTGTAAGGAATGATCTGCTTAAGGCAACTGGATGTGCAAGCACATATACAATTTGTTGCTTGTGTCCCTCAGCCCTAAATCCCAGGACTTTATTAGCTGTGTGGAAAATGTTAGTTCAGAAAAGTATGTAGCACATGCTTGCCTACTTGATGCTTTCCTGGCTGGTGTCAAAGATTTGGGCCATTTCAGATTCCCCAAAGCTGGATGTTCTTCCTACTTTGGAAAAAGGTGAGCAAAGCCTACTAGTTGTAGTTCTTCAGGCAACAAAAGAGTACACTTAGACCCCCAGACCAACTGCCTCAATCAATTCGGGTCAATGGGCTATTTCATAGGAATTGAAAACTTTAAGGCTATTTTATTCATTAGGAACAGATGTTGTACCAGATGTTGCACAGGGACTTACATAAGGCACTACTTTTATATATTTAAAATTTACACTGTAACAATCAATGCAAAAAATTTTAGCCTTTCCTTTTTTATTCCTGCCTGTATTATGAACAGCTATCCATCCAAGATCAAAGAAACATTCTTTTATAATGAGCTATACTCATTACACCTAATATTTTATTTCTGACACGGCACAAGTTAAATCATTGCTTCCAAGCTACTTGTTTTCCCTTTACAGGTTTAATGCAGTTTTCCAACTATCAGATCTATGCAATTTTCCCCAAGGGCAAACTGGTTCTTTGAATGGATTTTCCAGTGGCTCTGGGACACTAGATTATAGAGAATAGAGTAGAGCTCTTTGGGTGAGGCAAATGGATGGTGGCAGACAAGGCTGGGCCACAAAAGCCCAGTCTCTGAGGATGCAGGATTGAGACACTGGAAAGTAGTGGGGGCAGAAGTTAAGGGTTAATGCAAATGGAAAGTCTGGAGCCCTCTTCAGAGCAGCCAGGAAAGGTTTATGGTGAGGATTTCCCTGAAAACTGCTAGGAGTCTTCCAGCTCCTTCTGTAAACGTAGGTCAGATTGGTTTGCTCTTCCTCATGTCCTAGTCATACTCTGGATGCAGGGACCTTGTGGTCAAGGTCACTCCCTAGATGACAAGCTGGGTGGGTAGGAGATTCTGGGCTGGGAGACAACCAGGAAGGGGCTCTGTTTCTTCCTCCTCATTGTTTTAATTGTCCTGGTCTACTTGAGGTCTCCTGATAGAGGTAATGTTTTGGAGACATGGTCTACTCTGTGTCCCAGATTCGAGGGCCATGGTATTAGCCTTTTTCACAGCAACTTCAAACTCCTGGGCTCATGTGATCCTCCTGCCTCAGCCTCCAGAGTAGCTGGGACTATAGGCATCTGCCACAGTACATGGCTAATTTTTTATTTTTTGTAAAGATAGGGGTCTCCCTCTTGCTCAGGCTGGTCTCAAACTCCTGTTCTTAAGCAATCCTCCTGCTATGGCCTCCCAGAGTGCTTGGATTTCAGATGTGAGCCTCTGCTCCCAACCTGTTAGAGTTCTTTTTGGTTTGTCTGTACAATGTCTGGTGTGCTTACCAAGAGCCAGGGTGGGATAAAACTCCATGATGTCTTGAGTTGAAGTTTTGGCTGAAGCTCAGAGACATAGTGACACTCATGTCATATTTTATCCTGTGGTGCAGCCTCGCCACATAGTAAAACAGTTCCTATAGAAATATTCTGATGTAGGCTGGGCACCCGTAGCTTAGTGGTTAGGGTACTAGCCACATGCTCCAGGGCTAGTGGGTTTGAACCTGGCTGGGCCTGCTAAACAACATCAAGAACAAGAACAAGAAAAAAAACCCCAGGCTTACGCACCTGTAGTCCCAGCTACTCGGGAAGATGAGGCAAGAGAATCGCTTCAGCCCAGGAGTTTGAGGTTGCTGTGAACTATGACTCCATGGCACTCTACCAAGGGCGACAAAGTGAAACTCTATCTCAATATATATATATATATATATATACAAAAGAACTATCCTGATGCATATGTGCGCAATTTTCTCAGAAAATATATGTTAAAGTATGAACTTGGGTCTCTGCTATTCACATATTTATTTATTTTTTACTCTAATAGTTAAATGTAAAGAGCTGAGTAATTTTGTGGACTTTGCAACTGAATTAAATAAGTAGATAAAGGTCTAGTATGGTGGCTCATGCCTGTAATTCTAGCATTTTGGGAGGCTGAGGTGGGAAGGTCGCTTGTGACTAGGAGTTTGAGATGATCCTGGACAACATAGCAAGACCCCATCTCTACAAAAAATAGAAAAATTAGACAGCCAGGATGGCAGGCACCTGTAGTCCCAGCTACTTGGGAGGCTGAGACAGGAGGATTGCTTGAGCCCAAGAGTTTGAGGTTGCTGTGAGCTATGGTGATGCCATTGAACTTTAACCCAGACAAAAGAGCAAGCCTCTGACTATAAATAAATAAGTAGAAATGTAATTTAATTTTATTCCTTTAAAACTATTAAAAGAAAAGAGAGAAAAAGGGTAGACGTAACAGTTGATGAGAGAGAAGGAGTAGTGGAAAGTAGAGGATAAGCAGGTCGGAGACTTGGGCTGTGTCTCTTCCTCTCTCTGAACTTCAGTTTCCTTATCTCCAACTTCTTTACCAGTTCAAACATACTACGAATTCTACATCCTCCAACTATATTCTAAACACATTTTAAGAATTTTTTTCCTGACTTAATTTTAAAACCCAGCTGAGCATGGTGGCTCATGTGTATAATCCTAGCACTCTGGGAGCAGAGGTGGAAGGATCGCTTGAGCTCAAGAGTTCAAGACCAGCCAGAGCAAGAGTGAGAATCCCCCATCTTCACAAAAAAATAGAGAAAAACTAGCCAGGCATGGTATTGGAGCCTGTAGTCCCAGCTACTTCAGAGGCTGAGGCAGGAGTATCATTTGACCCTAATAGTTGGAGGTTGCTGTGAGCTATGATGACACCATGGCACTCTCCCAGGGTAACAGAAAAGAATAAAAAAAAGAAATTTTAAAACATTTATCACAGTACCTTGTGTGTGCTCCTTGGGTGTAAATTTGTCCTTCCTTTATGAATTGACAGTCTAGGAGAGTGGTGGCACTTACCAACTGGCCAGGAAATACCCAAGGAAGGAGAAAAGTGATGATATTAATTTGGAAGTGTCAGAACAGGACAGTTGCATGGTGCAGTGGAAGATGAAAAAGCACAGAAAGATGACTTGAGCCCAAGGATTCAAGTCGCAGAGCTCTGTGATGGTATCTGGGAATAGCCACTGCACTTCAACTGGGGCAACACAGCCAGACCCCATCTCTCAAAAAGGAAACAAAAGACACACACCCAAAGTAAGCTGGTTAACATGTGCTGGGAATGACACAGTTTGTCAATGAGGTGGATTAATTGGAGCTGTCCATGTACAGGACCCACTGTGCAGTTGGAAATGGCCCAGGGAGTTGAGTCCCAGCCTTAGGGAGGAGGCACCTGTTACAGAGCTGCTCATTCCAACAACATGTGCTCATTTGCTCACCTCTATCTTCCTGATTCCTACTACATTCTGATTCCTACAGACTAATTTCCTCAGTCTTTCCTTGTGGTAGTCCCCACCGCTTTAATATACATGAAGAAAATGGTAAGCAAGAAAGCAGGCAAAGCACCTCCTCCCAGCTCCGAAGATGTTCTTCATTCTTTTTTAATATGTACCTGCTATATGTGGAACAATTTGCCTTTAAAGGCAAGAAAGATTTCCTTCAAAGGAAATCAAAGAAGGGGACCCTCTATAGGTTTGTCTTTAGGTGATTTTTCTTGTTATTTAATTACATTTTTTTTTGTCTAAAAAATTCTTATAAAGAAATAATACAAATTGGTGGGATTACACCTCCGGTGCATCTAACAAGGGTATATGTGAAACTTAGTAAACGTGGAATGTAAATGTCTTAGCATAATAACTAAGAAAATGCCAGGAAGGCTATGTTAACCAGTGTGATGAGAATGTGTCAGACGGTCTATGACACTAGTGTATGGTGCCCCATGATCACATTAATGTACACAGCTATGATTTAATAAAAAAAATAAAAATAAATAAAAATAAAAAAACAAATGTGAATGATGATATGAAAACTAAATTATCCTATGTAACCTAAAAATTGTACCTTCATATTAATTTGAAAAAATTAAAAAATTAAAGAATTAAAAAAAAAGACTTAAAGTTAAAAAGAAAAAAATAAGAAACTAAATTTTCCTTAAGTTAGATTTTGTTAGCTCTTTGAAGAAAGACCTCAATTTTTGTAGTTTGATATTTGAATGGGAAGAACGCACAGTTAATCTTATAAAGGTAACAATCCCTTAGAAGTAACCTAATTGTGCTTTTCTCAGATCCAAAATCTCTTACTTCAGGTCCCCTCAAGTTAACAAATCTGAAGAGAAATATTTAAATGTCAAGAGTTAGTTACAACTGAAAACTGTGACTGGTGAATACCAGGTTGCAGTGCACTCCATTTGGGTCTGGATTTACTGACTTTCAAAAGCTGAATTCTTAAAATTTTTGACATCAAAGATTTGCACTATCACTCACCACCTGTAGTGGTTTAATCAGAAAGTGCAATCTACTTGAATGAAAAATTTTAGATGTAATCTTTGAACTTAAGATCTATGTATATGTTTATTGAGTAATTGTGATAGGTTGAGAAAAATGTCATTTTGTTATTAATAATAATCTTAAATTCTAGTTTAAAATTTTTGTTCAAAATGCATGTGAAGTACAATTCAATCTTTTTTTTTAAAGCAGTATTTTCTTTTGGTGTGATTAGTCTCTATTAATTATTCACTTATTCCATGGTTAGAGTGAAAAGGTTGGCATCATCACCCAAATATAGCTGGAGTAACAACTGCCTGCAAAAGAGGGGAAGGATTTGGCTTAGACCCTGTTAGGATCACAATGCTTTTGAGAGAATGCAATCAGACCTTCCTGAACCTTGGAGACATCTCTGAGAAATAAATATTCTGTCACTGTGAAAACATTCCCGAGGTGAGTCAAGCATGACCTAATTTTAACACAATGGATTCTCTATATACTCAACAGGAGAAAACACCCAGGCTGAAATGAATGCCTTGCACTCTCTACTCCATTTAAATGTGAAAGCCTGGGAAATACACTACCAGCATGTGTGACTCACTCACTCACCAAAATAGCATAAAGTAGATGCTGCACAATCTGATGTTGTCTTTCCGTTCATCTTTAGGGAAGCTCTAGGAGACAGTTTACCTTTGGGATTTCTTTCTGCATATTTAACAATCACTACAAGAGATTTTCTGGAAATTGTAATTTGGTATTTCTTCCTTTCTCTTTCACCACTTTCTGTCTTCCCCTCCTCATCTTTATTCTCTTCTTCCTGTTCTTCTTCTTACTCTTCCTTCTCAGGAATTTCCATTTCAGTGATGGTATAGGGCAACCTAAGACTGCCCCTGGTCTGGTAACTGAATTTGGGTCTCAGGTAGTGAAGGAAAGTACTACCAAATCCAAAAAGTGGGGAGGGGGACCAGATATGTAGCAGCACCCCTCGCCCCCTACCATAAGAATGTGACCTTTTGTAACTGTCCTAGGAAATAGCCCCGAGCTGAAGCAGATAACCGGTAACTGGTTCTGAAAGAAAAAAGCTAAGCAAATGTTTAACTGCTGATCTTGTCTTAAGACAGATGAGTAATGAACCAGAGTTCTTCTTATCTGGAAAAGCCCCTATGTCTGCTACCCCTCCCTAAAGCCCCTGCTATGTCTGCTACCCCTCCCTACTTTGTTTTTGCCTTTATAAGCTTGTAAAACCTGCTGTTCAGGGCTTGACTCCTCGGCTCCTAAAAGAGTTGCGAGTCAAGCCCCAGCATGCTGGAATAAAATCCTCTTGCTGTTTGCATCAAGCACCGTCTCTTGCGGTTAATTGAGGTCGTCATCGCTCAGGGCAGAGTGGGGGGTCCTGCCCCAAGTCTTTCAGTAGAGCCTTTAGTCTTGAAATTATGGGAGGAATATTGTACTAGAATTTAGAAGAACTAGGGTTTCTTTCTTTCTTTCTTTTTTTTAACCAAACAGATTGTACTGGATGTGGAACTCAGGGATTTTCCTAAAATTAATCCATTTTTGAGACAGTCTCTTACTCTGTTACCTAAGCTAGAGTGTAATGGTATCATCATAGCTAACTGCAACTTCCAACTCTTGGGGTCAAGTAATCCTCCTCCCTTAGCTTCCTGAGTAGCTAGGACTATAGGTGTGTACCACCAAGTCTGGCTAACTTTTCTATTTTTTTGTAGAGATGGGGTCTCTCTATGTTGCCCAGGCTACACTTGAACTACTGGCCTCATGTGATCCTCCTACCTTGGTCTCCTAAGTAGCTAGAAATAGAGGTGCATGCCAAGGTTTTCTAATTTCAAACCACATATTCTTTCAATTGCATGATTATTTCTTCTGTCCATTTTTATTCTGGGATCATATCATTTGGACATCAAATTTAATATGTAAGTACAAAATAGTGTAGAGTTTCCTACTTTGAGGAGGTAGGCAAGCACAATGAAGTAAATATTTTTACTGGGTCTGGGTTGGAGGACAATCAGAATGGGTGTTTCCTATAACAGTTGCATTACTTAGAAAAGGCTCGTTTGGCTTCAAAGAAGCAGGCTAAGGTGACATCTGGAGGGAAAGAGAAGAAAAAGCAAGTTAGAATAAATAGAATGGTTAGTTGAAAAGGTGTTATGAGTTATGTTATGAATTGTGTCTCCTGAAAGATATGTTGAAATCCTAATCTCTGGTACCTGGGATTGTGATCTTATTTGTTAATAAAATATTTGCAGATTTAATCAAGATAAAATGAGATCATAGTATATTAGGGTGGACTCTATTTCAGTTACTGGTACTCTTATTAAAAAAGAGAAAGTTGGGCTCGGCACCTGTGGCTCAAGCAGCTAAGGCGCCAGCCACATACACCTGAGCTGGCAGGTTCGAATCCAGCCTGGGCCTACCAAACAACAATGATGGCTGCAACCAAAAAACAGATGGGTGTTGTGGCAGGCACCTATAGTCCCAGCTACTTGGGAGGCGGAGGCAGGAGAATCGCTTGAGCCCAGGAGCTGGAGGTTGCTGTGAGCTGTGATGCCATAGCACTCTACCTAGGTTGACAGCTTGAGGCTCTGTCTCAAAAAAAAAAAAAAAAAAAAAAAGAGAGGAAGTTGGACATAGAGAAAGGTCAGCATTGCTAGTAAATTATCTAACAAAAAACATTACTGTACGCATGGTGTGCTGTCCCCCCTTGCGTCATCACCCAAGTACAGCTGGAGTAACAGCAACAGCTGTTTAAGGACTAGAAACAAAAACCTCATAAAGAATGAACGAAGATAAATACATTTGGAAAAGAAATCAGACGATTGCTGTAACAAAATATTGAGCAATAATAATAATAATGCAAAAAAAGTAACATTCACATTGTCAGATAAAAGTATGTCTATCAGAATGCTTTGATTCTGAGGTTCAGTATGGAGTCATCAGTTAACTTCTTTGTTTTTTTAAAGTCTCAAAAAATAGACAACTAATATTTATATAAAAATAGAATACAATTTCAAAAAATAGATCATGCCAAATCTTATAGACAATAGAAAAAGAAGAAATACTTCAAAATCATTCAACTTAATTTGGATATACCTGATATTAAAATTGGAAAAAATATATTATTATAAAGGGAAATTACAAACATATTTCACTTATAAATGTGAATGCTATATCCTAAACAATATATCAACAAGTTGAATTAAAAATTATTATTCAAATAATGTACTTTGGTCAAAATTAAATCCAATTTATGTGAGAATTAGTAACTATTTTCTTTTTTTTTTCTTTTCCTTTCCCTCAACCCCTCCTTCCTTCTCTCTCTCTCTGCTCTCCCCTTCTCCCACCCCCCTCCATATAATTAATTGCCATTAATTGTCCTCATATCAAAGTTGAATACATAGGATTCATGCTTCTCCATTCCTGAGATGCTTCACTAAGAATAATGTGTTCCACCTTCATCCAGGTTAATACAAATGCTGCAAAATCCCCATTTTTAAAAAATGGCTGAATAGTATTCTATGGTGTACATATACCATAGCTTGCCAATCCATCCCTGAGTTGAGGGGCATTTAGGCTGTTTCCACATTTTAGCAATTATAAATTAAGCTGCGATAAACAGTCTAGCACAAGTGTCTTTAGAATAAAAGGTTTTTTTTCCTTCTGGATAGATGCCCAATAATGGGATTACAGGATCAAATGGGAGGTCTAGGTTGAGTTCTTTGAAGGTTCTTCATACTTCCTTCCAAAAAGGTTGTATTAGTTTGCAGTCCCACCAGCAGTGTAAAAGTGTTCCTTTCTCTCCACATCCATGCCAGTATCTGCAGTTTTGAGATTTTTGATATGGGCCATTCTCACTGGGGTTAGATGATATCTCAGGGTGGTTTTAATTTGCATTTCTCTAATAATTAGGGATGATGAGCATTTTTTCATATGTCTGTTAGCCATTCGTCTGTCTTCTTTAGAGAAGGTTCTGTTCATCTCTCTTCCCCATGATGTATGGGATTGTTGGTTTTTTTTCTTGTGGATAAATTTAAGATCTGAATAGATCCTTATTAAGGTTTTGTCTGATTCAAAATACGCAAAAATCCTTTCCCATTGGGTAGGTTGTCTATTTGCTTTGGTTGTTGTCTCCTTAGCTGTACAGAAGCTTTTCAGTTTAATTAAATCCCATTTGTTTATTTTTGTCATTGTTGCACCTATGTGTTTTTATATGTTGTTGTCTTCTTCCATTAGAGCCTCTAGCATATTGATCATAATTATTTAACATTTCTGGCTAGATGTGGTGGCTCATGCCTGTAACCCAAGCACTCTGGGAGGCCAAGGTGGAAGGATCACTTGAGGTCAGGAGTTCAAGACCAGCCAGAAGAGCATAGTGAAACCCTATCTCTACAAAAAATAAAAAAATCAGGCAGGTATGGTGGTATGTACCTGTAGTCCCAACTACTCAGCAGGCTGAGACAGGAGAATAGCTTGAGGACAGGAGTCTGATGTTTCAGTGAGCTGTCATCAGGCCACTGCAGTCTAGCCTGGGCAACAGAGTGAGACCTAAATAAGTAAGTAAATAAATAAATACAATTTCTGGCCTGAAACTTTCAAAATCTCTAAATCTGGTTTGAAAGCTTGCTTTACATATTCAGACTGTGTATTTTCTTCCCATTTAGCCTGTTTCATGTTTTTTTGTTGTTGAAGAACATGATGTGTTGGGTAATCAGAACTGAGGCAAATGAGCCTTTAGTATGATGCTTTATGTTTATCTGGCTAGAGTTAGGGTGTGTTTAATGTTTGCTGCAGCAGTGTCAGAGACTTTAATTTCCTCTAGCTTTCTTTTTTTTGTCTTTCCTACCTTAGTGTTTACCTAGAAACTTCTAAAATAGAACTTGTATCTTCCACCACTATCAGTTATAGTCCACTGTTATTATACAGGGACCCTGTTGATATTGTGGTAAGATATTATGAAGGGAAAGCATTCTCAAATCTTATGATGAAATCTCCATTTCTTTCTTTTCTTTTTTTATTTTTTATTTAAGTGGGCTTGTGTCTCTGGGCTGTGATCTTCAGGAGAGTTTTTTAGCTGCTTTCCCCCTCTCCTTTTCTGTGAGACTGGAAAGCTAGAGAAGATGTAGTTGTCTGACTGCCCTTCCCCAAGCTCAGATTAGGCTCTGGCAAAGTAATTTCTCTTGAGGGAAGGCTTTTGTTATGGAGAACAACTCTCCGGGTGAATTCAAAGAGCTCACTTTTTGTCTCCCCCTCCCCTAAGCAAGAGGGATTTTTCTGTGCTCTTCACTGTGAGAACCTGGTGAGAATTCTGGAGGTAACCCTCTGAAAGTATCAGGAGTGCCCCCTCAGACTGGCCCCTAACAGTTTTTAATTCTCAGGTAAGTCTATGATCAATCTCTAGGAATTAGCTACAAAGTAAGTGTTCCTACTGGCTTCATCTCCAGCAGCTACTGCTCCCAGTAAGCTGTGATTCACTTGTCTCTCCAGTTTTTGATATTGGAATTTGCCCTGTGACCTCAGTTCTCTGATGGTCCTAAGGATTGTTGGTTTTCAGTTTGTACAGCTTTTATTTGTTGTGAAAATTGGACAGGTGTTCTACAGGCACCTGCTCACAATGCCTGGCTTTTTTTTTTTTTTTTTTTTTTTTTTTTAGCAGGCCCAGGCTGGGTTCGAACCCACCAGCCTCAGTGCATGTGGCTGATGCCCTAACCACTGAGCTATGGGCACTTAGTCAGGTGTTCATTTTTATGGTCATAAAATCTTCCTACCAGTTTCCTTTTGGGGTCTCCCTTCGTGTGACTTGATGGAGGTCTAAGGGTAGCTTTCCAAGGTGCTGTCATTCATAGGTGGCTCGAAGTAGGAGTTCAGGGCTGTTTTCATTTCCCGGTTACTCTCTGCCAGGCAGCTCTGTGCCACATCTGTGAGGTATCTTCCAACTGAGGCAAGCCCCACACATAGGAGTCACCACTGCTCAGCTTGGGCTCTTCTTCCCCCAGTGACTTTAAAACAGATTTTAAATAATTTCCTTATTTTTAGATCCACTTGCATTACCACCTGTGGGGGGGTCCTGGTGCTCCAAATTCCTAAGACTTTCTGAGATTCAGCATTATGAATCCACTTGCCTTTTAGATCCTTCTCCACTTCCATATACCCACCTGGACTCCTTTTGTTATAGCCCAAGCAGGTTCATCTGCCTGCTCCTCAAGAGAAAGCCAATACCCAAAGGCAGTAGGGTTTACAGCAGAGAAAAAGTTTATTCTGCATAATCCTAAATGGGGAGACAGGAGGAACTTTTCAAATCTGCCTCCCTGAAAACTGGGGAATCAGGGTTTTTAAAGACAGTTTGACAGGCAGGGAATTAGGTAATCAGCATCTACTTATTGGCTGGGTTTGGGACGGAGCCATCAGTCCCATGGTATGGCTGCTGCCTGGGTGGGTCAGCCACTGCAATGCAGTTCCTTGGGTGGGATATCCAACACCAGTTGAGTCAGTTCCTCTGCCTGAGTGGGTCTGTCATTGGTATGCAGGACCTGGAAGATACCTCAAAAACTACCACTAGGTTCCAAACATGATATTCTATATAGAAAAAGTTAAGAATCTTTATAACCAGCTGGGCGTCATGGCTCATGCTTGTAATCCTAGCACTTTAGGAGGCTGAGGCAGGTGGATCATTTGAACTCAGGAGTTTGAGACCAGTCTGAGCAAGAGCAAGACCTCATCTCTAAAAGAATAACTGGGTGTTGTGGTGGGCGCCTGTAGTCCCAGCTACTTGGGATGCTGAGGCAAGAGAATCACTTGAGCCCAAGAGTTTGAGGTTGCTGTGAACTGTGATGCCATGGCACTCTACCGAGACAACAGGTGAGACTCTGCCTCAAAAAAAAGAATCTTTATAACTGACAACTGTGCATGACTCCATGGTAAAGAAACAAACAGAGAACAGGGATCATTATCAAGCAAGTGAGGGGACAGTTGCTGATTATTGTCATTATTTCAGCTGAGTCCTCAGAGTTTTGGGACCCTAGTTCTAACTCTCACCTTGCAGCCCTTCATTAATTTGTACAGGCTGTTTCACTTTTAGGCACTTTGGTTTCAGAACTGTTACAATATACATGGAGGCACATTACAATTTTAGAGAGTTTATTTGAGCAAACAGCAATTTATAAATCAGACTGTGCCAGACCATAGCACTAGACTAAAGGAGCATGAGGGAAAGGCTTTTATAAAGTAAATATAGAATCAAAGTAAGAAAATATTTGATTGGTTAAAATGGATCTGGAGACTTATTTGGATCATTGTAGTGGAAAGTTCATTCTTAGAGGTTATTTTGCAGTTTTTTACTGTTTAAGCTTAAGTTTCAGTTTCCTTTAAGCTTGTCATTTGCAAAAGACATATTTGAGTTTGGTTTTAGTTTATTTACTTGAGAACCCAGGATATTAGAACCACCTTATTCTAATGGCTTTCCTTTAAATTATTATCATTATTACTGTTATTACTATTATTGTTTTTAGAGATAGGGTCTCACTCTGTTGCCCAGGCTGGAGTGCAGTGGCACAATCACAGCTCACTGCAACCTCCAACTCCTGGGCTCAAGTCATCCCCAGGCCTTGGCCTCTGGAGAAGCTAGGATCACAGATGTACACCACCATGCCTGGCTTCCATTAAATTATTTTAACAGCACTCTGGTCTGGTAGGCCAGTTACCAATTTTTCATCTTCATTCCAACTGCCAATTTTTGGTTGAGACCTTATATCCTCTACTCCTATTCTTTTTGCCCTTTGGAGTTTATGGTCCATACTACATCACTATTATTGTTGCAGGAAGATGAGGCCCAATGGAGAGAAAGAGCACCCAAATACTCTGTATAAAAGAGGAAGGGCTTTATTTCAGCTGGTGGAGCAGGAGAATTCAAAATGGGCGCTCTCCCAGAGTGGTTTAGTCTTCTCCTTTTTATCCCCAGTCAAAAAGTTCTGGCCCCTGGGTACCTTTCTCACTGGTCAGTTTGAATCAAGCTGGAGAAGTGGGCTCTGGCTTTTACAGAACCACAGGCTTTGACAGAAGTGGAAGTTCCTAGGGCCCAGGAAGTTAAGTCTACAAATTCCTAACAGCTGAGTCACCATGAGAAGGACATTGCAGGTGTATCCTTGGGGTCTCTTAGACCTTACTTTTTCCAGGTATCCCCTCTCATTATGCTCAGTGAAATTTTTGGATAAGCAGAGGCAAACATATATATTCAATTGGTAACATTTTGGTCCTACCTAGTTCTCTCTCTCTCTTTTTTTCAAGATTTTCACCAGAAGGTAAATATTCTTTAGCCGACTTTCAGTTGTACTGAGAAAGGTAATGGCCAGCATTTTGAATTTCATCAAGTTTCTTGTTAAAAATAACTGTAACTTACATTTCTATCACTATTGTCGGTGTGATGAAATCAAAGCTAATACTTTCTGGTTTCCACAGAACTCTGTCATTATTTCTGGTGTTTTCTGAAGCCTAAAGCTCTCCTTTTATAATGTGTTTGATGGTTGTGCTTGAGGGGAGCAGAATAGTTTTCAGGCAAAGGTGACACTGTTATTAGGTGCTAGATGAAGGGGCTAAGAGAACCTCATAAATTCTTCAATAGAAAGCTCCTGGGCTTATTCACATCTGCAGAGTCCCTGCTGCCTTTGTGTTTGGAATTTAAAATTATTCCCAAGGTATGTATGAGCACTGCTCTTTGTTCACATCCCCCTCCCCCACAATATGATGATCTCTCGCAATCCATTATCTGTTTTCTTTTGATAGATTTTTTTTTTTTGTATTATAACTTTGATTTTGCTTCTGTTCCATTTGTTCTGATTTCTTTGGTAATGCCTGCTGTCCTTTCATCTTTATCATCTCTTTATTTTATCTATTTTATTTCAGTTGTGGTGAGTCTCATTATATTATTTCCCTTATGAAGGTCTATTCTGGTTTAATAAAGGAAAGCAAAACTTTCCTTTAGCTTACTGGGAATAAACTGCATATGTTTTGTTTAAAAGATCCTATGCTTTATGAGATGGTGGAGTTGTGTGAGATTTTTCACCTGAGCCTTTACTATCTTGCAGTTCTTTTGTTTGTAGTAATGAGTAGAATAAATTTTCGTTGCTGTTGTTAAAATTATATAGATCTTTTTTTTTTTTTAGTCTGCAAAAGGGGAGTGTTGTTTTAAAATTTGTTTGATTGTCTTCTTTGATAGAAAGAGCTATCCAGAGACAATTTCAGAAAGAACTTGGCCCTGAAAAATTTTGCTTTTGGATTTCTATTCACTTTGAGAGTAGAGGCGAGATTATCAAATGGAAGGCTTCCACAGTGTCTTCTATGGAAGTAGTAGTCATTCAATATTTCTTAGTTTCCTTTGTAGATGCAAATTATCAGTTCAAATCATCTAAGCAAAGAAAAAAGAAAAAAGGCCTCTTCAAGTCTAATCTGAGTAGAAAATCTCCTTGGGAGTAAATTCTCTGTTCAGAGAACAAAGGAAGAATAGACTAAAGGCTTATTTACCTTTCACTGCTTCAGGGGATTCAGAGGCCAGCAAGCATACAGATGCAAAAGAAAGCTTCTGGCTAGACATTCCTTTCTCCACTTTTTCTTTCTTTTTCTTTTGTGAGATGCAATAGACAGATCTGCCTAGAGGCAAAGAGCGAAGGGGTTTCTATGCTTGGAGTAGGAGGCAAAGCAGTGGTAGTGTTATAAAAGCCTTTGTTATTGATCAATGGCAAGAAAATGAGAAAATACAGAAGGCGGAGAGAAATCCTTGTGGGAATGCAGTCTAAGAATGCTGAGTCTTGGAAGGTGAATAGTAATTTTCTCTTCTGGGAGGATTAACAGGAAGGAGAAGCTATTTCTCTAGGAGGTTGTGATAAACCAGACTTGGAGAAGGATCCTTTCCCAGCATCCAGCCTCTCTTTGGGAGTCATGACTTCACTGAGAGGATGGTGTTTTTGTTCTTAACAGCTAAAGTTAAGGCAAAAATGGATTTGGGTTCCCCTTGCAGTCCCCAGGTCTTAAGTGTTTTTCTTGATGATGATGATGATGATGATGATTTTGAGATAGAGTCTCACTAGGTTTTCCAGGCTGGTCTCCTGGGATTACAGTTGTGCACCATGGTGCCTGGCCCAAATGTTCTTAAAGTCTAGTGGTGAGCCTCATCTTCTATGATTATAGGGATACTGGTGCTTCCACAAGTGAGTTGGAGAAATATAAAACAGAATATCCCTGAGAAATCATCATGAGAAAAAATAAAGGTATTTGTATATTGGAATGTCTTTGTATTTAAAATGCTTTAGCATGGATAATGTGATATGATGTGTTCTAGTTACTTTTATTCTTAGAGATGCTTAGTTGTGGCATTCGATGAGTCCTGATTGTGTGGTATTGGTGAAGGGAATCCCCTCTCCCTTTCCAAAAGTTTGAGTGTTTAAGTCTGTTAAAATAAACTGGCAATAGACAGATTAACAGGAGAAAAAGGACACGTATTTTATTAACATGTGCAGGGGTATCAGAAGAAAGATAAGTGACAGCCCAGTAACCCAATGAGATGTAAAATCTCCCTTCACAGGAAAGAGGGGAGGGAAGTACACAGGCAATGTGGGAGGGAGTAAATAATCATAAAAGAAAGAAATAGGGCCGGGCGTTGTGGCGGGCGCCTGTAGTCCCAGCTGCTTGGGAGGCTGAGGCAAGAGAATCACGTAAGCCCATGAGTTAGAGGTTGCTGTGAGCCGTGTGATGTCATGGCACTCTAACCGAGGGCGGTACAGTGAGACTCTGTCTCTACAAAAATAATAATAATAATAATAATAAAAGAAAGAAATAGGCCTTCTGAAGAATAGCTAATAGCCTGTCTGCATGAGGTGACAACTTCCAGTCTCTGGTAGCTTTGCCTCTTATAGTGTGTTAATCTTCCCTGATAGATAACCATTCCTAGGGAGGATTTTCATGACAATTGGCTTCCTCCCGGAGAACTTGCATTTAGTTAGATAAAGGAAATTCAAGAAAAGCCCCTTTGTACCCAGAGTGTTTCCCAAATAACTTCAGTTTGAAGTAATCAGCATATCAATGCTGCATATTTTGGGGTGATTTTCCTAGACTCCTTCAGGGAAGATACTCCTGGAAGGGTAGGTTAACATTTGAAATCCTCAACTCAGAAGCCACATTTCAGAAGGATTAAGTTTTGGCTCCAGCCATCTTTATCTCTTATCAATCCAGGGGCTTTGTTAATTAGCAGAACGAAAGTTGAAAATGACTTTATTTTTTTACTGGAAAACTGAGTTCAATTTATGTGAATTGGTTAAAAATGTTTTATAGATACTCTTGCCTTTGCAGAAATGAACTTAGAAATCCACATGGCCTAACTGTCTATGCAGTTTGGATTATCTCTCTACATCTGACATTCTAAGCTATAATGGGAGAATTTTCCACTCTACTCTAACTTAGAGGTAGCTCAATCCTGCCCCAAAGGTAGAATGTTGCTCTCCTATCTCTAAAGCCTATCAAGTTCTGCTAGAGCACTAAAAGGCTAAGAAGCTAAGACTTTATCAAGCTCACAAAACAGGTTATAATGCCATTTGGGGGACTTGATATATGTTAATATGTTAATTTTTTTATACATGTGGCAGAATGAATCTGAAACTTGCTTCCATTATATCATAACATGCCATCTGGAAGTGAAGTCTCTGTGGTTTTCACCTGCTTCTATCAAAAAGCAACTAATAATTATGTATGGCCAAATTGGCTTAGTTATGGTAGGGGCTGATGGTAAATTTCTTTTTCGTTGTTTGAAAGTTCACTGAAAAAATCAACTTACGAAAAGCAAATTAATAAGACAAAAGGCACACAGATTTATTTTAATGTGCATAGCAATGGGCAATCATAGGAGAATGAATACCCAATAACTCAATGAGATACAGATGCTTATTATACCCTTCTTAGGGGAAATGGAGATGGAAACTTGAGTATGGTCTTAGGGGAATAATAAGTGATTTTTAAGAGAATTCAAAGGCCTCGAAGAACATATTGAACTGCCTATATCAAAGTAAAAAGTCCATAAGGCAGAAATAGTGATAAAAATCTGATTTCTATCAAAGTATAGAAATAACTAAAAGTTAAAGTGTGCCCTAACTTCCCTACTGTTGTAACTGCTTATGGGTTAAGTGTCATGTATCTCATTGTGATTTCCTCACTAATATCACTATTATAAAATCTGAGACTGGTCTTTAAGATATTTTCCAGACTCTGCATTTGGGGGAACCAACTAATGTCAACTGGACCAGTGACCATGTGTGGGAACCCATTCAACAGGTACCCTTCTACCTAGGAACTGTCTCAGTCAAGAAGACAATTTCTGCTTCCCAACTTTATGAGCTCATCCCCACCCAATCAGCAGGCCTAAGTTCCTAGCCCATTGCTCACCAAACCATCTTTAAAAATTTTAGCTCCCCAATTCTAGGGCAGATGGATTTGAGAAATTTCTCCCACCTCCACACCTGGTGCCTTGCAATATTAAACTCTTTCTCTGGTACAACTTCCATTGTCTCAGTCTATTTATCTCAGCAGGGGAAAAGGGTCCCAGTTGAGCAGTAACACTGAAATGACCTGGGACAAAGCCTTTTGGGCCCACAGAGCAGACAGTGTTTGTGACGAAATCTGTTTATATTTGTTGAAAGTCTTCAGTCTTTCTCCCCATGCTATGAATTCAGTTAATGAAAACTCAGGGAAGGGACCAAAGGATATTGTTTTCTTTCTTGATGGATTTGGACTTTAGGTAGATAAGGAAACTTTAGAGAACAACTTCATCCTGTGTTTCAGAGAGACCCCGAGCCTTCCTCCTCAGTTTAGCAGTCAGAGCACCATATTTTGGAGTATCGGTTTAAGCCTCAACCATACATTTAAAACAGCATCACAGTCCCCTCCTTATGTGATTATGGTCTTTGGTCACAAACTCCACAGTGGAACTGCTCTGGAGGAGCAATGTAGGTAGAACACTTGCACCAGTGATCCTCTTCATCCTTCCATTAGTCAGGGACATGGGATCCTTTACATCTACAGTGGACGAATATTTAAGAAGTGGCACCAGATCGTTACCCAGCCTGGATTATCTATGTGTCTAGGTGCAATTTTATAAAAACCTTTTCTTATTTTCCTCCTCCTCCTTTTTCTCCTCCTTCTCCCTCTCCTTATTTTTAAACAAAAGATGGAAAAGAGAGAAGTAAAAAATGTGTTAGTATAAAATCAGAATATGTGTGAAAACTCAGTGAGTAATTTTCTTAAATTATACGCAGCTTTCCTCAATGTTATACATGTATATATATGTATAAAATGCCTCTTGTCAATTGCTATTTTCATAAAACAGCAGAAAATAGGGTTTGACTTAAAATTAAATATAATAACTCCCCTTTTCTGATACCCTTCAATAATATTTTAATTCAGAGAGAATACCAGATACTAATGGTTTTAATAGTAGTTTTATACATATAGATTTTGAAAAGTTTGTTTTCTATTAGAGCAAGCATATTGTAATATAACAGTTAAAATGAATTAAAATAATTTTGTTGGATGGCTTGGCGCCCATACCTCAGTGAGTAGGGCTCTGACCACATACACTGAGGCTGGCGGGTTCAAGCCCAGCCCGAACCTACTAAACAATGAGAACTGCAACCAAAAGTAGTTGGGCGTTGTGGTGGGTGCCTGTATTCCCAGCTACTTGGGAGGCTGAGGCAAGAGAATCACTTAAGCCCAAGAGTTTGAGGTTGCTGTGAGCTGTGACGCCAAGTCACTCTATCAAGGGTGACATAGTGACACTTTGTCTCAAAAAAAAAAAGATAATAAAAAACAAAATAAAATAAAATAATTTTATTGGGCCAGGCACGGTGGCTCATGCCTGTAATCCTAGCACTCTGGGAGGCCGAGGCAGGTGAATTGCTTGAGCTTACGAGTTCAAGACCAGCCTGAGCCAGAGCGAGACCCCTGTCTCTAAAAATAGCTGGGTATTGTGGCTGGCGCCTATAGTCCCAGCTACTAGGGAGGTTGAAGCAAGAGGATCACTTGAGTCCAAGAGTTTAAGGTTGCTGCGAGTAATAATTCCACAGCACTCAACCCCAGGGTGACTGAATGAGACTCTATCTTAAAAAAATAAAAATAAAAATAAAAACAAAAAAATAAGTAAATAAAACAAAATAATTTTGTTTAGGAAGTTCATTTTTTCAAATGATTTTTTTCCAAATAAAATGCTAAACATTTTACATTTGTAACACGATAAATGAAAAACAATGAAATTGCTTTTAAAAATTAAAAGCTACCTTAAAATACAACAGTTAATACTTTCAGACATTCCTGACATGGTAATAAATTCTGATTAAAAAGTAGAAAACCTATAAATGTGGGAAGAAGAAAAAAATCCATTCAAATTCTCACAGTTATTAATATTCATTTATTTTCTTTTCAGTCATTTCCAAGCTGAAGTTCCTTTCTTTCATTCTTCATGATTATATTACATATGCCATGAGAATTCTTCATTTTTCATGTGACATACAATAATGAGTTTTTAACAGGATTTTCATTCTGTGAAAAGGACCTTTCATTGAAAGAATACACATTTAAGATACGGTCTCTGTAACAGATAGTGAGGACCAATACCATGCTTAAATATGAAGCAGTCTTTATATTAAAGATGTGTTTATAAATGAGTCCGGGTTCAAGCCCAAAGCCTTTTTCAAATGTAGGGAAGACGTTTGGATAACGTTACTCATTTCAGCTTTCTTCCCCTTCCCAGTAGCAAAGAGAATGACTTTGGCAGCAGGGCTTGTGATATACTGCCAATCACCAGGGGCAATGCCTGACGATTAACTTAGAAAATCTGATTGCTTTTGACTGATATAAAAGAAAGGGATAGTTTCCAACTTACAAATATTTGGTTTGTTATTGCATGGCAGATACAAAACGAATTTTGTAAGAAGATACTATTTATGTCATATACATCCTCTCTGTGGATTGGTGAACAGCCATCTTCTGTGTATAGATGAGTGAGATTTCTGGCAGACATCCGTTAGGTACAGGCAGCTCTCAGAGTCATTGTACCTACAACCATTTCAAGCACTGAGCTGGGAATTCACATTTATTCTTAACCTTGGCCCAGGGAGGAGAGTGGACTCACTGGCCCCATCGTTCATTTCCCGTCAGTGAAGTCTAGCTTCCCTAGAGAAAGGCTGCGGTGGAAGGTGTGGCCCTCTCAAGTATCAGTGTATAGATGAGTTTATGCAAACACATGAATAATGCACAGGAAATAAAACGAATGCAACTGATCCGAGGTATTTATTTATCTGGCACCTAAATTCTCCTCCCAGAAGTAGGAACCCTGACTATATGAAGAATGGAAAGCATATAGTACAACCATTTCAAAGCAAAACCCCCAGTGCGCACAAAACACTGCTTTGGATAAAAGATGGCAGCTGCAGAGCTGGAATGGTGGCTGGTTGCCATAGTTACCCAGACTCCGATTCAGCCACCACATGCCACCTGGTGTTCTCAGCCTGAAAAAGCAGGTCCTGGGTGTCCTCCATTGGAGAGAAGCGCTGTGGCCATACTTCTTCAGGGACACAACTGGCCTTGGATGTGTGGCAATGTTTGTATTGTTCAACTCGTCCATAGAAGGTTTGGGGGATTATAGCCTATGACTTAAAGCAGGGGTTCAGCTGGAGAAAGGAAACAGAAACAATCTTAAAAAAATTCCAATTCTCTCATGGAAACACTGCTATGTGGATATTCATTTTCAAAGACCTATATTTTGCCCTCTTTTTAAGGCAAGTTGTTGCCCAAATCTGATAGGTCTGGAGTACTTTATTGCAGTAGCAGCATACTTAAAATGCTGGTTGCAATAATTACAGAACATGAGATTATACCATTTTTCAGCCATCCAGACTCCTTAGAAACCTATTTCCTTCTAAAAGTGGTATATGGCAAATAATAGCTATATGACTTTATTTTACTGTTGAATTGTGTACAAATGTTATTTATATACAATAACGTATAAATGTGTGTGTGTATATATATATATATATATATGAGACAGTCTTTAAAATTACTAAATGGAAAGAAATGGATTCTGAATCTGTAATAATTTCTTTACTGTTCCACAATGAAAAGCAGAGATAGAGCACTCATCTTGAGACTCCTTGAGATTGTTCACCATGTTTGGGGGCTGCTGTGTACTAGCAACTAAATATACAACATGCTATATTATGATAATATCCTGTAACAATTTTAGGCCCTCTGCATTCTGAGGACTTTGTGTTTGATTTTTATATTCATGATAAAGGCATCAATTAGGGTAAGATATTGCTAGTAATTCAATTTTAAACATGCCATGTTACTCTCCTTTCCAATTTCTTTTTCACCTATTAAAAAACTGAGTACTGACTTTATCTTAATGATCTGACCATGTAAACTTTGTTTATTTTGGTGTCATTTTTACCACTGCAGAAGAAACAATTATCACCACAGTAAATAAATCAAATAGTGAAAAAATTAAAAAAAACTTATACTCTTTACAACTATTACTGTATTACATCATGATTTTTATTTATTTTATTATTTATTTATGTTTTTTTTTTTTGAGACACAGTCTCATTATGTTGCCCTTCACAGGGTGTTGTGATGTGACAGCTCACAGCAATCTCAAACTCTTGGGCTTAAGTGATTCTCTTGCCTCAGCCTCCCGAGTAGCTGGAAATACAGGCACCCGCCACAATGCCTGGCTACTTTTTGGGTGGTGTTGTCATTGTTGTTTGGCAGGCCTGGGCTGGATTCGAACCTGCCAGCTCCAGTGTATGTAGCTGGCGCCCTAGCCATTGAGCTACAGGTGCCAAGCCTATGTCAGAATTTTTAATACTATGCAATTAAAAAAGAGAGAAAGAAATTTGCTTTAGGAATTGCTATAACATTTAGAATTATTCTTTGTAATTTTTGAGCTCATTAAAATAGCCTCACTGTTCTAATTAGTTGACTTTATAAGAAGTAAATATGAATTTGAATTTATAGAATGCATTATGTCAACTGAAAATCGTTTTTTTTTTAGAGACAGAGCTCACTTTCTTGCCCACGGTAGAGGGCCATGGTGTCACAGGTCACAGCCACCTCTAACTCCTGGGCTTAGGCGATTCTCTTGCCTCAGTCTCCCAAGTAGCTGTGGAGTAACACTTTCAAAAACTCTATTATTCCCATTTTACTGGTGGGAAAGCCAAAGTTCAGAGACAGAGAGGCAAACTAAATAGCCCAAGCTTCTGTGATTTATGGGTTTTGGAACAGATTCAAACCTACATCTGTCTGTATAAAAGACTCCAAGTATCTTCTGTCTCTGGCTGCTGGACTGAACAGATGCCAGCTACATTCTTTCATAGGTTGCTTCCGGAACCTCCCCAAGCTCTGAATTCCACCCTGTTTTAAGATGGAATGTTTCTAGCTTGAAAATAATCAGAGATCCTATAATAAAATTTGTATTTATATCTTTTAAATAAAATCTCTATGTCTGTGTGTATAGACAGTCTCTCTCTCTCTCTGTGTATATATATGATGTATGTATGTACATATAGATAATAAATGCAAGGGGAAATTTCATTATGTATAGAATAGCTCTTTATAAGTTTTCATATTTTTTTTACATGAACTCTTGTGGAATGATAATCAGAGAGGATACCAGAGAAAAGTGAGGTCTGAAAGGACAAAAGGCTTCTCACAGGAGTTCAAGGACACTCCTAAAAAGTCCTCCCCTTGGTGACTCAGCTTTTAGTAATTTGTAAAAAGTTAACTTCCTGGGACCTTAACACTAATGCTTACCTCTGCTTCTGTAAAAGCCTGAGCATCTGTAAAAGACTGCACCCACCTTCTCCAGTTTGATTCAAACTGACTAATGAGAAGGGGACCTATGGTCAAGGAGCCTTATAAAAGGGAAAGGACAGAGCCAGCTGGGGAGCTCAGCCGTTTTAGACTGTAATCTCTGTGGCTTCCCCTGGCTGAATTAAAGCCCTTCCTCTTTTGAACATGAGTGTTAGTGTGTTTCTTTCTTTTCATCAGGCCTTGTTTTCCTGCAACAATAAGCTAGCTTTTTATAGTATGGTTTCAAATAACCTCACTTTGGGGAGATGAGGAACTAGTGCATTTTGGAAATGTAGGTCCTGCAATGAGGGAACAAAGATAACAATATTGAACTGTGTTTGAGAGAACACATTAACATTTGTTGGGTAGATAAAATTTTGCACTCAACTTTTTTCACCTAACATTATGCTATACACACTTTTCCATGTTTTAATCTTTATGGTTACCATTTTTTAAAGACTGTATGTTTCATTTAGATGATTTATCATAATTTACTAAATCATTTTTTTTTTCTTAAGCATTGAACAGCTTCCTAAGGTGTTGATTATCTGCCTTCTCTCCCATAAGTATTTAAATTATTGGGCAATAAAATTTTAATGCCAGCTTTGTTGAAGTATAATTTACATATCATATTATTTATCCATTTAAAATGTACAATTCAATGAATTTTAGTTGCACAGAGTTGTGTAACCATGATCACAATAAATTTTAGAACATTTTAATCACTTGCAAAGAAATTTCATACTCATTAGCAATCACTTTCCACTTCACTGTACCCCCCAACTCTAGGCTACCAGTAATCTACTTTCTATTTTTATGAATTTGCTTATTTTGGACATTTCATGTATACATTTCACGTATACATAATGTGTGGTCTTTTGTGACTGGCTTCCTGGCATAATGTTTTCAAGGTTCATATTGTAGCATGTATCTAAAGTCATTTCTTTTTATGAAAGAATAATATTCCACCATAAAAATAATATTTCACCATTCACGTCATTCCTTTTTATGTAGAATAATATTCCATATTTCATTTATCCATTCATCCACTAATGGGCACCTGGGTTGTTTTATGGTCTGTTTTATGTGAATCTGTTCTTCTATTCACACACAGGCAGCAAAGCATGTAGTTGTGTTGCTTCTTTGTTTCCCACTGATAAACCCAATATTTCACAAAACTGGATGATTAAAATGAGAGTTGGCCAATAAAGATGAAAGCAGAAAAAAATAATAATGGAGTAAAAAATAAATCATGATGCTAGGAATGAAATTTGAATCCAACATGAATGGATTTGTAGAAGATATTGTTGATGGTGGGAATGTTGAATTCAGGAGACACTAGATAGAGGCATTTGGTGAAGGTGAATGAGGAAAAATATTTGTGAGAAAAAGGATACAAATGTCCCAGAGAAAGTGACATCAGCAAAAACATTTCACTTAAGGAACACTCAGAGATATTTCGGGACAATGAAAACACAAGGGAAAAGTGTTAGTATCTGATTCAAAGTTAGAAAAGAGTACCATAATTCCCCAAAGCACGAAAAAGATCTTTGTACTGTATCTTAAGTTACATGAGAAAAAGGCAAAAACTATCCAGTCTATTCTTGATGAGTTTTTTTTTTTTTTTGGTATTGACTTTGTTTATTTATTTATTTTATTGTTAAATCATAGCTGTGTACATTTGTGCAATCAAGGGGTACAATGTGCTGGTTTCATATACAATCTGAAATATTCTCATCAAACTGTTCAATGTAGCCTTCATGGCATTTTCTTAGTTATTATATGTAGACATTTGTATTCTGCATTTAGTAGGTTTCACCTGTACCCATTCTAAGATGTACCGTAGGTATGGCCCCACCCATTACCCTCCCTCCACCCTGACTTCCCCTCTCCCTTCCCCTCCCTTGGCCCTTTCCCCATATTCTTGTGCTATAGTTGGGTTATAGCTTTCATATGAAAGCTATAAATTAGCTTCATAGTAGGGCTGAGTACATTGGATACTTTTTCTTCCATTCCTGAGATACTTTGCTAAGAAGAATATGTTCCAGCTCCATCCATGTAAGCATGAAAGAGGTAAAGTCTCCATCTTTCTTTAAGGCTGCATAATATTCCATGGTATACATGTACCACATTTGCTAGTCCATTCATGGGTCGATGGACACTTGAGCTTCTTCCATGACTTAGCAATTATGAATTGGGCTGCAATAAACATTTTGGTACAGATGTCTTTGTTATATTGTGATTTCTGGTCTTCTGGGTATATACCTAGTAAAGGAATTATAGGATTGAATGGTAGGTCTATTTTTAGGTCTCTAAGTATTCTCCAAACATCCTTCCAAAAGGAACGCATTAGTGTGCATTCCCACAAGCAGTGTAGAAGTGTGCCCTTTTCTTCGCATCCACGCCAACATCTCTGGTTTTGGGATTTTGTTATGTGGGCTACTCTTACTGGGGTGTTGCGTGAACAAACAGCAGCTTTGCCGTGGGTGTAAACTCGCTCCTGTAATTATTAAATCAAGAAACAGACTGCACGAAATGACATGGCGTGTAGCAAAAATCTTTATTCCAGGTTTTGACTTTATACTTTTCTAGTCACGTACACACTTAATCTATTATCTATTAGTTTCATCATTATCTTATTTTATCTAACTGAAATTAACTTGAAAGGAAATATATTGTTATCATATCAATATAATCACCTTTGTAGTAAACCTCTTCTTCTAAACATTGACTAATTCCTTAACAGGTATCTAAAGAAAGATCACAAAGAAGAAAGTAGCCATAGGGGAACAGAGTTAATAGAAGAATATCTTCAAGCATTCACTCAGTTTACTCAGTATAAAGTAATGACTGTGTCTTTCCTTGAGGGCAGAGTACCTATAGACCTCTGACAATATGTTGTTAACATACGTCAACCCTCTGGCCTGTATCTCTGAGGAAGGGAGGCATGCCGTTTGATCTCAGGCTTCACGGGGTGCACAGCTTCAGAGAATGGACTTGTGGAATGTTTAACTCCAGGCAAGCCAACTCTGCGTGTGTCCCAGGGGGGTCCAGGTCCCTTAAGCCTCTGGAAGAAAAGCAAGTCATTTTAAACTCACACTGAATTCACTTTGTGTGCTTGATGTAGGATATGTTTATTTCTAAATATTATCCTACATGGCGATATCTCAAAGTAGTTTTGATTTGCATTTCTCTGATGATTAAGGATGATGAGCTTTTTTTCATGTGTCTGTAGATCATGTGTCAGCCAGTACCATGCTGTTTTGATCACTATCGATTTATAGTATAGTCTCAGGTCTGGTAGCATGATTCCTCCTGCTTCGTTTTTATTTCTGAGTAATGTTTTGGTTATTCGAGGTTTTTTTCTGATTCCATATAAAACGAAGTATTATTTTTTCAAGATCTTTAAAATATGACAATGGAGCTTTGATAGGAATTGCATTAAAATTATATATTGCTTTGGGTAGTATAGACATTTTAATGATGTTGATTCTTCCCAGCCATGAGCATGGTATGTTTTTCCATTTGTTAACATCTTCAGCTATTTCTTTTCTTAAAGTTTCATAGTTCTCTTTATAGAGATCTCTTTATAGATAAACTCCCAAATATTTCATCTTTGTTAGATTAACTCCCAAATATTTCATCTTCTTTGGCACTACTGTGAAAGGAATAGAGTCCTTGACTGTTTTTTTTTGGCTTGGCTATTGTTGGTATATATGAAGGCTACAGATTTATGGGTGTTGATTTTGTAGCCTGAGACATTGCTGTATTCCTTCATCACTTCTAAAAGTTTTGTAGTAGAATCCCTAGTGTTTTCCAGATATACGATCATGTCATCTGCAAAGAGTGAAAGTTTGATCTCTTCTGATCCTATGTGGATACCCTTAATTACCTTTTCTTCCCTAATTGTGATGGCTAAAACTTCCATTACAATGTTAAAGAGCAATGGAGACAATGGGAAACCTTGCCTGGTTCCTGATCTAAGTGGAAATGATTTCAATTTAACTCCATTCAATACGATATTGGCTGTGGGTTTGCTGTAGATGGCCTCTATCAGTTTAAGAATGTCCCTTCTATACCAATTTTCTTAAGTGTTCTGATCATGAAAGGATGCTGGATATTATCAAAAGCTTTTTCTGCATCAATTGAGAGAATCATATGGTCTTTATTTTTTAGTTTATTTATTTGCTGAATTACATTTATAGATTTATGTGTATTGAACCAGCCTTGAGACCCTGCAATAAATCCCACTTGGTCATGGTGTATAATTTTTTTGATGTGTTATTGGATTCTGTTTGTTAGGATCTTATTGAATATTTTTGCGTCAATATTCATTAGTGATATTGGTCTATAATTTTCTTTTCTCGTTGGGTCTTTCCCTGGTTTATGGATCAAGGTAATGTTTGCATCATAGAATGCTTTGGGTAGTATTCCTTCTTTTTCTATATTTTGGAAGACGTTTAGTAATATAGGTACTAGTTCTTTTGTAAAGGTTTGGTAGAATTCTGGCATAAAGCCATCTGGTCTGGGGCTTTTGTTTTTCGGGAGATTTTATATAGTTGATGCTATTTCAGAACTTGATAGAGGCCTGTTCAACATTTCCACTTTGTTCTGGCTGAGTCTTTGTAGGTGGTGTACTTCCAAGTATTGGTCAATTTCTTTCAGATTTTCATTGATGAGTTTTTAACAAAGAAATAAAACTTTTTTTTTTTTTTGAGACAGCATCTCAAGCTGTTGCCCTGGGTAGAGTGCAGTAGCATCACAGCTCACAGCAACCTCAAACCCTTTGGCTTAAGTGATTCTCCTGCCTCAGCCTCCCAAGTAGCTGGGACTACAGGTGCCTGCCCCAATGCCTGGCTATTTTTTTGTTGCAGTTGTCATTGTTGTTTTAGCAGGGCTGGGGTTGGGTTCAAACCTGCCAGCCTCAGTGTATGTGGCCAGTGCCCTATCCACTGAACTATGGGTGCCACCCCAGAAATAAAACACTTAAATTTTCAATGTTTCTAAAATGCTTAATTATAGCATGCTAAATAAATATTGCAGTGCTTTTTGTCACACTCACCATACACTTATAGTCAAGAATGAGAATGTTTTAAATGTTTTGACAAAATTTTAAAGATCACAAACAATTTTGATTTTTCCCATTGATTATTATGATTTCTTTGCATGCTTTTAGGTTACATGGTCTATTTTTGTGGTCTCATATGAAAGATTGCCTGTAGTTGATAAAATGTGGCTTATTGGTATAAATTCTGCATACATTTATTATATGTATAAGTATTGTATATGGCTCATAGAACTTGCTTAATTTTTTTTTGTGTGTGTATATATTTGTCTCTGGACAATGTTTTGCTGAATTTATTTACATTTGCTTCTGGATATAGTCTTTACCTTATACATTGGTGAAGTAAATTCTTCAAATTTTTCTGATTTTTATGTAAACATTCTGCTCATTTGTGTGCATACATAAAATAAAATAAAAATAGTTGAATGTAAATTTTCTTTTTTTCCCTAGTACTTTGGAAGGAAAATAATGACCCATCACCTATCACCTTCAGGTAATTAAAAACTCAAGACACTCAAATTAAAAAAATAAACCATTATAAATAAAAAGGTAATTTAGAATTATCTCTAGAAACAGTAAAAAAAATAGCTTTTTAAAATAATAGCATCCTAGTTAGAAATAGAAGCATTAAAAAGTTATAGTAGCAATAAAGCTGTAAATTACCCAAGAATAAATTAAGCAAGAAAATAGGAACACTTAAACCCACATGACAAAAAGTATAAAATTTACTGAAGGACATAAAACAAGAGCTGAACACAGAGATAGACCATATTTCTGAGTGGGAAGATTTAATATAAAAAGCTGTTATTGTTTCTTAAAATAATATATAAACTTTATGCAATTCAAAAAGAATTCCAGTGTAGCATTTTCAGAAGATCTTGAAAAGTTTCTATGTTCAGCTGAAAGGAAAAAAAAAAAAACAATAATTATCAACAAATTTTGGAAAAAACATAATAGCGAGGGAGGACCTAACAGATACCAAAATATATCATACAACAACACTAATTAGTAGTTTTGGTAGAGTAGTATGTCAAATATGTCAGAGAAATAAAAAATAAGCCAGAAATAGGCTCACATACATATGGGAGTAAAGTGTAGGGTAAATGCAGCATTTCAGATGAGTAAGAAAATAATAGCCCCTTGAATAAAAACAGCATTAGGACAACAGGACCTCCATTTTAAAAAGTATAAAGTTATGAGTATATTGTATAGCAGATACAAAAATATTTTCAGATGAATTAAAGATCTAAATTTAAAAACAAAAGGCCAAACAACTAGAAATTATTAGAAAAATAGAGACAATATATATAATTTTAGGAGGATGTATAAGCTTCTGATAGATCTGACAGCTAGCACATTATTTTGTATATATTTTTCTTACTTGGACTTCACATACAGAGGGCTGAACATGTGCCTTAAGTTTTTTCCTTTGAGACAAGACTCTCTGTCACTCTGGGTAGAGTGCTATGGTATCATGGCTCACTGCAACCTCAGACTCTTGAGCTTAAGCAATCCTCTTTCTTACATCAGCCTGCTAAGTAGTTGGGACTATAGGTACCCACCACAGTATCCAGCTAGTTTTTCTATTTTTAGTATAGGGATGGGGTTTCAGTCTTGCTCAGGCTTAAACTTCTGATCTTGAGCAATCCACCCACCTGGGCCTCCCAAGCTGTTAGGATTACAGACATAAGCTACTACACCCAGCTTAGGTTTATATTTTTTAAGGTTGCACATTCATGTTTATTGCCTTAGTTTATGGCAAAGTATCATTATTAACTTCATGAGGTTCTTCTTCTTTTTTTTTTGTATGTATATATATATATATTTTTCTCATCCTTTTTAAAATTAAAAAAAGAAAAACAACTTTCAGAGATAAGGTCCTGCTATGTTGCCTAGGCTGACCTTGAACTGGTTTCAGAGATCCTCCTACCTCAGCCTCCCAGGTAGCTGGGACTATAGGCACATGTGTCTGACTTCCTTTATCCCTTTTTAATTTTCTCATCCCTCTACATTCCAATATTTTAAACGCATATTCTTTTGTTTATAGCATAATGTTGTTTAAAACTCATCTCTCCAATTATGTAAATTATATTATGTAGGTATTTTTTATAGATCTTGTTCTGTTTCTTATTCTGTTAATTTTTTTCCACTTAGCACTATAGTTTAAAAATAGTACTATGGCTGCATTGTATTCCATGGTATGTATTTATCCCATTTACTTGACCTCTCCCCAGCCATGGCACCTAAATTGCTTCTAACACCTCGCCACAATAATCTACGCTTCCATGCACAGCCTTATGCCCGCAGCCTTCTGGACATGGGTGAGAATTTCTCTGGGGTAAGTACCCAGGTATGTGGAATAGCTGGACTATAGTTATGCATAGAATTAATTTGGCTAAGTATCAGACTGCCCTCCAGAAGGACTGTATTAGCATACATTTTCGCTGGCAGTTTATTAAGGTCAATATCCCCCAGTTTTCTAATGTAACAGGTGCAAAGCAATCTTATTATTTTGTTTTCTAATACTGGGGGTGCCAAAAATGTATACATATGATAAGAGCTGTTATCTTTGTATTATGTATTATATTATGCATATACTTTGAACACCCCTTGTAATTGCAGAAGTCAAATGTGATTTGTATTTATCTTTTATTATTGGTATATATTAATATTATAATTTGCTATAGTTTTTTCCTTTCTTAAAATGTGTATACATGTTTTGGCACCCTCTGTATATATTTATATTTAAAATGAGTTTCCTATAGGCATCATATAGTGTGTTTTACATTTTTATCTGGCCTGACCATCTCTTCCTTTTATTTTGAATTCTCAAATAAATTACACTCGATGTAATTCCAATTTGAGTGGGTTTGCCTCTACCATCTTGCTATAACACTCTAAGTGCTCCATCTGCTCTTTGTTCCTTTTATCTTCTTTATCTGCCTTATTTTGATTAACTGGATATTTTTATGATTCCATTTATCACCACTTATTGACTTATTAGCTGTACTTTTTAAAAACAATGATTGCTCTAGAGCAATGTTTTTCAACCTTTTTTATCTCATGGCACACTTGAGTCTATAGTTAAACTTCAATTGCACACTTAAATGATGTTGATTTTTAAAAAAGATTTAAAAAAGAATATACTTACTGTGCTTCGAACTTCTTGTGAAAATAATTTAATTAATAATCTTTAAACATTTTTGTGGCACACCTAAAATCCTCTCATGGCACACCGGTTGAAAATCGGTGCTCTGGAGTTTCCCTTAACTTAAGAAGACTATTGTCAAATAACTTCACATTCAATGTGAAAATCTTAATTCACGGCTTCACTAGATAGCTGGCAGCTAGTGAAGGGGTCAGTATGGGCCGCACATTTTGTCATTGGAGAAGGACTAGGGCTGCCTAAGAATCTCATTGGTTTGTGGCTTCTCCAGATGGCTTTGTCATCATGGAGTATACATGGAAAGTTGTCTCTAGGGTAACATTGTCCAGATCCTTCTGTGAGCGCCTTTTCCTCAGTTGGGCAGGAGCTGTAACAATCCCCTTTGTAGGAATTTCTCAACTCCCTCCTTTTGGTCAAACAAGTGCTTAATAAAATAGTTTTAACCAGAAAGGTCTCTTTTAGATACAGTCATATTAATTGGGTGTCAATGGGGAATAACAGAATGATGGTGCTGCAACATTTTAGCCCCAGGCTATCTATCAGGCAGGGAAGCAGAGCATACATATTTTGAGCAACATTTGGGAACTTAATGGTTTAACAGGGACAATAATTTGCCCACATTTAGTTCAATAAGCTGCTCTGTACGTGTGTTTATTGAGTATTTTAACATTATTTGTGTCATTAGAAATAAACTATGGATTATATGTTCTGGTTTGGAAACTTCTTGCTAGAGTAAAATCTTTACTAGAAACCAGTGAAATCTAGAGTCTTGAGATCTCTGCTGGTAAATTTTGATGTCAGACTTTGTTTTAAATAATTTGGGAGGCTGAAAAGCAAATTCAACAATTGGAAATGGATAGTGGCACAAATCCCAAAAAGGATTAGCATGGAAGGTAAGAAGGTAAGAAAAAGAAGAAGGAATAACTACTAAAACCTAAGTTTAAACCTTTATCCTGATCACAAATCGCTTTTTTTAGAGACAAAGTCTCACTTTGTTGCCCTTGGTAGAGTGCCATGGCATCACAGCTCACAGCAACCTCCAACTCCAGGGCTTAGGTGATTCTCTTGCCTTAGCCTCCCAAGTAGCTGGGACTACAGGCACTCACCATAAGGCCTGGCTATTCTTTTGTTGTGGTTTGGCTTGGGCCAAGTTTGAACCTGCCAACCTCAGTATATGGGGTTGGCGCCCCACTGACTGAGCCACAGGCGCCGTCCATGATCACAAATCTTGATTTGAAGATGTTGGTTTTTCTTTGCCTATACTTGATCTTATCTTGAGTTGCAGAATCTTCTTTTTTTTTTTTTTTATTGAGGTAGAGTCTTACTTTGTCACCCTCACTAGAGTACCAGGGCAACATAGCTCAAAATCTTGGGCTCAAGTGATTCTCTTGCCTCAGCCTTACTAGTAGCTGGGACGACAGTCCACCACAATGGCTGGCTATATTTTTTGTTTGTTTGTTTAGCAGGCTTGGGCCGGTTCGAACCCACCAACCCCAGAGCATGTGGCCGGCGCCCTAAACACTGAGCTATGGGTGCCCCCAAGTTGCTGCAGAATCTTAAATCACTGAATTCACAGGAAGCTGTCAGCTTTGGCAGTGGCTTTTTTTTTTTTTTTTTTGCAGTTTTTGGCTGGGGCTGGGTTTGAACCCACCACCTCTGGCATATGGGGCTGGCGCTCTACTCCCTTGAGCCACGGGTGCCGCCCTGGCAGTGGGTTTTTTCTAGGTCCTGTTAGTGGATGTCAGGGTCATATTTCCAGCCAATTTGGATGTCAAAGTTTTAGAATCTTAAGTATTTCTCTTCCTTTTCCTCTTATTTCCCCCCTCTTCTACTTCTTTTTGTAAAATATATGTGACACATAATTGATCATTTTAACCACTAAAACATCATTTTTATTTTTTAGAGATGGGAGTCTCATTCTGCTGCCCAGGCTATAGTGCAGTGGAATGATCACAGCTCACTGCAGCCTGAACAATTTTTAAGCATACATATTAGTGGCATTAAGTACATTCATATTCTTCTGCAACCATGATCCATCCATTTCTTTGTATCTTCCCAAATGAAAACTCCATATCCATTGAACGATAATAACTCCCATTCCTCCCTCACTTCCGTTCTTGGCAACCACCATTCAACATTCTGTTTCTATGGATTTAACTACCCAGGGAACTGCCTATAAGTGGAATCCTACAATATTTGTCCTTTTGTGATGGTTTATTTCCCTTAGCATAACGTCTTTAAGGCTCATCTGTATTGTAGTACTTCTAAACTGAGAAATCTCTAGTGGTATCTTGTTGGTATCCCTTCTGGATGTGTGGCTGACTTCTGCTGGGTATATAATTAAGTACATAAATTAGTTAAATAATAATACCCAGTGAGGCCAGAATGTACTAAGGCAAAATCTGTCAGTACAAGCCTCCAGCCAGGTCTCAAGAGAATTTTAATAACAATTTCATAGACAGTTTAAAGAGATTTTGAAGTTACATCCCCTTATCATTCAGGCTAGAGGTAATACTTTGGACCAAGGGAGAGTAAGCTCCTTTGGAGGATGGGAAGTATTGACTTTAAAGTATCATTAGATTTCTTTTTTCTTCCTGGAGCTTTGAGGATGATGTGGACCAAGTTTCAGTTTAATGTGAGTACTTTCCATAAATTAAAAAAAAAATATGTGAGCTGGGCATGGTGGTTCATGCCTGTAATTCCAGCACTCTGGGAGGCCAAGATGGGCAGATTGCCTGAGCTCATAAGTTGGAGACCAGCCTGAGCTAGATTGAGATCATATCTTTAAAAATAGCCAGGCGCTGTGGCGGATGCCTGTAGTCTCAGCTACTGGGGAGGCTAAGGAAAGAGAATTGCTTGAGGCCGGGAATTTAAGGTTGCTGTGAGCTATGATGACATGGCACTTACTGAGGGCAACAAAGTGAGACTCTGTTTCAAAAGAAAAAAACAAAATTTTACTAGTAAAGTGAGCTTTCATCATTACTGATTACTGAACTTATTTTCAAACAGGAAATCAAAATCTATAAGGTTTTATATCCACATGTTAGTCTTTTGGCAAGGGACTGTTTCAATTTGACATTATTATTATTATTATTATTTTGAGACAGAATCTTACTCTGTTGCTCTGGCTAGAGTGCCATGGCATCTGCCTACCTCAGAGCAACCTCAAACTCACGGACTCAGGGGATCCTCTGGCCTCAGCCTCTTGAGTAGCTGGGACTACAGGCACCAGCCATAATGTCTGGCCACTTTTTTCCATTTTTAGTAGAGACAAGGTCTTATTCTTGGATCTTGAACTCCTGAGCTCAAGGGAACTTCCCATCTTGGCCTCCCAGAGTGCTAGGGTTATAATGATGGGTTACCATGCCTGGCTGACCACACTTTTTCAATAAATAAATAATTATTAAAATATATATGAAAGCTTAAAACAATAGAATGAATTTTATTTATAAATTTCCAAATGGCCTTCTTTAGGCAGGGTTTTAGTCCATGCCTTACAGCTTCAGTTTTTGGGGGTTTATAAAAATTACAAATAAGACATGATTCTATTGATCATTAATTTTTCTTTCCTTCCCAAAGCTAGATTAAATAACTCTCTTTTTGTTGGCTATAAAAGTCTCTTTTTTATATTAAAATTATTATACTCAAGGTTCAAAATTTAATAAAATTGTTCCTTTTTTTCCTGCTTCATCAATGACATTTTAAAGTGAAACTACCATTTTTTTTTTTTGCCAGTGTATGGTGGCAAATAAAATGATTCCTGGGCTGCTGCCTAGAATTTTTCTCAGAATCCAGCAGTTTTACCACCATTGCTTTTGCATCATGAGAGCAAATGTCCACACAATGAAAAAGGCAAATCATTTTATTGTTGCTGTGATATACCTTGCTGATTCCCTGAAAAGGCTTTGGGATTCCTCTTCACTCCTGGGTGAGCTATGCAGAGATTTCTATTTTTATCTTTGTTGAAGGCTCCCTAAGAGAAACAGAAGAGCTATGAAGTGAAAATAACCTTAGTGGGAGGAATCCAGACTAAGTGTGCCATGACAGTAGTTCTACTAGCCAATGACTTGTCACAAATAACTTTGCACATAACAGTATCCTAGTTACTGGATAGGATAAGATTTTGGAATATCACTATATTCAAAGGGACAGCTTACCAGAGGCTTAAAGGCTGAAAAAAGTAGGTGCATGATAAATAATACATATGTTAGAGCCATGGCATTTATAGGAATAGCCTGTTGACCACCTGTGTGACAATTATTGATAACAAATAGAATCATTTGTCTGAAATTAAGATATCCAGTTGGAACCCTGAGAGAATAATAGCCCACTCTTTGAGAACACTGAATGATATCAGTTTTGAGATTTAAAAACTCTGGGTTTGAATCCTACCTCTACTGCTTAAGTTATGAGAATTTTGGATTATAACTTCTTTGAGTTTCATTTGCATATCAGTAAAATGGGTGTAATACCTCATAGAGCTCTTTCAAGGAGTAAGGAGATGATGCATGTAAATGCTCAAAATGTATTTGCTCTTATTACTTATCAAGTGCTAATGCTTCCCTGAGTGTGGCTCATCTGGGGTATATTCTAGAATACAGATTCCCTTAGGTTTTGACTACTGTCATCAACCAGTATGAAAAGAATCAGGCCCAATACTCATCATGGAAGTCCAAGAGTAAGGTTCCCTGGCAGGTCTGATCAGTTATATCACCCAGTCTTCCCTGAAGTTTGTAAAGATTCTTGGGGACTAACAGAGCATGGCATGGTGTTATGATATATACTTATATATTACTTTTCATCCATTGTTTCTACTCACAACTCTCAGAGGCTTTGTTATAGTCTTTTGCTATAAAGTTGCAGCACTTTAAGCCTCAGGAAAGAGAACATCTCTCTTTCTCTGACCTTCTTCTGTTCTCTTTTCAACTGCACAAGGAAGGACTCTTTTTTTTTTTAGACAGAATCTCACTATGTCGCCCTTGGTAGAGTGGTGTGGTGTCACAGCTCAGAGCAACCTCAAACTCTTGCTCTTAACTTAAGTGATTCTCTTGCCTCAACCTCCCAAGTAGCTGGGACTACAGGCACCCACCACAATGCCCAGCTATTTTTCTGTTGCAGTTGTCATTGTTGTTTATCAGGCCTGGGCAGGGCTCAAACCTGCCAGTGCCTAGTCACTGAGTTATGGGCGCCAAGCCACAGGAAAGACTTTCATGTGATTGTGAGTCAAAAGGCCCTCATTCCAGAGAGGGTCCTGCCCCATACCCTAGAAGAAGAAATGCTGCATAGAAGCCAAGAAAACTCGGAACAGATAAGTTTTACTGGGTTTAGAAATTTGCTTTTTGTCTAATTACATTTCTACCCTGTTATCAATCATGCTCATGGAGTGAAGCCTCCAAAAAGGAGGGGAATTTCTGGATATCCGAACTTATGGAGGTTCCTGTACCCTGGGAAGGCCAGGGAGTTCTTCATCCCTTCCTCTATACCTTGCCCTATGCGTCTCTTCGTCCAGCTCCTTTGCAATACCCTTTATAAGAAACTGGTAAATGTGTGTCCCTGAGTTCTGTGAGGTGCTCCAGAAAATTAATCAAACCTAAAGAGGGGGTTGAAAGCATGGCATTGATAATAAACTGCCTAATAGAGAAAAATAAACAGAAAGTAAAAAGACAGATCACAGCCTCTTGTTTGATTAATCACCTGTCGCCTAACTCATTGTCTTTAAGATTAACCAGCTGTGGCTTACTTCTGTGAAAGTTTGTTTCTACAGTGCTGAAAAAGAACCCTGAACAGATAGGAGTGTGACCCTTCCTCCACATCTGCCAGAACCACATTGTAAGGACCATGATAAGCCAGCCTCACAGAGGAGAGAGAAAAAAGAACAAAAAGCAAACTCAGCAACTTCACAGTTGCTTTTTGCTATCAGTCTGAAGCAATAATGTTTATTTTTATTTTTTACCATTTATAACCCGAAATAAAAACCCCTTACCCTTGGGGCTGGCACTCTTTTTTTCTTTCACTTTCATTATGAGCCCTTTCCTTTCTCTCAGAGGAAAGTAAAATAAACTTTTTGCTTCTTTCTATTCTAATTTTTACTTTGAGAATTCTTTTTCATCCCACACTATGAGTTCTCATCCTAAAAGAGGTCATGGGAACCCAAACTTGAAGTTGGTGCATCAGAGAAATTCCAGAGAATTTCCCTCACCCTGTGGGATCTGATCTTAATTCCAAGTACACAGTGTCAGAATTGAATTAGAGGATTAGAGCCCAGCTAATGATGGCTGCTTGGTGTGTAAGGAAAACCCCCTACATTTGTTCACAGAAATCTTCTTTTTTTGTTGATGATTATTGTGGTGTGAGAGCAGAGAGGAAAAGACAGATTAAGTGTTTTTCCTAAATAATTGATATTAGAGAAGTGGGATTCAATAGAACATTGATTTGGTATGGATGTTTGGCCCCTTCAATCTGATCTTGAGTTGGGGTTGTGGCTCACACCTGTAATCCTAGCACTCCGGGAGGCCAATGTGGATGGATTGCTTGAGCTCAGGAGTTCAGGACCAGCCTGAGCAAGGGTGAGACCTTGTCTCTACTAAAAATAGAAAAAACTAGTTTGGCATACTGGTGCATGCCTATAGTCTCAGATACTCAGGAGGCTGAGGCAAAATGATTGCTCAAGTCCAACAATTTGTGGTTGCTGTAAGCTATGATGCTGCAGCATTGTACCTAGTATGATAGAGTGAGAATCTATCTAAAAAAAAAAAAAAAGAAAAAGAAATCTGATCTCTAGTGTTGGAGGTGGGGCCTGTTGGGAGGTGTTTGGGGTCATGGGGGCAGATCCACCACAAATGGCTTGGTACCCTTCCAGAGGTAAGAGTGAGTTCTCATGTTTCAGTTCTCAAGATCTGGTTGTTTAAAAGAGCCAGCACCTCCTCCTCCTCCCTCTTGCTCCTTCTTAGGCCTGCTCCCCCGACCCCACCTTCTTCCTTGACTGGAAGCTCGATGAAGCCCTCACTAGAAGCAGATGCTGATTCCATGCTTCCTGTATAGCCCGCAGAACTCTGAGCCAAATAAACCTCTTTTCTTTATAAATTACCTGGTCTCAGGTGTCCCTTTATAGTGCTACAAAAGGGACCAACACAGTTTAGGAGCTTTTCCAAAGCAAATGGTAGCTGTGGCCTGGATGCTTTCCTGCTATTAGCAAAACAATAGAGATGAATAGATTCTGTCTGATTTATTTATCCTGGGAAAATGCTGGCAACCAACACCAATTTAGTATTTATATGTACTAGGCACTGTTTTAAGTGCCATACAAATATTTATTCATTAAATACCAACAGCAAACCTATTGATACAATGATGATTTGCATAGTAATAGATAATGCTTTTTCTTAATTGGCTTTAAGCTTAATAATTGAGAGGTTTATTTTTTCTTTGAATGTTGACTTATCTTCAATAATTTTATCAGACTTCACAAAGACAGAAATGCTTTTATTTTTACAGTGTTGCAGGAAAACAGGGAATTAAAACTGACAGACTCTTACATCAACAAGAAGGAACCTTTAATTGCCATTGAGAACTCAGGTGCCTCAAGTCGTAAAATGCTAAGTTCTAGGGAATAATTCTTTCCAAACTCTTTTATACTTTCTTCTTCAGCTCAATGTCAGTTGCATAGTTACAGTTACGACAAAGAGTACAAAGAGTTAATGATTGCATTTGTCAAGAAACCAGGGTGCTGTTATTTATCAACTAGTTTTTTTCAAGGTTATTTTAGCTCAGTGTAAACTTTGTTCTTATCTTTGGAGGAGGAGTTCTTCTGCAGCTGCCTGCTGCTTTCTCAGGATCATTCAGAAGTATAAGATTTATTTCTCCTTCCTCAATAGCATAACAAATTCATGAACAACTATAAAGGCATATTTATTATAATCCTAGATCTTAATTTAATTCCTAAATCTCTGGTAATACAGTATGTTTGAGTTAGGGTTATATGAATAGAATGACTTACTAGTAGTATAGTGTTCTGGGTTTTTTTGAGACAGAGTCACTTTGTGGCCTCCATTAGAGTGCTGTAGCATCATAGCTCACAGCAACCTCTAACTCTTGGGCTCAAGCAATTCTCTTGCTTCAGCCTCCTGAGTAGCTGGGCCTACAGGTGCCTGCCACAATGCCCGGCTATTTTTAGAGACAAGGCCTCGCTCCAGCTCAGGCTGGTCTTGAACTCATGAGTTCAGGCAATCCTCCCACATGGGGCTCCCAAAGTGCTGGAATTACAGGTGTGAGCCACAACGCCTGGCCAGCATAGTGTTTTTTTAATAAAATATTTAGAAATTACCTTGATTTAAAAATTTATATATATGCTAGGCACCTGTAGCTAAGGGGTTAGGGCACTGGCCACATACAACGGGGCTGGTGGGTTTGAACCTGGCCTGGGACAGCTAAACAACAATGACAATTACAACAACAACAACAAATAGCCAGGCATTGTGGCAAATGCCTGTAGTCCCAGCTACTTGGGAGGCTGAGGGAAGAGAATCGCTTAAGCCCAAGAGTTTGAGGTTGCTGTGAGCTGTGATGCCATGGCACTCTACCAAGGGTGACGTAGTGAGGCTCAAAAAAAAAAAAATTATATATGTACTTTTATGCGACAGCGTCTCACTTTGTCATCCTCAGTAGAGTGCTATGGTATCATAGCTCACAGCAACCTCAAACTCTTGAGGTCAAGCAATTCTTTTTATTTATTTATTTATTTATTTTTTTTTTTTGTAGAGACAGAGTCTCACTGTACCGCCCTCGGGTAGAGTGCCGTGGCGTCACACGGCTCACAGCAACCTCTAACTCCTGGGCTTCCGCGATTCTCTTGCCTCAGCCTCCCGAGTAGCTGGGACTACAGGCGCCCGCCACAACGCCCGGCTATTTTGAGGTCAAGCAATTCTTTTGCCTCAGCCTCCCAAGTAGCTGGGACTAAAGGCACCTACTACAATGCCCACCTATTTTTTTTTTTTTTTTAAGAAACGGTGTCTCACTCTTGCTCAGGCTGGTTTTGAACTTGTGAGCTCGAGCAATCCACTGGCCTCAGCCTCCCAGAGTGCTAGGATTACAGGTGTGAGCCACTGGGCCTGGCCTTTATTTATATATATTTTTATAGAAATGGTGTCTTCCTATGTTGCCCAGGATGGTCTCAAACTCCTGGCCTCAAGCTATGCTGCCACCTCAACCTATACCCACCTGGAAATTACTTTGGTTTATCTTAATATCAAACAACATCACATTAAGATTGCATCACAGTTGAGTATCAGAAAAATTAGGATGACACAAGTTTAGCATTTTATACAGTAATTAGTACTCACAAACATAACTTTGACTTTTATAAATTAATAATGAAAGGAGGCTTAGCAAAATTAGAAATGCCCAGAGATCGGAAATTACTTTACTCTGTAAGAAAGGAAAAGTACTGTTAAGGATCAGGCTTCCAAGATAGGGATTTGAAATCGTACATTACAACAATGAACTTTTTTATCCTCCTGATACAGAGAAATTTAAAAGGCAGAGAAGCAAGAACTATCTAATTCTGCTTGTCTATAAGCACTAATTATAATCTCATTAAATTTTAATGTGGCAAAAATATGCATATGTTTTGTCATTTAAAGGTATTTTCATCCCCATGGCCATACTAAAATTCTTATGAAAATAAGAGAGAAAGGTGTTTGGTGGCCAATATTCTATATCTTTATTGTACTTAGAAAATTTCCAGGTATATGAATATGGCTCAATAATTGACTCAATTTAATATCAATTTAAGATCTTAAAACTAAGGATTTGGAAATTATAATTTATGCCGAAACATTAAATGTGTGTGATTAATAGCATTGAAAGAATATATTTTATAAATTATTATCTATTATAATTTAATTTGGTTTGACACATAATTTTAATATTTTATAATCTTTTTTTTTTTTTTTTCCCAGACAGAGTCTCACCATGTTGCCCTTGGTAGGGGGCCGTGGCATCACAGCTCACAGCAACCTCAAACTCTTGGGGCTTAAGAGATTCTCATGCCACAGCCTCCCAAGTAGCTGGGACTACAGGCACCCGCCACAATGCCCAGCTATTTTTGGTTGCAGTTGTCATGTTGTTTAGCAGGCCTGGGCCAGGCTTGAACCTGCCAGTCTCGGTGTATGTGGCTGGCGCCCTACTCACTGAGCTATGGGCACCAAGCCTCTGAGTCAGAGTCTCACCATGTCACACATTGTAGAGTGCTGTGATGTCACGGCTCACAGCAACCTCTAACTCTTGGGCTTAAGTGATTATCTTGCCTCAGCCTCCCAAGTAGCTGGGACTATAGGCACCCACAACAACACTCACCTATTTTTTCTGTTGTTGTTGGTCAGGCAGGGTTCCAAACAGACTGGGGTTTGAACCCAGTAGCCCTGGTGCACATGGCTGGAGCCCTAGCCACTGAGCCATAGGTGCCAAGCCAATTCATAATCTTAAATTAATTTAGGTTATTTGATCAGTAACATTAGTAGAGGAAATTTGGAAAACTCCAATTAATCATCATTTATATTTAAAAATAATCCATGATTTGTTAAAATAAGAAAATATGGTAAATAATTTTATCCTGGTAAGGTTAGAGAAAAGACAGGTATTTCTACAAAACTATTAAACCAGTTTAATTTATTCAAGGAATAATCTTGAGGATTATTACATAAAATTTTTCCTGATATAACTATATATCAGTTATTACAATTTTTAAATTTAGAGACAATTTTGTTGCTATCCTGTTTCCCAGAAACCAGGGCCATTATTTAAACTTAAACTTTTAAGAACTTTTTTTTTATGTTATCACTTTAGCAAGATAGTGTTTTTTTCTTAGAGACAGTATATTTAAAACACAAAAAAGAGCCGGGCGTGGTGGCTCACGCCTGTAATCCTAGTACTGTGGGAGGCTGAGGAGGGAGAATTGCTTGAGCTCAGAAGTTCGAGACTTGCCTGAGCGACAGTGAGACCCTGACTCATGAAAAAAATGGAAAAACCCAGCCAGGCACCGTGGCAAGCGCCTGTAATCCCAGTGGCTCCGAGGCTGAGGCAGCAGGGTGCCCGCAGCCCGAGTCTGATGTTGCAGTGAGCTACCATGCCCACTGCCCTCTGCTCAGGGGCATAGGGTGGGACCCTGTCTCAACAACAACAAAAAAAAGTAAAGAAATAAAAAAAAAGCAACGAAAGAAAATAAAAAAGCCTAAAACACAAAAAAGAGAAAAAAATCTCTAGAAATCTTTAAATTCTTCTTCAAATATATTAACATTTGCTATAGTAATATCATTTCTATTTCTATGGGATAATAAGAACTTGCTTCTGTCTAAAAGATTTATCCGAGAAAAAAAAGAGAACTTGCTCCATTAATTTTTCTTTTTTCTTTTCTTTTTTTTTTTTTTTTAGATTTACCTAGAGTGCAGTAGCACAATCACAGCTCAATGTAACTCAAACTCTTGAGCTCAAGGGAGTGTCTTTGCCTCGGCCTCCCAAGTGGCTAGGATTATAGGCATGTACCACCATGTCCATTTAATTGTTTTGTTTAATTTTTTTGAAGAGACAGGGCTGGTCTTGAGCTCCTGTACTCATTTTTTTTTTTTTTAATGGACAAGTGAGTTCCTTTTTTTTTTTTATTTATTTATTTTTTTTATTAAATCATAACTGTATACAATGATATGATTATGGGGCATCATACACTCACTTCATAAACCATTTGACACATTTTTATCACAGTGGTTAACATAGCCTTTCCGGCGTTATCTCAGTTACTGTGCCAAAACATTTACATTCTACATTTACCAAGTTTCGCAAATACCCCTGTAATATGCACCACAGGTGTGATCCCGCCAATTCCCCTCCCTCTACCCACCCCCCCTTTCCAACTTCCCCCTATTGTTAAGTTGTAGCTGGTTTATAGCTTTCATGTGAGAGTCCCAAATTAGTTTCATAGTAGGGCTGTGTACATTGGGTATTTTTTCTTCCATTCTTGGGATACTTTACTAAGAAGAATATGTTCCAGCTCCATCCATGTAAACATGAAAGAGGTAAAGTCTCCATCTTTCTTTAAGGCTGCATAGTATTCCATGGTATACATATACCACAATTTATTAATCCATTCGTGGATCGATGGGCACTTGGGCTTTTTCCATGACTTAGCTATTATGAATTGGGCTGCAATAAACATTCTGGTACAAATATCTTTGTTATGTTGTGATTTTTGGTCTCTGGGTATATGCCCAGCAGAGGAATTACAGGATTGAATGGCAGATCTATTTTTAGATCTCTGAGTGTTCTCCATATATCTTTCCAAAAGGAATGTATTAATTTGCATTCCCACCAGCAGTGCAGAAGTGTTCCCTTTTCTCCGCATCCACACCAACATCTCTGGTCTTGAGATTTTGTGATATAGGCTAGTCTCATTGGAGTTAGATGATATCTCAAAGTAGTTTTGATTTGCATTTCTCTGATGATTAAAGATGATGAGCATTTTTTCATATGTCTGAAGGCCGTGCGCCTGTCTTCTTCAGAGAAGTTTCTCTTCAAATCCCTTGCCCAGCCTGCGATGGGATCCCTTGTTTTTTTCTTGCTGATGCGTTTGAGTTCTCTGTGGATTCTGGTTATTAAACCTTTGTCAGAGTTATACCCTGCAAATATCTTCTCCCATTCTGAGGGCTGTCTGCTTGCTCTGCTTACTGTGTTCTTAGCTGTGCAGAAGCTTTTTAGTTTGATCAAGTCCCAGTAGTGTATTTTTGAAGCTGCTTCAATTGCCCGGGGGGTTCTCCTCATGAAATACTCACCCAGACCAATTTCTTCAAGGGTTTTCCCTGCACTCTCCTCTAGTATTTTTATAGTTTCATGTCTTAAGTTTAAATCTTTAATCCAATGAGAGTCTATCTTAGTTAATGGTGAAAGGTGTGGGTCCAATTTCAGTCTTCTGCAGGTTGCCAGCCAGTTCACCCAGCACCATTTGTTAAATAGGGAATCTTTTCCCCACTGAATGTTTTTAATTGGCTTGTCAAAAATCAAATAGCGGTAAGTAGCTGGATTCATCTCTTGGTTCTCTACTTTGTTCCAGATATCTACTTTTCTGTTTTTGTGCCAATACCATGCTGATCACTATCGATTTGTAGTAAAGTCTGAGGTCTGGTAGTGTGATTCCTCCTGTTTTGTTTTTATTTCTGAGTAATGTCTTGGCTATTCGAGGTTTTTTCTGATTCCATATAAAACGAAGTAATGTTTTTTCAAGATCTTTAAAACATGACAGTGGAGCTTTAATAGGGAGTGCATTGAAATTATATATTGCTTTGGGTAGTATGGACATTTTGATAATGTTGATTCTTCCTAGCCATGAGCATGGTATGTTTTTCCATTTGTTAACATTTTCAGCTATTTCTTTTCTTAGAGTTTCATAGTTCCCTTTATAGAGATCTTTCACGTCTTTTGTTAGGTAAATTCCCAAATATTTCATCTTCTTTGGCACTACTGTGAATGGGATAGAGTCCTTAACTGCTTTTTCAATTTGACTGTTGTTGGTGTATATAAAGGCTACCGATTTATGAATGTTGATTTTGTAACCTGCGACGCTGCTGTATTCCTTGATCACTTCTAGGAGTTTTGTAGTAGAGTCCCTAGTGTTTTCCAGATACACAATCATATCATCTGCGAAGAGCGAGAGTTTGATCTCTTCTGACCCTATATGGATACCCTTAATCGCCTTTTCTTCCCTAATTGTGGTGGCTAAAACTTCCATTACAATGTTGAAAAGCAATGGAGACAATGGGCAGCCTTGTCTGGTTCCTGATCTGAGTGGAAATGATTCCAATTTAACTCCATTCAATATGATATTGGCTGTGGGTTTGCTGTAGATAGCCTCTATCAGTTTAAGAAAAGTCCCTTCTAGACCAATTTTCTTGAGTGTTCTGATCATGAAGGGATGCTGGATATTATCAAAAGCTTTTTCTGCATCAATTGAGAGAATCATATGGTCTTTGTTTTTTAATTTGTTTATGTGCTGAATTACATTTATAGATTTACGTATATTGAACCAGCCTTGAGACCCTGGGATAAAACCGACTTGGTCATGATGTATAATTTGTTTGATGTGTTGCTGGATTCTGTTTGTTAGGATCTTGTTGAATATTTTTGCATCTATATTCATTAGTGATATTGGTCTATAATTTTCTTTTCTTGTTGGGTCTTTTCCTGGTTTGGGGATCAGGGTGATGTTTGCTTCATAGAACGTGTTGGGTAGTCTTCCTTCTTTTTCTACATTTTGGAACAGGTTGAGTAATATAGGTACTAATTCCTCTCTAAAGGTTTGGTAGAATTCTGACGTGAAACCATCTGGTCCCGGGCTTTTCTTTTTAGGGAGGTTTTGTATAGTTGATGCTATTTCTGAACTTGATATGGGTCTGTTCAACATTTCCACTTGATTCTGGTTAAGTCTTGGAAGATGGCGTGCTTCCAAGTTTCGGTCTATTTCCTTCAGATTTTCATATTTCTGAGAATAAAGTTTCTTGTAATATTCATTAAGGATTTTTTGGATTTCTGATGAGTCTGTGGTTATTTCGTCTTTGTTGTTTCTGATTGATGAGATTAGAGATTTTACTCTTTTTTTCCTGATTAGGTTGGCCAGAGGTTTATCTATTTTATTGACCTTTTCAAAAAACCAGCTTTTTGATTTATTGATCTGTTGTATTATTCTTTTGTTTTCAATTTCATTTAATTCTGCTCTAATTTTGGTTATTTCTTTTCTTCTACTGGGTTTGGGGTTGGAATGTTCTTCCTTTTCCAGTTGCGTGAGATGTCCCATTAAGTTGTTAACTTCCTCTCTTTCCGTTCTCTTGAGGAAGGCTTGCAGTGCTATAAATTTCCCTCTTAGAACTGCCTTTGCAGTGTCCCAGAGGTTCTGATAGTTTGTGTCTTCATTGTCGTTTTGTTCCAAAAAATTGGTGATTTGTTTCTTAATCTCATCTCTGACCCAGCTATCATTCAGCTTAAGGTTATTTAACTTCCATGTTTTTGTATGGGTATGCAGATTCCTGTTGTTACTCAATTCAAGTTTTATTCCATGATGGTCCGAGAAGATGCATGGAATAATTTCTATTCCTTTAAATTTACTGAGGTTAGACTTGTGACCTAAAATGTGATCAATTTTGGAGTAAGTTCCGTGGGCTGATGAGAAGTATGTGTATTCAGTTTTGTTGGGATGAAATGTTCTGTAGATGTCTGCTAAATCTAAATATTGGATGGTTAGGTTTAAATCTAAGATTTCTTTGCTCAGCTTCTTTCTGGAGGATCGATCCAACACTGCCAAGGGAGTGTTGAAATCTCCAACGATTATGGAGCTGGAGGAAATCAAGTTACTCATGTCTGTTAGAGTTTCTCTTATAAATTGAGGTGCATTCTGGTTGGGTGCATAGATATTAATAATTGAGATCTCATCATATTGAGTATTACCCTTAACAAATATGAAGTGACCATTCTTGTCCTTCCTTACATTTGATGGTTTAAAGCCTACTGTATCTGCAAATAAAATTGCAACACCTGCTTTTTTCTGATTACCATTTGCCTGAAATATGGATGACCATCCTTTCACCCTGAGTCTGTATTTGTCTTTTAAGTTGAGATGTGACTCTTGTATGCAACAAATATCTGGCTTGAGTTTTTGTATCCAGTCAGCTAACCTATGCCTCTTTAGAGGACAGTTTAAGCCATTCACATTGATGGAGAGTATTGATAAGTCTGGTGGAATTTTGGGTATCGAGTTTTTCAAAGGTCCAGTGGACATTTTTAATCCTTTTGCCAGTGTGGAAGTTGGAGTTTGATCTGAAGTTTCTGAGTGAGTTTACTTTTGTGGTATAGGATTGGGTTGGTCATTGTGGAGGATAGGTCTGAGAACATCCTGAAGAGCTGGTTCACTTATGGCAAATTTTTTCAACATATGAATGTCATTGAAGTATTTAATTTCTCCATCATAGATGAAACTCAGTTTAGCTGGATACAAGATCCTGGGTTGAAAGTTTTTTTGCTTTAGGAGATTAAAAGTTGATGACCAGCCTCTTCTGGCTTGAAAAGTTTCAGCAGAGAGATCTGCAGTTATTCTAATATTCTTACCTTTGTATGTTATAGTTTTCTTTCGCCGGGCTGCTTTGAGAATCTTCTCTTTCATGTTAACTTTAGTGAAGCTAATTATGATATGTCTGGGAGATGGCTTATTGGGGTTGAATCGTGCTGGGGTTCTGAAGCTGTCTGCTATCTGAATTTCAGATTCTCTCGGCATGTCTGGAAAATTTTCTTTCATAATTTCATGTAGAAGGGCCTCTGTGCCCTTGGCAGCCACTTCATCATTCTCCGAAATTCCTATAACCCTTATGTTGTTTTTTTTCGAATTATCTGAGAGTTCTCTGAGTGAGTGATGCGTTTTTGCTCTCCATTTCTCTTCCTCTTTGAGAGATTGGGAGCGTTCGAAGACTTTATCTTCAATGTCAGAAATCCTTTCTTCTGCTTGCTCCATTCTGTTACTGAGGGATTCTACTGTATTTTTCATATCTTTGAGGGTTGTAAGTTCTTGTTTCAGTGTGTCTAAGTCTTTGGTGGTTTTGTCTTTAAATTCGTTAAATTCTTGAGACAATTTTTGAATTTCTCCTCGAATTCCTAATTCCATTTTATTAATCTTGTCTGCAAACCAAATTCTGAATTCGACTTCTGACATCTCAGCCAGTTGTTTATGAATGGGATCTTCAATCACATCTGCCGTATCTTTTCTTGGGGGGGTTGATCTATTCTGGTTATTCATGTTACCAGAGTTTTTCCACTGATTCCGCCCCATGGTTTACTCCCTTTGGTTTTTCCCCTGGGGTTTTATCGAGGGCCCGTACAGTGTTGTGGCCTGAGAAACTGGGGCCCTGTCTGGTGTGGTGGAGCAAAGTAGTTCTGTCTTGTTTTCAGCTGGTTTCTGTTCGATCCTATTGCAACTTCTACTCTGGCTTGAAGTCTCAGCTGTGTGGAAAAATCAGCAATTAAGTCACCCGGCCTGCCCACCTCTGGCCCCAGTTGGGAAAGGAGAATCAAACCTTCCTACAATCGCACACCCAGGGCACCGCCTGAAGAGTCCTCAGTCTATTAGCCCAGTTCAAAAGGTCCGAATCAACTGTCTCAATCGGCACTTGTCTCGGGTGGAAGGGTTCAAGAGGTCTCTGGGAACTGGATCACAGGGGCCTGGTGACTCCTCTGACACAGCTCACCCCAGTGCAGCGTGGAGTCAGGAGGAGCCACCCAGCAAACAGAGCAGTCTGGGAAGGTTGACGTCTCCTTCCCCACTTTGCCCCTCCGTCGGACCCAGTCACTGGTATCTCTGCAGATGGCTAACCCAGTTGCCTGCAGTGAACAGACACTCCAGGGGTTTGCACCTGCCTGAATCGCAAGGAAGTCTGCCAGGCCCCCGCAGACTGCCGCTATCTAGCAGGAGGAGATGGGGCCTGACATCTTTGAGTGTTTGATGCAGGTGATGGGAAGGAGGTGTTCACTCAGGCTTAGCCCCGTCCCTGATGGATGCTGCTAACAGAACAGAACAGAACAGACAACTTTGTGAGGTTCTGTCTCTGTTCCTGTCGTCGCCTACAGAAGATGGGCTGTTTTGAGTTCAAACGTCTTTGCTGCTGGAGAATTGCGTCTGAACACCTCTCTGGGTCGGCCCCGCCCTGGAAGCTTCCCGGGTTTGTGAGCCGTGTCACCGGTGGCCTCCTCTGGTTGCCCAGGGAGACAGGGGGTGTGGCCTCAGAATATCCAGAAGTGAGCGTTCTGCCATTAAAGAAAAAACGGCTGTTGATCTACCTCCAGGGAACTGCTGCTCTGGTGTGGGCACTCAGGCGACCCTTTTCTCCTCTGTCCCGCGCCCCAGAGTCAGCACTGAGCGGCCGCAGTTTGTGCTGGGTCCACACGCCTTAAGAGATCCCCCAAGAATCAGAACTCTTGGGGGATGGGCCCCCAGACCCCGATTGGGAGTGGGGGGGTGCTAGAGTTTCATTCAGTTTTACGCAATACTACGGTCCGGGGAGGGCTCCTACACTGTACCGCAGGGAAGTGCCGCCAAGGCTTGATTTCCCCTCAGCAGAGTGCCCTCTCCTCGCTCACGTATCCCAGAGTCAGCGCTGACCTGACGCAGCTCAGGCACTGTGCACTCCCCTCAAGAAATCACCCAAGGATCTGAACTCCTGGGGGATAGGCCCTCAGACCCGAGTGAGAGTAGGGGTTCTCAGCTCTCAGCGGGGAAGCTAGAGTCTTATTCAGTCTTGGGCCCCGTAATGTTGCCCGGGGAGGGTTGGTGCACTGCACCGCAGGGAAGTGCCGCGAGGCGTGACTCCCCCTCAGCCCGGTGCCCTCTCCTCACTTGCGCGCCTCAGAATCAATGCTGACCAGTCGCAACTCGGGGACTGTCCACTCCCCTTGAGAAATCACCCAAGGATCCGAAGTCCTGGGGGACAGGCCTCCAGACCTCAGTGGGCGGGAGGGGAGCGCCGGGGATTCAGGGTTGCCGGCAAAGGATTCCCAAAGTTTTATTCAGCCCTATGTCCAGCAGGAGAATGCCACGGCACCCCAGTAGGGGAGGTAGGTCCAGTTTTTAGAAGGTCTCTCCCTGGAGTGTAGTGGGAGGGCCTTTAATTTCTGCCCGCTTGTTCAATTGTGGGGCTCATGAGCCGGTCTCATGGGGGAGGGGGACTCCCGTCCGCTTGGTGGTGGATTTTGTACCTTTTGTTTGCGTCCTTGTGATCACAACTTGCCTCAGCGGTGTTGATGTGCGTTCTTCAGCCTTCTCTCTTGGTGAGGCTCAAGTCCACCAGGAGACTTACTAAATTCCTGTCCCTTAACTCTCCTTCTGGACGGGAGCCTTTGTTGAAAGCTGGCTTCAGTCCGCCATCTTGTCTCCCCTCCGTGAGTTCCTTTTCATTCACAAAATACAATCTCCAAATTCCCCAAGAAGGCAAATGGAAAGTACACAGGGAGGACAATGAACTGCGGCAAAGCCTTTGTCATATGACAGTGAACCACGGGGTTCCCCCAGTCTTCCTCAAGTCCACCCTACCGGCTGCCGCCACCGCAGCCACTCCTGCCTCAGAGTCCTTGGAGCTGCAGCACAACCTCCTGTACTCAATTGATCCTTCTACCTTGGCCTCCCAGAGTTCTGATTTATAGCATGAACCACTCACTATGTCAGGCCAAATTTTAAGAAATCATTTAATTTGGTTTATTAATTTTCCTAGAGGTCAATAAGGTATATGTTTGCTTAAAAATTGTATTTACAAAATGGAAAATTTTACCAGTTCTTCTATAAGTATGACAAAGCAGCAAATTAACATGGAAACAAGTGTTAGGTTCTATTAAAAATATTGATCAGGGCTAGGTGGGGTGGCTTATGCCTATAATTATAGCACTTGGAAGGCTGATGTAGGTGGATTGCTTGAACTTAGAAGTTCAAGACCAGCTTGAGTAAGAGCAAGACCCCCCCACCCAAAAATAGAAAACCAGGCCCAGCACCCGTAGCTCAGTGAGTAGGGTACACACAGAGGCTGGTGGGTTTGAGCCCAGCCCGGGCCTGCTAAACAACAATGACGACGACAACAACAACAACAACAACAACGTGGACAACAAAATAGCCAGGGGTCTGGCGGGCGTAGTCCCAGCTACTTGGGAGGCTGAGGCAAGAGAATCTCTTAAGCCCAAGAGTTTGAGGTTGCTGTGAGCTGTCTCCTTTGAGGATGACATTGTGAGACTCTGTCTCAAATATATATATATGTATAGAAAAACCAGTTGGATGTGGTGGAGCACACCTACAGTCTGAGCTACTTGGGAGGCTGAGGCAAGAGGATCAGTCAAGCCCAGGAATTTGAGGTTGCTATGGCACTGTAGCCTGGGGCAACAGAGTAGGACCATTTCAAAAAAATATTGACCAGTTAAAGACATATAATCATATACCATCAGGACCCTCAGGGAGAATCATTACTAAAATCTAAGTAATTATCATTTTATGATTTTTTTCTTTTTCTTTTTATTTATTTGTTTTTTTTGTTTTTTTTTTTTTGTAGAGACAGAGTCTCACTTTATGGCCCTTGGTAGAGTGCCGTGGCCTCACACAGCTCACAGCAACCTCCAACTCCTGGGCTTAAGCGATTCTCTTGCCTCAGCCTCCCGAGTAGCTGGGACTACAGGCGCCCGCCACAACGCCCGGCTATTTTTTGGTTGCAGTTCAGCTGGGGCTGGGTTTGAACCCGCCACCCTCGGTATATGGGGCCGGCACCTTACCAACTGAGCCACAGGCGCCGCCCTGTTTGTTTTTTTTCTATTGTTCAGGCTAGAGTGCTGTGGCATCAGTCTAGCTCACAGCAATCTCAAACTCCTAATTTAAATGATCCTCCTGCCCCAGCCCCTCAGTAGTTGGGACTACGGGTGCCCACTACAATGCCTAGCTAATTCTCCTAGTTTTTAGTAGGGAGGGGGTCTCACAATCCCCACTTGGCTTCCCAGACTGCTAGGATTATAGGTGAGAGCCACTGTGCCCAGCCCGATTTTCTTTTGAATATAGTAGCATAATTTCTCTCTTTTTTTCAGTTTCTATGTCCTTTATAATAAGACAATATCTTATCTTTACTCCCTTGTGTAGGGCAACGCCCCCCAACTTGGGACCAGATGACTGCAGCATGCATGATAGTACATCCTGTCCTAGGAGTTACTGCTCTGTTGTGCAATTGACAGAAATTCTCATGCCTCATCAGAAGCAAGGAGGAGATGATACTGCCCCATTATAGCATCCTTGGCAGAGAGGGTGGTGCGTGAGAAATGGGCTACTTGAAAGCTTTCCATGCACTCTTGTTTCAGAAGCCAAGACTTCAGATCAGCTGTAGTTCAACCTTTGCCTACATGCCGTATGGGGGTATGTTCAAGGTCACCATGAGCCAACAGAGAGCTATTCTTTTGCATTACATTGTGAAAATCTGTCTTCAGAGACTTATCTCAAAGGATATAAATATGTAGGAGGCATCCCAAAGTCATCTAAAACCAAGTTGAAATACTGTGTCCAGTTCAGAGAGCATAAGAATAGAGGTGGAAATTGAAGGTGCTAATCAGGTACAGCTTTGACTGAAGACACTTATGCATAAGGATAGTCCTTTCATGCCAATGCACCTTTGATGAATGCTCCTGGCTGGAATTCTGGTTGTGATCAGTGTATTTGGAGCCTTGTCTTTTTTTTTTTTTTTTTGTGGTTCTGCTTCTTAGATTCTTAGTTGCCCAAGGCCACTTTAGGCAAAGCTGTTGTGATCTTCTTTGCGGTTGGCTGGTGTGATCCTTGTGCTACAATCATTTCTCAGCTTTCCACAGTTGATCCTGCTATTGCATATATCCTTTCAAAGGCTCTTTTCCCAGAAGGCAGGTGGAACTGGCAAGAGAAGAAATCTTGTCTTAGGGTTTCCATGATGATTGATTGTTCATGTCATTGGTTTCTTTGCTTTCCCCATGGAGGTGTTAGGTGGATAATTATGCATGACATAGTCATAATGCATTAGTCCTTCTGTAAGTAAGGGACCCCTTTGATACTGATGCATGTTGCTGTTTCTTCCTTCTATTGTCCTGTCTTCCCCCATCCCACTGCATAGCTTTACCCTGGACATAAATACCAGAATCAGCTTCATTCTTTTCTTTTCTTTTTTTACCTTTCTGCCTTTTGTGTGGTTCTTTGAAATTACCCCAGGCAGTGTTCTGTTTCTTGCTCTAGCTTAGTACTTGTGTTTCCTGTCTTCTTTAGGTATGGTATTTGCTTTGATTACAAAGACATGGGATCCAGCTTGAAGAACAAGCATGGCTGTTGGAACTGTTTGTGGGTCGGCAGGATGACACTAGCAGAATGTGAGGTCATTGGTGTAACTTCGTAAGTGCAGCTCTTTATCTTTAATGAATTATCTGATGATTCCTTAAAATCATCTACTTTTTAAATTTTTAATCAACTCCAACGTTGTTGGAACGAGTCTAAAATTGCTCTTATCTCTACAGAAGCTGTTTACTGCAAGTGCTTTAGCCTGCAGTTTTCTCTGCTCTTACTGCTTTGTCAATCTAATCTTTTTGCTTACTGTCCTTGTGGATTTTGATTTCATGATAGGGCCCTTTATTTTAGAGGTGGTATGAATTTGGTCTTTTTAATTGGTTTTCTGGGTAGTTATTTCAAGAAATTTGGGATAGGGAGAATAATGGATTACCAGTTTAATCTAATCTCTCAGCTTCCTTCCATCTTTTAATAGTGATCTGTTATTTATTAGAGCCATTTTATCTTGACTTACACGGGGAAAATAATGTATAATTTATAATTTCTGTTTCTTGCATGAACTCATTTTCACTGGGACTCATTTGTCCATGCTTTTTATACTCAAATATGAATGGTATGAAACTCCTTTTCAGTTTAAAAGTCTGAAAAAAGATAAAATGCATAAAAAGATGAATTATAAAGGATGGGCTGCTTACTTTAAGGCAGTGTTTTTCAACCTTTTCTTTTTTTTAATCTCATGGCACACTTGAACCTATTGTTAAACATCCATTAAATTTTATTGATCAAAAAAAGGAGTATATAATTCTGACAGGAGGACAATTGATGATTTAGTACATGGTTGGGTATGGGGGAATGGGGGAGTGGAGAGAGGGAAGAAGGGTGGAGGGTCATGGTGTGTAACACACTCTTGGAGGTGGGACACAATTATAAGAGGGATTTTACCCAAAAAATGCAATCAGTGTTAACTGGTTCTCTATATCCTCAATGAATCCTCAACAATAAAAAAAGTAATAATTTAAAAAGAGTACTAAAAAAAGGGTAAAAATACCCCATATATATATACGTATATACATATATACTTACTATGCTTTGAACTTCTTTGAAAATAAATTAATGATCTTTAAAAATTTTTGCAGCACACCTCTCACAGCACTCTGTTGAAAACCACTGCTTTCAGTACTATAGAAATGAAGCTTAATGGATTAGTTTTCAGATATATGCAATGAGCTGATATTATGGCATTAGGAATCAGCACATTTGAACATCTATCAAGAAAGACTTTTGTTGTTAGCAGGGTTTTGAATCTCAGTACCAGTGGCATGTGGGGCCAGATAATTCTATGTTGTGGGGAGTTGTCTTGTGCATTGCAGAGTCTTTGCATCTCTGCTCTCTACCCACTAGATGCTAATACCACCTCTATGTCCCCTACTCTAGTTGTAACAATCAAAAATATCTCCAGACACTGCCAAATGTCCCTTGGAGGAGGGTGGGAAAAATTGCTCCCATTTAAGAACCAGTGTGGTAAAAGAATAAAGGTCACAATAACTTTTCTAATACATGATGATAAAAATCTATAACATATGACTATATGTCCATTATATTCAACTCAATATTTTAAAATAGAATACATCTGGTCATAATCTCATAAAATATTAAAAACATTGATCAATATTATCTGAGCTCAGCATGAATAAAAAGTAACTATAGCCCTTCCTTGCTACAGTGAGGGGTCTGTATGGCAGCATTATTCTGGATTCCTGATGTACTTTAAAGGGAAACTTTCATGATCCCTGGAGCATTTGATGTCCTGAAAATGAAGGGGGAAGATGTCCTCAAATTCTTTGCAGCAGGAAACCACTTAGGTGGCACCAACCTTGACTTCCAACTGGAACAGTGCATCTACAAGAGGAAAAGTGATGACATCTACACCACAAATATGAAGAGGACCTGGAAGCTTGTGCCTTGTTGCCATCGAAATCCCTACTGATGTCAGTATCATGCCTTCCAGGCATATTGGTCATGGGGCTGTGGAAGTTTGCTGCTGCCACTGGAGCTTCCCCTTTTGCTGGTTGCTTCATTCCTGGAAACTTTGCTAACCAGATCCATGACTTGATATCATATAGACAAAACTAACATTTCCACCAAAAAACTATTAGATGTAATGAAAACTAATTTAATAAAGTTTTAGGATACAAAACCAGCATATACAAATCATTTCTATTTCTTATATTAACAATGAACTATATGCAAAACAAATTAAGAAGGCAATCACAATTATAATGGCATCAAAAACAATAAAATTTTCAGGAATAAATTTAACCAAAGATAAAATATCTGTATATTGGAAACTATAAAATATTGGCTCGGCGCCCATGGCACAATGGTTATGGTGCCAGCCACATACACCAAAGGTGGCAGTTTAGAACCCAGCCCCCAGTCCGGGCCACCTAACCAACAATGACAACTGCAACTAAAAATAGCTGGGTATTGTGGCGGGTGCCTGTATTCCCACCTTCTTGGGAGGCTGAGGCAAGAGAATTGCTTGAGCTCAAGAGTTTGAGGTTGCTGTGAGCTGTAACGTCAGGGTACTCTACCGAGGGTAACACAGTGAGACTCTGTCTCAAAAAAAAAAAAAAAGAAAGAAAGAAAACTATAAAATATTAATGAATCAATGAAAGATTTGAAGAAAACACAAAGAAAAAGATACTCCTTGTAAGTGATATGCAGGTTTAATGCTATTATTATCAATATTTTGGTGTAATTTTCACAGAAATAGAAAAAAATTCTTAAATTTATTATGGAAACTCAAAAGACCATGAATAGCTAAAGCAATCTTGAGCAAAAAGAACAAAGCTGGAGGCATTACACGTCCTAATTTTAAATTATATTATAAAGCTATAGTAAACAAAACAGTATGTTGCTGGCATAATGACACATAGATCAATGGAATCTAATAGAAAGCCCAGAAATAAACCCACACTTACATAGTCAAACCTGCCAAGAATACATAATGTAGAAAGATTAATCTCTTCAATAAATACTGTTGGGAAAATTAGATATGAAAATCAACTTAAAATGGATTAAATATTTAAATGTAAAAACAGAAACTGTAAAAATTCTAAAGGAAAACAGGGGAAAACCTCCATGACACAGATCCTGGCAATGACACCCCAAAGCACAATCAACAAGAGCAAAAATAAAGAAGTGGATTAATAATAAAGTAAACAGTTTCTGCACAGCAAACAATCAACAAAACAAAAAGGCAACCTACAGAATGGAAGAAAATATTTGCAAATCAAATATCTAATAAGGGATTAATATCCAAAATACATTTTAAAAATATTATGATTCAATAATAATAAAAAAACTTGATTAAAAAAATTGGCCAAGGATATGAATAGACATTTTTCCAAGGAAGACATACAAATGGTCAATAGGTATATGAAAAGGCACTCAACATCAATAATCACCAGGGAAATGCAAACCAAAACCACAATGAAATATTATTACCTCATGCTTGTTAGAGTGTTATGAAAACAAAAATACAAAACTCAAAAGATAACAAGTGTTGGTGAAAATGCAGAAAAACTGGAGCTCTTATACACTATTGGTGGGAATATAAAATGGTATAGCCACAATTGAAAATAATATGGAGATTTTTTTAAAAATTAAAAATTGAACTACTATATGATCCTGCACTCCCACTTGTAATCAGGATCTTGAAGCAATAGACATCTGCACTTTCATGCTCATTGCAGCATTATTCACAATATCCAAGGAACAGAAACAATCTGAATGTCTGCCAGTGGATGAATGGATGAAGAAATCATGGCATATATACACATCTGTATATAGAATGGGATTTTATTCAGCCTTAAAAAAGAAGAAAATCCTGCCATTTGTAACAAGGTGGATGAATCTGGAGGAAATTAGGCTAAGTAAAATAAGTCAGACACAAAAAAACAAATACTATCAGATCTCACTTATATGTGAATCTAAAGAAGTTGGACTCAAAATCAGACAGTAGGAGGGTGGTTACCAAGTATGGGGAGGGGTGGGAACACAGGGAAATGTTGGTCAAAGGGTACAAACTTGCAGTTAGAATAAGTTCTGGAGATCTGATTTATAGCATGGTGACAGTATGCTCACTACACACACAAAAGAAAAAAAATTTTTAAAGATAACTAGTTGAAATGATGAATATGCTAATTAACTTGATTATGTAAATCATTCTTGTGTCTTTGATTTGTTGATAATTGCTTGTGGTAAGAGGTCTCCAAGACTGCCTATAGGTTCAACAATTTGAAAGAAGGACTCACAGAACTCATTAGCATTGTCCAACAACAACGCTAATGGTTTGTTTATGGTGGAGAAGTAAATTATGTCTGGTAGAAAAGGCAAACTCAAAAGTTACATAGTTTTGTTACCCTTCAGGACACTAACCAGTTTTTGATCTAAATGAGCAATCTGATTCAAGCATCTTTTCTTCATGCTGCTCCAAATATTTCACTTTATCTTGTTATCTTGCTGCCCCCATCATTAATGAGATAATTAAATCATTAATATACTTGTATACTCACTTTGTATTTATGAGAATCATAATTTTAATTTAAAAATTATACTTTGACAGATTCTTATCAGTTATACATTCTTCTAGCTAGTCAGCCTTTCTGATTTTCAGTCCTGATGGAGATCTCTGCTGTGCCATTTTTGTGGGAATCTGGAAACAGGAAGCTAAAATCCAATACTTCAATACTCTGTAAGTCCCTATGTGGACCTCTCTTTTTTTGTCTGCTCAGAATTCCTTCGCTTACTTGGGGGACCCATTCTTTGTGATTCAGGTGGGGTTGTGGGCAGCCTGAAACCTTTCTTTTTTCTCCATGCTCTTCCCTTCCCACCTCTTCCTGCCCCTTGCCTTCCATTACCCCTCTCCCCCTCCAGCTCCCTTGTCTTTCTCCTCTGCTAAGGGGATGAGCTTCTGTCTGAGGTCCTGCTATTCAGACTGCCCCAAGCCATAGTGATTATTTCAATCATGATGCTTTCTGGCTAAAGTTCTTCCTGGGATAATTTCCCTAGCAGAGTTATTATAAAAGACTGGGTTTTGGCTTGGTGCCTATAGCTCAGTGGCTGGGGCACCAGTCACATGCACCAGAGCTGGCAGGTTCGAATCTAGCCTGGGCCTGCCAAACAACAATGACAACTGCAACCCCCCCTCCCAAAAAAGTGGCCAGGCGTTGTGGCGGGTGCCTGTAGTCCCAGCTACTTGGGAGGCTAAGGCAAGAGAATTGCTTGAGCCCAAGAGTTTGAGGTTGCTGTGAGCTGTGATGCTATGACACTCTAGCCAGGGAGTGTGGGGTAGTGTTACTGCTGGGTTACTAATCTGGGTTTCTGCTGGGTTACTAATCTGGTCATAGGAGAACTTGAAGTTGGTGGAAGTTCTCTTGTCTGCTGCTGGAAACAGCTAGTCCAAGGGGTAGAAAAATGGGCAGAAGTTGTGAGCACATTATTAAGCTGCTTAAAGCCATTTTTAATTCTGCACTTCAGTCCTGTGAGAAAGTGAATTCACTCTGCTTAAACTAATCTGAGTTAGGGTGCTGTCACTAGCAACTAAAATAGCTACTTGGAAGTGGGATATGAAAAGTGAATACACCTGAAATTTGGAGTGAACTTAGTTAATTTATGTGAAGCATAGTGGGGTGTACAGTCCTCAGTGGGAATCTGGACATTTTTGCCAGTAGCTTAAAATAACAGGTTAAACTCTTAGATTTTGGAACTTGGACTCAGGTTTCTGTTATGAGCTGAGTTTATGTTAGATGATTCCTGCGGCCTTCAATTATGTCTTGAAAAAAGGAAACAAGTTTTGGTTGAAGTGAAAGGTGCAGAAGACAAAGAATTAAGAGAATGTGGCCTTATCATGAAAATCTAATTTGTTTTGAAGACTACTGAATCAAGCAGTCACTTGCCTTGCAAAAGGAAACTCCTACCGTAAGCCAACTAGCATTAATAAATGCGGGGAGGGCAGCCTGAGCAGGAGCTGAGACCCTAAACAGTCCAGAGAAAGGGGGAAACACCCTACCTCTTGCCAGAGGAGGCATTAGCCACTGTAAAAAGCCTTTTCCCAAATCACCCTCTCAGCCTGTTTCTCATGAAAGGGAGGTGGAGACTAGGGTAGAAGAAGTTAAATGAGAACCTGGGGATTTGGTACCTAGAGGTAGAAATATGAAGGCTACAGTTCAGATTCAGGAAGGGAGCACACAAATCCCTCCTCCTCACTCCCTCCTCATTCCTGCTCCCACCAACTTGAATTTAATTGAGTTTTCCTGCTATGTGGGCGTGAATTAGATCATCTACTGGCTTCATAATAATATTGATTACATTGGATTTTTGCTTTTCCATTCTTGTGATAATTTACTAAGAAGAATGTGTTTCAGCTCCATCCAGGTTAATACAAAAGATATAAAGTCACTATCTTTTCTTATGGCTGAACAGTATTCCATGGTATACATACACCACAGTTAATCCATTCTTGAGTTGATGGGCATTTAGGTTATTTCTACATCTTGGCAATTGTAAATTGAGCTGTGATAAATCTAGTGCAAATGTGTTTATGATAAAATGATTTTTTTTGGGGGGTGGGTATATGCCCAGTAGGGGGATTGTGGCATCAAATGGGAGATCTAATTTGAGTTGTTTGTGGATTCTCCATACATCTTCTGAAAAGAGTATATGAGTTTGCAGTTCCACCAATAGTGTAAAAGTGTTCCCCTTTCTCCACATCCATGTCAGCATCTGCAATTTTGGGACATTGTGATGTGGGTTAATCTTATTGGAGTTAGGTGATATCTCAGGGTGGTTTTGGCATACATTTGTTTGATGATTAGGGATGATGAGCATTATTTCATATGTTTTTTAGCTATTTGTCTGTCTTCCTCAGGGAAGGTTCTATTCATGTCTCCTGCCCGATGATATATATAGGATTGTTTGTTCTTTTATTGTTGACTAACTTAAGTTTTCTATCGATCCTAGTTACCAAGCCTTTGTCAGATTTGTAACACGCAAATATCTTTTCCCAGTCTTAAGGTTGTCTATTTGCTTTAATGGTTGTATCCTTAGCTGTGCAGAAGCTTTTAAGTTTGATTAAGTCCCATTTGTTTATTTCTGTTGCTGTCGCAATACCATGGAAGTCTTCTTCATAACATCTTTCCCTAGGCTGACAGCATCAAGAGTTTTTCCCATACTTTCTTCTAGGATTTTTGTTGCTTCATGTCTTAGATTTAAATCTTTTATCTGTCTTGAGGCAATGTTTTTAGTAGTGAAAGGTGTGGGTCCAACTTCAGTCTTTCATAGGTGGTTACCCACTTCTCCTAGCACCATTTATTGAATAGGGATTTTCACCCCTAGTATATGGTTTTGTTTGCTTTATCAAAGCTCAGATGGCTATATGAGACTGGTTTCATCTCTTGGTTTTCTATTTGGTTACAAATGTCTATGTCTCTATTTTTGTGTCAATACCATGCTGTTTTGATCACTGTCGACTTGTAAAGCCTGTTTGAGTGATGCCTCTTGCTTTGTTTTTATTACTAAAAATTGCTTTGGCTGTATGTTTTTTTTTTTTTTTCTGGTTCCAATGAAATGAAGAACTATTTTTTTTCCCAGTACTTCAAGGTATAATGTTGGAGTCTTAATGGGGTTGCATTGAATCTGTAGATTGTTTTCAGTAGTATAGACATTTTAACAATGTTGATTCTTCCCAGCCATGAGCATGGTATGTTCTTCCATTTGTTAATGTCTTCTGCTATTTCTTTTCTTTGGGTTTCATAATTCTCTTTGTAGAGGTCCTTTACCTCTTTTGTTAAGTATATTCCTAGGTATTTAATTTTCTTTGAAGCTACTGTGAAGGGAATTGTGTCCTTGATGAGCTTCTCATCTTGGCTGTGATTGGCATATACAAAGCCTACTAATTTGTGGACAGTGGTTTCATGCCTTGAGACATTACTGTATTTCTTGATCACTTCCAGGAGTCTTGTGGTTGAGTCTTGGGTTCTGTAAGTATAAGACCATATCTTCAGCAAAAAGCAAGATTTTGACCGCCTCTGCTCCCATCTGAATGCCCTTTACATCCTTCTTTTGCCTGATTGCATTGGCTAGAACTTCCAGAACTATTGCATAGTAGTGGCAACACTGGACATCCTTGTCTGGTTTTATTTCTAAGTGTAAAAGCTTTCAGTTTTACTCCTTTAAGTATGATATTAGCTATGGCTTTTTTGTGGATGGTTTCAATCAAAGTGCCACCTATACTATATTCTTAAGTGTTCTTTTTAGGAAATGATGCTGAATTTTATGAAATGCTTTTTCTGCATCTATTGAGAGGATTATATGGTCATTGTTTTTGCTTCTGTTGATATGGTGAATTATATTTATGGATTTTCATATGTCAAACCAGCCTTGTATTCCTGGGATGAAGCCTAGTTGATCAGGATGTATAATTTTTTTTGCAGTTTTTTGCCAGGAATGGGCTTGAACCCACCGCCCCCAGCATATGGGGCCGGCGCCCCACTCCTTGAGCCATAGGTGGTGCCCAGGATGTATAAGTTTTTTCATGTGCAGCTGTAATCTATTGGCTAAGGTTTTACTGAATATTTTTGCATTGATATTCATTAGTGAAGTTGGTCTGTAGTTCTCCTTTTTAGTTGGGTCCTTTCCTGGTTTTGGTATCAAGATGATGTTTGCTTCATAGAAGGTATTGGAGAAAGTTTCTTCTCAACATTTTGGAATAAGTTCTACAGTATAAGTATAAGATCTTCTTTAAAGGTTTGATAAAATTCTGGTGTGAAGCAATCTGGTCCTGAGCTTCTTTTGTTGAAAGACTTTTTATTGTTTCTTTGATCTCAGTGCTCGATATGGGTCTGTTAAAGACATCTATTTCTTCTTGGTTAAGTCCAGGGAGATAGTGTGATTCCAGGTATTGGTTCATTTTCTCCACATTGGCAAATTTCTGGGTGTAGAGTTTTGTATAATAGTCAGAGATAACCTCTTTTCAAAGAAAACTACCTTTTCGAAGAACTGACTTTTGTTTCATTAATTTTCTGAATGATTCTTTTGTTTTTAATTTCATCTATTTCTCATTTAATTTTGGTTGTTTTCTACTGCTAAGTTTGGGATTGGATTGCTTTTTCTTTTCCATTTCCTTAAGACGATTTATTAGGTTGTTGATGTGCTCTCTTTTTGTTTTTTAGATATAGGTATATATATGATTAATTTCCCTCTTAGGATTGATTCACAGTGTACCACAGGTTTTGATGGCTTATAGCTTCATTGTTGTTATACTCAAAGAAATTAATGATTTCCTTTTTCATCTCTTTCTTGACCCAAAGTCATTTAGCATAAGGTTTAGTTTCCAAGCCTTTTTGTGGGGATGAAAATTTTTGTTGGAGTTGAGTTTCATCTTCATTGCCTTGTGGTCTGAGAAGATATAAAATATAATTTCAATTCTTTTTATTTTGTTGCAGTTTGATTTGTATCCTAGGATATGATCTATTTTGGAGTATATTCCATGGACTGATGACAAGAATGTATATTCCTTAGCTTTGGGATGGTGTGTTCTGTATATGTCTATTAAGCCCATTGTTCTAGGGTTGCATTTAAGTCCCTTGTATCTTTGTTTAGTTTATTTTTAGTGGACCTGTCCAGCTCTGTAAGAGGGGTATTAAAGTCCCTAGCTATTGTGATGTTGTGGGATATCTTATTGCTCTGACCAATCAAGATCTATTTCATAAATCTGAGAGCATTTAAGTTGGGTGCACAAATATTTAGAATTGAAATGTCCTCTTGTTGTATTGTTCCCGTGACCTGAATGAAGTGACCCTCTTTGCCTTTCTTAACTTTATTTGCTTTAAATTCACTTGTATCTGAAAATAAGATCACAACCCCTCCTTTCTTCTGATTTCCATTTGCCCGATATATTGTTTTCCATTCCTTTGCCCTGAGTCTTGTTTTGCCCTTCAAGATTAGGTTGTGTTTCATACAGGCAGCGTATAGATGGCTTGTGCTTTTTTATTCAGTTAGTCATCCTGTGCCTCTTCAGTGGGGAATTCAGTGGGGAATTATTTATTGAGATAATTAATAATTGTGGTGGTGTTCTATTCATCTTATTTTGTGAAAATTCATTGCTTAGTTTTATCCTTTGCACCATTGTGGAAGCTTGGTTTTGTCCTTTACTTTGCTGGTGGTCCATTGTGATGGTCAATGTGGGGAATAGATCTATTTCTTACAGAACTGGTCTTGTTGTGGCAAATTTCTTCAATGTATGAATACTAGTAAAAAATTTAATTTCTCCTTCACTTTTGAAGTTTAGCTTGGCAGGTTATGGAGTTCTAGGCTGAAAATAATTTTGTTTAAGATGGTTAAAGGTAGCTGATCATTTTCTTCTGGCTTAAAAAGTTTCAGCTTAAGGCAGCACCCATAACTCAGTGGGTAGGGTGCCAGCCACATGCACTGAGGCTGGCATGTCTGAACCCAGCCAAGGCCAGCTAAAGCAACAATGACAACTACAACAAGAACAAAAAAAATAGCCGGGCATTTGGTGGGTGCCTGTAGTCCCAGCTACTTGGAAGGCTGAGGCAAAAGAATCACTTAAGCCCAAGAGTTTGAGGTTGCTGTGAGCTGTGATGCCATAGCACTCTACCAAGGGTGACATAGTGAGACTCTGTCTCAATAAATAAATAACTAAAAATAAAAAAGTTTCAGCTGAAAAGTCCACTGTCACCCTGATGGATCTTCTCCTGTAGGTTAATTGGTGCTTATTCCTGGATGCTTGCTGGATTTTGTCTTTCATCTTGACTTTGGACAAGTTCATGACAATGTGTCTTAGAGATGCTCTATTTGAGATGCTCATCTTGAGATGAGCTGGGGTTTGATATCCCTCTAAAAAGAGTGTTTCAGAATCTTTCATTTTCATTTATGATATCATCCAATAGGGCTTCCATTCCTTTGGGACATTCTTTTTCCCATTCAAGGATACTTATAATTTATATGTTTGACTGCTTCATGAAGTCCCATAATTCTCTGCTTTCTCTCTCTTCTGCTTCTTTAACTACCTGGGTTAGCTCAAGAGCTTTATCTTCTAGCTCTGAGATTCTTTCTCCTCCATGGTCTATTCTGTTATTGATAATTTTACAGCATTTTTAAGTTCCCTGATTGACACATTCAATTCCTTAAGCTCTTCCATCTTCTTTTTACAGTCTTCATATCTTTCACCCATTTTTTGATTTTGTTTTTCCACTTTCTTGTCAATTCCCTCTGTTTGGGTTTTTCATGTTTCCGGAATTTTTCTGTTGGTTCTTCCTCATGTGTGTTTTCTTCTTGTCCATTTCCTCCCTCTACTTTATTCCTTCTCACTACCTCCTTCACTTTAAGTTACCTTGTCTCACAGCTTAGGTGTTGAAGCGGACTTTACGTGTAAGGCCAAAAGGAAGAAAAGGGTACCAAGCGAGAAGAAAGAAAGTAAAGAAAGATAAAGAGAAAAAAAAAAAAAAGAAGGAAAAGAAGGAAAGGGCGGCACCTGTGGCTCAAGGAGTAGGGCACTGGCCCCATATACTGGAGGGGGCAGGTTCAAACCCAGCCCTGGCCAAAAACTGCAAAAAAAAAAAAAGAAGGTGGGGTAAAAGAAAGCAATTGAAGAGAAGGAGAGAAGAAGGATAGAAAAAGAGAAAGAGTGATAGGAGAAATGGTAGGGTGCTATGATCACACCTAGATTTGGGGATGCTAGGTTAGGTGGGTCCTTTGAAGTCAGGAGGTTTTTACCAACCTGGGCAAAAGCAAGACCCCCACCTCTGGCAAATATAGAACAACAACAACAACAAAAAATATCGAAAGTATGTTGCCGTGGTGACCTACCAATATTGTCTTGACCCTGAGCTTATGATCCTAGACCTTGAGCTTATGACCTTCCTGAGCTAGACCGATGCTGTGACCTCACAGCATTCAGAGAAAAGAATAATAAAAAAAGATAAAAATAAAGAAAATTGAAAATACAATTATATAAAATAAAGAAAAAAAGGAATATATTAGCTATTGTATGAGAAATTTATGTGGGCTAGATGAGAAAAGTAGAAAAATCTCTACCAAAAGAGAAAAAAGGAGAGAAGTAGAAAAGGAAAAAAGAATAAAAGGGACTGAAAAACCATAACAAGAATGGAGGAGCCCTTGCTATTGAAGAAACTGAAAATGAAAAAATGAAAGTATAACCAAGTTAAAAAAAAGAAAAAACCAAAAACAAAAAAACAAAAAGCGAAAAGAAAAAAAAACTAAGAAAAAAATTGGGAAATTATGAAAAATGAACCCCTCCCCCCCAAAATATATATATATACACACACATACTGGGTCTAAATATATATATGTGTGTGTGTGTATACACACAAACAGTGGCCGTAAAGTTCATGTGCAAGTTTAATTTGTACGCTATATTAAATTGCACATAAACTTTTTGCCCATTCTTTGTGTGTGTGTGTGTGTGTGTGTGTGCACGTGCATGTGCGAGCACATAAGATGTTATAGTGTTGAGAGACAGAAAACACATATGCTGCTTTTTATATGTATATTGAGGGCTGGTAGCCACTTTCTAGTTGTAGAGGAGATTCAATCTTCCTGACTTATCCGCCTTCAGTCAGGTTCTGGTCATGTTGTCAGCATGCCATCCCCATGCAATTGGGATCCTAAAACTCTCACCAGCTTCCTTAGGAGTCATGTCAAACAATGTCGCCTGTCAACGAATTGGCCTTCTGAGGGGTACAGGGTCCATTCAGCTTATCACAAGGATGGTTGCTCAGCAATCATGCCAGAACTGGCCATACACTATAACCTTGTGGACTATTCTGCTGACACAGCCTTCACACAATAGTGGCACCTGGTAGTAGTCAAGCCAATGGGAGATTCACCCCACCAGGTATTCAATCCAGGGCTCTGGAGACTGTTTGAGTTCACTCACTTTTTTAAGTCTTCCAAGGCAGCTCCAGTGAGCAGTTTAGTCTGAAATCAAAAAAATACAGGCAGCCCTTTCTTGTCCCCAGTTCTTTGCATGAAGTTTGGCCAGCCAGCCCTTGCCTGTACACAAGCACTTGCCTTCTGTGCTAGTTTTCCTCAGCTCCAGACCTCCTTGCTGGCTTCTGGAGTTCACCACTGCTTCCCTGTGCCCTTGGAGTGATGTCACTGGATTAAGTTCTCCCAGCTAGAGGTGGCTGTAGTTCTCTTTTTCCTGTCTCACCACCAGTGGCTAATAAGGAGCAATTCCTAATCCACCATCTTGCTCTACACCTTGTCCAGTGGCTTTTATGGCCCTGCAAGCATGGAATGCTCTTGGTGTCTTTTTCTCTGAGGCTGGTTGCATCACTGTTGATATATCTTACCCCATAGCTGACTAGAGGCCATTGATAAAGTAGATGGATTTATCAAACATCTCTTTGTGATTGCAGAAGTCCCCAGAAGGATCTGGATTGTTGGTTATCACTACCTAGACTCAGAAAAGCATTGACTGGGTGAGGCCATTTTTGATATTAATGTCAGCTGGAGAAGCCAGAAAGTCTGCCTGAGGGATGGTGCATTAGTCTGCCCAGCTGCTGTAACAAAGCACCACTTGCTGGGTAGCTTAAACAATAGCAACTTGCTGTTGCACAATTCTGGAGGCTACAAGCCTGAGAGCTAGGTGTAGACAGGACATCTCAGATTCCTTATGAGGGCAGAGGGAGAATGTCTTCATTCCTTCCTTTTCTTTCCTCCTTCCTTCCCTCCCTCCCTTCCTTCCTTCCTTCTTTGTTTCTGGTGGTTGTCAGCAATCTTTGGTGTTTCTCAGCTTGTAGAAGCATCGCCATGATCTCTGCCTTTATCTCCACATAGTTTCTCCCTGTTGTGTTGTGTTGTCTGTGTCTACATATTTCCTTCTTTTGTGAGGAATCAATATGACCTTAATTACACATACAATGACCCTATTTTCAAGATAGTGTTGTCTCTATTCCCACGCTTAGACCATCCCCCTTGAAGTATTTTGAAAGGCTTTGACAACAGGGAACACAACTTAAGTTTCTCTTCATCCATCTGGTACCCAGTTTTCTTTGCTCTCTTTCCATTAGGAACTCAATCAAATGCTTTTTAATTTTGTTTGATTCAGATGATTCTCCCCTCAACCCCCACCTTAGAAATAGAATGCAGATTCATGTGGTGAAACAAATGATCAAACTTTATTATTTCTTATGAACAAAATATTTTCTAGATTGTAACATTATAAATATTAATATCAGAATCAATGGAAACAGTCAATGAATATAGATGACATTTTTAAAGTCATAATTTCTCAGAAATGTCTTCAGGTCACTGAAGAGTATCCATAAGCAATTGGTCTTGGGAAAACATAATTTTTTAAAGAACTCTCTTGCCCTGTAGGAGTGACCTCATATGAATGAATAAAATATATTTTTCTCTAGTTGAATTGAAAATAGGTACATCTCTCTTGCTGAATTCTAATAGTATTATCCACTCTTTAAAAATTTATATACAGTAAAATTATCAGTGTTCTTTTGAACTTGTTACTTTCTCACAATTTCACAGCTATCCCAGTAACACTCTTAAAGTCCTAAGTAAAATAAATTTATAAAACTTGTTCTTTCAAGTGTCCCCTAAAATATCCATTTTGAATGCCTTCTTTTATAAAATAGCTGTCTTTGAATAAATTTACGATGTAGGTTTTTATTTGTGTATGTTGGTTATTTCAAACCACTTCACAAAGTGTTGGTTCTATGATCAGTGTGGGCAAGAGTGTAAGACAGTACAAGTATGGATGCCAGTTGTATTGAAACTCAGGCCCTCTAAGGATGCAAGAGAGAACAAAGAAATATCCATCCTTCAGGCTGGGAAAAAGTCAGAAAAATACACATTGGATGGAAACAAATGAAAACAAAATCATTATGGCTTTGCTGAGCACGGTAGTGTTTAGCTCTATTTTAAGACTTTTCTACACTTAGCCCTCTCTCACTCTACTCAAGATGCAGTAAATTACTTGCTTGTTAATGCAATAATGCACATCTGAACCTTATTATGGCTGTTCTAATATGCATATAATCAATGGTTCAGACATCAAGGCCATTGCCAGCACACTTCCACAGGCTGGCTCTCCACCTCCTCTGTAGTCCTATTAACTGCTGAAGAACTCAGACTACCAATGGTAGCAGCCATATTCATGAGTCACTGGTCTTCATATGTTGCTTTTGAGGTCTTTTCTAAAGTCTAATGTTTTTCTGTCTGAAACCTAGAAGACATTGATCTGATAAAATATTAGCTGATAAATTCTCAGTAATTATTTCAACAGATTTAAATATTTTTCTTTCAATGTGATTGAGTAAAAATCCCTTCTACTACACAAAAGTTAAGCATGTTTCCATCACTGCTTTAAGGATAGTAAAACCCCTTTCATTTCCACATCCTTGAATACCCATCCCAACATCCTTGCATACACACAGGCAAGAAGCATCTTCCCAGGAACTCTCTGAATTTAATATTCTTCATGGAATGGATACTCAGGGTGATCACTCCACCTACAAAACAATTCCCCCAAAGGGAAAAAATTTCAAGATTGTGCAGCTGTGTAGTGTCATCAGCATCCTGTGAGAATTTCACTGACTACCTTGCCCCCTCTTATTCATCCCCCTGTTGTTTCTTCCTTATGCTATTCTCTTGTCTTCCCTCAAGACCAAATCTTTACCTAAGGCTCTAGACAGCATTCTGATTGTGCATGTAAGTGTGTGTGTTTGGGCTGGGGGAGTATTGGTTGCTGCCACATCAATATTTCACACAGAACAAAAACACTGGAGTTCAGTCATGTCTGTCTATGTTTGCTGGCCTTTCCCCTCCTCCTCCCTCCCTCCTTCTCTCTTGACATGAGCCATCCCTTACTCCAATGAACTTCATGAACATTTCTCTTCTGAACTCTAATTACCAGTGTTACCCTCTCCTTATTGGCCTTTTCACTTGCCCCTTCATTAGACCTCCTGAAAGTTTGAGAACTAGAAAAGTGATGACTATCAAAATAAGTTTCCATGATGATGATGATGATGGTGGAGACAGAGAATTTATCTCCCAACTAGCAATGGTCAAACAGTCCATAAAAGGTCTCAAGTGTGTGTGTGTGTCCCTGTCATGGAAGACATGCAACATTTAGTTTTCTTCAAGTATCATGAACTTTAAAGTAAAATATATTTTTAGAAAGCTCTCAAATGTCAAAGATCAATTGGATGAAAAATAGAAAAGAACAGTGAGCCAGCATCCCTAAATGATACACGATTAATGGGGCCTAATCTTTGTTCCACATTTCAATTTTTTTCCTGTTATTTCCCAGTGTGAGTTATTTTTTCTCCAGTCTTGCTAAAATCGGTATTTGATATGTCAATGTCAAACTGACTAATGTCACCAACTATCTGTGAAAAAATCAGTACTTTGGTGGATTGATTACATTGTACTATCTCTTCTTAACTTGACAATTCAGTATTTATTCAATAGACATTGTTTATCTTTAAGAGCTATTAATTAACCCATAACTGTTAATTTCAGCAAAGCATTATGTGCTTGCGTTTACTTTTTGTTCTTGAGAATGCGTGGTTCCTTTTAATGTCAAACAATTTTTCTACAAGAAAGTTTCCAAGAAGCTATTTTATTAATTCAGAAATTCAAGATTAGCACAGTCAGAGCACTTTATGACTCATGAAAATTGGTGGCACCAACAAGATCACATCTAAACTATAAGAATTATCTTAGTGAGTATTTTCTAAATTCACATTTAAAAAGAAGACTGAAAAAAAAAAAGATCCAGGTGATTTGAATAAAGACCAATGGGGACAATAATTAAGAAAAAATGTTTGTGTATGTTTGTGTGTGTATAAAAGTGTACCTGTGGATGTGTGTATTGTGTACATGTGTAAACTTTTATTTTAAAGGACTGCAATATTTAGAGAATAAGGGGTCACTTCAGTAGGTTAGCTGGACATAGCAACATTTTGAAAGTGTGTAAGGAATTTTGATTGTGGTAATCAGTTAATAGGTAGAGCTAGAATCTAACATCTTGTTGGTAAGAAATTATTTTTCTGAAACTTGAGATTCTTAGTTTCCATTCCAGTGCTCTTTCTACTGCATTATCATGCCTCTCTCCCAGAAACTGGCCTTTCTTTCTTCTTTCCTCCCTCCCGCCCTTCCTTCCTTCCTTCCTTCCTTCCCTTTCCTCCTCCTCCTCCTCCTCCTCCTCCTCCTCCTTCTTCTTCTTCTTCTTCTTTTCTCTCTCTCTCTCTCTCTCTCTCTCTCTCTCTCTCTCTCTCTCAAACTCTTCAGACAATGTCTTGCTTTGTTGCCCAGGCTACAGTGCAGTGGTGTCAGCCTCCCTCACAGCAACCTCATATTCTTGTGCTCATGTGATCTTTATTTTTAGGAAAAATAAATATGTTTTTTCAATAAAGATGCTACTGTTGTTTTAGCATATGAATAGTATGAGTTAATTCTTCTCAGAGTCCTTAGCCTAAAGGAAGATTCCTTCCTCCTCAATTGTTTGGAATAATTTCTGCAGTATGGGAATAAGCTCTTCCTTTAATGTTTGATAGAATTCTGGTGTGAAGCCACCAGGAACAGGGCATTTTTTTGTTGAAAGCTTTTTTATTGTTTCTTTAATCTCAGTGCTTGAAATTGGCCTGTTCAGGAGCTCTATTTATTCCTGGCTAAGTCTAGGAAGAGGGTGTGATTCCAAATATTGATCCATTTCCTTCACATTGTCAAATTTTTGGGCATAGAGTTTCTGATAGTATTCAGAGATGATCTCTTGTAACTCTGTGGGATCAGTTGTTATTTCCCCTTTATTATTTGTGATAGAGGTTATTAGAGATTTTACTTTTCTATTTCTAGTTAGTCTGGCCCATGGTTTATCTATTTTATTTATTTTTTCAAAAAACCAATTCCTTGTTTCATTAATTTTCTGAATGATTCTTTTGTTTTCAATTTCATTGATCTCTGATTTGATTTTGGATATTTCTTTTCTTCTACTGGGTTTAGGCTTAGATTGTTCTTCTTTTTCTAATTCCATAAGATGGCTTGTGAGTTTGTTGATACACTGTCTTTCTGTTTTTCAAATGTAGGCATCTAAAGCGATAAATTTTCCTCTCAGAACTGCTTTTGCAGTATCTCACAGGTTTTGGTAGCGTGTGTCATTATTGTTGTTATGCTCAAGGAAGTTAATGATTTCCTGTTTAATTTGCACACATCTGCTGTCATTCAGCAGATGGTTGTTTAATTTCCATGCCTTTGTGTGGGGTTGAACGTTTTTGTTAGAGTTGAGTTCCACCTTTAGTGCCTTATGGTCTGAGAAGATACAAGATAAAATTTCAATTCTTTTGATTCTGTTGAGGGTTTTTTTTTTTTTTTTTGTGGCCTAGGATATGATCAATTTTGGAGAATCTTTTTTTATTTTTATTTTTTTTACACAGAGCCTTAAGCTGTCATCCTGGGTAGAGAGCTGTGGCATCATAGCAACCTCAAACTCCTGGACTTAAGCAATTTTCTTGTCTCAGCCTCCCAAATAGCTGTGACTACAGGGGCCTTCCACAATGCCCAGCCATTTTTTGGTTGTAGTTTTCATTGATGTTTGGCAGGCCTGGGCTGGATTTGAACCCACCAGCTCAGGTGTATGTGGCCGGTGCCTTAGCCACTTGAGCTACAGATGCTGAGCCAAGGACTCTTCTGTTCAATAGGGTGAAAAGTTTAGAAGTTCTGATAGTGGAAGTATTTCCCCCAAGTGTGTTAATATTCAGAATATGCTGCCCACCATGCTTTGCCCTTGTGCTGTCTATGGATATAGGTCAGGGTTCATCATATGATCCCTGTTTGTTGACATTAACACTGCAATACTCCAGTACCCAATTTATGATCCTCAGAACTTACATGAGCAATTCCACAAAACGGACATTTTTATTTAATACTTCAATGGCCTTCATTTCTTCTTCAGTAAGAGAAAAGTCAAATATCTGAAATAATAAAAATACAAGACAGAACATTTAGCTAATGTTTGTCAAAGATGGAGCTCTTCAGGAGATGTATGAGCATCTCTGTAAATGTCTAAGATGAGTCGTACTAGTGTGTGTGTGTGTGTGTGTGTGTGTGTGTGTGTTGAGGGGGCTGCTGCCCTTCAATATGGAGCTGGACAGTCTGTCTGCCCTTTACCTTCTTTGAGACAATCCTGCTGAGGACATCTTGCAGAAAACTCCATACATTACTTCCAAATATGAAACAAAATTTCAAATATGAAAAATTCTTATTGTTTCTACATAAGATGCTGAGCTTTTGATTCTAGACTACTGCCTTTGTATGCTTAAAAATTATTCCCAAGTAGCTAAATTTGCTTATTTTTTTAAACTTTTCATTTAGTTTTATCCTTTAAATCCTTTCCTTTCTGTCATCATTTATCATGTCTCCTCTGCCTTTTTATTCCAATTAAATTTTCATTGTTTTGTTTTTTTCATTAGCTTTGACACTTTATTTATGTTCTGGTTATATAATTGCCCTTTATTAACATTTATATATTTTTAATGAACCTACATATTAGTCATGTGGTTGATTTCTTACTTTTTTAAGACTGTGGAAATCTATGTCACCTACTTTTTAATATGAGGCATTTTGGTAAATGTTAAAGTATTATCAGTTGATAAAACTCTTTATCGTACTTTCCTTTTTTTGCTAATAGCAAAATCTCCCTTTTTCCTTTTATGAACTTTCCTTTCCTCTCATTACCCTGGTAATGTGGCCTTGACACATGACCTCACCACCTTTAGCACATAACCTCACCTCCTTCAGCAAGGGAATAGAGAGAGACATAGCCCAGGAGGCCAATAAGGGCATCCTACTTACTGGTCACAAAGATTTATATGAGGATGGTTTGTGACTCACAAAAGGCCAATCTTCACTGATAGAGACCCTGACAGAAGGCTTTATTTGTGGTCATCTTTACTGAGGAATAGTAAATGATTAATCTGGAGGTGTTAGGAATTCTCTGCCACCCTAGAGATAAAATTATATCTCTTTTCTTCCTCTTTCTTTTGAAGTGAGATCTTACTGTGTGACCCAGGCTGGAGACAGTGGCACCAACATAGTTCACTATAGCCTTGACTCCTGGGTTTAAGTAATCTGCCTGCCTCAGCCTCCCAAGTAGCTACAACTATGAGTGTGTACCACTATGCCTAGCTATCAATAAAACTTGTTTTAGAGACAGAGATCTCACTATGTTGCCCACACTTAAACTACTGGCTTCAAGTGATCCTCCCACTTCAGCCTCCTAAACTGCTGAGATTATAGGCTTGATCCTTCACCTCTGTCTCTGTCTCTCTCTTTTTTGTTTTTAGCTTAAGTTTGAGTTGCATTCCATCATATAGTAGCAAAAAGGCTCCAAAGATAGTCATCTAATATCATAGATACCTTCTCATGTTAGTACTTACATCATTAAATGACTATAATATTTCATGGGGGGGCTAAGGCAGGAAGATCACTTGAGCCCATGAGGTGGAGGCTGCTGTGAACTATGATGGTGACACTATATTCCAGCCTGGGTGACAGAGTGAGAGCCCTGTGTCTAAAAAACCTTCAGTATACAAATATGTCATGATGTATTTTATAGAATCCTATTGAAAATTGTTTCTATTTTTTTGAAAATTATAAATAATGCTGTAATAAACATATGTATGTGTGTACACACATGCCTATGTATGTTAATACATCTACACAGTCATTTTGCTGAGTCAGTGGATATGTGCATTTGAATTTAATTATTTAAATTGTATGCTTTTATTATGTATAACAGTATTTTTCAACCTTTTTTTAATCTCATGGCACACTTCACCTTTTGTTAAACTTTCGTGGCACATTTAAATTGTGTTGATCAAAGTAAAAAAGAGCATATACTTACTATGCTTTGAATTTCTTTTGAAAATAATTCACTTAATTATCTTTAAAATTTTTCACAGTACGCAAGTTGAAAATCACTGGTATAACATGACATTTTGAAACATATATACAGTTTGGAATGGTTAAATCTAGGTTATTAACAAATACATAACCTCATATACAGTGTGTCCAAAAATGCCACCATATGTAGGGAAAATGAGAAATATTTTATAAAATGTAAATATTCTATAAGACTTTTTAATTAATATTTTGTAAGTAAAGGTACATTTAGCTATTTCCCATTTCCCCCATGGTGGTAACAGCACATAACATCCACTCTCTGTGTATATATTATATTCAGGGGTCCTCAAACTTTTTAAACAAGGGGCCAGTTCACTGTCCCTCAGACCATTGGAGGGCCGGACTATAGTTTAAAAAAAAAACAACTATGAACAAATTCCTATGCACACTGCACATCTCTTATTTTGAAGTAAAAAAACAAAATGGGAACAAACACAATCACACCGCCTCATGTGGCCCATGGGCCACAGTTTGAGGACCCCTGCTATGTCATCATTAACTTACTTACTTTGCTATATAATAGCTCTTCTGAAATTTATTCCTTCTATCTAACTGTAATTACTTATCTTTTGACTAACATCTCCCCATCCCCCACAACTACCCTAGCCTCTGGTAACCACCATTTTGTTTTTTACTTTTGCATAATCAGCATTTTAAGATTCCATATATGAGTGAGATATGCAGTATGTGCATTTGAGTTTTGATGAATCTGGAAAAATATATCCTATTCCTTCAACTTTTGCCAATTAACATTAAGAGCAATAGTACATGAAAGTGCTTTCTTTTTTAAATATTATCAAACATTTTGATTACTTTCCTTTGGGAAGAGACAAATATCTCATTTTTACTTTCTGTCATTTTACATTTATCTCATTTTTACTTATCTTTAATTATGAATAGAACTAAACAATTTACTTATGAAATTTAAATTATTAACCAATAGATAATTCATTTATATGGTATTTTTATGTGGTTGTATTTGCCTAGCAGTTAAGTTTTCGGTGCTAGTAGAGTAAACCAATTGCTCCTTTGTCTAGTGGCTTCTTTTCTTACCTAAAAGTTACAATGGTGTTCATGGATCATTTGTAGAGAGAATAAAGGCAATTAGCACTCATGAAATCTAAATGAACCTCTTCAATAGTTTTCAAATTTGTCCTCAACTTCTATCAGAGCTACTAAGAAGGTAAAACCTTGATTATTATGAATTAAAAATTTTATTCATTCTATTTCTGTTGTGGTGGTGAAGTAAGTAGGTAATGTCAAGAGTCAATTCAGCTTATTAGCAATGTTAACTTACAAAGAAAAAAAGTAAATAAGGAAATGGAAGACATAATATAGCTGGATAATGTGCAAGTCATGAGCAATCACTGAAATATTAGAAATGTCTCAAATTTAGCTACAATTACATTCAGATATGGACATCATGGATCAAGAGCTGAAATAAAATAAAATATGAAAGCCTTACTAGTTTCTTAGTAAGATGAATGGAACTTTCCCTAAAAGCAAAACCAACAAATATAGCTATTTTTTTTTTCACATTTACGAAAGCAATTCTCTTACCTGAAAGTTTTCTTTGATCCTTTCAGGATTAGAGCTTTTGGGAATGACAACCACCCCTCGCTGGATGTTGAAACGCAGAACAACTTGAGCTGCTGTCTTATTGTACTTTCCCCCCAGTGAATTTAGAAGTTTATCCTTTAGCAAAGGTGGAACAGACATGTTCACCCTTTAAAATAAAAATCAAAACATGCATCATATTTAGCCTGAAGGATGAGAATCAAGGGTTAATCAGTCACCCAACTCCTCTGTCTCCCCATTCAGCTGGTCTCCTACCAGGATGCCTGAGGTCACCTATAGCCAGTTTCTCTGAGTGCAGAGAATTCATTGAATGAAGAGTGTCTCAGTGTCTCAAGAGAGTAAGGGAAGATGAAGGAGCTGCCTCCTTCAGAGAGTAAATAACATTCTTTTGGAAGAGTCTTGCAGAGAGAACTGGGTAGGAGGTAGGTATAAAGGGAAAAGCAGGAAAACTGAAGTGGGAGAAACAGAGGCACAACTCTTAGAATCATCTTAGTGTAGAAAGATTTCTGCTTAAATCTGCGGAACACATCACCATCAGAAATGTATCACATGGAATACAAAATTCAAAAGGTTCAAAAATTTTGAAACATGAGGAGGAAGGAGGACATAGTATATGGCACTCCTCTTGTGGGCAGGACACAATTACAAGAGGGACTTTACCTAACAAATGCAATCAGTGTAACATAATTCTTTGCACCCTCAATGAATTCTAAACAATAAAAAAAATTATAATATATAAAAAAATAAAGCTCAGAAACCATAAAAAAATTTTTTTTGAAACATGGCCATTGAAATGCCTTTGTCAAAAAGTAAACTAATTTTTTTTTTTTTATGTTTTAGAGGCAAGATTTCACTGTATTGTCCAGGCTTGTCTTGAACCCCTAACCTCAAGCTTTCAAGTGATCTTCCTGCCTTGGCCTCTCAAAGCACTGGCATTACAGGTGCGAGCCACCCCATCTGACCTAAATTAACATTTATTGATTATTTCCTTTATGTTAGGCACTGATAAGTAATTTCATACATACCATGTAATTGATTTTTACAATACTTTGGAGAGCTCTAGTTCACATACATGAATGAATAGTGACTTAAAGAGGTTAAGTTACTTTCCTAATATCACATGGCCAAAAAAAGTCATTCTAATCAAATACAGTTATTTATATTAGCCTCATACTCTATACAAAAGGAAATACTTTCTGAAGAGAGGTACTCACCAGTTTGGATCCCTACACGTCCCCAAAGGGCTATATGCAACAATAACAATGTCATGTTGTTGGCAAAATTTCAAGAGTTTTGACTGGGTGAAATATGGGTGGCACTCGACCTGTGTGGTTACATTGGAGAATAGAGCACAAAATTAAGGCTGTGTAGTTGAATATAATTTTATATACTTAAAAAGTTCTTTAATAATCTTCTCTATACTGTATATTACATTTTGTTTCCTTGCCTTTTCTCTTCATATATTGTTCACTATTCTTACTCCAAAATGATTCCAGAACATCTTTTGCTAAGATTTCACATAATATAAATGTCTTATAATAATTTATTTAATCATTCCCCTAATTTTTTTATACCGTGTTGTTTCATTTTTTTCCCCATTTTTTAAGGCTCTTAATGCATATTGTCAAATTGCTTTCCAATAAGGCTGATCCAACTGATACTCATTAGCACTTCATCACTTGACATGGAGCATTATATTTACAAATAAGAAAAAAACTTTGCCAGTTTATGTGCAACAAAAATCATACTTAAATTTAAGTTCCTCTAATTAATAGTGAATTGAAAATTTTTCATGTTTACCAATTTGCAATTTGTCTTTTGCGAATTTCTGTTCATTTTTTCTGTTGAGCCATAGGGCTTTTTTTCCTTATTGGTTTTTTTTCATTCACTTTTACTTCATAAGGATATAAGTCTTTTAAAATTAGATTTAAAAAATATTATTACCTATTTGTTTGCTCTTTAATTTTTCCCTGGTATTTTTAGAGTTTAGCTTTTTTTTTTTAGAGACAGAGTGTCACTTTATCACCCTCGGTAAAGTGCTGTGGCATCACAGCTCACAGCAACCTCCAACTCCAGGGTTCAGGTGATTCTCTTGCCCAAGTAGCTGGGATTGCAGGTGCCCACCACAATGCCTGGCTATTTTTTTGTTGCAGTTTGGCCAGGGCTGGGTTCTAACCCGCCACCCTCGGCATATGGGGCCAGCGCCCTACCCACTGAGCCACAGGCGCCACCCAGAGTTTAGCATTTTTATACTATTAAATTTACCAACTTTTCTTTATATTTTTTTCATGGCTTTCTTTTCTATCAATAGCTCCAGAAAATTAAAATTCTTTTGTTGTATTTACAAACGATTTCCTTTCTTTTACATCTGATGAAAGAGACATTAACATTGCAGTATAATATGAGGCAGAGATCTATGTTTGTTTCCATTGACACTATTCTTATAGAACTAAGAACTATTCTTAAGAACTAAGTGTTTTATCACACTATTTACTGAAAAATTTATCTCTTTGCCATTAGCTTGTGATACTTTATTCTATATTATCTTTTTTATTCAACTTGGGCCCATTTTAAGATACTTGTTATTCTCCAATTATTGGTATGTTGATTCTTTACATTATTTTTAGACTTTATACCATGTCTCAATATCTAGCAGATCTTGTCCTGCTCATCATTTTTCTTCTTCTTCAAAAAATTTTGGTTACTTTGAACTTTCAAATATTTTTTCTAAAGTAACATAAATTAGGAGAAGTCAAAAGACTTGCCCAGGGCAAGGATTTCTTGAGTAACACCAAGGCAACCAAAGTAAACTGGATAAATGAGATCACCTCAAACTAAAAAGCTTCTGCATAGCACAGGAAACAATCAGTAAAGTTTCTCCCAATACACAGAATGGGAGAAAATATTTGCAAACTGCCCATCTGACAAAGGATTAATAACTAGATCTTATAAGCAACTCCAAAAGCTGGATAGGAAAAAAAAAATGGGCAAAGGTTGAAACTTAGTAAATGTAGAATGTAAATGTCTTAACATAATAACTAAGAAAATGCCAGGAAGGCTATGTTAACCAGTGTGATGAAAATGTGTCAAACGGCCTATAAAACCAGTGTATGGTGCCCCATGATCGCATTAATGTACACAGCTATGATTTAATAAAAAAAAAATTGAAAAATAAAAACATCAATAAAAATAGGGTTATCTAAAAAAAATGGGCAAAGGATCTGAATGGATGTTTCTCAAAAGGAGACATGAGAATGATCTTATGAAAAAAATACTCAACATCATTAGTCATCAGAGAAATGCAAATCAAAACTACAGTGAGATATTATTTCCCTCCAGTTAAAATGGCTTTTATCAAAAAGACAGTCAACATGCATGCTAGTAAGGATGTGGAGAAAGGGGAACCTTAGTACACTGCTAGTGGGAATGTAAATTAGTAGAAAATTGTTACAGAGTTTTCTCAAAAAACTATATGTAAACCTACCATATGATTCAGCAGTCCTGCTGCTGGGTGTGTGTCCAAAGGACGGGAATTCAGTATATTGAAAAGATATCTGCACTCCCATGACAATTGCAGCACTAATCAAAATAGCCACGATATGGAATCAACTTAAGTGTCCATCAATGGATAAAGTAATTGTGGTACATACACACAATGAAATATTGTATAGTCACACCAAAGAATGAAATCTTGCCATTTGCAACAACCTGGATGGAACTGAAGAACATTACGTTAAGTGAAATAAGCCAGGCATAGAAGGACAAGTAGCTAAATATTAAACAAAGTTGATCTCATGGAAACAGAGAATAGAATGACAGTTGCCAGAGGCTGGCAAGGGTAGTGGGGAGGATAAAGTGGGCATGATTAATTGGTGCAAAAATATAGTTAGATAGAATGAACAGTGTTTGTTAGCACAACTAAGTGACTATAATCGACTGTAAGTTAGGATATACTTTAAAATAGCTAAAAGAATGGGATGGGAATGTTCCTATCACAAAGAAATGATAAATGTCTGAGGTGATGGATACCCTAATTACCTGATTTGATTAATTCACATTGCTTGTCTGTATCAAAACATCACCTATAGCCTATAAAGATATATAACAATTATATGTGCATAATAATTAAAAATAAAAAATAAAGACTCGCCCAGGGTCCTATGATGAGATTTGTGTGGAGTAACCACAAGACTTCCTGACTCCTAGTTTAGGCTTCTTTTTATAAATAAATACTACATGAGACACCCCTAAAATCCCCTAGAGAGCCTGGTCAGCTGTACCTGGTTGCTGACTGGCTTATATTTGAGTCCTGGCTTGTTCAGGATGAGCTCCAGCTGCCTGCGGTTGAAGTTGGATACCCCAAGGGATTTCACCAAGCCAGCATCTTTGCAAGCTTCCAAAGCCTGTAGAGTAAATGCAAACAGGTCAGGAAAGAAGCCTCCCAAGAAGTAAAAATAAATGCTTACCTGGATAGACTTGGAAAGCATCCTCCTAAGTATCACACGAATGGATAAGCAAGTATCTAATGTGCTCAATACTATTGTGAAACCAAATAGATCAGTGGTTCTTAACCTTCCTAATGCCACAACCCTTTAATACAGTTCCTGAGGGTTGCGAACAGGAGCCCACAGGTTGAGAACTGCTGAAATAGATGAACAATACGTGCTCTCATGAGAGAAAAACAGAACTACATCCAAATAGGGGGAGCGGAAGGGGGGAGCGGGAGTAGGGAGAGGGTTTGGTGTGCTACCATCTAACAGGCACAATGTAGGGGTACATGGCATACCTCCTGGCTGAAGGGCTCAACTACAACTTGGATTCTACGTAATAAATGCAAACAATGTAACTTAATTGTAGCCTTATATCAATCTGAAATAAAATTAAAAAAGAATAAAAAGGATGACTGTTAATTCTTTAAAAAGGAAATGTTAATAAGCATTCCTATGAAGGAAAAAAATGTGGGGAGGGATGGGTAGGTGGGAAGAAGCAGTCATTCTATGATGGAATGAGTTTGGGAAATATTATATCCCATATCTTCCCCTTGTATATTCATAGCGTATGCCAGCACATTAATAACGATCCTTTCTTTTTAAATTTGTTGATTTTTTTTGTGGCATAGTACCTGAGCAACTTTTATAAATGTTTTGGTGTATGTGAAAAATATGTATTCTTCTATTTTTAGATTCAAAACTCTCTCTTCTCTCATCCATATAGATATCCACAAATAAATTTCTAAGACACCCATATGGATTTTTTAAATCCTCTCCTTTAACTAATTGTCTTTTGAGTGATTTCCAAGAAATGATAGGTTTTCTATAAGATAAAGGAGCTGAGGTTCTGAAGTCCCCAGGACTGATTTCCTGATAGCAAATATTAACACCCCCAACTTGCCACAAGGCACATGGCCCCTCCTTAAAAAGGCCCTGATCTCCCTAAGCCTGGAAGACTGATAAGGAAGAGTCTCTTGGTTTCTCCCCCACAAGCCCACAAGACATCTTTTGTATTAAAAAAGTCATTTCTTCCTTGGCAGTCCTCATTGTCTCAATAATTGGATCTTTGTGCTAAGAGCAATTGGACCTAGGCCAACCACCCTGCAGTTTCAGTAACAATATTATATATAAAATTAGGTCTAACTTTTCTTGGATTCTCAGAAATTAAAAAAAGTATGTCAGAAACATTCCACTATAATGGTGAATCTATCAGTGTCTTCCTGCATTTGCTTTATATATCTTGAAGATACCTTACTTGGTGTACATATGTTTAAAATTAGTATTACCTTTTTGGTGAATTTTTGTTTATTTCTTTTTTAGAGATGGAATCTTTTGTTCTGTTGCCTGAGCTGGAGCAAAGTGGGTCTATCATAGTTCACTGAAACCTCGACCTCCTGGGCCCAAGTTATCTGCCCTCTTCACTCTTCTAAGCAGCTAAGACTACAGACATGTGCCACGACACCTGGGTAATTTTTGTTGTTGTTGTTTGTAGCAATGGTGTTTCACTATGTTGTTTAAGCTAATCAAACGTCTGACCTCAAGTAATCCCCTTGCCTCAGTCTCCCCAGGTACTTTTCTATCCCTAATAATACATTTGATTTTTAAGCCTATGTTATCTGATATTGTGAAAGAAAAATAAAATTTCAGGACCCCCCCAAACTCATTGTGTCAAAGGGAGAACTAAGTCTGGGAACTGAGTGATGTAGCACTGCCATCCTCTGCCCAAACCAGTAGCTGTGACTTCACCATTCTTTGTCCTAACTATTTGTAAGCAAAGTTCCCACAACAACAAAGATCTTTTGCCTCTCCGCATCACTTTCCTCACAGATTGCTTACAGGAACATGGCCTCTTAGCCCTGTTACGACCATGGCTCTTGGCCCCCTAAAAGTTTTCTGAAAAATTATTAACATGAGGCAGACTGATTAATTGGAGAAAAAAGCACATTTTGTTCGACACATATTCACAGGTGTCTGCAGAATGAATGCTCGACTCCTCAAATAGGTATAGAGGTTTTCTTTCAAAGAATGTGGCTTGGACTGTGACCAAATAGGTTTTTGGTACCAGGACAGGTTATGGCTAGAAGAAAAGAAGGCTGGCTGGCAAGGATGGTCTTGTTAAGCAGACAAAGCCTCCTCAGTGGTAATAGTTCTCAGAGAGAATAGATGGTAAATGTTTCTTTTCAGACCTTTAAAGGTGTTGGATTCTCTATTAATCACAGATACAAATTTCCCTCCACAAAAGACAGCTTTGTAACATTATTTCTGTCTGCTGAACTTGTGACAGCCATCTCAAAATATAGTAGAACCACCAAATTGACCACCAAGGGACTGTAACAAACTAGTCAACATATGGAGGTGGTCAACATAAGGAACTAGGCCTACTATACTGATGCACATGTGGTGCATGTCCAATCTATGAAAATTAGATCAATTTAAGGAGGTGGTCAATGTAAGGAGGTGATCAACTATGGAGGTTCTACTGTAAGTCAAAGACATATTTTGGGGTAAAATATTTCTGATTTTCTATAGCCTTAAATCTTTCAGGATATACATCCCTCTATATAACAAGGGCATGCCAACTATATAACCTTAAGAGTGCAGCCTAAATAAATTCTGGAACCTGAGTTCTGTTAACCTACTCTGCTGATAAGATTACACTGATAAGATTACAAGGTTATCTCCACAGCTGCAGACCAAGGAAGAGATAACATCACTCACTTCTCTCCCTATCTGAGAAGATGGCACAATTGACTTTTGTCTGCTCCTTTTTTTTCAATGTTCACTTATCTTATTATGTAAAAATGTAGATCTACTGAGCCCTAACTACTTTTTCATACGAATATAACCATTATCGTCACTGCTGCACTGACAGCATCATTCTTTTTTTGTTTGTTTGTTTGTTTTTTGAGACAGAGTCTTACTATGTCACCCTCAGTAGAGTGCTATGGCATCACAGCTCACAGCAACCTCAAACTCTTGGGCTTAAGTGATTCTCTTATCTCAGCCTCCCAACAGCATCATTATTAATGGCTAAGGGCATTGCTAACTAATGCTAAGAAGCCCTTTACTACTGGTTAAGAGTAGATCTTTATTGCTGTGAACTTTAAGGAGAGGCTGCAGTTCAAAAGGTGGCATCTGCTCTTCTTTTGGCTAGCACCAGAACTAGATGAATTGATGAAATAGCAGAGATACTGAGACACAGTTGTTAGAGAGGATTAATGAGTCACCAGGTTGATGAGTCTACTGATGTTGACAATCAGGCAACAATGCTTGGTTTAGTGTGGTCTTTTTCAGGAGAATGTGCATGAGGATATGCTCTGTGTACTTTTGTTTCTGACCACCATCACAGCTACAGAAGTATTCGAGCCTATGAATGACACATATCAGGAAACCTGAATTGGTCATTTTGCATCAGTATGCATGTATGCAGTGATGGCTGTCCTGACTGGATGGCTTCCTGGCTTCACTACTCAGATCAAGGAGGTCACTTCTGAATGTGGGTCTACACACCGTGTCATCCATAGAGAAATGGTGGCTAGCCAAAAAATGTCATCCAAACTAAGTAATATTTTGCAGGATATAATTAAAATTATCAAACATATTAAGAACATGCCCCTAACTCTCAGGGGCATGTGAGCTGTTTGCGCAGCTCTGTGAAGAGATGGATGCAAGGCACATGCATCTTCTTTTATACACAGAACTGAGATGGCTTTCTCAAGACAGATCACTGGCCAGAGTTTTTGAGTTAAAAGAGCTGCTCCACAGATTTCTTTTAGAAAAACCGTCACCACTGGCAGTACATTTAAATGACACAGAATGGGTTACAAAACTTGCTTACATGTGTGACATATTCAATCCGCTTAACAAACTCAATCTGTCACTTCAGGGGAGAATGACAACTGTGTTGTAGTCAGTAGATAACTGGCTGTATTCAAAGACAAACTAGAATTATGGGTATGTCATGTGAACATTGGAATTATTGACATGTCTCAAACATTAGCAGAGATTTTGAAAGAGACTGAGCCAGGGCCTTCTTTCTCCCAGCTGGGGCATGATCATCTATCGCAGCTTTCAAAAGAGCTTAAACATATTACTTTCCAACCACAAAAAGACCCCTGAATGGGAAGGAATAGATCCTCAACCCATCTGTGCATAAGCCAGGTGAATTGACTTTGTCAGTGCTAGAAGAGGATTAACTGCTTGAGATCGCAAATGACAACTTCAAATTAATGCATTTGAGACAACTTCAAATCTCCATACATTCTGGATTAAAGTCAAGGTAGAATATCCTGGGATTCTCACCAAAGCACTGAAAAGCCTGCCTCCATTTCCAATACAGATGTTTAAGACTTACCCCTTTGTCATTATAAAATAACCTTTTTTATCCCTGATAATACCATTTGCTCTAAGGTTCTTGTTAATATTAAAATAGCAACCTCAAATTTATTCTGATTAATGTTAGCCTAGTATATCTTTTTCTATCCTTTCATATTTTGAAAAAGCTTTTACTTTAAACCTGTTTGTGTCTTTTTATTTAAAATGAGTTTCTTGTATATGATATGTAGTGGGACTTGATGTTTATTCATTCTGACAAACTATACCTTTTAGTGGGAAGTGCTTAGACCATTTGCATGCACCATGATTTACCAATATCACTGAGTTTAAATCTCCCACATTGCCATTTGTTTTATATTTTTCCTACCTGTTTATTTTCCCTATTTTCTTCTTTTCCTGTTTCCTCTTGGATTGATTATTTTTATTATTCCATTTTGCCTCCTTTATTGGCTTGCTTGCTATCCTCTGGGAGTTTTAACATTTTCTCTTTATGTTTGGTATTATTTTTTGTTTGTTTGTCTGTGGTAAAGACAGGATCTCATTGTGTTTCCCAGGCTAGAGTATAGTGGTACTCACAAGTGTGATCATGGGGTGCTGCGGTCTTGAACTTCTGGCCTCAAGTGATCCTCCATCTCAGCCTCCCAAGTAGCTAAAATTATAGGTTCCTGCCACTACACCCAGACCATTCCTAAATATCACTAAAATGCAACTAGATGTGGTATTCTTACCTTTCCTGTTTTGTATTCCATGATTCATTTAATATCTTTGGTTTTTTTCTTTCAAATATTTCTTCTTGTCCTATTTTTTTCTTGCTTTTGTTCTAAGACCCCTATTGTATAGATCCTAGAAATTTTAATTTTATTACTTACATCTCTTATATTTTAATGTTAAAAAATCTTATTCTTTCCTTCTTCATATTGGGAGACTTCCTCATTATGATCTATTTGATATACCTGTACTTATGAATAGAAGTGCCTTTTCTGACTTTTATATTCTGCTACTTTGTTTATCCTGCTACTTTCCATTGAAAGTAAAGACTAGGTCTCTTCATGAATATGACAGGAATATCAAATCACAGTTTAAAAATAGAATTTTTTAAAATAAGAGGAGCAGGCAGCGTCCGTAGCTTAGTCGGCAAGGGCGCTGGCCACATACACCTAGGGTTGCGGGTTTGAACCCAGCCCAGGTCTGCTAGGCAAAAATTACAACTGCAACCAAAAAATAGCTGGGCTTTGTGGCAGGTGCCTGTAGTCCAGCTACTTGGGAGGCCGAGGCAAGACAATTGCGTAAGCTCAAGAGTTGGAGGTTGCTGTGAGCTGTGATGCCATGGCACTCTACCCAGGGTGACAGCTTGAGACTCTGTCTCAAAACAAAAATAAGTAAAAAATAAAATAAAATAGGAGTGCACTTGAACTTACCTCCCAAGTGGCACACAGATTTGTCTTATGATATAGCCATTTGCCATTCTCATCTTTAGGATATACTTCATCTCCTGGCTGCAAACAAGCACAAATGTAATTCATTTTATTTATATCTGGGAATTAAAATTACAGAATCTGAATTGTCAATATACCCATACATAGATGCTTCTTGACTCAGGATGAAGTTACATCCTGATAAACCAATTGCAAGTTGAAAATACTGTAAGTCAAAGACGCATTTAATACACTAAACCCACCAACCCGTGACAGGTCATTATTCTTGGGATCCCCTGGCTGATTGGGAGTCACAGCTTGCTGCCACTGCCCAGCGCTGTGGGAGAGTATCATACTGCATACTAGTAGCCTGGGAAAAGATCAACATTCAAAACTGAAGGTATGGTTTCTATTGAATTATTTTCATACCATTGCAATGTTGAAAATTAGTAAGTTGAACCAATGTGAGTCAGGGACAATCTGTACCTTGGTCCTGGAAAAGCAATTTAAGTTTACATATTTATATACTATATAATTATATAATAGGTATAATGCATTTTGTATGTGTAGTATATACACAGTCATGCATCACTTAGCAAAAGGATATATTCTGAGAAATGTGTTACTAGGCAATTTTGTCATTGTAACATAAAGAAAAATAAAAAAATCTCAGTACCCCCAAAAAGGTTATGCCAAAAGGAAGGTTAAGCAACACTTTCTGAATGACACTACTTTGTGTCAAAGCATTATGCATTAGGCAGACCCCCAAGGAAAGGCAAAAGGCCTCAGACATCTCAGTATGTCTGCCCCCACAAACCATTGAAAAATAAACTTTTTGCTGGCCTTGAAACTTCTCAAGATGCGTATACCCCCAGTGAACAAGGACATGCCCAGTTTAACTTTAGGTCTATAATCTAAGTCTAGATACTAAAACTAAAGCCTGTTCTACACGGATTGCATAGTGATAATGTCTGCCAATTATAAACTTTTCTTCCCAGGTACAGAACAAAGACAGGATAAGATCAATCATTCTTCCACTTACTCAGAGAAGTCTGCATAATTGATTCCTCCATTACTCTCTTTTTTGTCCCAAGGTTCATCTGATCTTATGTAAAATGTAAATTTACCAAGTAAAGTCTCACAAAAATATAACCATGTACCTTACTGCCTACCCATTCCTCTTCCTACACGCCTTTCCCCCTTGAACAAAATGTATGAATATTAAACTGGAAAATCTCTTAGAAAACAATAGCCTCAGATATGTGCCCTCAAGCTCTGGATTAATAAGCTTCAACTGATTGAGGACCTTGTTTGGGTCACTCATCCTATTAACAGTGCAAGTGCCATAAAGTGTACTTACACAAATCTGTATGGTAAAGTCGGTTGCTTCTATGCTACAAACCTGTACAACATGTTACTATACTGAATACTGCAGGCAATTGTGATGCAATGGTAAGTATTTGTGTATCTAGCAATATAGAAAAGACACAATTATTACTATTTAAAACTATGAGAAACTATTGCAAAAGCTAAGAGCTGATGGTGCTTTGGACTTGAGCTGTAGCAGTAGAGGTGAAAAGAGGGGAAAGGATGAGCACATGAACTAGGAGTAGAGCCAATACACCTTACTGTTGGCTTGGAAATGAAGTATGGTAATGAGGGATAGAGGGAATCAGAATACTCAAAGACTTTGAAAGAGCTTAAGAAATTTCTCCCCAAAATGTAACTCATTGGTATAAAAAGCATTTTGAATTACAGGCCCTTGGAAGGACTTACTTGTATCAACTGGAATAACCCATCAAAAATTAGAAATGACTTCCCTTTCCCACCCGTTATCTCAATATATTGCAGGAAAACCAACCAAGGATGTAACCAGACCTAGCCCAAATCATTCTAAACATAATACCTGCTTCTTACGTTAATTGATAAGTAAATATATTCCTCCCATTTGAAGGGGCTCATGAAATTTAACCCCAAAATATGACTCCTTGGTAGAAAGAATATTTTGAATTAAAGGTCATTCAAAATCAAAGAGTATTGGGGGGGGGGTCCTTCCCTCTATCTGCCTAAACTGGATTGACCATTAAAAGCTCAAAAAAGCAACTGACTTTATCTCAATATATTGCAGGAAAGGTCAAAGATGCAACCAGTCTTGGCCCGAATCATTTAAATAGAGTACCTGACTCAGGTTAATTTAATTTGCAAAGAGAACTATGTATATGTCAATCTCTTTCCCACATCCATTCATCCTCCAAGCAACATTTGTTGCTCCTAAACACTATTACCTGCACTCCTTACCTTCCCCTACCATCCAAAAGGACAGGTATAAATGTTTTTGAACTTCATTGAGACACTGAAAATCACTGTGTGATTTTCACAAAGCACATGGTGAATAAACCTCATTCTTTTTTTTTTTTTTTTTTTAATTGTTGGGGAATCATTGAGGGTAAAATAACCCAGGTTACACTGCTTGCATTTGCTGGGTGAAGTCACTCTATTAATAGTGTCCCACCCCCAAGAGGTGTGTCACACATTCTAACTCCTCATTCCCTCCCCTCCTTCCCTCTCTCTTCTTCCCCATTCCCAGTCCCCCCACCATGTACTAGCATCAATTGCCCTCATATGAGAATTTAGTACATTAGATTCTTGCTCCTCCATTCTTTTTTTTTTTTTTTTATTGTTGGGGATTCATTGAGGGTACAATAAGCCAGGTTACACTGATTGCATTTGTTAGGTAAAGTCCCTCTTACAATTGTGTCTTGCCCCCAAAAGGTATGGCAACAACAAGACCCCACCCTCTCTCTCCTTCTCTCTCTCTGCTCTTCCTTTCACCCACCCCTCCCTTCTTCTTTGTCTCTCTGCTCTCCCCTTCTCCTACCCCACAGTGTTATAAATTGTCATTAATTGTCCTCATATCAAAATTGAGTACATAGGATTTATGCTTCTCCATTCTTGTGATGCTTTACTAAGAATAATGTGTTCCACTTCCATACAGGTTAATACAAAGGATGTAAAGTCTCCACTTTTTAAAATTGGCTGAATAGTATTCCATGGTATACATATACCACAGCTTGTTAATCCATTCCTGGGTTGGTGGGCATTTAGTCTGTTTCCACATTTTGGCGATTGTAAATTGAGCTGCAATGAATAGTCTAGAGCAAGTGTCCTTATGGTAAAAGGATTTTTTTCCTTCTGGGTAGATGCCCGGTAATGGGATCACAGGATGAAATGGGAGTCTAACTTGAGTTCTTTGGGGTTTCTCCATACTTCCTTCCAAAAAGGTTGTACTAGTTTGCAGTCCCACCAGCAGTGTAAAAGTGTTTCCTTCTCTCCACATCCACGGCAACATCTGCAGTTTTGAAATTTTGTGATGTGGGCCATTCTTGTTGGAGTTAGATGGTATCACAGGTTGGTTTTGATTTGCATTTCTCTAATGATTAGGGATGATGAGCATATTTTCATATGTTTGTTATCCATTCATCTGTCTTCTTTAGGAGAAGGTTCTATTCATGTCTCTTGCCCATTGATATATGGGATTGTTGGCTTTTTTCATGTGGATTCATTTGAGTTCTCTATAGATCCTAGTTACCAAGCTTTTGTCTGATTCAAAATATGCAAATATCCTTTCCCATTGAGTAGGTTGTCTATTTGCTTTGGTTGTTGTCTCCTTGGCTGTACAGAAGCTTTTCAGTTTCATTAAGTCCCATTTGTTTATTTTTGCTGTTGCAATTGCCATGGCAGTCTTCTTCATGAAGTCTTTCCACAGGCCGATAACTTCCACTGTTATTCCTATGCTTTCTTTGAGCATTTTTATTGTTTCATGCTTTAAATTTAAATCCTTTATCCATCTTGAATCAATTTTTGTGAGTGGAGTAAAGTGTGGATCCAGTTTCAGTTTTTTACATGTGTATATCCAGTTCTCCCAGCACCATTTATTGAATAGGGATTCTTTCCCCCCATGTATGTTCTTGTTTGGTTTATCAAAGATTAGGTGGTTATAAAATGTTAGTTTCATTTCCTGTTTTTCTATTTGATTCCAAATGTCTATGTCTCTACTTTTTGTGCCAGTACCATGTTGTTTTGACCACTATGGCTTTGTAGTACAGCATAAAATCTGGTATGCTGATGCCCCTGGCTTTGTTTTTATTACTAAGAACTGCCTTAGCTATATGGGTTTTTTTCTGGTTCCATACAAAACGCAGAATCATTTTTTACAAGTCTTGAAAGTACCATTTGGTATTTGAGTAGGGATGGCATTGAATCGGTAGATTGCTTTGGAAAGTATAGACATTTTAACAATATTGATTCTTCCCAGCCTTTAGCATGGTATGCTCTTCCATTTGTTAATATCCTCTGCTATTTCCTTTCTTAGGGTTTCATAATTTTCTTTGTAGAGGTCCTTCACCTCTTTTGTTAGGTATATTCCTAGGTATTTCATTTTCTTTGAAGCTATGGTGAAGGGAGTTGTGTCCTTAATTAGCCTCTCATCTTGACTGTCATTGACATATACAAAGGCTACTGACTTGTGGACGTTGATTTTATATCCTGAGACATTACTATATTTTTTGGTGACTTCCAGGATTCTTGTGGTTGCATCTTTGGGATTTTCTAAATATAAGATCATATCGTCAGCAAAGAGGGAGAGTTTGACCTCCTCTGCTCCCATTTGGATGCCCTTTATTTCCTTGTCTTACCTACTTGTATTGGCTAGAACTTCCAGCACTATGTTGAATAGTAATGGTGACATAGGACAACCTTGTCTGGTTCTAGTTCTAAGTGGAAAAGCTTTCAGTTTAACTCCATTTAGTAAAATAATAGCTCTGGGTTTGTCATGGATAGCTTCAATCAGTTTCAGAAATGTGCCACCTATGCCTATACTCTAGTGTTCGAGGATGCTGTATTTTGTCAAGTGCTTTTTCTGCATCTATTGAGAGGATCATATATGGTCTTTGTTTTTGCTTCTGTTAATATGGTGGATAATGTTTGTGGACTTGCATATATTAAACCAGCCTTGCATCCCTGGGATGAAACTTACTTGATCATGATGTATCACTTTTTTGATGATAAGCTGTAATCTATTGGCTAGGATTTTGTTGAAAATTTTTGCATCTATATTCATGAGTGAAATTGGCCTGAAATTCTCCTTGTTAGTTGGGTCTTTTCCTGGTTTTGGTATCAAGGTGATGTTTGCTTCGTAGAACGTGTTGGGGAAGATTCCTTCCTCCTCAATTGTTTGGAATAATTTCTGCAGTACTAGAATAAGCTTTTCCTTGAAGGTTTGATAGAATTCTGGTGTGAAGCCTTCAGGAACAGGGCATTTTTTTGTTGGAAGCTTTTTTATTGTTTCTTTAATCTCAGTGCTTGAAATTGGTGTGCTCAAGAGCTCTATTTCTTCCTGGCTAAGTCTAGGGAGAGGGTGTGATTCCAAATATTGATCTATTGCCTTCATATTGTCAAATTTCTGGGCATAGAGTTTCTGGCAGCATTCAGAGATGATCTCTTGTATCTCGGTGGGATCAGTTGTTATTTCCCCTTTATCATTTCTGATAGAGGTTACTAGAGATTTTACTTTTCTATTTCTAGTTAGTCTGGCCAAAGGTTTGTCTATTTTATTTATTTTTTCAAAAACCCAACTCCTTGTTTCATTAATTTTCTGAATGATTCTTTTGTTTTCAATTTCATTGATCTCTGATTTGATTTTGGATATTTCTTTTCTTCTACTGGGTTTAGGCTTAGATTGTTCTTCTTTTTCCAATTCCATAAGATGGCTTTTAAGTTAGTTGATGTGCTCTCTTTCTGTTTTTCGAATGTAGGCATCTAAAGCAATAAATTTTCCTCTCAGAACTGCTTTTGCAGTATCCCATAGGTTTTGATAGCTTGTGTCTTCCTTGTTGTGCTCAAGGAAGTTAATGATTTCCTCTTTTATTTCTTCCTGGGCCAGCACCCAGACATCCTCTGAGAGTGGGAACGTCCCAGCCCTGGCATTGATTTAGCAACCTCAGAGACCAGAGGGTGACGCCCACAGTGGAGAGCATAGTACAGTGGCTCTCTTGTGGCTGCCTTGCTTCAGCCTTGATACCATCCTCCAGGATACTAGGAAGGTCCTCCCTGACCTAGAAGCTCAGCTCCAGAAGCCCCTAAGGAAAGCTCTCCTGAATAAGGAGCCTGGTCCTCACCCACCCTCACTCAACTGTCATTCAACAGAAGGTTGTTTAATTTCCATGGTTTTGTGTGGGGTGAACATTTTTGTTGGAGTTGAGTTCCATCTTTAGTGCCTTGTGGTCTGAGAAAATACAAGGTAAAGTTTCAATTCTTTTGATTCTGTTGAGGTTTGTTTTGTGTCCTAGGATATGATCAATTTTGGAGAATGTTCCATGGGGCGATGAGAAGAATTTATATTCTTTATCTTTGAGATGGAGTGTTTTATATGTGTCTATCAAGCACAGTTGTTCTAGGGTCTCATTTAAATCTCATATATCTTTGTTTAATTTCTGTTTAGAGGATCTGTCCAGCTCTGTAAGAGGAGTGTAAAGTCCCCTGTTATTATGGTGTCATATTGCTCAGAATGAGTAAGGTCTGTTTCAAGAATCTGGGAGCATTTAAGTTAGATGCATAAATATTTAGAATTGAAATGTCTTCTTCTTGTATTTTTCCCTTGACCAATGTGAAGTGACCATCTTTGTCTTTTTTGACTTTAGTTGCTTTAAATCCACATGTATCTGAAAATAAGATTGCAACTCCTCTTTTCTTCTGAATTCTGTTTGCCTGAAAAATTATCTTTTAACCCTTAACTCGGAGTTTTAATTTGTCTTTTGAAGCTGGGTGTGTTTCCTACAGACAGCAAATGGATGGCTTGTGTTTTTTAATTCAGTCAGCCAATCTATGTCTTTTCAGTGGGGAATTCAAGCTATTAACATTTATTGAGATAATTGATAAGTTTGGTAGTGTTCTATTCATTTCATTTTGTGAGAATCCATTGCTTAGTTTTATCTTTTGCATTATTGTGGAAGTTAAGTTCTGTCCTTTAATTTCTGAGTTCTTAATTTGCTGTTGATCCATTGTGATGGTCAGTGTGTAGAACAGGTTGAAGCATTTCCTGTAGAGCTGGTCTTGTGGCAAATTTCCTCAATGTTTGTATATCTGTAAATGATTTGATTTCTCTGCCAATTTTAAAGCTTAGCTTAGTAGGATATAGAATACTGGGCTGGAAATTGTTCTGTTTAAGTAGATTAAAGATAGATGACCATTGACTTCTGGCTTGAAAAGTTTCATTAGAGAAGTCTGCAGTCACCATGATCGATTTGCCCCTGTAGGTCAATTGGCACTTATTCCTGGCAGCATGAAGAATCTTTTCTTTTGTCTGGACTTTGGACAGGTTCATCACAATGTGTCTTGGAGAAGCTCTGTTAGAGTTGAGGCGACCTGGGGTCTGATATCCCTCTGAAAGGAGTATGTTAGAATCTTTGGTGATATTTGGGAAATTTTCATTTGTAATATTCTCTAGTATGGCTTCCATTCCCCTGGGTCATTCTTCTTCCCCTTCTGGAATACCTATAACTCATATGTTTGAACCCTTCAATAAAGTCCCATAATTCTGTCAGTGAATGTTCTGCTTTCTCTCTTCTTTTCTGCCTCTTAAACTATCTGAGTAATCTCAAGAGCTTTGTCCTCTACCTCTGAGATTCTTTCTTCTGCATGGTCTAATCTGTTGTTGATACTTTCTATTGCATCTTTAAGTTCCTTAATTGACTGCGTCAGTTCCTTCAGTTCTGCTATATACTTTCTATATTCTTCGTATCATTCATCTCTTATTTGATTCAGTTTTTATATTTCCTTTTGGTTATTTTCCAACTTATCAGCAGTTTTCTCCATTGTTTCCATCATTTACTTCATTATTTTCATCATCTGTATTCTAAATTCCCTTTCTATCATTTCTAACATTTCTTTATAGGTGGAATCCTCTGCAGTACTTCCTCATGGTCCCTTGGGTGGGGGGGGGTGCAGTGGTTGTTCTGGACTGTTTTTTTTGTGTTGCCAAGATATTTCTGCTGATTCTTCCTCATGAGTGTTTTCTTTTATCTGTTTCCTTGCCCTCATTTTCCTTTCACTTCCTCTTGCTCTTTAAGTTACTGTGCCTCTGGACTAGGGTTTTGTTGAGTCCTTTTGTACAGGACAGAAGGATGAGAAGACTGAAGAGCAATAAGGGAAAAAATAAAAAAGAAAAGCAAAATAATAATAATAATAATAAAGAAAAGAAAAAAGAGAAAGGAGAGGGGGTGAGTAAAAGGGAATATCAACAAAAAGAACAGAGGCACAGAAAGAGGAAGACAGGAGCAGTATAGGTATATAGTAGAGTACTTTGACCTAACCTTATAAACCCCCAACCTCTGGGGGTGCCAGGTTGGGTGGTCCCTTGAGGTCAGCAGCTCTTTGCTAGCCTGTTCAGACACAGTACCCCACCTCCATCAAGTAGAGAGGAAAGACAAAAATGCTATAAATCAAACCAAAACAAGCAAACAGAAAACTTTATGGGATAAAATTGGTGGAAAATTTGGGTGGTGCCTGTGGCTCAAAGGAGTAAAGCACTGGCCCCATATGCTACAGGTGGTGGGTTCAAACCCAGCTCTGGCCAAAATTGCAAAAAAAAAAAAAAAAAACGAAAATGGGGGGAGAAACCAAATAATAATAATAATTAGCAAAAATGAAGTTCTAATTGTTAAAGAAGGCAACAATGGAAAATTATATTTAAACTAGAAAAATGAAGAAAGAAAAGAAAGAGAAAAATAATGGGGAAAATCTAGAGGGAAAATGTTGAAATTAAAAACAAAAACAAAGCAGTATATATATCTTGCTGAATATTGTCTGGGCAACAGGTGATCTGGGGTATGAGATGTTAATCCCAATGCTGACATAGCTATATGAGATGGAGACTGGAGGCTTCTGCTGATTTCTTAAACCCTGCAGGGGGGAGAGAATAAATCTCTCTTCAGTTCACTTAAAAGGCACTTTAAACTGCTAACCTTGGCTAAGCAGAAGATTTGCCAGGAAAGCACTTGTCACTGGGATCACTTCAGAAGTGGCTGTCCACTTACCCAGTGTGCCCAAACCAGTCTCACACTATGCCCCTGAGGGCCAAGGCTGTAAGGCATCTCAGTCCCCACCTTTAGGCTGCTCAGTCACTAGATTACTCACCCAAGGTCTGCTACTTGATCCTTGCTCTGCAACCATGAGGGCAGAGCTTGCCAGGGGCTGTTCTCCCAGTTGGGCTCCATGAAGCCCATAACCGAACACTATTAGCTCCGTCTGGCTCAGCAGCTCAGTCTGGGGCCCTAGACAATGCTCAAAGTCCTCCACACTCTTGTCCAAGTTCTCCCTAGATAGTTCAACTGAGTGCCAAGTCCAAAGGAAAAAAAAAAAAAAACCCAAACAGCTCACAGGTAAAGCCTTTCCACTTTGCAATCTCACTGCTGCTATACTTACAGTTGTTGGCGGGATTAGGCTGAACGAACACATGCAACCACTTGCCAGTTCTCCACTGCTTTTGTCCTCTTCATAGGGTCCAAAAGTCTTTTGCTGACTCCCTGTGTCCCCAAAGGGGTGTTTCTGGGCAGATCTCACTAGCCAGAGATGCATGGAGTCTTTTCTCCTCAGTCTCACTGTGTCCAGTTGCAAGGAAGCTGTACTCAGCTGCCATCTTCTCAACTCCTTGCTCCTCCATTCTTGTGATGCTTTCCTAAGAAGAATGTATTTCAACTCCATCCAAATTAACACAAAAGATGCAAAGTCACCATCCTTTTTGGTGGCTGCATAGTATTCCATGGTATACATGTACCAAAGCTTGTTAATCCATTCCTGGGTTGGTGGGCATTTAGCTTGTTTCCACATTTCGGCAATTGTAAATCGAACTGCAGTAAACAGTCTAGTGCAAATGTCCTTATGATAAAAGGATTTTTTTTCTTCTGGTTAGATGCCCAGTACTGGGATTGTAGGATCAAATGGGAGGTCTAATTTGAGTTCTTTGAGGATTCTCCATACTTCCTTCCAAAAGGATGTATTACTTTGCAGTCCTACCACCAGTATAAAAGCGTTCCCTTCTCTCCACAACCATACCAGCATCTGTAGCTTTGAGATTTTGTGATGTGGGCCATTCTCACTGGGGTTAGATGATATCTCAGGGTGGTTTTGATTTGCATTTCTTTCTTTTTTTTTTTGTAGAGACAGAGTCTCACTTTATGGCCCTCGGTAGAGTGCCATGGCCTCACACAGCTCACAGCAACCTCCAACTCTTGGGCTTAAGTGATTCTCTTGCCTCAGCCTCCCGAGCAGCTGGGACTACAGGCGCCCGCCACAACGCCCGGCTAATTGATTTGCATTTCTCTGATAGTTAGGGATGATGAGCATTTTTTCATATGTTTGTTAGCCATTTTTCATATGTTTGTCTAGTCTTCTTTGGAGAAGATTCTATTCATCTCATTTGCCCATTGATATAAGGGGTTGTAGGCTTTTGTCATTGTTGTTTAATTTGAATTGTCTGTAGATACTAGTTATCAAGCTTTTGTCTGACTCATAATATACAGATATCTTTTCCAATTCTGCTGGTTGTCTATTTGCTTTGGTTGTTGTCTCCTTAAACGTACAGAAGATATTCAGTTTAATTAAGTCCCATTAGTTTATTTTTGTTGTTCTTGCAATTGCCTCAATTGTTTGGAGTCTTCTTCATAAATTTTTTTCCCCAGGCTATATCTTCAAATATTTTCCCCACAATTTCTTTGAGGATTTTTATTGATTCATGCCTTAAATTTAGATCTTCTATCCATTTTGAATCAATTTTGGTGAGTGGAAAAATGTTTGGGTCCAGTTTTAATCTTTTATATGTGGTTATCAAGTTCTCTCAGCATCATTTATTGAATAGAGATTCTTTCCTCCAGTGAATATTCTTGTTTGGTTTATCAAAGATCAGGTGACTGTAATATTTTAGTTTCATCTCATGGTTTTCTATTTGAATCCAGATGTCTATGTCTCTATTTTTGTGCCAATACCATGCTATTTTGATCATTATGGCCTTGTAGTACAGCCTAAAGTCTGGTAGGCTAAAGCCCCGGGCATTGTTTTCATTACTAAGAATTGCCTTAGGTATACGTTTTTTTTTTTTTTTTTTTGTCCTGGTTCCATACAGATTTAAGAATTGTTTTTTCCAAATCTTGAAAGTATGATGTTGGTATTTTTTTGTTTGTTTGAGACAGAGCCTCAAAAGCTGTCACCCTGGGTAGAATGCCATGGCATCACAGCACACAGAAACCTCCAACTCCTGGGCTTAAGCAATTGTCTTGCATCAGCCTCCCAAGTAGCTGGGACTACAGGCACTCACCATGATGGCCGGCTATTTTTTGGTTGTAGTTGTCATTGTTGTTTGGCAAGCCTGGCTGGATTTGAACCTGCTAGCTCTGGTGCATATGACTGGTGCCTTAGCTGCTTGAGCTACAGGTGCTGAGCCAATGTTGGTATATTTATTTTTTATTTATTATTTTTGAGACAGAGTCTCACTATGTCATCCTTGGTAGAGTGCCATGGCTTCACAGCTCAGAGCAACCTCAAACTCTTGGGCTTAAGCAATTCTCTTGCCTCAGCCTCCCAAGAAGCTGGGACTACAGGAACCCACCACAATGCCTGGCTAATGATGTTGATATTTTAGTGGGGATTGCATTGAATGTTCAGATTGCTTTGGGAAGTATATACATTTTAACAATGTTGATTCTTCCTAGCCATGAGCATGGTATGTTCTTCCTTTTGTTAATATGTTCTGCTATTTCTATTCTTAGGGTTTCATAGTTTTCTTTATAGAGATCCTTCACCTCTTTTGTTAGATATATGCCTAGGTATTTCATTTTGAAGCTACTGAGAAGAGAATTGTGTCCTTGATGAGCTTCTCATCTTAGCTGTTATTGACATATACAAAGGCTACTGATTTGTGGACATTAATTTTATATCTTGAGACATTACTGTATTTCTTGATCACTTCCATAAGTCTTGTGGTTGAGTCTGTGGGGTTCTCTAAGTATAAGATCATATTGTCAGCAAAGATGGAGAGTTTAACTTCCTCTGCCCCCAATGGATACCCTTTATTACCTTCCTCTGCCTTGAGAGGATCATATGGTCTTTATTTTTGCTTCTGTTGATATGGTGGATTACGTTTATGGATTAGTGTATGTTAAACTAGCCTTGCATCCCTGGGATGAAATCTACTTGATCATGATGTAGGATTTTTTTAATGATAAGCTGTAATCTATTTTGGCTAGAATTTTGAGAATTTTTGCATCTATAAACAATTAGCGAAATTGGTCTGAAGTTCTCCTTTTTAGTTGGATCTTCTCCTGGTTTTGATATCAGGGTGATGTTTGCTTCATATAACTTGTTAGGGAAGATTCCTTCCTCCTCAATTTTTTGGAATAGTTTCTGTTGTATGGGTATAAGCTCTTCTTTGAAGATTTGATAGAATTCTGGTGGGAAGCCATCTGGCCAAGGGCATTTTTTTGTTGTGAGATTTTTTTTTTTTTATTGTTTCTTTGTTCTCGGTGCTTGAAATTTGTCTACTCAGGAGATCTATTTCTTCTTGGTTAAGTCTAGGGAGAGGATGCAATTGCAAGTATTGATCCATTTCCTCCACATAGTCAAATTTCTGGTCGTAGAGTTTCTTGTATTCAGAGATAATTTCATGTATCTTTGTGGCATCTGTTGTTATTTTCTCTTTATCAATTCTATTTGAGATTACTAGAGATTTTACTTTTCTGTTTCCTGTTAGTCTGGCCAAAGGTTTATCTATTTTATTCACTTTTTCAAAAAACCAACTTTTTGTTTTGTTAATTTTCTGAATGAATTTTTTTTTTGTTTTCAATTTCATTAATCTCTGATTTAATTTTGGCTATAACTTTTCTTCTGCTGGGTTTGGGTTAGATTGTTCTTCTTTCTCCAATTCCATAAGATGGTTTGTGAGTGCGCCGATGCACTCATTTTCTGTTTCTCCAATGTAGGCGTCTAACAGAAAAGATTTTCCTCTCGGGACTGCTTTTGCTGTATCCCACAGCTTTTGGTAACTTGTGTCTTCATTATTGTTATGTTTCAGGAGATTTTTCTCTTTTTTCTCTTCCTGAACTCAACTATCATTCAGCATAAAGTTGTTTAATTTCTAAGACTGCGTGTGCGTATGAACATTTTTGTTGGAGTTCAGTTTCACCTTTATAGCCATGTGGTCAGAGAAGAGACAAGATATGATTTCTATCTTTAATTTTGCTGAGTTTTGATTTGTATCCTAGTATCTGATCTGTTTTTGAGTATGTGCCATGAGCTGATGAGGAAAAAGTATATTCTTTTACTTTGGAATGGTGTGTTCTGTATATTTCTATTAATCCCATTAGTTCTACGGTCATGTTTAAGTCTTTTGTATCCTTGTTTAGTTTCTGTTTAGAAGATCTGTCCAGTTCTGTCAGAGGGGTGATGAAGTCATCGACTATTATGGTGTTATGGGATATCATATTGCTCAGATCCCTCAAAGTCTGCTTCATAAATCTGGGAGCACTTAAGTTAGGTGCATAAATATTTTAAATTGAGGTGTTTTCTTCTTGTATTGTTCCTTTGACTAGTATGAAGTGTCCATCTTTGTCTTTCTTAACCAAATTTGCTTTGAATCTGCTTGTATCTGAGAATATGATTGCAAACCCCCTCCTTTCTTCTGATTTCCATTTGCTTGAAATACTGTTTTCCATCCTCTAACCCCAAGTCTTGATTTGTCCTTCAGGGCTAGGTGTATCTCCTGGAGATAGCATATGGATGGCTTGTGTTTTTTAATCCAATGAGCCATCCTGTGCTTCTGCAGCAGGGAATCTAATCCATTGACATTTACTGAGTGTATCAATAAGTTTGGTGGAATTCTATTCGTCTTATTATGAGATAGTATATTGTGCAGTTTTATCCTTTGTGCCATTGTGAAAGCTAATCTGTGGCCTTTGGCATCTAGGTGTTTACTTTGGTGGTGATCCATTGTGGTGTTCAGTATTGAGAATCGGTCTAAGTATTTCCTGTAGAGCCAGTGTTGTTGTGGCAAATTTCCTCAGTGCTTGTAGAGCCACAAAAAAATCGATTTCTTCATTAATTTTGAAGCTAAGTTTAGCAGGATACAGGATTCTGGGTTGAAAATTATTTTGTTGAAGGATGTTAAAGGTGAATGGCCATGTTCTTCTGGCTTGGAAAGTTTAATTTGAAAAGTCTGCTGTCATCTTAATGGCTCTGCCCTTATAGGTCAATTAACACTCCTAGCTACTTGCAGAATTTTCTCCATCTTGACTTTGGACATTGTATTAGAATGTATCTTGGAGAGGCTCTGTTAGAGTTGAGATGACCTGGAGTTTGATATCCTTCTGAAAGGAGTGTGTTAGGATCTTTATAAAAACTTGGGAAGTTTTCATTTATGATCTTCTTCACCTTTAGAGATTCCTATTATCTCTATGTTTGAAAACTTCATGGAGTTTCATAGTTCTCTAAGCACCTGCCTGCTTTCTCTCTCTTCTTTTCTGATTCTGTAACTACCTACATTAACTTGAAGACTTTATTCTCTAACTCTGATGTTTTTTCTTCTCTATGGTCTAATCTATTTTGGATACTTTCTATTGCATCTTTACATTTCCTAATTGTCGCCTTCATTTTTTAAAGGTTGGCCATGTCCTTTCTATATTCTACATATTTTTCATCTGACTTTTGGTTGAGTCTTTATATTTTCTCATCCATTTTCTTTATTGTTTTAATCATTCTTATTTTAAATTCTCTTTCTGGCAGATCCATTAGTTTTTTATAGGATGAGTGTTCTGTGAAAGCTGTCTCATGGTCCCTCAGAGGAGTTGCTCTATTTTGGTTTATCATGATGCCTGATTTTTTCTGTTGGTTTCTCCTCATGAATTCTTTCTTCTTGTTCACTTCCTTGTGTGCCTTTTTCCTTCTCAGTTTCTCCTTTGCTTCAAGGTACCTTGTCTCAGAGTTTATGTAATGAATAGGCCTCTTGGTGTGAGGCCAAAATGAGGGGCAAGATAAGGAGCATGCAGGGAGAAACAAGGGGAAAAGAAAGAAAGAGTAAACAGGGAGGAAAGAGTAAAAGCCTAAGCAGATCCAGACTCTTCCTCTGCCAAAACTAGGATAGGATGGAAAAGAGCAAAACCAAAAAACACTAAGGAAAAATTAAGTAAGAATAAAAACAAAATATAAAAATTCTTCAGGGTGGTTTTGCCAATACTATCTTCCTAGGGCCAAAGGTAGAAAGATTTCTTATTCCCCTTGAGCCACATCACGTCTGTGGCCTATCTTCCAGACACCAGACAACAGCTGTGTCCCCCAACTCTCAGCAAACAAACGAACAAAAGTAAAAAGAAACAATGTTAAGATAAGAATAGATTAGGTGAATTTGCTTCCAAATTGGGCCATTGGAGAATAAAATTTCTCAAGGTCCCTCTGAAAGCAAGGTCCTTATCCCCTGCCCAACAAAGGTACATGGTTTGGTGGGGGTGAAGATTGGGTCCAAGGAGCACAATATCTGTGCCTTCCTGTCTTCTATTATTTCATTCCAGAGATCAATACAGAGGCCATTATGTTGAGGATAGGCAGGTGGGCAGAGCAAGGAGGCTCTGAACTAAGAGGCAGAAACTCATAGTCCAAGGGTAAGATATAAGCTATGTTATCCTATAAGGTTTCTAGTTTTAATTACTTATGGGGTTGGCTGAATGTAAATTAATTGAAAGCCTATTAAATCTTCTCTATTTTTTTCATCAGGTAAATTAAGGAATCAAGTCTTTAAGGAGTAGTCTTGCAGGTGAAACCACTACATGACTAACAAAAGCCTATGATTACCAAGGCAATTGCAAAGCTTCTCCTAACCCTTATCTCCAGGAAATAGGACACAGGAGGGCAATCTTTCCCAAAGTTTGTCTTGGATGAACACAATGGATTAAACAGTAAAGAAGAGAACAGGAGCAGAACAGAACAAACTACAACAGGGGCAGTCAGATTGGTTACCTAAAGGAACTTTCTGTAATGATAGAAAGTCCTGTTGTTTCTCCTCCCCTACCTCCCACCACTAATTTTGGCCTTGAAAATGGAATCCTTGTTGCAAGAAAGTCTTGTTCCTTCTCACCAGCAGAATGTGATTTACCTTATGAACCTGTGGTCAATTTTATTTCTCTGTCTCTTCATCCCTCAATGAAACTGTAAAGCAGTTAGTGCCCTTCACCTGTGTACACTGGGCATTTTGTTAAATTAGACTGAGAAAGTATAAGGAAATATTATTTGAATTAGTTTTAGAACAGTCTCTAAAAATCTGGTTATTCTTTGAGTTATCTCCTAGAGGGAGTAGAAGATATTCTGTTTGTAGCTAGTTTGCATTATATTGTACAGGGATATTTTATGACTGTGTGAGGGAGAAACAGGGTGTGTCTAGAAGCTGGAAAACTAAAATTTGGACTAAAGTCAGGGTATTACATGTTGGTTTGCAGGAGGGAGCTTAAACTCTAGTTATAAAAACTTAGTATAATAGAAACTACATTAAAATGAGAATCAAGGAACTCAGAATCCAGGCCTGACTCTGCTTTTTGGGCATTTGTCAGGCTAGGTCAGTATTCTCTGATCTGAGGTAATGAAACACAATGACATTCTGTGGTGTGAAGTCATGAACTAGCTTCACATGATTAGCTACTGGCTCAAGGTTGCCAGGGTGCACAGACCTAACCTTTAGGTGTCTGCACTCACCTTAAATGCCATGGGCATTTCAATGATGTAAAGATCCACATACTCCAGCTGGAGGACTCTGAGAGTTCTTTCCAAGGTTGGGCCCACCATCTCTGGTTCCAAATATGTAGCCCACAGCTGAAAAGACCAAAAGGGAAGAGTTAAGGGCAGCGCCTGTGGCTCAAAGGAGTAGGGCACCAGCCCCATATGCCAGACGTGGTGGGTTCAAACCCAGCCTCAGCCAAAAACTGCAAAAAAAAAAAAAAAAAAAAACAGGGTGGAGGGAGGGAAGAGTTAACTAAGGTTAACACTAGTTTTATTTTTTAATTTTTTTATTAATATTAAATCATAGCTGTGTACATTAATGCGATCATGGGGCACCATACATTGGTTTTATAAACAATTTGAAACATTTTCATCACACTGGTTTATATAGCCTTCCTGGCACTTTCTTAGTTATTGTGTTAAGACAATTATATTCTACATTTACTAAGTTTCACATGTACCCTTGTAAGATGCACCGCAGGTGTAATCCCACCTATCACCCTCCCTCTGCCCATCCTCCCCCCTCCCTCCCCTCCCTCTCCCCATTCCCCATATTCTTAGGTTATAACTGGGTTATAGCTTTCATATGAAAGCCAAAAATTAGTTTCATAGTAGGGCGAAGTACATTGGATACTTTCTCTTCCAATCTTGAGATACTTTACTAAGAAGAATATGCTCTAGCTCCATCCATGTAAACATGAATGAGGTAAAGTCTCCATCTTTCTTCAAGGCTGCATAATATTCCATGGTGTACATAGACTACAGTTTATTAATCCATTTGTGTATCAATGGGCACTTGGGCTTTTTCCATGACTTAGCAATTGTGAATTGGGCTGCAATAAACATTCTGGTGCAAATATCATTGTTGTAATGTGATTTTTGGTCTTCTGGGTATATACTTAGTAGAGGAATTACAGGATTGAATGGCAGGTTTGGATCTCTAAGTGTTTTAGATCTCTAAGTGTTCTCCAAACATCTTTCCAAAAGGCATGTATTAATTTGCATTCCCACCAGCAGTGTAGAAGTGTTCCCTTTTCTCCACATCCATGCCAACATCTCTGGTCTTGGGATTTTGTGATATGGGCTAATCTTACTGGAGTTAGACGGTATATCAAGGTAGTTTTGATTTACACTTCTCTGATGATTAAAGATGATGAGCATTTTTTCATATGTCTGTAGGCCATGCGCCTATCTTCTTCAGAGAAATTCCTCTTCCAGTCCCTTGCCCAGCCTGCGATGGGACCACTTGTTCTTCTCTTGCTTATACGTTTGAGTTCTCTGTGGATTCTGGTTATCAAACCTTTGTTGGAGACATAACCTGAAAATATCTTCTCCCATTCTGAGGGCTGTCTGCTTGCTTTACTTACTGTGTTCTTGGCTGTGCAGAAGTTTTTTTAGTTTGATAAGGTCCCAGTAGTGTATTTTTGAAGCTGCTTCAATTGCCTGGGGAGTCCTCTTCATAAAATACTAGCCCAGACCGATTTTTCAATGGTTTTCCATGCACATTCTTCTAGTATTTTTATAGTCTCATGTATTAGGTTTAAATCTTCAATCCAGTGAGAGTCAATCTTAGTTAATAGTGAAAGGTGTGGGTCCAGTTACAGTCTTCTACAGGTTGCCAGCCAGTTCACCCAGCACCTTTTTTTTTTTTTTTTTTGTAGAGACAGAGTTTCACTTTATGGCCCTTGGTAGAGTGCCATGGCATTACACAGCTCACAGCAACCTCCAACTCCTGGGCTTAAGTGATTCTCTTGCCTCAGCTTCCCGAGTAGTTGGGACTACAGGTGCCCGCCACAACACCCGGCTATTTTTTGGTTTGCTGTTCAGCCGGGGCCAGGTTTGAACCCGCCACCCTCGGTATATGGGCCTGGAGCCTTACTGACTGAGCCACAGGCGTCAACCAGCACCATTTGTTAAATAGGGAATCTTTTCCCCCCACTGAATGTTTTTAATTAGCTTGTCAAAGATCAGAGGCTGGATTCATCTCTTGGTTCTCTATTCTGTTCCAGACATCTACTTCTCCGTTTTTGTGCCAGTACCTTGCTGTTTTGATCACTATCAATTTATAGTATAGTCTGAGGTCTGGTAGCATAATTTCTCCTGCTTTGTTTCTATTTCTGAGTAACGTCTTGGCTATTCGAGGTTTTTTTTTTTATTCCATATAAAACTAAGTATTATTTTTTCAAGATCTTTATAGTATGACAGTGGGGCTTTAATAGGGATTGCATTAAAATTGTATATTGCTTTCGGTAGTATGGACTTTTTTTTTTTAACATCTAAATTTTTTCTTTTTTTTATTGTTGGGGATTCATTGAGGGTACAATAAGCCAGGTAACACTGATTGCAATTGTTAGGTAAAGTCCCTCTTGCAGTCATGTCTTGCCCCCATAAAGTGTGGCACACACCAAGCCCCAACCCCCTCCCTCCATCCCTCTTTCTGCTTCCCCCTCATAACCTTAATTGTCATTAATTGTCCTCATATCAAAATTGAGTACATAGGATTCATGCTTCTCCATTCTTGTGATGCTTTACTAAGAATAATGTCTTCCACGTCCATCCAGGTTAATACGAAGGATGTAAAGTCTCCATTTTTTTTTAATGGCTGAATAGGATTCCATGGTATACATATACCACAGCTTGTTAATCCATTCCTGGGTTGGTGGGCATTTAGTCTGTTTCCACATTTTGGCGATTGTAAATTGAGCTGCAATAAACAGTCTAGTACAAGTGTCCTTATCATCAAAGGATTTTTTTCCTTCTGGGTAGATGCCCAGTAATGGGATTGCAGGATCAAATGGGAGGTCTAGCTTGAGTGCTTTGAGGTTTCTCCATACTTCCTTCCAGAAAGTTTGTACTAGTTTGCAGTCCCACCAGCAGTGTAAAAGTGTTCCCTTCTCTCCACATCCACGCCAGCATCTGCAGTTTTGAGATTTTGTGATGTGGGCCATTCTCACTGGGGTTAGATGGTATATCAGGGTTTTTTTGATTTGCATTTCTCTAATATATAGAGATGATGAACATTTTTTCATGTGTTTGTTAGCCATTAGTCTTTCATCTTTAGAGAAAGTTCTATTCATGTCTCTTGCCCATTGATATATGGGATTGTTGGCTTTTTTCATGTGGATTAATTTGAGTTCTCTATAGATCCTAGTTATCAAGCTTTTGTCCAATTGAAAATATGCAAATATCCTTTCCCATTGGGTAGGTTGTCTCTTTGCTTTGGTTATTGTCTCCTTAGCTGTACAGAAGCTTTTCAGTTTAATGAAGTCCCATTTGTTTATTTTTGTTGTTGCAATTGCCATGGCAGTCTTCTTCATGAAGTCTTTCCCCAGGCCAATATCTTCCAGTGTTTTTCCTACGCTTTCTTGGAGGATTTTTATTGTTTCATGCCTTAAATTTAAGTCCATTATCCATCTTGAATCAATTTTTGTGAGTGGGGAAAGGTTTGGGTCCAGTTTCAGTCTTTTACATGTAGACATCCAGTTCTCCCAACACCATTTATTGAATAGGGAGTCTTTCCCCCAAGGTATGTTCTTGTTTGGTTTATCAAAGATTAGGTGGTTGTAAGATGTTAGTTTCATTTCTTGGTTTTCAATTCAATTCCAAGTGTCTATGTCTCTGTTTTTGTGCCAGTACCATGCTGTCTTGACCACTATGGCTTTGTAGTACAGACTAAAATCTAGTATGCTGATGCCCCCAGCTTTATTTTTATTACTAAGAACTGCCTTAGCTATACGGGGTATTTTCCGGTTCCATACAAAACGCAGAATCATTTTTTCCAAATCTTGAAAGTACGATGTTGGTATTTTGATAGGAATGGCATTGAATAGGTAGATTGCTTTGGGAAGTATAGACATTTTAACAATGTTGATTATTCCAATCCATGAGCATTGTATGTTCTTCCATTTGTTAATATCCTCTGCTATTTCCTTTCTGAGGATTTCATAGTTTTCTTTATAGAGGTCCTTCACCACCTTCGTTAGGTATATTCCTAGGTATTTCATTTTCTTTGAGACTATGGTGAAGGGAGTTGTGTCCTTAATTAGCTTCTCATCTTGACTGTTATTGGTGTGTACAAAGGCTACTGACTTGTGGACATTGATTTTATATCCTGAAACATTACTGTATTTTTTGATGACTTTCAGGAGTCTTGTGCTTGAGTCTTTGGGTTCTCTAAGTATAAGAACATGTCGTCAGCAAAGAGGGAGAGTTTGACCTTCTCTGCTCCCATTTGGATTCCCTTATTTCCTTGTCTTGCCTAATTGTATTGGCTAGAACTTCCAGCACTATGTTGAATAGTAAAGGTGATAGAGGACAACCTTGTCTGGTTCCAGTTCTTAGAGGAAAAGCTTTCAGTTTTGCTCCATTCAGTAAAATATTAGCGGTGTGTTTGTCGTAGATAGCTTCAATCAGTTTTAGAAATGTGCCACCTATGCCTATATTCTTCAGTGTTCTAATTAGAAAAGGATGCTGGATTTTATCAAATGCTTTTTCTGCATCTATTGAGAGGATCATGTGATCTTTATTTTTGCCTCTGTTAATATGGTGGATAACGTTTATGGACTTGCATATGTTAAACCAGCCTTGCATCCCTGGGATGAAGCCTACTTGATCATGATGAATGACTTTTTTGATGATAAGCTGTAATCTATTGGCTAGGATTTTGTTGAGAATTTTTGCATCTATATTCATGAGTGAGATTGGTCTGAAATTCTCCTTGTTGTTTCGGTCTTTTCCTGGTTTTGGTATCAGGTTGATGTTTCCTTCATAGAATGTGTTGGGGAAGATTCCTTCTTCCTTAATTGTTTGGAATAATTTCTGCAGTACAGGAATAAGCTTCCTTGAAGGTTTGATAGAATTCTGGAGTGAAGCCATCTGGACCAGGGCATTTTTTGGTTGGAAGATTTTTTATTGTTTCTTTGATCTCAGTGCTTGAAATTGGTCTGTTCAGGAGCTCTATTTCTTCCTGGCTGAGTCTAGGGAGAGGGTGTGATTCCAAATATTTATCCATTTACTTCACATTGTCAAATTTCTGGGCATAGAGTTTCTGGTAGTATTCAGAGATGATCTCTTGTATCTCTGTGGGATCAGTTGTTATTTCCCCTTTATCATTTCTGATTGAGGTTACTAGAGATTTTACTTTTCTATTCCTCATTAGTCTGGCCAATGGTTTATCTATTTTATTTATTTTTTCAAAAACCCAACTCCTTGTTTCATTAATTTTCTGAATGATTCTTTTGTTTTCAATTTCATTGATCTCTGATTTGATTTTGGATATTTCTTTTTTTCTACTGGGTTTAGGCTTAGATTGTTCTTCTTTTTCCAATTCCATAAAATGGCTTGTGAGATTGTTGATGGGCTCTCTTTCTGTTTTTCAAATGTAGGCATCTAAAGCGATGAATTGTCCTCTCAAAACTGCTTTTGCAGTATCCCACAGGTTTTGGTAGCTTGTGTCTTCATTTTTGTTATGCTCAAGGAAGTTAATGATTTCCTGTTTTATTTCTTCCTGCACCTATCTGTTATTCAACAGAAGATTGTTTAATTTCCCTGCCTTTGCATGAGGTCGAGCATTTTTGTTAGAGTTGAGTTCCACCTTTAGTGCCTTATGGTCTGAGAAGATACAAGGTAAAATTTCAATTCTTTTGATTCTGTTGATATTTGTTTTGTGTCCCAGGATATGATCAATTTTGGAGAATGTTCGATGAGGTGATGAGAAGAATGTATATTCTTTATCTTTGGGGTGGAGTGTTCTATATTTGTCTATCAAGCACAGTTGTTCTAGGGTCTCATTCAAATCTCTTATATCTTTGTTTAATTTCTGCTTATACGATCTGTCCAGCTCTGTAAGAGGAGTGTTAAAGTCCCCTGTTGTTATGGTATTATCAGATATCATATTGTTCGGACTGAGTAAGGTCTGTTTCAAGAATCTGGGAGCATTTAAATTGGGTGCATGAATATTTAGAATTGAAATGTCTTCTTGTTGTGTTTTTCCCTTAACCAATATAAAGTGACCTCTTTGTCTTTTTTGACTTTAGTTGCTTTAAATCCACATGTATCTGAAAAAAAGATTGCAACTCCTCTTTTCTTCTGAATTGCATTTGTCTGAAAAATTGTCTTCCAACCCTGGACTCAGAGCTTGAATTTGTCTTTTGAAGCCAGGTGTGTTTCTTGCAGACAGGAAATGGATGGCTTGTGTTTTTTAATCCAGTCAGCCAATCTATGTCTCTTCAGTGGGGAATTCAAGCCATTAACATTTAGTGAGAAAATTGATAAGTGTGGTAGTATTCTATGCGTCTTATTTTGTGAGATTCCAATGCTTAGTTTTATCTTTTGCATCAGTGTGGAGGTTAGGTTCTGTCCTTTAATTTCTGAGTTCTTACTTTGCTGCTGATCCATTGTGGTGGTCAGTGTGCAGAACAGGTTGAAGTATTTCCTGTAGAGCTGGTCTTGTTGTGGCGAATTTCCTGAATGTTTGTATATCCATAAATGATTTGATTTCTCCGTCAATTTTGAAGCTTAGCTTAGCAGGGTACAGAATTCTGGGCTGAAATTGTTCTGTTTAAGTAGATTAAAGGTAGATGACCATTGTCTTCTTGCTTGGAAGGTTTCATTGTAGAAGTCTGTGGTCACTCTGATGGATTTGCCCCTGTAGGTCAACTGGCGCTTACTCCTGGCAGCTTGCAGAATCTTTTCTTTTGTCTTGACTTTGGACAGGTTCATCACAATGTGTCTTGGAGGAGCTCGGTTAGAGTTGAGGCGACCTGGGTTCCGATATCCCTCTGAGAGCAGTGTGTCAGAATCTTTGGTGATATTTGGGAAATTTTCTTTTATAATATTCTCTAGCATGGCTTCCATTCCTCTGGGGGCATTCTTCTTCCCCTTCTGGAATTCCTATAACTTGTATGTTGGTATGCTTCATAAAGTCCCATAATTCTGACAGTTAATATTCTGTTTTCTCTCTCTTCTTTTCTGCCTCTTTTACTATCTGAGTTATCTCAAGAACTTTGTCTTCTACCTCTGAAATTCTTTCTTCTGCATGGTCTAACCTGTTGCTGATACTTTCCATTGCATCTTTAAGTTCCCTAATTGACTGTTTCAGTTCCTTCAGCTCTGCTATATCCTTTCTATATTCTTCATATCATTCATCTCTTATTTGATTCTGTTTTTGGATTTCCTTTTGGTTATTTTCCACTTTATTAGCAGTTTCCTTCATTGTTTCCATCACTTCTTTCATTGTTTTCAACATGTGTATTCTAAATTCCCTTTCTGTCATTCCTAACATTTCCTTATAGGTGGAATCATCTGCAGTAGTTACCTCATGGTCCCTTGGTGAGTTTGTTCTGGACTGGTTCTTCATGTTGCCTGGAGTTTTCTGCTGATTCTTCCTCATGAGTGATTTCTTTTATCTGTTTCCTTGCCCTAATTTTCCTTTCACTTCCTCTTGCTCTTTAAGTTCTCATGCCTGTGGACGTTTTTCCACTGTTTTAGTCCTCCTCTTGGGGTCCAGAAGTCTCTCGCTGACTCTCTGTATCCTCACAGGGGTGATGATAGGCAGATCCCACTAGACAGAGATGCCTGGAGTCCTATCTCCCCAGACTCACGGTGCCCAGATGCAAAGAAGCTGTTACTCGGCTGCCATCTTGCTCTGCCTGGTAATATGGACATTTTAACAATGTTGATTCTTCCCAGCCATGAGCATGGTATGTTTTTCCATTTGTTAACGTTTTCAGCTATTTCTTTTCTCAAAATTACATAGTTCTCTTTATAGAGATCTTTAACGTCTTTGGTTAGATAAACTCCCAAATGTTTCATCTTCTTTGGTACTACTGTGAACGGAATAGAGTCTTTAACTGTTTTGTCAGCTTGACTATTGTTGTTATATATAAAGGCTACAGATTTATGAATGTTCATTTTGTAACCTGAGATGCAGCTGTATTCCTTGATCACTTCTAAGAGTTTTGTAGTAGAATCCCTGGTGTTTTCCAGATATACAATCATATCATCTGTGAAGAGTGAAAGTTTGATCTCTTCTGACCCTATATGGATACCCTTGATCGCCTTTTCTTCCCTAATTGTGATGGCTAAAACTTGCATCACAATGTTAAAGAGTAGTGGAGACAGTGGGCAGCCTTGTCTAGTTTCTGATCTGAGTGGAAATGATTTCAGTTTATCTCCATTCAATACAATATTGGCTATGGGTTTGCTGTAGATGGCCTCTATCAGTTTTAGAAATGTCCGTTCTATACCAATTTTCTTGTGTTCTGATCATGCAGGGATGCTGCATATTATCAAAAGCTTTTTCTACATCAATTGAGAGAATCATATGGTCTTTGTTGTTTAATTTGCTTATGTGCTGGATTACAGTTATAGATTTATGTATATTGAACCAGCCTTGAGACCCTGGGATAAAACCGACTTGGTCATGATGTATAATTTGTTTGATGTGTTGCTGGATTCTGTTTGCTAGGATCTTATTGAGTATTTTTGCATCTATATTCATTAGTGATATCGGTCTATAATTTTCTTTTCTTGTTGGGTCTTTTCCTAGTTTGGGGATCAGGGTGATGTGTGGTTCATAGTACGTGTTGGGTAGTCTTACTTCTTTTTCTACATTTTGGAATAGGTTGAGTAATATAGGTACTAGTTCCTCTTTAAAGGTTTGGTAGAATTCTGACGTGAAGCCATCTTGTCCCAGGCTTTTCTTTTTAGGGAGATCTCGTATGGTTTCAGAGTTTGATATTGGCATGTTCAACATTTCCACTTGATTGTGGCTCAGTCTTGGAAGGTGACGTGCTTCCAAGTATAGGTGAATTTCCTTCAGATTTTCATATTTCTGAGAATAAATTTCTTGTAATATTTATTAAGGGTTTTTTAAATTTCTGAGGAGTCTGTTGTTATTTCATCTTTGTTGTTTCTGATTGATGAAATTAGAAATTTTACTCTTTTTTTCCTGGTTAGGTTAGCAAAAGGTTTATCTATTTTATTGACCTTTTCAAAAAACCAACTTTTTGATTTATTGATCTGTTGTATAATTCTTTTGTTTTCAATTTCATTTAATTCTGCTCTAATTTTGGTTATTTCTTCTTCTACTGGAGAGTTGGGGTTGGAATGTTCTTCCTTTTCCAGTTTTTGAGATGTCCCATTAAGTTGTTAACTTCCTCTCTTTCCATTCTCTTAAGGAAGGCTTGCAGTGCTATAAATTTCCCCCTTAGGACTGCCTTTGCGGTATCCCAGAGGTTCTGATAATTCATGTCTTCATTGTCATTTTGTTCCAGAAATTTGGCGATTTCCTTCTTAATCTCATCTCTGACCCAGCTATCATTCAGCATAAGGTTATTTAACTTCCATGTTTTTGTATAAGTGTGCAGGTTCCTGTTGTTACTGAGTTCAACTTTTATTCCATGGTGGTCCGAGAAGATGCAAGGAATTATTTCTATTTCTTTAAATTCATTGAGGTTAGACTTGTGACCTGAGATGTGATCAATTTTGGAGTATGTTCCGTGGGCTGATGAGAAGTATGTGTATTCGGTTTTGTTGGGATGAAATGATTTGTAGATGTCTGCTAAATCCAAATGTTGGATGGTTAGGTTTAAATGTAAAATTTATTTGCTCAGCTTCTTATTGGCAGATCTATCCAGCACTGCCAAAGGAGTGTGGAAATTTCTGACTATTATGGAGCTGGAAGAAATCAAGTTGCTCACGTCTGTCAGAGTTTCTCTTATAAATTGAGGCGCATTCTGGTTGGGTGCATAATTATTCCTAATTGAAATCTCATCATATTGAGTATTATCCTTAACAAGTATGTAGTGACCATTCTTATCCTTCTTTACTTTTGTTGGTTTAAAGCCTATTGTATCTGCAAACAGAATTGCAACACCTGCTTTTTTATGATTACCATTTGCCTGAAATATGGACGACCATCCTGTCACCCTGAGTCTATATTTATCTGTAACTCTTGTATGCAGCAAATATCTAGCCTGAGTTTTTGTATCCAGTCAGCTAACCTGTGCCTCTTTAGAGGACAGTTTAAGCCATTGACATTAAGGGAGAATATTGAGAAGTCTGGTAAAATTTTGGGTATCAAGTTTTTCGAAAGTCCACTGGACAATTTTAATCCTTTCACCATTGTGGAAGTTGGAGTTTGATCAAAAGTTTCTGAGTGAGTTTATTTTTGTGGTAGAGGATTGGGGTGGTCATTATGGAATATAGATAGGTCTGAGAATATCCTGGAGAACTGATTTGGTTATGGCAAATTTCTTTAACATATGAATGTCATTAAAGTATTTAATTTCTTAATCATAAATGAAACTCAGTTTAGCTGGATACAAGATCCTGGGTTGAACGTTATTTTGCTTTAGGAGATTAAAAGTCGATGGCCATCCTTTTCTGGCTTAAAAAGTTTCAGCAGAGAGATCTGCAGTCATTCTAATATTTTTCCCTTTGTAGGTAATAGATTTCTTGCATCTAGCTGCTTTCAGAAGTTTCTTCTTCTTATTGACACTAGTGAAGTTAATTTTGATATGCCTGGGGGATGTCTTATTCGGATTCAGTCATGCTGGCGTTCTGAAACTGTCTGCTATCTGGATTTCAGAATCTCTTGACATATCTGGAAAATTTTCTTTCATAATTTTATGGAGAAGGGTCTCTGTGCCTTGCGAGGCCACTTCATCACTTTCCAGGATTCCTATGAGGTGGATATTATCCTTCTTTGAATTATCCTAGAGCTCTCTGAGAGAATGTTCCATTTTTTGCTCTCCATTTCTCTTCTTCTTTGAGAATTTGGGAACATTCAAATGCCTTGTCTTCAATGTCAGAAATCCTTTCTTCTGCCTGCTTCACCATGTTACTGAGGGTTCTACTGTGTTTTTTAGATATGTGAGGGCTGCAAATTCTTGCTCGAGTGCATGAAAATCTTTGGTGGTTTTGTCTTTATATTCATTAAATTCTTGAGACAACTTTGGATTTCTCCTCGAATTTCTAATTCTGACTTTTGAATTGCTCTTCGGATTTCTAATTCCAAATTTTCCTCCATTCTGTTAATCTTGTTTGCAATCCAAATTCTGAAATCGATTTCTGACATCTTGGCCAGGTGTTTATGAATGGGATCTTCAGTTACATCTGCCATATCTTTTTTGGACGGAGTTGATGTATTCTGGTTATTCATGTTACTAGAGTTTTTCTGCTGATTGCGCACCATGATTACTTTACACCATTTTATTTTTCCCCTGGCGCCTTGTCGAAGACCCATGCAGTGCTACGGCCTGAGATGTTGGGGACCTATTTGATGAGATGGGGCTAAGTGGTTCTCTCTTGTTTTCAGCTGGTCTCTGTTCACCCCTAGTGAAACAGTTACTCTGGGTTGAAGTCTCACCTGTGGAGTAATAACAGCAATATTTCACCCCTCCCCCCACAGGCAACAATTGGAAAAGGAAAATCAAACCTTCCTACAACCACACACCCAGGGCACCACCTGAATAGTCCTCAGGCCATTGGCTCAGTTCAAAAGGTCCAAATCAATTGTCTCAGTGAGGACCTGTCTCAGGTGTGAGAGTTTAAAAGGTCTCTGGCAACTGAATTCAGGGGTCTGGTGACAACTCAAATATGACCTGTTCTGGTGCTCCGTGAAGTCCGGAGGACCCACCCAGCAAATAGATTAGTCTGGGAAGGTTAATGCCTCCTTCCCCACCTTGCAGCTCTGTCAACACCCAGTCACTGCTCGCCCCGCTCGGCTGTGACCCAGTCAGTTGTCTCCAGTGAGCAGATACTCCAGAGGTTTGCACCTTCCTAAATCACAAGGAAGTCTGTATCTGCTCAGCCAGGCCACTGCTCTCTGCCTCTATCCAGCAGAGGCCTCAACCTCTGGCACTTGATGGAGGCTTGTGGGTGTTCACTCAGTTCCAGCACCGCCCTTGATTGATGTTACTGGCAGAACAGAACAACCCTGTGGGAGTTTGTTTCTGTCCCTGCTAAATTCCTCTGCAGAAGAGGGGCTGAGTTCCCAGAACCTTTGCCTCAGGCCCTGTCTTTACTCCTGTAGGTTTGTATTCACAGCATGGTTAGCTGTCAGCTCTAGTCTCCTGTCCTCCTTTGTCTCTAGGCTGATGATCCCCTGAGGGCCGGGTGCGTCTTAGGCTTAGTAAAGCAGTCCTCTGTGTCAGCTGTGCCCTGGGAGTTTCCTGGCTCTGTGTGTTCATTTTCTAGTCCCTGCATTCCACCCAGGCCAGTACCGCCTCTGGCAAACCCTTATGTCACGGGGCCTGTGTTTCAGTCCCAGATCTGTTGCATGGTGGTTGCCATCTGAGAAGATGCCTGGCCTCCTCTGGTTGCCCAGGGAGACAGGGAGAGTGGCAGTTGGATATCCTTGGGTGGGCCTTGTTATTGCTAAGGATGGCTGCTGCTCTGCACCTTGGGGCATTGCTGCCCCAGCATGATTCCCTCTCAGCCGACCATTGCCTCCTCACTCTCGTGCTGCAGAATCACCACTGTCAAGCTGCAGTCCAGGTCCTGTCTACACCTCTCAAGAAATCACCCAAGAATCTGGACTCCTGGGGGAGTCCATACCTCAGAGTGAGAGTGGAGGGCAGTGCTGGGAGCTCAGAATTGCAAATTGTAACACCAATCTCATTGAGACCAAATGAGCAAATAGACAGATACAAAGGCTACCAGACACACAAGCCCATAGATGCACAGACAGACAGAGACACACAGACATACAGACAACACTCACAACAACAACAAAAAACAACCACAATAAAAATAGTGATAATCATGAAATAATTGAAAATAAAAGAAAAAAGTAATGTTCACGAAAAAGTTAAAGAAGAAAGGAGAAATTAAAAGTAGAAATAAATAGAAATAAAAAATATATGTATAAAAAAATAATAAAAATTTCAATAGCTGCTCCAAGAAAATTGTGAGGAAAAATCAGAACAAAAAGAGAGAGAGAGAGAGAGAGAGAGAGGGTGGAGACAAGATGGCTGACTGAAGCCAGCTTTTCACAGAGGCTCCCGTACAGAAGGAGAGTTAAAGGACAAAAATTTAGCAAGTAACCTTGTGGATTTGAGCTGCACCAAGAGAGAAGGTTGAAGAATGCACATCAACCCTGCTGAGGTGAGCTGCGACCCCAAGGATACCAAAAAAAAGGTACAAAATCCATCACCAAGCAGACGGGACCCCTTCCCCCATGAGAATGTCTCAGAGTGCCCCACAAACAAACAGGCAGAGTTCAAAGGTCCTCCCACTACACTCCACGGGAGAGGCCCTCTAAAAACTGGACCTACCTCCCCTACTAGGGTGCCATGGCGTTCTCCTGGCAGGCATAAAACTCTATAAAACTGTATATATTCTCTACCTGCAACTCTGAGCTACCAGCACTCCCCTCCACTCTCACTTTGAGGTTTTGAGGCCTGTCCCCCAGGAGTTCAGATTCTTGGGTGATTTCTTGAGGGATGTGGACAGTGCCTAAACTGCAGCTGTTCAGTGATGACTCCAGGCCATGGGAGCAAGGAGAGGACGGTCAGCTGAGAGGGAACCACAAGATCAGCAGTTCCCTGAGGCACGTCGCACCAGCTATCTTTTAGCAGCAATATGGCCCGGCATAAAACTGTGGAAAACTGTATATATTCTCTGCCTGCAGCTCTGAGCTCCCAGCACTCCCCTCCACTCTCACTCTGAGGTATGGAGGCGTGTCCCCCACGAGTCCAGATTCTTGGGTGGTTTTTCAAGGGGTGTGGACAGTGCCTGAACTGCAGCTGGTCAATGCTGACTCAGGGGGCGTGGGAGCAAGGAGAGGACAGTCAGCTGAGAGGGAACCACACTGGAGCAGCAGTTCGCTGAGGCTCAGAGCAGCAGCTGTCTTTTAGCAGCAATACAGCTCACTCCTGGATATTCTGAAGCCACACCCCCTGTCTCCCTGGGCAACGAGAGGAGGTCGGCAACAACCCGTGAGTAAAGGATTTGCCTGAGGCGGTACCGACTCACAGACCCGGGAAGCTCCCAGGGCGGGGATGACCCAGAGGACTGCTTTACTGAGCCTAAGACACACCTGGCCCTCAGGGGATTGTCAGCCTATAGACAAAGGAAGGCAGCAGGATAGAACTGACAGGTAACCTAATACAAATCTGCAGGAGCAAAGACGGATTTGGAACTTAAAACAGCTTCTCTTCTGCAGGGGAATTTAGCAGTTCTGTTTGGTTCTGTCAGTAACATCAATAAGGGGTGGGGCTGGACCTGAGTGAACACCCCCAAATCTTCACCAAGCACCCGAGGCTGTCAGGCCTCACATCCTCCTTCTAGATAGAGGCAGAGCGTAAAGGCCTGGCAGATTTCTTTGTGATTCAGGCAGGTTCAAACCCCTGGAGTATCTGCTCGCTACAGGCAAATGGGTCAGCCAACTGCAGGGCTATCAGTGACTGGGTGTGACAGAGTACAAGGTGGGGAGGAAGGCATCAACCTTCCCAGACTGGGTGGCTCCTCCTGACTCCACGCAGCACTGGAGCAAGCCATATCAGAGTAGTCACCAGACCCCTGTAATACAGTTCTCAGAGACCTTTTAAACTCTCCCACCTGAGACAGGTGCTAACTGTGACAATCGATTTGGACCCTTTGAACTGAGCCAATCACCTGAGGACTATTCAGGTGGTGCCCTGGGTGTGTGGTTGTAGGAAGGTTTGATTTTCCTTTTCCAATTGTTGCCTGTGGTGGGCTGGGTGACTTAATTGCTGTTATTTCTCCACAGGTGAGACTTCAACCCAGAGTAACCGTTTCACTAGGGTCAAACAGAAACCAGCTGAAAACAAGACAGAACCACTTAGCCCCACCACACCAAACAGGGCCCCAGTTTCTCAGGCCAAAGCACTGTATGGGTCCTCGACAAAGCTCCAGGGGAAAAATCAAAGGGAGTAAAACAATCATGGGACAGAATCAGTGGAAAAACTCTAGTAACATGAATAACCACAATAGATCAACCCCCCCAAGGAAAGATATGGCAGATGTAATTGAAGATCCCATTCATAAACAACTGGCTGAGATGTCAGAAATCGAATTCAGAATTTGGATTGCAAACAAGATCAATTAAGTGGAGGAAAATTTGGAATTAGAACTTCTTGCAGCAATTCAAAAGTCAGAATTAGGAATTTGAGGAGAAATTCAAAAGTTGTCTCATGAATTTAACGGATTTAAAGACAAAACTAACAAAGATTTAGACACACTGAAGCAAGAATTTGCAGCCCTCAAAGTCATGAAAAATGCAGTAGAATCCCTCAGTAACAGAGTGGAGCATGCAGAAGAAAGGATTTCTGACATTGAAGACAAAGCCTTTGAATGCTCCCAAACTTTCAAAGAGGAAGAGAAATTGAGAGCAAAAATGGACCATTCTCTCAGAGAGCTCTGGATTCGAAGAAGGCTAATATCCAACTCATTGGAATCCCTGAAACTGCTGAAGTGGCCTTGCGAGGCACAGAGGCCATTCTCCATGAAATTATGAAAGAGAATTTTCCAGACATGCCTAGGAATTCTGAAATCCAGATAGCAGACAGCGTCAGAACCCAAACACGACACAACCCCAATAAGATATCCCCCAGGCATATCATAATTAACTTCACTAAAGTTAATATGAAGAAGAAAATTCTCAAAGCAGCCAGACATAAGAAATCCATTACCTACAAAGGGAATAATATTAGAATGGCTGCAGATCTCTCTGCTGAAACTTTTCAAGCCAAAAGAGGGTGGTCACCGAATTTTAATCTCCTAAACCAAAATAACTTTCAACCCCGGATCCTGTATCCAGCTAAACTGAGTTTCATCTATGATGGAGAAATTAAATACTTTAATGACATTCATATATTGAAGAAATTTGCCATAACCAAACGAGCTCTTCAGGATATTCTCAAACCTATCCTCCATAATGACCAACCCAATTCTCTACCACAAAAGTAAACTCACTCAGAAACTTTTGATCAAACTCCAACTTCCACACTGGCAAAAGGATTAAAAATGTCCACTGGACTTTTGAAAAACTTGATACCCAAAATTTTACCAGACTTATCAATATTCTCCATTAATGTGAACAGCTTAAACTGTCCTCTAAAGAGGCATAAGTTAGAGGACTGGATACAAAAACTCAGGCCAAATATTTTGTGCATATAAGAGTCACAGCTTACCTTAAAAGACAAATATAGAATCAGGGTGAAAGGATGGTCATCCATATTTCAGGCAAATGGTAATCATAAAAAAGCAGATGTTGCGATTTTATTTGCAGATACAATAGGCTTTAAACAAACAAAAGTAAGGAAGGATAAGAATGGTGACTTCATATTTGTCAAGGGTAATACTCAATATGATGAGATTTCAATTATTACTATTTATGCACCCAACCAGAATGCACCTCAATTTATAAGAGAAACTCTAACAGACATGAGCAACTTGATTTCCTCCAGCTCCATAATGGTTGGAGATTTCAACACTCTTTGGCAGTGTTGGATCAATCCTCCAATAAGAAGCTGAGCAAAGAAATTTTATTTTAAACCTAACCATCCAACATTTGGATTTAGTAGACATCTACAGAACATTTCATCCCAAGAGTACTGAATATGCATACTTCTCATCAGCCCATGGAACATACTCCAAAATCGATCACATCTTAGGTCACAAGTCTAACCTCAATAAATTTGAAGGAATAGAAATTATTCCTTGCATCTTCTTGGAACACCATGGAATAAAAGTTGATCTCAGTAACAACAGGAATCTGCATACTCATACAAACACATGGAAGTTAAATAACCTTACGCTGAATGATAGCTGGGTCAGAGATAAGCTTAAGAAGGAAATTGCCAAATTTTTGGAACAAAATGACAATGAAGACACAAATTATCAGAACCTCTGGGATACCGCAAAGGCAGTCCTAAGAGGGAAGTTTATAACACTGCAAGCCTTCCTGAAGAGAACGGAAAGAGAGGAAGTTAACAACTTAATGGGACATCTCAAGCAGCTGGAAAAGGAAGAACATTCCAACCCCAAACCCAGTAGAAGAAAAGAAATAACCAAAATTACAGCAGAATTAAATGAAATTGAAAACAAAAGAATTATACAACAGATCAATAAATCAAAAAGTTTGCTTTTTGAAAAGGTCAATAAAATAGATAAACCTTTGGCCAACCTAATCAGGAAAAAAAAGAGTAAAATCTCTAATCTCATCTATCAGAAATGACAAAGACGAAATAACAACAGACTCCTCAGAAATTCAAAAAATCCTTAATGAATATTACAAGAAACTTTATTCTCAGAAATATGAAAATCTGAAGGAAATTCACCAATACTTGGAAGCACGTCACCTTCCAAGACATAGCCAGAATCAAGTGGAAATGTTGAACAGGCCCATATCAAGTTCAGAAATAGCATCAAACCTACAAAACCTCCCTAAAAAGAAAAGCCCAGGACCAGATGGTTTCACGTCATAATTCTACCAAACCTTTAAAGAGGAATTAGTACCTATATTACTCAACCTGTTCCAAAAGGTAGAAAAAGAAGGAAGACTACCCAACACGTTCTATGAAGCAAACATCACCCTGATCCCCAAACCAGGAAAAGACCCAACAAGAAAAGAAAATTATAGACCGATATCACTAATGAATATAGATGCAAAAATATTCAACAAGATCCTAACAAACAGAATCCAGCAACACATCAAACAAATTATACATCATGACCAAGTCAGTTTTATCCCAGGGTCTCAAGGCTGGTTCAATATACGTAAATCTATAAATGTAATCCAGCACATAAACAAATTAAAAACAAAGACCATATGATTCTCTCAATTGATGTGGAAAAAGCTTTTGATAATATGCAGCATCCCTTCATGATCAGAACACTTAAGGAAATTGGTATAGAAGGGACATTTCTTAAACTGATAGAGACCATGTACAGCAAATCCACAGCCAATATCATATTGAATGGAGTTAAATTGAACTCATTTCCACTCAGATCAGGAACCAGACAAGGCTGCCCATTGTCTCCATTGCTTTTTAACATTGTAATGGAAATTTTAGCCACCGCAATTAGGGAAGAAAAGGTGATCAAGGGTATCCATATAGGGTCAGAAGAGATCAAACTTTCACTCTTCACAGATGATATGATTGTATATCTGGAAAACACCAGGGATTCTCCTACAAAACTCTTAGAAGTGATCAAGGAATACAGCAGCGTCTCAGGTTACAAAATCAACATCCATAAATTGGTAGCCTTTATACATACCAACAATAATCAAGTTGAAAAAAGAATTAAGGACTCTATCCCATTCACAGTAGTGCCAAAGAAGATGAAATATTTGGGAGTTTATCTAACAAAGGATGTGAAAGATCTATATAAAGAGAACTATGAAACTCTAAGAAAAGAGATAGCTGAGAATATTAAGAAATGGAAAAACATACCATGCTCATGGATGGGAAGAATCAACATTGTTAAAATATCCATACTACCCAAAGCAATATATAATTTCAATGCAATCCCTATTAAAGCTCCACTGTCATATTTTAAAGATCTTGACAAAATAATACTTTGTTTTATATGGAATCAGAAAAAAACCTCGAATAGCCAAGACATTACTCAGAAATAAAAACAAAGTAGGAGGAATCACGCTACCAGACCTCAGACTATACTACAAATCAATAGGGATCAAAACAGCATGATATTCGCACAAAAACAGGGAAGTAGATGTCTGGAGCAGAATAGAGAACCAAGAGATGAACCCAGCTACTTACCGTTATTTGATCTTTGACAAGCCAATTAAAAACATTCAATGGGGAAAAGATTCCCTATTTAACAAATGGTGCTGGGTGAACTGGCTGGCAACCTGTAGAAGACTGAAACTGGACCCACACCTTTCACCATTAACTAAGATAGACTCTCACTGGATTAAAGATTTAAACTTAAGACGTGAAACTATAAAAGTACTAGAAGAGAGTGAAGGGAAAACCCTTGAAAAATTGGCCTGGGCAAGTCTTTTATTTGGAGGACCCTCTGGACAATTGAAGCAGCTTCAAAAATGCACTACTTGGACCTGATCAAACTACAAATCTTCTGCGCAGCCAAGAACACAGTAAGTAAAGCAAGCAAATAACCCTCAGAATGGGAGAAGATATTTGCAGGTTATGTCTCCAACAAAGGTTTAATAACCAGAATCCACAGAGAACTCAAACGTATAAACAAGAAAAGAACAAGGGATCCCATCTCAGGCTGAGAAAGGGACTTCAAGAGAAACTTCTCTGAAGAAGACAGGCGCACGCCTACAGACATATGAAAAAATACTCATCATCTTTAATCATCAGAGAAATGTAAATCAGAACTACTTTGAGATATCATCTAACTCCAGTGAGACTAGCCTATATCACAAAATCCCAAGACCAGAGATGTTGGCGTGGATGTGGAGAAAAGGAAACACTTCTACACTGCTGGTGGGAATGCAAATTAATTCATTCCTTTTGGAAAGAGATATGGAGAACACTTAGAGATCTAAAAATAGATCTGCCATTCAATCCCATATTTCCTCTACTAGTCATATACCCAGAAGACCAAAAATCACATCACAACAAACATATTTGTACCAGAATGTTTATTGCAGCCCAATTCATAATTGCTAAGTCATGGAAAAAGTCCAAGTGCCCATCAATCCACAAATGGATTAATAAATTGTGGTATATGTACACCATGGAATATTATTCAGCCTTAAAGAAAGATGGAGACTTTACCTCTTTCATGTTTACATGGATGGAGCTGGAACATATTCTTCTTAGTAAAGTATCCCAAGAATGGAAGAAAAAGTATCCAATGTACTCAACCTTACTATGAAACTAATTTATGGCTTTCACATGAAAGCTATAATCAAATTACACCTAAGAATACAGGGAAAGGGAAAAGGGAGGGGAGGGAGGGGGAAAGGGGGAGGTGGGCAGCGGGAGGGGGATTGGTGGGATTATACCTGCGGTGAATCTTACAATGTTATGTGTGAAACTTATTAAATGTGGATTGTAAATATCTTAGCAGAATAACTAAGAAAATGCCAGGAAGGCTATGTTAACCAGTGTGATGAAAATGTGTGAAACGGTCTATGAAACTAGTGTATGGTGCCCCACGATCACATTAATGTACACGGCTATGATTTAATGAAATAAATAAATAAATAAATAAAAATTAGATCTAATTTGATTAGAGAAATTAAGTAATCTGTAAAGCTTTCAAATGGCAAAAAATATAAAAGAGATGGAGAAAAGAATAAAAAAGGCACCAACCACAAAAATATTATTCTTGTATATATGTAGAAATATACAGTGGGGGGGGGGCGGGGACAGGTAGGGCTGGAGGGGACAAGGGCGGGGGGGGAAGGGACAGATGGCGGACTGAAGCCAGCTTTGCACAGAGGCTGCCATCCTGAAGGAGAGTTAAGGGATGAAAATTTAGCAAGTAACCTGATGGATTTGAGCAGCACCAAGAGAGAAAGATGAACGCACATCAACCCTGCTGAGGAGAGCTGCAACCACCAGGATGCAAACAAAAGGTACAAAACCCAGGCAGCACCTGTGGCTCAGTCGGTAAGGCGCCAGCCCTTGTGGGTTCAAACCTGGACCCGGCTGAACTGCAACCAAATAATAGCTGGGCATTGTGGCAGGCGCCTGTAGTCCCAGCTACTTGGGAGGCTGAGGCAAAAGAATCACTTAAGCCCAGGAGTTGGAGGTTGCTGTGAGCTATGTGATGCCATGGCACTCTACCGAGGGCCATGAAGTGAGACTTTGTCTCTAAAATAAATAAATAAATAAATAAATAAATAAATAAGGTACAAAACCCATCACCAAGTGGATGGACTGAAGTCCCCCCTCCCCCATCCGATCTGCTTAAGAGCCCCACAAACAAATGGGCAGAAATCAAAGGCCCTCCCACTACACTCCACGGGAGAGACCTACTGAAATCTGGACCTATCTCCCATACTAGGGTGCCAAGGCGTTCTCCTGCCAGGTATAAAACTGTATAAATCTGTAAATAGCCTTTGCCCACAACTCTGAACTCCCAGTCCTCCTTGGGCAGCAATATAACCAGGCATAAAACTGAGTGGAACTGTGTGAGCTCGCTGCCGGTGGCTTTGGGCTCCCAGTGCTCCACCCTCCACACTCCCTCTATAAACTGGAGGCCTGAGCAGTGGCAGTGTGGCTGGGCAAAATACTGAGTGGAACTGAGTGTGCTCACTACCGGTGGCTCTGGGCTCCCAGTTCTCCACCTCCCTCCCTCTGTAAACTGGAGGCCTGAGCGACGGCAGTGCGGCCAGACAAGAAACTGAGTGGAACTGACTGTGCTCGCTACTGGTGGATCTGGGGTCCCAGTGCTCCACCCCCTGCCCTCACTCTGTGAACTGGAGGCCTGAGCGGCAGCAGTGTGGTCAGGCAAAAACTGAGTGGAACTGAGTGTGCTCGCTACCGGTGGATCTGGGCTCCCAGCGCTCCCCTCTGCCCTCCCAATGAAATCTGGAGGCCTGTCCCCCAGGAGTCCAGATTCTTGGGGGACTTATTGGGGCGTGGACAGTGCCCAATCTACAGCTGGTCAGTGCTGACACTGGGGCGCAGGAGTGAGGCTGGGAGAGACCCACACCAGAGTGGCAGTTTCCTGAGGCAGCTGGAGCCACACCCACTGTCTCCCTGGGCAACCATAGGAGACCACCCATGAGTAAAGGATTTGCCTGAAGTGACTCACAGACCTGGGAAGCTTCCAGGGTGGTGTTGACTCAGAGAGCTGATACTTCGACCCAGAGTAAATGCTTCACTGGGGTCAAACAGAAACCAGCTGAAAATAAGACAGAACCACTTAGCCCAACCACACCAGACAGGGCCCTGGTCTCTCAGGCCACAACACTGCACGGGCCCTCAACAAAGTCCCAGGGGAAAAATCAAAGGGAGTAAAACAACCATGGGGCAGAATCAGCAGAAAAACTCTGGTAACATGAATAACCAGAATAGATCAACCCCCCTCCAAGGAAAGATATGGCGGAAGTAATTGAAGATCGCATTCATAAACAACTGGCTGACATGTCAGAAATCAAATTCAGAATTGGATTACAGACAAGATTAATGAAATAGAATTAGGAATCCAAGGAGAAATTCAAAAGTTGTCTCAAGAATGTAATGAATTTAAAGACAAAACCACCAAAGACTTATACACACTGAAGCAAGAATTTGCAGCCCTCAAAGATATGAAAAATACAGTGGAATCCCTCAGCAACAGAATGAAGCAAGCAGAGGAAAGGATTTCTGACATTGAAGATAAAGCCTTTGAAAGGTCCAAACTCTCAAAGAGGAAGAGAAATGGAGAGCAAAAACAGATCATTCTCTCAGAGAGCTCTGGGATAATTAGAAGAAGGGCAATATATGAATAATTGGGATTCCAGAAACCAATGAGGTGACCTCGATGGGCACAGAGGCCCTTCTACAGGAAATTATGAAAGAGAATTTTCCAGACATGCCTAGAGAATCTGAAATTCAGATAGGAGACAGCTTCAGAACCCCAGCACGACTCAACCCCAATAAGACATCCCCCAGGCATATCAAAATTAACTTCACTAAAGTTAATATGAAGGAGAAAATTCTCAAAGCAGCCAGGCAAAAGAAAACTATTACCTTCAAAGGCAAGAACATTAGAATGACTGCAGATCTCTCTGCTGAAACTTTTCAAGCCAGAAGAGGGTGGTCATCGACTTTTAATCTCCTAAAGCAAAAAAACTTTCAACCCCTTATCTTGTATCCAGCTAAACTGAGTTTCATCTATGATGGAGAAATTAAATACTTTAATGACATTCGTATGTTGAAGAAATTTGCCATAACCAAACCAGCTCTTCACGTTGTTCTCAGACCTATCCTCCATAATGACCAACCCAATTCTCTAGTACAAAAGTAAACTCACTCATAAACTTCTGATCAAACTCCAACTTCCACAATGGTGAAAGGATTAAAAATGTCCACTGGACTTTTGAAAAACTTGATACCCCAAATTTCACCAAACTTATCAATATTCTCCATTAATGTGAATGGCTTAAACTGTCCTCTAAAGAGACATAGGTTAGCTGACTGGATACAAAAACTCAGGCCAGATATCTGTTGCATACAAGAGTCACATCTTAACTTAAAAGACAAATACAGACTAAGGGTGAAAGGATGGTCATCCATATTCCAGGGAAATGGCAACCAGAAAAAAGCAGGTGTTGCAATTTTATTTGCAGATACAATAGGCTTTAAACCAACAAAAGTAAGGAAGGACAAGAATGGTCACTTCATATTTGTTAAGGGTAATGCTCAATATGATGAGATCTCAATTATTAATATCTATGCACCCAACCAGAATGCACCTCAATTTATAAGAGAAACTCTAACAGACATGAGTAACTTGATTTCTTCCAGCTCCATAATAGTCAGAGATTTTAACACTCCTTTGGCTGTGGTAGATCAATCCTCCAACAAAAAGTTGCGTTAAGAAATTCTAGATTTAAATCTAACCATCCAGCATTTAGATTTAGCAGACATGTACAGAACATTTCATCCCCACAACACCAAATACACATACTTCTCATCAGCCCATGGGACTTAATCCAAAATCATTCACACCTTAGGTGACAAGTCTAACCTCAGTAAATTTAAAGGAACAGAAATTATTCCATGCATCTTCTCGGACCACCATGGAATAAAACTTCAGCTGAGTAACAACAGGAATCTGCATACTCATACAAAAACATGAAAGTTAAATAACCTTATGCTGAATGATAGCTAGGTCAGAGATGAGATCAAGAAGGAAATTGCCAAATTTTTGGAACAAAACAACAATGAAGACACGAAATATCAGAACCTCTGGGAAACCGCAAAAGCAGTTCTAAGAGGGAAATTTATAGCACTGCAAGCCTTCCTCAGGAGAACGGAAAGAGAGGAAGTTAACAATTTAATGGGACATCTCAAGCAACTGGAAATAGAAGAACACTCCAAACCCAAACCCAGTAGAAAAGAAGAAATAACCAAAATCAGAACAGAATTAATGAAATTGAAAACAAAAGAATAATACAACAGATCAATAAATCAAAAAGCTGGTTTTTTGAAAAGGTCAACAAAATAGATAAACCTTTGGCCAACCTAATCAAGAAAAAAAGAGTAAAATCTCTAATCTCATCAATCAGAAATGACAAAGATGAAATAACAACAGACTCCTTAGAAATACAAAAAATTCTTAATGAATATTACAAGAAACTTTACTCTCAGAAATATGAAAATCTGAAGGAAATTCACCAACATTTGGAAGCACGTCACCTTCCAAGACTTAACCAGAATCAAATGGAAATGTTGAACAGGCTCATATCAAGTTCAGAAATAACATCAACCATACAAAACCTCCCCCAAAAAGAAAAGCCCGGGACCAGATGGTTTCATGTCAGAATTCTACCAAATCTTTAAAGAGGAATTAGTACCTATATTACTCAACCTGTTCCAAAAGGTAGAAAAAGAAGGAAGACTACCCAACACATTCTATGAAGCAAATATCACCCTGATCCCCAAAAAATGAAAAGACCCAACAAGAAAAGAAAATTATAGACCAATATCACTAATGAATATAGATGCAAAAATATTCAACAAGATCCTAACAAACAGAATCCAGCAACACATCAAACAAATTATACATCATGACCAAGTCGGTTTTATCCCAGGGTCTTGAGACTGGTTCAATATATGTAAATCTGTAAATGTAATTCAGCACATAAACAAATTAAAAACAAAGACCATATGATTCTCTCAATTGATGTGGAAAAAGCTTTTGATAATATGCAGCATCCGTTCATGATCAGAACACTTAAGAAAATTGGTCTAGAAGGGACATTTCTTAAACTGATAGAGGCCATCTACAGCAAACCCACAGCCAATATCATATTGAATGGAGTTACATTTGAATCATTTCCACTCAGATCAGGAACCAGACAAGGCTGCCCATTGTCTCCACTGCTCTTTAACATTGTAATGGAAGTTTAATGGGAAGAAAAGGCAATCAAGGGTATCCACATAGGATCAGAAGAGATCAAACTTTCACTCTTCGCAGATGATATGATTGTATATCTGGAAAACACTAGGGACTCTACTACAAATCTCTTAGAAGTGATCAAGGAATACAGCAGCGTCAGTTTACAAAATCAACATCCATAAATTGGTAGCCTTTATATATTCCAACAATAGTCAAGTTGAAGAAACAGTTAAGGACTCTATCCCATTCACAGTAGTGCTAAAGAAGATGAAATATTTGGGAGTTTATCTAACAAAGGATGTGAAAGATCTCTATAAAGAGAACTATGAAACTCTAAGAAAAGAGATAGCTGAGAATGTTAAGAAATGGAAAAACATACCATGCTCATGGCTGGGAAGAATCAACATTGTTAAAATGTCCATACTACCCAAAGCAATATATAATTTCAACGCAATCCCCATTAAAACTCCACTGTCATACTTTAAAGATCTGGAAAAAACAATACTTTGTTTTATATGGAATCAGAAAAAACCTTGAATAGCCAAGGCATTACTCAAAAATAAAAACAAAGTAGGAGGAATCACGCTACAGATCTCAGACTATACTACAAATCGATAGTGATCAAAACAGGTACTGGCACAAAAACAGAGAAGAAGATGTCTGGAGCAGAATAGATAACCAAGAGATGAATCCAGCTACTTACCGTTATTTAATCTTTGACAAGCCAATTAAAAACATTCAATGGGGAAAAGATTCCCTATTTAACAAATGGTGCTGGGTGAACTGGCTGGCAACCTGCAGAAGACTGAAACTGGACCCACACCTTTCACCATTAACTAGGATAGACTCTCACTGGATTAAAGATTTAAACTTAAGACATGAAAGTATAAAAATACTAGAAGAGAGTGCAGGGAAAACCCTTGAAGAAATCAGTCTGGGAGAGCATTTTATGAGGAAGACCCCCCAGGCATTTGAAGCAGCTTCAAAAATACACTATTGGGACTTGATCAAACTAAAAAGCTTCTGCATAGCCAAGAACACGGTAAGTAAAGCAAGCAAATAGCCCTCATAATGGGAGAAGATATTTGCAGGTTATGTCTCTGACAAAGGTTTAATAACTAGAATCCACAGAGAACTCAAATGCATTAGCAAGAAGAAAAGAACAAGGGATCCCATCGCAGGCTGGCAAAGGACTTGAAGAGAAACTTCTCTGAAGAAGACAGGTGCACGGTCTTCAGACACATGAAAAAATGCTCATCATCTTTAATCTTCAGATAATTGCAAATCAAAACTACTTTGAGATATCATCTAACTCTAGTGAGACTAGCCTATACCACAAAATCCCAAGATCAGAGATGTTGGCATGGATGTGGAGAAAAGGGAACTCTTTTGCACTGCTGGTGGGAGTGCAAATTAATACATTCCTTTTGGAAAGATATATGGAGAACACTTAGAGATCTAAAAATAGACCTGCCATTAAATCCTATAATTCCTCTACTGGGCATATATCCAGAAGACCAAAAATCACATCATAACAAAGATATTTGTACCAGAATGTTTATTGCAGCCCTATTCATAATTGCTAAGTCATGGAAAAAGCCCAAATGCCCATCGATCCAAAACGGATTAATAAATTGTGGTATATGTACACCATGGAATACTATGCAGCCTTAAAGAAAGATGGAGACTTTACCTCTTTCATGTTTACGTGGATGGAGCTGGAACATATTCTTTTTAGTAAAGTGTCTCAAGAATGGAAGAAAAAGTACCCAATGTACTCACCCCTACTATGAAACTAATTTAGGACCTTCACATGAAAGCTATAACCCAGTTACGATCTAAGAATAGGGGGAAGGCGGAAAGGGTGGGGAGGGAGGGGGGAGGTGGGTAGACGGAGGGGGATTGATAGGATTACACCTGCGGTGCATCTTACAAGGGTATATGTGAAACTTAGTAAATGTGGAATGTAAATATCTTAGCAAAATAACTAAGAAAATGCCACAAAGGCTATGTTAACTAGTGTGATGAAAATGTGTCAAATGGTCTATGAACCAAGTGTATGGTGCCCCATGATCATATTAATGTACACAGCTGTGATTTAATAAAAAAATAAAAATAAAAAAAATAAAGTTGAAGGAGGCAAAAAAAAAGAAATATACATCTATATGTATGATGTAGGGATCAACTTTTGTAGGAATATATTTATAATGCAGTATACTTTCTGGACACCAGGTGGCACTGTGAGTGGTTCCTAGGCTCATACCTGATTCACAGTTTATACTGTTACCATGGTAACCACCCTACCTGGCCGATTGCCATTTTGGAGTTTTTGTAAAAGTTTGTCACCTAACTATTGTGCAACCTCAGCTGCTCTGTTCCAGATGGAAGTCCTATCCAACCTCCCCACTCAGTGCAGGTGTCCACGTTTCACAAATCTTTCCACTCTGCTCCCACGTTCTCTTGCAGACTGGCGACTGCAATCGGCTGTGGGGGAGGGTGCTGCTGCCGGCTCGCGTGGCTGCTGGAGGTCCCACGGCTGCTGAAGGGTCCCATGGCTGTAGCTGGTTCCTGCCGCTGGAGTGCTCAGGGACCTTATTCTCAGTTTTGTGGTTCTGAGTTTCCCTTTTGAATTGGGACCTGCCAGTTCGCCACGCAGCCTAAACTGCCAGCCCCCTCCAACATTCCCCACTGGGAATGCTCCAGTCTATTTAATCACTCCTGTTGTTCTGGGGGAAGGCATCCGCCATTTCAGATAGTTCAAAATGTCTGTTTCCTGGGTGGGATCCCTTCCCTTCAATTTTCCATCGGGTTGCCCAGCTCCCCGTGGTTTTGAGTGGCTCTCCTTTCAGGTGCCACCCTCAGCTCAGGAATAAGTTTTTGTCAATTGGGTTTTGCCAGTATTTGCAAGCTGCTGTCCTCCATAAGGGAGGGTCCTGCCAGCCAGCATGGCCAAGCAGGGAAAAATCTCTACAACAGAGTCTGTGGTTTTAAATTACCCCTCATATACAGCAATCTGCCAATTCACTTAGCGTCTCCAGCTGTCCGTCCACACCAATAATCCACATGTGAGAAAGGTCCAGATCCCTCTTCCTCTCACCTGATGACTTGGGAGAGGTGGGCTACACGTAACACTAGTTTTATAATAAGGCAGCCCTTTATTCCTTGCAAAGCACTCACACATTTTATTCACTCATTTCATTTCATTTCATGAAAATATGTTGATGATGCAGTGTTATCTGAGTATAGGATGAGTTGATAAAACTCTTTACAGGCAGAGCATAACTTTATTTGAATGTAATACAGGAGATTTACAGATCTACTTGACCACGGGGTACCTAATTTGGTGATGAAGTCTTCTATCTTCCTGGGAAATTTCCTAATGAACCCTCAATGCTCTCAGCTTTCTTCATTGTGTAAGTGGGTTTACTTACATGATGTTCTAGAAGAGTGGTTCTCAACCTTCCTAATGTTGTGTCCCTTTAATACAGTTCCTCGTGTTGTAGTGATGGTTGGGGGTCACTACAACACGAGGAACTGCATTAAAGGATCGCTGCATTAAGAAGGTTGAGAACCACTGGTTCTCACCTAGCCTGACACTTTATTTTTATGCCATTTTGATGGAAAGTGTGTTTAAATGAATGAGGATTCTAGTTATATGTAGGGCTTCCATGAATCCTTCATATTGTGGCAGGTGGTGCCTGGCAAAATTTTAAATTTGCCTAAATTTAGATTCTCTTTTACACTATTTTATTCTCATTTGGTCCTACCCAGACCCCAGGACAATCTGCCAATTTCTGCTAGGAAATTACTTGATCTCTAGAGCAGCAGTCCCCAGCAATTTTGGCACCAGGGGTTGGTTTCATGAAAGACAAGTTTTTCATGGATGGGAGTGGGAGGACAGGATGGGGCAGGAGGTGGAGCTCAGGTGGTGATTCAAGGGATGTATTCATCCCTTGTATTCATGAAATACAGATGAAGCATCTTCCCAGCTCCTTCATTGCCTGCTGTGTTGCCCAGTCATAACAGGCCATAGAACAAAACCTTTTTAGCACCAAGGAATGGTTTTATGGTAGACAGTTTTTCTGTGAATGGGGCAGGGGATGGTGATACAGGAGGCAGAGCTCAGGTGGGGATGCTGTGCAACCTGGTTCCTTACAGATCACAGATTGGTACTAGCCCATGGCCTGGGGATTGGGGACCACAGCACTAGAATATTACATAATGAAGGATTAAGGCTTGGTTTCTCATACTGGAGCGTGTGTACCCTTAGGTATGTAAAACCTGGTCCCCAGGGATCCCAAGACCTGTGGGACAAATTAGTACATCTCCTTGGAGCAACCATGTCATTCACTTGGAGAAAAAGTTTTAAATGTTTGAATATTTGAATGTTTGTATTCTTTGTCACAGAAAGGGCAAGCAAAAGTCTGATATTTTCCTCTGTCAGACAATGAATTTCTTTCTTTCTTTTTTTTTTTTGCCTTAAAAGCACAGAGAAAACTTAATATGGAGAGAGATGCGGGAAAATGTATTAAATGTGTTTTAATTGTTACTGGGAGCCCCTTTGGTGTTTTTGCTGCCATCCCATCTATGTGGAACTTCTGTTTTATATTTTAATTCACTTTTATTAAATAAGAACATATAGTATTAGATTTGTGCCAGATAGTATTTAAGTGCTTTGTAAATGTGAACTCAAAGTAACTAAGAAATAGTTGGCCAGGCATGACGGGTCATGCCTATAATCCTAGCACTCTGGAAAGCCAAGGTGGGAAAATCCCTTGAGTTCAGGAGTTTGACACCAGGCTAAGCAAAAGCAAGACCACATCTGTACTAAAAATAGAAAAAAAAAATTTAGCCAGGCATGGTGGAAAGCACCTGTAGTCTCAGCTACTCAGGAGGCTAAAGGAGAAAGATCACTTGAATCCACAAGTTCAAAGTTGCTGTAAATGAGGCTGATACCATGGCACTCTAGCCTGGGCAACAGAGTGAGACTCTGTCTAAAAAAAAAAAGACATGGTTGACATTAAAATTAACATTATTATCCTCATTTTACAGAATCACTTAACTCACAGCTAGTAGGGACATCTGGGGTTCTGACCTGGGTGATCTAGCACCAGAGTCTGTCAGTTTAACCACTAAACCACACTGCCTCTCAAGCTCTGGCTGAACTGCAATGGTTGTATGCACAACTGTGGTTTTTGGACAATTTATAGGATTTAAAGGATGTTTTGACTACTTTATTTTTATGACTCAATCAGATGTAATGGCTTGCATGGTGTGCCTGCCCCAAATTTGTGACATTATGAACTTGTCTTTTTGATTTATGCTTGTTTGCTTTTATTAAATAAAATATATTGGTTCTAAAAATTATTACCATTTCTGAGTTAATTACATGTACTGAAATACTTTTTATTAACCCCTTTTCTCTCCCCCAAATGCTACTCTGCTTACTATGACTTCTGCCAAGGTAATGAATAACCAATAATATGAAAATGCTAAACATCCTAATTTGTATGATTTTGGTGTCATCTTAACACTTTTCTTTTAAAGAAAGAAAGAAACAAACAAACAAACACAAACTGTTATTAAAAACACCATCCTCTAGTGCAATTATATGAGTGCACAGACACACACAAAAATGGAAGACAAATAATAAATTATTACTGGAATCCCCATTTCCTTCAACAAAGTCAAGAAACAAAGCCTTACTTCTCCAAAAAGCCCACTATGGGGGCTTGTAAACAGTACGTATTATTTTGAAATTCATGTTTATCTTTGCCTTGCTTGGCTTTATAGTTTTTACTATCTATAAATCTATCTCTAAATAATGTATCCCTAAATATATCTGTTTTTGATCTCTATCTAAATGGAATCCTACTGATAACTTGCTTTTTTCCCCTCACGATCATGTTGTTGAAATTTATTCCCACTAGTGTGTTTAGCTGTGTTTACTCATTGTTACTCATGTGTTATGTTTGACTATGTCACCATTCATTTGCCCATACAGTGTTGATGGGCCTTGAGTTCTTCTTAATTTTGATCTGTCACAAACAATGGTGGTCTAGTTAAGAGTGATATTGGTCACATGAAACAAGTTTTCTGGAATATATGGTTATTAAGTATGCATGCTTTTAGCTTCACATGGGTGAATCTTAGAAACATTGCACCAAGTCAAATAAGCTAAACACAAAAGAACATTAATTGTATGATTCCGTTGGCATAAAATGCCCAAAGTAGGAAAACTATAGAGTTAATGAATGGATCAGTGGTTATCAGAGACTAGGGGAGAAGAAGAAATGGGAAATGATTACTAATGGGGATGAGATCTTCCTTCCTTCCTTCCTTCCTTCCTTCCTTCCTTCCTTCCTTCCTTCCTTCCTTCCTTCCTTCCTTCCTTCCTTCCTTCCTTCCTTCCTTCCTTCCTTCCTTCCTTCCTTCCTTCCTTCCTTCCTTCCTTCCTTCCTTCCTTCCTTCCTTCCTTCCTTCCTTCCTTCCTTCCTTCCTTCCTTCCTTCCTTCCTTCCTTCCTTCCTTCTTCCTTGACAGAGTCTCATTCTATTGCTCTCAGTAGAGTGCAATAGCATTATCCTACCTCACAGCAACTTCAGACCCCTGGGTTCAAGTGATCCTCCTGCCTCAGCCTCCCACGTAGCTGGGACTACAGGGACCCACCATAGCACCCGGCTAATTTTTCTATTTTTAGGAGATGAGGTCTTGCTCTTGCTCAGGCTTGTCTCAAATTCCTGAGCTTGAGCAATCCATCTGCCTTGGCCTCCCAGAGTGCTAGGATTACAGGCATAAACCACCAGGCCCAGCCTGAAGTTTCTTTTCGAGGTGATAAAAATGGTAATAGTTTATATATATGCATAAATATATATATAAGAGATTTTGAAAATGCATATATGTGTATCACACACACACTAAAAACCCCTGATTTAAAATGGTGCACTTTGTGATAGGTGGGAAAAAAGAGTGATCTATGGACACATTGGCCCACACAAAGCAAAAAGGTTATTATTATTTTTTTTATTTTAAAGAAAGCTTTGGCAAATGCTTATGTAATATGAGCCACCTCCTCCTTTCCTGCCATGTCTCAATCTTTTTTGCTTTGTAGATTGGGCTTTTCCCACATTAAGTTGTCTTAAATAAATGCCATGAATGAAGAAGCTTTGCCCTAACCCTCAGGGGGCTAATTAGTCCCTGAGTTTCTTGCAAGAGTTCGGGATCTGCAAGTTGAGAAGGAGAGGAGAGATGTCTCCCCTTCTTGCTTTGTCCAATGTTCTTTTACAGAAAAGTGACCCCAGATGCATCATTAATTTTCTTTTCCTTTCTTTTTTTTTTTTTTTTTTTTTTTATTGTTGGGGATTCATTGAGGGTACAATAAGCCAGGTTACACTGATTGCAATTGTTAGGTAAAGTCCCTCTTGCAATCATGTCTTGCCCCCATAAAGTGTCTAACAAACACATGAAAAAATGTTCATCATCTCTATATATTAGAGAAATGCAAATCAAAACAACCCTGAGATATCATCTAACCCCAGTGAGAATGGCCCACATCACAAAATCTCAAAACTGCAGATCCTGGCGTGGATGTGGAGAGAAGGGAACACTTTTACACTGCTGGTGGGACTGCAAACTAGTACAACCTTTCTGGAAGGAAGTATGGAGAAACCTCAAAGCACTCAAGCTAGACCTCCCATTTGATCCTGCAATCCCATTACTGGGCATCTACCCAGAAGGAAAGAAATCCTTTTATCATAAGGACACTTGTACTAGACTGTTTATTGCAGCTCAATTTACAATCGCCAAAATGTGGAAACAGCCTAAATGCCCACCAACCCAGGAATGGATTAACAAGCTGTGGTATATGTGTACCATGGAATACTATTCAGCCATTAAAAAAAATGGAGACTTTACATCCTTCGTATTTAACCTGGATGGACGTGGAAGACATTATTCTTAGTAAAGCATCACAAGAATGGAGAAGCATGAATCCTATGTACTCAATTTTGATATGAGGACAATTAATGACAATTGGTGTGCATCATTAATTTTCAATCAAATTTTTCTGCCACCCGCATACTCCCCAGCTCTTCTTTATTTGGGGCAGGAAAGAGGTTGGTGGATTATTTGTAATCATTCTACAGTTTTAAAAGACAAAAACAGAAATACAAACTCTCCTGATGATTTCATTGTCTATTTTAGGTTACATAAAATAATTAAAGCTTTTCTTGTTTGTTTTTGTCCAACATAGGATCAGGAAGGGTTTTAAGATAAGGAGACAGAAAGTACAAGGTAAGATCTCACCTTTCCGCAGTAGAAAATGTCCTCCCTCCGCACCTTTCCTTCTGCTATCTTCTCCCGGATGGCTTCTCCGACTTCATGCTCGTTTCTGTAGATGTAGGCCCCATCAATGTGTCTGTACCCCACATCGATGGCAACTTTCACTGATGTTGCACAGGTCCCCTTAGGGGTCTGAAATGACAAGGAGGTTGAGGTTGGAGAAAAGAGAAGTGGGTCTTTCTTTTAATCATCATTATTAAAAATGCACATACTTTGTTTTATAGCTAAAATAACACATTTTGCTGGGAATAGTGCCTCATGCCCGTAATCCCAGCACTTTGGTCGGCCGAGGTGATAGGATCACCTGAGGCCAGGGGTTTGAGACCAGCCTGAGCAAGAGTGAGACCCTGTCTGTACAAAAAATAGAAAAATTAGCTGGGCATAGTGGTGTGAGCCTCTGGTCCCAGGTACTTGGGAGGCTGAGGCAGGAGGAGGATCACTTGAGCTCTCAGGAATTGGAGGTTGCAGTGAGCTATGATGATGCCATTTCCAGTTCATGTTGTTGGGATGGGAAGATGATATCCCATCTTCAGGAGAAACTGGCCTCTGTGGAGCCTTCCCTCTTCCAGAAGGAGACTCTATTCATTCTAGGTCTGCCCTTGCTTTTATGGCTTCGGGTGATTTGGTCAATTTTACTTGTGACAGGAGATTTCACAGAAGCCTTGTCAAAGAAGGACACAAGCTAAATTATAAGACAAAAGTTTAGGTAAACAATCTGATGTCTATCCATGGAATGGAATATGACCAAGTGATAAAAAGGAATGAATGAACTATTGATACCCACGATGTGAATGAATCCTGAAAGAATTATACTGAGTGAAAGAAGTAAATACTGGCTCAAAAGAACAAGTACTTTGTGGCTTGAGGAATACTTTGGAGTTGACATCTGTGTTCATTATCTTCACTGCGGTGATGGTTTCGCAGAAAGAGGATGAAACCTTTAAGGAACTGCAGACCAGACAACATGTGCAATGGGAGGAGGAGAGGACAGGTGGGGTAGACCTTGGGAGTGCTGCACCAAGAAAGAGGTTGGATGCAGACTGGGTAAAAGAATTTGTAGATTTGGGAACCTATCTTCTGATTCATGATATAACACCTCAGGAAAAAAAATGCTAATGTTCTACCAGCATAGCTCTTGAAAGCCAGGAAAACGTAATAAATAATTCACACTAAAGTAGACATTCCAGAAATACTATGGCAGATGGTCAGCAAGCTCCGACTAGAGGACAGACTAGAGAGGACACATCATGTAATGCCAGAAAACCCACCAATGGTGGACGTTTTGCAGCGGGGCCCAGAGGACACTCCCTTTGCCAAAGAGATAGGAATGCTTCAGTAGCACAATCACCAGAAGTGTTGAGCTCAGTTGCATCTGTCCTCTGTAGACCAAAGCAGATTGTGGGATGTGCTGTAAAACTGGGTTTATTATTAAATTAGGAACTAAGGAATTTGAAATAATAGAGGTCACATGGTAGTACTTAACCTCGGATGTGAGATGGGCACAATTTTCTTAACGAGTGGTCTCAGGGACCAAAGCTTACAGGGAGCTTTGGAGACAGTTGAAAAGACAAGAAATCTCTAGGGTAGGGCTACCAGGTAAAATATTGGATGCCCAGTTAAATTGGAATTTCAGATGAGCAAGAAATAGCTTTTAGCATAAATACACTCCAAATATTAAATTGGACATTTTTATATCTTAAAGTCATTCACTGTCTATCTGAAAATTCAAATTTACTTGGCTATCTCATATTTTTATTTGCTAAATCTGACAATCCTAAGGGCACATTAAATGGGCAGCCAACAAGGGCAGTGCTTAATTTACACAAACCAAAGCATTCAGGAATGAACTATTGGAAGCCTGATGTAAGTTCTTTCAAGACACTGGTAAAAGCATTAAGAAAGCACAATACTCAGAAGGCTTTTTCAGATTCTAGATGCAACATATTCCACACTCGTGGTACTATTTCTACCCATTTACTGAGTGGCATGAATACTGCCAGGTTTGAGGAAGCCTAGAGTGGAAAAGGGCTAAGCAGAAGGTCTAGGTGTTACCATAAGCATCCATGTCACTTAGGCCATATGACCCAGAAGGCCCTGGTGGGGGGGTGGGGGAATTGCAATGTCATACCATCTACATTGATGACATTGCTACTCAGCCCTGTAGAAATAGTGTATCTCACTGTGGGACATGATGTGCCCATGTGGCCAGAGCTGCCCATCATGAGCTAGGTGACATAAATTTGGGTGGGTCAGTGGAAATCCATTGTAAAACGTGCTTGGTACATTTGTGATTGAACACAAGCTGGACAAGACAACATGCCATCCAGATATTATCCAAAATGTGAATGAATTGTCAGGCTTAAAAATTAATGATGACTTTACAATGTTCTCTGAAAAATGTTAGAAGATCAGGTCACCCCTGGACCCTTGGTTATACATGACAATTGGCTGCAATGGAGAAGCTGCCACCCTCTGTGGAATGGTGTGTGAGATGTCTGAAGCTCTAATTTCTGTATCTTCTGTAATAGTCCCCAAAGTGTTGATTGCATTTTTCTCTCTTCTTGAAGGAAAGAAAATAAAACATCAGAATGGGAACATGGAATAAATTGTAGGCTCAGCTCCAGGACCATTTATTTATGCTTCCAGCCTGGCCTGTTCGGGTAATGCTGGTGAGACCACCCTTACCATGTCTTCAGCTTAAAAACAGATATGAAAAAATTACTTGGTATAAGAGCAAGGCTTTGCCTTCCCCAGGTGGAACAAGGTCTCCTGGCTGGGAAGGGGAGGGGCATTAGCCACAGGCTGGGAAAAAGTGAGGCATGTTGTAACACATTAATTGCCATGGGAGCTGTATTGAACTTAGGCTAGTTTTGAGCTCTGGGCCTTGGGAAGCATTTATAACTCCCAGGTCTCTTGACTTATCTTGACCTAATAAAACATGATGGCCCTATGGAAAAAAATTGGTTTTTATAGTGTGGTAGTCAATGCACCCCTGTAGGGACAGGAAAAAGTGTTTGGGCTTTCTTTGCCATGGCCTTGCGGAAGGCGCCTTGCGCTTGACCTAGACAGACTTAACAGTGTACAGTGAAGTCATGTTTAGTCACTGCTGCTTGACATTTTGCCACTTTTGTCCCCCGGGGTGTAAAGGTGCCCAGCCCTTTCCTCTGTGCAGATTGTAGATCACAGATTGCGAAGTGTAACTTCGCTCCCCGGCCACCAGGAGCCGGGGCAGACTTGTCACCCTTGCTCCTCCTGCCCTCCATGCCTGAGTTTCTGTCCTGTCCGGCCAAATGAGAGCACTGGCATTCATTACAGGGCAAAATCGCCTGGATGTTTCATGCTCTTCGTGGCTACTTAAGAGCCTGGACTTCACTTCTCATTTGCCCCTAGTGCAAAGCCTTTGGTTCACTCTCCAATTCTGACAACTTGATGCAGCTGCAGAAATCTCAGCGAGGGCCACTCAAGAAGGAATATGCCCCATCCTACCTTGCTAGGCCACTTCTTCCCTGTAGCTTGAAGTCACTTTGATGTACCCTTAACTAGATTTGCTCTTTGTTTCCTTTATCTTTGAGCAAGCATTATCTCTTTTAAGGCCCTTGAGTTCCCCTTTATACATTAGTTATCTGTGCATTTATTTTTTTCTGCATTCCAGCTCCCCTCTTATAGATATTAAGTCCCTTGCATCCAGCTCATTGTGTTGATCCTTGCATATGGTAAGCACATGATAAATATGTATTAAACTATTGCCAGTTATCCGAAATAGTTACCATTGGTCTTGAATTTGTGTCATCTCCCTGCTAGGCAACATTCTTGAGTTCCACCTGAAGTTTTTTGATTAAATGCAGGGACATTAACTGAATTTATTTCTATCAAAGCAGAAAAGAAAGGATAAAACAGGACCCAAATTTCTCACCCTCAGACCCACCCGGTTGGAGCTATCAAGAGAGGGACAGAAAGAAGGGATACCTGCTGGATAGCTGTTAAGGACTATTCCATCCTGTGTGCAAGCTCTCATAGGGAAAAGTCACACAGGCAATTTGAACATTTTCGTTTTCCTCAGTGATCAAATAAGGTAATACAGAGCGCTTGGGGCCACTAAAAGTTGGTTCCATCTCAAACTCACTGAATCCTCAGGCACGAAGCACCTTTATGAGAAAGTAGCATATTTGGAGGAAAAAAAAATCTTTTTAAGTCAGGAGAAGCTGGTCTGGTTGGCCTCACATGGCTCTTCCAAGCTCTTTCCCACAGTTCCCGCCTCCACATGTTCTAGTGGAAGAGCGACAAGGTGGAATCTGAGGGACCCTCCAGCTTCTGCTCCAGTAGCCATACTGCCCCCCAGAACATGCACCCTGCTGCTCTCTAATTGCCACATCCAAACTAAACGGATCTCAAATATTGACAGACTTGGCTCTATGAACAAAATGTGTTAAAGAGCTACCTGAATCTAACATGAAACCAATAGAGAAACAACTCCATGCCTACACAAAATAAAAACACAATTTAATTCAAGGAAGGATAGGGGATAGGAGGGGGGGATTGGTGTGTTCTCACCCAAGGGGCAGAAGGTAAGGGCTTTTGGCATACCTCCTGGGTGAAGAGTTAAATTACAACTTGGACTTTGCCTGACAAACTCAACCAAGGTAACCTAATCACTTGCCTCATATTAAACTGAAATTTTAAAAAAAAGTTTACATGAATCTGTCATTGACCTTCTACCTCTTGTGGGATGAAAGGTTTTGAAAACAATCTCAGTGTGCTAAGTGGAGAGGGCCAAATTCAGGCACCTGACCCCACCTCTAGGACTAAGGTTGTGAAGTTAAGTCTAACTTAGTACTTTTATTTCAGGGTGGTAGAATTGGGCATGACCAATCCTATCCTCTGCCCCACCAGCCCTGACACAGATGACTAAAGAGTTTGTGAATCATGAGGCCTAGGACAGAAAGCCTTGCATCTGTTCTCAGATGCTTCCATCTCCCCACTCCCCTAAACTCCAGCTCTACCCCTTCCCTACCCCAAATCTTCCAGAAACATGTTACATATTTTTCTTCACATTAGAGTTTCTGACTTTATGAGACATACTCATAAACCCCATGTAATACTTTACAGTTGGTGATATTTCTGGTCACAAATGTGGTTGGTGTGTGTATGATCTTTTCTGATAGTGTTCCTCTTACATCAAATTCTCTAAGTGTGGCATGTCTTATCTTCTGAAGTGGGAGATGACAATTCTTTGTGGGAAATGACATGTGACTGCTTTTGAATATCTCCAACCCATAGCATTTAATATTACTAGGCACATAACAGGTGCTTTATAATACTTATTGGTAGACACAGACCCTTGAGCCTCACAGAATTTCAGAATATATCTATGTCTACCCAGACACACACATTCTTACATACTTTCATATACAGAAATATACATAGAAAATCAAATAGCCGGGTGTTGTGGCGGGCGCCTGTAGTCCCAGCTACTTGGGAGGCTGAGGCAAGAGAATCGCTTAAGCCCAGGAGTTGGAGGTTGCTGTGAGCTGTGTGAGGCCATGGCACTCTACCAAGGGCCATAAAGTGAGACTCTGTCTCTACAAAAAAAAAAAAAAAAAAGAAATAGAAATATACATAGAAAATCATGGCTAAAAATATGTAGCTTCATTGACATAAGATATACTCATAAAAAGCAAGATAGCCTGGAATTTAAAGCATTCAAATTCCAGCTCTGTCCTTTAGTATTATAGGAATGCTAAATTCTTGGAGGAATTTATTTAATCTCTATGCTTCAGTTTTCTGATCTGTTAATGGAGTTAACTGCTATCTATTTCAAATTAGAAAATGCATGTAATGTAAAACTTAAAAGAGGTTCTATGAACCAAGAGTATGGTGCCCCATGATCATACTAATGTACACAGCTATGATTTAATAAAAAATAAAATAAAATAAAATAAAAAAAAGAGGTTCTGGCATAGGATTACGTGTTCAGAAAATTCTAGCTGTTGTTTTGTAACCATTTACAACTACATGCCCTCTGATACACACATGCATATACAAATCCTCTTACAAAATCATTTATTAACTTGACAAGCATTAGCAGGACACCCCTGACATACTACTGTCCTGGGTCTCTTTCCTAATGGATGTCACAGTCCAGTGAGAAAGATCACAGAGAAGCAATTATTACAACATAGGGTTGGGGCTAAGAAACCTGAAAATATGGCATTTTGAACTAACTAAGGACCTAGTTCTCTGAGACCTTCCCAAAGCCTTTATCTGTCTAAGATCCACACCCACCAAGGAGAACCATTGTCCTCCCCTCCAGGACCAGGAATGTAACCACATCTTATTAGAGCCTTTCACTGTCAAAGAGATCTGGTTGCAACTGAATCTCTGTTCCTGGATTCATTCATTCTCTCTAGTAATCCTTTAATGCCCCTCAACAGAATTTCTCTTTTGCTACCTCCCATAACCGGTTTTGCCAGGATAGTACAGTAGGGTCCAAGGGAAACTTACTTTCAGTCCTTTGACGTTTCACTAAAAAAGCACATCAGAAAAGGCAGATTAGGCTGTCCGTAGCACAGTGGTTATAGCGGAAGCCACATACACCAAACCTGGTAGGTTCAAACCCAGCCCAGGCCAGCTAAACAACAATGACAACTGCAACAAAAAAATAGCTGAGCATTATGATGGGTGCCTGTAGTCCCAGCTACTTGGGAGGCTGAGGAAAGAGAATCTGTTAAGCTCAAGAGAACAACGTCATCCTGTGATTTGGGAGAGACAATGGGGGAGCTTACGGGGAAGGTCAGAGGAACTTTGAGTCTTCTTCAGCTCAGCATGGAAATACACCATATTTTGGAGTATTGATCTTTGAACCCCAATAGTATATAAGCTTCTGAACCCCACTAGGAGATGGGCAATCATTCTGATTCTTTCTGTGCACATGTTAAATATATTTGTGTGCCTTGTCTCCAATTTTCTGCTGTTCTTTTTTTTTTTTTTTATTAAATCATAGCTGTGTACATTAATGCGATCACAGGGCACCATACCCTGGTTTCATAGACCTTTTGACACATTTTCATCACACTGGCTAACATAGCCTTCCTGACATTTTCTTAGTTATTCTGCTAAGACATTTACACTCTACATTTACTAAGTTTCACATATACCCTTGTAAGATCCCACCAATCTCCCTCCCTATGCCCACCTCCCCCCTATTCTTAGGTTGTAACTGGGTTATAGCTTTCATGTGAAAGCCATAAATTAGTTTCATAGTAGGGCTGAGTACATTGGATACTTTTTCTTCCATTCTTGAGATACTTTACTAAGAAGAATATGTTCCAGCTCCATCCATGTAAACATGAAAGAGGTAAAGTCTCCATCTTTCTTTAAGTCTGCATAATATTCCATGGTGTACATATACCACAATTTATTAATCCATTCGTGGATTGATGGGCACTTGGGCTTTTTCCATGACTTAGCAATTATGAATAGGGCTGCAATAAACATTCTGGTACAAATACCTTTGTTATGATGTGATTTTTGGTCTTCTGGGTATATGACTAGTAGAGGAATTATACTTAGAGATCTAAAAACAGATCTCTAAGTGTTCTCCAAACATCTTTCCAAAAGGGATGTATTAATTTGCATTCCCACCAGCAGTGTAGAAGTGTTCCCTTTTCTCCACATCCACACCAACATCTCTGGTCTTGGGATTTTGTGATATGGGCTAATCTCACTGGAGTTAGATGATATCTCAAAGTAGTTTTGATTTGCATTTCTCTGATGATTAAAGATGATGAGTATTTTTTCATATGTCTGTAGGCCGTGCACCTGTCTTCTTCAGAGAAGTTTCTCTTCAAGTCCCTTGCCCAGCCTGCGATGGGATCACTTGTTCTTTTCTTGCTTATATGTTTGAGTTCTCTGTGGATTCTGGTTATTAAACCTTTGGTTGGAGCCAAGATTGAGAATGAAGTCATACAGACAGTATACAAAGGAAGAAGAGAAAGGGGCTAATGACACAGACTCATACAACTTTCCCAAGAGTTGCGTTATCAAAAACGACAGCAGTGGACAAGTACAGTACCTTGTAGGATTGTGATACAAGTGGTAATTACTCTTGGTATTGGTAGTTTATTTCTCTTCCTCTGCCTTCCATTCTCTATGCTTCCCCCGGAGTTATCTGTCAAACCACAGTCCTGGTGATATTATTTCTTTGCTTCTAAACTTTAGATGATTTCTCACTTCAATGGAATGAACCCAACTCCTTAGTAAAGTATTCAAGGTCTGAGGTGATCCACTTTCAGTTTGCTTTTTCAGATCAGGTGCTCTCACCCTTGACTCCACGTGTCAGCCACTATGGGACTGGCCTTCCCTGCACATAGCATATAAACTTCACCTCCTCCTAATCCGTCCTGCCTCGACTTCACTTCTCTGCCTGGCTAATTCATACTTAGCTGTAGAGAGTTTCCTCATACATGATCACTCAAATTTCTGTAGCATTTCCACACATGCCACTGTTTATTCTCATCAGCAGCATGAAATGAGGAAAGATATTCTTCTAATAAATTAAAACTTTACCAAGTTATAAAGGAAGCCTATTTCAATCTTTATGGTCTTTTTTTTTTTTTTTTTTTGGAGGCAGAGTCTCCCTCAGTCATTCCAGGCTAGAATGCTGTGGCATCTGCCTAGCTCACAGCAACCCCAAACTCCAGAGTTCAGGTGATCTTCCTCCTGAGGAGCTGGGACTTCAGGCCCCCACCGTATGGTGCCTAGGCTGAATTTTCTATTTTTTCAGTAGAGAGGGGTCTCACTCTTGCTCAGGCTGGTCTCAAAGTCCTGAGCTCAAGTGATCCTGCCTCCTGGGCCTCTAGGCAGATTACAGATGCCTGGATTACAGGTGTGAACCACAGCATCAGTCCTATGGCCAATTTTAATTGTTCTCTTTCCTATGTTTTCAGAGCGATACTTTTATAGTTCTAGGATACCATCCATCCTTATTGTCATTGCTCTACAATTAGTTGTTGAAGAGTCTGCCTTCTCCATTCAATTTTCTTTTTTTTTTCTTTTTTTGAGATAGAGTCTCACTCTGTTGCCCTGGGTAGAGTGCAGTGGTGTCACAGCTCACAGCAACCTCCAACTCTTGGGCTCAAGTGATTCTCTTGCCTTAGAGACGAGGAGTTGCTCTGCCTTAGGCTGGTTTTGAACCTGCGCATTCAGGCAATCCACCCGCCTCAGCCTCCCAGAGTGCTGGCCCTCTTTCAATCCCTAAATAATACAGATACTATTCTCTTTATATTTGAAGCTTCTGTAGTCTAATAATTTAAGGCATGGCAGGGATTTATTAAGTGTTTATTAGATTGAACTAAAAATGCTCCAAGGTAAAAAAAAAAAAAAGAAGCCACAAACACACAAATTTCACAGGCTTCACTTTAGTAACTGGCTCTGGAGTAACTTCACTAAAGGACACAGAAAGATCTCATTCTCTAATGCAAACAAATTTTTAACCATTAACCGATTTAATTTAACCTTCGGCTCAATACCATCAGGCAAATGGCCATCCTCAACAGTTGTTTTCGTTATTATGAGATCCAATTTAAATGAATTGCAGATTATGCTTTAGGCAAGTGTTAAAGCAAAACAGAGAGAGATAGCTATTGATAGAGGAAAACTTACCGAGTTCGGTTTTGAGTAAGTACCAAGTCCAATAATGGGAATGCTATTTCCATCACTTAAAGGTATGCGGTGACTTACAGCACTGAGGTACATCTTGGAGACAGAATCTGAGGTTTCAATTTTCTAGGAATGATTCTGAACACAGCAGGGAGTCTTTCTGAAAAGGTGTCCTAGAGCCTATTTAATCAAAGAAAGGAGGACCAGAGGAGGGGCCAAATGAAAGAAAAGAGATTAACAGATCTATTTCTCAACCTGGATTTATTTTATCCCAGAAAAAAAATTCTAAGCATGGATTTTTTCCAAGAAATCCTAAGCACAGTTGTCCATTGAACTTCACCAGAGATTCACTTCTCTGCAAGTATTAAAAATCAAAAGGAGGCTCAGCACCCGTAGCACAGTGTTTATGATGCCAGCCACATACACCGAGGCTGGTGGGTTTGAACCCAGCCTGGGCCAGCTGAACAATGACAGCTGCAACAAAAAAATAGCTGGGCATTATGAAGGGTGCCTGTAGTTCCAGCTACTTGGGAGGCTGAGGCAAGAGAATCACCTAAGCCTCAGAGTTAGAGGTTGCTGTGAGCTGTGACGTCACAGCACTCTACCGAGGGTGACATAGTGAGACTCTGTCTCAAAAAAAAAGAAGTCAAAAGGAAACACATCTACCTAGCTTCTATCATTATGTTTTTATTGGGATTGGGGCTCAAATACACCTCCCCCAATATGGTGGTACAGGACTCTGAACTTGGCATATCTGCCTAATTCCAGACTTACCAGAGAAGAAAACAATTACTTCTGGTCTCTTTCTAGAACTTTCATTAATTGAACACATATCTCAGGAAAGAAGACTAGAGTCTATCAACAAACCCAGACTTCTGTCACAAGCACTTGTCTGGTCTGCAAGCCCAATGGACTGTGTCCCAGACCACTCACTCATTGTATGTCCTTCAAGCCTACTAATTTCTCCCTTGTAATCATTTATTGCCCCTCAATAGATTTCTTCTTTTCCTTCCTCTTATAATCTCTTTTGTCAGGACCGAAGTTCCCATTTTTCTGGAACCTCAAGATGATGTATAAGTGTAGGGGTAAAGGGAAGATCCTTCAAGTGTTTGTGGAAAAATTAACTTGAAAAAAACAGATTAGGTCGGGAGTATTCACTTATACCTATAACTTCAGAACTTTGGGAGGTTAAAGTGGGAAGATCACTTGAGGCCAGGATTTCAAGACCAGCCTGGTCAACATAGTGAGAACCCATCTCTAAAAAAAAAAAAAAAAATTAGCTAGATATAATGGCATGCACCTATAGTTCTAGCTACTCAGGTGGCTGAGGTGGGAGAGTCCTTTGAGCCCAGGAGGTTGCAGCTATGATTGTTGTTAGCATAGGTAGTCACTTAGGTCTGAGCAAGGGACGAAGGAATGGAAAAGTTACTTAACTGGCTTGAACAAACAGCAGTTCAACAAACAGACCTCAGGAGAGGAAAAGAGTAATCAATTTCCCAGTGTTGCACATGTATAAAGTTACTCAAAAGTTGCCACGTACAGGAAAAAAGGAAGTCGTAGCTAAAGTACCTTAATTTACAAGATATTCATTACAAAACTTTATGAAGAAGTGGCAAACACATAGGTAATATTTTGAAATGAATATTTTATAAATGAAGGTACATTTAGCTACAATTTCCTAGTCCCCCTATATATGGTGACTTTTGGGACACCTTGTATAACATTCACCACACAACTTTCTTCAACTTCAACAAACAAAAAATAGCAACTGCTTGGGAGTTCATGGCTTTCTGCTTCCTTTTTGAGAATGCACTTTTTTTCATGAGACTCAGCCTAGCTCACAACAACCTCAAATTTCTGGGCTTATACGATCCTCCTGCCTCAGCCACCTGAGTAGCTGTTACTTACAGGCATCTACTACAATGTCCAACCAATTTTGTCTATTTTTAGTAGAGACGGGGTCTCACTTTTGCTCAGGCTTGTCTTGAACTCCTAAGCTAAGGGGATCCTCCCACCAGGGCCTCCCAGAGTGCAGGGTTACAGGCCTGAGCCACCACATGCAGCTGAGACTTCTGCACAAGTCCTTCCTAAGTCATGTACTCTGACTTCTGCACAAGCCGTTCCTAAGCCTGTCCACTTTCACTCAATAAACTAGCCACTATCGCTCAGTTGTGTGCACATCCTAAAATTCCCTTCTGGAATATTAGCAAGAACGTCTATGCAGGTAACACAATGAAACTATTGCATGCTAGCCTGGGCAACAGTGTCAGAGTATATGCCAAAATAAATAAACAAATAAGTAAGTAGGCAGTGCCTGTAGCTCAGAAGGTAGGGCGCCAGCCACATACACCGAGGGTGGTGGGTTTGAACCCAGCCCGGGCCTGCTAAACAACAATGATAACTGCAACAAAAAAATAGCCGGGTGTTGTGGTGGATGTCTGTAGTCCCAGCTACTTGGGAGACTGAGGCAAGAGAATTGCTTAAGCCCAAGAGTTTGAGGTTGCTGTGAGCTGTGATGCCATGGCACTCTACCCAGGGAGACAGCTTGAGACTCTGTCTCAAAATAAATAAATAAATAAAATAAGTAAAAGGCAGATTAACTGGAGAAAAGGCATACAAATTTATTTAACCTGGATATATGGATACATGGGAGCCTTCAGACTGAAGACCCAATACTATGCTGCGACTCAGGAGTTTTTTCTGATCTTCCCTTGCCCTCTCATCTCTCAGTCCTATTCTCCCCAAAGGCTAGCCACAGAAACTAGAATTGCGCTTCCCTCAGGTACGTCATGAAAACAGGAGCTCTTTTTCTGTCAAATAAGCCATAAAACCTAAAAATTTTACCCTAATTTTCTCCCTCTCTTTTCGTGTAAAAACTATCCATGGAAAATTTATCTGACCTACCTTGTTTGAATGCAGGTCATGAGACCCCCTTCTATAAAGAGTCCTGCCTCACAGCCAAAAAGAAGGAATGGATGGTCAGAAAGGCCAACCACACAGACAGGCCCCACTCAGTTTCCCCACTCAATTCATAACATTAGAGCTTGTCTTTTTTTATCCAATCATATTTCTACAGAACTGCCCATACTTGTTGAATTTTAACATCAAAATGGAAAATTTCCAGGGCCAGGCATGGAGGCTCACAGTTTGGTGAATTTTTTCAATGTTTTCATCATCTCTAGTCATTACTGGCCACCCTGCCCTCTCTTCATCAGTGGCGATTTCTTTCCCTTCAGAAAAACGTTTAATCCATTTGCGCACTGCTGTTTTCTTCGTGTATCCTCCCCATAGACCTGAACTAACATGTCTCTGATTTCATTTCCACTCTTGCCAAGTTTTGGCAACATTCTTGAGACAGCACACAAAAACAAGCAACAACAATAATGAATGCCACTCAGAAAGACGCTGCCACACGTCATCACAAACAGAGCTCTGACACTCTGATATATCGAAGATGTGAAACCTTACTGACTTGTTTGCAAATACTGCCAATTTGCACGGTGGCAAGTTCAAGAACTTAGTTGTTAGACCCCGTCTGCACTCCCACTAGCAATGCATGTGAGTTGCGGTTTTCTGCATCTTTACCAGCACTTAGTATTGTTGACATTTTTAATTTTAGCCATACTATTAATAATAGATTTGTTGTGGTATCTCCTTGCTATTTACATTTGTATTTCCCATGTGGTTAATAATGAAGAACACTTTTTCTTTTCTTTTTGAGACAGAGCCTCAAGCTGTCATCCTGGGTAAAGTGCTGTGGCATCACAGCTCACAGCAATCTCCAACTCCTGAGCTTAAGTGATTCTCTTGCCTAAGCCTCCTAAGTAGCTGGGACTATAGGTGACCACCACAATGCCTGGCTATTTTTTGGTTGTAGTTGACATTGGTGTTTAGGCAGGTCCATGCTGAATTTGAACCCTCCAGTTGTGGTGTATGTGGCTGGTGCCTTAGCCGCTTGAGCTATAGGCGCCAAGTCCAGAACACCTTTTCTTATACTTATTTGCTGTGTACATGTATACATCCTCTTGGTGAAATGCTTGTTCAAATCTTTTGCCCATTTTTTTTTTTTTCAAGGATAGGAGAATTTATCACAGTGAGGAGAGTCAAGGGTGGTTATGCATGCTTACATGAGCTAGGCATTTCTGCAAATCTTCCCCAGCTTTCCAGGTCACAGTTAGGGTGGCAGGTTCTGAACCCAGAGGTGAAGAGCCATGGGGCTTGAGGGATATTATCCAGAGCATTAGGAAGAGATAGGCTGTGTTTTAATTATGCCTTAGACTTTTTTTTTTTTTTATTGTTGGGGATTCATTGAGGGTACAATAAGCCAGATTACACTGATTGCATTTGTTAGGCAAAGTCCCTCTTGCAATCATGTCTTGCCCCCACAAAGTATGACACACACCAAGGCCCCACCCCCTCCCTCCATCTCTCTTTCTCCTTTTCATCCCCCCCATAACCTTAATTGTCATTAATTGTCCTCATATCAAAATTGAGTACATAGGATTCATGCTTCTCCATTCTTGTGATGCTTTACTAAGAATAATGTCTTCCACTTCCATCCAGGTTAATACGAAGGATGTAAAGTCTCCATTTTTTTAAATAGCTGAATAGTATTCCATGGTATACATATACCACAGCTTGTTAATCCATTCTTGGGTTGGTGGGCATTTAGGCTGTTTCCACATTTTGGCGATTGAAAATTGAGCTGCAATATACAAGTCCAGTACAAGTGTCCTTATGATAAAAGGATTTTTTTCCATCTGGGTAGATGCCAGTAATGGTATTGCAGGATCAAATGAGAGGTCTAGCTTGAGTGCTTTGAGGCTTCTCCATACTTCCTTCCAGAAAGGTTGTACTAGTTTGCAGGCCCACCAGCAGTGTAAAAGTGTTCCCTTCTCTCCACATCCACGCCAGGATCTGCAGTTTTGAGATTTTGTGATGTGGGCCATTCTCACTGGGGTTAGATGATATCTCAGGGTTGTTTTGATTTGCATTTCTCTAATATATAGAGATGATGAACGTTTTTTCATATGTTTGTTAGCCATTCGTCTGTCATCTTTAGAGAAGGTTCTATTCATGTCTCTTGCCCATTGATATATGGGATTGTTGGCTTTTTTCATGTGGATTAATTTGAGTTCTCTATAGATCCTAGTTATCAAGCTTTTGTCTGATTGAAAATATGGAAATATCCTTTCCCTTTGTGTAGGTTGTCTGTTTGCTTTGGTTGTTGTCTCTTTAGCTGTACAGAAGCTTTTCAGTTTAATGAAGTCCCATTTGTTTATTTTTGTTGTTGTTGCAATTGCCATGGCAGTCTTCTTCATGAAGTCTTTCCCCAGGCCAATATCTTCCAGTGTTTTTCCTATGCTTTCTTGGAGGATTTTTATTGTTTCATGCCTTAAATTTAAGTCCATTATCCATCTTGAATCAATTTTTGTGAGTGGGGAAAGGTGTGGGTCCAGTTTCAGTCTTTTACATGTAGACATCCAGTTCTCCCAACACCATTTATTGAATAGGGAGTCTTTCCCCCAAGGTATGTTCTTGTTTGGTTTATCAAAGATTAGGTGGTTGTAAGATGTTAGTTTCATTTCTTGGTTTTCAATTTGATTCCTAGTATCTATGTCTCTATTTTTGTGCCAGTACCATGCTGTCTTGAGCACTATGGCTTTGTAGTACAGACTAAAATCTGGTATGCTGATGCCCCCAGCTTTATTTTTATTACTAAGAACTGCTTTAGCTATATGGGTTTTTTTCTGGTTCCATACAAAACGCAGAATCATTTTTTCCAAATCTTGAAAGTACAATATTGGTATTTTGATAGGAATGGCATTGAATAGGTAGATTGCTTTGGGAAGTATAGACATTTTAACAATGTAGATTCTTGCCAGCCATGAGCATGGTATATTCTTCCATTTGTTAGTGTTCTCTGCTATTTTCCTTCTGAGGATTTCATAGTTTTCTTTATAGAGGTCCTTCACCTCCTTCGTTAGGTATATTCCTAGGTATTTCATTTTCTTTGAGACTATGGTGAAGGGAGTTGTGTCCTTAATTAGCTTCTCATCTTGACTGTTATTGGTGTATACAAAGGCTACTGACTTGTGGACATTGATTTTATATCCTGAAACATTACTGTATTTTTTTGATGACTTCTAGGAGTCTTGTGGTTGAGTCTTTGGGGTTCTTCTAAGTATAAGATCATGTCATCAGCAAAGAGGGAGAGTTTGACCTCCTCTACTTCCATTTGGATTCCCTTTATTTCCTTGTCTTGCCTAATTGTATTGGCTAGAACTTCCAGCACTATGTTGAATAGTAAACGTGACAGAGGACAACCTTGTCTGGTTCCAGTTCTAAGAGGAAAAGCTTTCAGTTTTACTCCATTCAGTAAAATATTAGCGGTGGGTTTGTCATAGATAGCTTCAATCAGTTTTAGAAATGTGCCACCTATGCCTATACTCTTCAGTGTTCTAATTAGAAAAGGATGCTGGATTTTATCAAATGCTTTTTCTGCATCTATTGAGAGGATCATGTGATCTTTATTTTTGCCTCTGTTAATATGGTGGATAACGTTTATGGACTTGTGTATGTTAAACCAGACTTACATCCCTGGGATGAAGCCTACTTGATCATGATGAATGACTTTTTTGATGATAAGCTGTAATCTATTGGCTAGGATTTTGTTGAGAATTTTTCCATCTATATTCATGAGTGAGATTGGTCTGAAATTCTCCTTGTTGTTTGGGTCTTTTACTGGTTTTGATATCAGGGTGATGTTTGCTTCATAGACTGTGTTGGGGAAGATTTCTTCTTCCTCAATTTTTTGGAATAATTTCTGCAGTACAGGAATAAGTTCTTCCTTGAAGGTTTGATAGAATTCTTGTGTGAAGCCATCTGGACCAGGGCATTTTTTGGTTGGAAGATTTTTTTATTGTTTCTTTAATCTCAGTGCTTCAAATTGGTCTGTTCAGGAGGTCTATTTCTTCCTTGCTAATTCTAGGGAGAGGGTGTGATTCCAAATATTGATCCATTTCCTTCACATTGTCAAATTTCTGGGCATAGAGTTTCTGGTAGTATTCAGAGATGATCTCTTATATCTCTGTGGGAACAGTTGTTATTTTCCCTTTATCATTTCTAATTGAGGTTACTAGAGATTTTACTTTTCTATTTCTCATTAGTCTGGCCAATGGCTATTTTATTTATTTTTTCAAAAAACCAACTCCTTGTTTTATTAATTTTCTGAATGATTCTTTTGTTTTCAATTTCATTGATCTCTGATTTGATTTTGGATATTTCTTTTCTTCTACTGAGTTTAGGCTTAGATTGTTCTTCTTTTTCCAATTCCATAAAATGGCTTATGAGATTGTTGATGTGCTCTCTTTCTGATTTTCGAATGTAGGCATCTAAAGCGATAAATTTTCCTCTCAAAACTGCTTTTGCCGTATCCCACAGGTTTTGGTAGCTGGTGTCTTCATTGTTGTTATGCTCAAGGAAGTTAATGATTTCCTGTTTTATTTCTTCCTGCACCCATCTGTTATTCAACAGAAGATTGTTTAATTTCCTGAAGGGTGGGGTCGAGCATTTTTGTTAGAGTTGTGTTCCACCGTTAGTGCCTTATGGTCTGAGAAGATACAAAGTAAAATTTTAATTCTTTTGATTCTGTTGATATTTGTTTTGTGTCCCAGGATATGATCAATTTTGGAGAATGTTCCATGGGGTGATGAGAAGAATGTATATTCTTTATCTTTGGGGTAGAGTGTTCTATATGCGTCTGTCAAGCACAGTTGTTCTAGGGTCTCATTTAAATCTCTTATATCTTTGTTTAATTTCTGTTTATAGGATCTGTCCAGCTCTATAAGAGGAGTGTTAAAGTCCCCTGTTGTTATGGTATTATCAGATATCATATTGCTCAGACTGAGTAAGGTCTGTTTCAAGAATCTGGGAGCATTTAAATTGGGTGCATAAATATTTAGAATTGAAATGTCTTCTTGTTGTATTTTTCCCTTGACCAATATAAAGTGACCATCTTTGTCTTTTTTGACTTTAGTTGCTTTAAATCCACATGTATCTGAAAATAAGATTGCAACTCCTCTTTTCTTCTGAATGCCATTTGCCTGAAAAATTGTCTTCCAACCCTTGACTTGGAGCTTTAATTTGTCTTTTGAAGCCAGGTGTGTTTCTTGCAGACAGCAGATGGATGGCTTGTGTTTTTTAATCCAGTCAGCCAATCTATGTCTCTTCAGTAGAGAATTCAATTGACATTTATTGAGATAATTGATAAATGTGGTAGTATTCTACTCATCTTATTTTGTGAGATTCCTTTGCTTAGTTTTGTCTTTTGCATCAGTGTGGAGGTTAGGTTATGTCCTTTAATTTCTGAGTTCTTACTTTGCTGCTGATCCATTGTGATGGTCAGTGTGTAGAACAGGTTGAAGCATTTCCTGTAGAGCTGGTCTTGTTGTGGCGAATTTCCTCAATGTTTGTATATCCATAAATGATTTGATTTCTCTGTCAATTTTAAATCTTGGCTTAGCAGGGTACAGAATTCTGGGCTGGAAATTGTTCTGTTTAAGTAGATTAAAGGTAGATGACCATTTTCTTCTTGCTTGGAAAGTTTCATTAGAGAAGTCTGCTGTCACTCTGATGGATTTGTGCCTGTAGGTCAACTGGCGCTTACTCCTGGCAGCTTGCAGAGAATTGTTTCTTTTGTCTTGATTTTGGACAGGTTCATCACAATGTGTCTTGGAGAAGCTCAGTTAGAGTTGAGGTGACCTGGGGTCTGATATCCCTCTGAAAGCAGTGTGTCAGAATCTTTGGTGATATTTGGGAAATTTTCTTTTATAATATTCTCTAGTATGGCTTCCATTCCTCTGGGGCATTCTTCTTCCCCTTCTGGGATTCCTATAACTCGTATGTTGGAACGCTTCATAAAGTCCCATAATTCTGACAGTGAACGTTCTGCTTTCTCTCTCTTCTTTTCTGCCTCTTTTACTATCTGAGTTATCTCAAGAACTTTGTCTTCTACCTCTGAAATTCTTTCTTCTGCATGGTCTAACCTGTTGCTGATACTTTCCATTGCATCATTAAGTTCCCTAATTGACTGTTTCAGTTCCTTCAGCTCTGCTATATCCTTTTTATATTCTTCATATCGTCCATCTCCTACTTGATTCTGTTTTTGGATTTCCTTTTGGTTATTTTGCACTTTATTAGCAGTTTCCTTTATTGTTTCCATCATTTCTTTCATTGTTTTCATCATGTGTATTCTAAATTCCCTTCCTGTCATTCCTAACATTTCTTTATAGGCAGAATCCTCTGCAGTAGCTACCTCATGGTCCCTTGGTGGGGTTGTTCTGGACTGGTTCTTCCAGTTGCCTGGAGTTTTCTGCTGATTCTTCCTCATGAGTGATTTCTTTTACCTGTTTCCTTGCCCTAATTTTCCTTTCACTTCCTCTTGCTCTTTAAGTTCTCATGCCTGTGGACTAAGGTTTCGATGAGTCCTTTTGGTACAGGACCAGAAGAATGAGAAGGTTGAAAAGCAAGAAAGGGATGGAAGAAAGGAGGAACGAGTGAAAAGAAAAAAAAAAATGGAGAAAGGAGAGGGGGTGGGTAAAAGGAATATTGACAAAAAGAAGAGAGGCACAGAAAGAGGGAGACAGAGCAATATAGGTGTATAGTAGGGTACTTTGACACAACCTTAAAAATACCCCACCTTCTGGGGGTGCCCCATTGGGTGGGTCCCTTGAGGTCAGCAGCTCTTTGCTAACTTGGTCAGACACAATACACCACTTCACCAAGTAGAGAGGAAAGACAAAAATGCTATAAATCAAACCAAAACAAGCAAACAGAAAAGTTTATGGGATAAAATTGGGTGAAAAACCAAATAATAGTGGTAGAAACACTAGCAAAAATGAAGTTATAGTTATTGAAAAAGGCAGCAATGGGAAATTATCATTACACTAGAAAAATTGAGAAAGAAAAAAAATCTGTACGGAAAAGGTTGAAATTAAAAAACAAAACAACATCAACAACATCAAAATAAACAGAAAAACAACCAAACCAAAAAAAAAAAATAGAAAAAGCACAACCAAAAACAAAGCAGTATGTATATGTTGTTGAATATTGTCTGGACAACATGTGGTCTTCTGGGGTATGAGCATTAATCACAGTGCTGATATGACTGGAGGCTGCTGATTTCTCCAACCCCAGGAGGTAGACACCCTAAATCTCTCTTCAGCCCTCTTAAAAGGCACTTTGAACTTGTAAACTTGCTGAGTAGAAGCTTTCCCAGGAAAGTGTTTGTCACTGGAATCACTGCTGAAGTGGCTATCCACTTACCCAGTGTTCCAAAACTGGTCTCACTCTGCCCTTGAGGGTTAGGGCTGTAAGGCGGCTCAGACCCTGCCCTTAGGCTACTCAGTCGCTGGGTAACCAGCTCCCGCCTGATTGTTGCTCTGTGACCCTGAGGGTGGAGCTTGCGGGGCAGATCACTCACAATGGCTCCCTGTGACCCACAGCCAAACACTATTAGCTCCGTCTGGCTCAGCGGCTCAGACTGGGGCCCTAGACAATGGCCAAAGTTCTCCGCACTCCCGCTCAGCCTCTCCCCATGGCATTTCAACTGACTGCCAAGTCCAAAGACACCAAAACAGTTCACAGGTAAGGCCTTTCTGGTTTGCAGTCTCGCTGCTACTGTACTTATTTACAGTTGCTGGCGGGTTTAGACCGATTGAACACACGTGACCACTTGCCGGTTTTCCACTGTTTTTGTCCTCCTCTTGGGGTCCAGAAGTCTCTTGCTGACTCCCTGTATCCTCACAAGGATGACTATAGGCAGATCCCACCAGCCAGAGATGCCTGGAGTCCTATCTCCCCAGACTCACGGTGCCCAGATGCAAGGAAGTTGTTACTCGGCCGCCATCTTGCTCCAAAGGTCTGCCTTAGACTTTTGAACAAACCATTTTCTCTGTCTGAGCCTTAGAGAAAACATCTTGTGTGTGGGCAATGCCTGTGGTTCAGTGGGTAGGGCACCAGCCCCATATACCCAGGGTGGCGGGTTCAAACCTGGCCCTGGCCAAACTGCAATAAAAAAATAGCTGGGCATTCTGTCAGGTGCCTATAGTCCCAGCTACTTGGGAGGCTGAGGCCTAAGCCCAAGAGTTGGAGGTTGCTGTGAGCTGTGATGCCACAGCACTCTACCAAGGGTGATAAAGTGAGACTCTGTCTCTTAAAAAAACAGCAAAAAAAACAACTTATGGGGAGTGTGCAGTTGGGCGCTGGGTCCACAGTGTACCCGCACATCTGTGCACACATCTGGCGCAGTGGTAGACAAGGCAGCACTCATCTTTTCTTCTTGAACTGCTGTGTTGTTAGTGAGGGTAACAGAGTCGAGATAGTATGGGGCTATTGACCTTGTTCAGGCTCAATGGGAGACAGTGGGTGGGAAGAGTGCGTGTTGGGCCTGTTGCACCCTTTCTGGTCTGCAATCTCCAATGACCGGGTCCATTCTAGTCCATGCCTACCACACCCTCCAGCCACTCCTTAACCAACATGGTGAGCTTTCTTTATCAAGCTAACTCCAGCCCTACTTTTTCCAACTTGGAGAAAATTTTTGGAGTGGGAGGATGAAATTAAGAATGGAAGAAAGAGGAGGGGATTAGGAGGGTGGAAGTTAGATAAGCACAGATGCCACCACCTGCTGCTGCAGATTCTCAACTGCTTGTTGATGTCCTGGGAACATTTTCCTTGAGTCTGTTCAACAGTTGATTCCAGGGGAGGGGGAGGAGAAGGAGGGCTTGGGGACAAAGGGCCTTTGGCAACTCCCGAAAAAGCATTGATTCATTTTCTCAGGTTGGCAAACAATAACTGAGGACTTGGAACCCTAGGGTGAACCAGACAGATTTTACCAGAGCACAGTGACTAGCCTGGAGGGAGGGAGTGAAAGCAAATATTCAAGGAATAAGTGTGCCCAGAGGTTCAGCCATAGAGTAAACCACAGAGAAAGGGATAGGGGAGGGGAAGAGCTGCCAGTACCTGGAGTTCTGGTTCTGGGGAGTCCAGCATACATTGTTGGTGATGAAAGAGCCATTCGAGCCCCTTTGACTGTCCTGTTCCCACCCAGTTTCACTCCCCCTTCCTGAAGCTGAGAGGCAGAGGGAGGCATACCAGGGTAGATGTTTCTGAGGTGGTCCTGATGGTGAAGGGTAGGGAGAAGTGGGGTGCTGCCTGAAGACTGGTGTTGAAAGGGAGATAGCATTTGCACTTCCAATCCTGCAGAATGGCATCTGTGCTGGAGGTGGCTTCAGCCTCCTCTTCCAGCCTGGGCTTCCTCCACTGAAAGGCTTTGAATGGCTCCTCTTTCTTGTGCCCCTCTGTGTGTGATGTCTCCCTGAGAACTCCTCCTCCAAAACTCTCCCCTTCCTCTAGGAAGCTTCCAAGATAAATTTACAACATGACTTACAATTTTAGAGTTGAGAGGTAATTAAACATTATAATTACTTAAATATATATGAAGGTCTGACAATTAAGTTCATGAAGTCATCATAGAAAAAGTGCTACATACCTTGTTGCTGAATATCATAATGGTTACCTATAAGGTACTCTCCTTGGGAAGCTATGCACTGATGCCAGTGCCTAGTCTACCTTTCAAAGCAATTTTGGAACTCCTTTTCTGGAGTGGCCATCAGAGCTGTTGTTGTGTCAAGTCGGACAATTAAGTTCACCACTGTGCCCTTATGTGGACAGCACTATACGGACAACTCAGTAAGGTTTCATAACCTTGGTGTGTCAGCGTCTCATGGCTGTGTTTGTGTTGATGTGTGGTGGTGTCTTGCTGAGCGGCATTCATTATTGTTTCTTGTTTTTGTGTGCCTTATGAGAGCGGCTCTGATGGCCATTCCAGAAAAAGAGTTCTAAAGTTGCTTTGGAGAGTGGACTTGGCACTGGCATCAGTGCACAGCTTCTCAAGGGGGAGTACTTCACAGGTGACTGTAGCGATATTCAACAATGAAGTATGTAGCCCTTTTTCAAGGATGAGTTCATGAACTTAACTGTCAGACTTAGTATACTGTAGCTTTATGTCATTCTATTTTGTTTTCATAAAACATTGCTTTGTATCATTTTTATATTGTATTTTCTAAAGGCAAATCTTTAATGGTAGATATTTATTTGCTTATTTGTTTACTGTCACTTCCATAAGCAGGAGAGCTCCAGGAGGTCAGGGCTTTGTTGATTATCCTCCTGTGTCTGCAACAATGCCTGATTCATAGCAGACACTCGCTATACACTCGTTTATGGACATAAATGCTATCAGCGTAGTGATTTCTTTCCCTTTAAAGCCACAGAGCATGTGGTGTATTCCAAGGTGCATGGTGGATGCTTTTGAATAAGCGAAAGAATGAATAAAAAGAATGAATGATCAAATAAATGTGTGACTGAGCTTATGAGAGACATTGGCCAGGCTTAGAACATCATGGCAGTTGGGCTGTCTATAGGAAAATGCTTTTCAGTTGTTCATATTTTCTTAGCCCTGCCAAGGGGGAGCTTGTTCATAGAGCAAGCTGGCATTAGCTCTCTGTCTTTTGCCCATTTTTAGAACTTGAATTATTTGTCTTCTTAGTGTTAACTTTTAAGATCATATGCTAGATTCTTGATACATGTTCTTTACTGGAGATATGCTTTGCAATTTTTTTCCCCTCAATCTGTAGCTCATCTTTTCATTCTCTTGACTGTGTCTTTCATGGAGCAAAACCATTAAATTTTGATAAGGTTTAATTTATTGATTTTTTGTTTTGTTTTGTTTTTTTTGAGACAGAGGCTCAGTCTATCACCCAGGCTAGCATGTCATGGCCTCAGTTTAGCTCACAGCAACCTCAAACTCCTGGGCTCAAACAACCCTCCCGCCAATGCTTCCCAAGTATCTGGGACTACAGGCACCTGTCACAATGCCCACATCGCTATTTTTTTCTCTTTTTAGTAGAGACAGAGTCTCACTTTGCTCAGGCTTACCTTGAACTCCTGAGTTCAAGGGATCCTCCTGCCTCAGCCTCCCACAGTGCTAAGATTAGAGGCACATACAATCTAATTTATCCATTTTTTTGGATTGTGATTTGAGTGTCATGTCAAAGAACTTTTTGTCTACCTTGAGTCACAAAATTTTTATTTTGTATTTTTCTAAATGTTTTTCACTTTCATGTTTTTCATTTAGATGTAGTATCCATTTTGAGTAAATATTTGTTTAATCTAGCAGATTTAGGTCTTTTGTTTTGCATAAGAATGTCCTGTTTTTTCTGCAGTAATAAAGGGAAAGAAGTATTAATGTGCATCACCCTATCTTGTTTTTGAAGCTAGGGTAGTTGTATGATTTTGTTACCAGCAGTGCTAACCTGGATGTGACCTGGTTACCTTGGAAATGCAGGAACTTTTATGAATGTACTGTAAAATAAAATGTGGACTAATAACCAAGGGGGAAAAAAAAAGAACGTCCTGTTTTTCCAATTCTATCTGTTGACAAACACTGCACTTTCTCCCCTGAATTTCTTTTGTGCCGTTGTTAAAAATTGAAGACCACATCTGGGTCAGTCAATTTGTGGACTTCCTATTCTGTTTCTTTGGTCAATTTAGTCTCTCCCTTCACTGGTACCACACTGTCTTGATTTTTGTAGCTTTATTATAAGCCTTAAATTATATAGTGTAATTCTTCAAACTTTATTTTTCTTTTTCAAAAGTGTTTTAACTGGACTCACTCCTTTACTTTCTGTGTAAGTTTTAGAATGAACTTGTTTGTAGCTTGTCTTTAAAATTTTTGCCAGACTTTTTGTGTATTTACAGTGTTTACCCTTAGAGATTAGTCATCTTGAGCTGCTATAACAAAATCTCATAGACTTGGTGGAGTTAACAATTGTCATCTATTTCTCGTATTTCTGGAAACTGGGAAGTCCAAGCTCAGGTGCCTGACAATTCAGTTTCTGGTGAGTGCTATCTTCCTGGCTTGTGGAGGGCTGTCTTTTTGCTGTGTCCTTTTATGGATCTGAGGGCAGCAGGGGGAGGAGGGAAAGAGGAAGCTCTCCAGTTTCTCTTATGAGGACACTAAATGCATCACGAGGACTTCATGAGGGCCTCATCTGAACCTAATCACCCCAAGGCCTCATCTCCAAATACCATTTCATTGGGCAGGGGGAGTCAGGGCTTCAACACGAAAAATTGGAAGGAACACAGTTTAGCATCCCCATACTTGGTTGCTTTGATATGGTTTGTCTTCAGATAGTAAGCCACCATTGACTTAATGTGTAAATTCATGTGTAAACACTTTGAGCCCAACATCAGCTCAAGATGGATGTTTCTTAGAGGAAGCCGATTGCACAGACATATTCATACTTGGAACCAGCCTTAGCCCACCAAGATCCACCAAAACTATGTGCAAATTATGAATCCAATTGATAATACTAAGCATAGATGACAGATTGGTACATGCTGCCTTGAAACAACTCTCAGCCTTTTGGTTATATAGTTTCATTTACCTCTAATTAATACGTATTTAGTTAATACATTCCCTACTATTGGTATGGGATGATACCTTGCTCCAGGCAGTTCTGGAGATGAGTATTTGGTCAATTCAGATCAGCAGAAATTAATCCATGCTATACAAAGGGAATATCTGATGGTCTGTACAAGGCAGAGATAATCTCCTAATGCAGATTAAATAATCACAGCATTTTTCTGACTTGAATAGGAATGGAAAGTTGCTGGGTTCAAGATGCTGCAGCTATGAACAGTGATACGTGAAGGATAGACAAATAATCATCACAGTGACCTGTGTCCCACTGTTTTATTTATCCCATGAAGTGTATTATAATTGTTTTCAATTGACAAGAATATGTCCATCAAAAAATCCTGGGGTGGGGGAGGGGAGGAAATCTTTCAATAGTTACTTTATCAGTTCTTTGATTGAAACATGGATTAATTTCTTTTAACCTGAAAAGTATACAACGGTGGGTGATACGTCTTTATATTAACGTGTTTTACTTATACACCATTAATCTAGAAAGATAAATTTTCATTGTGATTTATCAGGCTTCCCCACCTTATCTTAAATTTGGTGAACAAAGGAGTTTGCACAACAGTCTAGTGAAAATTTGGAGAATGCCAAGAAAATCTGATTATTTTCATTTATTTTTTAAAATAAATCTTTGTAGTATCTAGTGATTTCTTTAGGAAATTCAAGGCTAATTTAGTCACAAGAAAACTTCCTAACTGAAAAGATTTTCCAAGTTGGGACATTTCAAAGGAGTCTCTAGATTCCACAGAATACAGTCTGAAAATGCTGTGATATAGAGGCAAAAGATGGTGGGCCGCAGGAGGGCTCCCCCAAGGCTTGGGGGACAGAGAGGTGACAGTGCTCAAGCTCCCTGGCATCTGGATTCACACACAGAACACACTATGTCTCCTGGTTAGACCCTAGAAGGCTCAAGCTAGAACTTCAAACTGAACTTCCCAGAAGGGATTTTTCTCTCTCTGTGGGCACATAGTCAAACTCAGCTGATGTAGCTAGTTGGGCTGGTTATATGATATCAGCAAAGAAACAGACTGCAGAGGTGAGGATTGCCAAGGTAGCCCCACTTTGTAGCAAACAGATCCTCAAACTATCCTTATCTCATCTCGGCCAAAATCAACAATGTCATCAGGAGGCAAAGAGATGGAGTGTTTCCAGGCCAGTTGTAAAACAACTCTAGCACCCATATTGTTTTATTTTTCTGAACGTGGAACCTAAATTTGGGAAAGGCAAAATCAAGAGTTTTCAGAGGAGAAAAGATATAAACATGAAACACAGTCTCTAGAAGGAATCAATAGTTAACCAATGTTTTGTTCCATCCAGGCAATATTTGAAAAGCACAGTAAAACAAAGAACAATCATTAGTAGAAACTTAAACCCTTATAAGCAATAAGAAACTTTTCATTGGCTCAGTGCGGGTAGCCCAGGGGTCAGGGTGCCAGCCACATACACTGGGGCTGCTGGATTGGAACCTGGCCCAGGCCTGCTAAACAGCAATGACAACTATAACAAGAAAATAGCTGGGCATTGTGGCGGGTGCCTTCAGTCCCCGTTACTTGGGAAGCTGAGGCAAGAGAATTGCTTAAGCCCAAGAGTTGGAGGTTGCTGTGAGCTGTAATGCCACCCATGCACTCTACTGATGGCAACATAGTGAGACTCTGTCTCCAAAAAAGAGAAACTTTTTGTTAAAATGTTTTAATTGTATGCTCAAAGGAATGAAGGCTGTACCTCTGTGACACAAAAATAACTAAGTCTTTTACAGAAGGACAATCTAAGTTGTAATTTTCTCCCTTTGTTAACCATTCATAAAACAATTTGTAGTAAAGGAGTTACTAATACTTCTTAATGTGTAAGAATTTAGACATCTAAAGATATATAAGTACACAAATAGATGATAAGTGTAAAAATTTTAGTTTTAGTGTTTTTTTTTTTTTTTTTTTTTTGAAATGAGAGTCTTGCTTTTTCACTCTGAGGAGAGTGCAGTGGTGTGTTCATGGCTCACAGCAACCTCAAACTCCTGGGCTCTAGCAATCCTCCTGCCTCAGCTTTGCAAGTAGCTAGGACAATAAGCATGTGTCACCATGCTGGCTAATTTTTCCATTTTTGGTAGAGATAGAGGTCTTGCTCAGGCTGGTCTTGAACTCTTGAACTCAAATAATCTTCTTGGCCAGGCTTCCTAGAACACTAGGATAATAGGCACGAGCCATTGCAACTGGCCTGAATTTTACTCTTAACATAATTTTTATAAGTATATTAAATAAAATGATTTTAACTATATTGAATTTACCATCTTAATCATCTACAATAATTTCCTTGATAGACAAATTATATATACATATCTATTTTTTCATTTTCTTTTCTTTTTTTTTTTTTTTTGTAGAGACAGAGTCTCACTTTATCACCCTCAGTACAGTGCCATGGCGTCACACAACTCACAGCAACCTCTAACTCCTGGTCTTAGGTGATTCTCTTGCCTCAGCCTCCCGAGTAGTTGGGACTACAGGTGCTTGCCACAATGCCCTGCTATTTTTTCGCAGTTTGGTCAGGGCTGGGTTTGAACCTGCCACCATTGGTATAAGGGGCCCGTGCCCTACTCACTGAGCCACAGGCGCCACCCTTTTTCATTTTTCTTTTATTTTTTAGAGTGCTGAGGCGGGAGGACTGGGTGGGACATTTCACATGGACCTGCTTCCTTCCCCACCTCCCCCAACAAATTATAAATTTTATTCTGTCTATACATTTATGTTTTTCTGTATTTATTGTATAGTCAAATATTTACATTATTATCATATTTAACAAAAGTAACCCATTATATGTTCTTCAGATACAAAAGAAAACTGTGGGACAGGAAGCCAAGAATTATCTGGGTATCTTTTTCAGCAAACACATATTAAATTATCTCAAATATAATGTGGCAAAAGTAAACATTCTATATAGCATCTTAATAAGGCATTGACACAAACTTAATTTATAACCATTTTAAGCAATAATGGTAAATTAAAACTATATTTTGTAAGGCATGCGGGCCTATCCCTGGACTCTAGAGCAGGCGGGTCCGAAGCTGCCCTGTCCCATGAGCAAAGCTGGAGTGATCCTGCCAGTATGATGCTGGACTAAGACCCATGATGGAGTCTAGGGTACCAGAAGCTATGTTGGCCCAGACAGGATTTGGACACAGGTCTACCAGAAGCAGTCCACAGGCACAAGATCTTAAAGAGCAAGAGGAAGTGAAAGGAAAATTAGGGCAAGGAAACAGATAAAAGAAATCACTCATGAGGAAGAATCAGCAGAAAACTCCAGGCAACATGAAGAACCAGTCCAGAACGACCCTGCCAAGGGACCATGAGGTAGCTACTGCAGAGGATTCCACCTATACAGAAATGTTAGGAATGACAGAAAGGGAATTTAGAATACACATGTTGAAAACAATGAAAGAAATGATGGAAACAATGAAGGAAACTGCTAATAAAGTGGAAAATAACCAAAAGGAAATCCAAAAACAGAATCAAATCAGAGATGAACGATATGAAGAATATAAAAAGGATATAGCAGAGCTGAAGGAAATGAAACAGTCAATCAGGGAACTTAAAGATGCAATGGAAAGTATCAGCAACAGGTTAGACCATGCAGAAGAAAGAATTTCAGAGGTAGAAGACAAAGTTTTTGAGATAACTCAGATAGTAAAAGAGGCAGAAAAGAAGAGAGAGAAAGCAGAACGTTCACTGTCAGAATTATGGGACTTTATGAAGCGTTCCAACATACAAGTTATAGGAATTCCAGAAGGGGAAGAAGAATGCCCCAGAGGAATGGAAGCCATACTAGAGAATATTATAAAAGAAAATTTCCCAAACATCACCAAAGATTCTGACACACTGCTTTCAGAGGGATATCGGACCCCAGGTCGCCTCAACTCTAACTGAGCTTCTCCAAGACACATTGTGATGAACCTGTCCAAAGTCAAGACCAAAGAAATGATTCTGCAAGCTGCCAGGAGTAAGTGCCAGTTGACCTACAGGGGCAAATCCATCAGAGTGACCGCAGACTTCTCTAATGAAACTTTCCAAGCAAGAAGACAATGGTCATCTACCTTTAATCTACTTAAACAGAACAATTTTCAGCCCAGAATTCTGTACCCTGCTAAGCTAAGCTTCAAAATTGATGGAGAAATCAAATCATTTATGGATATACAAACATTGAGGAAATTCGCCACAACAAGACCAGCTCTACAGGAAATACTTCAACCTGTTCTGCACACTGACCACCACAATGGATCAGCAGCAAAGTAAGAACTCAGAAATCAAAGGACAGAGCCTAACCTCCACACTGATGCAAAAGATAAAACTAAGCAATGGACTCTCACCAAATAAGACGAATAGAATACTACCACACTTATCAATTATCTCCATAAATGTTAATGGCTTGAATTCCCCACTGAAGAGACATAGATTGGCTGACTGGATTAAAAAACACAAGCCATCCATTTGCTGTCTGCAAGAAACACACCTGGCTTCAAAAGACAAATTAAAGCTCCGAGTCAAGGGATGGAAGACAATTTTTCAGGCAAATGGAATTCAGAAGAAAAGAGGAGTTGCGATCTTATTTTCAGATACATGTGGATTTAAAGCAACTAAAGTCAAAAAAGACAAAGATGGTCACTTTATATTGGTCAAGGGAAAAATACAACAAGAAGACATTTCAATTCTAAATATTTATGCACCCAATTTAAATGCTCCCAGATTCTTGAAGCAGACCTTACTCAGTCTGAGCAATATGATATCTGATAATACCATCATAACAGGGGACTTTAACACACCTCTTACAGAGTTGGACAGATCCTCTAAACAGAAATTAAACAAAGATATAAGAGATTTAAATGAGACCCTAGAACAACTATGCTTGATAGACGCATATAGAACACTCCATCCCAAAGATAAAGAATATACATTCTTCTCATCACCCCATGGAACATTCTCCAAAATTGATCATATCCTGGGACACAAAACAAATATCAACAGAATCAAAAGAATTGAAAGTTTACCTTGTATCTTTTCAGACCATAAGGCACTAAAGGTGGAACTCAACTCTAACAAAAATGCTCGACCCCACCCAAAGGCATGCAAATTAAACAATCTTCTGTTGAATAACAGATGGGTGCAGGAAGAAATAAAACAGGAAATCATTAACTTCCTTGAGCATAACAACAATGAAGACACAAGCTACCAAAACCTGTGGGATACTGCAAAAGCAGTTTTGAGAGGAAAATTCATCACTTTAGATGCCTACATTCGAAAAACAGAAAGAGAGCACATCAACAGTCTCACAAGAGATCTTATGGAATTGGAAAAAGAAGAACAATCTAAGCCTAAACTCAGTAGAAGAAAAGAAATATCCAAAATCAAATCAGAGATCAATGAAATTGAGAACAAAAGAATCATTCAGAAAATTAATGAAACAAGGAGTTGGTTTTTTGAAAAAATAAATAAAATAGATAAACCATTGGCCAGACTTACTAGAAATAGAAAAGTAAAATCTCTAGTAACCTCAATCAGAAACGATAAAGGGGAAATAACAACTGATCCCACAGAGATACAAGAGATCATCTCTGAATACTACCAGAAACTCTATGCCCAGAAATTTGACAATGTGAAGGAAATGGATCAATATTTGGAATCACACCCTCTCCCTAGACTTAGCCAGGAAGAAATAGAGCTCCTGAACAGACCAATTTCAAGCACTGAGATCAAAGAAACAATAAAAAAGCTTCCAACTAAAAAATGCCCTGGTCCAGATGGCTTCACTCCAGAATTCTATCAAACCTTCAAGGAAGAGCTTATTCCTGTACTGCAGAAATTATTCCAAAAAATTGAGGAAGAAGGAATCTTCCCCAACACTTTCTATGAAGCAAACATCACCCCGATACCAAAACCAGGAAAAGACCCAAACAAAAAGGAGAATTTCAGACCAATCTCACTCATGAATATAGATGGAAAAATTCTCAACAAAATCCTAGCCAATAGATTACAGCTTATCATCAAAAAAGTCATTCATCATGATCAAGTAGGCTTCATCCCAGGGATGCAAGGCTGGTTTAACATACGCAAGTCCATAAACGTTATCCACCATATTAACAGAGGCAAAAATAAAGATCACATGATCCTCTCAATAGATGCAGAAAAAGCATTTGATAAAATCCAGCATCCTTTTCTAATTAGAACACTGAAGAGTATAGGCATAGGTGGCACATTTCTAAAACTGATTGAAGCTATCTATGACAAACCCACAGCCAATATTTTACTGAATGGAGTTAAACTGAAAGCTTTTCCTCTTAGAACTGGAACCAGACAAGGTTGTCCTCTGTCACGTTTACTATTCAACATAGTGCTGGAAGTTCTAGCCAATACAATTAGGCAAGACAAGGAAATAAAGGGAATCCAAATGGGAGCAGAGGAGGTCAAACTCTCCCTCTTTGCTGACGACATGATCTTATACTTAGAGAACCCCAAAGACTCAACCACAAGACTCCTAGAAGTCATCAAAAAATACAGTAATGTTTCAGGATATAAAATCAATGTCCACAAGTCAGTAGCCTTTGTATACACCAATAACAGTCAAGATGAGAAGCTAATTAAGGACACAACTCCCTTCACCATAGTTTCAAAGAAAATGAAATACCTAGGAATATACCTAACGAAGGAGGTGAAGGACCTCTATAAAGAAAACTATGAACTCCTCAGAAAGGAAATAGCAGAGGATATTAACAAATGGAAGAACATACCATGCTCATGGATGGGAAGAATCAACATTGTTAAAATGTCTATACTTCCCAAAGCAATCTACCTATTCAATGCCATTCCTATCAAAGTACCTACATCGTACTTTCAAGATTTGGAAAAAATGATTCTGCGTTTTGTATGGAACCAGAAAAAACCCCGTATAGCTAAGGCAGTTCTCTGTAACAAAAATAAAGCTGGGGGCATCAGCATACCAGATTTTAGGCTGTACTACAAAGCCATAGTGCTCAAGACAGCATGGTACTGGCACAAAAACAGAGACATAGACACTTGGAATCGAATTGAACACCAAGAAATGAAACTAACATCTTACAACCACCTAATCTTCGATAAACCAAACAAGAACTTACCTTGGGGGAAAAAATCCCTATTCAATAAATGGTGTTGGGAGAACTGGATGTCTACATGTAAAAGACTGAAACTGGACCCACACCTTTCCCCACTCACAAAAATTGATTCAAGATGGATAAAGGACTTAAATTTAAGGCATGAAACAATAAAAATCCTCAAAGAAAGCATAGGAAAAACACTGGAAGATATTGGCCTGGGGGAAGACTTCATGAAGAGGACTGCCATGGCAATTGCAACAACAACAAAAATAAACAAATGGGACTTAATGAAACTGAAAAGCTTCTGTACAGCTAAGGAGACAATAACCAAAGCAAAGAGACAACCCACACAATGGGAAAGGATATTTGCATATTTTCAATCAGACAAAAGCTTGATAACTAGGATCTATAGAGAACTCAAATTAATCCACATGAAAAAAGCCAACAATCCCTTATATCAATGGGCAAGAGACATGAATAGAACTTTCTCTAAAGACGACAGACGAATGGCTAACAAACACATGAAAAAATGTTCATCATCTCTATATATTAGAGAAATGCAAATCAAAACATCCCTGAGATATCATCTAACCCCAGTGAGAGTGGCCCATATCACAAAATCTCAAAACTGCAGATGCTGGCGTGGATGTGGAGAGAAGGGAACACTTTTACATTGCTGGTGGGACTGCAAACTAGTACAACCTTTCTGGAAGGAAGTATGGAGAAACCTCAAACCACTCAACCTAGACCTCTCATTCGATCCTGCAATCCCATTACTGGGCATCTACCCCGAAGGAAAGAAATCCTTTTATCATAAGGACACTTGTACTAGACTGTTTATTGCAGCTCAATTTACAATCGCCAAAATGTGGAAACAGCCTAAATGCCCACCAACCCAGGAATGGATTAACAAGCTGTGGTATATGTATACCATGGAATCCTATTCAGCCATTAAAAAAAATGGAGACTTTACATCCTTCGTATTAACCTGGATGGAAGTGGAAGACATTATTCTTAGTAAAGCATCACAAGAATGGAGAAGCATGAATCCTATGTACTCAATCTTGATATGAGGACAATTAATGACAATTAAGGTCATGCGGGGGAAGCAGAAAGAGGGATGGAGGGAGGGGGGTGGGGCCTTAGTGTGTGTCACACTTTATGGGGGCAAGACATGATTGCAAGAGGGACTTTACCTAACAATTGTAATCAGTGTAACTGGCTTATTGTACCCTCAATGAATCCCCAACAATAAAAAAAAAAAACTATATTTTGTAAATAAAAGTCTGCATTTTTTGTTAGTTTCATACTTTCTAGGCATTTAATCTAAAATCTTAAAACTAAGGCTGCATAGAAAGATGGAGACCTCACCTCCTTCATGTTTACATGGATGGAGCTGGAACATATTCTTCTCAGTAAAGTGTCTCAAGCATGGAAGAAAAAATATCCAATGTATTCACCCCTACTATGAAACTAACTTAGAACCTTTACATGAAGCTATAACCAAGTTTCAACCTAAGAACAGAGGGAAGGGGGAAAGCGTGGGGAGGGAGGCGGGAGGTGGGTAAAGGGAGGGGGATTGAAAGGATCACACATGTGGTGCATCTTACAAAGGTACATGTGAGCCCTGGCAAATGTGGAATGTAAATGTCTTGACAAAGTAACTAGCATGATGCCAGGAGGCCTATGTCAACTAATGAGATGAAAATGTGTCAAATATTCTATGAAACAAGTGTATGATGCCCCATGATCATATTGATGTACACAGCTATGATTTAATAAAAAAAAATAAAATGAAAAAAAAAGAAAAATCTAAACATTTTAATAATATGCAAAATTAAAATAAAGGTTTACATTAGCCACTTAAAAAAAAATAAAAAAATAAAATCTTAAAACTAAAGATCTCAAATAACTATTTTAGCTAGCATTTTATGACTTTACGCCTCTTAGTAGTATGAAAATTTTGTAATATTAAACTCCTGAAAAAATCTTTTATTATGGGCAGTGCCTGTGGCTCAAAGGAGTAGGGCGTCAGCCCCATATACCAGGGGTGGTGAGTTCAAACTGGCGCCGGCCAAAAACTGCAAAAGAAAAATAATAATAAAATAAAATAAAAATAAGTTTAAAAAAATCTTTATTATAATTTCAGTTAATCGAACACAAGTTTTTATGTATTTATGTAGAGACAGGGTCTCACTATATTGCCTAGCCTGGTCTTGAATTCTGGCTTTAAGTGATCTTCCTGCCTTGGCCTTCCAAAGTGCTGGGATTAAAGGCATAAGCCTTCATGCCCAGCCAGAATTTAGAAAGTTTACATCTTGAGGCTTGTCGCCTGTGCAAGTAGCTAAGGTGCCAGCCCATACACTTGAGCTGGCAGGTTCCAATCCAGTCCAGGCCCACCAAACAATGACAGCTACAACCAAAAAAATACCCAGGCATTGTGGCAGGCACCCGTAATCCCAGCTACTTGGGAGGCGGAGGCAAGAGAATCACTTGAGCCCAGGAGTTGGAGGTTGCTGTGAGCTGTGATGCCACGACACTCTACCCAGGGTGACAGCTTGAGGTTCTGTCTCAAAAAAAAAAAAAAAAGAAAAGAGAAGAAAAAGAAAGAAAGGAAGTTTACATCTTGAGAAATTTAACTTCAGTCTTGTATGCATTATTAATAAAATATTGCTTTAACAGAACTTTCATATAATAAAATCTGAAAAAAGACGTCATGTTATCTATACATCAATATTATCAACTCACTTGTCTAATTTATCCTAAGATTTACCCATTTATCAAGAATATTACATAAACCTTTCAAATATGTATAATTTATAGATTTCTGCTTTAATAACCATATTTGAAAGACACTTTAAATCAGTGGTTCTCAACCTGTGACTTGCGACTCCTTTGGAGGTCAAACAACCTGTTTCACAAGGGTCATCTAATGCCATCCTACATATCGGATATTTACATTACGATTCATAACAGTAGCAAAATTACAGTTATGAAGTAGCAACGAAAATAATTTTATGGTTGGGGGTTACCACAACATGAGGAACTGTATTAAAGGGTCGCGGCATTAGGAAGGTTGAGAACCACTGCTTTAAATTATGCCAAAACCTCTGTGCATTCAAATTCTGAAATCTTACAACCTTAACCAAGGACATTAGCTTAACTTACAATTAAATCTCTTATTTTTTTCTTTGAACTCCATGCTTTTAGCAAGATGGAATTTAAAAAAAAAAACAGCAACAACATATACTACAAGTTTAATATTTTTGATTTTCCATTTAGTTAGGATGGGGCTATTAATTTTCAGGTAAGCCTTTTCTCTAAAATATCAACAGGTATCTTTACTGGAGAATAAAAAAAAATTCCCTTAGAAGTTTATTACTTTCTAATTCCTTTTCAGGATTATGCCTGTTATTTCTTTAACCAAATGTTTATATCTTCTAATTAAGAAAAATGTGATTGGAAGTGGTCAGGACCAGTCCGAATTCTATGACATAATCTTTGCTTTTCATCCCAGAGTTTGAGAAGTCTTTTCAATGGTAGAGGGATATGAATACAATCAGGATTTAAAATGTACATACCAATCAAAATCTGGAAAATAAAAGGAAAGATACAAACAAGAATGAGGGGAACTGAGAAGGAGCCCTAAGTGAACCTATTTTGAAGTTTTCAATGGCCTTTGTTAAAGAATTTTTTAGAGAAGAAAAAAAATTTTTTTTTTTTTTTTTTAGACAGAATCTCAGTATGTTGCCCTGGGTAGAGTACTGTGGCATCACAGCTCACAGCAACCTCAAACTCTTGGGCTTAAGCGATTCTCTTGTCTCAGCCTCCCAAGTAGCTGGGGCTACAGGCGCCCACCATGATACCTGGCTATTTTTGTTGTTGTAGTTGTTGTTGTTGCTGCAATTATCCTTGTTGTTTTAGCTGGCCCAGGACAGGCTTGAACCTGCCAGCCTAGGTGTATGTGGCTGGCACTGAACCAAAGTGTCTTATTTTTTTCTGTAATGCTGCTTGGCCTCATACAGGCTTGACAGTGGCTTGCAGTGGCCTCAACATGGCACCTTTGATCTCTCAATTCTCATGATCTTAATAATTACTGTCAAAAATTAGGCAAATGGTCAGAGATCCCATATATCCAGGCATTTCTTATATTCTGGAACATTCCTTCCCTGTGTTAGTCCTGTGAAACTCTCAGATTCTCATGGCATGGGTAACACCAGCTTCTCCTGAGACCCTTCCACAGCCCCTACAGTTCCTCTCCAACCCCCACCCCAATCCCTCCATTCTCTCCATCAGAACACCTGGGAAGCTTCTCTGTGTGGGATACCTTTCTTCCATCTATAACCTCCCATCAGTCACCCATTCTTGTTGCCCTCCAACCCCCATGTCCATATCCTTCACTTAAACAATATGCCGTCCCACCCCTCCACTGTCTTCCCCCACTCACCCTCTGCCACAAGTGGTAGACAAAAAAAAAAAAAAAAAAAAAAAGCAGAATTTCCCCCAGGGCCCTCAGACCTTCCAGCGAAATCTCCTTGATCTGGCCTTCAAGGTGAAGCAGAGCCTCTCAGAGCTCCAGTATTGGCTTTCGCCATTAAGCAAAACTTGGCTACTTCTTAAAACTCCAAGAGGCATTCCAAATAAAATAAAATCTTCCTCAGGATCATGCTCTAAGTGCAGCAAACCAGGCTTCAGGCAAAGCAGTGCCCCAAATCCAACCCCCCCTGCAAACCGTGTCCAGCCTGCAGGGCTCTGGCTGCCCAGTCTTTCTGAAGGTCTGGTGCAGACCTCTCAGAACGTGGCTGAAGTTCCCTCCTGAACCTAGCTGCGACAGGCCCACCACCCCTGGAAAATCAGAATGGCTCCTGGACACCATCCTGGAAAACTGAACTCTAAGTATTTTTGTTTTTAAAAGGTAAGCCGATCTTTTCTCTTTCCTAACAAACACACGAGCAACTTCACACTGCCCCTTGTAAAAATCCTCTGAAAACAGGCAGCGATCTCGGTAATGGGTAATAGATGTCTCCTCAGGATTCTGGTGGCCCTGGCCACTCCGACTGGTTCCCGACTCTCACTGTTCATCTTCCTCTTTGATTACTATCTGATAAGATTACTAATTTTGAATGTTTCTCATTCTCAGTTTCCAACCAGTAACCATCCGCCTCAGGTCTCGAGAGTCACTGAAAACCAGTCCTCTTATTCTCACCTTAATGGATGCCACCAGCTCAGACTGAAAAAGCCAAAACGTCCCTGTAACGCCATTCCCTTAGCTCATTCCCTCCCTCCATTCTCTTTACGGGCAGCCCACACAGCCCGTAAGATCTGTACACTAAAAGCTTTTAAAACATAGGTGAAATAAATTGAAGAAAATACAAATAAATGGGGAGCCCGGCTCTAGCGACTCAAGGTGGTGGGTCGGAGCGAGACACAGCGAAGGGAACCGGGACCGCCGTGAGCGCTGCAGCGGCTGGAGGACGAGGAAGGTAGCAGCTACCACCGGGCTGGTTTGAATCTAGCCAATGACACTGGAGCCAAAAGAAGAAAAAAGAAAAAGGCAGCGAGACAGAGTCAGCCCAACATCAGCCTGGGAAGATGAACTCCTCGCCAGCAGCGAGGATCCAGGAAACACAGAAGGCCATTGAGCTGTTCTCAGTGGGGCGGGGACCTGCCAAAACCATGGAGGAGGCGGGCAAGCGAAGCCACCCGTCTGGGATACGCAGCCTGTCCCCGAACTAGGCGAAGTAGTGAACACCCTTGGTCCCGTGGAACCTCAGGAGCCCTCTACTCTACCCTAGGGCTTCACCTGCCCTGGACGTGGGGGACCGGGGGTGCTGAAGGATCTGTACACCCTCCTGAATGAGAACGTGGAAGATGATGACAACGTGTTCTGACTTGATTATTCCCCAGAATTTCTTTTGTGGGCTCTCCAGCCACCCGCTGGCTCCCGCAGTGGCACTGTGGGGTTCGAGTGGTCTCAAGTCGGAAAGTGGTTGGGTTTGTTAGTGCCATCCCGGTGAACGTCCATGTCTGTGACACAGAGAAGGAGATGGTAGAAATTAACTTCTTCTTTTTTTTTAGAGACAGAATTTCACTTTGTCGCCCTCAGTAGAGTGCTGTGGTGTCACAGCTCACAGCAACCTCCCGCTTTTGGGCTTAGGCGATTCTCTTGCCTCAGCCTCCCAAGTAGCTGGGACCACAGGCGCCCGCCACAACGCCCAGCTAAGAGCTTAACTCCTGATGTGTACAGAAGAAGCTGCGGTCCGAGAGGGTGGCTCCAGTCCTGACCGGAGACATAACCAGGCAGGTTCACCTGAAGGGCATTTTCCAAGCTGTTTACACTGCCCGTGTGGTACTACCGAAGCCTGTTGGCACCTGCAGGTACTAGCGTCTGTCCCTAAACCCACGGAAGCTGATTGCAGTGAAGTTTTCCCATCTGAGCAGAAATATGACCATGCAGTGTACCATGAAGCTCTACCGACTGCCAGAGACTCCCAGTACAGCTGGACTATGGAAAAAAAGGACATTCCAGTAGTGCACCAGCCCCTCACCGATACTTGAAGCAGTTTCCCCTCACACCAGTCATGAACCAGGAGGAGGTGGAGCACTGGTTCTACCCCCAGGAGAATGTCATTGGCACTTTCGTGGTGGAGAATGCAAATGGAGAGGTGACATATTTCCTGAGCTCCACCATGATGGTTCCCTACACCATCATGAACCATCCAACCCATAAGAGTCTAAAAGTTGCTTATTCTTTCTACAACATTCACACTCAGACCCCTCTTCTAGACCTCAGGAGTGACGCCCTTGTTCTCACCAAAATGAAAGCGTTTGACGTGTTTAATGCGCTGGATCTCATGGAGAACAAAACTTTCCTGGAGAAGCTTAAATTCAAGAGTTTGAGACCAGCTGAAGCAAGAGCGAGACTCTGTCTCTACAAAAAATAGAAAAATTAGCCTGGTGTGGTGGCGCATGACTATAGTCTCAGCTACTTGTGAGGCTGAAGCTTGAGGATTGTTTTGAGCCCAGGTGTTTGAAATTGCTGTGATCTATGATCACATTAATGCACTCTAGGTCAGAAGACAGAGTTAGGTCAGACTGTCAAAGGGAAGAAGGAAGGAAAAAAGGAAGGGAGGGAGGGAAGGAGGAAGGGAGGAAGAAAGGAAGAGAGAAAAAGAAAATTAGACAATGAGCTTTAGTGAGGAAAGACCTCATTCCTGCCATCTTTGTCTTTTTGCCCATTAAGCTAGCACCGTGGTGGCTGGGAAAAGATGCCAACTCCCATCTGCAGGACTGGTCATTTTTTCCACCAAGCACTGCTTCATAGTGAATGGTATCTGATAGGCATAGATGTGGGACATGCGTTCACACTCTGTGTCCATTCTAATAGGTCCCTTCTCCAAGCAATAGCTCAACTAGCTAGACACTGCCCATGAATAAGTGTTGATTTTCACTTCAGGCACAACTAGATATACCACAAATGTTCTGCCCAATGGGAGGATTTTTCTTCACCTATGTCTTCAGGGCTACTATGTGTGAAGCCATAGTGCAGAAGCCATGTGCATCTGCCTGGTATTGGCCACTTACGCAACTCATCTAGCTATAATCCAGCCCTTTGGTTATTCATCTTTTATTGACTGGTCATAAGGAATTTCCTCTGAAGACAAATGTGTGAGAAAACCACAGAGTTTCAGTACTTGTAACAATGGCAACGTTTACTCTCCCTAGGCCTCCAAGGGTAGGGAGACAAAGTGGTTTCTAGAACCTGGCAACAAAGAGATTGCATTTCTAATTTTGCCTTTTTTAAAAAAAAATTGTGTTTGATTATTTGTAGTTTTTCCCTGTGAACCATTACTCACAGAAACATATGTCCACACAGAGACTTGTACAGTAGTGTTATAACAGCTTTCTTCAGGAGTCCCAAATGGGAAACACAGAAGTCCGTCAACAGGAGAATGGCATGTCCATGTAAGGAAATGTGACTCAGCAGTAAAGAGGAAGGGACTGGTCACATGTACAGCGACACAGAGGAACCTCAAAATCATTATGCTGAGTGAGAAAGGCACAAAAAACACATAAATTCTGATTTAACTCATGTGAAATTCCAGAAAAAATAGAACTCATCCATAGGCATAGAAAAGTATCATTGATAGCCTCAGGTTCAGAAAAGAGGTTTGGAATTCACTGACAAGAGACAGAGGGAATCTTTTGAGATTATGGAAATGTGGGCGGCGCCTGTGGCTCAAAGGGGTAGGGCGCCAGCCCCATGTGCCAAAGGTGGCGGGTTCAAACCCAGCCCCTGCCAAAAAGTGCAAAAGAGATTATGGAAATGTATCTTATATCTAATTGTGGTGGTGATATACTATATATATATATATTTTTTAATTATCTAACTCTTAAAATGAGTATATTTTATTATAAATTATAGCTCAGTAAAGTTGATTAAGTATGAGCTTATAACCTCTTCCAGAGATTTACTTTTAACTCTATATACCACTTTCCTGATTTTTATGTTATTGTTCTCATGTGTTTTAATTTCATACATATTTTAATTATCCCCAAATTATATAGTGATTGGAATTTTTGCAGTCATTGATCACTTAGATTTACTCAGATGGTTGATTCAGTGGAGCTCCTTTCCCCTCCCTCCCTCCCCATCCTTCTTCCCTCCTTCTTTCCTTCCTTCTCTTTCTTGGTTTTAGCTGAATGATTCAGTTATCTTAGTTTCTTTCTTTCTTCTCCCAGTAGTTGCTAGCCTTTTTGTGTCCCACTTAGTGAAAAGCTGGGTGTTTTGCCTAGTTTTAGTTTTAAATGATGTTTATCAAGTAAAGATAATATTAACAAGGGGTCAATCTGAACCTATGCTGGGACTTTGGGGTCCAGGGTCAGGGCAGCCTTGAGGACTTTTTTCATAAACTCTACTGAATGTTTACAATTCTGGAGAAAAAGAAGGAAAGACATTATTGCATGTGAACTGCTATAATATAATTATTCATTTATGTAAGGGTCTCCCCTAGACAGAGAGTTCTTTGAGTTGAGACATGATCTGGAAAATCTTGCTACCTCAGTGACTAGCATAGTTTCTATGATAAGTTAATAGTAGAGGCTGGAAAAAAAAGATTTGCTGCAATCACTTTACAGGAGTCATCTAGCCTCTAGAGCAGTGATTTTCAGCCGGTGTGCTGAGAAAATGTTTAAATATCATTAATTACTTTCTAAAGAAGTTCAAGGCATAGTAAGTATATTTATTTATTTTTTGATCAACAAACACACATAGTTTAAGTGTGTCATAGAAATTTAACTATAGGTTCAAGTGTGCTATGAGATAAAAAAGGTTGAAAAACACTGCTGTGGGTGATGAAGCCAAGAACTCCAGAATTAGAATGAACTTTGTTTCATTCATTCTAACATTCAGAAATACTGAAATGTTACCAGCGTAGCACAGTATTAACATCCTGATTGTTATTCTTTGTAATACTGGCTACTTGAATTGTTACAAGTAGTTGCCCATTTACAGTCTCTAACATTTGATTTTTGAAAGAGCTGCTCTAGTGGCTAGTTAATTTGACGTGTGTGCTGGATAGCTTCCCACGTTGGGAAGATTCAGCCACAGATGAAAATACACTACCTCGCAGCAGTGGTGGCTATGTTTAGGGGAATATAGTTTCTGCCAACCAGAGTGGAGGGTGCTGGGAAACAGATACAATAGTACCCCTCTGTCCAAGGAGGATACAGACCCCCAGAGGATGCCTGAAATGTGGAATAGTAATGAACCCTATGTATGCTACATTTTTTCTATAGATACATATCTGTGATAAAGTTTAATTTATAAATTAGGCACAGAAAGAGATTAACAACAATAACCATTAATAAAATAGGACAATTTTAACAGTATATTGTAATAAACGTCATGTGAATGTGGTCTCTCTTCCTCTTCCTCTTTCTCACATTCCTTTCCTCTCTTATTGTACTGGACTCCCAGCTTCCCAGATTCTCCTTCTTGTGATCTGCTAAGTCTGATAACTCAGATAGCTGCTCCTGGATGAGTAGTTTTTACAGCATGGACAGAGCAGAGCAGCATGAGATTTTATTATGCCACTCAGAGCATTGCACAATTTAAAGCTTAGAAATTATTTTATTTCTGTAATTTTTCATTTAATATTTAAACATTTCATTTAACTCCTGCAAGGGAGTCCCATCAGCTCTTGATGCTTTGAAAATGATTTTTTTTTTTTTTTGAGACAGAGTCTCACTAAGTTGCCCTTGGTAGAGAGCTGTGGTGTCACAGCTCACAGCAACCTCAAACACTTGGGCTTAAGCAATTCTCTTGCCCCAGCCTCCCAGGTAGCTGGGACTATAGGCACCTGCCATAATGCCCAGCTATTTTTTGGTTGCAGTTGTCATTGTTGTTTGGCAGGTCCAGGCTGGATTCAAACCCGCCAGCTCTGGTGTATGTGGCTGGTGCCTAGCCACTGAGCTGAGCCTGGAGATGATTAAGCATTACCTTATTTAACAGTTTTAGTTCTTTTAGCATGAGGGTTTGTCTCTGTAACCAATATCATTATTAACCAAGAATGAAAGTTCTCAGTGCCCTTAAAATGTTCTCCAAAAAATGGAGAGTGAGTAGAAAGTCCAAAACTGGGTTATAGGTGAAGAGGACAGATTAGATCCAGTTTGCACAAGACAAATCGCACCATGATAGACACACATGAGACAGACCAAGATATCCCTTATTGTGAAATGTGACAAAGAAGGCACAAGTGAGCTGAGTAAGAAAGATAACAGGGGAAGATGATTCTGCACTTGGACCTTCCTGGATTGAATGAAGCTTCACTTCTGTCACTCAACCTATTCACGTGGGAAAGATCAATACAAAACATAATCATCAGAATACAAAAATGATGCAAAAACACACTCATCAAAACCAACGATAACAGTAATAATACCCTTTGCACAAATTCCTGCGAATAGTAGATCTCGTTACTTTTCAGACAGTTGTACCAAACAACATGCCACCAATAATAAAAGTATACTGATTTCACTGAAATCTCTTCAGCATCAGGAATTATTTATAGATAGTTTAGAATAATGTAGAAGTGTTTCTTTAATTTGCATTTAAGATTTTTTTAAACCTTCAAGTAGGGCTATTTACTAACTGTATTTATTCAACATTTATATAATTTTGGAAAACAAGAACAATTTAGAAGAGTTCCCAGGAGGCGGAGCAAGATGGCGGCCGAGTAACACCTTCCTTGCATCTGGGCACCGTGAGTCTGGGGAGATAGGACTCCAGGCATCTCTGGCTGGTGGGATCTGCCTATCATCACCCCTGTGAGGATACAGGGAGTCAGCGAGAGACTTCTGGACCCCAAGAGGAGGACTAAAACAGTGGAAAAATGGTCGCGTGTGTTCAATTGGTCTAAAGTGGTCACGTGTGTTCAATTGGTCTAAACCCACCCGCAACTGTAAGTTCAGTAGCAGCGACACTGCAAACCAGAAAGGCCTTACCTGTGAACTGTTTTCATGTCTTTGGACTTGGCACTCAGTTGAACTGCCTTGGGGAGAGCCTGAGCAGGAGTGCAAAGAATTTTGGCCGCTGTCTGGGGCCCCAGTCTGAGCCACTGAGCCAGACGGAGCTAATAGTGTTTGGCTGTGGGTCACAGGGAACCATTATGAGCGATCTGCCCTGGCAAGCTCCACCCTTAGGGTCACAGAACTAGAATCCAGTGGGAGCTAGTAACCCAGTGACCAAGTAGCCTAAGGGTGGGGTCTGAGCCACCTTGCAGCACTAACCCTCGGGGCAGAGTGAGACCGGTTTTGGCACAGTGGGTAAGTGAATAGCCAATTCAGCAGTGATTCCAGTGACAAGCACTTTCCTGGGAAAGCTTCTGCTCACCAAGTTTACAAGTTCAAAGTGCCTTTTAAGTGGGCTGAAGAGAGATTAAGGGCGTCTACCTGCTGGGGTTTGAGAAATCAGCAGCCTCCCGTCGTATCAGAACTGTGATTAACATCTCATAACCCAGAAGACCACGTGTTGCCCAGACAGTATTCAATAACATATACATACTGCTTTGTTTTTGGTTGTGTTTTTTTTTGTTTTGGTTGTTTCTTTTGTTTATTTTGATGTTGTTGATGTTGTTTTGTTTTTTAACTTCAACCTTTTCCATACAGATCCTTTTCTTTCTCAATTTTTCTAGTTTAATTATAATTTCCCACTGCTGCCATTTTCAATAACTAGAACTTCATTTTTGCTAGTGTTTCTACCACTATTATTTGGTTTTTCACCCAATTTTATCCCGTAAAGTTTTCTATTTGCTTGTTTTGGATTGATTTACAGCATTTTTGTCTTTCCTCTCTACTTGGTGGAGGTGGGGTACTGTGTCTGATCAGGTTAGCAAAGAGCTGCTGACCCCAAGGGAACAACCCAATTTGGCACCCCCAGAAGGTGGACTTTTTTTCAGGTTGTGCAAAGTACCATACTGTACACTTATATTGCTCTGTCTCCCTCTTTCTGTGCCTCTCTTCTTTTTGTCAATATTCCTTTTACCCACCTCCTCTCCTATCTCTATTTTTCTTTTTTTTTCTTATCACTCGGTCCTCCTTTCTTTCATCCCTTTTTGCTCTTCATCCTTCTCACCCTTCTGGTCCTGTAACCCTTAGTCCACAGGCATGAGAACTTAAAGAGCAAGAGGAAGTGAAAGGAAAATTAGGGCAAGGAATCAGATAAAAGAAATCACTCATGAGGAAGAATCAGCAGAAAACTCCAGGCAACAGGAAGAACCAGTCCAGAACAACCCCGCCAAGGGACCATGAAGTAGTTACTGCAGATGATACCATCTATAAAGAAATGTTAGGAATGACAGAAAGGGAATTCAGAATACACATGTTGAAAACAATGAAAGAAATGATGAAAACAATAAAGGAAACTGCTAATAAAGTGGAAAATAACCAAAAGGAAATCCAAAAACAGAATCAAATCAGAGATGAACGATATGAAGAATATAAAAAGGATATAGCAGAGCTGAAGGAACTGAAACAGTCAATTAGGGAACTTAAAGATGCAATGGAAAGTATCAGCAACAGGTTAGACCATGCAGAACAAAGAATTTCAGAGGTAGAAGACAAAGTTCTTGAGATAACTCAGATAGTAAAAGAGGCAGAAAAGAAGAGAGAGAAAGCAGAACGTTCACTGTCAGAATTATGGGACTTTATGAAGCGTTCCAACATACGAGTTATAGGAATCCCAGAAGGGGAAGAAGAATGCCCCAGAGGAATGGAAGCCATACTAGAGAATATTATAAAAGAAAATTTCCCAAATATCACCAAAGATTCTGACACACTGCTTTTAGAGGGCTATCGGACCCCAGGTCGCCTCAACTCTAACCGAGCTTCTCCAAGACACATTGTGATGAACCTGTCCAAAGTCAAGACAAAAGGAAAGATTCTGCAAGCTGCCAGGAGTAAGCGCCAGTTGACCTACAGGAAATCCATCAGAGTGACCGCAGACTTCTCTAATGAAACTTTCCAAGCAAGAAGACAATGGTCATCTACCTTTAATCTACTTAAACAGAACAATTTCCAGCCCAGAATTCTGTACCCTGCTAAGCTAAGCTTCAAAATTGACGGAGAAATCAAATCATTTACGGATATACAAACATTGAGGAAATTCGCCACAACAAGACCAGCTCTACAGGAAATACTTCAACCTGTTCTGCACACTGACCACCAGAGTGGATCAGCAGCAAAGTAAGAACTCAGAAATTAAAGGACAGAACCTAACCTCCACACTGATGCAAAAGATAAAACTAAGCAACGGACTCTCACAAAATAAGACGAATAGAATGCTACCAGAATTATCAATTATCTCAATAAATGTTAATGGCTTGAATTCCCCACTGAAGAGACATAGATTGGCTGACTGGATTAAAAAACACAAGCCATCCATTTGCTGTCTGCAAGAAACACACCTGGCTTCAAAAGACAAATTACAGCTCTGAGTCAAGGGTTGGAAGACAATTTTTCAGGCAAATGGAATTCAGAAGAAAAGAGGAGTTGCGATCTTATTTTCAGATACATGTGGATTTAAAGCAACTAAAGTCAAAAAAGACAAAGATGGTCACTTTATATTGGTCAAGGGAAAAATACAACAAGAAGACATTTCAATTCTAAATATTTATGCACCCAATATAAATGCTCCCAGATTCTTGAAACAGACCTTACTCAGTCTGAGCAATATGATATCTGATAATACCATCATAACAGGAGACTTTAACATTCCTCTTACAGAGCTGGACAGATCCTATAAACAGAAATTAAACAAAGATATAAGAGATTGAAATGAGACCCTAGAATAACTGTGCTTGATAGATGCATATAGAACACTCCACCCCAAAGATAAAGAATATACATTCTTCTCATCACCCCATGGACCATTCTCCAAAATTGATCATATCCTGGGACACAAAACAAATATCAACAGAATCAAAAGAATTGAAATTTTACCTTGTATCTTCTCAGACCATAAGGCACTAAAGGTGGAACACAACTCTAACAAAAATGCTCGACCCCACCCAAAGGCAGGGAAATTAAACAATCTTCTGTTGAATAACAGATGGGTGCAGGAAGAAATAAAACAGGAAATCATTAACTTCCTTGAGCATAACAACGATGAAGACACAAGCTACCAAAACCTGTGGGATACTGCAAAAGCAGTTTTGAGAGGAAAATTCATCGTTTTAGATGCCTACATTCGAAAAACAGAAAGAGAGCGCATCGACAATCTCACAAGAGATCTTATGGAATTGGAAAAAGAAGAACAATCTAAGCCTAAACTCAGTAGAAAAAAAGAAATACCCAAAATCAAATCAGAGATCGATGAAATTGAAAACAAAAGAATCATTCAGAAAAGTAATGAAACAAGAAGTTGGCTTTTTGAAAAAATAAATAAAATAGATAAACCATTGGCCAGACTAACGAGGAATAGAAAAGTAAAATCTCTAGTAACCTCAATCAGAAATGATATAGAGTAAATAACAACTGATCCCACAGAGATACAAGAGATCATCTCTGAATACTATCAGAAACTCTATGCCCAGAAATTTGACAATGTGAAGGAAATGGATCAATATTTGGAATCACACTCTCCCTAGACTCAGCCAGGAAGAAATAGAGCTCCTGAACAGACCAATTTCAAGCACTGAGATCAAAGAAACAATAAAAAATCTTCCAACCAAAAAATGCCCTGGTCCAGATGGCTTCACACAAGAATTCTATCAAACCTTCAAGGAAGAGCTGATTCCTGTACTGCAGACATTATTCCAAAAAATTGAGGAAGAAGGAATCTTCCCCAACACGTTCTATGAAGTGAACATCAACCTGATACCAAAACCAGGAAAAGACCCAAACAACAAGGAGAATTTCAGACCAATCTCACTCATGAATATAGATGCAAAAATTCTCAACAAAATCCTAGCCAATAGATTACAGCTTATCCTCAAAAAAGTCATTCATCATGATCAAGTAGGCTTCATCCCAGGGATGCAAGGCTGGTTTAACATACGCAAGTCTATAAACGTTATCCACCATATTAACAGAGGCAAAAATAAAGATCACATGATCCTCTCAATAGATGCAGAAAAAGCATTTGATAAAATCCAGCATCCTTTTCTAATTAGAACACTGAAGAGTATAGGCATAGGTGGCACATTTCTAAAACTGATTGAAGCTATCTATGACAAACCCACCGCCAATATTTTACTGAACGGAGTAAAACTGAAAGCTTTTCCTCTTAGAACTTGAACCAGACAAAATTGTCCTCTGTCACCTTTACTATTCAACATAGTGCTGGAAGTTCTAGCCAATACAATTAGGCAAGACAAGGAAATAAAGGGAATCCAAATGGAAGGAGAGGAGGTCAAACTCTCCCTCTTTGCTGACGAAATGATCTTATACTTAGAGAACCCCAAAGACTCAACCACAAGACTCCTAGAATTCATCAAAAAATACAGTAATGTTTCAGGATATAAAATCAATGTCCACAAGTCAGTAGCCTTTGTATACACCAATAACAGTCAAGATGAGAAGCTAATTAAGGACACAACTCCCTTCACCATAGTTTCAAAGAAAATGAAATACCTAGGAATATACCTAATGAAGGAGGTGAAGGACCTCTATAAAGAAAACTATGAAATCCTCAGAAAGGAAATAGCAGAGGATATTAACAAATGGAAGTACATGCCATGCTCATGGATGGGAAGAATCAACATTGTTAAAATGTCTATACTTCCCAAAGCTATCTACCTATTCAATGCCATTCCTATCAAAATACCAACATCATACTTTCAAGATTTGGAAAAAATGATTCTTCATTTTCTATGGAACCGGAAAAAAACCCGTATAGCTAAGGCAGTTCTTAGTAATAAAAATAAAGCTGGGGGCATCAGCATGCCAGATTTTAGTCTGTACTACAAAGCCATAGTGCTCAAGACAGCACGGTACTGGCACAAAAACAGAGACATAGACACTTGGAATTGAATTGAAAACCAAGAAATGAAAATAACATCTTACAACCACCTAATCTTCGGTAAACCAAACAAGAACATACCTTGGGGGAAAGACTCCCTATTCAATAAATGGTGTTGGGAGAACTGGATGTCTACATGTAAAAGACTGAAACTGGACCCACACCTTTCCCCACTCACAAAAATTGACTCAAGATGGATAATGGACTTAAATTTAAGGCATGAAACAATAAAAATCCTCCAAGAAAGCATAGGAAAAACACTGGAAGATATTGGCCTGGGGAAAGACTAAATGAAGAAGACTGCCATGCCAATTGCAACAACAACAAAAATAAACAAATGGGACTTCATTAAACTGAAAAGCTTCTGTAGCTAAGAAGACAATAACCAAAGCAAAGAGACAACCTACACAATGGGAGAGGATATTTGCATATTTTCAATCAGACAAAAGCTTGATAACTAGGATCTATAGAGAACTCAAATTAATCCACATGAAAAAAGCCAACAATCCTATATATCAATGGGCAAGAGACATGAATAGAACTTTCTCTAAAGATGACAGATGAATGGCTAACAAACATATGAAAAAATGTTCATCATCTCTATATATTAGAGAAATGCAAATCAAAACATCCCTGAGATATCATCTAACCCCGGTGAGAATGGCCCACATCACAAAATCTCAAAACTGTAGATGCTGGCGTGGATGTGGAGAGAAGGAACACTTTTACACTGCTGGTGGGACCGCAAACTAGTACAACCTTTCTGGAAGGAAGTATGGAGAAACCTCAAAGCACTCAAGCTAGACCTCCCATTTGATCCTGTAATCCCATTACTGGGCATCTACCCAGAAGAAAAAAATTCCTTTTATCATAAGGACACTTGTACTAGACTGTTTATTGCAGCTCCATTTACAATCACCAAAATGTGGAAACAGCCTAAATGCCCACCAACCCAGGAATGGATTAACAAGCTGTGGTATATGTATACCATGGAATACTATCAGACGTTAAGAAAAATGGAGACTTTACATCCTTCGTATTAATCTGGATGGAAGTGGAAGACATTATTCTTAGTAAAGTATCACAAGAATGGAGAAGCATGAATCCTATGTACTCAATTTTGATATGAGGACAATTTATGACAATTAAGGTTATGGGGGGGAAGCAGAAAGAGGGACGGAGGGAGGGGGGTGGGGCCTTGGTGTGTGTCACACTTTATGGGGGCAAGACATGATTGCAAGAGGCAGTTTACCTAACAATTGCAATTGGTGTAACCTTGACTTTGGACAGGTTCATCACAATGTGTCTTGGAGAAACTTGGTTAGAGTTGAGGCGACCTGGGGTCCGAAAGCAGTGAAAGCAGTGTGTCAGAATCTTTGGTGACATTTGGGAAATTTTCTTTTATAATATTCTTTTGGGTAGATGCCCAGTAATGGGATTGCAGGATCAAATGGGAGGTCTAGCTTGAGTGCTTTGAGGTTTCTCCATACTTCCTTCCAGAAAGGTTGTACTAGTTTGCAGTCCCACCAGCAGTGTAAAAGTGTTCCCTTCTCTCCACATCCACGCCAGCATCTGCAGTTTTGAGATTTTGTGATGTGGGCCATTCTCACTGGGGTTAGATGATATCTCAGGGTTGTTTTGATTTGCATTTCTCTAATATATAGAGATGATGAACATTTTTTCATGTGTTTGTTAGCCATTCGTCTGTCGTCTTTAGAGAAAGTTCTATTCATGTCTCTTGCCCATTGATATAAGGGATTGTTGGCTTTTTTCATGTGGATTAATTTGAGTTCTCTATAGATCCTAGTTATCAAGCTTTTGTCTGATTGAAAATATGCAAATATCCTTTCCCATTGTGTAGGTTGTCTCTTTGCTTTGGTTATTGTCTCCTTAGCTGTACAGAAGCTTTTCAGTTTAATGAAGTCCCATTTGTTTATTTTTGTTGTTGTTGCAATTGCCATGGCAGTCTTCTTCATGAAGTCTTTCCCCAGGCCAATATCTTCCAGTGTTTTTCCTATGCTTTCTTGGAGGATTTTTATTGTTTCATGCCTTAAGTTTAAGTCCTTTATCCATCTTGAATCAATTTTTGTGAGTGGGGAAAGGTGTGGGTCCAGTTTCAGTCTTTTACATGTAGACATCCAGTTCTCCCAACACCATTTATTGAATAGGGAGTCTTTCCCCCAGGGTATGTTCTTGTTTGGTTTATCAAAGATTAGGTGGTTGTAAGATGTTAGTTTCATTTCTTGGTTTTCCATTCGATTCCAAGTGTCTATGTCTCTGTTTTTGTGCCAGTACCATGCTGTCTTGAGCAGTATGGCTTTGTAGTACAGACTAAAATCTGGTATGCTGATGCCCCCAGCTTTATTTTTATTACAGAGAACTGCCTTAGCTATACGGGGTTTTTTCCAGTTCCATACAAAACGCAGAATCATTTTTTCCAAATCTTGAAAGTATGATGTTGGTATTTTGATAGGAATGGCATTGAATAAGTAGATTGCTTTGGGAAGTATGGACATTTTAACAATGTTGATTCTTCCCACCCACGAGCATGGTATGTTCTTCCATTTGTTAATATCCTCTGCTATTTCCTTTCTGAGGATTTCATAGTTTTCTTTATACAGGTCCTTCACCTCCTTCGTTAGGTATATTCCTAGGTATTTGATTTTCTTTGAGACTATGGTGAAGGGAGTTGTGTCCTTAATTAGCTTCTCATCTTGACTGTTATTGGTGTACACAAAGGCTACTGACTTGTGGACATTGATTTTATATCCTGAAACATTACTGTATTTTTTGATGACTTCTAGGAGTCTTGTGGTTGAGTCTTTGGGGTTCTCTAAGTATAAGATCATGTCGTCAGCAAAGAGGGAGAGTTTGACCTCCTCTGCTCCCACTTGGATTCCCTTTATTTCCTTGTCTTGCCTAATTGTATTGGCTAGAACTTCCAGCACTATGTTGAATAGTAAAGGTGACAGAGGACAACCTTGTCTGGTTCCAGTTCTAAGAGGAAAAGCTTTCAGTTTTACTCCATTCAGTAAAATATTGGCTGTGGGTTTGTCATAGATAGCTTCAATCAGTTTTAGAAATGTGCCACCTATGCCTATACTCTTCAGAGTTCTAATTAGAAAAGGATGCTGGATTTTATCAAATGCTTTTTCTGCATCTATTGAGAGGATCATGTGATCTTTATTTTTGCCTCTGTTAATATGGTGGATAACGTTTATAGACTTGCGTATGTTAAACCAGCCTTGCATCCCTGGGATGAAGCCTACTTGATCATGATGAATGACTTTTTTGATGATAAGCTGTAATCTATTGGCTAGGATTTTGTTGAGAATTTTTGCGTCTATGTTCATGAGTGAGATTGGTCTGAAATTCTCCTTTTTGTTTGGGTCTTTTCCTGGTTTTGGTATCAGGGTGATGTTTGCTTCATAGAATGTGTTGGGGAAGATTCCTTCTTCCTCAATTTTTTGGAATAATTTCTGCAGTACAGGAATAAGCTCTTCCTTGAAGGTTTGATAGAATTCTGGATTGAAGCCATCTGGACCAGGGCATTTTTTGGTTGGAAGCTTTTTTATTGTTTCTTTGATCTCAGTGCTTGAAATTGGTCTGTTCAGGAGCTCTATTTCCTCCTGGCTGAGTCTAGGGAGAGGGTGTGATTCCAAATATTGATCCATTTCTTTCACATTGTCAAATTTCTGGGCATAGAGTTTCTGGTAGTATTCAGAGATGATCTCTTGTATCTCTGTGGGATCAGTTGTTATTTCCCCTTTATCATTTCTGATTGAGGTTACTAGAGATTTTACTTTTCTATTCCTTGTTAGTCTGGCCAATGGTTTATCTATTTTATTTATTTTTTCAAAAAACCAACTCCATGTTTCATTAATTTTCTGAATGATTCTTTTGTTTTCAATTTCATTGATCTCTGATTTGATTTTGGATATTTCTTTTCTTCTACTGAGTTTAGGCTTAGATTGTTCTTCTTTTTCCAATTCCATAAGATCTCTTGTGAGATTGTTGATGAGCTCTCTTTCAGTTTTTCGAATGTAGGCATCTAAAGCGATGAATTTTCCTCTCAAAACTGCTTTTGCAGTATCCCACAGGTTTTGGTAGCTTGTGTCTTCATTGTTGTTATGCTCAAGGAAGTTAATGATTTCCTGTTTTATTTCTTCCTGCACCCATCTGTTATTCAACAGAAGATTGTTTAATTTCCATGCCTTTGGGTGGGGTCGAGCATTTTTGTTAGAGTTGAGTTCCACCTTTAGTGCCTTATGGTCTGAGAAGATACAAGGTAAAATTTCAATTCTTTTGATTCTGTTGATATTTGTTTTGTGTCCCAGGATATGATCAATTTTGGAGAATGTTCCATGGGGTGATGAGAAGAATGTATATTCTTTATCTTTGGGGTGGAGTGTTCTATATGCGTCTATCAAGCACAGTTGTTCTAGAGTCTCATTTAAGTCTTTTATATCCTTGTTTAATTTCTGTTTAGAGGATCTGTCCAGCTCTGTAAGAGGAGTGTTAAAGTCCCCTGTTATGATGGTATTATCAGATATCATATTGCTCAGACTGAGTAAGGTCTGCTTTAAGAATCTGGGAGCATTTAAATTGGGTGCATAAATATTTAGAATTGAAATGTCTTCTTGTTGTAGTTTTCCCTTGACCAATATAAAGTGACCATCTTTGTCTTTTTTGACTTTAGTTGCTTTAAATCCACATGTGTCTGAAAATAAGATTGCAACTCCTCTTTTCTTCTGAATTCCATTTGCCTGAAAAATTGTCTTCCAACCCTTGACTCAGAGCTTTAATTTGTCTTTTGAAGCCAGGTGTGTTTCTTGCAGACAGCAAATGGATGGCTTGTGTTTTTTAATCCAGTCAACCAATCTATGTCTCTTCAGTGGGGAATTCAAGCCATTAACATTTATTGAGATAATTGACAAGTGTGGTAGTATTCTATTCATCTTATTTTGTGAGAGTCCTTTGCTTAGTTTTATCTTTTGCATCAGTGTGGAGGTTAGGTTCTGTCCTTTAATTTCTGAGTTCTTACTTTGCTGCTGATCCATTGTGGTGGTCAGTGTGCAGAACAGGTTGAAGTATTTCCTGTAGAGCTTGTCTTGTTGTGGCGAATTTCCTCAATGTTTGTATATCCGTAAATGATTTGATTTCTCTGTCAATTTTGAAGCTTAGCTTAGCAGGGTACAGAATTCTGGGCTGAAAATTGTTCTGTTTAAGTAGATTAAAGGTAGATGACCATTGTCTTCTTGCTTGGAAAGTTTCATTAGAGAAGTCTGCGGTCACTCTGATGGATTTGCCCCTGTAGGTCAACTGGCGCTTACTCCTGGCAGCTTGCAGAATCATTTCTTTGGTCTTGACTTTGGACAGGTTCATCACAATGTGTCTTGGAGAAGCTCGGTTAGAGTTGAGGCGACCTGGGGTCCGATATCCCTCTGAAAGCAGTGTGTCAGAATCTTTGGTGATATTTGGGAAATTTTCTTTTATAATATTCTCTAGTATGGCTTCCATTCCTCTGGGGGCATTCTTCTTCCCCTTCTGGAATTCCTATAACTCGTATGGTGGAACGCTTCATAAAGTCCCATAATTCTGACAGTGAACGTTCTGCTTTCTCTCTCTTCTTTTCTGCCTCTTTTACTATCTGAGTTATCTCAAAAACTTTGTCTTCTACCTCTGAAATTCTTTCTTCTGCATGGTCTAACCTGTTGCTGATACTTTCCATTGCATCTTTAAGTTCCCTGATTGACTGTTTCATTTCCTTCAGCTCTGCTATATCCTTTTTATATTCTTCATATCGTTCATCTCTTATTTGATTCTGTTTTTGAATTTCCTTTTGGTTATTTTCCACTTTATTAACAGTTTCCTTCATTGTTTCCATCATTTCCTTCATTGTTTTCAACATGTGTATTCTAAATTCCCTTTCTGTCATTCCTAACATTTCTGTATAGGTGGAATCCTCTGCAGTAGCTACCTCATGGTCCCTTGGCGGGGTAGTTCTGGACTGGTTCTTCATGTTGCCTGGAGTTTTCTGCTGATTCTTCCTCATGGGTTATTTCTTTTATCTGTTTACTTGCCCTAATTTTCCTTTCAATTCCTCTTGCTCTTTAAGTTCTTGTGCCTGTGGACTAAGGGTTACAGGACCAGAAGGGTGAGAAGGTTTAAGAGCAAAAAAGCGATGAAAGAAATGAGGACCGAGTGAAAAGAAAAGAAAAAAAAATGAAAAAAAAGAAAAATAGAGAAAGGAGAGTGGTTGAGTGAAAGGAATATTGACAAAGAGAAGAGAGGCACAGAAAGAGGAAGACAGAGCAATATAGGTGTACAGTAGGGTACTTTGATACAACGTTAAAAAAAAAAAAACACCTTCTGGGGGTGCCAAGTGGGGTGGTTCCCTTGAGGTCAGCAGCTCTTTGCTAACCTGATCAGACACAGTACCCCACCTCCACCAAGTAGAGAGGAAAGACAAAAATGCTATAAATCAAACCAAAACAAGGAAACAGAAAACTTTACGGGATAAAATTGGCTGGAAAAACCAAATAATAGTGGTAGAAACACTAACAAAAATGAAGTTCTGATTATTGAAATAGGCAGCAATGGGAAATTATAATTAAACTAGAAAAATTGAGAAAGAAAAAGGATCTGTATGGAAAAGGTTGAACTTAAAAAACAAAACAACAATCTATAACGTCAAAATAAACAAAAAAAAACAACCAGACCAAAAAAAAAACCAAACAAACAAACAAAAAAAAAAACACACACGCAACCAAAAACAAAGCAGTATGTATATGGAATTGAATATTGTCTGGGCAACACGAGGTCTTCTGGGGTATGAGATGTTAATCACAGTTCTGATACGACTGGAGGCTGCTAGTTTCTCGAACCCCAGCAGGTAGACACCCTAAATCTCTCTTCAGCCCACTTAAAAGGCACTTTGAACTTGTTCACTTACTGAGCAGAAGCTTTCTCAGGGAAGTGCTTGTTGCTGGAATCACTGCTGAAGTGGCTATCCACTTACCCTGTGTGTCAAAACTGGTCTCCCTCTGCCCCCGAGGGTTAGGGCTGCAAGGCGGCTCAGACCCCGCCCTTAGGCTACTTGGTCGCTGGGTTACCAGCTCCCACCCAATTCCAGCTCTGCGACCCTGAGGGCGGAGCTTGCCAGGGCAGATCGCTCACAATGTCTGCCTGTGACCCAGAGCCAAACTCTATTAGCTCCGTCTGGCTCAGCGGCTCAGACTGGGGCCCTAGACAAAGGCCAAAGTTCTCCGCACTCCCGCTCAGGCTCTCCCCAAGGCAGTTCAGCTGAGTGCCAAGTCCAAAGACACCAAAACAGTTCACAGGTAAGGCCTTTCTGGTTTGTAGTCTCGCTGCTACTGAACTTACAGTTGCGGGCGGGTTTAGGCGGGTTGAACACACGCGACCACTTGCCGGTTTTCCACTGTTTTAGTCCTCCTCTTGGGGTCCAGAAGTCTCTCGCTGACTCCCTGTATCCTCTCAGGGGTGATGATAGGCAGATCCCACCAGCCAGAGATGCCTGGAGTCCTATATCCCCAGATTCACAGTGCCCAGATGCAAGGAAGCTGTTACTCGGCTGCCATCTTGCTCCACCCTCCGGCAATTTCTTTCTTAATCTCATCTCTGACCCAGCTATCATTCAGCATAAGGTTATTTAACTTCCATGTTTTTGTATGGGTATGCAGATTCCTGTTGTTACTCAATTCAAGTTTTATTCCATGATGGTTCGAGAAGATGCATGGAATAATTTCAATTCCTTTAAATTTACTGAGGTTAGACTTGTGACCTAAAATGTGGTCAATTTTGGAGTAAGTTCCGTGGGCTGATGAGAAGTATGTGTTTTCAGTTTTGTTGGGATGAAATGTTCTGTAGATGTCTGCTAAATCTAAATATTGGATGGTTAGGTTTAAATCTAAGATTTCTTTGCTCAGCTTCTTTCTGGAGGATCGATCCAACACTGTCAAGGGAGTGTTGAAATCTCCGACGATTATGGAGCTGGAGGAAATCAAGTTACTCATGTCTGTTAGAGTTTCTCTTATAAATTGAGGTGCATTCTGGTTGGGTGCATAGATATTAATAATTGAGATCTCATCATATTGAGTATTACCCTTAACAAATATGAAGTGACCATTCTTGTCCTTCCTTACATTTGATGGTTTAAAGCCTACTGTATCTGCAAATAAAATTGCAGCACCTGCTTTTTTCTGATTACCATTTGCCTGAAATATGGTAATCAGGCAAATGATTACCATATTTGCCTGATTGTCTTTGTATTTGTCTTTTAAGTTGAGATGTGACTCTTGTATGCAACAAATATCTGGCTTGAGTTTTTGTATCCAGTCAGCTAACCTATGCCTCTTTAGAGAACAGTTTAAACCATTCACATTGATGGAGAGTATTGATAAGTCTGGTGGAATTTTGGGTATTGAGTTTTTCAAAGGTCCAGTGGACAGTTTTAATCCTTTCGCCAGTGTGGAAGTTGGAGTTTGATCCGAAGTTTCTGAGTGAGTTTACTTTTGTGGTGGAGCAAAGTGGTTCTGTCTTATTTTCAGCTGGTTTCTGTTCGATCCTATTGCAACTTCTACTCTGGCTTGAAGTCTCAGCTGTGTGGAAAAATCAGCAATTAAGTCACCCTGCCTGCCCACCTCTGGCCCCAGTTGGAAAAGGAGAATCAACCTTCCTACAACCATACACCCAGGGCACCGCCTGAAAAGTCCTTAGTCTATTAGCCCAGTTCAAAAGGTCCGAATCTACTGTCTTAATCGTCACTTGTCTCGGGTGAGAGAGTTCAAGAGGTCTCTGGGAACTGGATCATAGGGGCCTGGTGACTCCTCTGACACGGCTCACCCCAGTGCAGCGTGGAGTCAGGAGGAGCCACCCAGCAAACAGAGCAGTCTAGGAAGGTTGACGTCTCCTTCCCCACTTTGCCCCTCCGTCGGACCCAGTCACTGGTATCTCTGCAGATGGCTAACCCAGTTGCCTGCAGTGAACAGACACTCCAGGGGTTTGCACCTGCCCGAATCACAAGGAAGTCTGCCAGGCCCCCGCAGACTGCCGCTATCTAGCAGGAGGAGATGGGGCCTGACATCTATGAGTGTTTGATGCAGGTGATGGGAGGGAGGTGTTCACTCAGGCTTAGCCCCGTCCCTGATGGATGCTGCTAACAGAACAGAACAGAATAGAACAGACAACTTTGCGGGGTTCTGTCTCTGTTCCTGTCAAAATCGCCTACAGAAGATGGGCTGTTTTGAGTTCAAACGTCTTTGCTGCTGGAGATTTGCGTTCGAACACCTCTCTGGGTCGGCCCCGCCCTGGAAGTTTCCCGGGTTTGTGAGCCGTGTCAGGAAATCCCCCGCTCACCGGTGGCCTCCTCTGGTTGCCCAGGGAGACAGGGGGTGTGGCCTCAGAATATCCAGAAGTGAGCGTTCTGCCGTTAAAGAAAAAATGGCTGTTGATCTACCTCCAGGGAACTGCTGCTCTGGTGTGGGCACTCAGGCGACCCTTTTCTCCTCTGTCCCGCGCCCCAGAGTCAGCACTGAGCGGCCGCAGTTTGTGCTGGGTCCACACCCCTCAAGAGATCCCTCAAGAATCAGAACTGTTGGGGGATGGGCCCCCAGACCCCGATTGGGAGTGTGGGGGGGGAAGCTAGAGTTTCATTCAGTTTTACGCAATACTACTGCCCGGGGAGGGCTCCTGCACTGCACCGCAGGGAAGTGCCGCCAAGGCTTGATTTCCCCTCAGCAGAGTGCCCTCTCCTCGCTCACATGTCCCAGAGTCGGCGCTGACCTGATGCAGCTCAGGCACTGTGCACTCCCCTCGAGAAATCACCCAAGGATCCGAACTCCTGGGGGATAGGCCCTCAGACCCCGAGTGAGAGTAGGGGCTCTCAGCTCTCAGTGGGGAAGCTAGAGTCTTATTCAGTCTTGTGCCCGGGGAGGGTTGCTGCACTGCACTGCAGGGAAGTGCCGCGAGGCGTGACTCCCCCTCAGCCCGGTGCCCTCTCCTCACTCGCGCGCCTCAGAGTCAATGCTGACCAGTCGCAACTCGGGGACTGTCCAGTCCCCTTGAGAAATCACCCAAGGATCCGAACTCCTGGGGGACAGGCCAGCGCCGGGAGGGTTGCCGGCGAAGGATTCCCAAAGTTTTATTCCGTTTTATGCCTCGCTGGAGAACGCCACGGCACCCCATCAGGGGGGGTTAGGTCCAGTTTTTAGAAGGTCTCTCCCGTGGAGTGTAGTGGGAGGGCCTTTAATTTCTGCCCGCTTGTTTAATTGTGGGGCTCTTGAGCCGGTCCCATGGGGGAGGGGGACTCCCATCCGCTTGGTGGTGGATTTTGTACCTTTCGTTTGCGTCCATGTGATCGCAGCTTGCCTCAGCGGTGTTGATGTGCGTTCTTCAACCTTCTCTCTTGGTGAGGCTCAAGTCCACCAGGATACTTACTAAATTCCTGTCCCTTAACTCTCCTTCTGGACGGGAGCCTCTGTTGAAAGCTGGCTTCAGTCCGCCATCTTGTCTCTCTCCTGTTGCTGATACTTTCCATTGCATCTTTAAGTTCCCTAATTGACTGTTTCAGTTCCTTCAGCTCTGCTATATCCTTTTTATATTCTTCATATCGTTCATTTCTTATTTGATTCTGTTTTTGAATTTCCTTTTGGTTATTTTCCACTTTATTAGCAGTTTCCTTCATTGTTTCTATCATTTCTTTCATTGTTTTCAACATGTATTTTCTAAATTCCCTTTCTGTCATTCCTAACATTTCTTTTTTTTTTTTTTCCTAACATTTCTTTATAGGTGGTATAATCTGCAGTAGCTACCTCATGATCCCTTGGCGGGGTTGTTCTGGACTTGTTCTTCCAGTTGCCTGGAGTTTTCTGCTGATTCTTCCTCATGAGTGATTTCTTTTATCTGTTTCCTTGCCCTAATTTTCCTTTCACTTCCTCTTGCTCTTTAAGTTCTTGTGCCTGTGGACTAAGGGTTAAAGGACCAGAAGGGTGAGAGCGTTGAAGAGCAAAAAAGGGATGAAAGAAAGGAGGACCGAGTGATAAGAAAAAAAAGAAAAATAGAAAAAGGAGAGGGGGTGGGTAAAAGGAATATTGACAAAAGAAGAGAAGCACAGAAAGAGGGAGACAGAGCAATATAGGTGTACGGTAGGGTACTTTGACACAACCTTAACAAAAGCCCACTTTCTGGGGGTGCCCAGTTGGGTGGGTCCCTTGAGGTCAGGAGCTCTTTTCTAAGCTGATCAGACACAGTACCCCACCTCCACCAAGTAGAGAGGAAAGACAAAAATGGTATAAATCAAACCAAAACAAGCAAATAGAAAACTTTACGGGATAAAATTGGGTGAAAAACCAAATAATAGTGGTAGAAATACTAGCAAAAATGAAGTTCTAGTTATTGAAAAAGGCAGCAATGGGAAATTATAATTAAACTAGAAAAATTGAGAAAGAAAAAGGATCTGTATGGAAAAGGTTGAAATTAAAAAACAAAACAACATCAAAATGAACAACAAAAAAAAAACAACCAAACCAAAAAAAAAAAAAGAAAACAACAAAAAAAACAAAAGAAACACAACCAAAAACAAAGCAGTATGTACATGTTATTGAATATTGTCTGGGCAACATGTGGTCTTCTGGGGTATGAGATGTTAATCACAGTTCTGATACGACTGGAGGCTGCTTATTTCTCAAACCCCAGCAGGTAGACACCCTAAATCTCTCTTCAGCCCACTTAAAAGGCACTTTGAACTTGTAAACTTGGTGAGCAGAAGCTTTCCCAGGAAAGTGCTCGTCACTGGAATCACTGCTGAAGTGGCTATCCACTTACCCAGTGTGCCAAAACCAGTCTCACTCTGCCCCTGAGGGTTAGGGCTGCAAGGCGGCTCAGACCCCACCCTTAGGCTACTTGGTCACTGGGTTACCAGCTCCCACCCGATTCTAGGTCTGTGACCCTGAGGGCGGAGCTTGCTGGGGCAGATCGCTCACAATGGCTCCCTGTGACTCACAGCCAAACAGTATTTTCTCCGTCTGGCCCAGCGTCTCAGAGTGGGGCCCCAGACAGCAGCCAAAGTTCTCCGCACTCCCCAAGGCAGTTCAACTGAGTGCCAAGTCCAAAGACACCAAAACAGTTCACAGGTAAGGCCTTTCTGGTTTGCAGTGTCGCTGCTACTGAACTTACAGTTGCGGGTGGGTTTAGACCGATTGAACACATGCGACCACTTGCCGTTTTTCCACTGTTTTAGTCCTCCTCTTGGGGTCCAGAAGTCTCTCGCTGACTCCCTGTATCCTCACAGGGGTGATGATAGGCAGATCCCACCAGCCAGAGATGCCTGGAGTCCTATCTCACCGGACCCACGGTGCCCAAGGAAGCTGTTACTCAGCCACAATCTTGCTCCACCTCTCCAATTTTTTATTTATTGATCTGTTGTATAATTCTTTTGTTTTCAATTTCATTCAATTCTGCTCTAATTTTGGTTATTTCTTTTATTCTACTGGGTTTGGGGTTGGAATGTTCTTCCTTTTCCAGTTGCTTGAGATGTCCCATTAAGGTGTTAACTTCCTCTCTTTCCGTTCTCTTGAGGAAGGCTTGCAGTTCTATAAATTTCCCTCTTAGGACTGCCTTTGTGGTATCCCAGAGGTTCTGATAATTTGTGTCTTCATTGTCATTTTGTTCCAAAAATTTGGTAATTTCTTTCTTAATCTCATCTCTGACCCAGCTATCATTCAGCATAAGGTTATTTAACTTCCATGTTTTTGTATGTGTAATGCAGATTCCTGTTGTTATTGAGCTCAACTTTTATTACATGGTGGTCCAAAAAGATGAAAAGAATAATTTCTATTCCTTTAAATTTACTGAGGTTAGACTTGTGACCTAAGATGTGATTGATTTTGGAGTGTGTTCTGTGGGCTGATGAGAAATATGTGAATATATGTGTATTCAGTTTTGTTGGGATGAAATATTCTGTAGATGTCTGCTAAATCCAAATGTTGGATGGTTAGGTTTAAATGTAAAATTTCTTTGCTCAGCTTCTTATTGGCGGATCTATCCAGCACTACCAAATGAGTGTTGAAATCTCTGACTATTATGGAGCTGGAGGAAATCAAGTTTCTCATGTCTGTTAGAGTTTCTCTTATAAATTGAGGTGCATTCTGGTTGGGTGCTTAGATGTTTTTTGGTTATTTTCCACTTTCTCAGAAATTTCCTTCATTTTTTTCATCATGTGTATTTTAAATTCTCCTTCTGTCATTTCTAACATTTCTTTAAAGGTGGAAATCTCTGCAGTAGCTACTTCATGGTCCCTTGGGTGGGTGTAGGGGTATTGCTCTGGACTGGTTTTTCATAATGCCAGGATTTTTATGCTGATTCTTCCACATTAGTGCTTTCTTTTATCTGTTTCTTTGACCTGATTTTCTTTTCACTTCCTCTTCCTCTTTAAGTTACTGTGCATCTGGCCTAAGGTTTTGATGCGTCCTTTGTACAGGACTGGGGATGAGAAAATTGAAGAGCAAGAAAGGGAAACAAAATTTTTTTAAAGAAAAAAGAGAAAGGAGATGGAGTGAGTAAAAGAGTATATTGATAAAAATAAGAGAGGCACAGAAAGAGGGAGTCAGGAGTAATAAAGTTGTACAGTAGGGTACTTTGACCCAACCTTAAAATCCCCCAACTTCTGGGGATGCTGGATTGAGTGATTCCCTTGAGGGCAGCAGCTCTTTGCCAGCCTGTTCAGACACAGTACCCCACCTGTACCAAATAGAGAGGAAAGACAAGAATACTATGAATCAAACCAAACCAAAACAAACAAACAAACAAACAAAAAAACCCCAGAAAACGTTATGGGATAATATTAGGGGCAGAAATACTAGCAAAAATGAAGTTCTTATTATTAGGGAAGGCAACAATGGAAAACTATATTTACACTAGAAAAATGAAGAAAGAAAAGAGAGAGAGAGTGAAAAAAATAAAAATCTAGAGGGAAATGTTGAAATTAAAAAAATGAAACAAACAAAAACCAAAACAAAGCAGTATATATATCTTGCTGAATATTATCTGGTCAACAGGTGATCTCCTGGGGTATGAGATGTTAATCATAGTGCTGATACAGCTGTATGAGATGGACTGGAGGCCTCTGCTGATTTCTCAAACCCCACAGGGTTGAGAGCCTTAATCTCTTCTCAGCCCACTTAAAAGACACTTTAAACCACTAACCTTGGCTAAGTAGAAGCTTTCCCAGGAAAGGACTTGTTGCAGAGATCTCTCCTGATGTGGCTGCGTATCCGGTGCGCCAAAACCAGTCTCACTCTATGCCCCTGAGAGCCAAGGCTGCAAGGCAGCCCTGCTACTGCAAAACTGAAATTTCTGCTCTTACCCAGCATCTCATCCCGACCTTTGGTGCTGCTCAATCACTAAATCCTTCACCCAAGTTCTCCCAGCCTCAATCTAGCTCTGCGACCCTGAGGGCGGAGCCTGCAGGAGCAGTTCTCCCACAATGGCTGTCCACACAGCCCACAACCAAACAATATTAGCTCTGTTCAGGCTCAGCGGCTCAGTCTGGGGTCCTAGACAGCTCTTAAAGTCATCTGCACTCTTGCCCAAGTTCTCTGAAGGTAGTTCAACTGAGTCCCCAAGTCCAAAAAAAATGAAAAAATAAAAATAGCCCATAAGGAAGGCCTTCCCTGTTTGCCTTCTTGCTTCTGTTGTAATTATAGGTATGGCAGCCACAGCCTCAGACCAAATGAATGCAACCATTTGCCAGTTCTCCACTGATTTTGTTCTCCTCCTGGGGTCCAAAAGTCTCTCACTGTCTCTCTGTGTCCCCAAAGTGAAGTTTCTGGGCAGCTTCCACAAGCCAGAAGTGCCTGGAGTCTTCTCTCCCCAATCTTACTGCACTCATTTGCAAAGAAGCTGTTACTCAGCTGCCACCTTACTCCCTCCCCACTGTTTGCTTGCTTTTTAAAAAAATACATGGTCTTGCTCTGTTGCCCAGGCTGGAAATTTGGTTATTTTTGTGGCATATGATATAATAACAGAATGTGACTGAAGACATATCATATTTCTAATTTTTGTATATAATTTTGGAATATTTATATGAATAACATGCTCACAAATGTAATTTAAAGAAAGTCTAACACTTACATTTGACATGGTTTCCCATACAACATTATTCCCATATTAACATTTCATATAAGCCTGACTTAGTTCAATATGTCTCTTTTTTACTTTTCTTTTTTTTTTTTAAATTAAGTCATATACACATAGATCATGAATACATTTATGCATATGTGGGGTACAATGTGTTGATTTTTTTTTATACAATCTGACATGGTTGCATCAAACCAATCAACATAGTTTTTGCCTCATTTACTTGATTATTGTGTTAAGACATCTACATTCTACACTTGACAGATTTGACTTATACCCTTGCAATATGCTCCATAGGTGTGGTCCCACCTTTTACCCTCCCTCCATCAAACCTCTTTCCTCTCCTCCCTTCCCACTCCATTTGTCTCCTTCATCCTGGGCTATAGTTGTGTTTTATCTTTTATAAGAAAGTGTGAGTAAATAGAAGTTGGTTTCATAGAAGTACTGAGTACATTGGATACTTTTCATCCATTCTTGAAATACTTTATTCAGGAGAATATGTTCCAGGTCCCTTCATGTAAACATAAAAGAAGTAAAGGTTCTATCTTTTTTTAAGGCTGTATATTATTCCATGGTATACATATACCACAAATTAGTCATCCATTCATGAGTCGATGGATTGGGCTTCTTGGGCTTCTTCCATGACTTGGTTATTACAAATTGAGCTTCAATGAATAATCTGGTGCAAACATCTTTTTCGCAAAGTGATCTTTGGTCTTTTGGATATACTCCTAGTAGAGGAATTGCAGGATCCAATGGCAGGCCTACATTTAGATCCCTCAGTATTCTCCAAACTTCTTTCCAAAGGGAACATATTAGTTTGCATTCCCACCAGCAGTGGAGGAGTGTTCCCTTTTCTCCACATCCATGCCAACATCTGTAGTTTTGGGATCTTTCTGAGTTTGTTGAGTTTCCTACTGGAGTTAGCTGGTATATCAAAGTGGTTTTTATTTGCATTTCTCTGATGATTGAAGATGATGAGTGTCTGTAGACCATGTGCCTGTCTTCTTCGGAGAAGCTTCTGTTCAGGTCTCTTGCCCATAGTGAAATGGGGTCACTTGTTCTTTTCTTGCTAATACGTTTGAGTTCTCTGTGGATTCTGGTTATCAGACCTTTGCCAGAAATATAACCTGCAAATATCCTCTCCCATTCTGAGGGCAGTCTACTTGCTTTACTTACTATGTTCTTGGCAGTGCAGAAGATTTTTAGTTTGATCAGATCCCAGTAATGGATTTTTGGCATTGTTTCAATTCCCCTGGGGGTCCTCCTCATAAACTTTTCTCCCAGGCCAATTTCTTCAAGTGTTTCTCCTGCACTCTTTCCCAGAATCTTTATACTTTCATGTCTTAGGTTTAAATCTTTTATCCAGTGAGAGTCAATTTTTGTTAGAAGTGAAAGGCGTGGGTCCAGTTTCAGTCTTCTACAAGTCCCCAGCCAATTCACCCAGCATCATTTGTTAAATAGGAATTCTTTCCCCCAATTTAAGTTTTTGATAGGCTTATCAAAGATCAAATGAAGATAATTGTCTTGGTTCATCTCTTGGTTCTCAATTCTGTTCCATACGTCTACCTCTCTATTTTTGTGCCAATACCATGCTGTTTTGATCACTATAGATTTATAGTATAGTCTGAAGTCTGGTAGTATGATTCCACCTGATTTGTTTTTATTTCTGAGTAATGTCTTAGCTATTCAAGGTTTTTTCTGTTTCCATATAAAACAAAGTACTTATTTTTTCAGATCTTTATTTAAAGTATGACAGTGGTGCTTTAATGGGGATTGCATTAAATCTGTAGATTGCTTTGGGTAGTATGGATGTTTTAACAATGTTGTTTCTTCCCAGCAATAAGCATGGTATGTTTTTCCATTTGTTGACATCTTTGGCTATTTCTTTTCTTAGAGGTTCATAGTTCTCTTTATAGAGATCTTTCACGTCCTTTGTAAGGTAAACTCCCAAATATTTCATTTTCTCTGGCACTACTGTAAAGGGAATAGAGTCCATGACTGTTTTTTTCAGCTTGACTATTGTTCATATATATGAATGGTACAGATTTGTAAGTATTGATTTTGTAGCCTGAGATGCTGCTGTATTCCTTGATCACTTCTAAGAGTTTTGTGGTTGAGTCCCTGGGGTTTTCTAGGTATACAATCATATCATCTATGAAAAGTGAAAGTTTGATCTCTTCTGACCCTATATAGATAACCTTGATTGCCTTTTCTTCCCTAATTGTGGTAGCTAAAACATCCATTACAATATTAAAGAGTAGTGGAGACAATGGGCAGCCTTGTCTGGTTCCTGATCTGAGTGGAAATGATTTCAATTTCACTCCATTCAATACAATATTGGCTGTGGGTTTGCCGTAGATGGCCTCTATCAGTTTAAGAAATGTCCCTTCTATACCAATTTTCTTAAGTGTTCTGATCATGAAGGGATGCTGGATATTATCAAAAGCTTTTTCTGCATCAATTGAAAGAATAATATGGTCTTTGTTTTTTAATTTGCTTATGTGCTGAATTATACTTAAAGATTTATGTATATTGAACCAGCCTTGAGACCCTGTGATAAAACCGACTTGGTCATGATGTATAATTTGTTTGATGTGTTGCTGGATTCTGTTTGTCAGGATCTTGCTGAATATTTTTGCATCTATATTCATTAGTGATATTGGTCTATGATTTTCTTTTAATAATTTGTATTCCTTTAAATTTACTGAGGTTAGACTTGTGACCTAAGATGTGATCGATTTTTGAGTATGTTGTGTGGGCTGATGAGAAGTATGTGTATTCAGTTTTGTTGGGATGAAATGTTCTGTAGATGTCTGCTAAATCCAAATGTTGGATGGTTAGGTTTAATGTAAAATTTCTTTGCTCAGCTTCTTATTAAAGGATCTATCCAACACTGCTAAAGGAGTGTTGAAATCTTTGACTATTATGGAGCTGGAGGAAATCAAGTTTCTCATGTCTGTTAGAGTTTCTCTTATAAATTGAGGTGTATTCTTGTTGGTGCATAAATATTAATAATTGAAATCTCAGCATATTGAGTATTACCCTTAACAAATATGAAGTGACCATTCTTATCGTTCTTTACTTTTGTTGGTTTAAAGCCTATTGTGTCTGCAAATGGAATCGCAATACCTGCTTTTTTCTGATTACCATTTGCCTGAAATATGGACGACCATTCTTTCACCGTGAGTCTATATTTATCTTTTAAGGTAAGATGTGACTCTTATATGCAGCAAATATCTGGCCTGAGTTTTTGTATCCAGTTAGATAACCAGTGCCTCTTTAGAGGACAGTTTAAGCCATTCACGTTAATGGAGAATATTGATAAGTCTGGTAAAATTATGGGTTTTTCGAAAGTCCAGTGGACATTTTTAATCCTTTCGTCACTGTGGAAGTTGGAGTTTGATCAAAAGTTTCTGAGTGAGTTTACTTTTGTGGTAGTGGATGGGGCTGGTCATTATGGGGATAGTTCTGAGAATATCCTGAAGAGCTGGTTTGGTTATGACAAATTTCTTCAACATGTGAATGTGATTAAAGTATTTAATTTCTCCATCATAAATGAAACTCAGTTTAGCTGGATACAGGATCTGGGGTTGAAAGTTATTTTCATTTAGGAGATTAAAAGTCGATGACCACCCTCTTCTGGCTTGAAGTTTCAGCAGAGAGATCTGCAGTCATTCTAATATTCTTCCTTTTGTAGGTAATGTAATTCTTACATCTGGCTGCTTTCAGAATTTTCTCCTTAATATTAACTTTAGTGAAGTAAATTATGATATGCCTGGGGGATGTCTTATTCAGATTGAGTCATGCTGGGGTTCTGAAACTGTCTGCTATCTGAATTTCAGAATGTCTTGGCATGTCTGAATAATTCTCTTTCATAATTTCATGGAGAAGGGTCTCTGTACCTTGCGAGGCCACTTCATCACTTTCAGGGATTCCAATTTTGGCAGATATTATCCTTCTTCGAATTATCCCAGAGCTCTCTGAGAGAATGGTCCGTTTTTGCTCTCCATTTCTCTTCCTTTTTGAGAGTTTGGGAGCATTCAAAAGCTTTGTCTTCAGTGTCAGAAATCCTTTCTTCTGCTTGCTCCACTCTGTTACTGAGGGATTCTAGTGTATTTTTTAGATCTTTGAGGGCTGCAAATTCTTGCTTTAGTGTATCAAAATCTTTGGTGGTTTTGCCTTAAAATTCATTAAATTCTTGAGACAACTTTTGAATTTCCCCTCGAATTTCTAATTCTGACTTTTGAATTGCTCCCCAAATTTCTAATTCCAAATTTTCCTCCGTTCCATTAATCTTGTTTGCAATCCAAATTCTGAATTCGATTTGTGACATCTTGGCCAAATGTTTTTTAATGGAATCTTCAGTTGCATCTGCCATATTTTTCCTTGGGGGGGGGGTTGATCTATTCTGGTTATTCACGTTACCAGAGTTTTTCCACTGATTCCACCCCTATGATTATTTTACACTGTTTGGTTTTTCCCCTGGAGCTTTGTCAAGGACCCACACAGTGCTATGGCCTGAGAAACAGGGGACCTGTTTGGTGTGGTGGGGCTAAGTAGTTCTGTCTTGTTTTCAGCTGGTCTCTGTCCGTCCTAGTGAAACAGTTCCTCTGGGTTGAAGTCTCACCTGTGGAGAAATACCAGCAATTGAGTCACCCGCCACCAACAGGCAACAATTGGAAAAGGAAAATCAAACCTTCCTGCAACCACACACCCAGGGCACCACTTGAACAGTCCTCGGGTGATTGGCTCAGTTCAAAAGGTCCAAATCAATTGTGTCAGTCAGCACCTATCTCAGGTGGGAGAGTTTAAAAGGTCTCTGGCAACTGGATCACAGGGTTCTGGTGATAACTCAGATATGACTTGCTCCAGTGCTCTGTGAAGTCAGGAGGACCTACCCAGCAAATAGATTTGTCTTGGAAGGTTAATGCCTCCTCCCTACCTTGCACCTCTGTCACACCCTGTCACTGATAGCCCCACAGGGCTGTGACCCAGTTGCCTGTAGTGAACAGATACTCCAGGGGTTTGCACCTGCCTGAATCACAAAGAAACCTATATCTGCTCAGCCAGGCTGCTGCTCTCTGCCTCTATTTAGCAGAGGGATGTGAGGCCTGATGGTGCTTGATGGAGGCTGGGGGTGTTCACTCAGTTCCAGCCCCACCCCTGTTTGATGTTACTGACAGAACAGAACAGAACAACTTTGTGGGAATTTGTTTCTGTCCCTGCTAAATTCCCCTGCAGAATAGAAGCTGTTTTGAGTTCACAGAGCCTGCGCCTCAGGCCCTGTCTTTGCTCCTGCAGGTTTGTATTCGGTTAGCTGTCAGTTCTAGCCTCCTGCCTTCCTTTGTCTATAGGCTGACTATCCCCTGAGGGACCGTTGCATCTTGGGCTCAGTAAAGCGTTCCTCTGGGTCAGGCCCCCCTGGGAATTTCCTGGCTCTGCGTATGCATTCTCTAGTCCCCGTGCTCTACCCAGGCTGGTACCATCTCAGACAAACCCTTTACTCATGGGCTGAGTTTCCATCCCAGATCTGTTCTGCGGTGGTTGCCACCTGTCAAGATGCCCAGCCTCCTCTGGTTGTCCAGGGAGATAGGGGGTGTGGCTTCGGAATATCCAGGAGTGAGCCCAATTGTTGCCAAAAACAGCTGCTGCTCTGCACCTTGGGGCACCGCCACTCTGATGTGGTTCCCTCTCTGCTGACCGTCCTCTCCTCACTCCCATGCTGCAGAATCAGCACTGACCAGCTGCAATCTAGGCCCTGTCCACACCCCTCAAGAAATCACCCAAGAATCTGGACTCCTGGCTTACAGGTCTCCAGACCTCAGAGTGAGAGTGAAGGGGAGTGCTGGGAGCTCAGAATTGCAGGTAGAGAATATATACAGTTTTATACAGTTTTATGCCTGGCAGGAGAACACCGTGGCACCCTAGTATGGGAGGCAGGTCCAGTTTTTAGAGGGTCTTTCCCATGGAGTGTGGTGGGAAGACCTTTGAACTCTGCTTGTTTGTTTGTGGGGCACTCCAAGCTATTCTCATGGGGGAGGGGACTCCCATCCACTTGGTGATGGATTTTGTACCTTTTGTTTGTATCCTTGGGGTTGCAGCTTCGTCTCGGCGGGGTTGATGTGTGTTCTTCAACCTTCTGTCTTGGTGAAGCTCCAATCCACTAGGTTACTTGCTAAATTTCTGCCCTTTAACTCTCCTTCTGGATGGGAGCCTCTGTGGAAAGCTGGCTTCAGTCAGCCATCTTGTCTCCATCCGCCCCATCTTCAGCTTTTCTTAGAGTTTCACAGTTCTCTTTATAGAGATCTTTCACGTCCTTTGTTAGGTAAACTTCCAAGTATTTCATCTGCTTTGGCACTACTATGAATGGAATAGAGTCCTTGACTGTTTTTTCAGCTTGACTATTGTCGGTATATATAAAGGCTCCAGATTTATGAGTGTTGATTTTGTATCCTGAGACGCTGCTGTATTCCTTGATCACTTCTAAGAGTTCTGTAGTAGAATCCCTGGTGTTTTCCAGATATACGATCATATCATCTGTGAAGAGTGAAAGTTTGATCTCTTCTGACCCTATGTGGATACCGTTGATCGCCTTTTCTTCCCTAATTACAATGGCTAAAACTTCCATTACAATGTTAAAGAGCAATGGAGACAATGGACAAACTTGCCTGGTTCTTCATTTTCTCTGTTGGTTTCTGGTTTTTAATGTCATTGATTTCTGCTCTAATTCATTATTTCTTTTATTCTACTTTCTTTGAATCCAATTTCCTCCTTGTTTTCTAGTTTTCTAAGGTGGAATTTAGTTATTCATTTTGTGTTCTTTCTCCTTTTCTCCTTTAGGCACCCAATGCTATAAATTTTCCTCGATGTGTTGCTTTTACTCTATCCCACAAATTTTGATAAGTTGTATTTTCATTTACATTTAGATCAAAATACAAGCTCTGACTATTAAGTTTGTGAACTCATCTTGGAAAAAGTGCTGCATTTTCACTGCTGAATATCACTATGGTAACTTTTGAAGTACACTCCTTGAGAAGCTATGCATTGACACCAGCACCTAGTTCATCCTTCATGGCAATTTTGGAACTCTTTTTCTGAAATGTCCATCAGATCTGTCATTGTATTACACTTGATGTCCTGAATATCATCAAATGTCTTCCTTTCAATATTTCCTTTACCTTCAGGTAAAGAAAAATGTTACTGTGAGCCAAATCAGGTGAGTAAGGAGAGTTTTCCAATATAATTATTTGTTTTCCAGCTAAAAAACTCCCTCACAGATAGTGCCTTGTGATCTCTTTGCTTTTGTACATTGCTGAGCTTCTTCAAGACCATTTTTGTACACACCTTCCTCACGACAAGATTTGCAGTTAAGGTTTTCCTAACTATTTCTCTATTGATATTTATTTAGTCTGCTATGCTTCTCACATTTTGCTGATTATTTTGACACGTAATTCAATTAATTTTTGCAATGTTTTTATCAGTTCTGCTCATTACTACCTACCCTGACCTCTCTTCATCAGTGACACTTTCTCTTCCCTCAGAAATACATTTAATACATTTGTACACTGTTGTTTTCTTCTGGGCATTTCCCCTCAAAACTTGAACTAACATGTCCTTGATTTCTGTTCCACTCTTTGCTCTAGCATTCTTGCAATAGCACATAAAAACATTCAACAATGATAACGATTGCCATTCAGCAGGACACTGTCACAAGTCAACATGAACACAACCATGAGACTCTGATATACTAAGGTTATGAAACATAACAGAGTTATTTGTGCAGTGCTGCCAATATCAGCACACAGTGATAAGTTCATGAACTTAATTGTCCCACCTTGTATTTTTTAATTTCTCTTGAACTTCCTTTAACATATGTTTATTTGGAAGTGAATTATTTAATCTCGGGTATTTGGGGGCGGGTATTTTCCAGCTATCATTCTGTTTTTCATTTCTAGTTTAACTTTATTGTACTCTAAGAGAATATTTTGTGTCATTTCTATTCACTTGAGATTGTTAAGGTATGTTTTATGGCCCAGAAGGTTGCCTGTTATAATGATTGTTTTCTGTGAGCTTGGGAAGAATATAGAGTCTTCTGTTGTTGGATGACATATTTTATAGATTCCAGTAGATCCAGTTGTTTTGTGGTGCTGTTCAGCTCAATTATGTCCTTACTAATTTTCTGTCTGTGAGATTCGTCAGCTGTAAAGAGGAGTATGGAAGTCTCCAAACATAATAGTGGATTTATGTATTTCTTCTTGCAGTTCTCAGTTTTGCCTTGTATATTTTGAGGCTTTCTTATTAGGAGTACAATAATTAGGAATTATTATGTCTTCTTAAAGAATTGATTCTTTTATTTTATGTAACGTTCTTCTTTATCCCTGATAATTTTCCTTGCTCTGAAGTCTGCTTTATCTGAAATTACTATAGCTACTTGAGATTTCTTTTCATTGGTATTAACATGTTATATCTTTATTCATCCCCTTACTTTTAATCTATCTGTGTCTTTATAATTAAGGTGGATTTCTTAGAGACAATATATAATTTGTTTTTAGTCTACTGTGACTATCTCTGTCATTAAATTTGTGGATTTACATCATTGACATTTAAAGTGATTATTAATATAATTGATAAAGACTTAACACATTTGTTAGTTTTCTGTTTGTTATTCTTCATTGTTTCTCCCCTCTCACCCTTCTTTTGGACTTTCACTCTTTCCTCTGCCTTCAGTAGCTTAGTTGCGAAATTTATAGGATACCATTTTCCCTCTTATCATATCAGTTATACTTCTTTTTAAATACTTTTTTATTGGTTGGCTTTGATTTTTTTTTTTTTTTTTTTTATTGTTGGGGATTCATTGAGGGTACAATAAGCCAGTTACACTGATTGCAATTGTTAGGTAAAGTCCCTCTTGCAATCATGTCTTGCCCCCATAAAGTGTGACACACACTAAGGCCCCACCCTCCTCCCTCCATCCCTCTTTCTGCTTCCCCCCCCATAAACTTAATTGTCATTAATTGTCCTCATATCAAGATTGAGTACATAGGATTCATGGTTGGCTTTGATTTTTCAGTATTTACATCTAATTCAAGTCTTCTTCCAAATAATACTTTGTCACTTCAGGGGTAGTGTTAATTCTGCATAACAGAGAATTCTCAATTACGCTTTCCTTTTCCTTATAATATTGCAGTCATTATTCCACTTATCCATAAACTAAAATCACACCAAATATATTGTTGCTGTTCCTTTCTCTTCCTTCCTTCCTAGAATCTCACTCTGTCCCCTGGGCTAGAGAATAGTGGCATCATCATGGCTCATTGTAACCTCAAACTCCTGGGCTCAATGATCCTCTTGCCTCAACCTCCCAAATAGCTGGGGCTATAGGAGCACACCAGCACTTCTGCCTTATTTCTACATTTTTTTGTAGAGATGACTATGTTACCTAGGCTGATTTTGAACTCCTGGCCTTAAGCAATCACAGGCATGAAGCACCACACCTGACACTATTATTATTTTGAACAGTGATCTGATTTTATCAATATGAAGAAGAAAAAATTTTTCTTTTACCTTCATTTGTTTCTTCTTTAACACTCTTCCTTTCTTTGTGTGTAGATCCAAGTTTTTTCCTTTTCTTTTTCTGAGGAATTTCTTTTAGCATTTCTTGCAGAGCAGATTTTTACTGGTGACAAACCTCTTCAAATTTTATTAGTCAGAGAAAGTCTATTTCTCCTTTACTTTTGAAAGATAATTTTTCTGGATACAGAATTTATAGGTTGATGGTATTTTTCTTTTTTTTTATTTTTTTTATTTTTATTAAACCATAGCTGTGTACATTAGTATGATTGTGGGGCACCATACATTTGGTTCATAGATCGTTTGACACATTTTCATCACATTAGTTAACATAGCTTTTGTAGCATTTTCTTAGTTATTTTGCTAAGACCTTTACATTCCACATTTACTAGGATTCACATATACCCTTGTAAGATGCACCTATTCATAATTGCTAAGTCATGGAAAAAGCCCAAGTGCCCATCGATCCACGAATGGATCAATAAATTGTGGTATATGTACACCATAGAATATTATGCAGCCTTAAAGTACCCAACGTACTCACCCTTATTATGAAACTAATGTAGGGGGATTAATGATATTTTTCTTTTAATAGTTTAAATATTTCACTTCATTCTCTCCTTGTTTGTGTGGTTCCTAAAAAGAAGTCTGAAGTAATTCTCATTCTTGCATCTCTGTACATAAGTTTCCCTCTCTGCCTTCCCTCCATCCTGCCTTCTTTCCAGATTTTCTATTTGTTTTTGATGTTTTCAAATTTGGATATGATATGTCTAGGTATATTCACTTGCTATTCTATGAGCTTCCTAGATCTGATTTGGTGTCTACCATTAATAAGGGAAAATTTCAGTCATCAATTCTTCAAATATTTGTTCTGCTCTTTCTTTTATTTCTGGTATTTTCATTATATATATGCTTTGTGCTTTTTGTGATTGTCCCATTGTTTTGGGGTATTCTGTTGTCTCCCCCTTTTCATTATTTTTTCTGTTTGTATTTCAGTTTTGGAAGTTTGTATTAATATTTCCTCCAAGTCACTGCTTTCTTCAGCTATGTCCAGTTTGTTGATGGGTACAGAAAAGACACTCTGCTAGTGTTTTTTATTTCTAATGTTTCCTTTGATTATTTTTTAGAGTTTACATCACCCTGCTAACATTACCCATCTGTTCTTGCATTTTCCCCATGAGAGCTCATAGCATGTTCATCATTGTTGTTTTAAATTTCCAGTTTAATAATTCAATACCTCTGACATATCTGAGTCTTCTAATATTTACTCCGTGATTTCAAAGTGTGTCTTTTGGCTTTACAATTCTTTGTTGAAAGCTAGACATTATGTGGCATACCAGAGAACTGAGGTAAATAGGCCTTTACTGTGAGGTTTTGTTAATGTTAATCTGGGTAGGGGTTAGTCCTTATTTACTGCTTGATGTAGTGATAAGTGTCTGAGCTAAATTTTCTCCAATGTCCTCATTTCTCTTTCCCTTATTGTTTTTTGGGTTCCCTAATTATTTCTTATTCAATAAGGTCTAAGATGTAAAATCTCAGGTGCATTAATCTGTTATTAAGCAAGACCCCTACTGATGTGGTGGTAAGGTGTCAGCAGAGGGAAAGCTTTCTGTATGCCTATGAATAGGTCTCAGTGTTCTAGTGAGCCTTGGCCTGAGCTGTGACCTTTACAAGTGCTTCTCAGCACTGAGGCTAGAAGGATCTGGACTTGGATATCTCCTTCTCCCAGGCCACTTAGTCAGTTAGGCTCAATAAAACCCTAGTCACTTATGCTATGGAGAAATAGTTGCTTTTTTCTTTTTTGGAAGTCAGGTCTTGTTAAGAACAGAATGCTTTGACTGTACTCAGAGTGGCTACTTTCCCCCTCATGAGCCTAAAAAAACACAGAGGCTACCTTAAAAATAATGATATTTACTCAGGAATAGGCCATTGCAGTGGGAGTGCCTATGCTATAGTACACTACCTGCATCTTCAGGGAGATAAAGGAAAACAAAGGGTTTTAGAAGACAACTGAGGAGGATTACATAATTGTTTTGAGATGGTTATCCTCAGCTACAATAACAAGGACGTGCCAGGCCAAGGTTGAACAGGCAGCAGCTGGGCAGATGTAAGGTTGTTATGGCCATTGTGCAAGGTCATGATTTTTGCAAAGTCTTTGATGACAGTTTTTTTTTTTTTTCATCAGGCATTTATACATGAGAACATTTCTCCTCATGGCCTGAGCTCTATTTGTCATTCTTTTTTTTTTTAAACAAAAAAACAGTGACTCTGTTTTCTGATAACCTTCATACCCTTTCCCTCCCAGCAGCACTGGATTTTCTCCTGTTTTCAGTATGAGAACTTGGTTGTGCTCTTGGAGGTGAAACTCACAAAAGTGTGGGGTCTCCACTTCACACTGGACAGCCTTGGAGTTTTTAACTATCCAGCAGGTCCATACTGAGCCTCCAGTAATTGAGTTTTCCTTCCAAGTACTGATTCTTGTGGGCAGGTTTATTCTAATAAGTTGTGGTTCTCTGTGTTTGCTTCTCTCTCTGATTTTCAGGACAGTGATTTGCCCAGTTACCTCAATTCTCTGAGGGATCTAAGAAGAATCGTTTTCAGTTCATTCAGCTTTTTTCTTGTACTTTGAATGGGAATAACTTTTAAGGTCTTTATATGTTGAAAGATTTCCAGAAACTGGAAATCTTTCTACAATTGTAGAATATTACATTTCTTTCTGCTTAGCAATGCCATGTTTAAAATAGGTATAAGGGCGGCGCCTGTGGCTCAAAGGGGTAGGGCACCGGCCCCATATGCCGGAGGTGGCGGGTTTAAACCCAGCCCTGGCCAAAAACTGGAAAAAAAAAATGAACTAAAATAGGTATAAGTTGTATGCAGGTAGAAGAATGAAAAAGACAAAAAATACGTGAATAAGAATATTTATGGGAGAACATACATAATAGGAAAATAATACTTTGGAAACAACCACGTGTTATTGACAGGAAGATAAATGACTTGTGGTATATTCACACAATGGTGTACATAGTTCACCACAATGAAAGGCATGAACTGCAACTCGCACAAATCTCAGTAATATAATAGTGAGCAGCAAAAAAAGAGTCCAGAAAATAACAAATAGTAAGATATTCTTTCTCTGAAGTCCAAAAGCCCCTGGAACTAAAGTGTGTATTGCTTAGGCATAGATATACCATATTTGTTGATTTTAAGATGCAAATTGAGGGGAAATGTTGGAAAGAGAAACACTGGAAGGACAAACTAGAAACAAATCAAATCGCTCCCTCTGGTGGAGATGATGATGATGTGCAAAGTCATTGTGGAAGGTTTTGAAATACAAGCAAATCTTCATTAAGGTTTTTAAACATAGTTTTTACTTTCAAATTACATATTTCCATATTTTAAAAATAAAATTAGATCATAAAAAAGAAAGAGAAATTTTTTAAATAGAAAAAAAGGGACACAATGAACCTGTGTGTCAAGTTGGTAACTGCGTATAGGAGGACCAAACTGTTTTACTCTATAATCTCACTCATAACACTCAATACTTGCAGAACACTTTACTTCTGTACTTCATGACATTAGTTGTATGGGTGATTTTTTCATACCAAGCAATTCTCCAATTCTCTGTAGATATCAACTCGGTGTCCTGTTCCAATTAAATACTGATGCTATCTAACTGGAGATGCTCACATACTCCACACTTAAGGTCTGAGTCCCACAAGACTGCTCTGCCCCCCACTTCAAAAATCAACCACAGTGGATGGGTCATCAGGTTATATATAATTTCAATCTGATTTGGCTACAAATCAGTGGTTCCTATGACCTGCTCTTCAGATTCTTTCATTTCATAGAATAGCTCATATGACTCAACAAAACACTGATGTCTACTAATTTATTATAAAAAATACAATAAAGGGGATTCGGAGCAAGATGGCAACCAAGTAACAGCTTCTTTGCACCTGGGCATGGTGAGATTGGGGAGAGAAGACTCCAGACACCTCTGGCTTGTGGACTTTGCCCAGAACGATCCCTTTGGGGATGCAGGGAGACAGTGAGGGACTTCTGGACCCCAAGAGGAGGACAAAAGCAGTGGAGAAGTAGCAAGTGGTTGCATTCATTCATTCGTGGTGGCTGCCATGACTGTACCTACAATAGCAGCAAGACTGAAGGCCTTCGCTGAGGGTTGTTTTATTTTTTTAGACTTGGGCACTTGGTTGAGTTACCTTGGGAGAACTTGGGTGAGATTGTGGGTGACTTTAAGCATTGTTCAGGGTCTGGGACTGAGCTGCTTTGCCAGAATGGAGCTATCATTGTTCAGCTATGGACTGCAGACAGCCATTGTGGGAGAGCTTCCCTGTAAGCTCTGCCCTCAGGGTTGAAGAATGAGGCCCGGGCTGGGAGACCTTGGGTGAGTGATCTAGTGACTGTGAACAGCACCAGAGGCCAGGACTGAGACCGAAGGGAAGAGTGGAGCTTTCAGTGTTTGGCAGTAGGACAGCTACCTTGCAGCCTCGGCCCTCAAGGGCATAGACTAAGACCAGTTTTGGCACAAGTGATAAGTGGGAAGCCACTTCAGGAGAGATCCCAGTGACACATCATTTCCTGGGAAAGCCTCTGCTTAGTCAACCTTAATGGTTTAATATGTCTTAAGCAGGCTGAGGAGCGAGTCAGGCTCTCAACCCTGATATGATAAGCTATAATGTATTGGCTAGGATTTTGTTGAGAATTTTTGCATCTATATTCATTAGTTAAATTGGTCTGAAGTTCTCCTTTTCAGCTGAGCCTTTTCCTGGTTTTGGTATCAGGGTGATGGTTCCTTCCCAGAATGAGTTGGGGAACATTCCTTCCTCCTCAATTTTTTGGAATAATTTCTGCAGTATCGGACTAAGTTCTTCTTTGAAGGTTTCATAGAATTCTGATTTGAAGCCATCTGGACAAGGGCTTTTTTTGTTGGGATATTATCTCTGAATACTACAAGACACTCTATGCCCAGAAATTTGAACAATGTGAAGGAAATGGATTAATATTTGGAATCACACCCTCTCCCTAGACTTGGCAGGGAAGAAATAGATCTCCTGAACAGACCAATTTAAAGCACTGAGATCAAAGAAACAATATAAAATCTCCCAACAATACAAAATCTCCTAAGTTAAAAAAAATCTCACTATATTACCAGGCTGGTCTTCCAACTCCTGGCCTCAAGCACTCCTCTCAAAGTTCTGGGATTATAGGCATCAGCCACTGTGGCCCACCAAAAGTTGCATTTCTAAAAAAAAAAAAAAAAAAGAAAAGAAAGAAAAAAATTTAAATTTTTATTATATAAGCTTAACAAACATCTAGATCAATGAGATAATGGTAATGACTCAAATTAATTAATTTATCCAATATCTTGCTTGTCTTAAACGAGATTCTGATCAAAGTCACAGAGGGAGCACAACCTTGCTGATGCCTTGATTTGGGACTTGTAAATAAGCAAAACTTTTGTTTGAAACCATCTAGTTTGTGCTACTTTGTTATAGCCTCTATAGGAAAGCAGCCAAATTGTCATTTCATATGAGAACACAGTAAAGATACTCTCAGCCATATCCTTAGTCAAGGCCTTAGAGAATTTTCCATACAAAGTCTCCCTTTGAAACAGTCTTGGAGAACTCAAAAGAAAGAAAAATAAATATAGGTGTATGTTGAAGGAAATGTGAGCTGTAAGAACAATCAAATGTCTTAACTAAACAAACAGTAAAAGAGACCAACTGAGACACAAAATAATACTCAACCCAGAAGAAAACAGAAAAGGAGGAGCAAAGGAACAAAGAACAGAAGAAAAATTAGAAAGTAAATATTGAAGATATTTATCAATGCTAGCAACTACACTAAATATTATTAAGCTAACAACATTTGATAAAAATAAAAAACTGTAGAGACTAATAAAACATCAATAAAAAGACAAAGAAATAGTCAGATGAGATAGAGTCAACCATCTTAGTTTGTTCGTGTTGCTATAACAAAATACTGTGGACTGGGTAATTTATGTTCTTTTCCTTTTTTCTTTTCTTTCTTTCCTTTTTTTTTTTTTGAGATGGATTCTCACCATGTCACCCTCAGTAGAGTGCTGTGATGTCACAGCTCACAGCAAGCTCAAACTTTTGGGCCTAAATGATTCTCTCGCCTCAGTCTCCCAGTAGCTGGGACTACAGGCACCTGCCACAATGCCCAGCTATTTTTTGTTGCAGTTGTCATTGTTTAGCTGGCCCTGGCTGGGTTCCAACCCACCAGCCTCCATGTACGTGGCTGGTGCCGTAACCACTGTGCCATGGGTCCTGAGCCAGACTGGGTAATTTATGAACAACACAAATTTACCTGGGGCCATGGATCTAGCTCTGGCCTTGGTCTGGGAAATTCAAAATAAATAAGAAGATTAAAAATATATGTTTCTTATGATTTGGAAGCTGGAAGTCCAAGATCAAAACACTAGTAAGTTGTTGTCTAGTGAAGGCAACTCCCTGCTTCTAAAATTATGCCTGCTGTTACATCCTTTGGAAGGTAGGGACGTTGTGTCCTCACATGATGGAAGAGATAGAAAAGCAAGAGAGCTCTCCCTTCAACCATGAGCCCTTTTACAAAGACTTAATGATCTCCCAAAGGCCACACTTCTTAATACTGTTACATTGGGGATTAAACATCACCATGAGTTTTGGATTAGATACAATCATCCAAACCATAGTGCCAACTATATGCTATTTATAAAAGACATTTAAAATATAAATAGTTTATTTGAAAGCAAAGAATAGAAATAAGCTATGTCATATAAACACTAATTAGAAAAAAACTAATGTAACCGTACAAGTACCAAAGTAGACTTTGAGACAAAGTTTATAACATGAAAACAGAGTGACATTTCTTGATGATAAAAAGAATCTCTTCATCCTGGAGATATAAAATCTCTACATCCACCTAATGACATAGTGTACAGTCCATGACTCAATAGTTGACATGACTAAAAGATTAAAAAACAGTTGTAGTTGGAGATTTTGATATTCATTTCATAGCAACTGAGAAAACAAGTACACAAAAATCAATAAGGCTGTAGAATATTTGAACGACTAAACCCTAATTGACATTCATGGAACACAATATCCAATTACTGTAGTACACCAAATCTTTTCATGTGTACATGGAACATTCGGCCAAACAGAACAAGTCTCAAAATGTCAAAGGATTGAAATAATACACAATATGTTCTTTGGTCTCAATGGAATTAAACTAAAAATTCATAACCGAAAGATAACTAGAAATTTCAAACATACTCAGAAGTTAACAAGCACATCTTTGTAACCCCCAGGTTAAAGAAAAGTTTGCAACGGATGTTAGAAGATATTTGACTTAAACTATACATATAAAACATATCAAAACAGACAATGAAGTTAAAGCAGTACTAAGAGGAAAGTGTAGAAGTTTCATACATTTATTTAAAAGTAATGGTGCATGATTCTACTGAAGAAGAGAGAAAAAGCTTAGGTGACTTAGAGGAAATAGGTAATTTCCTTGAACAACACAACTTTTCAAAACCGATATAGGATATGTAGAAAATTGAGGGTCCTGTACCTCTTGGGAAATTATGGGTAATCAAACCCATAATTAAAACTTTCTCATTAAATAAACTCCAAATGCACATGGTTTTACTAATAAAAAAGTCTTTGAAGTATTTATGGGAGAAAACTAATCTTACATGAACACTTTTAGAAAGAAGAGGTAATATTTCCCAACTTGTTTGTTTATGGACTGAGCCTAAATATGTTGATTGCTTGTTAGCTTTTTTTTCTCATCAACATTCTTCAAAGGATGAACACAAAACCCAAGAGTCTGCACAGTTTAACATTAAATGTGGGCAGGATAAAATCTGAAATTATTCTTCAACAACCCCGAACAGGTAAATGTAGCTGGTATAGATTGAATATTTGTGTTTCCCAAAATTCCTCTGTTGAAGCCTAATCTCCAATGTGATGGTACTTAGGTGGGATCTTTGAGAAATAATTAGGTTAGATAAGGTCATGAGGGTGAGAGTGGACTTAAGCGAAAGAAACCTCTCTCTCTGTTCCCCCTGCCCTGCACCAAGGACAAGTCATGTGAGGACATAGAAAACGGCCGTCTATAAGCCCTTTCTGAAAACTGAATCAGCTGGCACCTTGATCTGGAACTTCCTCACCTCCAGAACTTTGAGAAATAAATTTCCATTGTTTAGACCACACTGTATTAGTTACCTCCAATTATAACTATTTTTTAACCTTTTAGTTATGTCAACTATTGAGTCATGGACTATAAAACTATGTCATTGGGTGGATGTAGAGATTTTATATCTCCTTGATGAACCCATTCTTTTTAACATCAAGAAATGTCATTGTTTTCATGTAATAATCTTTGCCTCAAAGTCCACTTTGGTAATTATACGGTTACATCAGCTTTTTTCTAATTAGTATTTGTGTGATATAGCTTATTTCTATCCTTTGCTTTTGCAAGTGTGACGATCAATGGATGTTAACTATTGGAACTATCAAGTGGAAACTTTAAGTAGCTATTATAAATATGCTTCATGATGTACGGAAAAACACACTTTCATAAGCTCTATTATAAACCTTCTAAGTACGGATGGTTTCACTTGTGAATTCTATCAAATATTCAAGGAAGAGAAACACAAATCTTACACAAATGTTTTCATAAAATAGAGGAGGAGAGATCACTGTCCAAATAATTTTATGAAACCAGTGTGCCTTAATACCAACAACTAACAAAGACATTATCAAAAAAATTTTACAAAGAAACATCACCTGTAAATATAGATGCAATCAAATTCAACACCATAGAGTTTATCCCAAAAGGCAAAGTCAATTTCATACTTGAAAACTAATTTATATAATCCATCACATTTTTCTTTTTTATAATCCATCATATTAACAAAATAAAGGAGAAAAGCCAGATGATCATTCTAACAGATGCAGAAAAAGTGCTTGAGAATTCAACCTTCACTAGTCATAAAAAGCCTCTCAGAAAACTAAAAGTATACAAAAACATCCTCAAATTGATAAAAAGCATCGATGAGAAACTTACAGTCAACATCTTTCTTAATGATAAAGGACTGAATTATTCCCCCTTGAGACTGGGAACAGGGTAAGGTGTTTTCACTATTTCTGTTCAATGTTTTTTGAAGGTCTGGAGCAATAGGGTAATTAAAAGTATAAAGATCAAAGAGAGAGATATTAAACTTTCCTTGTTTGCAGATGATATAAATTGTTTATATAGAAAATATCAGAGAATATACAAAATAACTACTAAAACTAATCCATGAATTTAGGACGGTCACAGGATAGAAGGTTAATACAAAAATCAAACAATTAAAGAATGAAAAATTTAAAAATTCTATTTAAGATAGTACTTCAAAGAATAGGAATAATTCTGCTAAAAGACATCCAAGACACTGCACTTAAAGCTACATAACATTGCTGTGAGACATTGACAGGAATCTAAAAATGGAGAGACGTATGATCATGGATTAGAAAACTCAAGATTTTTCAGCTTCAGATGACAATTTTCCCCAAATTGGTTCATACATTCAGTACAATTGAGGTCAAAATTCCATAGCCTTTTTTTGGGAGGAAGAAGTTGTCAAGTCAATTCTAAAATTTATAGGAAATGAAAGGACCTGGAGAAAACAATGTTTGAAAAATAAATCCATTGTAGGTTTCACAGTATCTATTTCAAGATTTAATATAAAGTGTTAGTCGTGAAGAATGCTTAGTTTGGCAAAAATCTAGATATCAATGGAAATAATAGAGAGCCAAAATTTCCCCAGACAGGCTGGGGGTGGTAGCTCAGGCCTGTTATACCATCACTTTGGTAGGCTGAGGAGGGAGGATAGCTTGAGGCCAGGAGTTCAAGAGCAGCCTGAGCAACACAGTAAGACCTCATGTCTACAAAAGAAAAAAAAAAAAAAATATATATATATATATATATATATATGTCAGCTGGGGGTGGTGGCACAAGTTTGTATCTCAGCTATTCAGGAGGCTGAAGCAGGAAGATCCTTTGGGCTCAGGAGTTGGAGATTAGTGTGATATGATTGTGCCTCAGCACTCCAGCCTGGGCAGCTGAGTGAGATCTTGACTCTAAAAAAAAACAAAACCAAAAATCCCCCAAATCTATTTAAATATATATAGTCAATTTATTTTTTGAGATAGCACCCAAGCTGGACTACAGTACTTCATCATAGGTAACTGCAACCTCAAACTCCTGGGCTTAGACAATGTCTTGCCTCAGCCTTCCAAGTAGCTGAGACTATAGGTGTACACCACCATGGCTGGCTAAGTTTTCTAATTCCTTTTAGAGACACGGGTCTCATTCTTGCTCAGTCTGATCTCAAACTCCTAGCCTCAAGCAATCCTCTTGACTCAGTCTTTCAAAGTACTAGGATTATAGGCACTCACATTATGAGTGCACCCAATTTTTTTTTTTTATTGTTGAGGATTTATTGAGGGTACAAGAAACCAAGTTACACTGATTGCATTTGTTAGGTAAAGGCATACTTATGCCTTGCCCCCCAAAAGTGTGTCACACACCAAGACCCTCCACCTCCCTTTCCTCTCTCTGCTCTTCCTTCTCCCAACCCCTTTCCCCTCCCTCCTTCCTATTCTCTGGTCTTCCTTTCCCCCACTCCCTCCCTTCTCTCTCTCTGCTCTCCCCTTCCCCCAGCCTCCACCATGTAGTAAGTGATTAATTGTCCTCATATCAAAATGGAATACACAGGATTCATGCTTCTCCACTCTTACTAAGAATAATGTGTTCCACTTCCATCCAGGTTAATACAAAAGATGTAAAGTCTTCATCTTTTTAATGGCTGAATAGTATTCCATGGTGTACATATACCACAGCTTGTTAATCCATTCCTGGGTTGGTGGGCATTTAGGCTGTTTCCACATTTTGGAAATTGCTAATTGAGCTGTGATAAACAGTCTAGTGCAAGTGTCCTTATGGCAAAATGATTTTTTTTCTTTTGGGTAGATGCCCAGTAATGGGATTGCAGGATCAAATGGGAGGTCTAGCTTGAGTTCTTTGAGGTTTCTCCACACTTCTTTCCAAAAAGGTTGTATTACCCTGCAGTCCCACCAGCAGTGTAAAAGTATTCCTTTCTCTCCACATCTACGCCATCAGTTTTGAGATTTTGTGATGTGTGATGTGTGATGCCATTCTCGCTGGGGTTAGATGATATCTCAGGGTGGTTTTGATTCGCATTTCTCTAATAATTAGGGACAATGAGCATTTTTTTTTTTTTTGTAGAGACAGAGTCTCACTGTACCACCCTCTGGTAGAGTGCCGTGGCGTCACACGGCTCACAGCAACCTCTACTCTTGGGCTTATGTGATTCTCTTGCCTCAGCCTCCCCAGCAGCTGGGACTACAGGCGCCCGCCACAACGCCCGGCTATTTTTTTATTGCAGTTTGGCCGGGGCTGGGTTTGAACCCTCCACCCTCGGCATATGGGGCCGGCGCCCTACTCACTGAGCCATAGGCGCCGCCCCATCTGTCTTCTTTAGAGAAGGTTCTATTCATCTCTCTTGCCCACTGATATATGGGATTGTTGGCTTTTTTCATGTGTATTAATTTGAGTTCTATATAGATCCTAGTTATCAAGCTTTGGTCTGATTCAAAATATGCAAATATCCTTTCTCATTGTGTAGGTTGTCTATTTGCTTGGGTTGTTATCGCCTTAGCTGTACAGAAGCTTTTCAGTTTACTTAAGTCCCATTTGTTTATTTTTGTTCTCGTTGCAATTGCCATGGAAGTCTTCTTCATAAAGTCTTTCCCCAGGCCGATATCTTCAAGCTTTCTTTGAGGATTTTTATCACTTCATGCCTTAAACTTAGGTCTTTTATCCATCTTGAATCAATTTTTTGTGAGTGGAGAAAGGTGTGAGCCCAGTTTCAGTCTTCTACATGTGATATCCAGTTCTCCGAGCACCATTTATTGAATAGGGACTCTTTCCCCCAGTGTGTGTTCTTGTTTGGTTTATCAAAGATTAGGTGGCTATAAGATGTTAGTTTCATTTCCTGGTTTTCTATTCAATTCCAAATGTCTATATCTCTGTTTTAGTGCCATACTGGTTTTGGCCACTATGGCCTCGTAGTACAGCCTAAAATCTAGTATGCTGATGACCCTGGTTTTGTTTTTATTACTAAGAACTGCCTTAGCTATACGAGGTTTTTTCTGGTTCCACACAAAATGAAGAATTATTTTTTTCAAATCTTGAAAGTATGACAGCCAAATTTATTTTATTTTTTAAGTCAGGATTTCACTTTGCTACTTAGGGTGGAGTGCAGTAGCACAATCATAGCTCACTATAGCCTCAAACTCATGGGCTCAAGGGTTCCTCTTACTTCAGCCTTCCAGGTATCTAGGACTATAGATGCATGGCATCACACCTAGCTGATATTTTTATTTTTTATAGAGATGTGGGTCTCACTACATTGCCCAGGTTAGTCTTAAACTCCTGGTCTCAAGTGATCCTCCTGCCTTGGCCTCCCAAATTACTAAGATGACAGGTGTGAGCCACCATGCCCCACCTCAATTGTTTTTTGACAAAGATATCGAGGCAATTCAATGGAGAAAGAAAAGTGTTTTCAATTAATGGCACTGGATCAACTGAATACCCGTATAGATAAAGAAGAACACTAGCTCTTAGGGCACATTATACACAAAAATTTACTTGATATGGATCATATACATATATGTAAAACCTGAAATTACCTTCTACAAGGAAACATAGAAAAAAAAATTTGCAACTTTGGTTAGACAAATGATTCTGAGAGCATAAAAGCTAAGAAACATAAAAAAAAGAGATAGTTTTAAATCATTAAAATTAATTTTTTTCCTTTTTGAAAGACACCATTAAAAAACCCTGTGTCAAAGAACTTGTACTCATACTATAGAAACATTCCTTAAAATTCAATAATATAAAGACAAACAACCAAATAAGATGGGCAAAATATCTGAACACTTTACAGAAGGACAAGATGATGAATATTATTAGTCAGCAAGTAAATGTGAATTAAATTAAAAATTAAAGTTTTAGAGTGGGTGGAAGATGTAAGCAAATAGAACTCTCATATGTTGCTAATAGGAAATTGTACAATCTCTTTGGAAATAATTTGGTAGTTACATAAAAAGTTAAATATGCATCTATTACATAACCCAGCCTTTTCATTCTGCTCTAGAGAAAAGAAAATATGTCAATGCAAAGATTTCCAAATGTCTAAAGTAAGTTTATTTTTAACTCAAAACTGTAAACAAACCAAAGGTCAATCCACAAGTGTGTGGATAAACACATCATGGTATGTCCATGTATCAGAATATTACCCATCAATAAGAACTAAACTGTTGACATATTCAGCAATATGCATGAGTCTCAAAATCATCATGCTGAATGAAAGAAGCCAGGCAAAGAGTACAAATAGTACCATCCCATTTATGTACATGTTTTAGAAAATAAAAACAAATTAATAGTGAAATTAAAAAAATTCCATAGACTGGGTTACAGCAGGCACACAGCAATTGGGAGATCATGGAAATGTTTGTTACATTGATTTTTCTGATAGTTTTATAGGAATGAACATATATTAATGATGCTTAACTTACAGTTTAAGTATTTTCAGCTTATTATATTTCAATTTGTCCCACAATAAAGTTGGAAAAATCAAATGGGAAAAGTATCAGTCTATGGAATTCACCTCCTTAACCCCTTGCCTGTGGAGCACTCATAATCAAAACATGCCATTTGAGGCCTGCAACCATCCCAACAACCCTTATCATACGTGGCATGCTGCTGGACATCCTTTGGTTTCTTACTAATCAAAATAATTCACCCAATTTGGTTTCAGTTTCCATATTTTATATTTGTATTTATAAAGATGTAATATGCAAACACAAAAATTAATATGAAGTGGTAAAGCTTTGCCATCTCAATAAAAATTTAATCATCCTTGTTTTGCATGATATAACTCAAAACATGGCTTGATGTGTAATCTAACTCTCTGCATTGACACTGTGTTCTGCTTTGCTTATGTTTTGTGCAAGCAACACGTCCCCAGTGGGTGTTCCGCTGTATTCTTATTAGACTGTTATACTTTGATGTAAAATGCCTCTCCACGAGAGGGAATGGATTGTTGTCAGAGACAGTTCTTCCTTCAGCATGGTACAATATGATTAAACATATGTTCTGGGAGGAATACCTGGAAGACTTCTAACATTGATGGTTTGTTATGAATCCTGGCTTTTATTCCCGATACATTGGCATCAAAATCATATATTTTGGGATTTAAATTGTCTTCTCTCCATTGCAGTTGCCAAGGATTGACAATTTTTAAATTTGAAGTAGCTTCTATGCTTTCATTTTGCAAATCAGATTCTGAGGTACTTGACAGTTTATGTTTTTTGCGAGAAGTATTTTTAAAGCTACCTTAATATCCAAATTCTCCAAAAATGATCGAGTCTTCTAAACTCCGTGACTCTTTGAATTGATCATATTCCATATTTATATATACTCCCACAAGAATCCACTATTTGTACGAATTATTTCAGGCACAACTGTGAAAAATATTAAGAACAAAGCATATGATGCTTACAGACTTAAGTCAGGTAACACAATTGTAACTGGTAATCAAGTGCTTCTTTGCAAAATGAACGTATACAGGCATTGTTCATACTAAAGGAACATGTTGTTTGAATGCCTATTGGTGGGGTTCACAGTCAAAAGATTAAGAAAATAAGATGCATAGGATAATGTGATTATTTTGGTAGCAAAAGAGCATTTGATGAAATTAAGCATCTGTTCCTAATAAAAATTCTCTGTTAACTAAGAATATAGGGTGTCCCAAAAGTCACCCGTAAAGTTTCCCTACATAGGGAAAATGGGAAATGGTAGCTAAATCTACCTTTATTTACAATATATTCATTACAACATTTTACAAAATATTTACAAAATATTCTCTGTGTATTGGCTACCTCTGTTGCGGGGGCCTAACACAGCTACACACAAACCCTTTTACCTCCCTCTTTCTCCTCTCCTCCTAAGACAAAGACACAAAGGATCTGGCTAGCCCCACCTCGAGAAGTTCAGGCCAAAGGACCCTAACTTTCTGGGTAAGGTATGGAATTCGTCCACCCACTATGGCCCCATATAAAAGGGGTCTCTAACTGTCCCCGTGTACAGACACCACCTTTGCATTGCCGTGGCTGGTCACCCTCCCCTTTGAATAAACCTGGCCTGAACATCTCTGTAGCCTCATCTCTGGGCACCATCTTTTATACCTTTCAGCTGCTTTATAAAATTTTCTGATGAACATGTTGTAAATAAAGGTATATTTGACTACCATTTCTCATTTTTCCTATTTGTAGCAACTTTGGGGACACCCTGTAGATGGCTTAGCAGGTCAGGCTCCCAGAAAGCAGATTCAGCTATGTATTCCATTCCATTGGAATCTTATCCCAGGTGATATGGCTCCAAAAGGCTACTTATAACTTGCTTTCATAGACCACTCCCTGCACCAACCATCATGGAGACAGAGGAAGTTTATTGGAGAAGGTTTACAAGAACAACACTTATAGAGGAATGCAGATGGGAAAATTAGGCAGAAGGTAAATTGATGTGCAGTCTTGACAATGGCCTCAGGTTAACCTATGGGGAACTTTGGGGCTGGAATGACTATCCAGAGTTGTCCCGAATTGCAGCAAGAAGGCTGAGTCTCTATGCCTCCCTCCTCCCCATCCCAACTAGACATTGGATATGGATTGTCCCATAAGAAGTGTTATGAACTCAAGTGAAGTGACTCTCTTTGGCTGAGAGCGGATAGCTGGCAAGACTTACAGCATCTGTGAGAATGACTTTTTCTGTTCTACATGAGGTCTTGGAGAGGGAACCAAGAGTACCACATAGTGACATCAACTATAGACACAAAGCTCTTCAATCTGCAATCTATATATAAACAAAATGTATACTTATAATTTTTTGTAGGTTGTATTTTAGTTATTTTTTTTTTTTTATTTCAGGCTAATGTGAGGGTATAAACAACCGGGTCACAATATTTGAATCTTCAGGTAAAGTCCCTTTTGTAGTTGTGTTCCACTCCCAAAAGGTGTGCCATACACCTGTACATTGTGCTCATTAAAGTGGGAGCGCACTGAACCCCCCTCCTCTCTCCCTTCTCCCTCGTTCCCCCTCCTGCCAACTTGAATTGAATTGAGTTTTTCTCCTATGTGGGTGTCACTTAGATCGTCTTCTGACTTCATGTTAGTATTGAGTACATTGGATATTTGCTTTTCCATTCTTGTGATACTTCACTAAGAAGAATGTGTTCAACTTTACCCAGGTTAATACAAAAGATGTAAAATCACCATCTTTTTATGGCTGAATAGTATTCCGTGGTATACATATACCACAGTTTGTTAATCTATTCCTGAGTTGATGGGCACAAAGGTTGTTTCCACACCTAGGCAATTGTAAACTGAGTTGCAGTAAACAATCAGACAACTCAACTGATCGCTTGAGTCAGGATGCTAGGGCAGGAAGATTGTCTGTGCCCAGGAGTTCAAGGTCGAAGTGAACTATGATTATGCCACCACACTTCAACCTGGGTGACAGAGCGAGATTCTATATCAAAAAATAAAAACCAAAACCAAAACCAAGAATTTAGCAAAGTTGTAAATTGATAAGGTCAATATGCAAAAATTAGTTATATTACTATTGATACCAACAAGCAATTACAAAAGAAAATTAATTAAAAATGCCAGTTACAATAACAGTAAAAATATAATACACTTAAAAATAAATTCTAAATCTAAGTAAAGATGTTCATGGCCTCTATTCTGAAAACCACAGAATATTCCTGAGAGAAATTAAATGTGACCTAATTAAGTGGAGGTGTTTTTCACATTTATTTGTTGGAAGACTCATTGTGATTAAGATGATATTTTCTCCAAATTGACTTACAGATTTAATGAAAAAACTCAGAAGAATTTTAAAAATATAGATAAGATGATTCTACAAACCTCAGCAGAATTTTAAAAATATAGATAAGATGATTCAACAAGCACCATGAGCTTGGTGGCTCATGCCTGTAGTCCTAGCACTTTGGAAGGCTGAGATAAATGGATTGCTTGAGCTCAGGGGTTTGAGACCAGCCTGGGTAAGAGTGAGATCCGTTCTCTGCTAAAAATTGAAAAATATTAGCCAGGCATTGTGACAGGCACCTGTAGTCCCAGCTCCTTGGGAGGCTGAGGCAGAAGGATCATTTGAACCCAAGAGTTTGAGGTTGCTGTGAAGTATGATGCTATAGTGTCTACCCAGGATGACAGAGTGACTTTGTATCAAGAAAACAATTTATATGCAAGTGCAACATTTCTAGAATGAACTCAATCTTGAAGAGAAAGACTAAAGTTAGAGGACATGCGTTGCCATATTTTAAGACATACTATAATGCTATAGTAATTAAAACATAGGACAAAAAGATAGATAAATTAATCAATGAAACAGGAAAACTAGTTTGAAAATAAGGCTGACAAGTCCAAAATCAGCAGGGTAGGCTCGCAGGCTGGAGATCTCAGGAAGAGCTGACGTTGTAGCTTGTGTCTACACAAGATTGTCTTCTGAAACAGCTCACTCTTTCCTGAGAGGGGTTGGTCTTCCCTTTGGGCCTTCAATTAGTTGGTTGACACCCTTCCATATTTTGGAGGATAACCGCTTTACTTATAGCCTACTGATCTAAGTGTTAATTTCATCTAAAAAATAGCTTCATAATCAGCAATGTTACCAGCCACTGTTAACCTGAACAGCCATTTCATGCAGGGTGCTGCTGGTCAGGCCCTACCAGGGCAGAATGAGGCTATGTGCTGCCGTCTGGAGACTGTTTATTCACTTCTAAGGCCTACTACTATCATAGATAAGGTGGGGTCCATGGTACCAGCCAAGGACCCAGGGTCCTCTATGCATGCAGCGAATTGTTGACCAACTATAAATTTAGAAGCTATAACTACTTTAAGATAGGAAGATATTGTATCACTTTGTAACCTGAGAGGAGGAACCTATTTCATGTATACTGTGACTAGTAATAACATTGCCGATGTTTACTTTTACTGTGAGAATAAAAAGTAACACAGGGAAAGAGGGGGCAGAACAGTTCTTTGGGGGAAATATTCCTGTAGTTCTCAGGAATTGCTGGCTTTTCTGCAAGTAAAAGTGAAACTGTTGATCTCTCATCTACCTCTCTGTTGACTGGCTTAGGTGACAGGTGCATGGCCTTCTTGGTCCCACAACAGCAACATCCAGATGGGTGACCAGATATCTGAGTGGTGCTGTGGCCTAGCCAAGTTAACACACGAAATTAACCATCACAACACCAGTGCCATTTACCAGGGAAAGGAGGGTTTTTCAGTACTAGAGCAATTAGATGTCTGTTTAAAAAATCATCTTTGATTTCTCAAATATAGTGATAAAGTGCTGTCTAGTGCTTCCAAATGCAAGAAGGCTGTGAGGTGTCTTTCAGAGAAAATAGTGTGTTAGGTAAGTTTCATTCAGGTACAAGTCCATGATAGTGCTGTTGGTGTTCAGCATTAATGAATCACCACTATGTATTAAATAAGGTGCCTCTAAACAGATACGCATAAAAAAGCTATTTGTTTCTATTTCATTTGTTGACGTGTATTGATCATCGCTTGATAGTGTTTTATGTTGATGTGTTTTGTTTGGCTGTCAGGAGCCTAACTTTTAAATGTCCCTAGGAGCAGTGGCTCACAGCGTTCGTGGTGGCTTCACAGAACACACCTACCGCGAATAATGAAAATCGACTGCGCACGCAACAACAGACGCTGTGAGCTAGACACGGGAGGGCGCGCAGCAGGATTCCATTTATAACATGCCCCAGAACGTGCCAGTAGAAGTCACAAGAGCAATGATCACTAGGGGAGGACCGCCCGGAAAACAGCGGTGGATGGAAACGTTCTTTACGTTGACCTGGGGTCGGAAAATAAGACAGAAAGTGAGACTCGGTTTTATTTGATAGCTTCCCAGCTCTTGCAATCTAGCCCTGGGGTTCGCTGGCCTCATTGTCCCACAACAGCCACACAGGGGCAGTGTTGTAGAAAGGAACAAAGCTGGAGGAAGGCAGAAAGCGGGCTGGAACCGGTTCCCAGGTTCAGTTTCCGACGGCGTGTTCCAGCTTCGTTCAAGGAATCTTGGCCTCCACCACCTCTCTGGTAAAACAGTTTGAATAAGGTGCTAAGGCGAGGGTGTGGCAGCGTGTATCCTTGAAGCCTGTTCTGCGGCCTCCAGCCATTTCTCCTCCCTGTGTCCCCGCCTGCCCTCCCAGCCCCGCTCCTCCAGCACCAGGAGAGACTCTGGGTCCAGCACCAGGAGGGGCTCTGGGCTGTCGGATCCAACGCTCTGAACCTAACCTTCCCTTACCGGGAGAAGGTCACACTTAGGGAAACTCAAGACAAAAGCATATGATCACATGTCATTTAAATGATGTTTCTAAACTTAAAACCTGCCAGTGAGTAAATGTTTATTAATAGAGGAACAAAAAGTGCTTCCTCCTTGCTCAGTCAACTGTTAACAACAATGCATTAGATTCATACTGGAGGACTTGAGGGATTTTCAAGACCTATTGTTGGTGAGAGGAGTGGACCACAGAGAAGTGTGCGTAATAATCACCAAACTTCTCTCTATGTGTGTGTGTTTGTATGTGGTTATGTGTGTATGAAGACAAGTGTGGAAAGGTACATAGTGTTACATCTATGTACTTGGGATGGATGGGATGGGGGAAGGGGATAAATGGTAAAAAAAGAACTTCACTAAAAAGATCGAAGCAAACTACGTGTGTAACATTTCAATCTTGTTTGTTTAATTATGTATTATGGTAGATGTGTATCTACGTATGTGCATACATATATATACGCATACACATCCATGTGTATATAGCTTTTATGCTCCTCCTCCCTTTTAAAGAGATGGGGTCTTGCTCTGCTGCCCAGGCTGGACTTCAGTGGTACAATCATATCTCACTGCAGCCCTGCTCATTGCTTGAGCCTTCAAACTGCTGGGCTCACGCAATCCTCCTGCTTCAGCCTCCTGAGTAGCTGGGACTATAGGCATGTGCCACCACACTTAGCTAATTACAAGCATTTTTTGTAGACCTTGGGTTTCACTGTGTTGTTCAGGTCAGTTTTGAACTCCTGGCCTCAAGTGATCCTCTTCCCTCCAGCCTACCAAAGTGCTGGAATTACAGATGTGGGCCACTGTGCTGGGCTTCTGTCTTTTATATTATGCCTAAACCTTGGCCTACTTGGAAATTTTAGAAGTATTTTATCTCTGGTTTCTCTATATAGCTTTTTTCCATCCATCTAAGTTGTTAGGTAGAGGTTTAATATTTAAAACATTTATATTCAAACAATTAGTCAGTGAACCATGATTTTAAAGACGCTTATCCTGGTGGCGAGTTAGTGTGAATATAAGCTCAGAATGTGATTACGAAGCCCATTGGCAGTATGAGGAGGGGTAGTCCCAGCTCTCCTGAGGTCAGCAAAGGCAGAGAAGGACAGAAGATGGTGGCAGCTGCTCTGCTCATGCCTGTGGCTCTTCCTGTTGTCCTGATGACTTTTGCCATCTCTGATCTTGCCAAGATGGGAAAAGGTTTCTCTTAATCACATTTTACAGATTTTTTATTAGATTTCAAAGGCACTGCCCCCAAGATCTTCACAGTCACATTCTCCTGGAAATTGAGAGCCAGACCCAGACAGACAAGTTTCCTTGACTTCAGGCAGAGTGGCTGTATCCAGGACACCCCTCAGAGGCCATTTGCATAAGCAGTCTATATCTGCAGCCAAGGCACCTGTGCCTTCTAGTCCTTTCTAGCTCCCTGTCTACCCAGGGCGGACTTCTCAGAGATTGGGGCCACTTCTTCTCCTCTCATTTTTTGGCTTTATCCCAGTGCTCTGAGTTTTCATTACCAATGCTTTTTTGACTCCCAAGGTCTATCCTACTATCCCAGATTCCCTAAGGAGAGACTGTAGATTCTCCTGGAAATCTTGTCTCCTCTCAGGTTTATTTACAAGAAAGAATAATGTTATAAAGTGAAAAACACCATTTCTGATTACGCAATCATAACTAAAAGAAATTCCTCCAAGCTGAAAAATTTCTGTTGTACTGAAGACTGTTAGAATAGAACACATTGAAAGGAGGAAGGGCAACGGGTAATATTTGCTTTCTCTCCATGTTGGAATAGAGTAATAGAACATGTTACAACAGCAATAAAATTCTCAAAAGATGATAGAAAGTCAAGAGCATTGAGGAACAAAATAGACACTTATCAGAATTCATTGAAACAATGCTTAGAGATGAAATAGACAGAATTACGAGCTTTGTTATACTCACAGGAAAAAAACTTGTCAAGAGCAAGGTCTCAAAAATGCAAAGCTGATTGTGTAACACAAGTGGTTTAATAAGGACAACAAGTGGGCTGTCCTGGGAGAACTCAGGCTGTTTGTAGGGACAGTGCTGAGATGAGCTCTTGAGTGGACATGTACAAAAGAGAGGAAGAGGAACAGAAGAGGGTGGTGCACACATTCAAGAGTCATTGCAGGGAAGCTAAATTCTAAGTATGATGAGGCATGTGCTTTGTTTTGCCTTTTTAAGGCAATAATGGATCTATCAAAGAATCAAAGAAGTATGTTTGGGGGCAGTAAAATGACCAAGGACTAGGCATGCTTGTATTATGAACTTGTGTGGTAAGGTCGATATGGTGGCTTGGTAAAATGTTATAAGTTGAATATGTATCCACAGAAAAGACAGGTGAAAGTCCTAATCTCAGAATACCGAAAAGACAGGTTAAAGTCCTAATCTCAGAATACAGAAAAGACAGGTTAAAGTCCTAATCTCAGAACTTCCTTGGAAGCAGAGTCATTATAATTGGAATTAGGTAAGATAAAGCTGTTCTGCAGAGGTGAGGAGAGACACAGGAAAGAGAATGCCATGTGAAGAGAGAGACACAGGGAATGAGGTGTCGCGTGGCCATGGAGGCAGAGATTAGCGTGATGCTGTGACAAGACAAGAAATGCCAGAGATTGAAAGCTACACCCGATGCTGGGAGGAGGCAAAGAAAGATTCTCCTCCGAGTCAGAGGGAGCACGGCCCTGCTGACACCCAACTGTGGACCTCTAGCCTGGAGAACTGTGAGTCAATACATCTTTGTTGTTTTAAGCCATCCAGTTTGTGGTACTTTGCTATTGCAGCCCTGGGGATCCTATAGAATAGGCAGCCCTGACATGATGCCCTCTCTTGCCTGCCTTTCCCCTTCTCCTAATCCTCACCGTCATGAGAGGGAGATGTTGATGAGCCAACTCCTGTTCATCTCATGCACATTCTCTGGTCCACAATTTCTTCTTGGAAGTCTTCAGGGCTTGCACCACATATAGGTGTCAGGATGTGGAGCCAGGGATGCTTTTACTCATTATTTTGTACAGCCTCTTCATATTGTTGGCTTAGGCAGACTTTTCCTCCCAGAAACAAAGGCAATAGGCTTGCCACTGAACTCTTTCTCCAGTTCATAGCCTAGGTTGTCTGAATCTTCTAGAAAGATTGCAGTTGAGGAAAAAGAACCAAAATCATCACATCTTTCTAACCATCACCAACTTCGATTTCCTTGGCTGCTGTAACACGCATTTGGTTAAGTCTTAAGTCAAATTTCAGCTCAACTCCAGGACGGCCCGAGAAATACCAGACTGGAATGTGTCTATCTTTTTTTTAGTTTCAGATTAATATGAGGGAACAAATGTTTAGGTTACATTGTTTTCAATTCCAAGGTAAAGTTCAAGTTCTAGTTGTACCCTTCGCCCAGGGGGTGTGCTGAACACCCTCACATTGTGCACATTAGGTGAGATCTCCCCAACAGCCCTCCCGCTTCCCCTCTCCCCTTTCTCTTCTCCCCCTTCCCTCTTGCTAGATTATACTTGTGTTTTTTCTTTCTTATGGGTGTGTAGTTGTTTACGTACTGGTTTCGTGTTAGTATTGAGTGAATGTGTCTATCTTTCTGCCATTAGGTTCCATGTCTTCAACTCATGAATATGGCCTTGTTCTCTTGTGAGCACCAGTCTAGGAAAAGGATGAGTGACAAAACCCCACTTCTCTTTAAGAGAGTTTTACATCTGGAAAAATGTAGGCACAACGCTGTCTGGCATTTACCAGGGACTTAAAAAAATCCTTGTGGAGAAACCAAAAAAAAAAAAAAAATTACAGCACATGAAAAGGGAAAATTTGATAGAGTAATATTTAATTTACTTGAATAGTCAAATAGAAAGCATACTGATGAATGGGGCCAAGTCTACTTAGAAGGTGGATTCTATTTCATGGTGTTGGGATCTGTGAAGTGTCCAGTCCTGGATACAGTTTATCTTAATAATTGTGATGAAAGGATAGAAAGCAGGTAAAACAAGTTTATAAACAGATTGCCACATGGGAGGATAACAAGTCATACCAAGAAAAAGAATTAGAAAAATATCTGGTTGGCTTATGCATCTGATTTTGGTTTGAGGAAATCTGACTTCCAGTCATCCTGGTGCCATTAACCTAGTAGTATCTGATAGTGGGGAACAGGCACTGCCACTTCATAAGGGAGGTGAGAGGAGCTAGAAAAGAGAGTCAACTACATTGCCATGTCCTAAGAAGGAAAGGGAAAGGGAAAGACTAGCTTTCAAGATGAAAAACAGGAAGATGAGCTTGTAAGAAGTTGTGTGTACATTTAACAGAACTATACACAAAATAAAGGAGGCTGGAGGGACTGTGACATTATTATTAACATTAGGGTCCAGACAGCCTTCACCAATCCATTTAGGGTGTCAATGATCATAATATCTATTTTACAAAGGAAAAAGTTAGTGCCTTAAAACCTCACTGTACTTCATAGTGTCTGCAGATCAGGAATCTGAGCATGGCTTAGCTGGGTTCTCTGGCTCCAAGTATCCCACAAGGCTGTGGTCATCTCAAGTCTCACTTCCATGTTACTCACATGGTTATTATTAATGGAATTCAGTTGCTCATGGGCTGTAGGACTGAGAGCCTCAGTTCCTTGCTGGCTGTTGGCCAGATACAGTTCTCTGCTCTATGGGTCTCTCCCCAGGGAAGCTCATACAGGGCAGTTGGCTTTCCTTGGAATAGGCAAGAACAAGAGAAGAGAACAAACAAGTCAGGAGCCAGAATCTTTTTGATATCCTCTCACTTTTGCCATATTCTGTTTGTGAGAAACAGTATCCAGGTCTAGCACACCCTGGAAAGGAGGGAATTGGCTACCAGGAGGTGGGATTATTTGGGGCGTCAGGGAAGCTGCCCACCACAGGGCATAACCAGGATTAGACTTTGTCAACAGCAGAAGTGTTTGACAGGTAAATGCATTCCTCTATCAAGGAGGATATACAGATGCTGCTGACCTAAGATTTTACAACTTTTTACATTAGTGTGAAAGAGATATGCATTCATAGAAACTGTATTTACAATTTTGATCTTTTCCTGCTTAGCGATGTGTGGTGTGATACTCTCTTGTGATGCTGGAGAGTGGACAGTGATCACAGTGGTAAACACCAGCACTCTGCAATGTTCTGTACTGCCACAGGATTTTTTCCAACAGTAGGGGAATATAAGTGTTCTGAGGACATTTAAGGTAGGGTAGGCTAAAGTATGATGTTTGATGGGCTTGATGTATTAAATGCATTTTTGATTTACAATATTTTCAGTTTTCACCAAAAAATGAAAAAGAAAAACTTGGCCAGTTTTTTCCCCCTCAATGGGTTTATCTGGATGTAACCCCACTATAAACTGAGGAGCATCTGCCATGTTTCTAACCTCACTTGCTCATGTTGAATGCTATGTTAAAAAAATTAGAAAAGGTCTTCAAAAATTGAAACCATGGTCTATGGAAAAAATATGATGGAGGTAACACGTTGGAACAGAAAAACCAAGAAGCTAAGAGAAACATGAGAAAACTATTACATGAGAGGACTCCAAAATGTGCATGGAAAATGGAAAAATAAAATAAAAATATAAAAATAAAATATCACAGATAAAAATAAAAATAGAAATTTCATTTCTCAACATAAGCTCCACCAAATTCAAGACACTTTTTAAACTGATGATACCAGCCGTTGGGTCTATCAGTGAAGAACTGTGGATTCTGGGAATTTAACCTTGTGTCCATGCAGTATTTTTTACATTATTAACTGAAGAAAAATAAGTGTTCTTTAAATACTCAATGAATTGAACTACTTGAAAATATTTTGGACCGTATTTAAGTCTGCCTCATTTCTCCAGCGAACTTCTGCTGCTCCTCAACTCTCACTGCCAGTCTTAGCGATTTTGTTCTTTTCTGGGATTCCCGGGGTAGGAACTGAGCGTGCCCCTCCCTTTTATAAAATGTATTCTTGTCGCTACTTGATTGGCTTTCGCTCTCAGACACTCCTTTATCATTGGCCAAGTCTCCAGTCCAACACTCAGTGAACCTAGCCCTCTATTGGTCCGCTGTACCAGACAACCAGCAGCTGGCCGTACTTAGATAGGAGGAGTTCCCCGGTGACGGCAAAGTCACGCCCCGCCCACATTCCAAAGCCGGGGCGGAGACTTTCGGCAGCCCTTGCCCTTGTGGGCGGGACATGGCGGAAAGTAAGACTTCTGATTTGGTCTGGAGGGTGAGGAGGGTATTCGATTGGTCACTTCCCTGGAGGGAGGGAGCCAGAGAGCTGAGCTGAAGAGCCCTAGGGAGTCTCAAAGTTTGCGTCTAGATCGGTAGTGTAAAGTGGGCTATTGCGAAGGAAGTTTCCTGGGATGAGAGCTGATCGCCTGCTTTCCTTTTGAATGCACATCCCGCTTTAATCCCTGAAGCCTTCGGTCCGAGGCCTGGACGGCCTGTGTACCCCGGCGATTCTCAAACCTCCCAGGACGCCGGACGGGCGCCCGCGGCCCTTCTCTCTCTCCAACAGAGGAGGAAAGGTTTTCCTTCCTAAGTGCACACACCACACACTCACGCACACACACGCACACGGACAGAGAGCAACCTCGCGGTCCCCTCCTGCCCTCCGCATCCTCGCCCCGCGCGGCTCGGCCACCATGGAGGTGCTGGAGAGCGGGGAGCAGAGCGTCCTGCAGTGGGACCGCAAGCTGAGCGAGCTGTCAGAGCCCGGGGACAGCGAGGCCCTCCTGTACCAGACGGTGAGCACTCCGCGGGGCGCGGGCAGGGGAGCGTCGGAGGAACAGCTGGACACCTGGGGTCTCGGGGATGGTATTTGGGAAAGGGTATGGCCAGGATCCAGACGACTGGGGCGAGGTGGAGTTTTTCTATCTGAGCGGTTGGGGGGGTGGGGCTGGCCCTTTTAAACTTTTCTTAAGAGCAATACCACTTTGAACTCCTTTAGCAATTTATACTTTTCCCCCCAGACTTTTTCATATCTGTACTATTTGCTATTGCTAACAGTACAGTAACGCAGAACAAGGGATATGTGTTTTGAGAATAATTTGCCTCCACCTTGTTTGCTATTAATTTTTGTGAGTAGTTATTAAAAGCTGGACAAGAATTAGGAGCGTTTCCTTTCCATATGTTTCATATTCTTCCTCCCTTCTCCCGCCTTTCTTATCTATATTTTACAAAGTCTGTATTGAGAAGCCTCCTTCGTATTAGTCAGAAAGCTGCTTTATTTGGCTTCCTAAACTGTACAGCCAAGAAATCTCCTTCCTCTCTTTTCAGAGGAAAGACCAGCAGAGGAGTATGGAAAATCTGAGGCAGTTGCATATTTCAGAAAGGCTCTGGGGAAGCTCACCAGTTAGCTCCTCCTTCACTCTTAAACTAAGCCTCGAGACCCCTTTGGGCATTAAGCTGTCACAGGGCTTGCATATTTCTTTTAAAGTTTTAAATTTCAGCTTTTCCGTGTTAAGTTTGCAAAATTTGTTGCTAACAGCCAGCACCGATAATTTGATTCCTCAAAATCTGTTTCTTTCTAGACGTTTATAATGAAGGGAGGGGCACTACGGCAAAAGAGAGGCTTGGCTCCTTCCCTTTCATGGTTCTTTTCCTGGGGTCAGTACTGGGATATCTGAAACTTTAGCAAAATGGCCTGCAGGCTCCACCTCTTTGGCCTTTAACTCTGGCTGACGTTATTTTGAGACAAGGGATGAGGACTTCCCTGCTGATTCCCAACCGAGCATTTGTGGTGGCTGAGAATGGCTTGTTTTAAAAATGTGCAAGGCTGAGAGGGAGTGGTAGTTCCGGCGGGGGCAAAATCCAGATGTTCAATGTGATGGTCTGGGTTTTGCTTACTGTGCCTGTCCAGAGGAGACCTTGTGGGCTGCTTTTGGATTGGGGGCCCAAATGTGCTTCCTATCCTCAGTAAAAAAGGCGGAGCATACTGGCCTTTAAATATTTTCTGATTGTTGGGTGCTGCAGATGTTTCTACTGACATGATCTGCATTTTAACCATCTGTAGCTCTTCTCTTTTGTTCTTAAACTTCTTTGATTTTGAAAATATCTTGTCCAGAAGCTGTAGTACTACAGCTGGTGGATGAATTATGCACAGGCATTTCACTGCCCTTCCTGGGCCCTGTGGCTTGCATTTGTGAGATCCCAGGCCAGGGTCCGAGATGCTACCTGTGACTGGCATTAACTCCAGGAAGAACAGCTTGGGCTGCCTCTAACTACCATCTGTATGCACAGTTTTAAGGGTAGAGATCTTACACTCGTTTTGATAGTGACAGTTCAGTTTTTCCATCACCGGATAATAAAGCAGTAATATGTGTTTTTCTTCTAATCCTCATTTTTAAAAAATGCTCGTGTCCTCTACTTACGTCTCTCTTCTGAACAGCTCACTCATATAAAATGCCACTAATCATTGCTACAAGTCAGTGCAACAAACTGCATATGGGCTACTGTTGAAAGAGGTATTGGGTGTAGTAGCACAGACCATTGGATTATATTCATATTCTTTCCAAACTAAGGGACGTTTGGTAGAGATGTAAACATAGATAACATTCCCACCTGTTTCTTGAACTCTGTTGGTTATCAGTGGCAAAAATGATTCTTATTGCCTTTTGTCTACAATGTGGGATGGCCTAATCTCCAGCCAACTCTCCATGTGGAAAAAGGATAGTCTGATGATACATTCTTTCAAAAATATACAGAAGAATTTCTGTAAGTTGACCACCCCAAGAAACTATAACAAACTAGTCAATATATTGAGGTGGCCAACATAAGGAACTAGGCCTACTATATTGATACATACATGTAGTACATGTCCCGTCTGTGAAAATTAGGCCAACTTAAGGAGGTAGTCACTATGGAGGTCCTACTGTATTAGTTTTTTTCAATGAATATTTATTAGATATCTTGTTTGTGTCACACACTATTCTAAGCAACAAAAATTCCTATACTCTAGAAGCTTACTTTTTTGGGGGTGTGTGTAGAAGATAATAAATGATGAACATAATAAAGAAGTAGGTGGTGCTGTATGTTAGACAATGTAAATGCTATGGAAAAAGTAAAAATAGAACCAGGGTGAGTGGATAGAGAATACAGGATAGAAAAGGGTAAAGGAAGGGATTTAATTGAGTGATCAGAATAAGCCTGTTCTAGATGATGGACCTGAACAAAGATTTGAAGGAGGTGGGAGTATTTGCTCAGCAGGATGAAAGGCCAGAGCAGAGGCTCCCAGGTGGGGAGTGTGTTTAGATTGAGCCTGTGGTAATATCATCTTCTGTTTCAGAAGGTGAATTTTCTCTTTCCTCCATTTGGGTGAGTTATTTTCCTTATAAATTCAGGTTATTTCTGAAACATGAGTACCTGTTTTTGGAATGACCCAGTAAAACTTTCAAGTTGAAAAGCGCCCACAGGGAGGGTGAGGCGTGGATGTAAGTTGGGACAGTGGTAGAAGATGTAGCTACTGACTGTGGAGTGTTCACCATCCGAGAGGGAGGGCACGCTGCTATGTGGTGCCACAGGGCCGCGCCCTTGATTTGATGTTCTGCTGTTACTGTCTTTTTGTTTTAATTTTTTTAATTGGCAGATAATAATTGTACATATACATGGAATACATAGTGATGTTTTGATATATGTAATGTATTGTGATCAGATCAGTGTAATCAGCACATTTATCTCTTTGTGTTGGGAATATTCAATATCCTCTCTTTAGCCATTTGAAACTACAGTAGAATTTCCATAGCTGACTGCCTCCCGACCTTGACCACCTCCTTAAGTGACCTAATTTTCACAGACTGGACACGCACCACATGCATGTATCAGTTCTTTATAGTGACTACCTCTGTAGGTTGACCAGTTTGTTACCTTGAGTGGTCAACTTGCAGAGGTTCTGCTGTGTATAATACCTTATTGTTACTGTAGTCATTATATAGGGGATAGAACACTAAAACTTATTCCTCCTCTCTGGCTGTAATTTTGTATCTTTTAATATATCTTTCCCTATCCCTCCCTTCCCCCTATCCACTGGAAATTCTTAATTTTTGAACAGGGGGCTCTTCTCATTTTGCATTGGGGCCCACAAATATATAGCTAGTCCTGCTGAAGACATCACATTTAGTACTTTACAAAACTTAGGCCTTTAACCCTCTTTTTTTTTGTAGAGACAGAGTCTCACTTTATGGCCCTAGGTAGAGTGCCCCGTGGCCTCACACAGCTCACAGCAACCTCCAACTCCTGGGCTTAAGCGATTCTCTTGCCTCAGCCTCCCCAGTAGCTGGGACTACAGGCGCCTGCCACAACGCCCAGCTATTTTTTGGTTGCAGTTCAGCCGGGGCCGGGTTTGAACCCGCCACCCTCAGTATATGGGGCCGGCGCCTTACTGACTGAGCCACAGGCGCCGCCCGCCTTTAACCCTCTTAATGAACCATATAAGAAATCTGATTTTATCATTCTCATTGTACATATAAGAGAACGGAGAAGTAATGAGCTCAAGCAACTTGGGTTAGGCCCCACAGCTAGTTAGTGAGAGAACCAGGATTCAAACCCAGGTCTGCCTGCCTCTAGGGTCTGAGTTCTTGCCCTTCAGGCCCTATGGATAATGAATTTTGAGTTAAAGAGAAGGAATTGAGGGAAAAGTGGAGAAGGGAATGACTGGGGGATAGAAACTGCTGAGCCTGAAAGCAGCTAATGTTTAACTGAGCCTGCCAGTGGCAGCCACCAAGCCTTCCTAGCATGATCGCTCTTGTTGCTCTAAATAGGGTTTAGTTACCACATGCATGATTGCTAATGCCCTGTTTTAGCAAACCTGTCACATACCTGATTTTAAAAATTCAGAATGTTCATGTTGCCCAAGGCTGTAATTATAATGTTTCTCAGGCGCCTTCTGTTAGCTATCAAGAGCAATGTTTTTCTCATTTGTTTAGCTATGAATACTTCTTGGTCCAGAAGGAAAAGGCTTAGAGAAGACAGGTTCAAAGTCTACAAAATAATGAAGCACATGGAAAGGGCCAATATGGCCTGGCTTCATAGATCCTGAATTACTAAAGCTCTGGGCTTCCTCTTGAAGCTTAAAAAAAATAGTTTCTATAAACATGATGAAATACCGTTTTAATTCAGTGAATAGTGCTTTTATGAAAGCTGTTGCTTCAGGATGACATAGAGGCTAAATATGGGTTCAGAAAAGATGACAGACTCTTAAAATGAGGAGAATGTCTCTCAGGGTTTGACATCACTGATATCTTGTCTCTTTCCACAAACCTGCCTGGATGTCTGATTCTGGGAAAATTACATTTCTGGGAATTCTCTGTGGGCTTTGCAATTTAGAAAAGCAAAATAATCTATATATATTATATATGTACACACTACGTCTTCTCAAGAAACGAACGACTGTTTTGGGGAAGGAGACTTGGAGTGGAGGTCAGGAAAAGAGGGGGAACTTATCTATATACCATACCCTTTGGGACAATTCAAATCTTTATTTGTTGGATGCATTAGAAGGTGAAGAATTACAAGTTGGAGGAACTGTGTAAAATTGAACTAGAGGCAGTTTCACCTGAGTGTCCATGGGGGACAGGGGAGTTCATTGCTATAGGAAAGCTCAACACAACTCAAGTCAGTGGAGGCCTCAGAATAAGAGAGGCAGCAATACTGTTGGAAAAAGGCTCTAAGAGTGGAAGTGAATGATGGGTTTGTGTACAATAAACCTTGTGATCTTGGTAACTTTCTTTGATCTCATTTTAGCTATCTGAGAAAATAAAGCTTTTACCATTTTTTTTTTTTTTTTTTGAGACAGAGTCTTATTATGTCACCCTGGGTAGAGTGCCATGGCATCACAGCTTACAGCAACCTCAAACTCTTGAACTTAAGCGATTCTCTTGCCTTAGTCTAACAGTAGCTGGGACTACAGGTGCCTGCCACAATGCCTGGCTAATTTTTGTTGTTGTCATTGTTGTTTTGCAGGCCCAGGCCTGGTTCAAACCTGCCAGTACTGGTGCATGTGGCTGGCACCCTAACCACTGACTACAGGCGCCGAGCCAGCTTTTACCAATTTTTTTTGCAATGAGTATGTGCTTTTAAAAAGTCTGTAATAGCAACCACTAAGTCTTTGCAAAGATAACAGAAGTTCTGCTTGTTTTAAGTGCAAAGTTTGTATAAAGCCAGTTACAAAATTGTTAGGCTGTGCTACTAAAATTTGTATCTGGTTGATTCTGATTGCAGACAGTGGTAGGTAGGGAGTTAAGGGGGTATTCAACCTGCCTGGTGCCCAGATGGAAAGGCCATCTGGCCTCCACATCTCTCACTAATCACTGAGAAGGGGCTGGCTGATCTCACAGGCTGAGTAGTTTTCCACATCCTCCTGGCTGTCCCTGAGACTGATGTGGTTCCAATGGGATATTGAAACTTTTGGTTTGATGTTCCATCTCGGAGTCAATTCCCATGGTTGGTCCCTGGCCAGGTTCTGAATGAGGACCTGGGTCCTCACTGGCTGAGAATGTCATTACTTATGTTCACCTGACCTCCACAAGCTGGATACATGTAATGCGACCTAGCAGGAGATAAAGTTGGGAAGTATAATCCGTCTTTAAAGCTCTCAACAGCCCTTTGTATACTTTCTCCCCTTTCTTGTTCCCTCCCTTCTGAAGCCCCGAGTACTACCATAGTGAGGGTCTCTTTCCAGCTTCTCTTCTTCAAATTTTGTTCTCAGGAAAGATCTTAGAAGTATAGACTAAAAATTTAAATAGTAGTAAGGCTTAAGGTGTAACCCCTAAATGGGCATTTATTTTTAACAATAATAACTTCAGGTCAAAAGGATGACTCTCTAAATGGAGAACATAAAGCAACAGTGAGGGAGTAGGGGAGGGATATTTGGGGACTAGGAAGGGACCGCTCACCTTCTTCTACTAGTCCACGCACCTGCCTTGTGTATAGGTCAGTCTTGCTCATGTGTGGCTAATTTGTCCGTGATGTAGAGGATTTCCATTGGCTTGGCAAAAATCTTCTTTGACTCATTATTTGTCTCTGAAATTGTTCTCATGGTGTTAACATGGGTTGTGTGAAGATAGATGGGGCATATCTTGAAAAGTGAGAGGGTTTTGTGTTTTCCCTTCTTGAATGAACCCAGAGTTATAGTGATTTCTGGAAGCAGGAATTGTGATGTGATGTCGCTTTTGCAGGAGAAATGAGGCATTGCATCTAGATCAATAATTGAATGACTTACAATGCTTGCAGCTGCAAGTAACTGAATACTAATTCAGATTGACTTATGCAAGAAGTAAATTATTCTTTCATGTCATAAGAGGCTTAGCAATATAGCTCCTTGCTTGGCTGTGACAGCAGCTCCTCAGTGTACCCCTGCACCTTGGCTCCCCGCGTCCAGGTGAAGTTATCGTTCTCAGGTTGGAGGATGACGGATGTATGAGGTGCAGGCATAGCATTCAAAATGACAGTATCCAGAGGAGGAGAGGCTCTTTCTTGCTCATATCCCTTTTTTAGAATGGAAGAAACTTTTCTTACTAGCCTGCCAGCTGATTTCATTTAGAGCTTTGTTGGTAAGTATTGGGTCACAAGACCATTCCTAAAGCAATGTCTGGAAAGGGGAGTGGGATTTATATTATTGGCTTAGGCAGGCGTCCTCAAACTTTTTAAACAGGGGACCAATTCACTGTCCCTCAGACCGTTGGAGGGCTGGACTATAGTTTAAAAAAAAAAAACTATGAACAAATTCCTATGCACACTGCACATATCTTATTTTGAAGTAAAAAAAACAAAATGGGAATAAATACAATCACATCGCCTCATGTGGCCCGTGGGCTGCAGTTTGAGGACCCCTGGCTTAGAGTAATCATTTGGGGATGGGTGAGATACTGGAGCCACAACCTGCATGAGCTTTGTAATGATTGTTAGTAAAATAGTCTGAGTTAACTGTTCTTTCTTTAGCCAAAAGGTGGTGTTTGTTTTCTCACAAACGTGGGCTGGCTGGTAACTGGAAATGTCTTAAAATCCACAATAATTTGTCCTGGGGACAAAAGACCAGACCCAAGTACTGTGCTGCTTGCAAAATTCTAAGAACATTATTTAGCTGTGCTAAAAGTGCCCAATGAAAGAAGACTAGAGGTAGGGACAGACTCTCTGAAATGCATGCAAAGGCTAGTCATGGGGCGGAGGTCAGCAGGAAGGTAGGCTGTGTCTTAACTTGGTAACTAGGACACATAGAATTACCTATATTATCTGGACTGTCTGCATCAGGGTCACATACTGGAGCTGGAGGGAGCTAGCTGAGCCTGTATTCACACTCGCCATGCAAGACAAGAATGACTTGTTCTGTCTGAGGTCCATAGCGGGCAGAAAGCCGAATGCCATTTTTCAAAGAAGCTATTTTTCTTGTTGTATATAGCTATTTAAATATTGATGAGGCCACTTGACTGCCTGCCTCAGCCTGGCATGGCTCTAACCTGTTTGCGGGCTCTCTTGGGACAAATGGCCTCAGGCCTTGGCTGGGCATTTGGTAGGGTGAGTCCTATGCAGACCATCTGAGTTGTGCAGAAGAATGACCTTATGAATGGAGAAGCAGTGTCCATGTTTCCTTTCCATATTCCCTGCCCACACGGAGTCAGAACTGAAAGGAAATGATGAAACACCATCTTTGGATCAACCTTGAGCCTATTTCCCCTTCTCCCTGCTCACTCAATGCTTTCAGGCTCTTTCAAATGAAGTTCTACATGACCTTGATTTTTCCTTGAATTAATTCTATGGGTTATTCATGAGGCACTTGGCAGGTATTGGCCTATTTTATCTATGGAGAATCAGAGAAACTTGCTTAGCTAGAATGCAAGCTTCCTGAGGACAGGAAACATGGCTTTGACCCATAATGCTTAGTCAAGTTCAGGATGCTCAGCAAAACATATTAATCGCTTGATGCATGATGAGAGGAGTGAGGCAGCCCTGGAGAATGAATGGGTAAGCTGGGTGGCTTTGTCTTCTTTTGTGAAAATATTTTTACAACTCTGGATTCTTGTAAATGCATCCATAAATGTGAAAATTTAGTATAATAGCAACTTGGGTAATTTGATGTCTTGTTTTGTTTAGAGAATAAGATGAGGCAGGGTGGTTGAATAACAGTTCTGGTTTCCCTCTTTCTTCGTTTCTTCCCTTCCCTTCCCTTCCCTCCTCTGTCACCTTAAGTAGAATGTAGTGGCATCATTGTAACTCACTGCAACCTCCAATTCCTGGGCTCAAGTGATCCTCTTCCTGCATCAGCCTCCTGAGTAACTGGGACTATAGGCAACCATAATGCCCTGCTAATTTTTCTATTTTTAGTAGAGATGGGATCCTTTGCTCTTTCTCAGGCTGGTTTTGAACTCTTGAGTTCTAGTAATTCTCCCACCTTAGCCTTGCAGAGTGCTAGGATTATAGGCATGAGCCACTGCACCCAGCCTTACAGTGCCAATTTCTAATGGAAATGGAGTTGAAGACTTTGTTTTGGCAAGAATGGGCTTTTGAGCCAGACAGATTTGATGTTGAGGGCCATTGGTTCCCTGGTGACCTCTGGCTTATTACTTCACCTATTTAGATCTCAATTTCTTTGCAAGTCACTGCCTGGCCCATATAGATATACTTTCCACTCTGTCCCCTGAGTCAAATGACTTCTCTTTGAGGACAAGGTCTTCTGACCTTGGGAGTCTGACATCCCTCTGGAAGCAGAAGGGGCCTGTAATGATGCTTTCTCCGGCATCTTTATTTCCTCTCCTCCCCTGCTTCTGCCTTCTTCTATAAACACATGTCTCTGCTGTAAACATGTTTGTCAGATGCCCCTTTTTGCTGATTTCTTTTCTCTTGTTTACTGCTAGCCTTTCTCAAACAAGTGAACAACAGCGATGGCCTTCATTTCCTCTCTCTCTGCTCCTGTGCCCTCTGTGCCCTGGTTTCCATAGCTGATCTTAGGCCCTCCAACCTCTTCCTAAATGCTAAGTCCAGTAGTCTTTTCCCTGCTTTCACCTGCTGGGCCTTGTAATATTTCACCATACTGACCACAGGGTTATCTCGTAACTCATCCTTGCTTTGGCTTCCATGACACTCTGGTGGGCTTAGTTTTTTCCCTCTTTGCTGGCTTCAATGCCACATGTTAAATGTGAGCATTTGGTACATGGCCTTCTTTTTGCTCTGTGTGCTCCCCTGGGTTCCACTTTCAACTTTAGTACAGCTGGTTCTCAGATCTTTAGATCTGTTATTTGTCTATTGATGGAAAGCAGGGGATCTTTGGAGTATGACTCAAGATAGTTCTGGGTCCACTTTAGCACCAGAACAGCCCTGGTTGGGTAACCCTTGAATCTTTGTGAAGTGTTTCTCTGACAAAGAAGAGCTGGAGACACTTTGATCCCTCTTATCAGTGTACCCATTTATCTCAGGGAATGTTCAGTGACTCAGCTCTCTTACAATGTAAACCCATGCGGAGCTCACGGATCATTCCTGGTACACAGCTACTTCTAAAGTCAACATCACCCAGTAGATGTTGTTTTGCCTAGACTTTTACTTGGGGAACCTTCTATGTTGTTCTGCAGGGCTATGTCTAATTTTTTCAGGTGTGTGGAAGGTTAATGCAAAAGTCAGACATAACTTCTTAGATCATGTACCATCTGTCCCTGCAGTGTGTATGGCTGCCATTGGGCTCAGTTGCAATGGCCACATGCTGAATCGCCTGCCTTTGACTTGCTCTATTCTGTTGTGGTTTATTTTGTTAAATTTTACTGACATGACTGAAGAGCTTTGAATTTTCTTTTTTTTTTAAGAGTTGAGATGAGTTACTGTGAACCACCTAAATCTCTATGACTGCCTCTTGTTAGGATTATGAAATGAGCTCTTGCAAGAGAAGTTTTCTTTGGAGGATAAAGTCTTTTGATGTGTGACCTTATTTGGGACTATTTACTTCCCATCTTTAGTCTCACTTTGTCCAGCTGTCAAATTCTGCATTTGTGACACATGGTTCTCTAGCCCCGTTGATATTATACATATTGTGCTCCTACCATAGAAAGTTTCCTATCTTTAAAAAATAGGCTACTTTAAATAACAACAACAAAAACAGACTGTTGATTGCATAGTTCATCTGGTAGTTTTGTATTTTATAGTCTCTGTTTTCTGACTTAAAACCTTACTTAAGGAAGACCCAGACAAAATAAAGAATGGAAAAACAGTGAGGCACAGAGGTAGGAAACATTTTTTTGACATCAGAAAAGAAAAAAACAAAAAAGACTCTTCAGACTTCTTGGCAAATAAGAGGAGTCTGGGGGAAAAAAATTCACAGTTTCCTAGTTGTCTGAGTGGAAAACCCTGGTTTTTAATGTTTCATATCTTGGAAATGTCTGAATAGTTTTTGCTTAAAGGGAAATTCCTTTTGGCTGAGAAAGAGCTAGCAGGATTCCAACTGATAGGGTGATGTTTTTACAAGACTTGGAGGAAATGGGATTTGTGATAAAAATGCTTTCTCATTGGCTAGTTGTATTAAATACAAATTTAAATCCAAATTTACTCATTATATTGTTTTTAAAGGTTCAGCCATTAACTCCTTCCTTCCTTTTGCTTCCTATTTGCATATCCTGAGGAAACATCTCTCACAGCTGGTCCTTCCTATAATTGGAGAAACTTAATGAAATGCTTTTTTAAGCATGTGCATATTCTAAGCAGGGAATATACATGCTTGGCTCTTCCAGTAGAGTGGGAAGAAGATATGTAAACAAGTCATGCATACATGCTTTATGTTTTGCAGTAGAGCCATGTTCAAAGTATTTCTGTAGCAAAGAAGATAGAATGACAAATCTGAAGAAGTTGAAGAGTTGGGGGACGTTTCACAGAGTAGGTGATATTTGCTGTGGTTGCTGAAGTATAAATAGGAGTTTTCCAGGTACTGGGAACAGCAGCTATAGAGTAGGAATGTGTAAAATTCATGGTTGGTTTTGGGAATCCTGAGTAGTATTTTTTTTGGTTTTTGGCCGGGGCTGGGTTTGAACCCGCCACCTCTGGCATATGGGACCAGTGCCCTACTCCTTGAGCCACAGGCGCTGCCCTGAGTAGTATTTTGTAGTTTGAAAGTAGAGTGTACTGTGGGGAGTGCCAGGAGACAGGACAAGATCACAAATTATGTGCATGCTTCATGTCTGTAGGCAGAAGGGTGGGAGGACTTCTAGCAAGTTATCAATGTGAATCTCATAGGCACCTTCAATGTGACCCACCTGGTGGCTGGTGAGATGGGCCAGAATGAACCAGACCAGGGAGACCAACGTGGGGTCATCACAACACCGCCAGTGTGGCTGTCTTCGAAGGCCAGGTTGGACAAGCTGCGTATTCTGCTTCCAAAGGGGGCATAGTAGGCATGATACTGCCTATTGCTCAGGATCTGACTCCCATAGGCATTCAGGTGACGACCATTGCTCCAGGCCTATTTGGCGCCCCCATGCTGACCACCCTCCCAGAGAAGGTGTGCAACTTCTTGTCCAGCCAAGTACCCTTCCCCAGCCGACTAGGAAACCCTGCTGAGTATGCTCACCTTGTACAGATCATCATCGAGAACTCTTTCCTCAATGAGAGGTCATCTTGTTAGATGGGGCCGTCCACATGCAGCCTTGAAGGGAAAAGGCAGAGAAAACATGCTCTTTGCCCTTCCTTCTTCTGGGGGTACTACTCTCCAGCTCAGGAGGAAGCCGAGTAGCTATTTTGTAACTATCCATCAATCACTCTTTGTGCCTAATAAAGTCTCTGTTTCTCCAAAAAAAAAAAACAAGAGAGAGAGAGAACAGGAACAGAAATGACTTTTAGAAAGGAAAGTCTAGTGGGTATGAAAGGATGAATTTGAGGGAAGAATTGATGGTGGCAAGCTGATTTGCTGGCTGGCTATTTCACCATAGGAGCGTGAACCTGAGGGAGGAGCAAACAAATGTAAGAAAACATTAGAAGCTGGATTTGGAGGCTTAGTGATTATGGGGCATGAGAGAGGCACATGGGAGACTTGCTATTTTCTGACTTGGTAGGCTGGGTTGATGGTGTTGCCATTGGCCTAGAATGAGAATATTTGGAGGGGAATGAGTTTAGTGGGGAAGATAATGAGTTCAATTTTAGATACAGTAATTTCAATGTATTTGTGGAACACTCATAGGAGTGATGCCTGAATAGCATTTGGAAACTTTCCTCTGGAATTCTGGAGAGGGGTCTGGATTAGAGATGTAGATTCGAGTGTTAGGATTCTGAAGGAGGATTTGGATTAGAGATGTAGACTGAGTGTTAGGATTCTGGAAAAGGGTCTGGATTAGAGATGTAGATTTGAGTGTTAGGATTCTGAAGGAGGATTTGGACTAGAGATGTAGACTGAGTGTTAGGATTCTGGAAAAGGGTCTGGACTAGAGATGTAGATTGAGTGTTAGGATTCTGGTAGGGGATTAAAGAAGTGAGTAGTCCATCTAAGATAGTCCAGAAAGGTCCAGGTGAATGGGAGGAGTGTGAGGAAGAACTGAGTGTGGAGCCCTTGGGGCACTGGAAGGGCTGGCCAGGGAGAGGACCCTGCAGATGGAACTTGGAAAGAATTGGCAAAAAAAGTAGAGAAAAGCCATGAACATTCCATGACAGGATCCAAGAAGGGGAGAGTAGCTACAGAGTGGTCAAGATAAATAAGGGCTGAGTGTGTTCTTCAGGTGACCGCGAAGTACTCCTAGGACTTAGAGGTGTGTTAGCTCAGGGCGGTGCCCGTGTCTCTGCAGCCACAGGTCTTCACTGCAGTCAGGACCTGAGTGCATGGTATGTGGCATTCTGCTGAGGAGGGTGAGAGTAAGGAGGCCTGGTTTCCAGGCCAGAGCCAAGTGAAGAGGGGCTGAGAGCAAACAGACAAGCTGTGTAATGTTCACAGCACTATCTATCTGTGTCTCTTATAAAAAGATTGATGTCAGTCCTCAGAATTGGCCTTGGAGACTGTCATTGGTGCTAAAGAATTTTATGAGCGTCCTTTCTTCATTCTTCTCTGTAGACTGAACCCATCTATTCCCGCATGTCCTGCCTGTCATGGAGTTTGTGCGTCTCTTTTGTGCCCATGCCATTTCTGCTCTTGGGTATGCAGGAAGATGGCTCCTGGAATCATTATTCCTGGGAAAGAGTATTGGGATTTTCCAAATGACTCTAAGGTTTGAGCCTTTTTATTTCTGAGAAAGTAGCAGGTGAATCCAGTGGTTGTCAAAAATGAGTTTGATCCCAGAGGCACCAATAATACTCAAGTGGTGGAAACATAGGAAAAAGTCCTTAATTGGCTCCATTTTTGTATGAAATAGTAATAGAGGCAGGTGAGGATAAATGGCTTCATAATAAGAATATGAGACTGTAGAAGAAACAGGAAAACAAATGATCATAGCCTCAGAGAAAATGTGCAGCTACAAGTGATGCCTGTTTTTCAGGACCTACAAAGGGGCTGTGGCAGACGCATGCCTGCTCCCCTCCTGCGGCCCTCCTGCTGCTGTTGATGGACTTGCTGTCTACTACTCCATGTCCTGAGCAACTGGGATGCCAGGAGGAAGCTGTTCAGCTGGACGAAGTTGGGGACATGAGGACTAAAGACAGGAGGGTGCACAGGGAGGGGGTGGGGGAGTCTTGCAGCCCAGAGCAGAGCGGGATCTTTCCAGATAGACATGGAGTTTAGGACATTCCCCAGTTCAGCTATGCAGTGATTTAAGTGGGTTTCTCTGGCCTGACTGCAAAACAGATGGCTTTTTATTATGTCATTTCAATAAGAAAATATCTTGTGAGTTTGAAATACCTATTGTTAGAAGCTTAAGAAAATAGAGTTATTTTTTAGAGCAGATTTAGGTTCACCTAAAAACTGAGCAGAAAATACAGAGAGTGCTTGCGCCCACTTGCACCGCCAGGGCCCAGTCTGCTCCACCATCAACATCCTGCTTCTGCAGACATTTTGGCATATGCAGTCATAAGCTGGGGTTACCACTGGCAGCTTTTGATTTTAACTTGGTTTTTAAAAAAATAAGTGGCAGATAAGTTTCTTTTTGTAGTTCAGTAAGAAGCCAGATGGGCCCAAAAGAGCCTTCAATGTGTGTGTATTCTGTTTTTGTTTTGTCTTAATAGAAATTTATTCAAACAACCCGGTGTAGACCTATAGATTTCAGGAGAATACATTAAGAGGTTAAAATATGGTGTGATATTCCCCCCTCCCCCCACTTTCCATGTACAAATGACTTAGGCACTAGATGCTATCCTTTCGAAAGGATAGGATCTAGCAAGGAAATCCTAGGTTTTATAGCCAAAGGACTTGATGGTGATCTTTGTAGTTATGACTTTTAACTTCCTACCCTGAAATGATATTCATTTCTGAGGCACTGCCCAGAGTTGTTTTTCTAGTTCTGCTTTGCTTTTGTGAGTTTTCTTCCCAGGTTCCCCCAAAACCCAAGACTCACATCTGGGAGCCCTGGCAGTCCCGGGGTAGTGTGCTGAGGGGGCCCAAGTCCAAACCCAGCTGGAGCACACCTGGCTCCTCATGCTCAGGCCGTCACACTCTCATCAAGGCACCCATGACCCCAGTCTTAACAGACATATTTTCTTGCACCATGTGAAAAGCAGACAGAAAAGTAGCTGCTAGGAAACCATTTGGTTTTTCAGCTGTGTTTACAAGTTGAGGAACATAAAGTGCATCGAAACCCAGTGTTACCTTTTGATTTAAATACAAACTCATAGGAGGACACTGAAATTATGAGTGGCTCAGCAAAGGCGTGGGGTGGTGGAGAGGATTGAGCAGGAGGAGGTTTTAGCTTCGTATTCCTAACCTTCCTGTTTCTATCCTGGGATTCTAAAGGTCCTGCTGACTGCTCAGACACTGGGGAAGAGGTGGGTGGAGCAGGGATTCTGGAGCCAGTGCAGCCCCACAGCCCTTATCATCACTGACAAATGATTAATCTGGTGGACCCGAGCTCTGTTAACAGCGCTGGTGGAAAACAATGGTATCTGCGTGGTGCATTGATGTGACCGATGAGGCTGAGCACAGTGGGTGGATTCATCCCAGTGCTGCTGCTCCAGCTTCTGCTGCCACCTGTGCCCCCTCTTCCCAGTCGCTCAGAGCCGGGGCGCTCCATGACACACTTCACGAGAAATGCCGATAATTATGCTGGTCTCTAGCAACAACATGTAAGCACCAAGAAAGCAGCGACTTTACCTGCTTTATCCACTGCTGTGTTCTCAGCTCTTCGAGCAGTGCCCAGCACTTTGCATTGAAATGTTTGGTACATGAACAGATGAAGGAATGAGTGACTCTGGGCTTGTGATCTGGTTTTGGCTCTTTTTAACTCAAGCTATTTCATAAGGCCATGATGGAGCATGTTGGAATGGCATAAGGCATCCAGCCCTGTGTCCAGGCCCTTCCATTTCTCCACTTGAGGAATTTCAGAGGGGTAAAGGAGGAAAAGCCCTTGCCGAATTCTGAAATTATGGAAATGAATAGTCAATAGAATAAGGCCTCTTTTTCTTGTGGCCTAATTGTGAAAAGCCATTTACAGGAGAAGCACCTAAAATTTTCTTTGGTTCCTGTCTGAAACCTCTTCAGTGCGACAGCTGGCATTGATTTGCATGACTGAATTCACACTTCGATTTTTCAGGGACCAAAAATTCTGGAACTGAAATTCTTTCTATGTTTTAGGGGGTAGGTGGGCAGCAGGTGTGAGCATTCTTCATGTTACAAGAGGGAAGACAAGGATGGGATGACCCATTCTGTGCCTCTGCTATGCCGTGAAACACCCTCTGTCATTGAACACTGGGATCGTTTACCCTGCTTTTTCTAATATAAAAATTTTGTGGGGACTGATTGTGGTACATTTTGGAATCCACTGACATGAGGAGAGTGGGGAAGGGACAATAGGAAAGGCATTGAGCCACTTTGGTGGGGCTGCTGCCCACGGTGTCAGGGATAAGCTGAATGTCACCTCCTCTGTCTAGAACTGCCCATCCCCTGGGGCTTCCCAAAGAGCATCTTTGGAGTGCTAGTGATGAGCTGCAGCAAAGGTGTTTAAGCCACATGCTCTCCCTGTGACCATGGGCTGAATTGGACGTTGCAAAGTACTTGATGTATGTAGAGTTCAGAGAGAAAACCTCCCCTGAGTCCTGCTCCCTTGGGAAGCGGGGTTCTAAATTGGTCTTTTGTACCTTCCTTTTGTCTGGACCAACCAGCATATTAATAGAAGTGTCATGGGGATTCTGGCACGTGCACGGACCTCATTCCATAATGTTTTATTACTTTAACAATTTCAGTAGGGTTTTGGGAAAGAGCTGTTAGGAAACTGTCCCCCAGTCTCCATCTCTTTTGGAAGTTATACATTTTTATTTTAAGCGAAAAAAAAATCATTGCTGATAATGGGGTTAAATGTGACATCACAGAGAAATTCCCCAGCTATGGAGGCTAATAAGTTTTAATGAGTTACCTGATGGTTCTTCGTATAGGGCTATATTACTGTCAAATGTTTGCAATTTGGAATACTTTAAAAGATCCTTGGTCTTTTATGAAATGCAGACGCCTTTCAAGGAGAAGTTTGTTCTTTGGTATTTGCCAACTGAAAGAAAAACATCCTGGTAGGTAATTTTTTTTTTTCTCATTGCCCAGTTGAGCCAAGTTTGCTTTTAGAAAAACAAAAAGTAACAACAACAACAACAAAGAACAAGAACCAAAGTGTCAGAAACACAAGCATCTATGTTAAAAAATGCATAATTTAAACACATAAGGGCTATTTTTCTCAGGAGCCAAGAAAGGCTGGTATAGTGGTTGACCAGAGCCAGGGAGCCCAGGATTTTCCATCCTTTCTTTCCGCCAGCTTTGGCAGAAACACCTTTGTTCTCATGCCTGGAAGATGGCTGCTTCCCCTCTGGAGTCACATCAGCCTCTCTGGTAGAAGACAGTGAGAGGGTGAAGCAGAATCAGTCAGTAGCACCTTTATCAGAGGAGCTGAGGCTTTCTCAGAGGCCTGCAACTAAATTCCTCTTAGGTTTTACTGGGTACCCCTACTGCAGGAGAGGCCAGGAGGGTGAGTGTTTTAGCTGGATACCTTGCTACTTGGAATAAAATTGTTATGTCTGATAGGAAGGAGCTTGGGCGGCAGTGTCTGCCACCCTACAAAGTAACATTTTCTCAAACGAAAAGAACCCTGCACCTGGTAGGGACCTGGAGATGGCCATGAACAACCCTTCATCTCACAAGTGGGGGAGCTATGTTACTTCCTTCTGCTTCTACTCAGTGCCCTGAAAACCTCAGTGGCACCGTTTGGCACTCCTCAGACAGGACACTCATCCCCGATGTGCACACTGTGCCTGGAATGTGAGTGGGCTTTGAAGTCCCTTTCCCTGGAGAGGACAGTGTCAGGGGAATAGGTAGTGTGTGTATGGGAATCAAAAGGCCTTATTATGCTTTCTCAGGAAAAGCTCAGCTGGCCAACAATAATTACTGGGCCGCCTCTGAGTGCAGAGCCTGGACTCCAGCCTCCTGGAATGATTACAAAAGCCATGGAAGGCTCAGCCCTGCCCCTAAGGAGTGAATGCCTAGGAGTGATGGCAGACAACTGCACAGAGAGGCAGAGCAGAGATACACGCTAACAGTGGAGAGAGTCCTCGGCAAACCAGGTAGCCAGGCGAGAAGGAGGCTCAGAGGAGTTGGCTTTGACCAGGGATTTGCTCAGGCCTATTATTTGGTGGAGAGCAGTGGTGTGTGAAAACGCTGATTGAGAGAGTAAGCAGCTTTGCCTGGCTGGAGCAATTTAACAACACCTGCCTGAAGCCTGGTGTGTTTTCTTTAGAAGAACAGCCTGAACTGACAGTGTTTATGGACTCCTTGCTGTGTGCAGAGGGAGTATTAAGTTAGCCAGATTTATAAGAACCTGTGCAAAAGACCACTAGCTCTCTACCAGCATTTCCTTCAAATTTTCCGTTTTCATTCTCCTTTCCTCCCCTATCTCTGATAGCCCTGACATTGCATTTCTGCCCTTTCCTGGGCCTATGTGCTAGATCAGGGGTCCTCAAACTGCAGCCCGCAGGCCACATGAGGTGGTGTGATTGTATTTGTTCCCGTTTTGTTTTTTTTTACTTCAAAATAAGATATGTGCAGTGTGCATAGGAATTTGTTCATAGCTTTTTTTTTTTGTACTTTTTGGCTAGGGCTGGGTTTGAACCTGCCACCTCTGGCATATGGGGCTGGTGCCCTACTCCGTTGAGCCACAGGCGCCACCAATAGTTTTTTTTTTTTTTAAACTATAGTCCGGCCCTCCAACGATCTGAGGGACAGTGAATTGGCCCCCTGGTTAAAAAGTTTGAGGACGCCTGTGCAAGATAGTACTCAGAAGGGTGTTATTTACTTGGCCTTAGGGCCATATGGCAGGAGAGGTGAAAATGAGGTGGCCAGTGTCTCAGAGCCCTTATGGCTCACAGTGGGCCAGGTGGACTGTGCTTTGGCATCTGGGAGCATCTGGGTGTGTTAACCTGCTTGGGCTGCTACAACAAAATACCACAGACCGGGCGATTTAAACAGCAAATGTTTATTTCTAGTCGTTCTAGGGCAGTGGTTCTCAACCTTCCTAATGCTGCGATGTATTTTCATTGTTACAAACGGGTCAGGACCCACAGGTTGAGAACTGCTGTTCTAGAGGCTGGGAAGTCCAAGATCGAGGTACTGGCTGATTCTGTTCATGGTAAGGGCTCTCTTCCTGGCTTGTAGATGGCCACCTTCTTGCTATATTCACACATGGTAGAGAGTGAGTGATCTCTCTTCCTTCACATTAGGCCCTCTCTCTTATAAAGTTACTAAGCCTATGGTGGGGCCCCACCCTGCTGACCTCATCTAACTCTCAGCCTGTGTTTCCAAATACCATCACATTGGGGATGAGGGCTTTAAGGATTTTCAGCCCATAGCCATGGGGATTCATTAGAGTTCCTAAGCCTCCCACATGACACATGGTGTGGACCAGGCAGTGTACATTCTCCTGGAAGAAATCAGAGAGACTTGAAAATGAACCTGGAGTCTTAAGCTTTGTCCATGGACTTGGGAGTCTGGGAACCTCTGGCAATGTTCTCCAGAATACTGTACATGTAGTGTGTATGTGCACCTCTTACCGTCACATTTTCAAAAGGTGCACATAACCCAAACAGTACCAAGCGCTACTGTCCTGGAGACTGTCCCTCCAGAACAGAGAGCACAAGTGGACCAGGTCTGTGCACAGTGTTGTCCACACCAGCATCACCAGCCCATCGTGCTGCCCTGTCCCCCCAGAGCATACCAGGGAGGCCCCCTTTCTCCTGCAGCTGTGCAGCTGCTGACAGTGAGCTTATTATTGCCTAAGAGTTGAAACAAAAGCCTTTCTCTGGGAAGCTGTGCTGTGCATCTGTACCTGAAACCTAATCCTTTGTCTTCTTTTATTTATTTTTGGAGCAAGCCCTATTCTTGGAGAACACATGAAATGGGTGGCTGTCTTACATCATAAGCCAGAAAAACCATTTTGCTTATTGCACATTTCAGAGTAGTCTTAAGAATTAGACTCAAAGTAGACACAAGTAGAAGCTGGTTTTTCTGCCCATCAGTGGAGGGTTCTGGCTTCAAGTTCATTCTACCCTGAGTGAAACCATCTCCCACCCTGCTGGGTGTCCTGGTGCAGCAGCCCCTCTAGGCAAACTGACCTCAGAAGCAGAGCTGGGGCTCATAGGCACACACTTTTGGTCTATTATGTTGTTTCCTAATTGATTTCTGTGAGGGATGGAGTATTTTTTAGACATATGATTATTATTTTTTTTTCTTCTCTGCTTCTTGGCCCTCCTACATTGCTAATTCTTCTCTATGCCCATTTTGAATTTTATTTGATCATATGAAGTCAGATGATTAAGTTCATGAACTCATCCTAGAAAAAGTGAAAAGTGCTACATATTTGATTGCTGAATATCATCACAATGGTCACATTCCTTGTACTCTCCTTGACCATCTCATGGCTGTCATGATATTCAGTGATGATGTGTATAGCACTTTCTCTAGGATGAGTTTGTGAACTTAATTTTCAGACCCCATATGATGACAGTTTTGATGGCCATTCCAGAAAAAGAGTTCCAAAATTGCTTTGAAGGGCTAAGCACTGGCATCAGTGCATAGTTTCCCATGGGGAGTACCTGGAAGGTGACCATAGTGATCTTCAGCAACAAGGTACATAGCACTTTTTCTAGGATGAGTTCACAAACTTAATTGTCCAACCTCATAGTATATGTTTTCTTTAAGTCACTTCAGCCCTTTTTGAAATATGGTAGACATAAATAAATCTGAAAAGCACAGACCCTCACAGACCAGGGCTTCACGCTTCCCTGGCACAGTCCCTGAAAGACACCAAAGGCCAGTACCCTGCCTTGCCTTTCCCTACCTGGGCTTCCTTTTCCTCATCTCCATTCTGTCCTTCTCGTTTCCTTTTTGTGTCCTTGGCAGCCCTTTCTCTCACTCACTCAGGCTGTTCCCTTTCCCTTCTCTGGGCTTTAACTGTGCCGTTGTTCCTAGAGCTTCTCTCAGCCCTGATGGGTGTGAAGACCTGTACTCTGGTTTGGAATCTGTTCTTAGATTCCTCTGCCTTCTTGCAAGGACTTGGGGTTCCCACCAGACGATGGTGTGCCGGATGGTGCCAATTAAGTGTGTGCATCTTTAAGGGTCTTTGGGGAGAGTTCTGTTTGGCATTTGCAAACTGCAGAACTGACTTTGTAAATATATGGAGTCGTGGGGGACAATGGGAGGTTCACATTGTGGAGGAACAGGCATCAATGTACAAAGAAAGAACAGGAATAGTGAAGTGATTAGTGAGGACTTTTAGTGGAAAATTTGTTCCTATTTTGCCTTTCCTGCCTCCTCCTCAATTGAAATACTGAGGATCTCTGTTGTAAGCCCTGTGTGGAGAAATCACTTATCATGAGTGCTGGGTTATAGGTGTGAGCCACCGCCTACACTTGCCAAAAGATTCTGAGTTGGTTCTAGAATGTGGGCTTCACATCAGTAGTTTTAAGAGCTCTCCTGGTGATTCCAGAGTGGAACCAAGGCAGAGAGCCTGTGGCTTGGGGCCTGGCTACTCCATGGACCGGCGGATTAGCATCACCCGGGAGTTTGTCTCTGCTGCAGAATCTCTGGCTTTCCTCCAGACTTTCTGAATTATAATGTGAAGATCAGCAGATCCTCAAATGATCCATGTGCATGATAAGTTTGATAAGTAAGGCCGAAGTGTCCCTCTCATGAGGTCGATTGGACCCCCTGCCTCTCTGAACCGCCCCTAGTACAGATGGCTGATGAAGCTAGATGGAGCCCAGGAGACCTGGCCCTCGTTGGGGGTCAGTTCTGTATCTAGATTAGGCATCCTGCTCCCTGCCTTCTGACTAGTGGCTTCTACACTTGTCCACTCAGAAGTCCCAGCATATTTCAAAACCAAGGATGCAAGGATCTGGGAAGTGTCCTTCTTTGGAAATAAGGGTCTGGGGGGCTAGCTGCAGCTTGGGCTTTTGCAGTCTTGGCCAGCCCTCGCTGCACTTTGCCTGATCAGCCTGGCAGAGTTTGCCCTGTGCTGCCCCTGGAGAGTGAAAGTGGGGAAATTAGGAGAAACAAAAGTTTCACAAGAGGAAATGAATACAACAGGGTAGCGCTGGAATTGATTAGAACAGCAGTGACAGGTGCAAAGCCCTGGTGTTTCTTCTCCCCTCCCTGAGACTCCTTCAGATGCCTCTTTTTGAACACAGCTCTTCCCCCTACTGTGCTCAGACTAAGGGCTAGTTCCTCTCTCAGTAGGACACTGCAGGCAGACATGGCCAGTTATTCAGATTTTGTACTTCACATGCAAGTATTTGGAAATTTCTTTTCCCTAGAAGAGCATCATTTATTACTTCCATTGTGAGGATCGAGTTTTGTCCCACAACTTCCAAGCTCACAGATCACTTCTGAGATGCATCAGATCGTCACCTCCTGCTGCTGCTCGTGGGGCCACCTTCCAGGCTTCCACAGTCAGTCGTGAAGCAAGCACATGTTTCTCCTGTGCGGTTGGCATCTGTAGCTCTCTTCCACAGATATTTTTTGAGCAACTCTCTGTGCCCAGCACTGCAATGGGCTGGGAGTCATAGGAACACAAACTTAGTGGGGATTCAGCTGCCTGCCTCAGCTGTGTCACCTGCTGCCCTGGCTGAAGCAGCCTCCGTTCCTCTGTTCCTTGTCACTCAGTGGGGATAACAGTACATCAGGTCATTCAGCTTCTTGACCCTCAACGTCACTGCAGGACCAGTGTCTTACATTCTTTTCCTACTCACTATTAACAATAGTATCTGACTTATTAACTTTTAAATCGCATCAGGGCTGACCAGCACCACCTTCCAGTTCCTCTGCCTTCTTTGCTGACTTGAGCTCAGGAGTCAGGCAGACAAGTGAAGCTGGTCAGTTGACCACAGAGCTGTGGAATGGGGATCTCAGGACCTGCTTAAAGGAGGCAGCAGCCTCTCAGTTCCCACCCCTGATTGCCACACAGGAATTTGGACCCAGTGCTGCCAGATGATCTGGCTTCAACAGATGCTAGAAGTACAGATAGTGTGTAACATGTTTTACTTTTTAAAAGTTATCCCGTACTCTGCCAACATAGCACAAATTCAGGAAAAACCATGAAGAAGGTATCTTATAGGCCATCCAGATATAAATCATGGACTCTCCTCAATTTTGTAGAAATTTAACAAATACTCTATCCATGTAAACTATGCTGAGATAATCTAGGCATGGACTGCACTATCTGCATTTCATAAAAAGGTGCCATTTCTGCAATTATCTGACATGCCTCTGGAATTAGAACCAGAAGCAACATCAGCGTATTCTTTTTGCTCCATGCTGACTACTTTTCAAGCTCTTCTTTTCCATCATAAAGTTACATGTTGGAGTTGGGAGTCTGGGGCCTTGAAGCCACATTTGGCCTTCCAAATCCCCAAGTGTCACTCCTCCACTGAATCCAAACTTCACAGAACAAAGGGATTCAGTCAAAAGGCCACACTCAAGGATCCAGAAGGCCACACGTGGCCCCAAGGCTGCAGGTTCCCACCCCTTTCAGTTCATTTAGCTCCACAGTCTCTATCTTGGCTTTATTTGCTTCATTTGTAAAGTGAATTGATACCACCTACTGATTTCACAAAGGTGGTATAAGGGGACTACCTAAGATCATTTATGTGGAATCTCTTGAGAAAAGACTTCCTAATAGTTAGGTATGTTGCTGTTATGTATTATTTATCTTCTGTCTATCATTTATTGCCTTCAACGTGGGATTAATCCTCTAGGCCTTTCCAAAATGGCTCCCAATTATCTGGTTAGATGCTCAGTGGGTTATACCAAGATTCTTTTCTGAGTTTGCATTTCCTTTTTCTGAACCCCTCTAAGTATCAACTGTCCCTCCGGTAGGCTGTTGCATAACCTTTCCACATACGTGCTCTGGGTGTCTCAGGGACAGAAATAGAGACGCTGCTGCTTCAGTGGCTTCTGCCACCTAACCGTGTTGGCTTTGGTTTGTCTGGGTTAGAGAACATGGGCAGGGTTTATTGCTAATCCCGCTTTCTTCCCACTGCAGGATTTTGAGAAGCCCTGCAGCCTCACTTCCATGCAGCTTTCTCCTGTGGTTGGGAGGCAGTGGAAGGGGGGAAGAAAACCAGCCAGGATAGAAGGAGTCCTTGTGGCAGGGGCCCTCTTCAAGGTGGAAGCCCAGGGAGTGTCTTTAGACCTGAATTTCCCCTGCTGTGGCCTCAGTTCTCCAAGAATACAAGGAAGTCTCCAACCCGCAGCCTTTGCCTTCTTGTGGTTGTTTATAGATGGTCGGTTGTGTGTCTCAGTGCGGGCGTACAAGAAGACAGCCAGTGCAGGCTGCGTGGCAAACAGCTATGGCATTCTCAGCCTCCGTCCTCTGGCCTCTCTCACGCCCACTGACCAGGGCTCATGGGAAGCAGAGACATTCTCACCTACCCTTTCATCTGCATGTTTGGGTTCCTTGGGGAGAGTTTTAAAAACTAGTAATGCCTGAGCCCCACCCAAGACTGACTAAATAAAAATTTCTGGAGATGGGGCATGCGAATTTTTAACATAGTCCCTAAGTGACCATTGCGTTTGTACCAAGTAAATAGTACAATTTACCAAGTAAATTTGTGCAATTTACTATGTAATGGATAAAAAGTAAAGTGGAGTGATAGACAAATATATCAATGGACAGATTTGTGATAATCAAGAACAATGAAATATTAATGGTAGAATTTAGGCAGTGGGCATACGGTATTCCTTATAAAATTCCTTCAAGTTTGTTCTGATTTATATTTTTCAAATTAGAATGTTGGGAAACACACACACACACACACACACATACACACACAGAGCTACCTCTCCAGATAACAATAATATGCAGCCAGACTCACGGATCAGTGAACTGAAGGATAAAATAGTGGTTATTGAGATCCCCATTGCATTGAGATGCTTAGGGAAGAAAATTTGGAGGTTATGCCACCCAAGGCTTGATGGTAGACATGAATGGAGGGAGACAGCATCAGTTCTGTGGGAAAAGAATGTTGGGTCAGCACGCCTTTGCCCAGGCCTGGTGGCTGGATAGCCACATTTGTAGGCAAGGGACCCCAAGAAGACCCTAGAAAGAAAGTAAGAAAAAACTGGCTGATAAAATATCTATATTGAACTCCAAACTTGGTCAATCAGAGTTCTGAGTGCCATTGATCCACGTATTAGCAAAGAGAAAATAGATGTTTTTGAAAGATGCTGACTCCTTAATTGGAGATAAGTCTGTGGAACAGCTTGTCCTTCCACATGGGAGCGGAGTCCTGGAACAGGAGGAGCACGGAGGACCCTCTGGCTCAGCCTCTCAGCAGCCTCAGCTGCGCTGGGTTTATGCAGCTGGACGGAAGGGCTCTTAGGTCACCGTTTTGAGGGTGAAACCACTTTTGATTCCAGCAAATGAATGTAGTTTAGAACTATTTTCCTAAGAGAAAAATAACAGCTGTTCTATGCAAAACTTGATTGCCTCTCTTCCCTGCCATTCTAAAATTGGGTGTTGAGGTGCTGGGAGATGCGGGAGAAGTGTGTGGTGTGCTGCTTGAGTTTTATTTCCCGTGGAGTCATGGGTCCTGGTCCTCCCTTAAGTGGACAAAACGAAGCAAAGGCCCCTCTGTCCTGCCTGTGAGGCTGGGGAACAAAGGACAAAGGCCCTTTAAGGAGGGAGAAGGGGCCAGAGTCCTGCAGATGTGAGATTACAGTGTGCCAGCCCACCCGGGAGCTTCAGCTAGCTCACTGCACAGGCCTAAGTATGGGACTCATTTGTGGGTTCTGGAAAAGCAATCCTCTGTTGATTATGAGTAACCCTGGGTCCCCTCCTGAGAGCCTCTTGAGTCTCATAGAGAACTCAGTCTGTTCTCCTGCACTTTTTGAAGCTTTGATATGAGTTAAACTCCTGCAGAGTTCCACATAACTAATGGCCCTGTTGAGCCTGATTGTAACTTTCTTTATCAGTTTCTATACCTATAAAATGTGGAGAAATATTAGTCTTCAAATCCTTTCAAGTTTCATAGTTATTAACATTTTTATAATGCTTCATAGTTTATAAAACATTCATATACATGATCTCCTTTGCTTAATACAGCCTTCTAATAGCTTTGAGTGTCTCAAGTCTGAAAGGTCTCATCTCATTCTTTTTTTTTTTGTAAAGACAGAGTCTCACTTTATGGCCCTCAGTAGAGTGCCGTGGCCTCACACAGCTCAGAGCAACCTCCAACTCCTGGGCTTAAGCGATTCTCTTGCCTCAGCCTCCCGAGTAGCTGGGACTACAGGTGCCCGCCACAACGCCCGGCTATTTCTCATCTTGTTCTGTAACTTTTCCTTGCACAACTTCTTTTAATTACTATATATCATGATTTAGAACTTTAGCACGGATCTCTCTCCAAGACTTAATTATCCACTCACCAGTTTGTCTCTCCACAGGGCTATCTCTAGTCACTCAACTATGTCCAAGCCTGAATTTATCATGTTTCTGTTTCCCCATCTCAGTGAATGGTGCAGTCATATGTCCACTAAGAGCAGGCTGGACATCTAGGAGGAATCCTTGACATCATTGTCTCCCAAACATCTCGTATCCAGTCTGCCGCTCAGTCCTATGGATCTTCCCTCCTGAATGTCTTCACTCCATACGTTTCTTTCCATCTCTTTGATCACCTCAGGAAGGCAAAGCTTTCCCCATCTTTTGCCAGGACTATTGAAGTAGCCTGTTAATAACTCTCCTCATATCTGCTCTCCCCTCTTTCCTTTTCCTGTCACCCCCAAGTTTATGATAAATCTTCTCAAGATGCAAATCTGATTATGCCACTGTCATTTCTTAAGCCCTTCAATATCTTACATTGCTTTTATGATGGAAACACAATCTCCTAAAAGGCCTAAAGTTCCCTCTGATAAGGTTTGACCTCTGTGTAGCTCTTCCCTAGCAATCTGTCCTCCAGTCATAAGAGCCCCCCCAGCCCCTTTTCCCTTTTTAAGTTTGTTAAACATATTTTTTTTCTTGCTACAGGGGCTTTCACATGCTATTCTCTGTCTGGAACACTCTACAGCTGCTTTCCTTTTGTTTAGTTGACTGATCCTTATCCTTCAGATTGAGCTCAAGCCTTAAGGAAACTCCCTGCTCTTAAGAGATGTGACAATAACTAAGAAAATGCCAGGAAGGCTATGTCAACCAGTGTGATGAAAATGTGTCAAACTGTTTATAAAACCAGTGTATGGTGCCCCATGATCGCATTAATGTACACAGCTATGATTTAATATTAATAAAAAAAGAGATGTGGGTTCCTTTATTAAAGAGGGGTTATAACATTTCATAATGTTAGTTCATTATTTTGGTTATTTGACTGACATCTCTCCTATTTAAGTGTTAAGTTTCACTAGAGCATTATCAGCACTGTATCCTAATACCCAGCTCTCAGAAATATTTATGGAATGAATGAACCCATGTGGTAGGTAGGACAAATATTTTTATTCACTTTTTTTTTTTTTTACACAAGGAAGTTAATTTTTTTAAAAGCAGATTGACTTTTTTTTTTTTTTAATTTTAAATTTTGTAAGATGGATGTTTCTGCCACTGGTAGGTTCCTTGTTCCATCGTTTCTCATTTCCCAGCTGGATTTGCCCCTGCAGAGTCCATGGTGAGCAGTCATCGGGTGGAAGTGTTCCTCAGAACATGCAGTGCCAGCCCATAAAATGTCTTCAGGTTGTTGGAAACCTTGTGAGAATATGCATAGTTAACTATTAGAGAACTTAACTCCAATCCACAGTGAATAGTGAACTTAGTCCATAGTGAATATGGATGAGGGAGTCATTAATCAGAAAATTTGTCTGATAGATAATTCATGCAGGTAGATTTTTTAAAGAGGAGCTTCTCAGTTTGCAGACTTAGTTGTTAAGCTCTGGCCAACTAAGATCTCTCGAGCCAGTCTCACTTTTGCCTCATTGCTTTACTCATTAGTAAATTCATCATATTATGTCTCAGGGTATAACTTAGCTGGTGCCAGATGGGCTCTAATCTGCTTCTTTCTTGCCTTTGGGACACTTCTGATACCTTTTGCTGCTTACTACCTCTGAGGAACACAGTAGACCCCACCTTACTCTAGGCGTGCTTTCTTCTAACTCGCAGGGGCCAAGTAGATCTCCACTGTGTTCAAAGAGAATGGACACGTGTGGATCATTGTCTAGGAGACTCCGTGTTCCTTGCTGTTGCACTGAACCTGTTTGGCTAAAGTTCATCAACTTTGAGCACACCCACACAGGGAGCCTGTGGAGTCCCCTTGGGACCCAAGTCTTCTACACAGGCAAACAGGTTGGAATAAGGATTGCTATGAGCAAGCCCATCATAGTTGAGGGATTTCAAAACATTTTGGTTTTTCGTGCTAGTCTATTTCTTCAATTTTCAGGTGTGAGTTTTGGGGTGTATATATGTGTGTGCCTTCTCATGTGTAAACATTTTCATAGTAGCACTGAGGTGTCTTCCCTACAGTGGGATTTGTGGAGCTTCCCCAAGTCAAATAGGAGGGCTCTGTTACCAGGCTGTCCATCTGGATACCTGCTGGTATGAAAATACTCCTTGTGTTGATCTGCAATGTCTTTAGCCCTGAATGTTACAAAAACTTTAGAGTTTAGTTCCCTTATGTGACTATGGAATTTAAAATAAGAAACCTGCCCGTGTTCTAGATTTATTGTTTTTTTTTTTTTAATCAAGAAAAGATACTTTTACAGTTGTTCATTATAAAAAGAGTATTACCTCATTACAGACACGGAAAAACAAAAAAGACATCTCTCAAAAAACTCATTACCCACTCCCCCAAATGCTGTTAATTTCTGTTGCATCAGTGTTCAGACCCTTTTCTGTGAATATGTCTGTGAATTGGCTATAATTCATATTCTTCATATTGTGTCATGCTCCTTAGTATTTAATGATAGACATTTTCTTATTATAGTACCTATCCATCATTTTTAATGGTTATGTATTATTCATTGCATATGTGCTTTGTAGTTTAACTAATATCCAATTATTGGAGTTTTATGTCATTTTCCATTTTTTCCTCTTTTAAATAGGCTGGGTTAATTTTTAGTTAAGAATTTTAGAAAGGTGGAAAGAACTAGAAAGAATATGCATTAGAAACATTCTGTGGCTTTTTGCAACTATCCATAGAAGTTCATGGTTAAGATAAGGATATATGATAAGGTGCAATGAGGCAAAGACAGTCAGCTCATTATGATTGTACAGAGCAAGGACTTGAGTTCTGTCTGTGATGTGTACATCACAGCATTGCTTCAAAAAAGAGTGAGTTCTGCAATGTCCGCAACATCCCTTAGTGTCCTGCATAACCACTTACATGCCTCCCTTCAATTTTTAAAAATTTTATTTTAATAGATTTTGGGGGGTGCAAGTTGAATTCCATCACATGTATATACTGTATAGTGGTGGAGTCTGGACTTTTGGTGTATCCATCACTCAAGTAATGTCCATTGTACCCATAGGTAATTTTTTATCCCTTAAACCCCCTTTCTCCCCCATCGTGAGTCTCAGGTGTCCATTATAGCTGTGTGCCTCCGTGAGTCATGATTTTGCTCCCACTTAGAGGTGAAGTCATGTGGCATTTATTTTTCTGTTCCTGAGTTACTTCACTTAGGATCATGGCCTCCAGTTCCATCTAAGTTGTTGTGAAAGACATTATTTCATTCTTATTGGTGAGTAGTACTTGATGGTATATATGAATATACATGCACGCCATATTTTCTTTATCCACTTAATCTGTTGATGGTCACTTAAGCTGATTCCGTATCTTTGTAGATGTGAATTATGCTGCGATAAACACACGAGTGCAGGTATCTTTTTAATATAATGATTTCTTTTCCTCTGAGTGGATACCTAGTAGTGGGATTGTGAGATTGAATGATAGATCTACTTCTAGCTGTTTGAGAAATTTCCATACTGTTTTCCTTAAAGGCAATATTTTTTAAAAAGAAAACATAACTCAAGCTCTCAAAATAAGTAGACAACTTTAAGGTCTGTGTAAACTTGATTTTCTTTTTTTAAAGTTTGTGTGTATCTCAGTATTCCTGCTAACTTAATTTAGGGCAAGGTTTGTACTGATGTTGGAAGCATGCCATTCTCCAGGCTTTTTAAAAAAATGGATATTCTTAGGTATCTCACACTGAGGAACCTGGCTACAAAGTAACTGCAGTATAGGTGGATGGACACAGCATAAACCGTCCTTCTGTAAACTGGAGAAATGGCTGGAGGAGAAATCTGTTCTTAGAACAAGGCACATGCTGTTGGTTCCAGACATTCTTTTTGCTGGAGGATACAAAAGTGGTGTTTAAGGGCTGCTGGCCCCACGCCTACTCTCCAGCCTTCTGGAATGTGCTCTGTCTGGGCCACACTGCTGGTCATCAAGGAGGTTACTGTAGGGAGGGGAGAAGCCAGCTCTCCAGTTCCTTGGCCTGAACTTTTCCTGCCAAAAGAAGGAATCTGTTTTGTAGACTTCGAGACTCCCACCTGGCCCCTTCCCCCTGGCTCTGTGAACTGTCCTGCTTACACAAGAAGGCACATTTTTCTTTCTTATAGTTGCTGTTTCTTCATTGCAAGGGATTCACTCTGAATGTGAAGTTAAGAAACAGAGTTTCTGTGAATTTATAAGAAATGGTTTAGTAGAGAGGCGTCACCCTGTTCTCCTGTTAAAAGATGTGATGTCTGGATTGATTTCAATTTCTGTGGTTTCTGGCACACACCATCTTTCTGAAATTGCTTCTTTGTGTTTTATATAAGAGAAAGAGAGAAAAAGAAGTTCTAAAACAAAACAGTCAGTTTATTCTTTGGGGTTTGATTTGGGCTACTTAAGTAAGTATACTATTATCGTCGGTACTTTCTCATAACAAAAACCATAACAATAACTTTTCTGGATTAGTTTTTTTTTAATTTAATTTTAAGTAAATTTATTTCAGGTTAATGTGAGGGCACAAGCAACAAGGTTAAGATATTTTATTTTGTTAGATAGAGTTCGTCTTCTGGTTATGTCTCACACACAAAAGGTGTGCCAACTCCCTCAATGCCCACTCAGTGAGAGCCCGCCCACCCTCACATCTACCCCTAACTTGAATTGAAATGAATTTTCCTCCTATTTGGGTGTGCATTGGATCATCTACTGGCTTCATACTAGCATTGAGCACATTGGATATTTGCTTTTCCATTCTTGTGATACTTTACTAAGAAGAATGTGTTTCAACTCCATCCAGGATATTACAAAAGATGTGAAGCTACAATCTTTTTTATGGCTGAAAAGTGTTCCATGGTGTGCATGTACCACAATTTGTTAATCCATTGCTGAGATGATGGACATTTAGGTTGTTTTCATGTCCTGATGATTGTAAATTGGGCTGTAATAAACAATCCAGTGCATATGTGTTTATGGTAAAATTATTTTTTTTCTTCTGGGTAGATGCCTAGTAGTGAGATTGCAGGATCAAATGGGAGATCGAATTTGAATTCTTTGAGTATTCTCCATATTTTTTTTCCAAAGAGGCAGTATGAGTTTGCAGTCCTACCTACAGTGTAAAAGTGTTCCCTTCTTTCCACATCCAGGCCAGCATCTGCAGCTTTGGGACTTTGCGATGTGGGCTAATCTTACTGGGGTAAGGTGATATCTCAGGGTGGTTTTGATTTGCATTTCTCTGATGATTAGGGACAATGAGCATTTTTTCATATGCTTGTTAACCATTCTTCTGTCTTCTTTAGAGAAGGTTCTGTTCATGTCTCTTGACCAGGGATATATGGGATTGTTAGTTCTTTTTTTGTTGATTTATTTGAGTTCTCTATAGATGTTAGTTATCAAGCCTTTGTCTTCTTTGTAATATGCAAATATCTTTTCCCATTCTGAAGGTTGTCTGTTTGCTTTGTTTGTTTTCAGTTGAATTAAGTCCAATTTATTTATTTATTTACATGTTATTGCAATTGTCATGGAAATCTTTTTCATAAAATCTTTCTTCAGGCCAATATCTTCAAGTGTTTTCCCTACACTTCTTTTGAGGATTTTTATAGTTTCATGACTTAGATTTAAATCTTTTATCCATCTTGACTCAATTTTGGTGTTTGGTGAAAGGTATGGGTACATGTGGTTATCTAGTTCTCCTAGCACCATTTATTGAATAGGGATTCTTTTCCCCAGTGTATGTGCTCGTTTGGTTTATGAAAGATCAGGTGGCTGTAAGATGTTAGTATCATATTATGGTTTTCAATTTGGTTCCAAATGTCTATTTCTTTATTTTTGTGCCAATACCATGTTGTTTTGATCATTATGGCCTTGAAGTGTAGCCTAATGTCTGGTAGGCTGAAGGCTATATTGCCTTGACTATATGGTTTTTTTTTTCTGTTTCTAAACAAAACAAAGAATTATTTTTTCTATATCTTGAAAGTATGATGTTGGTATTTTAATGGCGATTGCATTGAATCTGTAGATTGCTTTGGGAATTATAGACATTTTCACAATGTTGATTCTTCCCAGGCATAAGAATGGTATGTTCTTCCATTTGTTAATATTTCTTTTTTAGGGTTTCATAATTTTCTTTGTAGCAGTCCTTTATCTCATTTGTTAGGTATATTCCTAGATATTTCATTTTTTTTTTTTAAGCTGCTGTGAAGAGATTTATGTCCTTGATTAGCTTCTCATTGTGGCTGTCATTGGCATATACAAAGGCTACTGATTTGTGACATTGGTTATATATCCTGAGACATTTTTTTTTTTTTATCACTCCAGGAGTCTTGTGGTAGATTCTTTGGGGTTCTTTAAGTAGAAGGTCATATCATCAGGAAAGAGCAAGAGTCTCTGCCCCATATGAATGCCCATTATTTCCTTCTTTTGCCTGATTGCATTAGCTAGAATTTCCAGCACTGTGTTGAATAGTAGTGGTGATAGAGGACAACCTTGTCTGGTTCCAGTTCTAAGTGGAAAAGCTTTCAATTTTACTCCATTCAGTATAATATTAGCTGTGGATTTGTTGTAGATGGCTTCTACAACGAATATGACGTATGACATATGACACCTATGTCTAAATTCTTACGTGTTCTAATTAGGAAAGGATTCTGAATTTTATCGAATGCTTTTTCTGCATCTATTGAGAGAATCATATGGTCTTTGTTGATATGGTGAATTACATTTATGGACTTGTGTATGTTAAACCAGCCTTGCACCTCTGGGATGAAACGTACTTGATTGTGATGTATATATATTACATATATAATATATTTTATACATATAAATGTATAAATAATGTAATATATATATATTTTTTTCCCTGAAAAAACAATTTTTATTATTATTTTTTTATTAAATCATAGCTGTGTACATTGATATGATCATGGGGCATCATTCACTAGCTTCACAGACCGTTTACCAAGTTTCACATATACCCTTGTAAGATGCACCGCTGGTATATTTTTTAATGTGTAGCTGTGATGTATTGGTTAGGATTTCATTGAGAATTTTTGCATCTATATTCATTAGTGAAATTGGTCTAAAGTTCTCCTTTTTAGTTGAATCTTTTTCTGGTTTTGGTATCAAGGTGATATTTGCTTCATAGAACATGTTGAAGATGGTTCCTTCTTTCTTAATTTTTTGGAATAATTTCTGTAGTATGGATATAAGCTTTTTTTTTTAATGTTTGATAGAATTTTGGTGTGAAGTCATCTGGACCAGGGCCTTGTTTTGTTGGGAGACTTTTTATTATTTCTTTTATCTCAGTGCTTGAAATTGGTTTGTTCACGAGATCTGTTTCCTTTTGGTTAAGTCCAGAAAGAGGGTGTGATTCCGTATTGGTCCATTTTCTCCACATTGTCAAATTTCTGGTCATAGAGTTTCTTGTAGTACTCAGAGATGATCTCTTGCACTTTTGTGGCATCTGTTATTTCCCCTTTATCATTTCTGATTGAAGTTTTTAGAGATTTTACTTTTCTGTTTCTGGCTAACCTAGCGAAAGGTTTATCAATGTTATTTGTTTTTTCAATGAAATGTTTTATTTAACTCTCACAATCAGCACTTTGAACTAGATTTGGCCTCATTTTACAGATGAGGAGACTGAAGCTTAAGGAGGTTATGTAACCTGTCCCTTAGGTGGTAACTCAGTGGAGGCAGTCTGAATCTAGTGCTGGATGAACTTCTGACACCCCATAACTGTGCCTTCAAGGTCAGTAGGAGGAATTTATTTGGCAAAAGAAAATACCTTGAGCTCTATAGAAGTGTTTGCTTCTTAGTCTGGGGCTAATTTCAATTTTTTTCCTAAACTTTTTTTTTTTGAAAATGTTTAAACCTTAGAGAAATTGTAAACACAATATAATCCAGACATACATCCTTCATCTAAATCCACCATTTGCTATATTAGCTTTGTTCTCTATTTTTCTGCATTTTTATGTGTTGTGTTTTTTGTGGGTTTTTTTTGATGACCTTTGAAAATTAATTGAGTCATTGTGACATTTCATCTCTAAATATATCAGCAGGTATCTTCAAAGAGCAGAGACATTCCTGTAAACAACCTTGATGAAAATTATAATGCTTGAAAATATTTTACATTGATCCACTGCTATTATCTAATATGCACATGTTAAATTGTCCTGATTGTCCCCAAAATGTCTTTTATAGCTGCCTCTTTTTTTTTTTTTAACTGTTTGGAATTCATTGAGGGTACAAAGAATTAGGTTACATTGATTGCATTTGTTAGATAAAGTCCCTCTTATAATTGTGTCTCACCCCCCAAGAGGTGTGCTATACACTGTGACCCCATCTGCCCTCTCCTCCCCTCTCCTCAATTCCTCATTTCCCTACCCCACCCCTTCTATTAACTCATCTACTGTCTTCCTATTAGAATTTAATACATTAGATTCTTGATTCTCCATTCTTGTGATGCTTTACAAAGAAGCATGTGTTCCACCTCCATCCAGGTTAATACAAAAAAATGTAAAGTCTCCATCTTTTTTAATGGGTGAATAGTATTCCATGATATGCATATACCAGAGCTTATCAATCCATTCTTGAGTTGGTAGGAACTTGGGTTATTTCCATATTTTTGCTGCCTCTTTTTTTGACCAAATATATCCCATCAAAGATCAAACATTGCTTTTATGATTTGTAATCTCATTTCCTATTCTCATCTCAGACTAGGAATAGTTTGTTTGATTTAACTAGGAAGGCTAGGGATCCTGCTACACTTTCTGGTTTGAGCTCTCTGACCCTCCCAACTAAGCCACCCCTCATTGTCCTCACTGGACACATGCTGTTGTATTTTTTTTCTTGACCCTCCTTCACTCTCTCTGTCTTTTTTTTTTTTTTTTTTGCAGTTTTTGGCTGGGATTAAGTTTGAACCCACCACCTCTGGCATATGGGGCTGGCGCCCTACTCCTTTGAGCCACAGGTGCTGCCCCACTCTCTCTTTTTTCTCCTTCATCTTTTTTTATCCTCATTTTGTTTATTTGTTTTCTCCAACCCTCTATAACATTCACAAAACTTTTTATGTGCTATAATTGTTTCATGCTACAACTTAGAAACTAATAGGTGGCAGGTGGGAGCCACTAAATTGGATTGTTTATGAGTTGGGACAGAGACCTGGTGCCCTGGGGACAAATCTAGCTGTAGACCTTTTTGGAGGAGGCTCAGTTGGTGTGGCACAACATGAGCCTGAGAGGATATGAGAATGGCCCAGCTGCAGTCCAGGGAATCATCGGCTGTGGAGGACAGGGAAAGGGTAGGGTGTGCCAAGAAAAGGTAGGAATGGTACTGTAGTACATTGGAAAGAATATGGACTTTAAGGTCAAACAAACAGGTGAAAATAGCAAGCTTTTACTGACTAGCTGTGTGGTCTTGGGAAAGTTATTTCACTCTCTGTCTTGAGTTCTTCCCCCACAAATGTGATGACTAATATCCACCTTGCAGCATTGTGTTGAGGATAAAGGATAGCACACGTAAAGCAGAGGTGATCCTGGCACACAGCGGTGCTCAGTGAATGGGGGTTGATAGGTATTTACTTGGTTTTTCAATAAGTGGATGAGCATCACAGCTAGGGGAGCCCCAGGGAGATGATGGGTGGAAGTTGATGCAGGTGGCCAGCTTGAGGCTGGCCCATCAGTGGGTAGCAGAAGGACCTTCAGATGCATTTTAGGACAGGCCTTATGTTATTGGGAGGGAAACTTGGGAGGCAGGTTCTAGTGATCAAGAGAAAACTTGAATTAGAAAGCATGGGGCTTGGCATCCAGGAGAGAATCAAAGAGCCTATAACAAATTGCCCCATCGAGTTCAAGTGAATGGCGGGGGAGACCCACTGCTGAGTCACCTGCAGCATCTCTTGTTTCTGGTTGGCATTAGGAAGTGACTGAGGTGGGAGGAGTGACTGTGAGAGAGGGCTAGGACTCGGGCCGAGCCAGGGTTTATTGTCTGTTTAGATCTGGTAGTGCTGTGATGATCACTATTACATTCCAGAGGCTCTTTTCTTCCCACGTTCTTGGCTCCGAGTTAGGTCTGAGCTCAAAGTCCAAACTACTTGCCTGATCTAGAGTCACTCCAGTCTGTCTCTGACTGCTCAGGCCTCCTTAACAAAGTGCCTTAGACAGGGTGGCTGAACAGCAGATTTTTATTTCTCACAGCTCTGGAGGCTAGAAGTCTGAGGTCAGATGACCACCTTCTTGCTGTGTCCTCACATGGCAATGAAAGATTGAGAGAGAGAGTGAGATCTAGAGTCTTCTTATAAGGTCACTAATTCCATCCTGGGAACCCCACCCTCATGACTTCATCCAAACCTTTCAAAGGCTCCATCTCCCAATACTATCACTTTAGGTGTAAGGGCTTCAACATATGAATTTTCAGGGGACACAAACATTCAGTCCATGACACCTTCCTTCCATGACCCCATTCCCAGACACTTGAGAACCTGTATGTCTTGAGAGTGTTACCCAGAGGCATGTGCTTCTCAAATATATTATACAGAAGCACAGACATGATTCATAACCACAATTGGAGCAACTTGTCAATAAGCCTCTGCTGGGGAGGTCTGATGATGCTTTTATTACATAGATCTTCCCTTTCTACTTCAATTTAAAAATAAATTTCCTTGTTTTCAGTATTACATTTTATTGTAGCGGCATGAAACTGAAGCAAAATATGTTATTGCCTAGTCTCTGTAAATCTCCAAGTTGAACTTTCTGTAGCCCAAAGTGAGATATTCTTTTCTTTTTATCCAAAAGATTAACTTCTTCTTGTGTTTCCTTCTTCTTTCTGAGCTGTGGCTAGTATCACTGCATTCTCTTAACTACTCAGGGCCCACACAAAGGGTAGGCCTCCTTTCCCCTGAGCACTGTCATGCTAGCGTATTTCCTATTAATTTGTTGACTGAATTTTTGTTTTTACCTGCTTTCTGAAAGAATATCACATTACCATCCAAGTTTACTAAGGCATAGTTTTTTACAGTATTTAAGCAAGCCATACAACCAAAGAAACATATAATCTATTTTATAAATTGTGCAGCAAGACATGAGGATATAATTTAAGAAGCTGCAACTAGCCTTTACTGTTCCACTTTCTGGAAGAATTTCATGGCTGCTCACATCTGCACCTCCTTTCTCTGATCTCTCTCTTCTGTGGCTTCTTGCCTTGGTGCCCTCCAACCCTCTGTACCTCTGACCTCATCAGTGAGCATCTAGTTCCTTCCTTGGAGACCAGTGTTTCCCAAAGTGTGTTCCATGGACCAGTGGTGCACTTGCTGAATTAGAAACTCTAGGGGTGAGACACAGCCATCTGTGTTTAGCAAGTTCTTAAAGGGATTCTGACATGCTTCAAGTTTAAAAATTCCTGCCCTAGACTGTGAGGCTAGATTCAGTGGGTTTATGTCCTAATTGCCTTTTTTGGCATAAAGAACAGCACTTTATTTTCCTCCTCCTCAGACACAGAATCAGATAACTTTAAGTGGAATGAGATTTTGAGTGGAGACCACCTGATCAGTTCACTTTGCCTTGGAAGAGAACTTATGACTTGTGAAAAATCTAGTAGATAACTAGCTGCATTGTTTGGCTAGCAATCCAACACTTTTTGTCTCAGGGTCCTTATTCATATTTGCTCATAGCATGGGCCATGTCCACTTTTCTGAGACTGTTTAGTCAGGCTGACACCAGGCTTCCATGCTGCAACCAAATATTCAAATGCTTTCTAAAAGAAAGCAGATACAACAAAGTCATTAAAAGGTTAGTTAGCTTTAAAATTAACAAATAATAAGGAGTACATTGGATATTTATTTTTCCATTCTTGTAATACTTTACTAAGAAGAATGTATTTCAACTTCTTCCAGATAAATGTAAAAGTTGTAGAGTCTCCATCTTTATTTATTTATTTTTTTTGACACAGAGCCTCAAGCTATCACCCTGGTTAGAGTGCTGTCGCATCACAGCTTACAGCAACCTCCAACTCTTGGGCTCAAGCCATTCTCCTGCCTGAGCCTCCCAAGTAGCTGGGACTACAGGCGCCCGCCACAATGCCTGGCTATTTTTTTTTTTTGGTTGCAGCCTTCATTGTTGTTTGGCAGGCCTGGGCTGGATTCGAACCCACCAACTCAGGTGTATGTGGCTGGTGCCTTAGACGCTGCAGCCACAGGCACCTAGTCAGTCTCCATCTTTTTTAATGGCTGAATAGTATTTGTGGTATACATATACCACAGTTTGTTGATCCATTCATGGGTTGATGGGCACTTAGATTGCTTCTATGACATGAATTGAGCTGCAATAAACTTTCTGGTGCAAATGTTTTTGTGGTAAAATGATTTTTGTTCTTCTGGGTAGATACCTAGTAATGAGATTGCAGGATCAAATGGAAGGTCTACTTTTAGATCTTTGAGGATTCTCTATACTTCTCTCCAAAAAGATTATATTAGTTTGCAATCTCACCAGCAGTGTAGAAGTAGTCCCTTCTCTCCACATCCACAGCAGCATCTAATGTTTTGGGACTTGCGATATGGGCTAATCTTGCTGAAGTTAGGTGATATTTTAGAGTGGTTTTGATCTGTATTTCGCTGATGATTAAAGACAATGAGCATTTTCTCATGTGTTTGTTGGCCATTCGTCTGTCATCCTTGGAGAAGTTTCTGTTCAAGTCTCTTGCCCACTTATAGAGGGGATTGTTTGCACTTTTCTTATTTAATTTGGATTCTCTGTAGATTCTAGACCAATGTATAAACAATTACACGCTCATATGAACAATGAAACACAAATAGTCTTGTACAGGATAGGTCGAGGGATGTGGGAGAGGAAGGACGACTGGCAGAAGGAGGGAGGTTATGAGGCGGGATCTCACCTAATATCCACATTGTAAAGGTGTATGACACGCCCCTTTGAGTGAAGGGCTCCTTTACAACTGGAACTTTTCCTGGAAGTGAGAACAATGTAACCTAAAGATTTGTATCCCTATATTAATTTGAAATAAAATAATAAAATCAATAACTAAATAAAAATAAAGCAAAGAACTTAAAAAAATAAAATTAACAAATAGTTTTCATTTTTTGAAATTATATTAGAACCTCTGTAAGTTGACTACCCAAGGGACTGTAACAAACTAGTTAAGATGCAGAGGTGGTCAATCTAAGGAACTAGGCCTACTGTACTGATATGTACATGTGGTGTATGGCTGGTCTACAAAAATTAGGTTAATTTAAGGGTGTGGTCAGTGTAGATAGGTGGTCAACTACAGAGATTCTACTGTACTAAGTACATAGTAGTTAAGAGTTTTGCAAAATAAGTATTTTAAGTATTTCTAATTGAAGGTTCTTGAATGTAACTTTATTTGATTACAGCTAAACTAATGCAACCTTCTAACACCTAAGTGTTCTCCACTCCTGGCCAACACCACTAGTCTAATCACCTGTGGGTTCTATTAATATTAATCATATTCCAATAGTTTGGATGCAGCTTCCAGGGTTAAAAAAATTGACTGCTTAAACCAGCAGAATCCCACATATTTCTATTTTTTTTTTTTTTGCTTTTATTCCCTCCTACAATGATCATGAATATATTTGTGCACATATTGTGCATTGGAACGACAGAGGGAGGGAGGATAAATTTCTGTCTGTTGGAAAAGTGAAAGTAATCTGAGGAAAGCGTGATTACCAGAGGTGGCTACAGTTTGAGCTAGTTCAAGCACCACAGTGTCCCTTGATCTAACTCTGGTTTTGGAGACTGTGCACTTAAAATGAGGCGAGAATGTCATCACATACATAAGCAGGTTCCTTATCCTTCTTGTTTTCCTTAAAATCTGAAGAAAATGTTAGAATTTGAAGAATTTGAAAGTAGTCAGTGCAGATAATTCAATACCTGACTGCCTTACATAGCACACCTGTCACCTCCTCCCCATCCTTGTGGGGTTGCAGGGGGAGGGAGGGCACAAAGAAAGCTTTACCTAAAGGATCTGGTTTTCTGGAGGGCTTAAATTCCTTGTTTTTGATGGGTCAATAGCCTTGGGTATTGCTGAGTGCTCAGAAGGGATAAAAAACCATGAGAAGAACATTCCCAGGTCAAAATCCATGATTGATTTGGTAGTGATGAGTGTTTTGGGAGCCAAAGACTTGCTGGTGGGTTCAGTGAGGGTTCCTTTAATCTGACAATTTTAAAGGGGATAAAAGGGGCTATTTAGGCCTTCCAGGAATTCATGACTGCTGAAAATGGATTATAATAAATTCTTACTTTAGGGTTGTCATCATATGTTTATTTTTAATTTTTATTCATTTCTTCAACAGATATGCCAAATAGTGTCCTCAACATTGAACAAAATAAGGTTTTAAACAACCACAAAAATGAAGAGCATAATCATTATTTTTATTTTAAGTTTTTAAAAATAAATCAAGTCATGCCATAATTATCCTTGAAATCAGCAATTTAGGAAAGATAATTTCAAAAGAGCCAGGGGAAATATTAGATAAACTTTATGCCAAAGACTCTTATATAAATATAGTTCATGAAAGATGAAGTTAGAAGAAAATTTAAACTTAATCTATTAAAAAAGATGAACAATAAAAGATAGGGTGGAGGAGAACATGACACCAGAACGTAACTAAGAAGTTTCTGATAGGCTCAGAATTGAAAATAATGTATCCAGAAGAGAGAAGGATTGATGTTCATGTTAGGACAATATAAAAGTGTCATGGAAGCCAATATAAGGAATACCAAAGTCAAGTATGAGGTACCAAAAACTAGAGAGCGGCAAATACAGTACTGAATTTTGACAAGTGAAAAGCTTATTAATTAATTAATTCCCACCTACAATACTCACAGAGCTGGTTAGCGAACAGATGGTTTGTGAATGTGAAGAAAGCAGTGCTGACTAGGTGACAGCATGAATTTGCTAAGAGGCAGTCAAGAGCTGGCGTAGAGCCACAGGAGAGGGAGGAGATCTTGAAAAGTACCCCAGTTACTTGGGAGGCTGAGGCAAGAGAATCACTTGAGCCCAAGAGTTGGAGGTTGCTGTAAGCTGTGACACCACGACACTCTACCAAAGGTGACAAAGTAATACTGTCTCAAAAAAAAAAAATACTGAACAAAACATTGATACTAGAAAAGAGAGGTTAAAAATACAAAGAAAAAGAAAAGAAAGAAAAGTACCCCACTTGGCTTTCTTCTTTCTTGTCAGTAAGTCAAAGGATGACCTCAAGGGTAGAGTAGACCGTACACGGTGGGGTGGCCGGTGTGAGAGGAGGAAGGGAAGTGAGAGAGGGGACTGTGTGAGTGAGGTAAAGAGGGAAGGAGAAATCTTAATGAAGATGCAAGGACCCCAAAGCAAGTCCTCAAGGGACTGCTTGATGTCAGATATCAGAGTCAGTATTCAAAATCACCTTGCTGGCTGGAAGAGCTGGATACAAGGCCTGTGCAGACAGTGGGGGGTGGGTGTGGGGGCATAAGGGAGTGGGAATTTGCGTTTTGAATAAACATTGGCAAAGCACCTGGTTTGAGCCAGGTACTATATTCTGGGTGCTAGTGTTAGAGCCCTGGATCTAGTGGACGAGCATTTGACCCTCATGGAGCTGATAGGTAGCGAGGGAAACAAAAACACAAATCTGTAATTCCTCAGGAGGTGATGATGTTATGGGGAATAATAAGCCAGGATGAGGAAGGGGAATTTGGAGGGGGCGGGGAGAGGAGGCCTCTCTGGTATTGTGGCATTAGATCCTGGGGATGGTGAAGACTCAGTCAAGCCAGATGGCTAGGAAAGCTGAAAGAAGGGGAGTGGGTGAGAGGGCAGAGAAAGGGGCTTGCAAAACAGCTGTTCCTCCCAATGAGAGTCAGTATTTTGAGCAAAGGAGACAAGGTCAAGGTCAGAGAATGGACAAATGAACGTAAGGTCAGAGAATAAACACTCAGAGCCCTTCTTTATGACAGTCCTCAAAGTCAGAGCCACAACCATTCAGACTATCCAGTAAAAGTTACACAAAGAGGTGGGGACAGCTTTATTTATTTATTTATTCATTTTATTTTATTTTTGAGACTGAGTTTCACTTTGTCACCCTCGGTAGACATCATAGCTCACAGCAACCTCAAACTTTTGGGCTTAAGTGATTCTCTTGCCTCAGCCTCCTGAGTAGCTGGGACTAAGGCACCCTCTACAACACAGCTATTTTTTTGAGAGATGGGGTCTTGCTCTTGCTCAGGCTGGTCTTACACTCCTGAGCTCAGGCACTCCACCTGCCTTGGCTTTCCAGAGTGCTAGGATTACAGGCGTGAGGACCACAGTGACAGCTTTATAATTTAAGGTGCCCAGTAGTAGTCCAAGCTACCTCATGAGTTTAATGTCCCTGGTCTTGAATTTAACAACTGCCAAGATCCCTTTCAATGTCAACATTCACTGTTGTTTCTCCCTTTGAGAACAAGTGTGTCTTGACTTTGGCATTGACTTCAAGTGGGGGGGCAGATGGAGGAGTGGGGGGCTAAGAGGGGGTAGGTTGGCCAAGTCTAGGAAGACACAGGGAAAGCAGTATGAGTTCCTAGAAGAACTTCCTAGAAGTGTCTGTGGTTGAGAAAGTGAGGGAGCCTTTATCAGTGGGCGTAACGAGGGTGTGGGTCAGATGAGAGAGGCCTGGGGTGGGGTAGGGGTTTTTCAGGAAAGATCAAGGGATGTGCCTGAACTTCCATGGAGTTGAGTGGCCAAGGGGACGCTCCAGAGGCTTGAGAGGTGTGCGTCTGGGCAGAAAAAGAAAATCAGTTCTCTGGGGACCGCAGGTATTTGAAACAAAGGTAGAGGAATGGGAAGGAAGACTCCAAAAGTGCCAGCAAGAGGCTGGATCCCCAGAGGGAGTGTTCTGTGTGTCCATCTGTTCTCTTCCCGGGTTGGGCCCTGAGGCCTGGAGAGGGACAGCTGACTCAGCAGAGACTGACTCAGCCTGTGCTATGGCTGTGAAGGGAGAGAGTCCCTGTGGATGTGCCCCCCCAGTTTTAATTCAGTGAATTTACGCACTTTCCCCCAAACTGCTACCTAATTATTTGCTGGCCCGATCTCAAGGACACTGAACTAATTAATTTAAATTGAGACAATTGGGGACAAATGAAACACTAACAAATTCTCATCTCTCTTCTCCAGTTTGTAATGTGGAGGCAGGAAGTGAATTTAATGCAGAATATAAACATTTAATTAGCAATTAGGCTTCTTACTAAAATAACAGGTTTTCCTTTTAACCCCATGTTTCTTTTTGAGTAAAATAAATAATTTAGTTTTAAAAATAATTAATAAATAATACTATATTTATTTGTTCATTTAAATAAAATGCAACACATGCTTTACTTAAGTAGTGGATATATTCTGGCAAAACTGTTCACAGATATGCACAATTAAATTTCATATAGTTCCCTCCTGGTGTCCTCCCATGTGTGTGCTTTAGATCCAGAGGTGATTGATCAGTGATGCCTTTTATTAGATACTTCCAAGCTAATATGCCAAACTATTGTCTGTACAGATATTCCTGGTTCCCCTCCTGTCCTCCCTTCCTTTCTTCCTTCCTCACAGTCTTGCTCTGTCTCCCTGGGTAGAATGGCATCACCGTAGCTCACGGCAACCTCAAACTCCTGGGCTCAAGCAGTTCAAGCAATTGTCCCACCTCAGCCTCCTGAGTAGCTGGAACCTCAGGCATACACTACCAAGCCCAGCTAGTTTTCCTGTTTTTAGTGGAGATAAGGTCTCGCTCTTGCTCAGGCTGGCTTCAAATTCCAAAGGAATTCCACAAGCAATCTTCCTGCCTCAGCCTCCCAGAGTGGTAGGATGACGGGCATGAGCCACCTTGCCTAGCTCTCTCTCTCTTCCTAAGTCTTAAAAGGTTTTGACTAAAATCAATAAAATTCCAACTCTTTTAGCAGAATCTGTTTCCATAATTGCTTCTTTTTGTCTTTTAGTTTTTCTCTCTCTCTTTCCACTCATGTGTATGTATGCACACATATGTATTTATTTCGCATTTATTTATAGTCACTGAATTTAAACTTACATTCTCACAAGAAGTCTATGTTATGAGCTCAGCACTTGATATTCCTTAGAGGCGGTGTTATATAATGGAAAATTCATGAGCTATGTAACCAAACAGATGGTGGCTTAAATTCTAGCTCCAGCATGTTCAAACCACATAATGTTGGCAAGTTACTTAAACTCTCTGAACCTTGGTTTACTACCCTATAAAATGGGTGTAATTATTATTTACCTAATGGGGTAGTTATGAGGATTCATAATATAATGTGAATCATATTTTTTTTACGAGGTCTAGTAAAGTTCCTCCCTGGGTAGAAGTACAATGAGGACATCAGGTAATATGAATCATAAAAATTAGGGAAAGGGGAACATGGACAGTGGATTTTTGAGAAAAAAGGGAAGAGCGAGAGAGTGAAAGTGAAAAGTTACAGAGGTAAGTAAATATTTTTATTGTTCAATTACTTTTTCTAAATAATGTACTTGCTTTCCTCACTGGATAGCAAAGGATGCAGTTTACATAGGACGATTTAATTTGGTCTCTATGACTTTTCCTTCAAGATTTCTTTCACTCTGGTTTGTAGACTGTTTGAGAAATCATTGATCAGGTTCCCCATCTATAAGAAGAGGAGTGTCATTTGAATTTATGGCCAACTCTTCTCTTCCAGAAAGTTTTGGAGGCTGGTGTTCCAGGTTTTTCTTCAAATTACCATACAATTTAATGGCTTAAAACCACCACTTTTATTTAGGTCACAATTCTGTGGATGAGCAATTTGGACTGGGCTCATATGGACAGTTCTGCTGCTGCTCTTGGCTAGGTCCACTCATAAGTCTGTGATCAATTGCTGGTCAAGTAGCCAGCTTGTTTCTAGGGAATGGCTGACCATTGGCAGGGGTGACAGAGGAAGGGAGTGATGGGGTCTGAACTTTGGATCTCTCATTGTTCAGCAGACTAGCCCTGGCTTGTTCAGATGGCAGCTCAAGATTCCCAGAGGGAGACTGGAAGTGCCCGGGACTCTCAAGGCCCAGTTTCAGAACTTGGACAGTGGCACTTGTTAACACCTTCTGTTGGCTGAAGCAACTCCAAAGGCCATTCCAGAGTCAAAGAGCAGAGAAATAGATACCATCTCTTAATGGGAGGACCTGCCAAGTATTAGGGCCAGTATTGTAAGCCTCCTTAGATGAGGACTCTGCAGTCTTCAGTAACAAGTAAATTCTGATCTCTTGGAATCAACAGGTTCTGTCTCAGGTCTACTGTAGTAGACTTTTAGTCTTTTTATTTTTATTTTTTTTAATTCATGACTTGGCATACTGAAGACTGAAAAGAGATACTTAAGTTCTTACGTCCCTTATAGTGCAGCCAGATCTTAAGTTTGTAAAGTGCTGGGGCCAGAGGCTTGAGCCTGACCCCACTGGACCTTCCTTGGATTTCATCCCTGACCAGACCCACTCACCCGTGTCTGAGCAGTGTCCAGGCAGAGTCAGGAGGAGTCAGCTGAGTGGCCTTTTCTTAAGAGCAGCTTATTCATGTCTTTGATGTAGAAAGTGTGACAAGGGAAAAGGGCCTCCCCCCATTCCTCTCGAGTTCTTAGACTATTTAAACGTTGCATTGTAGAAAAGCTGAGCAGATAAGTGAGTTCCTCAAGTAGAGTTACTTTAAGCTCTTTTCATCCATCTTGATCTCAAGACTGCTTAGTTTGTTTGAAGTCACTAAGGACTCACTTTCTGATCATTTGGGGGGCATAAACAGTCCAATCATTTTCCTGAGTCAGTAGATTTAGGATCTGTGGTTTATCTCTAAGTCTCAGATTTAATGGGGTTTATTTTTCATGTGAATTTTATCTCAGAGTTTTAATTGGGTTGGACCATCATTACCCATAGCCTCGGCCTTATTTGCTTTCAGTAATATGAACTTTTTGCATTGCCTTCTGGCCTGTAAACTCAACTCTATTCTCTCTGAGGCCTGACCACAGGGAATTACACAAGCCAGGAAGGAAGGAGAGGTGTCCAGAGCTGCTTGTTTCCCTCAGTGACCATGGAAGTTAGGTACAGGGATGACCTAGCCTTAGGAAAAACTAGAAAGTGACTGATCTGGTTTAACAGCTCCTCAGGACTTCAATGGGCTGGGTCTAGAAGAGAATGTGCCAGACAGGATGTGTCTGCCTTTTGGGAGGAAGTCTCAGGCTGTAGCCATCTGGATCAAAGAGTCTTCTACTCCGTGTAGCAGCAAAAATTAGTAAGATCTCATCTGAATTACTTTTGTTGATTGATCAATTAGTACCTTGGTAAAGGAAAGAGATAAAGTTTACTATATTTCTACTGTCCTTACACATAAGTCATCTTTCCTACAGTTGTGTTCTTTGAAGAATCATGGGAAGCAGGTAACTCGAATGGAGGGAACAGGAATTATTTGGGTTGTTGACATATTCTTCACTTGCTAAAAATGAAGAGAAAGTATTCATCTTCTCTTGAGTTTAAGTCAGTGGTTCTCAACCTTCCTAATGGCGTGATGTATTTTCATTGTTACAAAGGGGTTACGACCCACAGGTTGAGAACCATTGGATTAAGCATTCTTTACTAGTTGAGGAGCTGGCCTGGTTGCATTTTTTTTTCTAGGGGGAAGTAGTCTGGGCCAACTGGTGATTTTGGTGTGAGGGGTAACCCTGGTTGTAGAACTAGGCAGCCCTGTGGACGGGCAGGTTGCCACACAGAGGCAGGTAAGACAACAGGGTCAGGACATTCACAAGTTTATCAAGCATTCCTTTGGTTTCTGCCATGTCTAGGCATGTAGATCCTGCAGTCCTTGAAGAGAGGGAAAAAGGTAAAAATGCACAAAGTAAGTGATACATATGGTGAGAGAAGTAAATGTCAGAGTTCTGGGTACACTTCGGGTGCACAGTGGAATGATTTCCCAGGCGAGTGGAAGACGGCTGGGTCGAGAAGCAGGCATCTCCCTGTCATTCTTCTAGACCAGAGTAGGGCTGGGTGGAGTGGAAAGGCGGGAAGAAGCACAGGCAAAGCATTTTGAGAATTTTAATGTACATTGGGGAAAGCGTATGAAATCCACACACACCGCTTTCAGAAAGACCTCTATTTGACAAAATGCAATGCTGTTCATTCTCAAAGCAGCTCCTCACCACTGTGCGAACTGAATTTGGTCACTTTCCTGTAAGCCGAGATCTATTTTTTTTGAAAAAGGTGAACAGATTTATCCAGCTCAGCTCTGTGGGGAATGTTATTTCACCTGTTTGAATGGTCTTTGTAGGGGAGGCATGGTATATATAATGTTAGTAGTGATCACAAGTCTTTGCTCAATTCAAAGGATTCAGAACCTGGATTGTAAAATACAAATTAAAATAAAATAAATATCTATAATAGAAGGAGCAGGACCCTAAAAAAAATCATTGTTATTTTGTGCTGTTTAAATATGGTTTACCTGAGCTGTGAATTCTCAAAAATATTTGACATGGCAGTCCGTGTGCAGGGCTGGCAAGATGGAAAGTGTAGCGTGAAATGGTGGTCTGCAAGGGGCTGGAGTGGACTTGAGAGCTTTTGTGAATAAGACAGAGCTCAGGGTTGATTTAGAGGAACTTGACTTTGAAATTAAGTCTAGTACTGGAAGCCTGCATTGGGGATGGAATCTGAGTGTTCTGTCCACAAGTAACACGCCAGAGCAGTTTTCTTCTGGCAAGAATGGTAGCAGGAGTGGAAGCCAGATGCTGACCTGAGATACTCTCTAAAGTAAATTGACAAGAAACAATTATTTGAAAAATGTTCTATACTGAAAATGTCCACTTATATTGCAATTTTTACAAGTTACAGCTTATTCACTTTACATGATTATTGCCTTTTAATTTTACTTCCACTTGTAAGCAGGAAACAACTGTTTATAAATAATTATAAGGCCTTTTGGGTTTTCTCTGATTCGAAGTCTTGCATTCCTGAGGTGACCTGATTGCTTCCTGCAGCCACCAGACACCTGGCACCTACTAGCATACCTGGCAGCAGAATCTGAGTCCTGAAATCAAGTGCCTTGGTTTGTGTTTTAAGCATCATATTAGAAGCGATTTCAAGACGATTAAAAAGCATCCAGCGAGAAAAGAGACATTTTATTTGCAGCAGGAAGGCTGGCACTTGAACGTGCCCAGTGACTGTCTCCCCCCATCCCACCCCTGTAGCCTGGGGGCAAGTTCCTTAATCTTTCTCAGCTTCAGTTTCTACCTCTGTAGAAGGTGAGAATGGTTGGACCTGCCTTGTTGAGGAGGGGTTCCAATGTTATTGGTAATATTTCAGCTCGTTTTAAAAAATCTGAGGCCAAATAGCAGATTGCCATTTTAAAAAGTTGGGATGGTCAATTTTAAGGGTGTCTGGTAAGTTATTTACTTAATTACCCTTTATTTGAAATTATTTTTAACTAGAACAAGATCTTAATGTTGAAAGTGCCAAATGCCTTACATGTATTTCTAGGCTCAGTGGGTGTTTTTGAACCTGGCATTTCTCTTTGGCTTTCAAGGCTAAGGGGAGATGAGTGAGGTGGCATTCCTGAAGAACTAACTGATCATGAAACTGCCATCATCACATTCTCCTTGTCCTGCAGCACTTAGCAAACCAGGATGCCACCAGCTTCAACCCTCAGGCTTTTGCTTCTCCTTCCTTCAAAAACATGTCTGTGAAGAGGCTTTTCCTATGCCCATTTGACAGGCTCCTACTGTATGAAGATGGAAACATGCAAGGATTTCTGGGGGATTCTTTTCTAAAGACAGACCAGTGGTGTACCTGTCACCACTCACAAATTGGTGGCCTGGTGAGAATTAGGCTCAGGAGACTGATTGGTTTATTATGACCATTGATTATTTACTTTTTTTCTTTTAATAATGCACAATTTTGGGTGGCACCTGTGGCTCAAAGGAGTAGCATGCTGGCCCCATATACCAGGGGTCATGGGTTCAAACCCAGCCCCAGCCTCCCCCCAAAAAAAACTGCAAAAAAAATAATAATACTGCACATTTTTTATTTATTCAATCATGCAACATATTCCTTATCTTCATAGAACAAACTTTCTGGTGGAAAAGTTGTCAGACTCACTGTGATCAGCTTTTGAGCCACTCTGCCATTTGATTATCAGCATTATTTATTGTACAGACCATTCTTGTCAAGGGCATGTGGATGTTACTTGTTTTTAATTTCAGATTAATATGAGGGTACAAACAATTAGGTTACAGTGTTTGTATTTGTGAGGTGAGGTCCCTGTTGTAGTTGTGTCCTGTATATGGGGGGTGGGCCACACACCCTCACATCATGCCCGTTAGATGAAAGCACACCAATCCCCTCCCTGATGATTTATTTTTAAATGCAGGTAAAATGGTGGAAGAAGGGTGTCTCTACCTGTGTCTACTAAAGGCTCTGAGGAGCTTTAGAGTTTTATCGTATTGTTGTACTCATTTGCCACTTGGAAGAAAAACTCGGACCCCACTTTAGGTATAAATCAGATGGTGATTTATTGCACCTGCACAAGTGGGTCATTGCCCCAAAGGGCAAACAGCCCCAAGGTGAGGAGCAAGCTGATTTTTATACCATTTTTGTGCTGTGTTGGCAAGCAGGCAAGTTAGCACAGAAGCAGAACATGGCGGTTGGTTAGCTCAGGGGGTAGCTCGGAGTGGGGTTACAGTCAGGGGGGCTGGTTGGCTCAGGGGGTTACATCATGGCAGCTGGCATGGGGACAAACTTGGTTTGGGAAATTGTGCTTGAGTAAGCTTTCCACCATTGTTTAGCCATGGGTAAGGGGTTGGGGTAAGTTCTACCATTGTTTTACCTGTGGCTAGGAGTTTTTTGGGAACTCAGAGAACTTCCTTGTTCTGAAACCTGTTCTCAGATTTAACCCAAGTGGGGGTTTGAGACATGTGGGGACTCAGGCTGAGACAGTTAGGGGCCTTTAGGGGTCCTTTTGCTGGGTACTACAATATGTTACATGAGAACCAAGACTCCCACGGCTGGCACAGAGTAGGGTCACTCCAACCCTGGCGTGGTGGTCTGAGAGCAGGGAGATTCCACAGCAGGGTGACCAGGAGTGCTCGGTGACTAATTGTGCCAGTGCTCAGGCAGTCTATAGTCTTCATTGTATTCCTTTGTAGGTGGAACAATTGTCCCCATTTGTCTAGAACTGAGGGGTGTCCTGGGATACAGGACTTTTAGCGCCACAACCAGGACAGTCGGGGGCAAACTGGGGCAGCTGGTCTCCCTCCTCTCTAATCTCCCTGACCGCCTTCTCTCTCTCCTGCCTCCTCTCTTGTGGTCAAACAGTACAGTGAGTACTGCAGACTTCTGTTCACTGTCACAAGTAAACTTTACACACGGCAGACCTGGAAAGCTTGGTGAAATAAAACAATCTGTTTTTTCAAAATAAGCATGCTCCTTGGGTAGTTTGGATTTAAGATGAGCAGCCTTTGTGGAGCTTAAGTTTGAGGTGCCTGTGATGCTCCTGGTGATTTCTTTGTAGCCCTTTTCCTTTTGCTAAAAGTTTTCTGAACATAGAAAGCCTTGGCTATTGCAGTTAGAACAGGGAGCAAACAGCCTGGTCCCACTCCCTCCAGAAGTTTAACTCTCTGCTCTCTTCACCTGCAAGAACAGGAGTATTTGTAAGCTGTGTATTATGTCCCTAGGATTACTAGTCTTTTATTTTCAGGGAAAATAATATATGACTGGAGAATAATGTGAGTTAAATGCTACCCTTTAGTCCCCAGGGATGATTAAATGCTTTGTCATTTCACAGTGTCAGTTGTCACTTTTGTTATCCTCTGTGCAGACACAGGACAGGTACGACCTGCGTCTCACCATCAAAGGGCTGGACTCTGTTACGTCTGTGGAACTTCAAGATACTAGACAGAAGCCCTTCCATGCAGGAGTCTCTCGGGCTGCCGCCTTATCTCCATGCGGAGTGTCTGGAAGTCTCTCTCCTTACAATTCATCAGGCCAGGGCCTTTTATTTTTTCAGGCTTTCAGCTCACAAGCTCCTGCTGCTTCTTCCTGACAAACTCACAAGACTGTGCGAGCTTACTGGGCTGTGTGAAAACCCATGATGACGTCCTTCCCTGCCCTGGCCCTCTTTGTTTGGCTACCTGTTTTACGTGATGCTCTTCTGCTTGGTTATCTAGCTGCCAGATGTTTAGAACCTAGTTTGCGTCAGGCAGTTGCCTAGAAACCATCATGAAAATAGGATTAGGAAAAGAATTTTTCCTCTATTACAGCTGCTTTCTGATTAAGGCTTGGCATAAAAGTGGCTGTATGAATACCCCTTTGCAGCCTTAAAACACATGCGCGGGAAGCCAGGATTGTTCAACAGGGATGAAGTGATTTCTCCACAGTCACATTCTGAGAGGATCATCGCCAACTCAGATCTCCCCTCCCCCTACACGCCCCTCTTGTTCAGGATTGTCAGGTGTTGGGGATTGTTGGCCCTTTTTAACTAAGCTTCACATAAACCAATAGCAAATCTCAGACACTATTGTGTATCCATTTGCTCCTTGGCCTCAGCCATGCTGGAGTGTGTGCAGAGAGACGTTAGAAGGTGATGGCAGGGACCAGATCTGAGGAAGGAGGAGCAGTTAGTGAGATAGGCAACAAGCAGATTTTCAATACAATACCACCAGGAGCTAATCCCACTTTAATCATCTGCAGTGATTCGGAGGGAAAAAACTGCCCACCCTGAACCCTGCTGTTTCCCAGGAGATGAATCAGGATGATGTTAAGAGACATCAAGATAGAAGACATACATTAAAATGTCTTGTTAAATGATTGACATATTTTTAAGCTCCTTCTGAAAATAGGATCAGTAAATAAATGATTATGGGCAGAATTTGGGGGTCAGTGGAGACAAGAGGAATCAGGTAAGCTTTAGAAAGTCAGTAAGTCAGCAAATACTTATTGAGCACTTCCTGCATGCCAGACTGCCCTTGCAGGTGTGGTGGGGTGTGGTGGGGTGGCTCCCAAACCTTAAGCAAGACAGATAGTTTCTGTATCTAGTGGGGTGTGGGGAGCAGGACTCAGGTGATAAAAACTGGAACAGGTAGATATAGAAAAACTGATTTCAGATAACAGCAAATGCCAGGGAGATGATAAAACAGAGTCCATGGCTACCATTGGAGCCAGAGACACTGACTTTCTGAGGTGACATTTGAGTTAGAGGCTGAGGGTTATCCTCTCTGCAATGGGGGGAGGTCAGGAAGGAAGCTAAGTATATGGTAGAGATAGTTAATAGAAATCCAAACACAAAGAGAACCTTCCATATTGTTAGTTGATAAATCACATTCATATTAGGAAAGTCATGTCCAAGTTTCTCAGAAAAGTGAATCAAACCTCACCAGTCCTCCAGATGGTTTTAATTATCTTTTTTGGGGGATGCCTAATGGGGTATTAGCCATAAACTTGACAACAACAATATCTAGATTTTCCCAGAGATATGAATGGATGAGAGTTACTTTGCATTTGAGATTTTATTTTTAAACTATGAAAATAACATCATCAAAGTTAGAGGAGGAAGGAAAAAAAATTCCTATCTCCAACCTAACAGTACTCTTTTATATTTTGTGTATTTTTTCCAGTATTTTTTATGTATTTGATTTTAGGCAGTTAATCTTTAGCCCTTTAAATGCTTAACAGGCATTTTCTCCTCAAACCTATATGCCATACTTACAAATTTTAATGACTAAGTACAATCAATTCTTGTTATTTGCAGTGGCTGTGTTCTAGAAAGTCACTGTGAACATCGGATTAGTGAATACTGAATCAGGGCTCCCAAGGAAATATAGGACTAGGTTCCTGAAAGCCTTGGATGACATTTTCACCACTAATCAACACATGGGCTTATTTCATATGTGCTTCTGTTTAAAGACACTGTGTTTGATGTATACTGTTGACTTATGAGTATTGAGCCGTGGCCAGGAGTGCTGTAACCCCTGACGGAGGGAAGTTTTTCTAACATACAGATTTTCTCCATGAAGCACATCACAGCCTTTTTGTACGTTGGAGCACTAGACAGCACTTCATGCTTGGGGCCTTTCTGAACAGCAAAATCACCAACAAAAAGCACAAAGATGCAAAAACATGGCACTAAGTAGACCGTGAAAAGGACACTTGTGTATAGTCTGAGGGCTCGCGCAGGAAGGCAGCCACCACCTGGGTCAGCCTTAGCTGGGGATGTGTACAACACGTGACTCAAAGTTTTGGCTGCTCTGCACAGATTCCTGAATGACCATGAAAGTGCCATTGGTTGGGGGAGGGTCACAAATAAATTTTAGCAAGTAGCTGAGCACCATCATATTATTCCACTGACTGGTTACACCATTATTAACGGAATCCTCAATGGCACACTTGAGAGGGGTACACAGACATAGTTCTACTCTGTTGTTTGTGGGGCCTTTGCAATTCCTCCTCACTCCCACCCCAAACAAACCAAATCCTGACAACAGCACTACTGGAGGAGTCGCTCAGAAGCTTGGGGCGGGCGAGAAAACAGCCCCCTGTGTCTTGGTGGGGGACGATGGTAATAATGCCACCTCACATTCATGTCAGGCCTCCGCACCAGGGGACTTCCTGATGTGCTGATTTTCCCAGAAAAAGACATAACTGTGAGTTGATGGTGATCATACCCGGTATCCCACTGCAGAACGCTGCACCCTGCAGGTGGCCCATGAACGCCTGACAGTATCCACCCTCATTTTCACCATCGAAGATCAAGAAGCACATGGTGGAGTGGAAAGACAGTGGTTTGTGCAGTCAGAAGAAGTGACTTCAATTTCCTGGTTCCACCCTTTACTCAGCTGTACAACTCTGGGAAAGCATAAAACCTCTCTGGGCTTGTATTTTCTCACTGGTAAAATGGGGATAATAGTGTCCTAACTCATTTCCATTGTGAAGGTTTAATAAAATAATGTATTTAGCCACTTTCCTCATTATACTTCTGATAAGACCTCTGTTGACAAGGAGTTTATCAATGGCTCCATAGAGAAAATCAATGAGTCATCTTGACCATGACCTTTGTTTCCCAGCAACCAGTGACTCTGCCCGGAGAGAGTCACTCGAGAGCACCACGCTCAAATAACCAGTGTGTATCGGTGTTGGCATCAGTGAGTGTCTCAGCTAATGTCACTGTTTACCTTTATTCTTCCTAAACATGTTATTTTTCCCTGGTGAGAGAAATGCACGCATTCCAGGATAAACATTAGTGAAATATCCCGTAGGCTTTTTTCTCATCTCGATTGGGGTGTCGGTAAGTTTTGTGTACGTGTTAGCTGTTGAAGAAAGCTGTGGAAGGGTCTTGCTGAATGTCACAGTCAAATAAATGGGGTGTGGGAAGAGGCCAGAGCAAGAGCAATGCCCATTTTATTTGTGGAAACAGTGAAATATAAAGAAGTGATTTGCACAGAAGGATTTTGAAACAAGGTGAGGCATTTCCAGGCTTTTGAATTGCTGGAGTGAAGAAATAAAAAGATGCCCTTTCTCCTGATAATTTTGCGATTCAATGAGAATATGTGGGTCCTTTTTAAAATGTTTGTTTGGGATCCAGCTTACACCGAATAAGGACACAGTTTCCAGCATGTTCTTTTTTAAATTTTTGTGTGAAGTTAGCAAGTGAAACCCAACTGCTTTCAAGAGGTCATAGGAACCCTTGAAATGGAAGTGGCAAGCATGTTGGGTTAGCAGTCTGAATGCTAAGCTCCAGGTCCAAGTAGCTATTCCTTTTTGAACTTTGATAGCTGGTATCTGCCTGAGAGAAAATATTTGTGCTGGCTTGGCCTTTGAGATTTCCCTGAGCCCAGTGATCTCCAGACGCTGATGGGAGCTCTAGACTTAGCTCTCAACTAAGCAGAGGAATGCCTTTGTGTGTACGTGTTTGGGACTTTTTTCCATTCTTGTGTGAATGTCTTATTATATTTCTGGTGACTCATATGGTGTGAGTTGGTAACGCAGCCATCCTTATGCAGGAGATGGAGTCACAAAATGGGGTGTTTTCATCCTTGTCACTGAAACTCATTTGAATGGCCAGTTGCCTGTTGTTATGCAGGTCACAGAATAAAGAAAGTGCATCTGACTACCTTGTGAATCTAAGACAGTGCAGAGATAGGAACAGGAATGGTTGGTTTATTTTCATGAGGTGGTTTTTATGTAATGTGCTAATAATCACTTTGTGGATTCTGTAGGAAGACTCAAACAGAGAATTCTTGTTTCAAGTCCAGAACACCTCCAATAGCCTAGAGGACCCTCTTAAAGGTAAATACTTACCTTGGCCAAGGTGTAGCACTATCCTATTTCCCTGTTACTTGCAGTGTGTCTACAAGTAAGTAGTCTGGTGGTGAGTGGTCTAGTAGTGAGATGGAGCTTAGACACTGAAATTCTAATAAATTTGTTTTATTCCAACTTTGCAGGAAAGGGGGATAGAGATGCTACAGGTAGGTATAGGCCCTGACCGTGATGTTTCTCTGGCTGCTAGGGAGATGAAGCTCAGGTGCTAGCTGAGAAAAATAGTTTGATCATAAACTGAGTTTGGCTTAACGTGGTATAAGCCTCAATGATGACGAGTGAGCATGTCTGGGGCAGTAATAGTAGGCCTTGAGCTGTAAGACAGCATGTCTGCATCTCCAGAATTTGGCACATAGTGAATTCTTTTTGTAGCTTGGCTGGACTAAAGCCAGAGTGGTAAGAGAGCAAAGGTAAGAGACAGAGGAGAGGCCTAAGGACAGTGAATGAAGCAAAAGCGTTGTCTTGCAAGGTCCCTGGCGTTAGGCCTAGGAGAGGAATCGCTGAGGTCAGTAGGGAAGTACCTTGTTCATCCAGGGAGCCAGAAACAGAGGAGCTGGGGGAGCTGCAGCGTGGAAGGACCTGAGACTCCAGGGCTGGCCGAGGAGCCAACCGCTTTGGACGCCAGTGGGGCCAGAGGGAAACTGGCACCTCTGTAACCTCCTGCAGAGGCTGGCAGGGGAAGGAAGCGGTTGTGGAGATGACTATATTCCAGGAGTCACACCAGCCAAGCCAGGCTGTGACTAGTCTTAAGTTAGAGCAAGAAATGTGTCTACTTTGTGAATTTCAAAAATTCCTTCTCTTACTTCCTCTCAGTTTTCTTGTAAAAGTTTCTTTAAAAAAAAAAAAAATCAACTTTGTCTTGGCTAGCCCACCAGGAAAAAAAAATAGAGATTTATCTAAACTTTGGCCAGGGTAGAACAACTGATCTATGGTCCAGGAGGCCAGATAGGAAGTCACAGCTGCCATGTTAAACTGGCTTCTCAGAGGGTGTGAGCAGAGGAGCAGGGCGGGAGGCAGATGCCAGGTTCCAGATCCAGAGGTGGAGAGGCTCCAACAAATCCGGGGGTGGGGGCAAGGGCAGGGCCACACTCTGCCTTTGAAGCTGACTCCTGAAAGGCTCTGGGATTCTCACGTTTGTCTTTAGAATTCGTTTCTTCTTCACATAAACATGTAAAGGACAGTTGACAGGCGGAAGAGAAAGTGCGGGCGAGGGAGTGGTTGGAGATGGGGCCAGTTGGTGGATAAATTAGTTTTCTGTCACTATATGTGTTAACCAGCTCAGACTGCAATAATAACAAAGTGCTATAGACTGGGCAGCTGAAAGAGTGGAAATTTATTTCTCCCCATTCTGGAGGCGGGGAAGCCTGAGACCAGGGTGCCAGCATCCTTGGGTTCTGGGGAGGGTTGGCTCTCTGGTTCACACATGCGCACTCGCCTGTAGGCGGCCAAACTTGTCAAAGACCCAGTTCTCGTAAGTCCTACTTGCTCTCAACACAGGGGCAAAATTAGGAAATTTCTATCCATGCAACATTTAAAGTATCAGAGGGGGAAAAAAATGCTGTGATTTAGGGTATGATTGCCCTGCAAAGTGGTCTGTCTTTGAAGCTTGGGTCTGCCAGTGGCTTATTTTTTAAAACAAACACACAAATAGAAAATCCATCTTCTGGGTAGAAAATTTTGTTTCTTGTCAGATCTCCTCATTGTTCTTTGTTCCCCGAGGAATATTTAAACCAGATCCCATCCAATTTGATTAAAGTCTGTTTTTAAAAAACAAACACTCCCCTCCCCTCATTATAAATTATAGGGTTTCATTGCAGAAAATATAGATAAGAATTAAAAAAAAAACACCTGTTCCACTGTGCAAAGGTGTATGTATTGTATATACATGAGGCTGTCTGGAAAGTATCCAAATAGACATGCGTGGTTGGATATCCATATAGCTATAAAATTCTATATTCTAGCATGTATAGATAATTTTCTACTTCGTAATTAAAAGTTACAGATTATAAATTCAATTATAAATTTGTAAGAAATGTACACCAACACATTAATATATATGAATATATAGCAAATAAATAATGACAATTGTAAATTAGAGAATTTAGTTTTTGCAATATAATTTTTTTCATTAGAGATATATTGTGGAAATTCTTATATAGTAACAAATAGCTTTCTGCAACGGCAGTTTCAACAGGTACTTGGCTGTGCGTTAATTTTACTCTTACACGTGTTACTTCAAATTTCACGTAGATCAGTGATGGCGATGCTAAGCTGTTCTTCGCGTTTGTGATCCTGTGGTCTTCACGCGATGCATTAATGTACATTAATGAATACCCATACGGTGCTGGCTGCTTGCAGAGGCGAAACTTGTGTTTTAGGTTTACTTTTTCTCTGGTCAGTTCCCAAGGCTACATGCAGAGTTTTTAAATACCTCCTTTGTGAGCTGGAAGCCCCAATAAACAAACCACTTTGTTGAGACTGGGAGTATTAGCCCTGGCACGATTTCCTAATTTTACTGCACGTTGCAGACATCACGAGGCAGCGCGGTGGTCCAGCTGCACCTTAGTTCTACACACAGACTCTGTGTACAGCTTTGTGAATTGCTGCTTTTCTTTCCCTTTCCCTTCTCACTGGGCTGCTGGTAGCGAAAATCCGTTAAAACAAAGGTGAGCAAAGGATCAGTGTAAAGCCCAGAATTGAAAAGTTTAGTTAGGAGTTTAACCTATTAGAAGCCTGTGATTTGCAAATGTGAAGACTATTAGGATTAATGGGCAATGGGGCACCTGGATATTGGCCGGTAGTTAGGGGAGTGGTGTCTCCTACGGCAGAGACAGTCACCAGGAGATTTTTGGACACACTGTTGCATTTTACATCAATAAGGAAAATAGACCCATGGAAACCCCCGCTCCCCAAATTATTATACTAACATATCTATCCCTTGTCATCCGGCAGAGTCTACATTTTGAAAGCACTTTTCTGACTTTTGTGGTTGTGATCGTGGTGGGAAAGGGGCTGCTACTAGCATTTAGTGCCCAGGGGCCCTGGAATGTGTAGGACAACCCTGTGAAGGAACAGTCATCTTACCTACAGCAGGAACACTGGGGCAGTACCTCTAGCATTTCAGAACTTTTTGGTTTCTTCTAAGGAATGGAGCCGAAAACACGACACTATAGCCCTGAGTTTTTCTAGGGCTGAGGCTTCCTAGAAATTGCTAGTCCCATTTCTCACCGAGGTTCTGGGCAGCTCAGGTTAGGCGGATCTTGGTCCATGGTGAGGGATCTGGGTCGGGGAAAGGAGGTCAGCACTTTTTGAGTCTGATCTTTCTCTCCATCTACCCTTGTCCTGCGCAAGTTGCGTCATTTTTTTCTGATAATAGCCTGTCTGGTTGTTTGTCTCAAAGACCAGCTGTTGAGAGGGTGGAAATCATCCAGTACTGCCCAGCTGTGAGCTCAGCCATCCTCAGGGGAATGAATTCTTTGCCAAAAGAGTCTCAGCAAAGGCCAAAGAGGGGGAGTTGCGGGGAACATTGACTCAGGCTTAAAATTTGTTTTCAGGCTGTTTTATTCCCTTAGGTGTGAGTGGAAGCAGGGGCCACCTACATCACAGCTGGCCTCAGAGTGTCAGAGCTGCAGGGGGCCTGGGAGACCATCTGGTCATGCTCTTTTATTTTAAATTCTGAGAAAAGAGGCCCAGAGAGGTTCAATGACTTGCCTGAGGTCACAGAACCAGGTAGTGACACAGCTGGGTCTAAAACCCAAACCTGTTCTTCCCACACAAAGCATTCTTTCTCCTATACTGGTGGCGACTCCTGTGACTGCTTACATTATTTACTAATGAAGCTTTGCTAAATTACTTTCTAAAATGTTCTCCCATCCCCCACACCAGTGGATTGCATCATTATTACGGGCAAATTTTATATACTTTCTGAGACCATTGGCTTGATGGGTAAACAGAAAAGAATCTTTTATGACCAGAAGGCAAACGCTTCCCACTCATGACGCAGTAAGCACCTATCCACCTCTGTTCTATCATGAAACCAATTCAGAAGCCTGGCTCTACATTTTCTTCTGGGAGAAAAATACTCAATTAAGCTGTTTGGTAGCACGTTTTAGCATATGGTGGTTGTGTGTGTTTTCCAATGGTGCCCTGCTGAGTATTTCTGTTGCTTGTTCTCATAACAACCTGCTGAGATCACTAGATTCCATTTATGGTCTTTCTTAGAAAGAGAATGTTATGGCCTCTTTTTTCTCCTTCCTTAAACTTTGAACTCTACCAAGGTCAAGCCAAGAGGAGTGGCAGGACTGTGTCCAGATGACGGAACATCTGCTGGAGGGCAAAGCTTCTCCAGACATACCTTTAGGAGTACCTAAACCCACTTCCAGAGAAAACTTTGGGAGCCTGAAGATATCCATGTATGGAAAAGATTTGGCTGGCTACTGCTTAGAATTAGGGTAGAGAATATTCAAGCATAGGCAGGACATTTTCTCCACCAAATGACTCTGTTTTACTTCCTTCCTGTTGGCGCTCTGTCATGGACTCCCAGTTGCCCGGTGGGTAATGATCTCATTTTTTATGCTGGTTTACTTTGGTTGTCTGAAAGCAGAACTTGGTGGTATTAATTCAGTTTAGCTCTAGCTAGTTCCTTCATAAAAGTTTGGGTGAGAGGTTTGCATAGAGATTATAATTACTGGTTAGAACAAAAGTTCACTGACAGAAGAAACATATCATCAAAGTGGTGTTGTTGAACGATCAAGGAATCATAAATCATAGGGCATATGAGAGATGGTTTGAGTCTGGAGATATGGACCTGGTTTTCAGAAAGGGAAAAGGAAGATTTATTACTTATGAATTAATGAACTGAACATCATGCCCCTTAGTAAGCAAATGGGCAACCTGGAATCTAGCGTGAGTTCACTAAGAAAAAATGGTATTCACTGAGCCTCATCTTTTTGGATAGTGCTGACAGGCTGACAGATCAGAGAAAGGCCTAATCCTTTGCCCCAGTTTTAGCAAGGCATGTAACACAGGCAATAAAACAGATAACATTTATTAAGTTATTATTATACAAAAGGAATGATTCTAAGTGAGTAGAGAAACATCAAATTCTGCTTCTTTTAGGGCAGTGGTTCTCAACTTTCCTAATGCCACAATGTATTTTCATTGTTACAAAGGGGTCGTGATCCACAGGTTGAGAACCACTGTTTTAGGGGGTTGTGGTAGGGGTTTAATGTAGACTAAATTCAGCTTCTTCATTAAAATGATGACACTTGCTTTTCCAGTTTCTCTCATGTCTAGAGATGTGATGGAGTTAATGGCTTGCCTGGAGGCTGGCTGTGTGGGGTGACAGAGAGACAACAGGTGGCTCTTCACTTCCAGTTTTTTCCAGATCTCCATCCCAAGAAGGCTGTTGCCTTTGGGTTCTAGTAGCATTTGGAAATACACAGGAAGGTTCATCTCCTTAGCTGGTTGAGTTTCATGAGAGGAAGGAACGTTTAGGAGCAGACGGCCAATGGCTGCTTCCAGTAACTGCCATTGCTCCCTAGCTCCCCACGATGAAGAAAAAACCCACGTGGATGACTATGCAGTAGTTATTCGTGTTCATAGCCCATCCACGGCTTTCTCAGCCAATTTTCACTTACTATAAAACCATGTTAGATCCAGATTAGACTGCTGATGAATTCATTTTACTTTTACTACAGTTTTGAAAGGCAGATTGTATTGCTAATTTTCAAATGAGGCAGACAGCATGTCTGATTTGACTAAGGTCACTCCTAAAAATTACAGAGCTGGTTTAGAATATATGTCTTCTGACTCACAAGTCTAGTACCTAAAACCCTGCCTCCCATGGCTACGAGCCCTTGGTATGTTTCAGCATGCCGAATTGTAGAGAGGTGGGGCATGCCCGTGAGGTCTGACAGGGCAAGAGCCAAAGTGGCCAGAAGCCAGAACCTGCCTGGCTCTCCCAGCTTGATGACCTCTGAAATCGCTGTTGCTCTTACTTGGGGGTGAAGGGGCACCTCCTGGCAGTGAGTCACTCCCTGTGCATTTAAACATGACAGGTAGTGCTTTGTACTGCTTCTGAGGCACTTGCCTTGTCCCCAGTGTGGCCCTCTAGGGATGAGATTATCTCAGTAATGCTTATGACATATTTGGCTCATAAATAAAATATAGGTTTCCAGGAAGCCTGAACACCATTTGTTTTTTTTCCTGCAAACTTCATGATGCCTTAAATGTTTCACACTTGATTTCTTTGGCATCGGATCTTGATACAGAGGCAGAATTCTCCTCAATGAGTGTCCTCTTCAGAGCATTGCATGGGATGAGTCTGTGGGACCCTCTTCAGTCACCTGCTTGTCATGCTTACTTATGTCTAGCCACTGTGTCTCTTGTTACAGAGGCTGTAGTGTCAGAGGTCATCCCTCAACTCTGATGTCACATGCCACTCTGGATCTCAGTTTTCTCAAATTAGAATGACCAGGTCGACTCAGAGGATTTCACCATTTCTTCCAGCTTTACTAGTTCTAGGACTTGGGGCCTGCTGTCGTAATCCAAAACTTTTCTGGAGTGGCAGAACACTAGGTTTTGTTCTCTTACAGTAGAACCCAAGAGAGTAGAAACAATGACTATCTTAGCTTGTGCCTTCCCTGCAGGATATGAGGAAAGGCCCTGGATATTCCCTGGTGGGGGAAAGGCTGAAATGTTGACAATGGAAAATGTGTGCTAAGAGAAAGGAAATGAGGATGTTTTCTGTTTTAGAGAATGGAAAGAACCAGAGAGGAGATGCTCATGGCTACAGAGAGGACAGGAGATACAATTAGAAGAGTCTGACAAACAAACCAACCCTCCAAATGTATCTATATAATGAGAATGTAAAATGGTTGAAAACTGAAAATGAAGGGAGGGGGTATCAACAAGGAATAAAACACCAGTCAGGAAGAGACTGTAGAGGATTTAACAGGGTGAATAAGAAATTTAAATCTATTTTTCCTCTAACTGTGGAGAATTTGGAGTTAAATTGGTTTATGTGGGAGGCTTTTAAGTATGGGAGGGCTAAAAGCAAATGTTTCCTTAGCCTTGACATATGGAATAGACAAGGCAGAAAGTCCTGCTGGGTCATCAGGGTTCCTGTCGGAGAGTATGGAGGTATCGCGTGGAGCTCTAGTCTGGATTTGGGTATAAAAGTGGAGAAATGGGGCAGGGAAGAACTGGCCTTGGGGTTGGCTGCTGCTCTCAGCAGCCCGGTCTCCACAGGTGGAGAGTTCAGAACGCCAGGCTCTGTTACTGCCTCCGCCCCGCCCCAAGTGGCTGGCCCTGTCCTGATTTTGACAGGCTTTTATTTATTGCTGAGATTCAGCTAGCTGGTGTGGTATAAGGAAGAGGCAAGAGAAGGACCGGGGGGATGGTTTGCGGTTCTGGAAACAAATCAAAGAGACTCCTCCATCTGATATGGATATTTCTGGAACAGTTCTGTCTGCTCTAACAGGATCGATCCTGAGGATTTCCTCCATGGATTCCTGTATGGGGAGATTGCCCTGCTCTCAGACCCAAGTTAAAATTACAACTTTTTTTTTTTTTCAGCAACTGAATCTGAGCTCTGAGGTCTCTGTGTTGGTGGCCTGGGAGGCAGCAGGGGCTGTGCTCAGAGTGCAGAGGAAGGAGAGTGGGCAGCAGGGTCCAGCTCTGCTCCACGCTGCTCCCCCAGCTCCACCCTGGCGTGGATGTGTCTTGTCATATGTAAAGCTCTGAGCATTGAACATGGAAGGTGATATTATTATGTTTTCTTACTATTACCTTTGTTCTTGTGGGTGTGCATTGGATACCCTTGGGTTGTAGGAAGAAAGATCCTACCAGAAACTCACTTTGGGAGCATTTGCTTTTATATATGAAAGGCAGTCTGGATTTGTTTTATGCTTGCTGACTCCGAGTCTCTCCTTTGCCAGTAGGAGCCACCTGTGAGGAATTTTTCCCTTAATCTTGTTAACTCATTTATCTATATTATGGGTGCACGTTCTTAAGATGAAACAATGGACTTCATCTACATCACATTTTAATAACTGCCATAGGCCATTTGGAATTGGATTGGATTTGGGGCAAGTGCATTGTTACTTGTTTTAACAATGAAAATTATGTTGCTTAAAATGAATTAGTGTTAGGGCATGAGCTTTGAAGCAAATGTTACATGTAAAAAATTCGCATTTACATGATAAATAAATCACAGAGAAAGTGAACAGCAGGTACAAAGATTTCCCATATAACCCCTGGTCCGGTATCTTCATGGGGGGTCTGTTTGTTACAGGTGATGAACCTGCATCCACACATCATTGTCACTCGGAGCCCGTAGTTACATTTGGGTTCCCTCAGGGTATTGGAAATTCCGTAGGTTTGGACACACGCACCCATTTCAGTGTCACACAGAGTGGTTTGACTGCCTTAAAAATCTGCCGTGTCCTGCCTGTTCATCTCTCCTTCCCCAGGATGACTCTTTTTACAAAACCTAAAATATACCCTAATGATGAATCTATAATAGGGTTCCTTTATATAGCATCCTTCATGCCTTTATAATTTGATTAATCTGTTTCACACACTTCTTTTTATTTGAGAAAAGGGTACATCTGGCTATTACCCATCAAAGTATGTTTGTTTTGTAATATGTATGGCCCTTTAAGAACAGTTCCTTGTTGCAACTGGTGAAATTTTAGTAAATCAAATATTACTTCAAAACAACTCCCCAAGCCCCTAAACCTCTGGTGTAATAAAGAGACCCCTACTTATTTATTTATTTATTATATAAAATATGTAATGTATCTAAATTTTTGTGCCAGAAGAGAATTGGGTACTCTTGACATTTCACTGTATTGGGGTTTGCCTCAGTGAGCCATTTTTCTTCTTGTGGCTCTGACAAGGTCAGCTTTTCCCTCCTGGTTGGCATCTGGCCCTTTTCTGTGTGTTGTGTTCAGGGTCCTTATGTAAGAGCCACTCAGGTCTAAGGTGCTCTGCCCATGAAGGTGGCGCCCTGGGGAGCTGGCCCCTTCTCTTCCCTGCAAGAGGAGAAGTGAGGGTGCCCAGTAGATGCTCAGAGCCCAGCACAGCTCCTCCCCGTGAGCAATAGAGGCTGACAGTGTGTTTGCTGGAGGGGAAGCTTGATTTCTGAAGTGAATTTGAAGTGTGTCCCTTAAATTATTTCTTGTGGGGTTGTCAGATTGCCTTTACCACACAGCCTCCTCCGTGCTTCAGTCTCTGGGCCATCCTGTGCTCGAGGCGAGGGTTCTAGCCCTGGTTTTAAATTTCAAAGTCTTCTTCCTCTGCCTGCCTGGGTCAGTCAGAGGCAGCAGAAGCACTTGGTTTCCCAGTGGGCAGGACTGGAGAATAGGAGGTTGGCCTGATGCTTGCTGCCAGCAGCCAGGTTCTGCTTTCTGAGCCCCATCACCCGCTGGGCCACAGCTTTGCTGTCTCTGAGCAGGGGTTACAGTGGCAAATCCAAACAAACCCCCGAAGCAGGAGAAGGTGTTTTCCCTCTTCCTTTTCCCAAGTTGAAAAGCTTTTGTAGCTCTATTTTATGTTGCCTGCAACGTTTTAGAAAATGATAGGGTATTATAACTGAATAGGTTGTTAGCCATGATCTATAAATATTCGTGTGTTATTACCACTTTCTCTGCTGGCAGTGTTTAACCAGGGGCTGTAGAATCCCCCTCCAATCTGTGGAAGGAATTCAGGGGTGGGTGAGCCTCCTGTGTTGGGGTGTATGTGGCTGTGGGCATTTCTTGGACAGGACAGTCCAGAGCATTCATCACATTCTCCAAAAGGCCCACAAATCAAACAAAGTGTGACGAGCTACAATTCAAATCTAAAGCATATTCCATCACCTCTCCATACACACAGGGATTTGCGGGTGAGGAAACTGAGTCCCGAAGAGATGGAGTCCCGAAGAGTGGAGTCCCAGTGAAGCACAGGGCTGGAACCAGGTCCTGGGTCCTTACCTGGTCCAGTCCCACACTCTTCTGTGAACCTGTGCACAGAGGGTACCCTTTTGGCTGACTAGGGGATGACAAAACTGCTTTATACCATGCTTCATGAGCGCTCTGGATGATGGGGTACAAGACGTACTCTTGGGATGACCCATTTCACAGGATCATCTGTTTGCAGGCCCGACCTGCGTTCATTGTCCTGCCCGCTTCTCTCTTGGCACACCCTTGCTCAGAGCTTCCTGCGGTGTCTGATGAATGTGTGAACCTCAGTAAAGAGCACAGTTAGGAAGACAGCTTAGCAGCTTTATGCAGTGGGTTGTTTGAACTCATGAACAAACTGAATTCTTCACTTTCCTCCAACCTTATTCCCCTTTTCTTCCCCTCTATGACCTCAGATCTTGGGGCGATCATTAGCAGCAGACAGTGGCCTAGATTATACACCACTCTATCCCTGAAAGCTATTTTGACTATTTGTTAGTGACCTGCAAACTCAGTGCTTCAGAGCCAGGATGATTTTTAATGAAATAAGTAATTCTTATTAGGATAAGCATTTATCCTAATTTGTCTGATTCGGAAATTTGGATGTACATTTTAAACATTTAATTGTATATTTGTACCTGTTGGGACGTTCAACTCTATTTCAGCTTTATCTTCTATTTTGCTAGGATGTTATAGAGTGATAGTATGTAAACCAGACAGTTGTTGAAACATATATGATCTGGGCTAGGCCCAGAGGATGATTGGTAGAAAAGTTTACATCTGCACCATGAAGTTTATAAGGCCTAACGATAAAATATTTATGTACATTGGCATTGACACCGGAGAAAAGTGAAAACATGTCAAATTAAGAGATACTTATTCAAAGGGTTTTAGTTGTGAAACACCAAGTCCAGCTGTGTGTGTGTCTGGGGGGCTTTTATAAGAAAAATATAGTTGTTTTTCGTTAGGTAGTTTCCTGATGGGTAAAGAGGAAAACAAAAAGACATTCTAAGGGGAACAATGTGAGAAGCTGGTGGGGAAGTAGGAAACACCAGCATCTTATTGTTTGAATTATGTTAGTTTTTTGTTTTGTTTTGTTTAATAGAACTTTTTAAAAGATTGCTATGCTAGGGAAGTATGAGGTACATTACACTCATTGTTTAGTTTAAACCTCACAACACAAGCTGGTACTAATGTTAACCTCACTTTACAGGGGGAAGAAACCGAAGTTTGGTGAATGGAAGTATCTTGCTCTGGCTTGCTCAGCTGGGAGCCAGTGTTCTAGTTCAAGGCTGTCTGGTTCCAAAGCTATATTGCCATGATGTCACACTGAAACTATTAGGATTGGATTGAAAGTATTGTGTGTAAGAATAAAAGCAGACAAGACTTTATAGGGTTGTTGGAGGATATTAAATGCTAGGTCTTTAGAGAATAGAGAGACAAGAAATTGACACAGATTCTTAAAGGAGGTTGCCAAGTGTCTTCACTGAGTTGAACGAAGGACCTCCTATTAGGAGGGAGGGGTTTGAGCCTGCCGGGAGGTTTTTTCCCAGCCCAGAGATTCTGGGATGTTCCTCTGAACTCTTTGGCAGAAATGTGCATTAAGGGCAAATGAGTATCTTCATTCTTTTTTTTTTAATTTCAAATTAATATAAGGGTATATATGATTAGTTTACATTGTTGTTGCGTTTGTTAGGAAAAGTCCGAGTTGTATTTGAGTTCTTCATCATGGAGGTGTACTGTGCACTCCTACATTGTACCCATTATAATGGTGGGAGCTTACTGAGCCCTCCCGCCTCCCCCCTCTCCCTTTGCCCTTTTCTAGAATTTAGTTGTGCTTTTCCTCTCATGTGGGCCGGTAGTAGTGTCTCCATCCTTAGTGCTGATGTGCTACAGAAAGTGATACCGGAAGCCTTTCCATCTAACAGTCCCTGGCGTGTTTCCATAGTTTCCATGCAGAGGACTACATGTTCACAGCAGAAGATGATCTGTGAGTCTGTGTTTGTCTAGCTACAGAGTCTAACTCACACGAGGCAGCTTGCTGTAGTGGCAAGTGCACGGGATTTGGAGCCAGCTGGACTTGGGATAGAATCTCAATTTCACTTTTCATCAGCTGTGCGACTCTGGGCATAATCCTGAGCTCCAGTTTTCTTATCTATGCATGGGGATGTATCGCTTTCACAGGAGCGCACCCAGCTCATTTTCCAAAAATCAGATATGTCCAGCACTTAGTCCATCAGACTGTCCTAGCACCCAATGTTATCAGGAACATTGTTCATCGTCATCACCATCATGGTTACATGCTTGTTAGAACCTTTCTATGCAGGTGGATGGTGAGACTCAAATACCTCTTTCCTAGGTGAAACAATGTGGGGAAAATCCAGTCAATTTGAAATGAGGACCTTAGTTCAAGTTCTCTGAGTAGGTGACAGAGATCTCAGACAGTGTGTTTAAATCCAACTTCATGGGACTGTTGTGAGAATTAAGCAAGGAAAAGGCTATGAAAGTACTTTGTAAGCTTATAAAGCTTGATTAAAACATTAGGCAGAATGGTAAGATGTTATGCCATTGTCTTGGAAAGAAGTAAACTAAAATTCCCTCACTCTTAGTTCACAGGAGTCATCCTTTGCTAAAGTGTTTGCAAGATCCCTTTTGGAGGCTTCCTTTGCTCCTTTCTCTGGTTTTTGGCCTCCAGGACCATAATGTCCCTTTGTAACTGGCTGGTATTAATGATGGGCCCATTCTGGCATGATCCCTGCATCAGCGCTGGAATGTTGACCTGTCTACTGAGCCCTGCCTAGAGCCCACAGCTACCAAGCAGAGCCAGATGGAATTAATTTGCTGGGCTGACTCACAGCATCTGGCTGGGCCTAGTTGGGCCTGTCTTTTCAATCAAAAACATTTCCCTAAACCTTCTCAGTGCTCTCCACTTTGTAATTTCCTGGGTGTAAGTGGGTGGTTAGGCACAGTTAGGCTTCTGAGGAACATCCTTTTCCAGAAGGAAAGTTATGTATGATAATGCAATTGATAACAGAGGTGAATTCTGCCAAACTGCCTATCATTAGGGCTACATTGTTTGGTAACATTATAATTACCATATAATCCGAAGTAAAGGGACTTCATGGAAGTCTAGCAGTGATAGAGAGTTTATTATTGCTTATCCAGGGGATGCTCATGAAAACATTGATTAGTGCTGCTCAGGAGAAAGAAAACAGGGTGTCAGCAGAGTAGGCCAACCTGGACAACCTCCATGGGAAAGCCCAGGCCATCACCGAGAGAGAGGCTAGCCATGAGTAGAGTGGGATTCATGAGCCTCAGCAAGCCGGCATAGCTGGCCAGAGTTGGCTTTGTAGTTCACAATAGAATCATGGCTTGGAAATGCCGGGACTGTGAGCTTAACTCTTATATGTACATTTTACATTTCAGGTTATTTATTTCTCTTTTTCTTAACTTAATTTTGGTCTTGAAAGGAATTCTATCAAATAGTTGCAAAATATCACCATCAGGCAACCAGTAAATTTGTCCTTGGGGAGCTACTTTGGGAGTTAGGCGCTGACTTTGGGTTATTGTAAAATCGGGAAATCTGGTTCTAATCTTAGCCTTGCCCTTGTTCCATTCCTTGCTTCTGAGTATGGTCAGTGGACCAGCAGCGTTACCTGGGAGCTGGTTAGAAATGCAGAATCTCAGGCCCCATGTAGACCTGTGAACCAGAATCTGTATCTTAAAATTCCCAGGTAATTTCATGTGCACATAAAACGTTGAGAAGCACTTGCCTGTTTTAAGCTCTGGGAAAGCATGGGTTTTGCTTTTTCTTTTTTAATTTTCTTATTTATTATTTTTTTATTCTCACTGTCTATCTAAAGTTTAGCCTATGGTATCTGGAAAATTCTTGAATCTTTCTCTGACCTTAGGCATATCTGAACTTCTAGGAACTTTGTAAACTTCTAGGGCCTTAACTGTAAAGTGGTGAAGGAGAGATATGGTGAGTGGAAAGGGAGGCGACCTTCAGTGATGGAGAATCACAGGTGGTGGTGGTTGTGGATTTAATATGGGTGATTTTGACCTACTGAGTCCTGGCCTACAAATACCTTAGTCTCTGAAGATGGAGCATACAATTTGTATGGGAATTAGACCAGAATTAAATGAAATTTAAAACAAAAGAATTATATAACAGATCAATAAATCAAAAAGTTGGTTCTTTGAAAAGGTCAATAAAATAGATAAACCTTTGGCCAACCTAATCAGGAAAAAAAGAGTAAAATCTCTAATCTCATTAATCAGAAACGACAAAGACGAAATAACAACAGACTCCTCAGAAATTAAAAAAATCATTAATGAATATTACAAGAAACTTTATTCTCAGAAATAAGAAAATCTGAAGGAAATTGACCAATACTTGGAAGCACGTCACCTTCCAAGACTTAGCCAGAATCAAGTGGAAATGTTGAACAGGCCCATATCAAGTTCGGAAATAGCATCAACCATACAAAACCTCCCTAAAAAGAAAAGCCCGGGACCAGATGGTTTCATGTCAGAATTCTACCAAACCTTTAAAGAGGAATTAGTACCTATATTACTCAACCTGTTCCAAAAGATAGAAAAAGAAGGAAGACTACCCAACACGTTCTATGAAGCAAACATCACCCTGATCCCCAAACCATTAAAAGACCCAACAAGAAAAGAAAATTATAGACCAATATCACTAATGAATATAGATGCAAAAATATTCAACAAGAGCCTAACAAACAGAATCCAGCAACATATCAAACAAATTATATATCATGACCAAGTCAGTTTTAATCCAGGGTCTCAAGGCTGGTTTAATATACGTAAATCTATAAGTATAATTCAGCACATAAACAAATTAAAAACCAAAGACCATATGTTTCTCTTAATCAATGCAGAAAAAGCTTTTGATAATACACAGCATCCCTTCATGATCAGAACACTTAAGGAAATTGGTATAGAAGGGACATTTCTTAAACTGATAGAGGCCATCTACAGCAAACCCATAGCCAATATCGTATTGAATGGAGTTAAATTGAAATCATTTCCACTCAGATCAGGAACCAGACAAGGCTGCCCATTGTCTTCACTGCTCTTTAACATTGTGATGGAAGTTTTAGCCATCGCAATTAGGGAAGAAAAGGCAATCAAGCGTATCCATATAGGGTCAGAAGAGATCAAACTTTCGCTCTTCGCAGATGATATGATAGTATATCTGGAAAACACCAGGGATTCTACTACAAAACTCTTAAAAATGATCAAGGAATACAGCAGCATCTCAGGTTACAAAATCAACATTCATAAATCGGTAACCTTTATATATACCAACAATAGTCAAGCTGAAAAAACAGTTAAGGACTATTTTGTTCACAGTAGTGCCAAAGAAGATGAAATATTTGGGAGTTTATCTAATAAAAGACGTGAAAGATCTCTATAAAGAGAACTATGAAACTCTAAGAAAAGAAATAGCTGAAAACATTAACAAATGGAAAAACATACCATGCTCATGGCTGGGAAGAATCAACATGGTTAAAATGTCCATACTACCCAAAGCAATATACAATTTTAATGCAATCCCTATTAAAGCTACACTGTCATACTTTAAAGATCTTGAAAAAGTAATACTTCATTTTATATGGAATCAGAAAAAACCTCAAATAGCCAAGACATTACTCAGAAATAAAAAAGCAGGAGGAATCATGCTACCAGACCTCAGACTATACTATAAATCGATAGTGATCAAAACAGCGTGGTACTGGCACAAAAACAGAGAAGTAGATGTCTGGAACAGAATAGAGAACCAAGAGATGAATCCAGCTAATTACCATTATCTGATCTTTGACAAGCCAATTAAAAATGTTCAGTAGGGAAAAGATTTCCTATTTAACAAATGGTGCTGGGTGAACTGGCTGGGTCAACCTGTAGAAGACTGAAACTGGACCCACACCTTTCACCATTAACTAAGATAGACTCTCACTGGATTCGAGAATTAAACATAAGACATGAAACTGTAAAAATACTAGAAGAGAGTGTAGGGAAAACCCTTGAAGAAATCGGTCTGGGTGAGTATTTTATGAGGAGGACCCCTCAGGCAATTGAAGCAGCTTCAAAAATACACTACTGGGACCTGATCAAACTAAAAAGCTTCTGCACAGCCAAGAACACAGTAAGTAAAGCAAGCAGACAGCCCTCAGAATGGGAGAAGATATTTGCAGGTTGTGTCTCCGACAAAGGTTTAATAACCAGAATCCACAGAGAACTCAAACGTATAAGCAAGAAAAGAACAAGTGATCCCATTGCAGGCTGGGTAAGGGACTTGAAGAGAAACTTCTCTGAAGAAGACAGGTGCACAGCCTACAGACATATGAAAAAATGCTCATCAACATTGTTAAAATGTCTCTACTTCCCAAAGTAATCTACCTATTCAATCCCATTCCTATCAAAATACCAACATCGTACTTTCAAGATTTGGGAAAAAATGATTCTGTGTTTTGTATGGAACCAGAAAAAACCCCGTATAGCTAAGGCAGTTCTTAGTAATAAAAATAAAGCTGGGGGCATCAGCATACCAGATTTTAGTCTGTTCTACAAAGCCATAGTGGTCAAGACAGCGTGGTACTGGCACAAAAATAGAGACATAGACACTTGGAATCGAATAGAAAACCAGGAAATGAAACTGACATCTTACAACCACCTAATCTTCGATAAACCAAACAAGAACATACCTTGGGGGAAAGACTCCCTATTCAATAAATGGTGTTGGGAGAACTGGCTATCTACATGTAAAAGACTAAAACTGGACCCACACCTTTCCCCACTCACAAAAATTGATGCAAGATGGATAAAGGACTTAAATTTAAGGCATGAAACAATAAAAATCCTCAATCCTCAAAGAAAGCATAGGAAAAACACTGGAAGATATTGGCCTGGGGGAAGACTTCATGAAGAAGACTGCCATGGCATTTCCAACAACAAAAATAAACAAATGGGACTTAATTAAACTGAAAAGCTTCTGTACAGCTAAGGAGACAATAACCAAAGCAAACAGACAACCTACACAATGGGAAAGGATATTTGCATATTTTGAATTGGACAAAAGCTTGATAACTAGGATCTATAGAGAACTCAAATTAATCCACATGAAAAAAGCCAACAATCCCATATATCAATGGGCAAGAGACATGAATAGAAACTTCTCTAAAGAAGACAGACGAATGGCTAACAAACATATGAAAAAATGTTCATCATCCCTATATATTAGAGAAATGCAAATCAAAACCACCCTGAGATACCATCTAACCTCAGTGAGAATGGCCCACATCACAAAATCTCAAAACTGCAGATGCTGGTGTGGATGTGGAGAGAAGGGAACACTTTACACTGCTGTTGGGACCGCAAACTAGTACAACCTTCCTGGAAGGAAGTATGGAGAAACCCCAAAGCACTCAAGCTAGACCTCCCATTTGATCCTGCAATCCCATTACTGGGCATCTACCCAGAAGGAAAAAAAAAATCCTCTTATCATAAGGACACTTGTACTAGACTGTTTATTGCAGCTCAGTTTACAATCGCCAAAACATGGAAACAGCCTAAATGCCCACAAACCCAGGAATGGATTAACAAGATGTGGTAATATGTATACTATGGAATACTATTTAGCTATTAAAAAAAATGGAAACTTTACATCCTTCATATTAACTTGGATGGAAGTAGAAGACATTATTCTTAGTAAAGCATCACAAGAATGGAGAAGCATGTATCCTATGTACTCAATTTTGATATGAGGACAATTAATGACAATTAAGGTCATGGGGGGGAGGAAAGGCAGAGAGAGGGAAGGATGGAGGGGGGCAGGGCCTTGGTGCGTGCCACACCTTCTGGGGGCAAGACATGATTGCAAGAGGGACTTTACCTAACAAATGCAGTCAGTGTAACCTGGCTTATGGTACCCTCAATGAATCCCCAACAATAAAAAAAAAAAAGAAAGAAAAACTGCTCATCATCTTTAATCATCAGAGAAATGCAAATCAAAACTACTTTGAGATCTCTATTAACTCCAGTAAGATTAGCCCATATCACAAAATCCCAAGACCAGAGATGTTGGCATGGATGTGGAGAAAAGGGAACATTTCTACACTGCTGGTGGGAATGCAAATTAATACATTCCTTTTGGAAAGATGTTTGGAGAACACTTAGAGATCTAAAAATAAATCTGCCATTCAAACCTATAATTCCTCTACTAGGTATATACCCAGAAGACCAAAAATCACATTATAACAAAGATATTTGTACCAGAATGTTTATTGCAGCCCAATTCATAATTGCTAAGTCATGGAAAAAGCCCAAGTGCCCATCGATCCACGAATGGATTAATAAATTGTGTTCTATGTACACCATGGAATATTATGCAGCCTTTACATGGATAGAGCTGGAACATATTCTTCTTAGTAAAGTATCTCAAGAATGGAAGAAAAAGTATCCAATGTACTCAACCCTACTATGAAACTAATGTGTGGCTTTCATATGAAAGCTATAACCCAGTTACAACCTAAGAATATGGTGAAGGGCATATGGTGGAGGGGAGGGTAAAGGGAGGATTGGCGAAGGGAGGGTGATCGGTGGGATTACACCTATGGTGCATCTTACAAGGGTACATGTGAAACTTAGTAAATGTAGAATATAATTGTCTTGACACAATAACTAAGAAAATGCCAGGAAGGCTATGTTAACCAGTGTGATGAGAATGTGTCAAACTGTTTATAAAATCAATGTATGGGGCCCCATGATCGCATTAATGTACACAGCTATGATTTAATATTAATAAAAAATAAAAAAAACAATTTGTATGGGTTTTTTTTGTTGTTTGCTTGTTTGTTTGTTTTTGCAGTTTTTGGCCGGGGCTGGGTTTGAACCTGCCACCTCCAGCATACGGGGTTGGCACCCTACTCCTTTGAGCTACAGGCACAACCCAGAATTTGTATGCTTTTAAAAGTTCCCCTCATGTTAAAGAATATTTATTACAATATACTGATAGCATATAATAAAAAAAGCCCTTAAAATTTTCTCAAGAGGAAATGGATCAATACAGTGGAATACAATTCAGATGTTTAAATCAATGAAATAAAACTACGCGTATAAACATAAATAAGTCTAAATTTATTTTTTGTAACAGAAGGTGGCAGAAGGATGTATGAGGTATAGTACAATTTATTGAAGGTTTTAAAGACTCATATATGAAATGGAAACATGTACATAAAGTAAAAGAATAAAGACCTAGATGGAAATGATAAATGCCAGGTTCTGTCCAGTGGTTAACTTTGAGAGGGATGAAGGAAATGGATGTGAGCCTCAACACTCTTTCGTGTTTCATTTCTTAACAAAAGGAAGACAGCACGAAAAAGGCAAAGAAAATAAGTCTGCAGCAGCAACTGTGTGAAAGTAAGATTTTTAAATGACTACGTACATAATCCTTTAGATATTTATATAGATATCTATGTATCTATACCTGTACCTATGTCTATTACATCTATCGATAGATCTATATTTGCAGTCTGGAAAGTATATGGCCATCCATGTAATATGAAAAATAGAAATATACATGGCCAAACACTTTCCAGACAGCCCATATATGTGTGTGTGTGCGTGCGCATGTGTGTGTGTACATATCTGAGGTCTGACTATTAAGTTTGTGAACTAACCCTAGGAAAAGTGCTACATACCTCATGGCTGAATATCACTGTGGTCACCTTCAAGGTATTCCTCTTGGGAAGCTATGCACTGATGTCAGTGCCTAGTCTACCCTTCACACCAATTTTGGAACTCTTTCTGAAATGGACCCCAGAGCTTTTGCTGTAGAAGGTGTGACAATTAAGTTTGCCACTGTGCACTGTTGGCAGCACTGTACAAACAGCTCAGTAACATTTCATAACCTCAATATATCAGTGTCTCACAGCTGTGTTCTTGTTGACTTGTGGTGGTATCTTGCTGAGTGGTGTCTATTATTGTTCTTGTGTGTTTTGTGAGCTGATGACAGCTCTGATGGCCATTCTAGAAAAAGTACCAAAATTGCTTTGAAGAGTGGACTGGGTGCTGGCATAGGTACATAGCTTCCCAAGAAGAGTACTTCAAAGGTGACCATAGTGATATTCAGTGATGAGGTATGTACTTTTTCTAGGATGAGTTCTCAAACTCAATTATCAGGTCTTGTATGTGTGTGAGTGTATGGATACTTTTTTCTGAATGCTTAAACTATTTCATTATGAAAAGACTAACACAAAACTGTGTTACTGATGCAGGCAGTTGGCATGTGAGGATTATTATTTTAGTTACTCCTAAGGACCTCCTAGTTCTAAATGTGTTTGTACTCAAAGAACTCCCTTCCAAACACCCTCTCTTGTTCTCATAGACAAGCATGCTATCAGGATGTGTCTGAGGCTGGGAGCTTTCTGGCATTGTCTCCTGATGACACGGAGCCGTGTCCCATGCTTGCCATATCGGCACATTCCCTGATTCTGACTCTTGAGGAACATTCTTTGGGGCAAGGCAAGTGACAAAGCCAGATTCACAGCTGAAACAACAGACTCCATCTCTCAGTGAGAGCAATGGCAGAATCACCTTGCCGATGAGTGTGGATGGGAGATGGTACTATTTGCTGGGGGTCATTACTGAGATGACCTACATGTCTCGCATTGGCAATATTTTAGGTAAGCTACACTGCACTTCTATAACAGGAGAGTGCCAAGTTCAAAGGCAGTAGAGGCAACTTCTCTCTATTCTCCCCACTGCCTGGGCTTTTTTCCTTTCCAGGTTTTTCTTAATCTTCTCCCCCTCCATCTGTAACACCATGAACTTTCCAGCTCCCACCACACTATGGCCATGGTGTAGGAACATTCCCTGGGATTCCTCCATCTCCTGTTACACCTTCCCTCTCTGAAGGAGCTGCAGCCCATCTATAATACCGTCCCTACTGATAGGGGTATATTCCAGGTCTGAAGATCAACACAGCAGGGTTTTGTAGCCTTGGCACCATTGATATTTTGGACTGGATGATTATTTGTGAATGGTAGGATGTGGATGGGTGAGGGACTATTCTGTACATTATAGGACATCAGCAGCATGCTGGGTCTCCACCCACTAGACTCCAACAGCTCTTCCCAGTTGTGAAAACAAAAATGTTTCCAGACACTACCAAATGTCCCTAAGGGGGCAAAATCACCCCTGGTTTAGAATCACTGTTATTATTAGAAACAATAATAAAATGAAAATTAAAACTTCACTTTGGTACCAGCTATTAGAACCACTTCTGCTTCCTTAAATGTTCCTTTCCTTGAGTCACAGACCAACAGGTATCATTTTATTGCTTAAACTTGAGGATGCTTCTAGTATAGAAAGGAGGTTAACAAAGCAGGTATAGCACTAAGAGATTGCAAACAGTGAGGTTTGAAGGGGGGGCAATGAAAATTCTTGATTTTCACATGGATATCTAAGTGCTACCACTGAACTTTATGAAAATGGAGGTAGAAGGAAAGGTGGAAGATGCCACTAGAGCTAAAGCTCTAAGGTTAGGGTAGCTGGATGCTATGAGAGAAGCAGATGACAGATTCTGCCTTTGCTCTCACTGAGAGATGGAGTCTGTTGTTTCAGCCGTGAATCTGGCTTTGTCACTTGCCTTGCCCCAAAGAATGTGTAGGTTACTTCTGAGGAATGGTGTGTTACTTCTGAGGCCATTCAGCTTTGTTTTTTTCCCTCATGGACCATTTCTGCTAACATGTGAGGAAACCCTGCCTGATTGAGCCTCCTTGAGAGAGGCCCAGATATAGGGAGCCCCAGCCCGGCTCTGCTCCAGCCCATTTTCCCATGCAATGTGGCTGTGTCAGGGAGCCCATGTGAAATCAGCTCACCAACTCACCAACTCACTGAAGACAAAGAAATGACAGATGTGGTCATTTTAAGGCACTGAATTAGGGGGTGGCTTTCTACACTGTCTAGATAACTGGATAGTGCACATTAAGAGACTTCATATAAAGCAGTGGATGGTGTATTTGCCTTGGGTATTGATATGTATGTAAACATCAGATCATGCAAAGAGAAACTGAGTTCTCTCCTGTTTGTTTCTTGCAGCACTTCTCAGAACTTCTGGATGAGTTCTCCCAGAATGTCTTGGGTCAGCTCCTCAATGACCCTTTCCTCTCTGAGAAGAGCGTGTCGATGGAGGTGGAGCCATCCCCCACATCCCCAGCGCCTCTCATCCAGGCTGAGCACAGCTACTCCCTGTGCGAGGAACCTCGGGCCCAGTCACCATTGACCCAGGTCACCACCAGTGACAGCTTCAACGATGGTAAACTCAGAGTGGGGAAACCCCTGGGATCTTGTTACCTTTGACTCTGAGCTCCTTTAGAGTAGAGAGTATGTTATCGTTAGCAACCACTTTAGCCAAATACCGACAGTGTGTAAGGTTTTGTGCTTGGGCAGTGGAGAAATGCAAAGAGGTACAAGACACATTCGTGTGCACCAGACTGTCCCTGGGACCTTGTTCTAACTGAGGTATGGTCGCTACTTTCTTTGGCCCTGTGGCTTGGGCAGCAAAGCAGCCTTTTGCAAATCCACTCGTCTATCAGACTGATAATTCCCACTGTCCAGTATGGCCATTGTTTTAAGAGGTCACATCATTTTTTCTGAGAAAAAATTTTTATGATCACTCTTCTCTGTAGAAACTTCATGGGAATTCTCTTAATCCACTTCCAGCATACTCCATTGATCCCCTATTCTGGGATCTTCGTGAACATACCTAGACTTTCTTGTTGGTTACTATTTCACACCCATCATCAATGTTACAAGTATGGCAATGATAGAGGTCTAGTCTTTCTTGCTTTAGAGATGTTACCGGCAGTCCCCAGGTTACAGATGAACCAACTTCCTTACCAGTACAATCCTTCAGTACTTACCAGCATGTTCCCAAGTCTCCCTATAAGCCCAATTTATAGTTAACTAATTAAATTAGTAATTAGGGAGCTAGTTCCTTCTGCACATGTAAACAAACTCTCAGGGAGTAAGTGGTTTGTTGGCACGGCATCTTTACACTAGCCGTGAGTTTCATTATTTATATGATGGCTCACACACAGCATCACTTTTGTCTAACTTTTTAATTCAATTGTGTGAATCTGTGTTTACCCTATGACCACGCATTCCAAGTGGAAGTCCACTGGAGGTCCAGGTGAGCCTGCAGCAAGGAGAAAGGTGATTACAGTGGAAACAAAAGTAGAGATACTTCAGTGTTTGGAGACAGGCCAGACACCATCATTCACTGGGAAAGCATTGACTCTCAAAACAAATCGAAAAGGATAAAGTGATAACAGTGGAACACGAGAAAGGCAGTGGTCCAATGAAAGCATCAGTTATAGCTGAGTGGCGCAGTGGATTGATTATTGTGATGGAAAGGTTATTTTTGATTGGGTTAGAAGATCAAAATAAGCATAGCAAGCACAGCATTCGTATTAGGGTAGAATTTTATAAATTTCTATCTCCTATTAAACTTTTTTCATGAGTTTACTATTATGTTCTACTTGTTCTCATTAAAAGGACACAATAGTTTCTGTAAGATTATTACAGTACAGTGGTAGTAGTATTATTACAGTATTATACTATATTATTATTACCACCTCTGAGTCATTATAGTATTATTATCACTGTTATTACCATATGTGCACTTTTCATCAGTGATCTGAGTTGCATACAAATCCATCCTAAAGATATTCTCAGTAATATGTCATGTCCCTAATTCAGAGACAGCCTGTACCCTATAGATGTTGAATTGGTAAAAGCTGTATTTTCCAAATTCTCCAAGGCATATATGTTTTTTTAAACTGCATTTCTGTTTTGTTTTCCTTCAGGGATGACTAGATAATTTAGTACTTTGTGTATATTTTTTATTCCCAGTTCAGCGCATGCCTCTTCTTCACGGGGGAATGGTTGCTAACCTGACCGCCTCTGCTTTGCCCAAGTGTTCCCCCCTCTCTCCTTACACCTCTGTGCCTGTGGCAGCATCTTTTGATGGGGCTCTCTAAAGAACCAATTTCTTCACCCTCCCTCTGGTGAAAGGCAAGTGCTTTTATCTACTTGAACAAGGCACTGACTTTGTCCCACAAAAGCTTCCTTCCTGGAAGCTTCTTAGATCTTCTAGTGTCCGTGGAAGAACCAATTCTGGGGCCATTGTAACATCTTATCTTGGGACAGGTAATGTTGTCGGTTCTTAAATTTTCCATCTCCGATACATTCTTCCTTTGAATAGAATTACATTGATCAGCAGCCTTAATACCCTCAGTGAAGGGAATGCCCCAAATCTGTTAGTGGATTCTCTCTCGGCTGGACCTTCCTGAAGCCTTACCCGTATGCTCAGATTCTTTTCCTGATGAGTGTCTAAGTGCAAGATGCCTCAATCCTTCTCTGTAGCTTGTAAGTTTTCCCTACCTCAGGGGAATGGGGTGAGGGAAGCCTTCTGGGGTGGGGTGGGGTTGAAGAAATAGAACTAAAATAATTTGGGGATACAGAATTGTGAGGGTAAAGTGAGATGTGTTTAAAGAACTTAGGAGAGTGTGTACCGCATGGCATTTCAACAAATCAATTCTTCTGTCCCCTGTCCCCTTTGTGGTGTTGTTGCCTTCCTCTCCTCTTCCTCCTCTCCCTCTTCTTCTTCCGCCTTCCTTGCCTCTCCTCCTTCTCATCTTCCTTCTGTCTCCTCCCGCGCTCCCTCCCACCGCTCTCTCAATGTCTTATTTAAATTGATTTCAGGAATGACCTCAGATTAGACACAGGGGTGTGGTCCCTGTTCTGACTAAATAGTCCTCATTTGTGTGACTACGTAGGGAAGTCAGCCTCCTTCTGGGTTTCAGCTTAGGAAGATGCAAGCAATTCCTGTCTTAGTTTTACTGTATTAAGAGTAGACTTTAGCATTAAATGATTAGTTGAACTAAATGACGTTAGGATTTCTTCCGATCCTGGCCAGGTGCAGTGGTTCATGCCTGTAATCCTAGTGCTCTGAGAGGCTGAGGCAGGAGAATCACTTGAGCTCAGGAGTTCAAGACCAGCGTGAATAAGAGAGAGAGGCCATCTCTACGACAAATAGAAAAATTAGCCCGGTGTGGTGGCAGGTACCTGTAGTCCCAGCTACTTGGGAGAGTGAGGCAGTAGGAGTGTTTCGGGACAGGAGTTGGAGGTTGATGTGAGCTGGGCTGATGCCCTGGCGCTCTAGCCTGGGTAACAGGGTAAGACTTTGTCTCAAAAAATTCTCTCAATTCCTCTGATGCCTCTATTTCCAATATCTCTTATATTTTAATGAGCTGTTTCTGTGTAACATGTCTCCCCCTCCCAATAATGAATTACAACAGTAATAATCATTTATTACTTCCCATGATTTCTTTTTTATTTTTTTGAGACAGAGTTTCACTATGTCGCCCTTGGTAGAGTGCCATGGCATCACACTCACAACAACCTCAAACTCTTGGGTTTAAGTGATTCTCTTGCCTCAGCCTCCCAAGTAGCTGGGACTACAGGCACCGCCACAATGCTCGGCTATTTTTTTTTTTTTTTTTTTTTTGGTTGTAGTTGTCATTGTTTTTTGGCAGCCCCAGGCTGGGTTTGAACCCGCCAGCTCCCATGTATGTAGCTGGCACCCTAGCCACTGAGCTACAGATGCTGAGCCACCTCTTATGATTTCTGTGGGTAAGTACATCAGGAGTGGCTCACCTGCATGGTTCTGGTTCAGGATCTCTCAGGAGGTTGAAATCACATGTATGGTGAAAACTTTTTCAGGGTTAAAGGATCTACTTCCAAGGTTGCTCACTCACACAGTTGGCAAAAATAATGCTGGTGAATGGGTAGCTCTGCATGTGGGCCTCTCTGTAGGCTGCTTGAGTGCCACCACAGCATGGCAGCTGGCTTTCCCCAGAGTGAGGGACTCACTGCAATACCTTTGCTGATCGCATTCTGGAAGTTATTCTATTGGTCACACAGGGCAGCACGGATTCACTTTGGTCGCGTAATTCACAAGGTTGTCCTCTTAGAAGATGACTGCCACACCTCCCTTCCCAGTGACATCTTAAGGTGACGTTCTTCTGTATCTCTACTTCTTTATCTCATAGCATCAGTGCCTCACAGTGTTGCTTTCATCCACTGAATGGTTCTTGAATTCATGTTAGAGGTATTGAAGGAAACATGGTAGTCCCCCCTCAACTGTGGGGCATATATTCTAAGACCCTCAGTGGATGCCTGAAACCGTGCATTGCGCCAAACCTTATGCATACTGTGTATTTTCCTGTGCAGGCATATTTTGGAGATATTGTGGGTTGGAGTCCAGACCATTACAATAAAACATCTCAATAAAGGGAGCCACACACATTTTGGTTTCCCAGTGCATATAAAAGTTATGCTTACACTATACTGTGGTCTATTAAGTGTATAATAGCATTATGTCTAAAAAAATGCACATACCTTAATTAAAAAATATTTTATTGCTAAAAAATGCCAACAATCTGAACCGTTAGCAAATTGTGATCTTTCTGCTAGTGGAAGGTCTTGCCTCCTTATGGATGGTTGACTAATCACAGTGATGGCTGAAGGTGGCTGTGGCAATTTCTTAAAATAAGACAGCAGTGAAGTTTGTCACGTCCATTGACTCTTCCTCTCATGAAAGATTTCTCTGTAGTTTTCAATGCTGTTTGATAGCATTTTATCCATAGTAAAACTTTTTTCAAAATTGGAGTCAGTGTTCTCAAACCCTGCTGCTACTTTGTCAACTAAGTTTATGTAATATTTTAAATCCTTGGTTGTCATTTCAACAATAAGCAACTTTACCAGCAGCAGGTTCTGTCTCAAGAAACCACTTTCTTTGCTCATCCATAAGAAGCAACTTTATTCAAGTTTATCAGGAAATTGCAGTGAGGTAGTCACATCTTCATATTCCACTCCTATTTTTACTATTTCCACTAAATCTGCCATTACTTCCTCCACTGAAGTCTTGAACCCCTCAAAGTCATTCATGAGGATTGAAATCAACTTCTTCCAGGCTACTGGAAATGTTAATATTTTGACTGCTTCTTGTGAATTGTGAATATTCTTAAAGCTGGCTAGAATGGTATATTCTTTCCAGAAGGTTTTCAGTTTACTTTGTCCAGATCCATTATAGGAATCACTGTCTTTAGCAGCTATAGCATTATGAAATGTATTTCTTTTTTTTTTTTTTTCCTTTTAGACAGAGTCTTACTCTGTGGCTCTGGGTAGAGTGCCATGGCATTATATTTCACAGCAACCTCAAACTCTTGGGTTCAAGTGATCCTCTTTCTTCAGCCACCTGAGTAGCTAGGACCACAGGCGGGTGCTGCCATGCCTGGCTAATTTTTCCATTTTGCTTGGGCTGGTCTTAAACTCCTAAGTTCAAGTCATCCACCTGCCTCAGCCAGAGTGCTAGGATTACAGGTGCAAGTCACCACTCCTGGCCTGAAATGTATTTCTTAAATAGTAAGACTTGAAAGTTGAAATGACTCCTTGATCCATTGGCTGCAGAACGGATATTGTGGTAGTAAGCCTGAAAATAATGTTAATCTCCATGTACATCTCCATCAGAGCTCTTGGGTGATCAGTTACATTGCCAAAGAACAGTAATATTTTGAAACGAATTTTTTTCTGAGCAGTAGGTCTGAACATTGGGTTTAAAATATTCTCTAAACCATGTGCTATCATCTAGGTTTTGTAGGCTTTGTTCCACTTGTAAAGCACAGATTTAGTGTAATTCTTAAGGGCCTCAAGACTTTTGGAGGGGTAAATGATCACTGGCTTCAACTTAAGGTCACATCAACCCTTAACAAGAGAGTTAGCTTGTCCCTTGAAGCTTTGAAAGCAGGTAGTGACTTCCCTGTAGCTATAAAAGTCCTACTTGGCATTTACTTTCAATAGAAGGCCGCTTCGTCTGTACTGAGAATTTGTTGTTCAGTGTAGTCACCTCCATCAGTGATCTTAGCTAGATCCTAGATCCACTTGCTGCAGCTTCTTCATCAGCACCTGCTGCTTCACCTAGCACTTTTATGTTACAGAGATGGCTTCTTTCCTTAAACTTCATGAGCCAACCTCTGCTAACTTCAGACTTTTCTTCTGCAATTTCCTCACCTCTCTCAGCCTTCATTGAATTGAAGAGAGTTAGGGTCTTGTTCTGGAATAGGCTTTGGCTTTAAGGAATATTAAGGCTGCTTTGATTTATCCAGACAACTAAAATTCTCCCTATCAACAATAAGTCTGCTTCACTTGCTTATCATTCATGAGTTCACTGGAGTAGCACTTTTAATTTTCTCCAAGAACTTTTTCTTTACACTTGCAACTTGGATAACTATTTGCTGCAAGACCCCTAGCCTTCAGCCTATCTCAGCTTTCGGCATACCTTCCTCAGTGAGCATAATTATTTCCAGCTTTTGATTTCAAGTGAGAGATATAGGACTCAATTTTACTTGAACACTTAGAGGCCCTTGTAGGGTTATTAATTGGCTTAATTTCAAAACTGTTGTGTATTAGGGAATAGAGAGGCCCAAGGAGTGAAAGAGAAATGGGGAACAGCTAGTGTGCCAGCAGTTAGAACACATGTAACATTTATTAAGTTTGCCATCTTATATGGGTGTGGTTTATGGCACCCCAAAACAATGACAGTGGTAACATCAAAGATTGCTGATCACAGACCACCATATCAATTGTTTTTGGAAAACTCTCAAACTTGTGTTTTCCATTAAACTCCACACCAACACAATTGGCACAGAAGACTTCTGTGACCAAATGTGGGTTTTCCCCCACATACCAAGCACCGCACACCACTTAGGTATCCTCTAATTCAACTTTTTGATGCTGTCTATCCAGAGATAGTGCCCTGTGCCACAGGACTGACCCCTCCTTCCCACTAGTAACAAGTCCAGGTCTCCAAATTGTCTGACCAACTAGCTTCAAGTTGGGGTTTCTACAAACGTCTCTTTGAGTTCAGTTAATTTGCTGAAGCAGCTCACAGAACTCGGGGAAATGCTGGTTTATTATGAAGACTATTACAAAGGAGCTAGGTGCAGAGATGCATGAGGTGAGGTATGGGGGAGGGGAACAGAACTTCCAGGGCCTCCCTGAGTCCCACGTTCCAGGAGCCTCCTCGTGTTCAGCAATCTGGAAGCTCTCTGAATGCTGGCCTCTTAGATTTGTATGGACAATTGTGAGAAATGTGATTAGCCTTCAGGATATAGGGTGGGACTGTCTCTGGAAGGAGAGTCTTTTGACCCATGATCAGAAAGGTGGAGGAAGTCAGAGAGATTCTGTTTCCTGAGGCCTACTGCACCTAACACCCAACTTTATAACAACACAAAACTGTAACCAAGGCTGTGGGAGTTATGAGCCAGGAACTGTGGATGAAAACCACCACAAAGACATTTGCACTAGGATGTTTATTGCAGCTCAAGTCATAATCATCAAGATGTGGAAACAACACAAGTGCCCTTCATCAACTCATAAATAGATGAATAAACTATGATATATGTATACCATGGAATACTATTGAGCCCTAAAGAAAGATAGAGACTTTACCTGTTTTTTGTATTTACCTGGATGGATTTGGAGAGTATCCTTCTAAGTAAAGTATCACAAGAATGGAAAAACTAGCACTCAATGTACTCCAAACTAATATGAATCCAGTACATGAATTACTATATGCCTACACAAGGAAAAAAAACACAATTAAATTCGAGTAGGGGGAGGAGGAAGGAAGGAGAGAGGGAGGGAGAGAGGGAGGGAGAGAGGGGAGAAAGGAAAGGGGGAGTGGTAAGTTCTCATCTAATAGGTGCAATGTAGGAGTATAGGCACACCTCGTGGGTGAAGGACTCAACTACAACTTGGACTTTACCTAACAAATACGAACAATGTAACCTAATTATTTGTACCCAAGTATTAAACTGAAATTTAGAAAAACCAAGAAACAATTTCAACTCTAAATATGAATATTTAACAGTTCATTTCACTTAAAAAATCTCATTAAGTTTAAATAATTATGATTCCTTATGATTTAGGTTTATATTGCTTTGTGATATAAATGTAGACTTTTTAAAGGTCGCATTTGTTCATGATATGTATAATTTATCATGGGCCAAGGATATACATATTAGCCCTTTAAAAAAAACCCAACATATCTCTATCTATATCTCTCTATATATATGTATATGTCCATTCCACCCAGGAGAGGAAATATATATCACAATGTCATAGAGACATAATAATAATGAATAAGTCTGAAATATTGTGAGAATTCCAAACGTGTGACACAGAGAGCGCTGAGACAGCACATGCTGTCTGAAAAGTGGCACTGATGGACTTGCTTGATGCCGACTTGCCTCAAACCTTCAATTTGTACACAAAATCTGCAAAGCACAAAAAAGTGAAGCACAGTCAAATGAGGCATGCCTGTATGTACATAGCTATAATGAAGTTTCATGTATAAATTAGGCACAGTAAGAGATTAACTGTAATAACAATAAAATAGAACAATTATAACAATGTATTGTAATGAAAGTCGCATGTGGATGTGGCTTCTCTCGTTGCTTTCTAAGTAACTTATTGTGCTGTACTCACCCTTCTTCCGCTTGTCAGGATGTGAGATGGCACTGTGCCTTTGTGAAGAGACAAAGCCAGGTGAATGGTGTAGACTCTGTGACGTGGAGCCAGAGAACGCTCGACCTTCTGATGATGCAGCAGAAGGAGGGTCATCTGGGCTTTGTGTGATCTGGAATCATGGAGCCATGGTGATGCGGATGGCTACATGTCGGGAGCTGATAATGTTGATGACTAGACCGCAGGTCCTGTCCTGGGTGGAATGGAGTGGAATAGTGTGAGATTTCATCACGCTACTCAGAGCAGTGCACAATTTAAAACGTATGAGTTGTTTATTTCTAGATCTTTGCATTTAATATTTTGGCATTGTGATTGACTGCAGTAATTGAAACTTCAGAAGGTGAAACTGTGGATGGGAATGGGCTATTGCATAAACAAAAGAAATTGTACGTTGTTCTCACAGAAGTTATTGAGTGGGAAGAAGAGAAACACATACAAATGATTCTAAAATGTTGAACACATAATAACGGTGATGGTTAAGTTATGTGCTCTATAGTCAGACCTTGTTTTTAATTTTACTTCATCACTGACTAACTATGGATGAATTAATTCTCCAAGCTACATCTTCCTCATGTGTAAAATTAGAATAATAATATCCACTTTATGTCTCATTGTGACGATTAAATATGATAATATATTTCAGTACCTAGGCCAGGGCCTTACCGATGGTAAGAACATTGTTCTTAGCTGCTCTTGCAATTATTTATTTACTTATTATTAATATTTTTATTTCAGATTAATATGTGAGTACAAATGATTGGGTTACATTGTTTGCATTTATTAGGTGAAGTGTCCAAGTTGTAGTTGTTATTTTTTTATTGATTGACCAATTGATTGACAGGGTCTTGCTCTGTTGCCCAGGCTGCAATACAATGGTTATAATCATAGCTCACTGCAGCCTTGAGCTCCAGGGCTCAAGTAATCTTCCTGCTTCAGATTCCTGAGTAGCTGGGACTATAGGTGCATACCACCTTGGCAGCTAATTATTTTATTTTTTTATGGCTTAGGGAGATAAAATTAAAAATTATTTTATTTTTTATTTTATCTCCCTATGTTCCTCCCTGGTTTCAGCCTCCTGGTCTCAGGTGATCCTCTGAGCCTTGAGTAGCTCAGAGTCTAGTGAAAATACCATGTACTCAAGTACTTTATGAACAGAATGTGAGCAACGTCCCAAGAGGCAATTAAACTGTAGAAGTTCTGAGGAGAGAGAGCACACCCATTGGAGATTCTGAGAAAAGTTGCATGAAGGAGGCAGAATTTCAGTTGGCAAGGACATTGATTCTAGACAAAGAAACTCTGAACTTCTGGAAATCTGTTTTGGCAAGTGAATTGATTGCCAGAACAGATTTCCAGAAGTTCGGGATTCCTTTCTCTTCCATGATGACATTACTTTTTTTGTTTTCAGTTCTAATCAATTTAAATGCAGCAGAACTCAGTGTAACTCGTGGGTACCACCTCTGTTAATAGCTTAGTGTGGGGAGGAATAATCAGTAGATCTTTTCTAGGAAGCCCTTCTTATCTCAAGACCAAAGCACACACCATTCAGTTCCCCCAACTGGCACCTTGTTCTATTTATAGAACCTGGTTGCAATAGGCTGTGCCAGTAATTAGCTGAGAACAGGTACAGCAGGTCAGATAGAGTTTGCAGAGGGTTCTGAACTATGGTTCATCTTTGTTGAAGTGCCAATGTTTTCTCAGAGTAAAAGCCACTTTCCTGTGCCAGCAAAGCCATTTTTATGAATAGAGGACAACAAGCATGGGGTGGTCACTCTTTATGTGAAATCAGAGTTAGGCAGTGCGGATGAGTGGACAGGGAACTTTCCCAGTAAAGCTTCATCTAGATTTTGGCTTCAATCATTTTTCTGAATTTTGTGGATTGGCACCTGTTTGGGTACAGAATTATTTTATTCATTTGAAGCCTAATTTTCATCCCCCTTAGTGGGGAATCAGTCCACAAGGATCTCTCCCGAGTCCAGGTGCTCTGTCAAAGCAGATAATCACCCTGATGGAGAAGGACAGTTGTTCTTCAGACAACAAATTCATATGCTGTATTTAAAAATAGCTGTTTGTGTTAAATTTAATATTCTTTATCTCTTTCCTTGTGATAATAACCTAAGCTAAATTAGGAGTCCTGGGTCTTGTGATGGATAGGGAGTGAATATTTCTTTATACCTGGGAAAACCAATGATTAACACATCCCTGTCCAATTTTACTTAGATTAAATACAATTCTTTTGCAATTGATTCTAAGCCTGAAAAAAAAGTGATAAAATACACAGCTAAGTAGAGTCTCTCTCCTAGTTTATTAGGAGTTTCCTCTTTCTTTTTCTCCTTCTTCCCTCTTTCCTTGCCCCACCCCCCAATTTTTCTCTGCCCCCTGCCACTCTCTATCCAAACCACTGGGCAATTACATAGGGTACATGTAGTTTCTTTCTTTCTTTTTTTAATAGAGATAAAGTCTCACTCTGTTGCCTGGGCTAGAGTACAGTGACCCTCATACCTAACGGCAACCTCAAACTCCTAAGTTCAAGTAATCCTCTTGCCTCATTCTTCTAAGTAACTAAGACTGCAGACAGGGCAGTGCCTGTGGCTCAAAGGGATAGGGCACTGGCCTCATATGCCAGAGGTGGAGGGTTCAAACCCAGCCCCGGTCAAAAACTGCAAAAAAGAAAGAAAGACTGCAGACAAACACCGTCACATCTGGTTAATGTTTTTTATTTTTTGTACCGATGAGGCCTCACTATGTTGCTCAGTCTTGTCTTGAACTCCTGGTCTCAAGTGAGCCTCCCACCTCCATCTCCCCAGGTGTTGGGATTATAGGTGTGAGCCACTGTGCCTGGCCAGATGTGCTGATCCTGTCGTTCTGTCTTAGACCTCAGATGAGCTGTGAACCCCTAAAACGGTCTACAAAAATTTGGGCTATCTAACTTTGTTAATTTTTCTGGTGAGAGCCATTATAACTTTTTTTAGATTCTTAAAAGAGCCTATGCCCCCAAATGTTAAGAAATGCTTGGTCTAAGATTACAAAGGAGTAATCTGTTTCAGGACTGACTTTAAGTGTAGGCTTCCCTGAAATACTAGCACTGAAGAACTTCATGTGGTTCAGCAACCACAGGAGCCAACCCTAGAAATGTGGGCTCAGCCTTCAAAACCACCAGAAAGAACCTATATCCAGCTTAGTCATTTCTCCCCTTGGTTAAGGCTGTTGGCTGTTAACCAGATGCTAAGCAGGATTTTCTGTCCTACCAAAAAAAAAAAAAAGTAAGGAAGTTAAAAGAGATAACCAGAAGCATACCAGTAAGTATTTATATGCATTTTTGTGCTTTGAGAAATAAAAGCTTATATTTGAATGACCAAGTCTTGTACCTCACTGCATGGAGTTATCTTTATGAGTTACTGTATTTCAGTCCTGTTCCTTTATAATTAAACTGGGATGCTGTGCCTGCCTTTGATTTGTCTTTAATTTCAGTGTGCTTTCTAAAGAAGATACTTCATGGGACTTAAGTAGGGCTTTTGAGAGAGAACTAGGCCTGGCCTCTATTCTCCAAGGTAATACAAGAGCAATGTTTAAAAATATGTAAAATATCAACAGGCCTTGGCATCAAATATGCTAACAGAAGTGGTCTAATACCACATTCACACCAACCACAAGTCAAGGTAACTTTATTTCATATGGAATAAGGGACTGTAACTATGGGTGGTCTGGGCCCATAGAGGTTGGGCCAGGATCATAAGTAATAATTATCGTCTTTCTGATGAATCCATTGGGAATCCAGAACTTGCAGAGGCAAGAGATGGCTGGGTGGCTGGCTCAGTGTGTATTCTCTAAATTTATGGAGCCATGGTCACAGGTGGGAAGGAAAACAATACTTTGTGAGCTGAAGGTGAGCAGATGATGCTGGTGTGAAGTCACAGGTAGGAAGTGGGACAGTTTGTGCATGGACACAGGGTTTGATCACTGTGTGATGGCAATTTGCACCTGAGAAAAGTGCGATGGCCTTTTTTGGAGATGAGAAGAGACAATAATGTCTCATGGCTGTTGAGTGAGAGCAGAGATGGTGTACGTGTTATACAGGGAGACATGGAAAGGTATACATGATGGATGGCAAAGAAAAAATGGAATTTGACATGATCTGATGAAACCCACAGCAGGATTAGCACAGGATCAAAGATGCTGAAGAGAGGGCAGAGATGAGTCAGAGATGACTTAGGTTTCTGGTTTGTGGTGCTGGAGAGATCTTGATGTTGACATGTTACAAGGAAGTGGGACCTGAAAGAGAGTCACAGAGATGAGATGAATGGCTTGTGCCTTTGTCACATTTCATTTGAGCCGGTGACAAGAGCATTAGTCTTGAGCCGTGTTACAGGGGTGTAGATTCAGGGGTAGAAAAGGAAGATGTGTTCATTGTCAGCCCACAGAGAGTAACTGGGTTCTCTGCCATGCGTAAACTAAAGAAAGAACCTGATTGTGGTTGGGGGAGGAGACACACAGAAGAACAGTTGACCCCTCCCATCTGAACCTTAGGCTTGTGGCACATGCTATTTCACCCTTCACCACCTTCTTTGGCGTTACTTTTTAACTGTTCTTTCAAACAGATAATAATGTTTTCTTTTAGTTTGTTTTTTAAAATGAAATGATTACTTCTTTGTCTGCCCAGCATTGCAAGGCTAGCTTGGTATAGAAAGTGATGTTTACCCCTATTCAGCAATTAAAATTCTGGACATTCATGAATGAGAGTTGTAACTTCAATGAAGAAAAAAATATGCATGAGATTTTTACGTATGTGTGTGTGTAGTAAATAAGTCTTTTGAAATTAATCATTTGTTCCTTAGAGATTTATTTAATTCGTACTTTAAACACTATTGCCTACAGGAAGATCTGATGCTAAAAGGAGAGTGCTAATTAGATATCGTAGTTAATCTCTGGAGTCACATTGCGTGGGCTTTGCTACTTACTCATACTGTGATCATGGGCAAGTTGCTTAACTCTGTGTCTCACTTTCTTGATTTTTAAAATGGGAAAAGTCATAATACTTACTTTAGACCATTGTGGTAGGGATTAAGTAAGTTAATGCTTTTTAAGTGCTAGGAACAGTACCTGGCAGTTAGTAAGTGCTGAGCAAATATTAGCTATTATTGCTGTTGCCTTTATGTGATTACTGCATAATGAAATACATAATTTACCCAATGACTGCTGTAAGAATGACAGAAGCCAGGAAAGTGGTTCTGTATATACAGAGAAGGCACAGAGTAAGGAAAGTATTCCAGAGAAATTATACTGGTTTCAGAGGTCCATCTAATACTCAATGAGTGCCTGGCATATAATAAGCACTCAAAGCATCTTAGTATTATTTAGTGTTCTTACACTGGGATTCTTCTCCTTGGGAACATTGGATTTTAGAAGTCTAAATAAACCAAGGCACCTTGTGCAGTGGCTAATTGTGAAGTCAAAATAACATTAAGTAATAATTACTCTTATTTAGGGATCTATTTAATCATTGACTGTTGAAAAGCAATGTATTAGGGTGGTAAAGAGCACAGGCTGAGTAGCTAGTTTGAGTGTGAATCCCTGCTCTGCGATGGACCAGCTGTGTAACTTTGGGTGAGTTATTTAATCCCTAAATTTCCTTGTCTGTAGAATGGGTGTAATGGTAGCACATGTACTGAGTGATTACTCTTAGGATTTCATTAATTAATATAGGTAGAGCACTGAGAGCAATACCCAGCAAATAAAATGTACTTATAGTGTGTGATTGCCATTTTTATGGTTATTACCACCTCTTCACGCCATTCAAGACTGAAAGTTATTCCAGGGTCAGGATACTCAGGATGGGGACTGGAGACAAATGGGCCTCTAACTTCTATTTGAACATACAGTAGGCTGTAGTCTGATATGAGACAAGACGTATTTGACTGAGTTCTCACTCCTTCCCCTGGCTTTTAGAACCCAGCTGCTACATTTTTCTCTTAAGGGAATTTTTGCAACAAAAATTGGTCAGGTTCTGACCAATTTTCATTTTACTTATTTTTTCATTTTCAGACAGAGTCTCACTATGTCGCCCTTGGTAGAGTAGTAGTCATCACAGTAGTAGTAGCTGTCATCACAGCTCACAGCAACCTCAAACTCATGGGCTTAAGCAATTGTCTTGCCTCAGCCTCCTAAATAGCTTGGACTACAGGCACCCACCACAATGCCCAGCTATTTTTTGGTTGCAGTTATCAGTGTTGATTTTAGTTGGCCCAGACTGGGTCCGAACCCACCAGCTTCCATGTATGTGGCCAGCGCCCTACCCATTGAGGTATGGGTGCCGCCCTCCTCCGAAGATCTTAAAAGGACAAAGAAATAAAATGCTGCATGATTTAGATGAGGCATATTTATTTAATTTACAAAATTTCCTTTTTACTGTAGACATGTTATATAAACAGTAAATGGATATAGAGTCATCCCAGCAGATACGTAGGTTTTGCATCTCCTAAATATACTGCACTCTCAATCTGCGTTTAATGGGGGAAAATATGTGTATAACGGTGTATAATTGCTTGTAGTTCAAACCTGTGTTCAAGGATCAACTGTGTATGTGTTTTTATCTTGTAAGACGTATTTCCCCCATGTGATTTTTCTTTTTGAGAACAAATGCCCTGTATACTCTGTATACACACGGACGTGTGTGTGTGTGTGTGTGTGTGTGTGTGTGTGTAAGTATATGGTGTATTGATAAAGATACTACCGACTCCCAATTTAGGGTTTAGTCTTTTTTCCCCCCTTTCCCATGCATCAGTATCTATCCAATGCAGTTATCTATGTAGTATATATGGAAATGATTGGGGATCTGCATTTTGGAGCTGCTTATCTTGGCTTTGAGTTCATGTCTTTTTTAGTCTCTCTGTCCAGCTTGATATTTCAGATCTCTTGGCATCCAACGTCATTGGTCATGGCTGCTCCATTCTGCCCTTGGATGTAAAGGACGCGCTTATTACCATGACACAGTGGCTTGTTTTTGTTTTCTTGCTGCTGGCTAAGTGGTGATGCTGAGGAAGAGATGTGCCAGTTTAGTTTCACCTTTGACAGGAAGCTGTTTAAATGAATCAGAAGATATGAGGGTTGTTCTTCTTACTCTCCACATTATGCACAAGTAAACTTACTGGGGATTTCTTTTATCTGAAGGGAAACTTAAAAAGCCATATAAATACAATCTAGAAAGACCGTTTTTTTTTCACTCCATATCTGAGCTTCAAGTTTTAGAAATTAGGGGGTATAGAGTGTCTACTGACTCTTGCTTTTGTAGTTTAGCCAATAACCAAGACATTATCTGAGGATAATTCTAGTTCTAAGCTATGGCAGCCCGACTGATCTTTTGCCAATAAAATAAAATTATAAAAATAAGGTCACGTAGTAGAAAAACTGTAATGCACGTTCTATTCCTTCTCCTTCGCTCTTCCCTTTGTTAACCCTCCTTCATAGGTTATGTTTGTCATTTTATTTTCTCTGATTTTATATTTATTTCCATTGAGGGATGGAGTACAAGCCAACACTCTGTACTTCAGAATGAAATCTCTCTTTTTCTAATTTCAGCTAACCATGGAACGTGGTTCTCACCAAACTACTTACTGGTTGGTTTTTTTCATATGAGCTCATTTATTTTATGATGTAAATGGTAGGCCTAATGAGCCAATCTACAAATATTTATTGATGTGATTCACAGTTGATGGTTTAGGGGAATTAGTTTGGAAGCAAATACAGTCATTTTGTTGTAATAGATTCAGATGTAATAGATTTAATTTCTTGTTCATACAGTCAGCTGTTTTGTGTCTGCTAGCTATGTTGCTGCATAACAGATGATCCCAAAGCTTAATGGCTTAAACAGTAATCATTTATCATTGTAGCTCATGGGTCTGTTCCTACTCTGGAAGTTAGCTGTTTTATGTGGAGGTCAGTTGAGTGGTTCCACTGGTTTTAGCTAGACTCACTCACGTCTCTAGACCATCTCTTGGCTGGTCGTGGCTGAGCTCATCTGGGGGTGCCTCCATTCCATGTGCCTGCTACCTTTCTCCTGAGGTCAGTAGATTATCCTGTACATACTACTCATGGTGATGGCAAAACTATGCACACTTAGGTCCAGTCCTGCAAACACAGTTCAAGAGTTTAAGAAGCCAACATGCTATTGGCTTATTACATGGCCAAGCCCAGAGTGAAAAGCAGCCCACAGTGGGAAGTAGCCCACCCCAGAATTACATGGTAAGAGACCTGGATGGTGGGAGAGTGAAGACCTGGGGCTGGGAATGTGACTTATATCTATTAAGGTCATTGACTCTTAAGTGAGCCAAAGGGCTCTAAGAGGCCTCTTGAGCCCCTGGAGCCTCTATCCAATATTTACCGTCCTAAGGCATAAAGTAGAGCAGGCAGAAGCAGGCTGTGTCCATGTGTGTTCATCTGGGGATAATGGCTATCCAGTAGTGGAAATGTGGAAACATTATAAAATTTAAATGAAAAGAAAAAAAATTATACATATTCTGAATGATTATCCAGATTCATGCTTACTATTTGGCATATTTCCTTTTTATCTTTCTGATACTTTCTTTATTAATGTTATATAGATTTATATCTATGTTTTTCCTTAATACTCTATCATCAACCTTTCCTTGGTCATTAAAAAGGATTTGTCAATGTAATATTAATATCTGTGTAGATATCCCATTGGGTGGATGCATCATCACTAATTTAACCTTTTCCTTGCTCCTCAATATTTTGGTTATAGCCAGGGTTTTGTGATCTTAAATGGTGCCTCAGTAAGCGTATTTGTGCATAAATCTTTATCCACATGTTGAGTGGATTTTTTAGGAGAAAGAATACTGGCTGGAGTGAGGAGCTTGGGTTCTGCCACTAGTTTGCAGTATGACCTAAACCTCCATGTCATTTTTCTCGTCTATAAAAGAATGCCTTTGAACTTGGTGGTCTTAAATGTCTTCCTAACCCTAATACATCCTTCAGAGTAGAGGACTACATTGCTGCACTGGCATGGAAACATGAAGGCAACAGCAGTTGTGTGTCCTCAGAAAGCTCAGGGGAGGAGAGGCAGCTTCCCCTGGCTGGCTCCTTACTTGGAAGCATTCCGTTGTCTTCAGAGAGGTTTCCTTTGGCAATTCCGGCGTCATTGTTTGCCTTGTAGTCTCCATTCCCTGAGGCAGCAGTAAAGATATTTATTTGTTTTTAAAGAGGGCAATGAGTCATGAGCCTTAAGAATATAAACTGTCCTGACCCATTTTGTGAGTATGCACACTTTGAGAATTGGCCTCCCTCTATCGGAAGAACTGGTTTCATTGTCCATCTTCATTTTGTCTTATAATTTTATATTCACTTTTCGTATTTATTTTTGCTTTTTGTTTGCCTTGGAAATTAAGTTTCATCACAGTTGTCTTCACTATTTCCTGGTAGTTGCGTGCAACCTTTTTCTCTGGGACAGGGCACTTCCTTACTGCTCATTTCCATATGGATTGAGGCTGTATTTCATCTATCTCTCTTACAGCCTCTGCCAGAAACAAATATTGCTCAATTTCAGCAGGCATTAAGCATTGACTTCAAAAGGAAGAGGCATCAATGTGTCCCTGCTAAGTAGAGAAAGTGGGACCTGTGCTCTCTCTTTCTCCCTCTCCAACCCTTACCCGACTGTCCTAAGTGGGTCTCTTTTGCAGCAGACAGAGTCTTCTAGTTCTAAGCTCTTTTGGGGATAGGCATTAGAAACTGGTCCAGCCGCTTCTCTGGGCTGAGCTGGAGCACCATCTGTGTCAAGCACAGAGTCATCTCCCCCCTCTGGCCCACATCAGAAGGGCCTTTGTTCCCTGTTCCTGCTGAGGGCCAGCGTGGTGCCTGCACCCATGAGTGATGGAAATCCCCTGTCACAGCACAGCACTCAGCAACCCCACTCCAGAAGCAAAACATCTTCCATCCACAGAAGTCTTGCTCATCCTTCTTTTACCCCAGGAAATAAATTGGGGCTGGAGTAATTCACCAAGTCAGTTACACATTGGATTTGAGGAGGGGAAATAATTTTCCTTTGTGAATATGAATGTGCTTGGAGGAAGTTACTTATGAAATGCAACTTTAATAATTGTGAACTTAAGTTTTTAGTTTCTGTGTCCACCCTTCCTCCAGTAATTCTCAATGATTCCCATGTACCTTTTCATAAGGAAATTGGAGTTAAATTCTTAAGTGTAAAATAATTTCGTAATGTGAATAACTTTGCTTCCTCAAACAATAATGGGTCTTTGAGCAAGTGAATCACATAGTGTGTGGGCTTAAACACTTGCAGAAAGCAATGAGGCTTTATTTTAGCCTCATACTGGTGCAAGGCATGTGTAAGTAAAGTATGGAATGTGGACTATGGGAACCGCAGGTGTGGTTTTTCTTGCTGGATGCCTCTTTCCAACCTCCTCTTCTTTCCTTTCCCTCCTCCTTCCTGCTTTTCCAAGTCTGTGCTGAGGTGCTAGCTCTGAAGTTAAGCAATTGGGTAAGAAAAACATGGTACTGCTTAGATCCCCAGAAGGGCATGTGCTAGGTGATAGAGGCCTCTTTCTGTTCTGTCTGGTTGCTTGGTTGTTATCTAGCCCCAGGCCTAGTGATAATCAGGAAAAACCAAGGCAAGACAAGACGCAGACTGACCAAGTCCCAGCCCTTTTCCCCTGAGGGATATTTAGTCTATTTTAGCAAAGGGCAGATGGTCCTTACAGATTTTGAAGTCTCCCAAAGAGCTAAGCAAAAGTCTCTGGAAATCAAAGTTCAGTTTAAGACAGATGGCAGCCCAGGGAAAGCAGAAGAGGATAAAAAAATGGAGTAAGAAGGGGGGAAAAAAAAAAAAACAACCAAAAAAACCTCAAGAAGCCAAATAACTTTCCATGGGGGAGAAGGACAGAGATGGACTCACCATTCTCTCCTGTCCTCTCTTCTGAGCCCTTTGCTGCCAATCATTTGGTTTTTTTCTTTCTTGTTTTTAAATGTGCTTATTTATTTTTGAATCCTAACACATTCACTTGGTTTAAAAACTGGAAATCTAACTCATTGCACATTTAACAGCCTCCCTCGTGTCCTTTTCGTGTCCACCGGGAAGCCAGGTGACTTTCTCTCATATACATTCCTTCCAGTGTCCCTTTAGGCATATCCCCTGTAAGGGCACCAGTGTAGGTTCTCACTTTTCCAGTCATTTCCTCATCTATTTATCTCCTCTCTCACATGCTCCCTTGACTTCCTTTTATTCTGCTCTCAATAATCCTTTGTTGATCTTTTCTATGCCTAAGGCCCTGAATGAGTTCACCAGGCTTGTCTTTTTCCTGCAGATGAAGCAGAAAGTGAGAAATGGTACCTGTCTACAGATTTTCCTTCGGCCACCATCAAGACAGAGCCTATTACAGACGAGCCACCCCCAGGACTTGTTCCCTCTGTCACTCTGACCATTACAGCCATCTCTACCCCTTTCGAGAAGGACGAACCTCCTCTGGAAATGAATACTGGGGTATGCTTAATTTTTCTTTCATATAAACAGTTTGGATTAAAAGTTACAGGTCCTCATTCTCTAATAAGGCATTTAATCTTTTTTGGAGTTAGTGACCACATGTATTTAAGGACATGTAACTTTATGTGTATATTTAGGCATTTATATATATATCAAGAATATGTTGATTTGGTATCAGCTTTAGAAAAACTGGTAGCAAAGCTGATTTTCATTTTCTTTGATTACTGTTAAAAATATAAAACATAGATGAATATTCACGGTAGAAGAAAATTCTCCATGGCACTGATTTTTAAGCAGTGGGAAGGTGATGGTTATGATGGTGCTGTGGCAACCCATGGCTTTGTGTGTGGCTGTTGAGAATGCTAGTTCCTGTGTGCTATTTCACTTTACTTTCCTAGTAATGCTGAGTTGCCCTTACTCAACTCAGGACCCTCCCACCTGATGATTCTTATTACATTACTGGTGGAAAGTATAAGAAATCAGGAATTTCTTCCTTGCTTGATTTGCACACAGCAAATTTAACTTAATTTTATTCTACCTCCTTTCTGAGTGTTTTTAGTGTCTGGAAAAGGACCAGAACCGTACTTGTATATCTTCTTACAGAGTTGAAAGCCAGTCTTCACTTTCCTTACACTTAAAGCCTCAGGTTATAAACAATGACTCCATTAACATTCCTTACAGCAGATTTCCTGTGAGCAAGATAGAGTGCCTGCTTGTTCAGGAAAAAGTAACACAGACTCCATAGAGCCACAGAAGCATCACTGCATACGTGCTTCTTACTCCGTCCATGTAGAAGATGAAGTGTGGTAGGCGGAAGACCCCTGCAGCTGCTCTCAAGGATTCCCAAGGAGTCTTTCTTGGACTTTCTTGAATCTCAAGGATTCCTCCTGGAGTCTGTATTAATTGCCTTAAGATCTTGGTCCCTAAGAATTTTAGTTCAGTTGATTTTTAAGTATGCAATTAACAAAGCTCAAGCTCATGGCCTTGCTATAACTTGTCTCCTTTCCCTACTGTGTATTTCATGGTTAGATGTCTTCAGTCATTAGGGAGCCTGGAGAAAAGGATGTGGGTTAATGGTGCACGGTCTTTACCATTCAACAAACTAGTGTCGGCCGGTGGCCCTGTAAAAATTACCAGGATGTATTGTAAAATGCTTTTATATGACCCAAAACAATAGAAAGAAGCACTGATAAGTGTGCCTTGGGCTTTTCATGTTAGGGTTTTGAGGGTTCCATCAGCTATAATGCCAGATTTGGTGGTGAGAAGAAGGTTAAGGACTAAAGTGACTTTCTGCCAAAGAAGCTGTCCATGCTCAGCTGTGCTCTGCAGAAGCAAGGCTATCCTGAGAGGAGGACACAGACGACAAATCACTCTCCTCTATGCTTCTTCAAAGCTGTCATTTGTTTTTAAAAATTGTCTCCGGAATTCTTCTTTCAGGTCGATTCCTCATGCCAGACCATTATTCCTAAGATTAAGCTGGAGCCTCATGAAGTAGATCAGTTTCTGAACTTCTCACCTAAAGAAGGTTGGTCTGTCCTCTTGTGCTCCTTTAGCTCCTAGATACAGTCATGAAGTCTGAAGGGAAAGAGAGTATGGGTAAGGACGCTGGGGTCAGTTTGTGCCACATGTGTAGCTTGCCTTAGGAAGTAGCTCTGCTCTTATAAACTTTGCTTCCAAATACAGTTTTTGAGAGCTAAGTATTATATATGCTCATGCTAAATGTTACTGTGCCTTTTTGCTCCTAGCCAGGGTGATTTTTGAAAACCTTTTATGGACTGCTGCAGTGTGGGCCCTGACACACAGGAGAGCTGTGGCCCTCAAACCTTCTTGGTGTGAACACAAGACAGCCTCACATATAAACAGCAGCCCACAGAGGCGCTTTGCTCCATTAAAACAGCTCCAGTTTCAGAAACAGCTCCAGTTCTTTTGTGATGAGAGTTCACAATTTATCTGTCTGGCCAATTCAGTGTTTTGGTTTTTAAATCATGTCTCTTGAATCCTAAAATTCAGTGTTTTTAAATGTTGACTCTGGATGACAGCAGTGAGAAAGAGCCCCCTACCTCTATTGGAATTTCTACAGCCTCTGATTATGCACCTCATTGGGCTTCTTGCCATCCATTTACAGCTAAATAGTGTCATACTTGATATTGTCATACTTTCACTGTTTTCTTTCTCTGTGTTAGTTTAAAGGTAAATAAAAGGCCAACCAGGATTACATTGACTAGGATCTACACCAAGACACTGTTTCTTTGTGCTGAGTGATAAGCATTCACGCCTTTCACCTCTATATGCCGCTGTAAGGCAGGTCCTCTCATCTTTGTGCACTGGTTGTTGCTATCAAATGCATCTTGCTCTTTTATGTTGCAATACAGTTCAGAGAGTATCATAAGTGTAATAATGAGTCCCAGAGTGGCTTCAGAATTCGGGGTCACTGGAGGAGAAATGTTTCAAGAATATAGTAAAGGGCAGTCTTTCCTCATTATCCTGGATAAACAGAGATAAGGAAACTCGATATCCTTGAATGCATCAGAGTTTCTAGGCAGAGTAGCTTGTTGTACCCAGACCTTTCAGTAACCCACGAGCTGCATTTCCAGTGGTATTTGGAAATCTGAGACCGAGGCACCTATGGCCAGAGCAGTCGCTCTCAATAGGCAGGAAAGACCAGAGTCAAGCTTGCCTCACTCACTTTTCCTGCCATGTCATTTCTGGGTTTTGTGGGCTGCCCTCTGCCTGGAGAGGAGCACAATGTTAAAATGATTTGACTTGTGCCAAGTAGAAGGGACAGGGAAGCTCTAAAGTGCTCTTGGCTAATTTTCGGGAACGTAACAGTACAGAGTGGCAGGAAATTGGAGCCCCTAACAGATTCGCTTCCTGGGTGTCTGTGTGTGTGTGTGTGTGTGTGTGTGTGTGTGTGTGTGTGTGTGTGTGTGTGTGTGTGTGTGTGTGTGTGTGTGTGACCATAAAGTGCTGTAGTATTTACGGAATTAGAAAAACCACGATTAGCACTCTTAGCACACGGATCTTCCAGCCAACCTTGTACATACTGGCTAGAACAACAGAAATCCCCACTGTTGAATCCAGACTTGGATTCTGGCTTCAGAAGCCCCTCTCTGGTGCCCAGAGGTGCCTGATGGATGAGACTGAGGCTCTGTAGGCCCTGGCAGAGGGGGGACTATGACATGGCTCCCCGAGGAAGGGCAAAGGGTGGGATTCTTACATGCTGGGGGACGTTGGAGGAGAAAGCCCCTTACCCCCACTTGTATTCCCTATGCCTACTCATCTCTCTAGAGATGGATGTAGAGTTTTCTGAATGAAGAATGCTTGGCGTCTTGCCTGCAGGCCCCACCATGCACATTCCTCCAGAAATAAACGAGCTTTTCTCAAAGTAGCCGTTGGGAACCCTCATGAGCTCCCAGGTATTGCTATCTTTTAAATGATTTTTTTATTTTAAAGTGCATAATTCATTAGCACGGTTTACAAATGAAACTGTATGACTATCTGGAAGAATCACAGTGAAGTCTTATCAACACCCGGTCTCAGGCTCTCCTGATCTCTCCCTGCCTGCCTCGGGTCAGAGTATTACTGGTTTCCTGTGTACGCTTCTTTATGCCAATGTAAGCAAACATGGGTCTGTATTCCCTTTCCTTTTTTATACAAAAGGGGGCTACTATATACACTGTCTGCTCCTGGCCCCTCTCCCCCCTCCTGCACTTCATAATCCTTCTTGGAGATCTTCTTGCCTCAGCGCAGTGGGCTCCTCATTTGTTTGTTGGGCTATCCTGAGTTCTGCCACATGGATGCAGAGTTTGTGTCACCAGCCCCAATTCCTTCCTTGTGGCTCTGGGATGGATGAAATGTGCTTTCTTTTCTTCAGCCCCCGGGGACCACCTGCACTTACCACCCACCCCACCCAGCAGTCATGGCAGTGACTCGGAGGGCAGCCTGAGCCCCAACCCACGCCTGCACCCATTTGGCCTGCCTCAGACCCACAGCCCAGCCAGAACTGCGCCCCGGGCTCCCTCCACCCTCTCCAGTTCCCCCCTCCTCACAGCTCCTCACGTAAGTATGGGCTGGGACTTTCTGGACTGTCTGTCCAGTGGGGCATCCAGAGAAGGCCCACTCAAGGCTATTTGCTTTTTCCTTTTGTCTAGAAGTTTCTGTTTTGTAGTTAAAGCAGGGTGATGACAACTTTAGGGAACATTTTTTTAAGAACTTCTCATAAATCTCATCTTGCTGCCACAATTCTCTTCATTTTCATTTACATTCTTCCAGTTTTTATTCACATGTTTATTTTACAGAGCTATAAGCATAAAGAATAACAATTTTGGTTTGTTCTCTTTAAGAGTATACCATAAATATTTACAATCGTGTTGGTGGTCCTTACGGCCTGGCATAGAAATACCTTTTATATTTTAAATGAGCGGTCTTTGGTGAACTTAAAAATCACTCTGAGATTAAATTCTTTAATGCCTAAAGCTGTATGTGTTTAGTATGACTGGTAACCCAGGAACTGAGATCAGAAATCATGACAATGGTTCATCTCCTACTTACATACGGACACAATTTTCCAAGTTAAAAACAAAAATGGAATAGATCATTAACTTTTATTGTTCTAAAGAGTGAATTGATTTCTATGATGTTGTAAACATTATAATTAACTTTTTTGAATTTAAAATGTCATGACTGGAAAATTTAAAAGACATGAGATATTTATGAATAAAAATTCTGTAAGAATCATTCATTCGTTAGCATAACTTTGAAAATTTGAATTGTGTCCCAGAAAATCCTTGATCTATAGCCACATTCTCACATGTCACTATTACCGAGGATAACGGAGATAACTCTTTTCATTCTTTCTTGACCTCCTCTGCTTGGACCTGACTTTTCACTCCTTGGGTTACTAGAATAGCTTTTATCCTGTATGTCTGAATCCTGCTGGGATTAATCTGTTCTATATGCTTATGGAGGAAGCTTCCCCAGGCCACACTCTTGCTCAATGACTGTGTTATGTTTCCCTATTACTCCTGGTACTGAGCCCTAATGCTCGTTATCGTGTGCTCAGCACTTTGTGACTTCAAGAACTAGTCTAGGCAGAATGGCGTCTTTAGTAACTGTTCAGAGTCCTGCCTTTTGCTTGCGATGCCCTTCTCTCTTTTTCTCTTTTTTTTTTCTTTTTTATTAAATTATAGCCGTGTACATTAATGTGATCATGGGGCACCATACACTAGTTTCATAGACCGTTTGACACATTTTCATCACACTGGTTGACATAGCCTTCCTGGCATTTTCTCTCTTAGGTAAGCAATCTCTCTTCCTTGCAGGAGGCCCAATTCTCTCCTACTCTAACCCTTTCCTGATCATACAAACTCAAATAATTGTTGTCTTTCTCCACATTTATAATGCATCTTCAATTAGTATTACAGTTTAGCATTTAATTACTCTCATCTTTGTATGGGTATCAATTCAGTTTTCATCATGAGCTACTTGAGAGATGGGGTTTATGTGGAGTCCCCCAGGGTATTTAGCATGGAGCTAATGTGCAGTGGGGACTCTGTTTGTTCGACTAATTAGAACACATCATTCTATTGTAGGCTAAATGAGATGAGCTACAGTGTTCATCTTCATGGCTGAGGCCCAATCTGGGACTACTGTCGCCAGAGGCTTCCCTAGAAAGTGCGGACAGGTGCACCCCTGAGAGCTCTGTGGCCCCTTAGCTGTAAGTGGAGGTGAGAAGACCCTTGCCGTGTGGAGAGCACCTTATAAAATTGCATTTTCACGAGGAGAACACCAAAGCTCTGCCACAAAACAGAGGTGCATGTGAATCCTTCTTCACCCTAAGGCCAGGCAGTCTCCAGGAATGTGGGAAATGAATTCTCTACTTTTACTTTTCATATTGGCTAATGGGATTCTTCTTGGATGGAAAATCATGAGTGGCAGCTTCTTTATCCTTTCCTCTGAATTACAGTCCTTGGGTTATTAACACTCACGTGGAAGTGTCTTCTCCATCTTTGCTTTCACTTCAAAATAGTAGTTTCTCCCTCAAAGCAGATGGCACCTCCTTTTCTCTGAGCCACCTGTGAGATGTTAGAATGGATTCTGATTCCCCCATTGGCAGGTGACTCTTCAGTGCACCCACTTCTTCTTTTTGACCCCTTTCTGCTGCTCCTTTGTCTATACAGAAACTGCAGGGATCAGGCCCACTGGTCTTGACTGAGGAGGAGAAGAGGACTCTGATAGCTGAGGGTTATCCCATCCCTACCAAATTGCCCCTAACAAAATCAGAGGAGAAGGCCCTGAAGAAAATCCGGAGGAAAATCAAAAATAAGGTGAGCCCTTCAAATCTAGGCACTCTTGTGAGCAGAGCCAGGAGGATTGAGCACATCACTCTTTCCCTTTCCCTTCCTGATGGCCAGCCTGTCCCAGGGTGCAGACCAAGGCTCAGCTGTCGGTCGGGGGAGTGGCACACTCACACTTGCCCCTGCCTTCTTCTGGCCCCTTTGTCCGCCTGGAGGCCAACAGACGCCCACTGCAGTGTCTCCCTGCGATGACACATCCAGGGCTGGGAGGAAGATATTAGAATTTCCATCTAAATTTGCTTGTTTAATCTCAGCCTTTTAGATTTCAGTTTTATGATGTACACAATAGTTTACTGTAAAAAATGTATATATAATTTATCATTAAATAAATGCAAATACATTGGAAGTGCTTGTTTAATTTTCTTTTTTGATTCATCTTTTATTTTTTAATTATTTTAGAATTTTTTAAAATTTCAATAGATTTTGGGAGTACTAGTGGTTTTTTGATACATAGATGAATTGTATAGTGGCTTATAGTGTGCCCATCACTTGAATAGTATACAGTGTACTCGGCAGGTAACTTCTGATCCCTCATCCTCCCCCCACCCTCTCCTCTTCTGAGTCTCCAAAGTCCATAATACCACTCTGTATGACTGTGTATACTCATAGGTTAGCTCTTGCTTATGAGTGAGTACATGTGGTATTTCTTATTCCATTCCTGAGACACTTTGCTTAGGATAACGTCCTCCAGTTATCTGAGTTGCTGCAGAAAACACTATTACATTCTATTTTATGGCTGAGTAGTACTCCATGATATAGACAGGGTTCCATGAAGTTTGTGCCGTATGAAATAGGTTTACACTGTAAATTGCACAGACTTTACGGACCCCCAGTATATGTGTATAGGCCATGTTTTCTTTATCACTCACTAGTTCATGGGAACTTAGGTTGATTTCACGTCTTTGTTATTGTGAACTGTGCTGTAATATCATGTAGACGCAGGTGTCTTTTTGATGACTTCTTTTCCTTTGGGTATAGATCCCTACGAGTGGGATTGAGTGGTAGGTCTACCTTTTAGTACTTTGAAAAATCTCCATAGAAGTTGTACTAATTTAAATTCCCACCAATGGTGTGTAAGTATTCTCGTTTCATTACCTCTACACTAACATCTATTGTTTTTTGACTTTTTAAAAATGACCATTCTGACAAGGGTAAAGTAGTATGTCATTACAGTTTTAATTTGTATTTCCCTGAAGTGTTGAGCATTTTTTCATATTTGTCAGCCATTTGTCTGTATTCTTTTGAAAAATGGCTGTTCATGTCTTTGCCTGCTTTTTAATGGGTTTATCGTTTTTTTCTTGCTGACATCTTTTTTTTGTGGATAGGGGTTTGTGATAAAAGAGAATTCTGCCATGCCCTGGTCTGTATCTGGCCTCGGCAAGCTGGTTGTAGCCCTCTTGGTGCTGAGCAGGATGGCTGAGGCCCAGGGGCGTGACGTAGGCTTAGGCAGACCAGGATGGGTGGGGAGGGATGGGGTGGGACAAGGAAGGCAAGTGATTAGGATCACTCTTCATCCATGGGCAGAATCAGCAGTGAGTTGCTGCATGACCAAGCCCAACTGTCTTATTTTACATACATAGTTGAGCAAACGGAGGTCCAGAGAATTAAACTCATTTATCTGAGACAATACCAATGTCTGTGACCCACATGCTCTGGACTGGCCTGTGGTCCCGTGTCTTTCCATTAGGGGCCTAGTTTGTGGAAAGTAGGTGAAAGCACAGGCTGGTGGAAACCAGAGAGGACAGAAGAGGTGACTAGTAGATGAGCTGGCAGATTAAGCAAATGGCAAATGGCCACAAAGGTGATCAGGACTTTGCTGATTTCTGCACTAATAGCCGCCTGTCTTCCACTCACATACAGAGCTGGAAATTAATCATTCTCTATTCCTTTTTACCTCTCAGATTTCTGCCCAGGAAAGTAGGAGAAAGAAGAAAGAGTACATGGACAGCTTGGAGAAAAAGTAAGCCTGATGACAAACTGTCGTGTTTTTTGGGCAATGTGAACAGAAAAATGTGAGTGTGCTAAGAGCTGGTGAGAAACAGGTGACTTCCTCCTTCTGGCCACCTTAGAAGCCTGCTGATGTATCAACTCTTGCCTGCCACCTAGTGGTTATTTGCAGGGGAAGTTAATAAGCCCAGGAAGAAGTGAAAAATACTCAGTCTTATTAGGCACATGAACCACACTATTTTCCAGCCAAGGATCCCTTGGAGGCTTCCTTTCAGACTAGTGCAAATATTAACATTCCGGCACATTCCTGGAACTTCTCAGAGAAGAAGCACTGTTTTGGCAGAAAGGGGCAGTGCTACTTAACTAGTTCCCGCGGGCCATGCTCCCGCGCACCCTAGACAGAGCACACTGGAACAACATACATCAGGTTGGCGATAATTCATGCTATAGGTGAGAGACTTTTTGTAAAACTACTTGAAAGCATTCTTTGTCTGAAAAGCCTGGAATATGGGAGGGCCGTTAGAAAAATATGCATTAAAAGCAATTTTAGATTAGCACTAGAAGATAACTCCCAAGTTCACAAACTAGTATCATTTTAAGATGGGTATGAGGTCTCAGACCCAGAAATGAACCTTCATGTGTATCTGGGGTAAAAAGTGGGTCAGTGGATCCTGGCTGGTTCTAGACGTTTTCTGCTGAAAGTTTAGTATTTCTGTCTATAACCTGATCTAAGTACTGCCAAGTTAGCTTTAAGTACGGTTGGCTCTTCATATCCAGAAGTTCCACAACCCGAATTCAATAAATCATGGATCAAAAAAATTCAGAAAAAAATGCAACAATAAAAATTATATAAGTAAAAAATATGGTATAATAATGATTCATGTAGAATTTATTAATACATTGTATTAGGTATCATAAGAAATCTAGAGATAATGTAAAGATTTCAGAAGAATGTGTATAGGTCCTCCTACACCATTTACAGATTTTGGTATCCATGGGAAGGTGGTCAGGGGCTCTGGAACCATTCCCCCCAGGCACACAGGACAACTGTAGACCCGTGCTGTTCCATCAGTTTCTGTAGGCACTCAGGGCCAAGCTCTTTCTGTGAGAATCTCTTCACCGCCTCTTTGGCATGCAGGCTCCAGCACTGGGGTTCCTCGTCCTAAGTTCTTGTCCTTCTGCTTGTCCCCCTTGGCTTCTCATTGGTCCTCTGGCCAGGAGAGTGTCCAGTAGCACCCAGATCAACTGTCCTGTAGAAGGAAAGAAGTACGATGTGTATTGAGAGCATTAGAGAAGAGGTGAAAGAAAACGAGGTGGTAACACCCTCGAAGAGGCATTTATATGTTGTCCCATCTTTCATTACGGAGACACTTGTTACTCTGCTCCCCTGTATTTTTATACTTTTCTTTAGTCTCTTCATCCGTCTTCACAACTCTAGCAAGCCAGGCTCTTTCCTACACCTCCCTGGAGTAGCTTCCCCCCCGTCTTTCCCTGATCCCTGCTAACTTCCACCCAAGCTCCTGGCTTTGCATTTGTTTCACTGAGAATGACTAATTTTATTCTTTCTCTCTTCTTCATAGAGTAGAGTCTTGCTCAACTGAGAACTCAGAACTTCGGAAGAAGGTCGAGGTTCTGGAGAACACCAATAGGTGGGTGTTGCGGGAGTGGGAGTTAACTGAGGTGCCTAACAGAGATGAGGAAAGAGGGAATAGAATCATGGAGGGAGTTGGGAGGAAAGTGGAGGAGAGCACATTGGAAGTGTAGTTGTTCCAGGATGCTCAGGACGCCTGGCCTCCACTCACAGGTTCCTGCTGCGCACACACATCACACACATGTGTACTCACATGCATGCACACACTCTCACATATACACATGTGTGCACATGGGCTCACGCATGCGCACTGTCTGCTTCCTTAATGATACAGGACTCGCGAAGAGGCTCATCATTACAAGGACTATTAAGAGGGGGTTAAAAAAGAGGCTTTGAGGAGAATGAGTCCAATAAGTCTGATTTTATGAAAGTGACTTTAGAGGTGGACAAGGAGAACCTGGCTACTTCATGATCACGCAATTTTAGTAGCATATGATGTCTATTATTAAAGTTCAAAAAAGAATATCAGTTTGTTTTTAAAAATAGCTTTTAAAATTGATTAACTACATTTCAATTCTCTTTCCTACCACCATTTTGACAAAAATAACTTGGGACTGAGTTAATAGAGTCCTGTAGCAGAGGGGTGTCCAACCTGTGGCCCACTTGGGATTTTGTGAGGACTTTTTTGCATATCTGTGGTGTTGGATATCATGAAAAGTATGCATGGACCTTTGGGGTTTTTTTTGGGTGGGGTTGCTAATCAGCTTTTGTTAGTGTTTGTGTATTTGCTGTGTAGCCCAAGACAAGTCTTGTTCTTCTCATGTATGGCAAAAAGGAAAAAACATGAGATACCCCTGTCTAGCACTTATGGTGCAAAGCTCTGTTTTAAGTACTTTACAGCTATTAGCTCATTTAGCTCTATGAGGTGGTACTATTATTATCCTCTTATATAGGGGAGGTAGGTAAGACTGAGAAATGTTAGGTGATTTGCCCAGCGTCACACAGAACATGCTAAAGCTGCATGTGACCCCAGGCAGTCTGGCTCTGAAGGCTTCATATGGTAGGAGTGTATTGATGTATGCCTGAGTTGTATGCAGGAGAGGATGAAGGTAAGGGGTTAAGATTATTGGCAAGTTTCATCCAGAATGAAATGTGTTTGTGTGCCTACATGAAGTGTTCCCCTCGGGAAGTCATGCCTTAGTCAGGGAATCCTGTCACCCTTAGTATTATAGATCCAATAAATCCAGAAGAGGAAAATGGACTTAGTGGGTAAGCCATGTATTAATTAATCATTTAACGGTCAGCATTAATGCCTAATAACAATTGCACAAATATTAAAGGGTCAAATTAAATCTCTGCGCATGTCATTTGATAATAACAATGAATTTGCCTTCCTCTTCCTGATCTTCATGGTTTGTTGCTCGCACAGCAGGCTGATAGGCTCGTGAGTTATTCCACTGAATTTCTGGGAACATGTGCTCCAGCAGCTGGTGAAGGGCAGTTCACCTCAAGTGCTCTGTAAGACAGATGGCCCACAGGGAGGAAACGTCACCAACTCAGTGTGACATTACCTTAATCTCTTGAGGCAAAGGGGTTGGTTTCAGATACCACCTTAGGGTCTGGTTTCACTGCCTGCCTTTGCCCACTAATCTTTTCTTTCTTTTTTTTTTTTTTTTGTTGTTGGGGATTCATTGAGGGTATACTAAGCCAGGTTACACTGATTGTATTTGTTAGGTAAAGTCCCTCTTGCAATCATGTCTTGCCTCCAGAAGGTGTGGCACACACCAAGGCCCCACCCCTCTCCTTCCTTCCCTCTCTCTGCTTTTCCTCCCCCCCCATGACCTTAATTGTCATTAATTGTCCTCATACCAAAATTGAGTACATAGGAGGTATATGTATACCGTGGAATGCTATTCAGCTATTAAAAAAAAAAAAATGGAGACTTTACATTCTTCGTATTAACCTGGATGGAAGTAGAAGACATTATTCTTAGTAAAGCATCACAAAAATGGAGAAGCTTGAATCCTATGTGCCCAATCTTTTCATCTCCACCTTTACCACGTCAGAGGGGATTTCTTGAGATGGTTCTAGTTCTCTGGATCCTGCGTCCTCAGCCACAGTCTGTATCCAGCCATTCTCACTTGCTTTCAAGGAAGCCCCATGTTCATGGGGCAGGTCCTCACCATAAGTTGGTCAAAGGAGAAGAGGAATCTATCGAAGATGATTGTGGCATTTGGGGTCTTGGTTTGGTCTAAGGGGACCAGTGTCAGGCCTTCCCTTGGCCACCTGGGGGCAGCAGAGGCACAGCAGGGCTGTGCAGTGGTGAAGGGCCAGCAAGGTCACTTGCCTGGGGCAGGGCCTCTCCTCCCCTCTCCGGGCCTGCTGTGCGTGTTAGTTTATTTCTCTCTCTCTCTGTCTTTCTTTCACACATTTATTTCTGCTTGTTCGTGTGAATCAGATATCCAGATAAGGTCCATATGTTCCAATGGTTGATGTGCCCCTTAGGTATCTTTTTACCCATAGGTTCTGTTTCATTTCTTTGCTTGTTACTTAGTAAAGCACCGAGTCAGTTGTCCCGTGGAGTCTTCCGAGGTCTCAGTTTGCTCATAACATTCTGTGGTGCCATTTAGCACACTCCCATATCCACAGTGGGCTACCTTGTGTGTTTGTTTTTTGATAAGAATTCTTGATAGGTTCTGCTGTGTTCTTCTACCAGGAGTAGTTTAAAAACTGGTTATCTGATTATCAGCAACTTGTAGTCATCCCTGTGATGGATCCATACATCATGAGCTTGGAAACAGCTTTATCACATTCAGTCACTTCTCCTTCGATTATTAGCAGAATATTTCTCTAAAGTAAAACTCTTCATGATTAATGAACATAGGGGCATATGTATCTCCACGAGGTGCTGATTTCATTGCCTTTGGGTATCTACCCAGCAGGGGGATTGCTGGGTCAGATGGTTGTTCTATTTTTAATTTTTTGAGGAACTTCCACACTGTTTTTGGTAATGATTTTATTACTTTACTACCAACAGTGTAAAAGGGTTGCTTTTCCTCCAGATCCTCACTAATACTTATTATAGTTTATCTTTTTGATAATAATCATCATAATAGGTGCAAGGTGATATCTCATCTGGTTTTGATTTGCATTTCATCAATGATTACTATCTGAGTACCTTTTCATATCCCCCTGGGCCATTTTCATGTCTTCTTTGGAAAAATGTCTGTTAAGATTCTTTTACTGTTTTAAAATTGGATTAGTTGGTTTTTTACTATTGGATTATATGAGTTCCCTTTCTTATGTATTTTGGATATTAATCCCTTACAATTTATATGGTTTGCAAATAATTTCCTCCTGTTTCATTTTGTTGTTTCCTTGGATTTGCAGGAGCTTTGTAATTTGATGTAGTCCTATGTGTTTATCATGGTTTTAAATATAAAAGAAGACACATACACAATATATGCTTGTTGATGAAAAATGTAGAAAATACAATTAGCAAAGAAAAATGTATATGATCCTTTCATCCAGAGGTACCTTTACATTTTGGATTATTTTATTGTGCATACTCCTTTGTTAAGAAATATTTTCATTTTAAGGGAATACTCTGGACATATTTTCATATCGGTAAATATATTTCTGCATAATCTTTGAATGTCCATTTTTAAAAAATCTACTTTGCGTTATCTGACCCTTCCTGAATGGGTTTCTGTGGCCAGGGCTATCACAGCCACCTATTAAGGAAGGGATAGGTTTTTGTTTATTTTGTTGTGTTGTCAGCTTTATTAAGGAATAGTTGATGAAAAACATACATATATTTTTACGGTGTAAACGATGCACTATATGCACACATGGTGAAATGATTACCTTAATCAAGTTAATTAATGCATCTATCACCACACTCAGCCTCCCTCCCTCCCTCCTTCTTTCCCTCCCTTCCCCCTTCCTTCTTTTCTTTCTTGTGTCCTGTGTAAGATCTACTCTCTTATCACATTTTGAGTATTTAATACAGGATTATTAACCTGTAATGGTGACTACCTGACCTGTAGTCACCATGCTGCACATTGGATCCCTGGAATGTATTCCTCTTACAACTGAAAGCTCGTCCCCTTTAACTCACATCACCCCATTGCCCCCTACTCAGCCCTGGCAACCACCCTTCTACTCTCTAGCTTCTATGAGTTTGACTTTTTCTTTTTAATTCCATGTAGAGTGATCCCATCTAGTGTTTGTCTTTCCCTGTCTGGCTTATTTCACTCACAAAACAGGGCAGACCCATGGCTGTTTTCCCTCCGGCCAGCTCCTTCCCCTGCTCTGTCCCTTCTGCCCCTTGACTGTTGGGCGCCTCCACTCCGGTTCCTGCCAGTGGCCCTGTGTGTTCCCCTCCCATTTCTTCTCTCTCTTCAAGTCCCGCCTCTGCTGGTGTGGTGCTGAGAGTCCGTTGTCCCATGGAGTCGTCCTTCTTCTTCCCATGGATGATTTTATCAGGGAGCTCCTAAGGTTATCCTATTTGAGACCAGAGGCTTTTCATGTATTTTGGCTTGAGAGGTAAATACATAAGAGCAGAGCTTCTCCTGCCGAATCAGGAGGTGAACCTATAGTTTCTTTAACTCCTCTGCCCCCTTTTCCTTCTGCTTCCTGCCAAGGGCCTCCCCTTACTGAGCTGACACCACACTAACCAAAGCGACTGTAATGTGAACACTGTCAATGCCCTGCCCTAAAGCCAGCCCCAGGGAGCTGGCGGTGGGGCACACGGTCCAGGAAGAATTTTGGACCCTTTGCTCACATGATACCGTGTGTGTGAAGCTCAGGGTCTGAGCTACGTGCAGGGCTGGGCTGGATGAACACACAGCTGTGTTTGTGTTCCTGTTGATGCCTCCCATCTTATATCCTTGGAGGCAGCTGGACGGAGGAAGTAGAAATGACTCTGATAAGCAAACAGGCTCCGAGGTCACCAGAAATGGAGTCGGAGCCATGCGGAACATTGTTTCATGTGACATGCCATGGCAGGAAAGGTGAGGGGGTGTTTCATTATTGACCAAATTAAAGAAAAAATGAGGTCTATCCAGAGGTGAATTTGTGCTTGGATTGTGAGTCAATTCTGAATCTTTTCATTTGTACCAGACTCAGCAGCAACAACTTAGAATATCGTTAGTTTCTAGGTGAAAGCTAGCTAAACCTTTTATCTGAGCTGAGCCTCTTAGAGCAGAGCCAAGACGGTGTGAAAACACCTTCACACTTCTTGCTAAGCTGATCCACTAATTGCACACCATCAAGAAATGTGTAAGATGGGCGTGAGATGATTTCCCAGGGTGCCTTCTTCCTAGGCTCAAAATCAGCAAATACATTTGCACTGATGAGGGTCCAGGCCTGGTGGGACTGCTGGGAGGTCCTCCTGGCTTAGTTCCTAAGTTGATCATTCATCTCTGCAAGCCGGGAGCTCCCTGGATGCCCCACCCCCACCCCCCACCAATCTTGACCCTGAGAAACCCTGTTCTTTTTCTTCCACTTATATCCTTTTCTTCTGAACAAGTGATGCACACTCAGCCCCTCACTTTTAGGTGCTTGAGACTCAGTTTGTTCCACTCATCACCTATTTTGTTCTCATGCCTCTGTGGGGCTGTGCACTACAGTCCTTCCCCTTCAGCACAGCTTTGCAGAATCACGGGAGCTTCGACTTGAAATGCACCATAGAGATTATTTTATTCAACTGCTAGTCACTTTATTTTATGTTTTTTTTTTTTGAGACAGAGCCTCACTCTGCTGCCTTGGGTAGAGTGCCATAGCATCATAGCTCACAGCAACCTCAAACTCCTGGGCTCAAGCAATCTTCTTGCCTCTGCCTCCCAAGTAGCTGTGACTACAGGCACCTGCCACAATTTATTGGGCTAATTTTTCTATTTTTCATAGATATGGGGTCCCACTCTTGCTTAGGCTGGTCTTGAACTCCTGAGCTCAGGCGATCCATCTGCCTCGGCCTCCCAGAGTGCTAGGATTACAGGCGTGAGACACTGTGCCTGGGAACGTTTTATTTTATAGAAGGAGAAACTGAGGCCCCGTGAAGTGAAAGTCATCCCAACATTTAAAGATAGAATGGGGACTATCATTTAGCCACATAACCTTTGCAGATATTTATACTGATTTCTATTGCTGCTATGCCTCTCTCTTCTCCAAAGACCATACCTTGCCCAGGAAGGGCCAACTTAGACCTGGGTATTGGGGTCCTTGCTTTGGACCCAGTGTCTTAGAGGCCCCTATGCTGACTCTCCTCTGTGCAGTCAGCAGGACCAAGGGGATGTGGAGCTCTGACCCTGCCCCTTCTAGACCATGGATTCTGGAATTCCTTATCCAAAGGGCTTTAGTCCATTTCTAGGGCCTGTGTGGGCTTCCATTGTAAATATTTTCTCTGAAATGTCAACCATGTGACCAGTGGCACCCTGGAAGCTGGTGGGGTGGCCAGAGACAGCACTCTGTGATGGCCGTGTGTGAGTTTGAACTAGGGCAGGGTGTGCATGAGGTCTTTCACAGCATGCCAGTTCTGGGATCCAGTTTGTCTTGTTTATAGAAGACATGCAATTCCTGGGTCGAGGACTGCAGACGTTATTACTCAGCACAGCAGGTGGTGTGAGCATCAGCTCTCCTTGCCGCCAAGTGCCAGAATAGAGACAGGTAGATGCTACGTTCTCAGGGAATTTATCTCACAGCCAAGGAGCCCTGAACTTAGAGACTCTAGTGCCTTTATAGCAGGCGGGAGAGACATTTCCTCATCTGTCCAGCCTACCAGTTTCATAAACAACCCTGAAAAGTGGCCAGTATGGAAGAACAGTGCAGGGAACTTTCTGTCCTGGCAGCTCTGGCCAAAGAAGACCCAAAGAGACTGTCTCTCCCCAGCTGCATGTGGCAGAGCCCGGGAGCGAGGAGAAGGGGAGCAGGCTGTAGTTGAGACCAGTTCTGTCCAAACCACCACATGTGGGAAGGAAGCCTGGGATGTCCAAGAATTCTAAGTTCAAACCTCGCCTTAGAGGGCCCTGGAAGGAGCAGGTGTTGGGGCAGGGTTTGCCTGGTTGGGAGTTGGGTGAGGAGAAACCCTAAGATGTGTGGCATGTGGCTTCATTTGTATTCTTTCCCCAGACTCCACAGAAGTGAGGGACATGCTTGTCCTGACCCTTATCTTTATTGTTATCATAAAAAAGAACTTTTCAATTTTCCTCTCTTACCTTCCTTTTAGCTATAGTCCTTCTAACTCTACTTATTCTTTAAAATCTATCTGTGATTCCCGGTAACAGTCTTTCCACCCATGTCTACTGGGCTTCGACTGTCTTCTGGGTCTCCTGATTTGTTTGTTTAGCCCACACAGCTGTGTCCATTAGCACAGATACTATGCCTTGACTCCCTAATCACTACTATGGCCTCTGCTTGTGAGTTCTTCTCTATTATAGACTGATGGTAACTGGCTGAGCCCGTTCCCTGACCTACTCAGAGAAGCCATGTGAGGACATCTGATGAATGATCCAAGTTACTCCCCTGTGGACTTTTATCTTAGTTTAATTCACCTTTCTTTTCTCCATTATCTCTAACTTCTGTGAAGAGTAGGAGCTTTCTTTTCATGTGGAAATATTTCAAACTTTGAAGGATTGTTGGGCACTAGACTAAATTCCACAGAGAGATTAAAAAGACATTTTAGTTTAATTCAGTGGTAAAGTTCAAAATTCCCTAGCCCCAGAAAACATTCTTAGAACAATCTTTTTTGTGTCTTCCTGGGCTGATAGGTAATATGGTATTTTACAAAAGCCCTTTGATCCTAGCAAAATAAATGTACCTCCTGCAATGTTGCTATTACTAAGAGAGAAAAAAGAGACAATTCATTCTTTCTTTTTTGTTATTTAGGCTTCAAAACTTAAGTAAAAGATCATAAACAAATAGTATTTATGTACTCAAAGTTGACGAATTTTGGCTGATGCAGTTGTTTTTTATATATGACCCATTTTAAAAGTCTTTGAGATCATGATTCCCCTTAAATGTCCTTATGAAATATGTAAACTTGCAATTATTATCATTATATCCCACCACTTCTCCACCCTCCATCCCAGGACCTGGGGGTATAGCTTTTGGCTTTTAGACACCTCCTCTTATGCGTCAGAACTTTCCAGACACTAACTCCAGATGACGTGGGTGGGCTGCAGAGTGAGATTTGGGTGGGATCTTGCCTCAGAAGGCTGGGGATGCTCATCTATTTCATTATGAGGCCACCTGATCTTACCTTATATTTTCGTGTGTGTGTGTGTATATTTGCTTATGTGCACTGCATCAGTAACATCCCAACCTTTTTGATTGTATAACCTTTTAACATTTTATGTGGTATAAATGTCACAGCAGGCAGACTTATGTATGCATCATACACCTAACTAACGTGAATGCTTCACAAATTAATAGTTATTTACTGTGTGTGATGCCCTCTGATAGAATATATTGTATTTGATTCTGTTTCATTAAAAAATAGCCCCAGTAACAACTCATCTGATTTCCTAACCCACTAATAGTTCAGGATTTGGAATTGGGAAATTACTGCACTAGGTACTTTCATAAGGATGTGAAAAAGTTCCTTCTTCACTGAAGGAGGCTGATTTATCCAGGGAGTGGTTTATATACACACACATATTTACACATACACCGTAGCCCAGACATTTCTATTTTTAATATTTTAATTTTTAATAGAAATGTTACAGGGCCTGATGAAAGTGTGTCTACACAGAGGACCTGGCCTGAAGCTCCCAACACAGCAAGCAGTCGGGAAGCATCAGTTTATTGTTTTTCCTGACTTCTGGTTTCAGACTCCAGTAGGAAATTGAATACCCAAATGTTCTCTGTCTAACATGCAATAGCCATATGACTCTTCTCACTCCCTCTTGTTCTCTCTCCTGTGAATAAAGGAAAAAGAAGAAAACAAAATTAAATCGAAGACAAAGAAAACATATGAGGCTGTTGATGCATTTCCCAGCTATCGTAGGATTGCGTCTCACACTCTCGGATGCTTTTGAATGTTTTACCCAATTTCCTTTGATATGCCTCCCCAGATCCAGGGTGATGGTTTATTTTGGAGCAGGCTGACAGCTGCCTTCGACTGCTCTTTTGCAAGCAACTGTATGAGGATAGCCACTACGTTTATTTTTACATCTCACCACAGGACAGAATCTACATTTTCAATCAAGTGCTGGACACAATTTAACAAGTTGTGAAAAATCTCTTGGCCCAGATATAAATGTATGCGAAGAGTATTCTTCTCTCTAAATTAAGATTTTGCTCCCAGAAGCCCAAGAATAAGCCATAATTAGCTGTGATCACTGATGGTTTAAAATACAGTAATAAAAAGAAAGTTTATATTGAGCTTTGAAGGCACCATTGGGTGTGTCTTATGGTTGACTTTTTATAGCTTTTAGTTTTAAGATAACTTTCCTATTTTATCTGCTGGCCGCCTTTTCTCCATGCAGCCCTTCACGCAAGCAGGGTAAGAGCTGTCTTCCTGGCTCCCGAGGCTTCAGGCAGTGGTAGCTGTCTTCTCTGTGGCCTCAGAGAAAGTGCCACTTCATCTCAAACCGGCATATCACTTATGAAGTCACAGGCTTTGCCAGAGAAAGGACTGGTTTCACCTGTCATCTAAAAGGAGACAGGAAGCACCCCTTCAAAGATGCATTTGCTACAATAAACCCAGCAGGGCCCAGGAGGGGGAAATGTCAAGTTAATCTATTAGCTGACGTGGTCAGGGGGATTCATTTTGATTAGCTGCCTGCGCTCAGAATGGGAGTAACCTGATGAAAGGCGCACAGGAGCAGTGCTTCCATCTAAGTCCAGGGCACGTGCACCAGCTTAGCAGTGCCAAAGCCATCTCATCAGCTTGTTTGGTGTCTGACAGGGCTGATATTTTTTCATTTTTCCAAATAAAGCCTGGGTTTGACTTCCTGATGCCTGAAGTCAGGTGAGGAAGACCTGCAAAGTCTTTTATCCATTAGCTGCATTTTATCTGTGGTATATCCAGAGATGTACCGTGAAAAGTTTACTTGCCGTTATAGTTCTGTTTGTATCAGTATTACTGACATTTTAGCATGAACTCATTGCCGTTGGCATGGGTTTTATTGTGGCTCTCCCACCTGCAGTTTAATAACTTTTAACAGTAACAGTTTCTTTTCTGACAGTAGACATATCTCTTGGTGGGGCTGTCATCAGTAAGATGTTAACATCACTGGGTTTAAGAAAAATCTACTTAACTAAGATATGTTTTGTTATTTGATTTATTAGGTTCTTGACCAGGGTACCACGTTGTACTGTGTTGGGAAGTACAAAAGCCATGGTGTACACCTTAGGTCTCCTACCTACTAGTTGTGTGACTTTGAGACAGTTACTCAGTATTTTGGTATATCCAGTTCTTACAGCTCAACCAATGGACGTGCAATCCTCTGTCATTGTTAATTTTCTTCCCCTTTGTGTTGTATGAATGTGTATAAATTTCCCGAGCGCTACTGGATCATAGAAAGCTATTCAGGTTTTTTGGATGAATGAGTTAATCCACCTTCCCCTGGTGAAATACTTGGTTGCTGATGGGTGGGGGCCGTTGGAGTGCTGTCATTTCCACCATCCGTTCCCTTTACTTTCTCCAACCCAAGTGGGAGAAGCAACAGCAAACAACCACGTTATTATCACTGTTGCTTTCCGCCAAAATTTCAAACTAAAACTATGTATTTTAAACCACATGTTTGCTCGTCTTAAAGAGTTGGGTTATAAACTGTTAGAAATCAGGGACCATTAAACAACCATTTTCATTTGCAGTGGATTCACAATATAATTATCTTTCAGTTTGGAAAGACGTGTCCATGAATGCCAAGTAAAGTGCTGTGCGGTTGGTGAATGCAAAGCCTTCCCCGCTTTCTCCAGCCAGACATAAATGGTTCTTCTTCCAAACTTGAGGCACTTTGCACCTGTAGCTGGGGGTGGGAGGGTTCCTATTTGAGCCTAAGGGATTCTGTCAGTGGGCTTTAGGTATATCTGGCCTAGAATCTGTTTTCAGGGGAGACTGTAGAACTTCCTGGGAGACCGTTCATCCTCGGGAAGGGAGTAACCAGGATGGGAGGAGTGATTCCAAGTATTGTGTGGAATTTATTTTCTAGGTCATCCATGACCTACAGACCAGGCAAGGAGCAGGACACTGGCAGGGAGGAAGTAGGAGATAGTTGCAGGTATACAGGGAAAATTGGTAAAAAATGGAAATGGCTGTTTTACTTTCAAATACTTTAGGAATTTAGAGCAAGAGTAGTGTGGCGTTGGTAGCATCGAAGTCAGTGGTTCTCAACCTTCCTAATGCCGCAGCAATTTATTTATTTATTTATTTTTATTAAATCATAGCTGTGCACATTGATATGATCATGGGGCATCATACACTAGCTTCACAGACCGTTTACCAAGTTTCACATATACTGCCACAGCAATTTAAATGGATGATATTAACTAATGGGATGAATGATTTTGTGTGCTTAAATTAAAATCACTATACCAGGCAAAAATGTGGTGTAGATGGAACCATACAGGAATTTGGTTTTTAAATTTTTTTTTTCATTTCAGATTAATATGAGGGTACACATGATTAGGCTGCATCGTTCGCATTTGTTTTAATGTAGTTCCTGTGGGTCGCGACCCACAGGTTAAGAACCACTGATCTAAATGAAGTCTGGATGGAGAAATTTTTTTTTCAGATTAATATGAGAGTACATACAATTAGGTTACATTTGTTAGGTAAAATCCAAGTTGCAGTTGAGCCCTTCACCCAGGAGAAGTGCCATATACCTGTACATTGTACCATCAGGTGGGAGCTTACAGACTCCCCTCCGCCCTTCTTTATTTAGTTGTGTTTTTCTCTTACGTGGGCCTGTACTTGTTTATCTACTAGTTTCAAATTAGTGCGAATACATGGGATGCTTGCTTGTCCATTCTTGAAATACTTTACTGATTTTCTCCAGATCCATCCAGGTAAATACAAACTGTGTGATGTCTCTGGATGGGGCAATGTTACCCACTTGTGCACAGAGTGCAGCTACACTTTCATACCTCGAGGCCACCAGCACACAGGCAGAGGGAGCACCCCAGAAAAGCTGAGGTGCCCAGCAAAAATGGCAGCATCATTTAAGGAAACAGCTCTTCAGCTGGCAAGGGGAGCAGGGAGGCCACTTCTTATAGCTTAGCAGGTGCCAAAGCACCACTGATCAATTGGTGCTGTGGGAGGTGGCCACTCTACAGGGGACAGGGCCCGTGCTGAGGAGTGTCACCTGTGAGCTCACCTGTAAATCTGCCCCAGGCCTTCCATAGGGACCAGCAGGGATAATCCAGACAGGGCTTTGGGGCTGACATTGCAGAAGACAGACTGTCAAACGTGAGCCACAGCCAGCCAGTTCTTGGCTCTGTGGAAGTACCTCCTTCTCAGGGCATGGCGGTGTGCGGTGGATCGCTCAGCTCTCAGCTTTGAAAAGGCCACTGTGCTGGTGTGCAGAAAGAGGGTGGTCTGGGGAAGGAGTCCTGGGAGAAGAGATAAAAAGCTTGGTGAGGGAGAAAAGGTACCACGTTGTAGAACCCTTTACACGCAAACCATTTCTTTCAGTAGAGTTTAAAGTAATCACACTGTCAGTGTTTCTCAGCCTTCAGTAACATACAAGATGTTTTTAAAGAATATGGTCTAAACTCCATGTGATCATACATCTACATAACTAGAAACAAACATACACAAAAAGTTCAAGTACAAAAAAAGACTTGCATGTTACATAGAATTTAAATGGATGATATTAACTAATGGGATGAATGATTTTGTGTGCTTAAATTAAAATCACCATACCAGGCAAAAATGTGGTGTAGATGGAACCATTCAGATTGTATATGAAACCCGCACAATGTACCCCTTGATTGCACTAATGTACACAGCTATGATTTAACAATAAAAATAAATAAATTAAAAAAATAAAGTAAAAATAGAAAAAAATAAATAAAATGTTTTTCATTTCAGATTAATATGAGGGTACACACGACGATTAGGTTGTATCGTTTGCATTTAATAGGTAGAGTCCAAGTTGCAAGTGCTTCTCCCCTGGAGGTGTGCTGGACAGCCTTCCACTGTGCCCTCCACCAACCTCCCTGTCCTGCCCCTGTCCCCTCCTCCCCACTTGAGTTGAATTGTGTTTGTGTTTTTCTCTTGTGTGGGGCTGTTTTTTACACAGGAATTTTTAAGGCCAGAAAGCTTGTGTGCTGAAGGCTGTACCAATTCTCCCAACATTTTTCTCTAGTTAAACTGTCCTTAACTTACTTAAATTAGGAGCATTTATTTCATTGGTGCTTGCCAGGCAAGAAGTTGCAACCCCTGGAAAAATCTGCCTGTCCTTCTAGCACTTGAAAGCTCTTCAGGGATAGACTGTGAGGAGAAACAAGCTACCAGAGAGAGCTCGGTGCTGTTCTGTGCACAAATGGTTTGCTGATGGTTTCCAGCGAACCCGAGTGGCTCCCTGACATTATTACACCACAGCATGAATTTTTTGAAAATCCCTGAGACCTAAGAAAAAGCATCTGCTCATAAAATCTTTCCACTTTGCCGTGTGCACTGCGCTTGGGGACGAGGGGTGAGGGCGAGGGAGTTGCTCCTCCTTCCACTGCTCATGCAAAATTCACCCCCATTCTCTCAGCCAGGAGGGAGTACTGTCAGGCCCTTTTCTCTGCCTTGCAACATTCAGAATTTGCAAAGGATTTTACCATCTGCTTTTCCTGTGTCCTGATATGCCCATCCTCAAAGCTTTCCCTTTTCAGGGGCTGCACATTTGTCCCATTTTAGGGACACAATACCCTTTTTTGGCTCCTGGAGATAGACGATAGTCTGTGTCAAAGGACGGCTTCCCAGATGGCTGGGTCAAGGTGCGGGGTCTGGTTGAGCAGCACCCTTGCTGTCTCCTATCTTGGCTTCATTTCTGAAGGTGCTGCAAGCCTTCAGGAACCACGGGCTTTGCACCCCTGCCTGAGACAGAGCTGTTCTTGGTCTCTCCCTCTCTCTTCGCATCTGCCTCTAAAAGCCCGGCCCGTACTGACACCACTGCCATTTCCAATCACAGCTCCCACCTCTGGCAACTTCTTCCATTGTTCTCTGCCGGTCATGTTCTCCATTGCTTTGCTTTGCTCCTTTTTATATTTTTGTCAGTGTCTCTCATCTTAAGAAATAAGTTTAAGTTCACCATGGTCTTAGCCTGTTTGGGCTAATGAAATACCATAAACCAGATGGCTTATAAATAATAGAAATTTATTGTTCACAGTTCCAGAGCTGGGAGGTCCAAGATCAAGGTGCTGGCAGGGTGGCCCTCTGGTGAGGACCTACTTTCTGTTTCATAGGAAGCATCTTTTCCCTGTGTCCTCAAATTGTAGAAGGGAAGAACTCTAGTCTTTTCAGTTCTTTATAAAGCAATAATCCTCTTCCTGAGGGCCCCACTCTCGTGATTTAATCCTCTCCCAAAGTCCCCACCTCTTAACACCATCTCACTGGAAGCTAGGTTTCAACATACGAATTTTGAGCAGACACAAACATTCCAGCTATAGCCACCATCCCAGCAGAATACTTCTTTTTCTTTGTTCTCAGTAGCTGACAAACAAGACGTGGCCTGTCAGGGATGCTGTGGGATCAGTCACCTTTTACTTAGAATAATGTAAGAACAGGACAAGCTGTCTTCAGTGTTAAGACTGACTCTGGGCCCCTGCGGGCTCTGTGACAACGGTGCTGGAAGGTCCTGGTGACCGTATCTTCTCCCAGAGGAAACTTCACCTCTGTGCTCTGTTCAATTGCAGACACAAAGTCACAGCAACTTCTCTGGAGCAGGAGGGGAGACCATCAAAAAGCATCTCTTAGCCCTCAGCCTCCGTTCATCACTGTTTTTTGTTATCATTGGCAGAACTCTCCTTCAGCAACTGCAGAAGCTCCAGACTTTGGTGATGGGCAAGGTTTCTCGTACCTGCAAGTTAGCTGGCACGCAGACGGGCACCTGCCTCATGGTGAGTTCTCAGAGGGACAGCATAGCCAGTGCCCCCGGCCCAGTCCCCTGTCTCCAATTTCTCTCGGCTTGTCAAAGCCACATTCGTTGTGCAGTTGGAGAAACAACACAGCTCATCCCCAGGATGCTCCTCTGTGGGACACTCCAGGGATGTGATGTCTGCTAGCTGGGCAGAGGGGAGTGTGCCTTCTTGTCTGTCCATCAGGTCCACAGCTTTGCCCAGCGGAGCCCGGAACCCACAGCTCCCCATGTGCTCCCCTCCCTTCCAGGTCGTCGTGCTGTGCTTTGCCGTGGCATTCGGCAGCTTCTTTCAGGGCTGCAGCCCCTATTCTTCTGCCACCAAGGCGGCCGTGCCCAGCCAGCACTCCATGCCGGAGCCGTACACAGCCTCCGTCGGTAAGACAGCGCCCAGCAACTTGGGAAGTGTCTCGTTTTATTTCTTTAGAGCTGGGTTTCTCAGCATTTCAAAAGAAATCTTACATGAAAATCCAATTTTTAAAAAGTGGTAAACATAGAGCTTCCCCTTTTAAAGGGAAGAAAGAAGCGTAGGGACCGTTTGCTGCCTGACTGGTGGTCACCCTGAGGCCCCTCACCCGCTGGGCTCAGGCATCACTGGCGTGCACTAGAGCTTGACCGAGCACGGTGTGCCGGCTGCCTCACCAGACCGTGTTTCCTGATGTTTCCTGACATTCCCTTTTGTAGTTCTCTGATCAGGGGGAAGAAAGGAGACGAGGTAGGGGAGAGAGGATTAAGCTTTCCATGACATTTTCAGAGAACCTTTGTGTTTCTGCCTCCAATGAGTGGAATTGCATGTGGCCACAGTAAGAGTTTGTAAACTAAAATTACAGAATTGGTTGGTCTTTCAAAACATTATGCCCAAGACTTAAAGACTGGAGGTTCAGGTGTTCGGTAACAGGTGTAAAATATTCTCACCTAGATTAATAATCTAAGTACGTAGGAAACAAAGGGAGGGAGGAGTAAGGAATCCACACACAAATACACACACGTTGGTAAGAATGAGCACGCAGCTAGGAGGGCTGGCAGTCTCCTGCGTCCAAGGGTTGGCTCGCTAGGTTTCAGTTACCCGTGCAACAAGGCCCAGACATACGTGAGTATAGTACAGAAAGGAACACTGAGAGAGTCCACATTCAGATAGATAATATTGCAGGGTATGTATTAGAATTATTTTATCATTATTGCGATCCATTTCTTAGTGTACCTAATCCATAGACTAAATTTCATCAGCGATATGGATGTTTAGGAAAAACAATAGTCTGTATTGTTTTTACCATCTGAGTTTGGTACCATCTGAGGTTTCAGGCATCCACTGGGGGTCTTGGAACACAGCCCCCTGGATAAGGGGGACCACCGTACTGGACTTAGGAGAGGGACAATTTTGCCATTCGGAAATGCCTGTGGTCTTCTCCAGCAGGGATATCCCTGCCTGGTGTATGCAGAAGTGCTGGCATTCTGATTAAATAATTTCAGTGACCTGTTGGGAAATTATTTTCCCCCCAAGGACATACCTCTCTAAATTTAATTGGAAGGCAATGAGAGCATAAGTTTCTATGTCATGGAAATTGCTACCTAGTCATCTGCTACGTGACTATCCTATAAAAAGAGAGGGAGAGAGAGACTCCATCCTTTGATTTATGGCCTTGGCTTTCTGTCCTCTCTCCAGTTTCTAAATGAAAATGCCCAGTACCTCATTTTCCTGTAAGACCTCCTCACTGGGGATGCTTTCTTTTAGCTGGGTCTGGACATCTCCAAGTATTTGACTCCTGTTCTGTGAATTATTTTCCCTAGAGGTTTATAGGTAGGGAGGGAGGGGCGTTTTATTTTCAAAGCAGTGGGGGTGGTTTGCTTGGTGTTTATTTCCTTTTCTATTGTTCTTCCAGCACTGTATAATTGGTATAATTTTTCAATGTACAAACTCTGAAATCCCGAAGCCTTTTTAGAAAGCCAAATCCAGTTGGAGCCTTCAGTTCTGAGCAACTAGAACACACAACTTGTCATAAGCCAGCAGCCCTAAGCATCTGGAGTGAGGGATGTGGTGGAGTGAGGGACCCCTGTGATCTTTGGCTAATGCCTTGCTGCTCTGCTGTGTTCTCAGTGAGATCCAGGAACCTGCTGATCTATGAGGAGCACTCTTCCCCCGAGGAGCCATCCAGCCCAACCACGGCTGCGGAGCTTGGGCACTGGGATAGAGGCTCTTCCCTTCTCCGCGTGTCAGCGCTGGAGTCCGGGCCGGATGTGGATCTTTCCCATTTCATTATCTCGAATGAGACCAGCCTGGAGAAGTCAGTGCTTTTGGAGCTGCAACAGCACCTGTGAGTCCTGTAGATACAGATTCAACACCTTTAGTGAGTGCGCTGATGCTGCGGTAGGAGTGAGCAACCTGGAACGTAGGGAACAGGCTCTCCTGTAGGCCCAGTCCAGTCCCGCTCTCTCAGGATCTATTTCCAGGACCTGGTACTGAGGATAGCCTGTTGCCAGCCAACAGCTGCCCTGAGCAGAGACGGGGACGAGACCCAGCATGAGCTCCCCCATGCCTGCTGCACCAGTGGGAAGCTGGCAGTGGTGGCACCACGGAGTGGGGGAGGGGCTTCTCCCACCATCTCTATCCCCCACTCCAGCCACACCCGTGAGCACATGGTCCAGGTAATAGCAGTGAGCTTGCTATGCAAATGCAGTTTCCAGACTGGTTCTCTGGCTTCCTTCCAGCTGGAGAGTAAATATACATTCTGCTATATGTCAATGTATAGCAGTGATTTACATATAAATACACACGTTCTAATTCTAACAGTATATGCTTATAGACTTGAAGGTCACTGAGTGAGACATACATGTTCTCATATTGAAAAGAACCTGCATTTGGCTCCAGTTCTCCCTGAGTTGTTTCTCCTAGCTAGCTATGGGGAAATCCTTTTGTAAACCCAAGGGCTTAGATGACTACAAGTATTGTGATGGTGATGAGGGAGGCCCCTGGGTGTGCCGGGAGCATGAGGAAGAGGGTCAGTGTGCGTCTCCTGGTTGCAGGGGTGCAGTTGGGGACTTAGTCTGGTGCCCCACAGAAATGAGATTGTATCCATGTAAGTGGGAATGATTTTGACTCAGCTTCTTCAGCTTTCTTCCCAGCCCTGTGGAAGGGTCCTAATTATAGACTTTTACATGAGTACATCACACATGTATATTTAATGTTGACTAGCACTTGCTATTTTAAGCACTTTACAGGTGTGACTTAGGTTGAATATCTTTTATCCAAAATACCTGGGACTGGAAGTGTTCAGATCTGGGATGTTTTTGGACTTAGAAATATTCACATTATACTTATCAGTTAAGTGCCTCTAATCCAAAAATCTAAAATGCTTCAATAAGCATTGCCTTTGATGGTCATATTGGCACTCAAAAAGTTTTGGATCTGTTTCAGATTTCAGATTTTTAGATTAGAAATACTTAACAGGTATCACATAAATTATTTTAATTGCCCCAAGTGGTGATTAATTTTATTCCCATTATAAAGAGAATCTGGAGCTGCCACTGGAAGCTGCAGAAGACTGGGCTCCTTGGTCACTTGACTCAAGGCACAAGTTTCTCTCCACTAAGCTGCTCAAGTCCCTCCAGATCCCACTGGTTCTGTGATATCTCCCAGATAACAAAGCCTCCTAGCCCTCCTCCAAATGAATGGCTGGAGACTTTCTAGCTGGTTGCAAAGTTTAATAATGTGTTTTTTTGTTATAGATTTATTGTTATTTCAAATTAGTTCATTGTTAAAAATCTTTGTCTGGATTATTAACTCTTCTAGACTGAGGAATTCTTTTATTTCCTCCTTCCCAGAGTTTAGCATTGGGCCAGACAATGCTAAATAAATAAATACAACATTTAGTAAATAAATAAATAAATAAATACAACATTTAGCTTAGTAAATACAACATTTTAATGCAATTCGTAAGAAATCAGTGTCAAGCTACCACGTTATCCTCGGGTTTGGGGGTGCCTACCCTTGGGTGGGGATAAAGGTAGGAATGTATATGAGTGGATCACCTGGTAGTGGAGACAAGAAACACGCCTGGGCCAGCCCAGTAACTTGCAGTCATCCAATGATTGTGTCACACTACAAAGCATGAGAATCGTAGTCAACAGTTGGTGGCTAATACTTCTGTTTCCTTTCAATGCTTTCACAGGGTCAGTGCCAAACTGGAGGGGAACGAAACACTCAAAGTTGTAGAACTCGACAGAAGAGTGAACACCACCTTCTAAGGAGGCTCTCCTTCAGCCCCCTCCCCCACTTCCCTTCATCTACTTTTACACCTTCAAATCACCTTTGTCATAAGCTTTTCCTCTTTGCCACTGGATCTTGACGAAGACATGGACGAGCATTAGTGGCTTCAGATGGGAGGCCAGCCTGGGATTTCCCCTGCAGTGAGAGAGCACCTTCCCCCCAGTATGCGCCCCTCTGTGCAGAAGGGACCCCACATCCCTCCCTCCCTCACTCTTACTGCCATAGGATATTATTTTAGGGGTGGGGTGGGACAAGCAGGCTTGTTTCCACCAGTAGTGCCAAAAAAATACTGCCTGATTCACACCTGTGAGGTGTGACGCCCCCCCTCTTTGAAGAAGAAATGACTCATTCAATCAAGACCCCAGATGCTAGCCACAAAAAAATGCCACAATGCCTGTTGGGATTCGGCAAAGCACTGACTCATGTCCTCCCTTGCTCACAGCGGGGTCTCCGGTGGGAACTCTGCCCCTCAGAGCCCTCGCTGGATTGTTGGGCCCTGACGGGCGAGGGCTCCCCTCATCATTCTCAGGCCGCAAGTGCAATGCCTGAAGGGATCAGGCGTCTCTACTCCAGGCAAATCTGCCCCATCTCATTGCTTGTAGGACCTCCCATCACCCGGTCCCCACACACCCGTAGTTCTGCCTCCCAGCTTCTCCTCCCCGTGTGTAAATAGTATTTATTAGCTTGCCGAGTATTCTTGCTAGACAGCCACACTGAAGAGATTCCAGGCCTCCCCTCAAGCGAGCAAGGTCTCTTCCTGGCGTTTGGAATGAGGAGGGCAGCCTAGGCTCTGGGATCCCCAATCTTTCCAGACAATATTTCATTTCCTTTTCCTCTTTCTTTTTTTATTGGAGACTTATAAAATAATTACTATTGAGAAATCCCGTGGGGCACATGTCTGCCTCTAGGATGAGCTCAGAGGGAAAGCAAGAGCGATGCCTTGCTTGGGCCTGTGGCTCTGTGGACAAACGCTTTCTCTATTCTGTTTGCAGGACAGAGAAGGGACGCCCTGTCCCTGACGACAGGCATCTCAGAAAGCCTTGCTGGCTTGTCCTTCCACACCTGCCTGGCCCCTCCTCCCTCTGCACTTCCCCTATGTCCTCCACCTCAACGGGGGCTGGAGTAGGTGACGTTTGTGTATCCAGATTCTTACCTTTTATCGTCTTGTTTGGCTACCTTGCAGCTCACCCAAAGAGATACAACCTAACTCCCAACCTACTTCTATTTCTTTTTTTTTAATGATTAAAAGTAACTTTTGTAGTTTAAAACAACCTTTCCTCTTTCATACAAAGAAGAAATGAAATTTCTTTTTTATTAAATAATGTAGATGACCCCCTTCCTTAAATATTTTTTCCTAGCTTGTAAAAGATTTTGTGTAGGAAATTTGCTTACGTTTTGTATTTTATTTTTAGTAGCAGCTGAAATGCCCCTAGCATTAGCTTTTTCCTCTCTCTCTCTCTCCTTTCCCCTCTCCCTCTCTCTCATATCATCCACATTGTCATTGGAATCTGTACTTGCAGGGACGAAGCCCACACCCGGTCATTCCATAGCAGATACAGGAATTGGTGTCATTCCCTTTGTCACCCTGCTTCATGAGTGGCTCCCTGCTTGTGTACCTAGCTGCATTAGGGCTCACTGTGATTCCTTGCTCTCCTGAGATGGAGAGGGTTCCAGACTGGGAGTTCATCTTCTTGTCCTGTGTGAGAGCTGAATCCGGACCTCCACGGTGCTGGTAGCCCTGTTGTCTGGGTGGATCTCAGTATCCCTTACCTTGGCCAGGGCAGGCAAAGACCTGGCTATGAGGAGAAGTGTTTGCTATCAGGGTCTGCTGTTTCTCTCTGCTCCGCTCAGCTCTAGATCCTCCTGGGCCCAGCTGGTGTCTGCTAACCATGGCCACTGTTGACCCTCTCTTTTCAAATGTCATGTCATTATCAGGCAGCTTGTGGGGCCCGGAAAGGTTTCGTATTTAAGGGCAGAAGTGAGGGACTGGGCCAGCCCACGCAGCTGCTGCAACTGAAGCAGATTGAGTTAAGGCTTCTGGATTACCCAGAGTAGAAAACCTGATCTTCTGAATGAGGAGGGCAAAGGAAGAGGAAACTTCTCGCCCTTGTCCTTAGTGCTTTCAGGATTTTCTTTTCTCCCCCACTCTACTCACCCTTGCTTGGCATCACTGTTTGCAGACCTCTGAGCAGCAGGGTTCTGAGAAACTGTCCTTCCAGAACAGAATCTGTATCTGGAGACATAAGACATTAGCCAGGGAGCTCAAATGGCCCTTAAAGGGAATTCCAAGAACCAGCATGGCTGTTCTTTGAGAAAAACCTCTTCCCTCCACTCCTTGCTTAAGTGAGTAAAGGGTACTAACGGTCGTCCTTTAGGAGAACAAAATGGAACCCGCACAGTCCCATTCCATGGGACTCTGGAGTCTAACTCACATAAAGAGCGTGTTATATAAAAATGAGGTCAAGAGGACACAGAAGGGTCGGATAACACCAGATCGGTTCCAAATAATCAACTGATGCGTGCACAATTTCTGTTCAGAGTTAAGCTCAGAATATTTGGTTTCTCCACTGAGCAGCCCCATAAACTAGTCATTAATTCATGTCAGCTCCGAAGATTTCAAATGGTGCACACATTAGTGACTGAATTTGTGTTTTGAGAAATTTTATGACACTGTGAGAGCAACCATGACCCATAAAGAATAAATCTGTTAATTATATTTTTCATTCATGTAAACAAGGTTTCCTCTCCCCTTTCTTTGATTACACAAGAAAAGGGTATGTCTTGCAAAGTTCAGAGAACAACTGATTTTTCACTGGATGAGACCTTTGTAACCCAGACACACACTCCCCACCCCCAGCTATGTTCTTTTCACAGCTCTTGACTTTGCACTTAAAAAGGGATATTGTAAATGAAAGGCCTCAGTGCCAATTTTAAGAAAGCATTTCTGTGAAGTGTTAGGACTCTGGAGTCTAACTCACATAAAGAGAGTGTTATATAAAAATCTGACAGGGAACTAGGTTGCTCCTCTATGGCAGGGGGTGGGGATGAGATTTGACACCAATATAGGCAAAATTAGATAACCTTTGGTTAGTATAAATGATTGGTAGACCCAATTTCTAGTTTGTGAAAGCAGGTTTTAGATCAGCATATTTACAAACCAACCGTAAGTATCATGTTTTTTATTTTTCTTCCTAAATCTCTCAGTCCAGCGTGGATGCCAAAAGGTAGCTGTGAATCTTGTGTGTCCATAAAGTGGGAGTATTGAATTGATTCTTCTTTATTCTGGCAGTGATTCAGTGTCTGACATTTTTGTCATAAGTGTTTTATTAACATTATTTTTCAGCATTGCGTAGTCCCTCCCAGCAAAAGCAGAAAGGCAGATTCGGAGGCCTCTCTAGGACAGCTCCTCTGAACACACATGTCATATGAGAAGTGAATTTGAGTATATCCCAGAAAGGGAGAAATCCCACCACCAGTCAAGGACTGGATCATCCTTGCTGGTCTTGCTAACACAGGGACACTAGAGACGGAAGAGAAGTCTTTCCACCTCCCCCTTGACCTGACATGAGTCACTAATTTGGCTCTGTTGAGACCAGTCATTGAGAAACCTCAGTTAAAAACACCAGCACTGGGGCACTGGGCTGGCAGGACCTGTGAGGCCACAGTGCCCTACTGGGAGTCATTTTATTTAGTCCCAGTGGCAGGGCAGTTACAGGAGAGGGTAGGGGTGCCTTAGAATGGGACTGTGAGGGTTCCAGAGAGAGGTTTTAGATTTTTCATTCATTCATTCAATCCACCTAGTATTTTTCAGTAATAAGGAGTAATAACCCTGAGGCTTCAGGGGACATTAAGTAATTGGAGAGAGAGAGGGAACTTGATCGACAATAGTTGTTCAAAAGACCAAAGCGCTAGTTAAGCATGCTCTCTCCCTCTCTCTGTCGCACAAACACACATTCCTCCCTTGTCTTAGATACTCATTTGTGCCTTAAATGTGCCTTATATATGAATCCAGGATGACTGAGGGATCCCTGGGAGATTTTACATATAGCCTTAGATTATTAGATTGAAATGGATGTGGTGGGCGGAAAGGAAGAGATTTTTTCAAAGCCTCAAAAATGGTTTTCTACAAGTGAGCCACTATCAGATTTGCTAATCAGGAAAAAAGAAATAGGGCCATGTCCATTAGGAAAATCCCATTTTGTAGGGGTGCAATCCCATCAAAAAATGGCCAGCTAGGATTAAAGGTATTATAAATGCTCATAACAGAACATTTTCTCAGTGCAAGAAACCTGGCCCATTTGAGGATTACTGTTCCATGCCTCTGTGGCCAAAGGGTCAGCACTTAACACAGGGAAAAAAACTAGGTGGTGGTTTGTTTTGTTATTTCGGGCAACATAAAATTCAGTAATGCTTTTCTGTGTTGTGGTTTTTAGAAACAAGGGAAATGGTATTTCCTGAGCACTTACTAAGGTGTTGGGTGCTATGCTACATTTAAAGTTTTTTCAATTTTAGAGATATAGAAAACCAGGGAGACAGCTTATGATGAGACGGATAAAGATCTAAGTTATGTAGGAAGTACACCCATTCAGCAAGGGGTTGAGCAGACTCCTCTGTGAACACGCTGTAAACTTTTCAAGTTCTCCGGGCAGGAATCGCAGCATCTGCCCCCTGCGTTGGTGCCGCTGTGCAGTGTTCATTTCTTCCCCTCATCATGGGGTTATCCACCGTATGGACCTCTCTAGTGTTTTTGATCCAATCTTCTTGAGTTCCAGCTAGCACACTTTACATCTGGGAGAAGGGAAACGAGGGGTTTTAGCTCTGTTTCACTGTTCCCATCCTTTGTTCACCAGCTGGGTGAGAATATGAACTTTTTGTACCATGGACCCACGGCTTACACGACATAGAAAATCTCCCTTTTAGATCAAATGCTATTTGAGTCTATAAAAAATGCCAGCACTCTGACAAACCCTAAATGATCCTTTGTAAACAATGCTGAGCAGACCCTGGGCTATAATCAACAGTGAGTTTTAAGTCAATGCTGACAGCTGGGCTTTCCTCTCTTTAGTAACAGGTTGTATACACCAGCAGTGTGTAAATCTAAATACATTGGGAGTCGATTGTCCTCTTGCATTGTTTTTTTTAATGGCTTTTATTCTTTATCATAGCTAAGTAAATATCAAAAAAAAAAAGGAAAAAATGCTTTGTAGGATACGTGTACTTAGATTGAAAAAAAGAATTGAAATTGTTATGCTTTTGTATTTCCATTTCTTGCAAATAAATATTTTTCTTAAATAGTAAAATGTTGCCCAGTCTTTAAAATCCTGCTGGTAATCTGGTTTTAAAAGCAGTTTGTTATTTTTGTGAGCGTGGGTTTGTGTATGTGTGCCTTGCTGTTCTTTGCTGGTTATCTAGTCGGACTGAAAGGAGAGCCTCCGGCCAGGCCGGCAATTGCTATGCTGTGTTGTCCTGGATCCAACCCTCCACTGGAGGAATATTGAGAAATGTAATTGTTTTTTCAGGCAGTCACAGGAAGAAAAACAACAGTCTCTAGAGATGTATGCAGCCTGACGACTATTTTCGTTGTCTCCTCCAACTGTCCCCTAACTAGATTTCAAAAGTCTACGGATTTGATTTTGCTTTTCCCAGCTCTGGATGCTTGAGAAAGATCCTTTGGACTTGAGCCAGGGAGGAATGATCCTTGTTCCTATGAACAGTTGCAGGTTGTCTAACACAGACTCGTGCTCCAGAAAGTCTGATGAAACGGTTGATAAAGGTCAATGCGCTCAAGCAGAATAATCTTCATTCCATTGCAATCTCTGGATCCAACTGTGACTTTCTCCACTCCCAGCGAGTGGGGGCTTCATTTCATCTCAGAAAAAGTGCCTGTGGATGTTAGAGAGTAAGGCCGGCGGCTGTGCTTACCTAACCCTGCTTTGGCCTTGAGGAAGAATTAATCTGCCACTTCCTCTCCTCTCTGAGCACCTTGACTTCTCCTGTTTGTACAAAAGTTCCTTTCCCTGCAGAGGCCTTTAGTAACATGTCCCCCCCTCTTCTGTACCGGGGAGCCTCCTACAGAAGCCTCCTCCCAACGTGCAGACATCTTTCCAGTGATGATGCAGGGAGCACATACTGATTTGAGAATGTTCTACATTAATTGTGCCTTTCCATTTTGTGCATTTCATTATTATTATTATTATTATTATTATTATTATTATTATTATTATTATTACTGAGACAGAATCTTGCTCTATTAGTGGTAAGATAGCAGCTCATAGCAACCTCAAACTCTCCGGACCTCCAGGACCCTCCTCCTGCCTCAGTCTCCTGAGTAGCTGGGACTACAGGTGTGCACCACCATGTCTGGGTAATTTCCCAGCTGTTTTCCATTTTTAGTAGAGACAGGGTCTCTTGCTCAGGCTTGCTGCAACTGCTGGCCTTAAGTGATCCTCCTGCCTCGGTCTTCCAGAATGCGAGGATTATAGGCATGAGCATCATTTTCTGTATTTCTAATGTTTTGATGTCTAGGGCCGTGCTGACTCTGGAGGGACTGCTCCTGCCAGGGCTAATCCATTCCAGCCTGCAAGCATGCCTTTCATACGCAGACCAATCCAGACAGAGCCCACATTCCAGCCACTGTGTTTGTGGGCTCTCACAGGGCTGTCATACTCTGGACCATTGGTCCCCTGCCCTAGTCACCCAGGTACCAGATAACTACAGATATTCCCTAACCCCAGAGCCCAGTGAAGTCATTCAAAGTAGCCAATCCTAAGGCTGCTCACTTGCCTCAATTGTTTCTTCCTGCATCGACCACAATGGAAGCTCATGCCCACATTTCACCCAAACCCCATCTGGGAACTGTGAGTAACAAGCTCTCTTTCCTCTTCAATGGCTGTCTTCTCCCATCTGCTGGCATTACCATAGCTGAATAATAATACTGTAAAACCTACACTTTAACATACATCTCTTGGGCACTGATATATTAAACCAATGGCTGATCCCACACTCACGGGTATCTGGGATGACACAGCTAGGCCAAGTATGATTTAGGTTAATAGGATAAAGATTTATTATCTCTTTTCACAACAGTCATCACTTTTGTTTCAAAGAGGAAAAGTGAGACCTACAGAGAGTAGTGTGGTTTGTTCATGGAAAAGGAAAACAGGTGTCTAAAGTCCTAGACCTGTGCTCAGGATGCAAGTTACATCACACCCAATACCTGTGAGAATGAGGGCAGCAGAGGCGAGGACACACTGGGATACGGTGTAGGGGGTGGGGGGTATGTAACAAAAGGGATTCAGAAGATAGAAGTATATGGGGTCTTGTCCTAGACACACTTATAACTTGAAGGCCTCGAGGGAGAAGGAGATGCTTATGGAGTGCCTACTGTGTCCTAGGTGGTTTTCATATATTATCTGTAATCTTGTTCCCCACAAAACTTTATGGAGGCAGTGTTAATTATCCTTTTTCAAGTGGAGAAAACAGGGGTTCAAAAGAGAAAGACAATTTTTCAAGGATTTGCATCCTAGGCTGACTTCAACTCCATTATCTTTGAGCCATGTTCTGCTGGGTTTTAGTGCTTGAAGATTGATATTTGTAAAAATAAAAGAGTTGGCCTAAATCAGAGGTTGTAAACCCTTGGCACTATGTATAGATGTTTCTGGTTTGGTCTCCTGATGTTTCAAACATTTTAAATTTACAGGTTAGTCTTTCAACATGTGTGTTTTCCTTAAAACTCCAGATTTCGATCTTCTCTTGAAAGATTGGGAGACTCTTCAACCTCAGGAGCTGGGTGGTGGTGGCTCCTTGCACGTGTAGCCTCTCCTGGTGGCCACACTTCCCCATACTCCAGCTGGGTCACTCATTCATGGTACTTACCCGGTCCTCCATCATCTGAATTCCCAGTGTCTGGACCAGTTGGTGGTTGACTTTCTGGGAGTCACAAGAAAGGGAATAAAGGAAAAAATCCTGTATAGGTGGTGGAAGTAAGAGATGGGGAGAGTGGTTAGTTTCATCCGAGGGACAGGAAATGAAAGGTCTGAGCATTGAGGCAGCAGACCTATGAGCCAGGGAGGGAGCTAAGCACTGATTGTGCCTCTTGGACTACATGGGGGTGAGGTGGGGAAAGTTGCATTCTGGAATCTGGTCTTCCTACTCCCAGAGATAAATCTTCATTGATCTCAAAAGTTTTATTAAAAATCTTAATGATGCTTTAAAGAAGACTTTGTGCCTTTTGTCAAGTCCATTCACAATTTATTTGTCATCCACAACCCTCTGAAAGAATTTTGTTTATTTATGAAATAAATTGCTTTGCAAGATATCAATGGTCTTTTTCTCAAGATTCTCAGATTGAGTTTTCAACAGGACTTGAGACACTCTTAAAGGCACCTGTGTCTCCAGAGAGGGAAGAAGGAGGAAGATGGCTCATCTCAGTAATTTCCTGTAAAATAGTCCAAGTCACTATTTGAAAGTCTGATGATGCTCAACTGTCATCACTTGATGGGTCTGGGCAGGGTGCACAAGTCGATGCTGTCTTCCAGTGAGCACAGCCATTGCTAGATATTTTGGCAATTTTAAGGAAGAGTTCTGGCCCCACGAGGAGACCATGTGTTCTCCTCCTCCCTCTGTGCTGTTGTTTTTAGATGGAGGGGCAAAAATAACCATTGAGGAACACCATGAAAGCTGCCAGGGAGGCTGTTGTGCTGTTCTCTGAGAAGTCTGTTTCCAAATGTTTAATGTTTGTTAAGTGAAAAGAATTTGGGAATGGGGCTGCCACAGAGTTCATAACTACCACCCTCCCCAGTATCACTGCAAAACAGATGGCAAGTTCACTTTCCTAATGAGCGCATGAGAGATTCCACATGACTGGGCTAGTTCAAGGGAAAATCCTCCTCAAGAAGAAAAACCGTAAATGAGATCTCTGGGATAGAAAAAGGATGGATTTTCATCCCCTAAGTGTTACTTTCTTGGGTTTGTAATCGTTTAAATGCTTTTGGTTGATATGGGTTATTGTTATGGTGTGAGAGCATTTAAATTGCAAAGGAATACACAAAAGAAAATGCAGTTATGGTGGTATTTGCAATAGAGCATAAATGATTCCATATGGTGGTACTACAGGGCCATGCTTGATGGGGGGAGTCTCAGTGGAGCTGGGAGGGGTACTGCAGAGACAAAGTCAATTAGAGTTAATCAAGGAAAAGAAAGAGGTAGAAAGAGTGCTGTTGGGACCAGTGACAACATTCTCCTGCAACGCAATTAAGTGAAAAATATTATTGCAGCGATTCTGTGCACAGCTTTAAAAATTAGAGTCCTAAAAACCTTTTTTTTTTTTTTTTTCTTTTTTTTTGAGACATAGAGTCTCACTCTCTCACTCTGGGTAGAGTGCCATGACATCATCATAACTCACTGCAACCTGGAACTCCTGGGCTCAAGCGATCCTCCTGCCTCAGGCTTTCTGTTTTTAGTAGAGACAGGGTCTCCCTCTGGTTCAGGCTAGTCTCAAACTCCTGAGCTCAAGCAATCCAATTACCTCAGCCTCCCAAAGTGCACGGGGTACAGGGGTGATGACTCATGTCTGTAATCCCAATGGGCCCTAAAAAGCTTTTATTGAAAAATAAATAGGTTTTATTAGAAAATAGCAGTCCATTATTCTATTGTTTTCCACTCACAAGTCCTACTTCCTAGAAATGACCAATTTCCATTTCTTTTCACATTCACATCTATATTTCAATAATATACTTATGCTGCTAACACTTGATATATCAATTTCAGACATTCAGTATTAACTTCTTCTTACAGTATATGAGAACTTGAGCACCTCCAGACATAAATGCGCACGCACACACATGCACACACGCACACACACACTTCTCTGTCCCCATTTTCCCAGTAGTGCTCACATTAATATAGTGGCATAAATGTTGTTTCCTGCTAAGCCATGCATTATTTTAGGATTACCTTTCCTTCCTTGTATAAATTTTCATCTTTTCTGGGATTAATAACTGCCTAATTTTTCCATTTGGTTAGTGTGTGTGTATATATATTTAGTATACATGTATAGAATTAATTATTTTCATGTTTGTTTATCCCACATATTTATATTTATTATATTTATATGAATAATACACTAAATATATACCAACTGTTTCATCTCATCAGTTTTACTGCCTATCAATATGTTCTTGATAGTCAACTAAATTAATTTATCGATGTTGTACTTTTGTTAATCCCAAGACCAGAGATGTTGGCATGGATGTGGAGAAAAGGGAACACTTCTACACTGCTGGTGGGAATGCAAATTAATACATTCCTTTTGGAAAGATGTTTGGAGAACACTTAGAAATCTAAAAATAGATCTGCCATTCAATCCTATAATTCCTCTACTAGGCATATACCCAGAATACCAAAAACCACATCATAACAAAGATATTTGTACCAGAATGTTTATTGCAGCCCTATTCATAATTGCTAAGTCATGGAAAAAGCCCAAGTGCCCATCAATCCATGAATGGATTAATAAATTGTGGTATATGTACACCATGGAATATTATGCAGCCTTAAAGAAAGATGGAGACTTTACCTCTTTCAAGTTTACATGGATGGAGCTGAAACATATTCTTCTTAGTAAAGTATCTCAAGAATGGAAGAAAACGTATCCAATGTACTCAGCCCTACTATGAAACTAATTTATGGCTTTCATATGAAAGCTATAACCCAGTTATAACCTAAGAATATGGGGAAGGGGGAGAGGGAGGGGGGAGGATGGGCAAAGGGAGGGTGATTGGTGGGATTACACCTATGGTGCATCTTACAAGGGTACATGTGAAACTTAGTAAATGTAGAATATTAATGTCTTAACACAGTAACTAAGAAAATGCCAGGAACGCTATGTTAACCAGTGTGATGAAAATATGTCAAATGGTCTATAAAACCAGTGTATGGTGCCCCGTGATCGCATTAATGTACACAGTTATGATTTAATAATAAAATTAAAAAAAAAAGACACTTCTCCAAGGGACCTCTAATCACCTTCTCCAATCCATTTACTAGTTAGGCTTATTGTAGAGCTGTTATCCTGGAACTTCTCATTGCCACTGCACTGGGAAAACCCTTTCCCATTTTGCTGTCTTGGATATCAAGAGATATCTTCTCTTTTCTTGGTTTATTCTCCTGTTGAGGGGGAAGTACATTCTCTAGTAGCTGCCTAAGAAAATATTCATTAGTGGTAAATTACTTGATTTTTGCAAGACTCATAATGTCTCAGTCTACTCAGATAGTTTGGCTGAGTGTAAAACATTTGGCTGGGAAAGTCTGCCTTTAGAATTTTGACGGAATTACCCAAATATGCTAGATTCCAACATTCTTGTAGAGAAGTCCAATGTTATTTTGATTCTTGCTTCCTTTGACTTTCTTTTTCTCTATTTTTGTTGTTGTTGTTTCAGAATGATGATCTGCTTTATGGGGGTCTCTTTTTTGTTTACTGTAGTGGATCTTTTATTCTGAAGACTCATTTCTTTTAGTTCTGGGAACATTTTTGAATAATTTCTTTGATTCATTTTCTCTCCTTATGTTTGAAATTACTAGGCTAAGCCCTTACTTTTCTTATATTTACTCATTGTTTTCTATCTCCTCTCTTTAAAAATTACAATCTCTTCTACTTTTAGCTTCTAGTTCCTTTATTAAAATTTTATTTTTCACTCTTTTTCCTAATTTCAAAATCTCTCTTTTCTTCTTATTTTTTTTTTTTGTTCCTGGCATTTTGTTTTGCTTTTTGGAAGCAATACCTTTTATCTAAGTATATTAATTATATTATATTATTATTTTTTTCTTTTTTTTGGCCTGGGCTGGGTTTGAACCCGCCACCTCCGGCATATGGGACCGGTGCCCTACTCCTTGAGCCACAGGCGCAGCCCATATTATTTTTTTTAATAGTTGCAACCCAGGATATTTATTTTATTTATTTATTTGTTTATAACCCAGGATATTTTTTCTTTCCTCTTTTTTTATTAGATAATAACTGGGTACATTACTACATTTATGGGGTATGATGTGCTAATTTTTATATACAATTTGGAATGCTTATATCAAACTGGTAATTATACTATTTTAAAAATTTTCTGATTCCTGCTTTGTTTTAATTTTCTTTCCCTCTTTGTGTGGTTGTTTGTCTGAATGAAATGGGTATTGCTGTCCGCTCACACACATCAGAGAGCATTAATGATGCACGGTGACTAGTTGTCTTAAATATGTGTGTCATGATAAGTGGATGTTCATTTCTCTTTAGCCTATTATTTTAAAAACTGAGTCAAGATGTTAAGAAATCAATTTAGTTTGCTGTGACTAACAATTTGAAAAGGAAACAAAACAGAATGGGATGGAATTTCACAGAATAAAATAGAAAATTCCAGACTGCATCTAGTAGAAGTAAACAGTGTTTCGTAACTTTCATTTCAGTCCTGTAAGTATAGTGTAAGTGTTGTTTGGCCCATAACATTTACATCTTTCTGAGAGTGACAATGAAAAGACTTAAAATTCTCAAAAAATAAAATAAAAAAGCATTCCTGCAAAGGGATAGAATGATGTTAGGTTTTTTTAGAGTTCCCAAAGGATAGTAATATGAAACCTTGGGCCATTTTGTCTTTGAAGAGGAGAGTGTTTCCAGACAGGAATTGTAATTGAGTGCTCATATCTGGGATCAAGTTGAACAATGGAGCCAGGGAGAGTCTAATCACCGAGCAAATATGCAGAACCTCTGTAAGTTGACCATCCAAGGAACTGTAACAAGCTGGTCAACATACAGAGTAGGTCAACATAAGGAACTGGGCCTTCCATACTGATGTGCACATGTGATGCATGTCTGGTTTATGAAAATTAGGTCAACTTAAGGAAGTGGTCAATGGACGGACATGGTCAACTGTGAAAAGTTCACTGTAGTTTCTTTAATCCTTCTGTTTTTTTTTTTTTGTTTGTTTTTATAATTTTTTTTATTGTTAAATCATAGCTGTGTACATTAGTGCAATCGAGGGGTACAATGTGCGGGTTTCATATACAATCTGAAATATTCTCATCAAACTGTTCAACGTAGCATTCAAGGCATTTTCTTAGTTACTGTATGTAGGCGTTTGTATTCTGCATTTAGTAAGTTTCGCCTGTACCCGTTCTAAGATGCACCATAGATGTGGCCCCACCAATTACCCTCCCTCCACCAAAACCTTATCCTATGTCTTGCCCCTGCTTTCTTTTGTCGCTGTGACTTAAGCTGTACTTTATTTTGATTACCTCTCTTAAAGAACCTCCCATAATCTTCAAGATGAATCAGCACTTGTTTTCACCTCACCATTGCCTGTTAGCACACCAAGACATGCAGTGAGTGAATCTCTCTCTCTCTCATTGCTCAAACTCCTTCCCCCTCAGATAGCATCTGAGACCACTTGTAGGGTCTCAGATGCTATTTTTAAACAAAGATGAAGTTGCTCTGCTTATCCAAAAGGGTAGATGTTTCTAATAATTCAGAGTTAAAACTTTTGATACAAATTTAGAAATAATTTTCAAGCTGAGATCAACAGTATATCAGAAGATGAACATGTTCTGGTTGAAAGGGAGAAAAGATAAACATGGCAAAGATGTGCCGCCTCGGTGGGACTGTGTGGCACAGCTCACCTCCCTGGAAAAATTAACTCCCATTTCCCTTTCTTAAATGCCTGATTCTGAGTATCTCCCATTTTTATGCAACTTCTGTGTTATATTTTATTTGCACAGTAGAGCCTCTTCATTCACAGATACCTTATTTATGAACCCCTCTACTCATTAAAATTTATTTGTAATCCCAGAATCAATATTGTAATACCTTCATGGCAACTGATGGAAACATGCAAAGTGGCAAAAAAAAAATTAGTTTCCTGATACACATATTCCCATCTGAGGTTGCACAACAAGGTGATGCTTTACCTTCTTGTTTCAGCTCTTTATAACTGGAAGCATATCCTTTTCAAAGACTACTTAGTTACCTAATTTTCCCCATTTTTCATGCTTTATGTTGGAGATTTTGCTGTTTAAAATGGTTCTTAAGCACAGTGCTGAAGTGTTGTCCTAGTGTTTCTAAGTGAAAAGAGCTGTGATGGGGCTTACAAAGAAAATATATGTGTTAGATAGCTTCCCTCAGGCATGACTTACAGTGCTGCTGGCTGTGAGTTCCTTGCTAATGAATCAAGAATACCATACATCCCAAAAAAGGAAGAGGAAAAGTCTGCTTGTGAGGCCATTCTGGAAAATGCTAAAGTAATATCTATAGTGAATGACAAAGCCATGGGAAAGATGGAAAAGTGGGTAAATTTGTGGATTCTTCAGATAACAACTTACTGAAAAAGAAAAAGCATAGCGGACAACATTGTGGCAAGACCAAAAGCCAAAGAAATGTATCGTTATATTACCCAGGGACAGGAAAATGTTGACGTCTTCTTAGTCAACTGGCTGCCTCACATATTTCAAACAAGGAAGGTAAAGCAGATTAGGATGTTGCAGAAGAATTTTCAAAATACCTGCTAAGGTGTTATATAGGAAAAGGTGTGCGAAGATCTTGTTCTAAGCTTGTCTGTAATTGTCTTTCATTCTTCTGAATTCATCAAAAATAGTTTTCCTGGGTAAACAATTTCAAGTTGGCAGGTATTCTCACTCCATGCTTTGATTCTACCACCTTGAGTGTTCTAAATTTGCTGTTTGAAAAATCAATTTTTTCAGTTCTTGATTATCTCAAGGTAATCTGTCCTTTCCTTCTGGCAACTTCATCATCTTTTCTTTGTCTAACAATGAACTCAATGACATGTTTGTTAACCTATTAAACTTGAGATTCATTGTATTTCCTTAATCTGAGTATTGCTACATTTCATCAATTTTGGAAATTCTCTGCCATTATGTTTTCAAATATTGCATCTTCCCCTTTCCTTCTACTAATTCTTATGAAACTCTGATTGCTTTTATTCCATACCTCATTTTATCTGAAATATCTCTTAACTCCCATATAAATCTCTGTCAGTTATAACTTCTTATCTATCCAATTGCAAGGAGTGTGGTCAACCGACAGCCTCCAAGTGTTGCCTCAAAAGCCACAAGCTGCCTTTCCCATGGTCTCTAGAATAGCCCAGATCCAGCCAATAAGCAAACAGGAGAATATAAATACCCCAGCTATTTCATCCCAGTGAAGGACAATTCTGATAAATAATAATAATAAAAATATCCTCATTTCAGAGCTCCCTGATGGACTGACTAAGGCTTTGTTAGGATTCTATTTCAGTTTGACTTTTTTGCCCAGTCCCGATTTTTTTCTTTTTTTATGCTTATAGATTTGGATCCCTAATACACAGCTTGTATCCTAGATTCAATGTCAGCATCTGTTTCCAGAGAGCACAACCTTTGATGCAGCAGATTGTTATGCAGCTGACACAATCAAAAGGAGACCTTTCAATAAAATTGGAAACACTTCTACAAGTGCAGGGGCAACGCTGGTTGATTTATGAGGTCTTTCCCAGCCCTAACATCCTATAATTCTGGATATATAGGATTCTTTATATTAGAAGAAACAGATTTTTCTTTAAAAGACAAGATTAGAACTCATACATAAGATATAGAAAGGAAGAAATGTTTATCTCAGTATAAAGAATCATAGATAAATTAAGTGGTTCCACAGTGAAATTCTGACATAGCAGTAGAGTACTATCTTATAGTTTCTTAGGGTACAGATCCTTGAACTATACAGCTAGGGTTCAAAGTTCTCACTTTGCAATGCAGAACTGTCTTTATTTATTGTCTCAGTCAAGTCTCTTAACCTCTCTACTCCCATTCCTTCATGTGTAAAATGGAAATAAAGATGATGCCCACCTTACAAAGTTATTGTGAGTTTAGAGTGAGTTGATATAAGTAATGTATTAATAATTGGCATATGATATTCATTACATAAGGGTTAATTATAATTATTATGTGTATTATTGTGTATGTCATATTTATGGATACTCCTTACTAAGTAGAAGTATATCTATAATTCAAAATGTTTCCTGAATTCTCATAATACCATGAATCTTTTGTTAATGACCCCATTCACCTCACAGAAATCTATCCCCTCTGGGAACTACTATAATATCTATTGTTTATCCTGCCTGTGCCTTGGGGAACCATGCTACTTTATCAGTTACCAACACTTCACAGTGCCCAGAACCTTCCATTTTAATGGTTCTCAAACCTGGCTATACATTAGAATTATCTGGAAAATTTTTCTCAGAATACTGATGTGTGGACCCAGTTCTAAGAGATTTCTGAAAAATTTGGTCTGGGATAAAGTTCAAGCATGAGTATTTATTGTATGCTTCTGTTGAGACATTCACTCCCATTTTGACTCCTATCTAGCTTGATATCTATACATGTGCGAAGGAATAGGCAAGTAGGGAGGGGATGTTTGGGGGGTTTAACTGCATGGAAAAATTAAGAAAATGAGAATATGTGAGTGAAACTGTGAGTGCGATAGAGAACAGAGAGAAACCAGTGAATTGGGTTCCAAAAATTTCCCAAAATCAAAGTAGAACCTCTATAGTTGACCACCTCCCTACATTGATCACCTCCTTACCTTGCCCTAATTTTCATAGACTGGACATGCACCACATGTTGAATGTTGAACACCTCCACGTGTCAAACTGTGTTTTTGTTGCTTGGGTGGTCAATTTAGAGAGGTTCTACTGTATAATATTTTCTCAATTAGCTTCGCCCCAGGGGACTTAAGAGAATGATAAATTTAGCACAGATTTCAGACCCCCAAGTCTATTTTTTTACGTGGGCAACTCAAATACTAATGTAACTGTGACTAAACATTGGAACATGGTGGGCAGCCCATATAGGATGAGACCCAAACCGGGAATTTGATGGATAGTTTAGATGACCACACCAGAAAGGAGGATTCGTAAACCAGAAAGCTGCAAAAGAGGTCTACTTCTGAGTCAGTGCCATAGGGCAACACCATCATCTGCCTGGGTACCAATCAGCTGGGCCAAAGGATTTTTCTAGAACAGAAGCTGAAGAAGTGTTCTGGCTAGGAGAGAGGCTGCCTGTTCACGCTTACCTTGGCCAGAACTCTCAGTGCAGGGGTACATTTACTTGACCAGAATTTTGCTACAGGCATGCTAGAGGGAGAAATGACACTCAGCTTACCATCACTTTTTGACTATCCATGTCTGTCTAAAAAGTCCAACAGTCTGAGTGCACTGGTGCTAATGATACCTCAGGCTGGTTGCCACAGCTGGCAAGGAAACATCAAATTGCCATTTAAGGAGAGACAGAGATATTCGAAAAAGGTGCTTAGGCTGAATAATCAGATTAGGTACTTTCTATGGAAGCAGAGCTAATGGCAGAACCGAAGACAATGTTAATGAAAGCATAGCGAGGGCTCTAAGGATATTTGCTTAATGAACAAATTAGAGTTTCCAGAAGCAAAAGAAATTCTGGATTTGAAAATTTAATAGAGGAATACAGAGAGTTTATTTTCTTTGGCTTTGTCCCATGACAAATCTACATTTCTATAAGATAGTCATTAAGTCAGCCATTAGCTTTTTCCTTTGCAAACATAGCAAACGTTTCTAATTCCTTTCATTTTCCCCATTTTAATATATTTTTTAGCAATCGTCATTACTTGCACCTGAATTCTCTTCAGTCTCTTCATATCTTCTTCTAAAAAGGAATAACAATTTTTCCAGCACAGTGGAGCTACTGTGTTCCAGGTGATGACATGTCTTTACAAGAGGGCAGAAGCCTCTACTTCAGCTATTGTCAGAGGAACACTCTAAAAAGCATTAGTATTCACAGATTCAAAACAAACACGAAGCTAATTTGGCAACTCCAGAGTGTGGGTGGAGGCCAGGGTGGGGGGTGCGTGGAGAACATCTCCTTTTATGCCAGTTACAACTTTTTGCCTAATGTCTTTTTTCCTCTTCCTTCCATCTCAAGAAATTTACTTAGAGTGATTTTAACACTATCTTTCCTGTATTGTTACTTAATGTTTGTAATGGAGGGGGAAACACATCAACAAACTCTTCAATACCAGACTACAGTTACCCATTAGCTTTGAGGAAGTGATTCTTGGAAGTAGTTCAATGTTCAGACTGGAAAACATACTCATGTGTTTACTTTCTGAGATGAAAAAGTGTCAGAAGAATTCGTATCCGTGCGTGAGAGGAGGGGACCACACAGGTATCTTTAAGAAGTTCTGCAGTTACTCCCTTTGAAGTGTTGCCTCTGTCACTGCTCCTGGCCTCCTGTTTCCCTTATGATATCACTATCTGGAGGGGAAAGTGGAGGTAAGAAGGGAAGGAGGGGGAAAAGGGAGACAGGGACAGGGAAGAAAAATGGAGCAGTGAAGTAGCGAGGGCCTCCTTCTGGCTGCTTTAGGACAGCAGAAACAGGCTAAGGTGGTAGTCTGCCTAAAGCCTCTGCAAATACAAGAGATTCTTGCAGCAAGAAACAATCTCAGAGAATGTTGCAGCTCTCTTATTTTATAAGAGAACCAAATATTAGAAAAGTTAGGTGATTTGCCTGAGGCCACACACTGCTTGGTGATAAAGGCAGAGAGCCACAGAGCTCTGGCTTTCCCTTCTAGCAGCCTCCCCAGTCATCTAAGGGACAGGCTTTCGACAATGGGAGGTCCGGTGGAGGCCTGTCTGTCCTTGCTTTGTTTTAAATCAAGCCTTCATTTTCTAGCTTGAGGATCCACAGGAAAGAAAGTCAAGGAGTGTGAGTGCTCACATGTTATGGACTGGAAGCAGGTGGCAAATGGGAGGCCAGCAGAGCTCTTCACATCTCCAAATGGCCCATAGGTAGAATAGACACATTTTTGGTAATGTATCATGATCATTAACTTCTCTAACCCGATGAACTCACCAAGACAGACTCCAAAGTAGTAAACACGCAGGAATCCTTAATCAATCTTTCAATTCAACAACCTCTGAAGCAAGTGAACCATTGGTCACTTATTCTGTATGATATCGGGCAGAGCTTCGCTGAGTGCTGCAGGGGAAACAACAAAACCACAGGGCTTTTTGCCCTCAAAGAGCTGACTCTGTCAGAGATAAACAGGAGAAGTGAACTTCTTTATTCAAGAATTAAAAAGATGCTGTGGGAAATGCTATGTAGTGTAGTATTCCTCAGCTGATTCCAAGAACCTGGTGCTTCTGTTACTTCTCTCCAAAGTTAAAGTTTTTGTTTTCATTTACGGTCATGTAACCCCTCAATATAGAATATGTGTGTTCTGAATCACCTGGACTATTCCTTGGATAATAACTACCCTCTGATTGCAAGGGCCTCATGTACACTGATCACCATGTAGCACTAGCTTGTGACTATGGGCCAAGGGGGCTAATTGAGGAAAGAATAGAGATGGAATTATTATGTAAATGATGCCTTTGTGCTAAGTGAGGCCAAATGGCATCATGGCAGTCTGTGCAAGCAGAAGTCACTTGTAACTGCAGGGCCGAAATGTGACCAGACAGCTGAGTGTTCTCCCAGCACCCACCTCAAAACATCCTTCTCTGGAGCAAACAGGAACATACTCTTGGTGAAGATGGTGATTCAATCTGTCAAAACCAATGTAATCCATCACACAATATTTGGGCTGTAGACTCAAGTATTTGAGAATTATTTGGGTTTTATAGTTTTGTAACTTATGTAAGCACTTCAAGGCCTGTTTGTGGAAAACCTAACTAAAATTACAGTCCAAAGAGTTTAATTTAATCTGTGAGAGCCTGTAAGAATCCCCCTTTTCCTTTAAAAGTTCAGAATGTAACTGAAGAATTAGAAATGGTAGAATAAACTCTGGATGGAATTGAAGAAGTTCAATTCGCATGTTCCATTCAATGTAATAGGAGCTGCTTTCAAGTCCCTTGGGCAGCAGAAGCAGTGGGACTAGGAGAGCTAAATTACCACCGTCCAGTTAAAGACCTGACTCATTTGAAACAAAAGGGGAAATGTAAATGTTCTCACATGCGTCTCCCTAATGGTAGGTTGGCCTGGGTGAGCATCGCTAATTGAACTGGGCTCTCCTGCGGGACTGTGATTGATCATAACAAAGGCAGAACTCTAAGGGCTCTGTTTTTGCTGCAAGCAAAGTCAGGTCCTAAGAGTGTGAGCATTTGTCCTCAGGGAACTTTTCTCACTCCAATCAGCATCATCTCAGAGAGCAGAAAATGGAAAACTCTTTGGCAAATAATTCCACCCTGTAATTCTGCATTATCTTTGTTTAATGAGGAGGGAAGAGCAAGCTCCAGTGAAATCTGGTGCAAGAATTGGCATTGCAGTTTAGATGGCTCCATCAAGAAATTAGTTCTTCTCTTGCTTTGCAATTGCCAGTACCTGGCTGCTAGTCATTTGGGCCCATCATCTTAGGAGAATTTATTTTCCTTGCTCATGGCCTGAGGCTTAAAGTCAGAGATGCGTTTCAATAATTTGTGGTCTTGGCATAAATTCATTTTCATTGTTTTCCAGAACATAGATTTTTAGCCTTTGTTCAGGGGTTTGCTACAAGTTTGTTGTTGTTGTTGTTGTTGTTTTAATTTTATTATGGTAACAAAATATATAAAATTTACCATCTTAGTCATTGCACAGTTCAGTAGTGTTAAGGATATTCACGTTGTTGTGAACCAATCTCCAAAACTTTTTCATTTTGCAAAACAGAAACTACATGTCCATTAAACGACAGCTCCCTGTTTCCTCCTCTCAGTTCCTGGCAATCACCATCCTGCATTCCCTATCTACTCTAGATTCCTCCTATCAGGGAAATCACACAGTATTTCTCATCTTGTGATTGGCTTATTTCACTTAGCTTGATGTCCTCAAGTTCATCCACTGGTAGCTTGTGAATTTCCTTCCTTCTGAAGACTGAATAATATTCCATCATACGGATAGTTCAGATTTTGTTTATCCATTCACCCCTCATTTGGGTGGCTTCCACCTCATGGCTACTGTGAATAACACTGCTATGAACATGGGTGTGTGGCATCTTTGTGAGACCCTGCTTTCAATTCTTTTTGATGTATATGCAATAGTGGAATTGCTGGATCATGTACTAATTCCATGTTTACTTTTCTTTTTCTGTTCTGCTGGCTTCTCAACATGTATTTAATTTTTTGAGAAATTCTACACTGGTTTATTTATTTATTTATTTTTGTACCTGCCCCGTTTTACATTCCCACCAACAGTGCACAAGGGTCCATTTTCTTCTCTTCTTTGCAAACACTTGCTTGCTTCTTTTCTGTCCTTCTCCCTTCCTGTCCCATCCCTTCTCTTCCCTCCTCCCTTCTTTTCCTCCTCCCTTTCTTCCCCCCACTGTGTTACCTCTTTCTCTCTTTCTTTCCTTTCTTCACAGTAGTATCCTAATGGATGTGAGGTGTTATCTCATTATGGTTTTGATTACATTTCCTAACGATCAGTGATGCTTGTTGGATATATAGATATAGTCTTTGGAGAAGTGTCTATGTGTCTGTTCAGGTCCTTTGCCCATTTTGAAACCCAGGTTATATATTGCCTTGTTGGTGAGTTGTAAGAGTTCTTTTTTTTTTTTTTTTTAAGAGTTCTTTATATATGCTGCATATTAACTCACTTGCAAATATTTGTTCTCATTCTATAGGTTGTTTTTTTCACTCACTTGTCTTCTGATTTACAAAAGTTTTTAATTTCTATGCAGTCCAATTTATTTACTTTTACTTTTGTTTCCTGTGCTTTTGGGGTCATGTCCAGGAAATCTTTGCCTAGTCCAATGTCATGGAACTTTTCCCCTACATTTTTTTTTATGAGAGTTTTATAGTTTTAGGTTTTAAGTTTAAGTCTTTGATCCATTTGACTTAATTCTTATATATGCTATAAGGTAAGGCTCCACATTTATTCTTTTGCATGTGGGTACCCAATTTTCCCACCATCATTTGTTGAAGAGACATCTTTTCTTCACTGAATGGCCTTGGCACCCTTCCTGAAAGTCGCTTGACCTCTATCTGATGATTTATTTCTGAGTTCCTTATTCTATTCTGTTGATCTGTATGTCTGCATTATATTGGTACCACAGTGTTTTCATAACTATCGCATCGTAATAAGTTTTGAAACCAGGAAGTGTGAGACACATCCAACTTTGTTCTTCATTTTTAAAAGTGTTTTGAGATTTCATATAAATCTTATGACAGATTTTTCTATTTCTGCGAATTATGCTATTGGGATTAGGGCAGAGATTGCATTAAATCTGTGATTGCTTAACAATATTAAGTCTTCAAATTCAGAACATGTGATGTCTTTCCACTTATTTGTGTCTTCTTTTATTTCTTTCAACTACATTTCATAGTTTTCAGTGTACAAGTTAAGTTTATTTCTAAGCATTTTACTCTTTTTAATGCTATTGTAAATGAAATCAATTTTTAAAGTTCTTTTTTTGGGTTGCTTATTATTAATCAACATACCTAAAACATTGTTGGAAACATACCTAATTTTTTGTGTTGATTTTGTAGGCTACAACTTCACTGAATTAGTTTATTAGTTCTAGCAATTTTTAGTTATTTTTGTGGTATCTTTAGGGTTTTCTGCACGTAAGATTATGTTATCTGCAAACAGATAATCTTACTACTTCCTTTCCAGTTTGAAGCCCTTTATTTCTTTTTCTTGCTTAATTGCTCTGATTGCGACTGCCAGGACTATGTTGAAGAGCAGTGGCAAAAGTGGGCATCCTTGTTTTGTTCCTGATCTTAAAGGCTTTCAGTCTTTCCCCATTGAGTATGATAATTAGCTTTTATCACAAATGGCTTTTATCACGTTGAGGTAGTTTCCTTCCATTCCTATTTTGTAGTGTCTTTTTTTTTGGTCCTGTTTGTGAATGGGTGTTGATTTTGTCAAATGCTTTTTCTGCATCAATTTAGATGATTAGGTGTTTTCATTCCTTCATTTCCTTAATATTGCATATTACATAGATTGGTTTTCATATTTTATTCCCTGCATTCCAGGAATAAAATTGCATGTAGTCATGGTGTATAATCCTTTAAATGTGTTATCAAATTCTGTTTACTAGCACTTTTTTGAGGATTTTTGCGTCAATATTCATCTGGGATATTGGTCTATAGTTTTATTTTCTTGATGTGTCTTTGACTTTGGTGTTAAGGTTAATGCTGGCCTTACAGTGTAAGTTTAAAGTATTCCTTACTCTTCAGTTTTGGGGGACAGTTTGAGGAGAGTTGATGTTAATTCTTCTTTAATTGCATAGTAGACCATCTGGTCCTGGACTTTTCTTTGTTTGGGAAGTTTTTAAATTACAAATTCAATTACTAATATAGATCTGTTCAGATTTTCCATTTCTTCTCAACTCAGCCTTGGTGAGCATGACACATACTCTTGAATTGGCCTTTCTCTGGTATAACTTGCATTTGATTAGCAGAGATTTTATATGCTAGATATGGAAGTTTTGAGCAACTCTTTATGACTTATAAAAGAGTAAATTAAATTCTGTTACTTTTCTTTATGTTATTAGTATGTAAATAAAATTTCTAGAACTACTTGTTGGAAGAACTAGTTCAAACTGGTTGCTTTCAACTTTCATTGCACCATTTCCCTCACTATTTATAGTTAATTTGCTACATCTTTTTGGTTCAACCTCAGCAATATCTCAGATATCTAGTTTGTTTCCTAACCCAATGCCACCGCCTTCGTTCAGGTACTTAGTATTTCTTGCATGGACTATTTCAATAGTCTCAACTTGTTTTTCTGTCTCCTGTTCTGACTTTGTTCTCCATGCCTCATCAGCTCCTGAAACTTTATCTGCTTATACCATGTTCCCTGCCTAGGAACAATCCATGTGTTTTTTCCCATTCCAGTTCAGAATCCTCAGAATAGAACAGAAGTACCTCTCAGAGTGTCTGCAACTTTCCCCTCAGCCTCACCTACCTTCCCTCTCCCTTGCCCCTGCCCCTGTTCCATGTTGGATATGTTTGATATGTTGGGGCCATATCAAACTTTTTGGCATTTTATAGAGAACTGGATTTTTCTTTTTTATTTTTTTTATGCTGTTGCAATATACTGTTTCTGGGTGGTGATATTTCACTCAAATTTTCAGAAGCAAGATGAAAGTCATTTTTTTTCCTGGGACTCCTCAGACACTGATTGTTATGTCCTCCAAGGTCATGCTCCAAGGCACTTGGAACTTAGAACACAAGTGTTTATCTCAAAATGTGTTATTATTCAATAAAAATTAGAATTATGCCCTATCATTCACCACAAGACCCTGATCCTTTAAGGCTAGCGTATATCCCCAGCTTATCTTTGTAGAGTGCCTAACACAGTGTCCAGTAGATAGTAGTACAGAGTAGCTATGTAATACGTTCTTGTTTAATAAATGGTTCTTATGGGGATGGATAATTTTAAAGAAGACTTGAACTCTATTGCTCACTCTCCACTAACCACATCCATGGCCTTGGGTGAGTCATTTATATCTTTTAGGTCTCAGTTTCTTCATTTGTGAATGAAAGGTGATAGCAGACAATATCCACCATCCTTTCCAGCTCTGACATCTTCTTATTGCCATTTTTATTTGTGCAAAAGACAACCTTAATCACTAAAATAACTTAATTGTCTATGATATGCAAGGAAAACAAAACTGAAGCCAAATTCTTTTAATTCATTTGACTCTGCATCTCATGTTCATTCTTGAGCAGAACCATTCTAATCTTCATGAGCATTCCTGATATTATAAAAATTCACTTCTATATTAAATTAAAATATTTTGTGTCATCTAAAAAAAATAAATATAGAGCTCTGTTTATGTGATCAGTGTTTCAAACCTAGGCTTGTAATGCCTCTATCCCTGAGAGAGGCACAAAAAGATACTTTTGAAAGAACATTGCATCTAATAAAGAAATACTTATCATTTAAAATGCCTTATAAAAACACTAAATAATTTTGAGAAAAGGAAAAATTCTTTTTAAAAACAACTGTTTTTCCATTTTTGTGTTCTTTTTTTTTGCATTTATATGTCCATATGTTATATAGCTTCAATGGTACCACTCAGGTTCATATCCTGGTGTTTTCATTTAGCACATCATCAGCAATTTGTACCATTTCTACATGGACTTGTAAATAGCATTTTTGAGGTCTGCATAATGGTCCATCAATGGACATTGAAAAATTTACTTAATTATTTTTCCTGTGTTCACCTGTTAGACCACTTTTTTTAAATTTAGCATTATGAACAACTCTATAATAAATACCTCCCTTTACTCAGAATTTTCTATACTTGGAATTTTTTCCCCAAAGGTGTATTTGTAGAAGTGAGATTATTTGATTAAAGAGTAATATTGCTAATTGTATAGCTAACCTTGGAAATTATCCACAAAAGTATATTTTGGGGGAGAATACAGCCAAAATATCCCATTTGATATAGATTATTATAAATATTTTGAGAAATATGTTAAATGATTTTCTGAATTTATTTGTGCCATATAACACTTAGGAATGTATTTAGCTGCAAGCTAATAAAAAAATCCTATAAACAGTATGGCTAAAACAGATCAGAGTTTAAGTTTCTCACACAGTAAAATGTCTAGTGATAGGTAGGCTGTCCTAGGCTGGTGACTGTTAAGGAAATCATCAAAGACTAAGGCTGCATCTTCTGACTCTTATCCTTAGTAAATAGTTTCCATCTTCTTGGTTGCAAGATGCTGTTAGGGCTCTAGGCATTGAACTGGCTCTCTTAGCATGCAGGGAAGAAAGGAAGAGAACTGAAGGGGCATATTGTCTTTCTATCCTAATAAAATACTTCCCCAGAAGCCCTGTTTGATTATTTTGGCTTTGATCTCATTGTTCAGATCCAGGGCACATAGTCATATTCACTTCAGGGCAGTTTGGGGAAGAAGGCATTTTATCTTATACATGTCTGGAGTCTAGGAAGATGGGGAAGAAAGGGGACCTGAGTGGTTTTTAAGTAAAAAGGCCATGGTGTTTGCCATGTTTTTTTCATTACTTTAAGTGAAAAGGAAAGGAAATGGTTTTCCTTCATTAAAATTAAATGGTAAACTCTTTCAGGGAAGTTATTGAATTGTATTCATCTCAGAATGCTTATTGTTAAACAGAGCGTTCATACAAAAGAGGCTCAAGAAGTGTTTGTAGTACATTGAAAAAGTAAATGAATGTTTCCTGGAAATTAGGATAGCTTAATTAAAAAGTCACATTAGATTAGCCTCCATTCCTTTGGTAGGGTTTCTTGTCTGATACTTCAGGGAAATGCAATAGGGAGATTATTGAACACAGTCCCTCAACTGAACTTTGTATACAAGTAGGGGAATGTGGGCACAATGTCAGTCCGATTTAGTGTTTTAATATGGAATTTAATAGTTACACAGAAAAATTTTTGATTAGAGGAGCAATAGAGTGTTTAGCATCAAGAGGGCAGGGTCTGTAGCTTTTCCCTGCAAAATTGCTGGTGCCTACAACACTCTGTATCACATGCAGGTATTTTGCAATTGCCTTTAAAACAAAAGCCTGAACAGGAACTAGAGGCACATTGTACACTCTGGTCTTGCCCTTCTTTTCAGAAGGAAATTTATTGGTGACTTCATTGAGAATATTGCAGATCAGGCCTGCTCTTGGTAAGTAGCCAAGATGGATAGTGAATGCAGTGAATGATAGATTCCAGATCCCAACGACTGTTGGGTAAGTAGACAATGATCAGAACACAGTGAGAGGAAATTTAAGGGAAATACATGTTAATTCCTTTGTGTGGCTCCCAAACCAGCTGCTCAAGTACAAAGACATTGTATATTATGTAAATTTTTTTTGGTGTATCAGCAGTCAGAATTAGAAATAATGATAAAAATGGAAAAAATATGACATATCTTGTTTAAAATGATGGGGTTGTCTTAGACAATAGTGACTCTTTTTTAACTTCAGTTGTTCAAGGATAAAAAGGATCACCTGAAGAGGTGCTGTGGGAGCATCGTGTGTGGATGGGAGGTTGGACTTGATGATCTAAAAGATCCCTTCTTTCCCAGAGATGTAAATAGTCATATTTTTGGTTCAATCTAGCTTAGAGAGTGTCTGTGATAATAATTTTTTATTAGTAGAACCTAAACTGCTTTTCTCCATTCAAATTCAACAAACTCCTACTGTACCTTTATATTTCGTAGGACAATGACCTACACCAGGTCCTGATACACAGTCTTTCTGTGGGTCTCCTCTGCCTTTCTGGTCTGGTGGGTATAAATCTCAGCACTCCCCCAGTTGACCCTCAGGTCTTCTTTCTAAACAGAGGAGCATGGGATAAGAGTCATTCATTCATCCTGTCATTTATTTATTCAATAAACATTTGCTGTGACCCTTCTGCATGTCTGGTGTAGCTTTTTTTGCTTACATTAGCTAAAACAGAACTCATGTTCCAGTAGGAGTAGAAAGACAAACAGATACCAACATTTAGACAGTGGGAAGTGCTATGAGGAAAATGGAGCAGAGCTGCTATATGTCAGCTGGTGGCTAGGAAAGGCAGTTCAGGAGATGCCAGTGAAGCTTCTCCAAAAAGGTAACATGGAAGGTAAGACCTGAGTAATAAGGAGAATTTGCATGTACAAATTCCAGTTTGTGTACCCCGAGTAGCTTGGCCCCCCCATCCCACCACATCTTCAATTCTTTGCTTGCTCAGTGGAGAGTCCCAGCTATCACCGCTATTGCCATCACTTGACATCCCATCTCTGCCAGCCTGCCCCCAGGGAGGGATGGACTCTGGTACACCCTCCATTGAGATTACATTGACAGGAAACTCAACAGCTTGGTGCTTAGGCCTAATAAATCTCTACCTTTAGAGGTTCCTCCTGTCATTTCACTTCCTGAAAGGAACAAGGAGTCCCATTCCGGGGAAGGGGATCTGGGTTCCCTTGTCATAAAGAATCAGTTAATACAACCTGGAAGTGAGGGTAAATTAAATACCTATTGCACAAACTTCAACCTGTTTAACAGGAGACAGGAAGAAACTGGCAGGTGAACTGTCTCTCGTGCAGACAGAATGTTCCTGGGTGCAATTATGTAAATCTTGTCTAAAAGAAGTCCTCTTGACCAAGCCAGCAGGTGTGTTTTTTGTAATGCTGTAGCCATTTCATATCTCACCACTTTGAATTTATTTTCATTCTTTTTCTGCTTTGATTCGCTCTTCCCTTCATTCTTGAGTCCTGGGATTATAATTCCTCATAAAGCCTTGGCTTCTATGTTTTTTTGCCTTAGGGTCTGTTTTCTACAGAACCCAGGCAAAAACAAACAATATGCAAAAATAGAGCCACAGTTTGTGAACCATGCATGTAGGAGCCCAACTCTCTACAGTCACATGGATATTAACAGGGGCACTGCAGGATAATATTTGAGGGAAACCCAGTAATATCCAACAGCTGTTAAATACTGTTTTTCTTTTTGAGACAAAGTCTCAAGCTATTGCTCTGGGTACAGTGCTGTGGTGTCACAGCTCACAGCAACCTCAAAATCTTGGGCTCAAGTGATTCTTTTGCCTCAGCCTCCCAAGTAGTGGGACTACAGGCGCCCACCATAACGCCCAGCTATTTTTTTGTAGCAGTTGTCATTATTGTTTTAACTGGTCCAGGCCAGGTTTGAGCCCACCAGCCTTAGTATATATCACTGAGCTATGGGCACTCTCCAATATTAGACACTGTTAATAGAAGTACTAGCCCAAGGTAGTTGACAGTTTCAACACCAGATCATACAATATTTATTTTTCAATGACATCTTTATGTTGCAAACCGGGTTTTTTTGCGGTTGCTCAATACTACATGCAAATCAGTGTGGAACAGCCAATGAGTGTGGAGGCGTCTAATGTGATCCCATGGTTTCAGAAGTTGTGTGATGCCACTGCTCTCTTCTTAGTAAGTAACTGTGGCTGCTTAAAAAGGAAACACAAATACTATCTTTTCCTTTCAATGTATGCATATTATTATTTTTTAAACAGCTACTAAAGTTGTCAAGACATAAATGCTCGTTAAGTGGTTTTCATCTAACTACCCAATAAATGTAAGTATTAGGTTCTTCTTCATAAATGTTGGCCTAGAGATGTCAGGAGATACTGAGGTACCAAGGGCGGTGTGAACTTAGAAAGTCTGAGCCTCTGACTCTGAGGTAGAGCTTTATGTACAGGCAGGAATAAGCTAAGCACGCATGAGAAAGGGGCGATCTGGAGAGCTGAGTAGGAAGATGGGAGACCAAAGAGGCACAGGAGAGACCAAGTAGGGGGGTGTAGGGCTTGGTGAGGAGGCTCAGTTCTCATTTCTGTACGATACGATCCACAGAAGCTCAACTCTGGAAACTGCCTTTTCTTTTTTCATTTAAAAAAAGGAAAAAAGTGACAACATTTCAAAAGCTGTATTATCCTTGTGTGATCTATAAATAACTGAAGTCTTCTATAAATAACTGAAATTTCTTGCTTTTTTTTGAGACAGAGTCTCACTATGTCGCCCTTGGTAGAGTGCCGTCACAGATTCCAGGAACTTCAAACTCTTGGGCTTAAGCCATTCTCTTGCCTCAGCCTCCCAAGTAGCTGGGACTACAGATGCCCGCCACAATGCCTGGCTATTTTTTTTTTTTTTTGGTTGCAGTTGTCATTGTTGTTTAGCAGCCCCAGGCCAGGCTCGAACCCTCCAGCCTTGGTGTATGTGGCTGGCGCCCTCACTCACCGAGCTATGGGCGCCAAGCCTATTTCTTGCTTTTTAAGGAACATGATTCTGTGTTATTTCCTGAGAATTTCTGTTAGCATTATATCTAACCTTGTAGTCTTATTTAGACTTAAATAAATTTCTTCTTTTTTAAAAACTTCATATTGAAGCTCTTTTTATCAAGCCTAGAATTTAGGAGATTCAGGTTTGTGTATTTAAGACTATTATGATACCTGCTTTAGCCTGAGCAACAATTGATATTGGAAAGATGAGTTAAGAAGCCTTGTAATGGGGCATGGTTTTGTGCCATGATGGAGATGTTGTACATCTGAGGTCTGGGGTTAGACTTGTAGTTCCAGAAGCTGGATGTTTCAACATTCCCAGAGATGCTCATTTCCTTCCTAATGTGACTCAAAATTACACAAAATGAATTTTTAAATCTGAATATCAATTTCCTTTTCTGTGATTGGAATGCTTTTGTCCCAGTTTAGAGGATTCCACTTTTCTTTTCTTTTTTGCAGTTTTTGACTGGGGCTGGGTTATGAACCCACCACCTCCAGTATATGAAGCCGGTGCCCTACTCTTTGAGCCACAGGGGCTTCCCAAGGATTCCACTTTTTAGTGTCAAGGTAACTAAGAAGGTGAATGAGTTACAAGGTTACTTGGTGATCACTGAAAAACACAAGGAAAATAAATTACCTAAGAAAATGACTAATATTTTTAGTAACTTCTCAAAAGGGGGCAACCCCACAATACAGTTAGGGTGCATATGCCATGACTATCCTTTAAAGTCCCATTATCTTTTGTTTAACAACCCACCACTACACTTCTTAAACATTGCAGGTACTCACCTTCCTGATGGCCTGGGGGACATTCTGTCCCCTTTTGGTATGTATTTATTCAATCAGGCAAAACCTCAAGATTCTATTACTTTAATAGCTAGGATCACTCGGCTCTGCTTAAATATCACCGTTTTTTTATGTATCTTTCCAGAAATACTATCTCTATATCAATTTTCCTCTTTCCATAAAAATAAATACTAATAAATACTCTGAGCATTGTTTTATAATGTTTAGTTGACATTATATGTTTGAAATTATTTTATGTTAGTATATATCAATTTGCCTTATTTCTCTTAATGGCTCCAGAGAATTCCATTGTTTGGATGAATAATAATTTAGGAATGACCTAAATTAGCAATTTAAGCAATTAATTTACTAATTACCCAAATCAATAATTTAGGCTGTTTTTAGTCTTAATTTTTTTTGTGTGTACACCCTATATCAGAGGACAAATTTCTGAAGTGAAATTGCAAGGTTAATTAGGCTATACCTTTCAAAAATTGATAAATATATTGCCAAATTTCCCATCACAGAGACTCTACCAGTTAAACTACCCCAACAATTTGAGAAAGTGTTGGTTTTCCTACCATTTCACTAGTATTATCTACTGTCAAACTTTTTGTTCTGAAAAATGGCATCTTTTTAGAGTTTAAAAGAGAAACTCTTCCACATAAGTGATTTTGAGCCTATGCTTATATGTTCAAACCATGCATGTTCCTTTTCTTAGTCAATAAACACTTCATCATGGTCTACAGTATGCACACTTCTTATCCTATTATAATAATTGTGTATTATTACTGACAAACAACATGGGAGAGATAGATGTGTGTTCCCAGTTTGGGACAGTGGTGCAACGTGAGCCTATTGGAGGTACACCCATCACAGTCTAGAAAGGGCTCATCCATGGAAGGTTCTTGTGGGGACAGGCATGTAAGCTATAATCTTTAGGGAGTGTAGTAGTTAGCATGGCAAGAATTAGAGATGGAAGAAGCAAGGAAGAGGGGACAGAAGGCCAAGACATGCAAAGATGCGACAGAAAAAGCAGAGAACATATGGGGCTTGCACATGGGGCTTGCACACACACTAGCACAACAGTGTGAGGGGCAGTGGGGTGTACACCACCATCAACGAATGCGGCCACCAAAAAAGTCAGTGAAGGAGTCGTTTGAACTTTACCCTAATGGCAATATGAGGCAATATGACATAATCAGAAGATTATTAAGCCCAGGAGTAAAATTTAAAAAAGAGAGAGAGAGAGAAGTACCTTGGGGCTCACAGTAAAGATTGGGTTGGGGGAAACATGGCTGGGAGGAAGTGAGGAGGCTGTTTCAGTATCAATTAAATTAAGATGCCATTTGCTTGGTCTTAGGGATCTCCAAGGTGTTAGTGGATCTTGCTGTGGAATCCCCTAATACCAGGTGTTGCTTCTGAAGATGGAGGAGTTTTCTGTGCCAGAGTGAAGCAGGGGGACCTCCCAGGGCAGTCTGGGTGTAATTCTTGGCTTGGCAGGTTTCTGCTTGCTCCTTGCTGACCCTTGAGGGGCATTGTGACAAAGTGGAGGTGGGTGTGGGATGTGCTCTGCACAGCACTGACATATGTAAAGAGAGCTTGGTAACGGGGAGGGAGACTGTTTTTATTTTTATTATTACTTTTCCTTATTTCACTGTGGTAATGTGTTTACCTTTGTCTTATTATGTATAATACACATCCTATTTTCCAGAACTGGGGTGTTGGAAGAGGTTTGAGTTACCTTGTTAAATCTCTTAGTTTTAGTCGTGAGAAAATAACAGGAAAGGAATCGAGAAACTTGTCAGTGGAAAGCCTGAAACTGTTCTCTGTTCTGGTCCTCTCACCACCACGTGCACGTAGCTGTTTGGCTACGAAAATCACCTACTCTTAAGTACAGCTATTTCTTATGTTTGCTGACAGCAGAGATTTCTTGGGTGGAAACCAGTAATTTGAAAAACGATCTGTCTTTAATACTTTGTAGCACATCATTCAAACGGTGCAGTTTTTAAAATAATCTTAGAGATAAAAACGGGGGAGGAGAAGTTCTGCAGAGGCGGCCAGCTGGGGCTGGTCTCAGCAGCGGATCCGAAGTGGTTTCAGTCCTCCCCTAGCGACCCCCTCTGATCCTTGTTGCCAGAACGGGACAGCGGCGCTCAGAGCTCCAGTCCTCACTTTCGCCTCCTGAATTCCTTCGGCTTTCTGCTTCACCGAGGGCCCTGTGATCCGATTCAGTCGAATTAACAGCTGTTTGGCGAGAGGAGCTGGATGGCTATATTCAGGGGAACAGGGGTCCCAGCCTAGCCCTGAGAGAGGAGGTAGGTACTTAAACTTGATGCCCACCTAGTTTAATTTACACTGCGCACGAATTCGCTCCAAGGTTCCCACCGACCATCCTCCTGCTACACCCCAAGGTTTCCCGCGTCCAGCGGCTTCGATCTTGGTTGCAGCTCTGCACGCCCGAGAAGGGCGGTGGAGAGAACCTTGAACCAGCATCAGGCATCTGGGGATTAGGGCCAACGGGGATCCACTGCTAACAGGGCGACGGCCAGTGCCGGGCACCTCGCCTGTCCTGGTCCCAGTCTCCTTGGGTATTAACCAGAGGGCGCGGCACGCTGGTCGCTCTCCTTTTCTGATGCTGGATGTTCGAGCCCAGCGTTCCCAGCCCCGGGGCTCCTCATTCCCTCCCTCTCCTCCTCCCCTGCAGCCCGTCCCCTTTGGGCAGAGTTCAGTCAGGTTCAACCCTGCCTTTTGCTCCCGATTTAGGAAAAGGCCAGTGGGGCCGGAGGGCGCGGGCTGGCAGGGAGGAGGAGGTGGGGGAGGCAGAGAGGGGTGGCCTCTGATTGGTCGGGGAGGGGGAGTGGAGGCACGGAGTTTCCCACAATGCCCCGGTGCGGTGCAGCCGCGGATGGATGCTGCGGGAAGGGGCTGCCATTTGCTGCCCCTGCCAGCAGCGCGCGGACCTGCCCGCGCTTCTGCAGTCGCCGCCGCCGCCAGCGCAGTCAGCCGGCCCGGCCTCTGCAGCGGCGCCGCCTCGGCTCCCTACGCGGCCGCCGGAGCGGTCGCCATGAACCCCAGCTCCTCGGCGGGAGAGGAGAAGGGGGCGACGGGCGGTAGCAGCAGCAGCGGAAGCGGCGCCGGGAGCTGCTGCCTGGGCGCCGAGGGCGGCGCGGACCCGTGGGGCGCAGGGGCAGCGGCGGCAGCGGGAGCCGCTGCCCTGGAAGAGCCCGGGGCCGCCGGCCAGAAGGAGAAGGACGAGGCGCTGGAGGAGAAACTGAGGAACTTAACTTTCCGGAAGCAGGTCTCTTACAGGTAGGCGCGGGGAGCCCGGGCGGCCGGGAGACAGGTGCCGCCCAGGGCGGGAGACCCGCTCCTCTCGCTCCGGGAGCGCTTCCTCCGACTTGGGGGCGCCTGCTCGGTCTTTCTTGATCTCTCTCCTCCCTCTGCCTACTGGGGATGTGTGTTCTCTCTTCATCCTGCCATTCTAGGCTGGAGGAAAGCGACGTGCGCCTGGTTTCTTCTGTAACCGGGAGAGCTTCTGGTTCCCTGAGGTCGGAACAGCAGCACAAATGCGTGTGTGTGTGTGTGTGTGTGTGTGTGTGTGTGAGAGAGAGAGAGAGAGAGAGAGAGAGAGAGAGAGAGAGAGAGAGAGAGAGAGAGAGAGATGGGGCGCAGACACAGAGATGCCTAGTTTTCTTGAGAGAAGTCGTCAAAGTTGCCCCGCAGCTGGTGTCCTCTTCCACCACTCCCCCCTACCTTCGATTTCACTCGATAAACCTTTGGCACTAACTTGATAGCTGAGATCACTCTGACAGGCAGAACAGAACAGCACTGTGCTCAAGAGAAATTCTTACGGAAGTTGGACCTGTCTCGAAATCCTCCATTAAGGAAGAATTGGATGTGGGCTTCTGTCTGTCGATTCGCCACTGGTTGTGGGGGTGACATGAGCCCCTTCCCTTTCTCCTAGGTGTGCCAGGAGGACGACGTGGGGAGCCCGCTTGCGGGCAAGGGTGAGGGTAAGAGGGGACCATATGTGCACCTAAGGATGGATGCATTTAGGAGACAAGGACAGTGTGGGATAAATAGCCACCAAATTAAAAGATAAACCAACTTGTATTAAAATCCAGCAATGAGAAATGAAGCTTCAGGAGGCTCCCTCCCATCCTCCATCCCCAGTTCTGAGGAGTTGCTGAGACTATCCTTACTGCCTGCTGATTTTAAAAGTAGAGGTGATAAGCAGGCATAGATTGACAAGGATTTGCACTTGCTGAAGCTCAGAGTGGTTCTGGAAAGGGGGTCTGTAAAAGCATTCTTGTAACCCTACTCCTTTGGAGTTGATTTCCCTTCCCGAAAACCATATAAAGTATTAAGCCTGTCACACCATGTGCTGTTATGTAAGCAGAAGCAGATGACAGAGGTGTGTGGGTTTGGGAGGGCGTGTTTTATGTATGGGGGCAGGTGTGTGAGTCACTGGAATCCCCACAGGCATTGCCTGGCCTGGAGGTCCAGTCAGCAGGGCATCTGCTTTGTGTTCAAGTGGTGGTGGCTTCTGTGTCCCTGGCATGCATTTTGTTCACTGTGGGCAGAGGGAGTTCCCCACCTGAGTTGTTCTCTTAGTTACTCATGTAGATCAGTTCCAAATGGATCTTTCTTTTTATACTTTTGCTTTCTAAAAATAGCCAGGTAGTGGGGAGTGGGGTGGCTCTAGGGAGGTATGCTAGGACACAGTTAGTTCTACTTTCTCGCCGTGATGGCCTGTGTAGCCCTTAGGGGCAGGGACTACATTCAGCCTAATTTAGGAGCTGTGCGTTGGGAGAGGGGTGGTGATTACATGGAGCACAGTGTGGGCTGCTCCTGTCTCATTGGTATTCCTCAGACTCCTCATTGGGTAAGGCTACAAAGCCAGAGTTTGCAAGGAAAATCATTTCAGCTCGTCTCTTGGCAGGGGTCATTCTCTGAGCCTTCCTCCTCAAAATGTACACGGTGTGGGGCTGTGGCTCTCTGGGTTGCATGCTTGCCCATGCACGTGTAAGTGTGCACACACAGGCATGTAGACGTGGACACAAACACAGCATTGTTTTTATAGAGGAATAACAATATTGCATCTGCCTTAAAATCCATAGAGGTGGATGCTACTTTGTCAACATCATTTCCTCCTGAATAAAGCTTTACAAATCAATGAACCGCCTGCATGGACATCACTTCAGGTGGCTGGTTAAATGTGCTCACCATCCCAGACTTACAGAATCAAACTCTCTGTGGGTGGGACTTTTTAACAGGTTCCTCAAGGCAATGCTTCAGTACACTAATATCTGAGGGTTGCTGCCCTCTTTTTTTCTCCAGAGACTAAACAATTGATCTTTGAACTTGTAAACGCTGCCCAGCCAAACAAGGCCAAGCAGCCCCAAGGTCAGAAGCAAGACCGTGCAAAGGTAGGTGGTTCCATTGGGCACGTGGTTGTCCTGGGTAGCCCAGAGACTGTCTCCATTTTGGTCCCTCATACTTGTTCCTTGGTGAATGGCCTGCTCACTAGCATGGTGGCCATTTGTGCTGGACTCAAATGCAGCCAGGCCTGACCATTTTGCCGGGGGTGGGGTGGGTTTATTGAAAGGTCTCTAAGGAAGGAGAAGCCAGTTACTGGCTCCTCAGTCAAGACTAGCCCATCTCATTTCTGGGGGGCACCTGAGGACGGCTGCTGGTGGGAACTAATGGGGAGGAGTCAGGGAGGCCGCATAGAACAGTCTAAGCCAAAGAGTTCAGTTAGAGTATGGAGTGTGGTACTTGTATAAGGGGGATCATCTGAGGTAGAGAAGAGATTTTCAGATAGGTAAAAAATATCTTTTGAAGTACGTGAATATTTTTGGAACGAAACCTGACAGTAAAGAAGAAGGGGGCTTTGGGAGAGAGGGTGTCTGTATGTGTGTGTGTGTGTGTGTGTGTCTGTGTGTAGGGGGGTCTCATCTGCTCCTTCTGTTGCTAAGGAACATATAAGCTAGGGTTTAAAAATAAATGAGGAGTGGGTGGGCATATGCACTGACTCCTGTCTTTTTAGGAACCAGAGCCCTTTACAAAAAAAACCTTTAAATAACCATTTCTGGAGGCAGATTATTCATTTTGCTTGACTTTTACTTTGTTAAGTGAAATCAACGCTTTTATATCCTCCTAGACTTCCCCTCATTATCTTTTCTTTGTTGGCTTTTTTCGGGGGGGGGGCCATGTTTCCCATGAGAATTTTTCTTTTATTTCAGAATCTGCACCCTATGAGCAAATAGTCTCTATCGACTGTAAAGCTGAAGGTTTTGAAAGGCAGTGTAAGTGAGCTGGTACTTTTCTCTTAAAATTACTACTTCCTTTTTCTTTGCAAATTATGGTGCTGCAACAGGTACATATATGTAAATGACTTATAATGTGTAGGAACTGCTTTTTTGTTAACTGCTGTAAGAATTCCCATTTAAGTCAGTAAAATTAAAAAGAAATTTTAGAAACACATAGAGGAGGGGAAGGGGTTGGTGTTTATTGTCTTCGAGGCAGTGGGCACTGTGCTAAGTCCTACCGTATCTTCTATAGGTCTTCATGACAGCCCAATGATGTGATTATGACTGTTTCCGTTTTATGGAAAATGTACCCAAAGCATAGAGCTTGGGCAGAAGGCAAAATTTAAGCACAGATCTGACTTCCAAGGACTTCCTTTTCAGCATCACGCTGCTTCCCGAAACATTTATTTTAGGCTTGGAACCTGTTGACGTGTGTGTATTTGTGCTTGTGTGTATGTGTGTGTGTGTGTGTGTGGCATGAGCCTGTAACTCTTATACTACAGGCCATTATATATTGCCTCTTTTGTATACTTTAATTTTTGGACTGTGGCCCTTTGCTGATATAATCTTAAGGAACACCTCTGTTATTTCAGAAATAAAAATGAACATAAATTCATGATCATCTGCAGATATATCTGTTTTGCTTCTGAGAATGAAACTGCCCACATGACACCTGTCATCTCTATGAAGCTACTCATGTTTGTTAGAGATTTACATGCCTTTTAATTTACACAGGTGTTGTGCGAGTGAACCTAGGTCCAGTGAAAAGCTGGGCCATCTGTGCCTCTTTGGGCAGTGCAGAATGAATGATGAGATATGACTTTGCTTGTAAGGAGACTTGGGCAGTCATCATTACTTGTGACATATTGATGCTGGTGACTCACTTTCTGTATTTATGAACCAGGATGGTAATCCTAGACCCCTCTTAAAGGGAGTTTTTGGTATGACACAGAAACAGCAGCAAGAAATAAACTTCTTAGGTGAAGCAACCAGGTGAAAAATGACCTATTATTCTTTTTTAGGTTGATAAGAACATATTATTTCCATTTTGTGTTTTATGTAAGATTTTGTTAGTGTAAGGAAAACATTTGAGGAGTTGTGAGCCAAGTAGGATAAGATGGACCTGTTCTGCCTTGCATTAAGATCAATAGCATATGGGTATCAGTATGCAGTATCCTTCTTGGTACATCAGTTTTATTTTGTGTTTTTACGTGTGCTTTACATGTCTTTAGAGATGCTTCTGTTCTAATTTAATTTCCCCCTCAGTAATTGCCTAGGTACTAACTAAATGTCAGCTTCCCCAGTTGGGATACCTACCAGGCAAGATTTCAATTTAACCATTGCCCAGAGTACCCATTCTGCTCTAATTGATCAGTTAGGAGCTTGACTTACCTGGGAGGGTGACAGAGCTGGGTCCTGCAGACTCCGGGGATAGAGAAGTTGAAGACGCTTTGCCGGCATTTAGTTCTGCTGTGACAACAGCAGCCCTGCCTCATGGGGCCAAATCAAATTAGACGAGAGCTAGATCTCTCAAACACTTCACTTTCTAATCTGAGAAAATGAGGACTCCCAGCGAGCCCAGACTGGCTACACCCTCTCTGATCCTCAGGCTGGGATCTGAGAGTTTGTTTCTTGCGCAGCCCAAGGCATCCTTGAAGTTGGGTACACTTTGCGACCAGCAGCTCCTGGAAGGACTGCTGCCTACACGCTGGGCTGTGACATTTGCTTTCTTACATAGTTTTGTGTTGGTAACAAGGGTCCTATGGGGACTGTTTTTTCTGAGGTCCTGTAATTGTAGTTTTATGGCAGTCGTTACTGCAAATAAACAGTGACACGTGAGTTTTTCTTCACCCTGGATAACCGAGAAAGGAAGATCGGGAGCAAAACAAAACCTAAGCAGTTAGGTGCTTTTTCTTTTAAAATTTAATTTTCTCAAGGTAACTATAAAATGGGTGAATTTCTAATTTTTTGAAGTATTTGGAACCTATTGCAAAGCATGACAGACCAATATAATGTAGACAATTAAAGAATAAGAACACCCCGTGATGTCTGTTTGCAGACACCGCTCCCAGCACTGTCTTTGGCTCCTTCAGCAGGCAGCCTCCTGGCAGGGAGTGAGCTCAAGAGGGTCCGCTTTCTCTGAGGGTGGCTGGTGCCCCCCAGGGGACACAGAGAATTTTCAAACAGCCTTGTTAGGACTGAATTGTAACTTTCGGTTATGTGGATTAGACCAGGGTTTGGACCTCACATCTTCCACCTGGTCTTAGGCAAGTTACTATGTGACCCCTTTGAAGCTCTGCAGATTCATCTCTAAAATGCACTGGTAGTAATATACAAGTTAGAGGTTTGTTATAAAATGGATTGATTTATGTAAAGGACTCAGCAGTGCCTTCACAGAGTTAACTTTTGTAATTATTATTATCACCCAAACTAAGTCTTTAGCTCCTTTGAAGACAGAGATTATGGCACCTTATTCTTTGCATCTCTGAATCCTGTTCTTCTTACTCCGTAGGTGTTGCATAAATATTTATTGAGTGAATATATTTAATTGCCCTCTTTAAATAAACTACTACAGTTATTCATTCCCAGTCCACCTCAATTGCGATTTTCCTTTCTATTAAAAGAAACATCTGTCTTTTTCTCATTTACACTTGATCCAGCAGCCCAAGACTGTGTTTCTGTTTACGGCTTCCTGTCTGAGTACCTGCATCAGCCATTTAGCCAGCTGTTGGAGGCTGGAGAGGGGTGGCAGAAACTCTTACTTAACCAGCTATTTGCAGCTTGTCAAAGAAAAGGCCTTAATTTGCCTTCTGAGTAGCACTAATTAGTTCTCTGGTTCTCTTTCTGTCTGTCTCATCCCTTTCCAAGGGGCAGCATTGATTTTCTCCTCAGGGAATTTTCTGTTGACTTTTCCTTCTGTGATTAGGACTTAAAAATGCAGAAAGAGGGCTATCCAGCATTCCTGGAGGCCTGACTGTTTGTCCAGGTCACTCTAGCAACCTCCACTCTGTGTTTCTTCACTCAGTCTTTCTTTCCATCCCATCTGATGGACTTGGGTGAGAAGGTTATTTGAGGAGGAATGGATTTGTTCACTTGGTGACTTGGTGACTCTGGGCTTTTGTTTTGTTTTTAACTTGCTTCATAAAAAAAAAAAAAAAATCTTCAAAGAAGTGCCAGCAACTTTTGTATACATCCAAAGCACTTCAAGAGTGAGTATCCTGACATCCATAGTGTTCAGAGGGAGTTGGCCCAAGTTGTGGGTGGGTTATTTTACAGAAAATTAAATCATCAGCTGTGTGTGGCTGAGGGAAGAGGCTGTGGTTGGGTAGAGGTGGGAAGAAAGGTCTTTGCAGATGAATTTGAATTTCTTTACACCCTGAGCTTTGTGAGCTTTGGAAATGGAACAAGCATTATTATTATTATTATTATTTTATTTATTGTTGGGGATTCATTGAGGGTACAAGAAACCAGGTTACACTGATTGCATTTGTAAGATAAAGTCTAAGCATCATTTTTAAAAGGCAACTGCTTTCTAACAGGGAGTTCTGGAGTTCTTACATCTAATCTGAATTTTTCTCAAATGGAGATTTGCCTTTAGATTTTTCAGAATTGTAAGTAATGTTCTGAGAAGAAACCGTTCTGGTTTAATCTATAATATTACTAGCTTGTTTGTCGTCGGATGCTGGGGGAGAACATTCAAAGTTAAAAACAGTAATAATGGAGGTACAACCAAATCTCATTATCCTTACCCTTCCATTACAGAGTAGTGGTAAGAGTCCTAACTCTGGAGCCAGATTGCCACCTCTGCCTGCTTTGCGTCCTTGCTCAAGTTTCTTAACCTCTCTGTGCCTTATTTTCCTATCTATAAAATGGTAATGATAGTAGTACCTACCCTATAAGATTATTTGAAGTTTAAATGAAGTGATCCTTATAATGCTACTTGTTGCAAAGCACATGCTGTATGTCTGTTTGTTAAGGTGGTGTCATCTGTTCTTAAGTCCAGTTCAGGAGCTGACTTATCTTCAAAATATTGAACACGAGTCAAATGGCAGTAGCTGGTGATAAAATCATTGAGATAACATGAAAATGAGATAAATAAACACTTAACAAATTTAATTTATTGGTTTTATCATTCATTAAGGTACAAAATATAGACTTCTCCTTTTACACCTTATTAAAACATCATTCTGACCAGGGGATGTGAAATTGGAGTGGACAGCAGGCAGAGGTCAGAGAAGACAGGCTCAGTCAGTGTGCAGAGAAGTCAGGTAGCAGTGACCCAAACTCCCAGCTGGTCATCTGAGAGCAGGAAGCCAGAAGAGAGGTCTCAGAGCTTCGCCTTGTCAGCAATAGACAAGTAGATAAAGACAGAGGAACTGGAAATAGAGTTCTCCCCTGTGATTCCAGGACAGGGGTTATTTCTCTTCTGTCCTGTCTTGATGCTGTCTGCTTTGTATATACAGACAATAGCTGGCTGGCATGCCCTGGCAATCAGAGAAAAAAGGTTCGCTGATGCTACCTGCCCTGGATTATTTCAGAAATGGAACTCAGTCTTCTGGAATATTCTATCAGTTATTTCAACCAGGCCCCAAAGAAGAATTTATTTCATTTTAATGTAGACGGTTATTAAATATTTGTTGAGAAATAAAACTAGCTCAGGCTGTGAAATAAATTTTGGGTGGTAAATTCATTTTTTTTTCAAAAGGCAAAGATAAGGCAGTTTGACTACTTTTGTGAATCACGTTATTTTTTTGTGAAATAGCCAGAAAGTAGATACCAGAAAGGACCAAAGTAGTTTTAAAAAATGTGTCATCCTTTTGTGTATGAATAAGAAAGATGTCAGACTTCTATGAAAAAGTAAATTTTTGTTAAAAAGTTGAAAGCAATTTGTTTAAAGATGTAAAGAGCTTTGTATAAGCTTATGTGGGAGCAGCTAGAAGGGGGTTCCTTGAATCATTTTGAGGCAAACTTCTGGAACATTCCTCTGGCTGAAAGGACTGAGATCTCATCATTGTCCTTGTGTATGTGACATGATTTGAGGCACTCTCTCTCACATGGAAAGAGTTCCTATAAAAGTTTTTGAGGGAAGAGCTTGATTTTAAAGTTTCTCCCTTGTGGATCTGATCTTTCTCAATGCAAAGACAGCCTTCTTCTCATTGTGTCCTCACAGGAGGGGAGGAGCGAGGGAGCTCTCTGGGGCAGTCTTTTTCTTTTAAAAGGGCGTTAATCCTGGGTTGTGCCTGTGGCTCAAGGAGTAGGGCGCCGGCCCCATATACCAGGGGTGGCGGGTTCAAACCCGGGGCTGGCTAAAAACTGCAAAAAAAGGGCACTAATCCCTTTCATGAGCATCCACCTTCATGACCTAATCACCTCCCAAAGGCCCCCTGCCTCGTTCTGTCATATTGGGGGTTAGAACTTCGGCATGTAGATTTTGGTGGGGGGACGCAGACACCAGTTCATAATGCCAGCCTGCCCTGCATTTTCTCACAGTGGCCTATGAAGCTACAGACATCACTGTTGCTGTCCTTTCCAGGAGCCTCTGATAAAACAGTCCCCAAGGCAGCAAAGGCAACTGACATGCTTCCAAACTTTTGTAAAATGCAGCTCAGAAAAGTAAAAAAAGCTTTTTTTTGGGGGGGGGGGCAGGTGTTGGAATACTGACGGCAAGTGTTAACTTACTTACCTCCCTGCCTGGGAATATTAATCATCACAAGTTACTGATATTTAGCAAAAGCCAAGTTGTGCTTTCTCTGTGCCAAGAGCTGCTACACATTTCATGTACAGGATGGCTGAACCCTTAATTAAGTGGGGATTATTATTATTTCCATTTTACAGATTAGTACATTGAGGTTTAGGGTTTAAGCAACTTGCCTGCGGCCCCTATTTGCCTGCTGCTTGTTGCCGATTGTATCCTTAATGCAGTTTTTATTCTGATGCTTCCTTTACCCTTTCCTGTTTCCCTTTCTGTGTGCAAGGAGGCTTCTTTTCACAATCTAGTGGCCTATCAGACCAAAATCCCTTGAGGGGAAGACCCATGTGTTTCATCTTCGTGAGCCCAGCCAGGCCTACCCAGGACATAGAGAAAAAAACTTGACAGAGGTTGAGAGAATAATCACTCCTTCCTTGTCCAAGCCTGAGACCTAGCTCTGTGAGTAGTCACGGACTACGGTCAGTTGTAGGGAGGCCAAGAGTGAGCTTTCCATGGTGGTTCTTTTTAAAACTCTATGAATTTTCCATTACATGAAATGGAATAAATCCAGTTTCCTGGGGCCAGGAAATGACTGCAGGGATTATAGCCTGGTACTGCCCATTTTAAATTCTACCTTCAGTACAAGATCTTGTGATCTGTTGTTATCTGAGTGCAACTTGAAGAAAGGCAGGTAACGGTGCAAAGGATTGGGGTCCGGGGAAGAACTTAGGACTAATGTATATGCACTTTATGTGGCTGAAACGGCGTGGTCACCACCTACTGATTTTTTTAAAAAAAGTATTCTTAGAAGATCTGTGTCTTTTGCCTTTGAGTAAAATACCTGTTCAGGCTGCAAGTACTTGTAATACGAGGTTTTGTTCTTCTTTTTTTTTTTTTTTCTTTCCCATAACAAAATCCTTCAGAATTCATGAGTATGTTCATGTGTGCAGTTATAGACACCTAGAAAGTTCCAAAGGAACATTTCGAAAACCTGAGTCATTCTTTCACATTTGAAGAAAACCTTTAGAATTTCTTAAGAAAATAAATCTCTAGTTCAAAAATAAACGTTGAAGCTATTTAAAGATTAAAACAGAAGCTTTCTATGAGCCAGCATGGAATTACTTATAACGAAATCTAAGGGATTTTTATTTTTAAAGACAAATTTTTGACTATTTCTTAGACTGTTCTACTGACTAAATTTAGATTTTTAATAATAATAAAAATGTGTGTGCTTTTAGGGCTTGCCATTTATAAGCTATTTTCACATAATTGATCTAATTTTACCCTCAACGCACTCTTAGACAACCCTATATTGTATTCATGGCCATTGTACATTTTTTTTTTTTTTGGATTGTTTAGATTTTCTTTCTTTTTTTTTTTATTGTTGGGGATTCATTGAGGGTACAATAAGCCAGTTACACTGATTGCAATTGTTAGGTAAAGTCCCTCTTGCAATCAGCCATTGTACATTTTAAGGAAATAGTCATGGCAGCTAAGTGACTTCCCAAGGACACATGCCCGTAGGGGACGTTGCCAGGCTCAGACTGGTTTGGGGACCTGAAGTATCAATACTTTTTTACTTCAGGGCACTGCTTACACACATGAATCTACAGAAAGGTGGTTAGCAACATCTCCCTCTTGTTAATTTTATTTATCCGAATTAATCTCAAATGTTAATCACTATAGACAAAATTGGATTCAATTACCCGCTGGCACAGTGAATCCATACTGCGCTGACAATGAGGATGACCTCGTAACCAGCCTCATTCCTCTTCCCATATACGTGAAAACACGAAACCACAAGCATGGTGGTGTATGTTTAATACTCCTCCTACTGGGAAGAAGAAATAAAAGGTAGAGATAGATTCAGACTCTTCCTTTGCATCAGTTGCTAAGCAGCAGCCATTTCATTGTAAAGGAGATTCAGTTCAAGTAATGACATAGGTATTCTAAGAATAGCTTTTCAATTTTATAGCAATTGCATTTCAGGTCTCCATAGAGCATATGCTCCTGTGGCTTTGGTGATTTTTCAGGGAAGAAATAGCCACATCAACATATTTGTTGAATATATGAGAAAATCCAGTAGAATTGGTCACCTAATCACCAGACTTCCATACTTTGCATGCCGCTCGCAATGGGCAGCCTGCAGTGCAGGCTACTTGCAAATTCAAGGATTTAGAAGAGTCTTCAGAAAATATGACTGGCAAACAGGTATGTCTCAAAGTTATATTCAACATTCACTGGCACCATCTCAGTGGAATACTCTGGATAATTCAGAATTCTAAGTTTTTCAAAGTAACATAATATAGAACAAAATTTTGTGTCAGCCAAGGAGTTGGATTGTAGCCCAGAGTTCATTGTATTGAGATTTTACTGGCAACTGAAGGCTTTTAAAAATGAAGACAAAAGAAAATACAGTACAAGGCTAACATAAGACATGGAGTTCAGTTTTATCAGGAAAAGGGTCTGAGTGCATAGGAAGACATATTGAATGTCCCTAGAAGTATGTGTTTGAAGGGGAGATGTCAAAATATAAAGCTGTCAGGGAATGTATTTTTCTGATGGCTTCCTTATAAATTTTGAAGGCTGAATGATCTGTGTGGGGAAGCCCCTGGCCCTGTCTTTTAAGGCATTTCTGTTGTAACTTGCCAAACCGTTGTCAAACTTGTATGTATATAGACAAATACACTTGCTTCAGAGAATTGCTTCCTGGAAGTTCTTAAGGGAGCAAACTCTGTTTTCGAAGAGCAACCTGAACAACATTGCTCCCCCACAGCTTGCTCCCCATTTGGGAAAAAAAAAATGCCTCTTTCCAGGAGCACAACTGGGCTTTAACTTCCAGTTAGTTGCCCTTCTATTGAAGGCAAAGTACCTCTCCCAGGAACTAAAAGTAATGCTCAGAAGACGTAACACGTGGATGAGTTCACAGTGGTAAATGGTCATTCACACTGTGGTGTTGGGTTCATTAGGGCAGTTGTTTTCAGCATCTCTCTGGAAGTTAATGCCTGTCATATATTTCACAGTGCATTTTTTTCCCAATTACTTGAAATAGCTTTGGTGGAACAGCTCTGACCTTAGAGAAACTCATTATCCATATGGGGAAATCAAGTCAAGAAGGGCTGGGGAGGAGAGGACTAATACCGCTGACTCCCCAGACTGGCATGGAACCACAGAGAAGCGAGGTGCTGAGTGTCTCTCAGAGGAAGCATGTCTGCAGGGTGCTCAGTGATCTACCCTGGGCTTTGTTAATAATTACAGCAATAACTTGTGCACGCCTCACTATGTGACAGGAACTGTGCTGCCTGTTTTAGGTATATGGTTAATTCTTGACAACAACTTTTTGAGGTAGTTGCTTTTACTATCTATAGCTTTACAGAAGAGGAAACTGAGGCATGGTATATGAAATAACAAGTCAGGAGCTCACAGTTAGCAAACACTAGAGCTTGGATTTGAATCTCAGAACTCCCTAGCCAGTGCCCTTAAGTGTTACTCTGTGCTATGTACCCGCATAAGTGTACAAATACAAAGCCCTGTTCCTGCCCGTGGGAATCACCTCTACCCAGCTGTGTGTGCTTTTGCAACCGTACATCCAGGTGCCTGGCTCTCCACTCCGGAAACCGGTTAGGTCTTTGGAAACCTCCAAAGTTTGCTACTACCAAGCATGTGACTTGAGCTTGGACAACCTGATTCTTTTGGAGTTGGACTCTTAAAGGACTGTCACAGCAACTGCCACTTTGTTCATCTCCTTTGGCAGTGCCCTGGTTGGACAGTTCCTAATGCCCACTCAGGTCCTCTCATTCCTGACATGCTTTTCTGTTGAGTTGTGAACTTTCTTAACATGTTTCCAATAAACTTCCTTTCTGCTAAGTTAACCAGGATTGTTTTTTTAAAAATCCAACAGGTAAAGTATCATTGGCAAATGGTCCACCAGCCTCTATTGGTGAATGTCCTCAGTGCCAGAGAGTTCTTGGCTTCAGTAGGGAAAGAGTTATACGATTGGTCTATTCTAATTGTTAGAGTTTTTATTACAGAAAAGAATGAATGTATTTATGTGCATATTATCATCTCATGTGTGTGTTAGTTACTTTATTGCCTCTTTTTTCATGGTTTCTTATTTAATTATCACAACAACTCTCTGCTTCAGCTATCTCACTTTTACAGATCAGAAAACTGAGTTTCACAGGGGGAAAACAACTTGCATTAAGTCAAAGAGCCATTACTTGCTGGATTCAGGATTGAGACTCAGTTCTAAGTTATTCAAAGCCCACATTTTTTTCTCAATATATTATACTGTGTCCATGTTGAGATCAAAACTGAATCCTTTATTTTTTTATCTATTGGTGTTACATTTTTACTGCCGGAGAACACTCAGGATAACTCATCTTTTCTGTGTGACATGCCTTTGGGTATTTGAAGTCAAATATCACGTATCTCATTAGCCTTCTTTTAGACTGAATCATCTCCACTTTCATTCTTGTTCCTTTTCTAAAAGTGACTTTTTTGATCAACTTCATTTTCTGACTCTTTCTAATTTGACAGAACACTGAGTAATCCATGGCTTTCTTCATAAAAATGGAGCACTAAAGTGTGGTACAGCCAAGGCCACCACTAGCACATATGGTGCCTCTGCTCCAAATAATAGAAAGTCCTATGTCTGGGTGAACAGGTTTACAGACATTCTCCCTCCAGAGCATGGGCAGCTCCAGCCAGTGGTGGGTGGCACTGCTGGTGGGTGCCAGGTCCCACTGCTCCTCCTCTGGGCATCCTAGTTCAGAACATACCTTCACACGGAGGTTTAGCTCATTGGTTGAGGGTACAGACCAACATAGTATGCAGGTGTAGCTCATCAGTTGAGGGTACAGACCAGCACAGGGTGCAGGTGTAGCTCCATTGGTTGGGGGTACAGACCAGCATAGGGTACAGGTGTAGCTCCATTTGTTGGGGGTACAGACCAGCACAGGGTGCAGGTGTAGCTCAATTGGTTAAGGGTACAGACCAGCATAGGGTACAGGTGTAGCTCATCAGTTGAGGGTACAGACCAGTATAGGGTACAGGTGTAGCTCATTGGTTGGTGGTACAGACCAGCATAGGGTACAGGTGCAGCTCCATCAGTTGTGGGTATAGGTCAGCACAGGGTGCAGGTGTAGCTCATTGGTTGTGGCTACAGACCAGCATAGGGTGCAGGTGTAGCTCCATTGGTTGGGGGTACAGACCAGCATAAGGTACAGGTGCAGCTCCATCAGTTGTGGGTATAGGTCAGCACAGGGTGCAGGTGTAGCTCATTGGTTGTGGCTACAGACCAGCACAGGGTGCAGGCCAATGGCTGGAAAACTCATTCTAAAAGTCAAAACGTCAGACTTTTTGTTGAACCAATTACTGAGGACATTTTCAATGTTTTGCTTAGGTTGCAGCCATTTTACTTAAGATTCATCATTTCAGCTTGGCTAAATGTTAAGAGGCCATGGTTCATATCTGTTTCAGATACCAAACATTTCTAGAATGTTCAAAATCCATCCTTTTCTCTGTCCATCCATCTACTTCTTGTCTCTCTTTTTTCTTTTTTCCTAAGTAAGAAAGGGCAAGCACTCTCATAAGTTCTATTGAATATTATGTCTATTTTTCATACACCTACGTCACCCATCCTTTGGCTCTGCTGCTAGTGGAGAAATGCCTGTGGTTAACTCTTCTAAAACTGTCTCAAGCTATTTGGGTAGTTTCAGTAAATTTCTTTCAGTGAGTCAACACAGTGATAAAGAAATTCTATGAAACCTGTATTTGGTGGCCAAAGATGACTTATTTCATCCAGAGAACTCTATTTTACTATTCCAAGTACTAAGACTGTGCTGTCCGTTACCATAGGTATTAACCACATGTGCCTGTCAAAACTCATTAAATAAACTAAATCCAGAATCCAGTTTCTCAATCACACTAACCACACACCGAGTGCTTAACAGCCCTGTGTGGTTAGTGGCTACCATACTGGGCAGCACAGATATAGAACATTTCTATCATTGCAGAAAGTTCCATTGAAAAGTGTTGCTTTCAGGGATTAATGTTAAGATATTAATTTATCAAAACTACAGAAACCTCTAGCCCACCATCCTTGAATGATAACCTTGAATGATATAGCTTCTGAGTTATGAAGCCTAGTTCCTTAGTTAGTAAGTTAAATTTTAGGGGTACAATTAGGAAGGAGAGAGCATTATAGACAAGGGATGTGGAAAAGGCATCCTTGGATCTGCCTCACCCCACCTGTCAGGTGTTCCTCCCTTCCTCACCTCAGTGGTGACTGAGTTCCATAAGGGTAAGGACAGCAAGTTTGTCTTCTCTTTTCTTTGTAAACTGTTCCTTCCCCTACATTGCTAAATGTGTTGAGCTCTAGATGTAAGAAAACACGTTCTGTAGCTTTTGAGTGGACTGCTGTTTTATCATCTAAAATAGTTAGCTCAGGCGGCGCCTGTGGCTCAAGGAGTAGGGCGCCAGTCCCATATGCCGGAGGTGGCGGGTTCAAACCCAGCCCCGGCCAAAAACCAAAAAAAAAAAAAAATAATAATAATAAAATAGTTAGCTCAGCTTGTGGCAGTTGTATTTGAAGGTAGACATGGATGAGGGAAGAGCATTATTACTTCTTTGTCAGTTGATTCTTGAAATTTGGACAAGGGCACGGTCCAAGATGGCTAGTGTAAACTTGGAGTGTGGACGTGTAAACTTCAGGTTATGTCTGTGTCACAGGAAATGCTTTTTTGCTCCCTGTTTTATTCTTAACATTCATTCCTATCATGTTCCACAAATATTTATTTTAAATTCACCAGGGAGGCATGGAAGCAAATGCATGGACTTAAACTTTTACTGTGGCCCACTTGGTTCCTAGGGAAGAGACCTTAGGAAACTGTGAACAGAGCTTCAAGGACAGAGCAAAAGCCTCAGGAGAATCTGGGTGTTTGTGTGGATCTGTCTGGTGCTTTGAACTGCCAATACTGCACACAAGGGTGTTCTAAAAATAACCTGAGTAACGTGCATTCTCTGCTGAAGGGAGTGAGATAATTCGTGAGGATGATGAGAAATGAAAAAGGAGAGAAGCTTTAGAAGATGAGAAATGAAATACATGAATCTCAATGGTCTCTGAGGCTCTTCCATGCACTGAGTGCTTTCTTTGAAGTCTTGATATTGAAAACTAAAAAAAAGTACTTAAAATAAAAAAAAAAGCACCTCTGGGAGAACATTGGGTTTTTCTTGCCAATGTTTTATATCATGAGCAGTCCACTAGATTAAAGATTACCTATTTTATAAGAGTAGATATGCGATACTTATTTTATTTATGTGCAAAATACTATTTTAAGTCTGTGGTGAAGAATCCAAAATTGAAGAATATATGATTTCTACCTTGGTGTTGTTTTGAGTTGCTTTTAAGGTATTGGTGAAGTACAGAAAAATATACTGGGAGCTTAGTGTGTGCCAAATATTAGTACTATGGTATGTGCTACAAAGGAAAGGGAAATAAGAACCTCTGCTATTAAGAATTTATAGTCCGGTGATGGAGGAAAGCAAGGAATTTGACCTGTAATACAAGAGGGATGTTCAGCCCAGAGGAAGGGTAACTACATCAGTCTGAAGAGTGGAGAAAGGTCTGGAGCAGGTGATGGTTATGTGCCTTGGAGGAGGAAGAGGAGTTAGGCAGGTGGAGGGGGCATAAAAGGACTTGTTCATATCACTGATTGAACGCAGAAAACCTCCTCTAGGTTCTAAATGGTAAGTGAGAAACAGAATTTCAGAACACAGTCCTCTGCTTCTCTAGTCTGTTCTGGCCTCCAGTGGGGATCATTTGACTTTTTTGAAGGAATGGAGGGCTTTAACAAGTTCCAGTAATTCAGAAATCCACATATAAGTGACTTCTACTAGGAGTTACATCCACTCTGTACTAGTTAGCCATCAGCAGCTCGACAAAGGTAAGCCAGTAGGAATCTCGTGATGTGTGTGGTCATAACTGGACCTGGGCTGTGGGAGCACAAAAGAGAGAGCCCAGTTCTGTTCAGCAGAAGTTTCCTGGGAGTGGAAAGAATTCTGAATATAAAACTCATTTTTATGCAAAGAATATGATAAATGGCTCCATTCACTAGTATTTTAGCAAAACAACATTGTCTTAAGTTAACAGGCAAATGCATGGAAAATTTGGAAATATAGCTTGCCTCTGGGCTGGGGACTTTCTTTCTAAATTGTTTGGAGAAAGCTAAAAAATCACATCATTATACTTTTTTCCCAATGAAATAGTTGTCCTCTGCCACCAATTCGAATACTTAGACACTGAGCAAATTAATGGGAGAAATGTGTGTTCTGAGTTTATTAGAACATAGTAGTTGAGCAGCTTAAACATTGTTCGCCTTCAAAGGGCTGTGTTACTGTCTGATAGTATTACAAGAACAGAGATTGGTTGGACCAGTTAATGGAACTAGAGATAATTTTGCAGCTCAGAAAGATTTGCTTTCAGCTGCAAACCACACACTCTTTTCGAGCATAATCTTCAGTAAATGGAGTCCAGCACTGTGGGGGAAAGTCGGCGTGACCAATTCTGCCCTCTGCCTTTCAGGCCTGTTCCTGAGGATTAGAATGATGCCCAGTTTACTCTCTGAATTATGTACATTGCATTGCAATGCCTAAAAGCTGGCTCATGTTCCACATTTTGGAAAAATCATCATTTTTCTTATATAAATGGAAAATAGAGGAAAAGAGAAGAGAGAGCAGCTTTAACATCAAAGTAATATTAACATGGAAGAAAGAATAGAATGCTGGTTCAAGGCCACCCAGAGTGATCAACAGTCTTGAACTCACAGGCTTTCCTGATCTGCCTGATATGGAGATGCAACCCACAAACTAATTTCAGAATTAAGAAGTGAAAACTCTGTTTTTCAACCAAAGCCAGTTGTTAATAATGTAGAGACTATCAAGCAATGTAACAATTCCCTTGCCAGCCAGGTCCAGGTCCATTCTGCCTGAACACAGTAAATCAATGACTGTGATGTGGGTTTTGCAAAAGAGAAAAGATTTAATCTCAAGGCCACCGAGGGAGGAGGCGGGAGAACTGCTCTGACACCTGCTTCTCAGAAGTAAGGCTTGGGGATATTTATGGGTTAAGGAAGTGCGGTGGTCCTAGGTGTGGGGAAAGATGTTTGGCAGCAGAGAAAAACTGAAGCAACAGGTTCGTTCTGCACACGTGTAGTTGCCCTTCATGGCATTTCATAGCATGTATGTACAGAGAATGGCAGCTTTAGCATGATGTCTGTTATGAAAAGGTGACACTTTAGTTCTCTTTTATCCTACTTCCATGTGTCTCTTCCTCCATTCTTCCAATAGATTCAAATTATTTTAATTAATTAATAGCTTAAGTTATTAATAAATGTTTATATGCCCACGAACGTGCCATTTGATGTGCTGTGAAGAGTTCTCCTTTCTCTTATTATTGGTCTTGTTTTAAAAATTATTTTTATGTGGCCCCATTCTTCATTATTCTACAAAGTTCCGAACAGAACCATAAGTCCGTTTCAGTGAATCTCATCAAACAGTGGCTGGGTCTCATGATTTTTCCCGGGGACAGTCCTGCTTCTCCCTCTTGTCTTGCCCCTTCCGGACTGACTGTCACACACTCTCATTCTTCCCCGTTTTCTGACATCTTGTGGCCATTTTCCTTGTTTGGATCCTCTGTGGTCCAGGTTTCTTAGGTTTCCTATCTCCTTGTTTTGGTTTATGCCTCGTTTGATGGAGCACCCATTTAAAGAGGAAGAGGAGACAGGAGCAGAAGGGGGAGGAAGAGGAAGAGAATGGGAGGAGGAGGAGGAGCAGGAGGAGGGGGAGGAGGAGGGGGAGGAGGAGCAGGGGGGAGGAGGAGGAGAGGGAGGAGGAGGAAGGGGGAGGAGGAGAGGGAGGAGGAGGGGGAGGAGGAGCAGGGGGGAGGAGGAGGAGAGGGAGGAGGAGGGGGAGGAGGAGGAGGAGAAGGAAGGGGAGAGGAGGAGAGGGAGGAGGAGGAAGGGGGAGGAGGAGAGGGAGGAGGAGGGGGAGGAGGAGGAGAAGGAGGAAGAGGAGGAGGAGGGGGAGGAGGAGGGGGAGGAGAAGCAGGGGAGGAGTAGAAGGGGAGGAGGAGGAGGAGGGGGAGGAGGGGGAGAAGGAGGAGGAAGAAGAGGAGGAGGGGGGAGGAGGAGGAGGAGGAGGGGGAGGAGGAAGAGGAGGAGGAGGGGGAGGAGGAGGAGGAGGAGGAGGAAGAGGAGGAGGAGGGGAGGAGGAGGAGAAGGAGGAAGAGGAGGAGGAGGGGAGGAGGAGGGGGAGGAGAAGCAGGGGAGGAGTAGAAGGGGAGGAGGAGGAGGGGGAGGAGGAAGAAGAGGAGGAGGGGGGAGGAGGAGGGGGAGGAGGAGGGGGAGGAGGAGGAAGAGGAGGAGGAGGGGGAGGAGGAGGGGGAGGAGAAGCAGGGGAGGACTAGAAGGGGAGGAGGAGGAGGAGGGGGAGGAGGGGGAGGAAGAAGAGGAGGAGGGCGGAGGAGGAGGGGGAGGAGGAGGGGGAGGAGGAGGGGGAGGAGGTGGAAGAGGAGGAGGAGGGGAGGAGGAGGGGGGAGGAGAAGCAGGGGAGGACTAGAAGGGGAGGAGGAGGAGGAGGGGGAGGAGGGGGAGGAAGAAGAGGAGGAGGGCGGAGGAGGAGGGGGAGGAGGAGGGGGAGGAGGAGGGGGAGGAGGTGGAAGAGGAGGAGGAGGGGAGGAGGAGGGGGAGGAGAAGCAGGGGAGGACTAGAAGGGGAGGAGGAGGAGGGGGAGGAGGGGGATGAGGGGGAGGAAGAAGAGGAGGAGGGCGGAGGAGGAGGGGGAGGAGGAGGAGGGGGAGGATGAGGAGCAGGGGAGGAGGAGGAGGAGGAGGGGCGGAGGAGGATGAGGAGGAGTGGGAGGAGGAGGATGAGGAGAAGGGGGAGGAGGAGGAGGATGAGGAGAAGGGGGAGGAGGAGAAGCCTTCTAGATGAGCTCTTTCCCTTGGAAATTTCCACATATTTTTAGATGACCAAATTGAAAAAGGTTTTCAGGATGTGAAATGTCCTGGAGTGGCTTACCTGGGAAGGGCACAGGGGAGGTAGATATTTAGTGTCCTTTCATGTCTGAGAATATCTTTTCTTTTTTTCATTTTTACACTTGATCAAGAGTTTTTCAGGGCACAGAGTTCTACATTGGAAATAATTCTACTTCAGCCTTGTGAAGGCATTTCTTTTCCCTGTTGCCGCTATCCTTCCAAAGTGGCAAATAAGAGGTCTGATTTCATTCTAATTTTCAATAACGTCATGGTTTTTTCTTTCTTTCTGCGTTTTTTGAAGAATTTTTCTCCTTTATGTATAGTGTTTAGGGATTTCAAAACTAGTGTGCCTTATATAAGTGTATTTATGGTACTGGGAACTTTTTAGGTCGCTGTTCTGAAAATTTTTATTTCCAAGAAATTTTCTGGTACTGTTTTTGTGGGTTAGGGGAGAATATGTTCTTCCACTCCATTTTACCAAATGAATTTTTTTCTAGAATATGTATTGTGTGCCTATTGCACTAATTTTCTTTCCATTTCTAGTAAAGTTATGCTTTAATTTTATTCTGCTTTCTGGGAGATTTCCTCATCTAATTCTGTCCTTTTATTAGATTTTTAACTTTTTTGTCATTGTACTTTAAATTTCTAAGAGCTTATTCTTGTTTTCTGAAATTCTTTTTTATAGTGGTTTATTCTTGTTTCATATTTTTAATATCTTCTCTTATTCACTGAGGTGTTATTAGTCATAAATTTTGGATGTCTTCTGCACTCTACATTAACTTTATTTTCTTCAAAATTTTTCTTCTCTTTCTGTTGGAATCTTCTTTTCATGTTGGAGACTATTCACATAGCTGATAATCCAGTGATATTTAAGAGAGAGGCCCCAAAAGGTTGAATGGAAGCTTTGTGTGCATACATGTGACTTCCATCCTTAAGCTTCACTATGAGGTTGCAGTTTGCTTTATTGAGAAAACCCTAAACGTTAATATTTTCTGTTCAGTTTTCTCAGAGAAGAATCCTCTCCTCTCTTTTAAGAGGTTTACATCTAACTATCTTTTCTCTAAAGCTGAATTATTTTATTCACTAAATAGACTTTTATTTGGTCTTTCTGCTCTTAGTAGAGGGTCTCACATTGAAATCCAGCCGTGGTTGGCATTTTCTAGTTCTCTCTGGTTTAGCTTTTTTAGAAACTAGATCTGCAGTCTCATGGCTGTGTGTGGTAGGCACGGCCTCAGATTGCTAAAAATGGGGGTCTAATTACTCTCTGTAAAGAATTCTTCCTGCTGCTGTCCCTTCCTATGCCCTCGCCTTTCAGGGGGACCTGGCTCCGACACTTTTGGAGCGTTTCTGGAATTCATGGTGCAAATTCACATTTTTCTTGTTTGCCTCTTCCTCCTCCAGGTACTTAATTTCTAGATTTCTCTGCCCTGCCTACATTCCACCCACTGTCCATTTTCCAGTGATTTTGTGATCGTATCCCGTCGTCTTTGTGCTTGTAATGTTGTGCATTTTATTTCCTTGACTTTCCTTTTAGTGGGAGTTTCTGGAGGGAGCTGGGATAAAGGCACGTGTTGAACTCACCATGGTGACCTTGAAGTTGCTCATTCTGTTTTTCCTCGGTCTTACAAGGGTATATGTGAAACTTGGTAAACGGTCTGTGAAGCTAGTGAATGATGCCCCATGAATATATCAATGTACACAGCTATGATTTAATAATAATAAAAAAAAGAACAATAGAAAATTTAGCGTATTTGTGTGTTTCTTTAGAATTTTTGAACGGATGATATTGTTTTTAGGGCGTCTTACTTCTAAAGGACTTTAAAGAGCTTCATAGGCATTTTGCCTCTCCCAACTCTCTTTGCAACATGATGGGAATAGGTGATTTTACATGTCTCTTAAGCGTCCAAATAGAAGAGGTACCTCCTGTGACTTCGGTGGCATTCTGCCTCAGTTCAGTTGCCTTTGTTCCACTCATCATTTATCTTTGCAGCCACCAACTAGTTTCAAAATATCTCTTTGGTTCTCAGTTCCTCCTAACCGGAGTCATTGGTTTCTGCTGGATACAATGCTCTTCCCTGTAGCTGTGTGCTCCTGGTGTTCTGGGAAGCCCTGGGTCTTATCACTCTCCTAGCAGCTCAGATGCCATTCTCCTCAAACACCCAGAATTCGTTTAGCACCAACCAAGGTGCTCAGTCTGGGATTTCTGAGGGACTGTCACGGGGGAGAGGCTGTTGCTAATGAGGTGCGAATTGGCATCAGTGGGGAGGGGCTGCTCTTTCCCAGCCAGGCCCCAGGGGAGGGGCGGTTTGCTATGACACTTTCAGAAGAGGCTAGAACAGGTAACTCCTCAGGCTTTCGCAAGACCTCACTCCTGGCTGGGGGAGATCCTTGCACCCAGCTGGGAGGCTGGTCTGGGCTCACACAGCCCCACCCCCCGGAGCTGCTGCCAGCTGGCTAATCTCTTGGCTGGTTTTCCTGGCTGGCTTTCCTTGCAAGTAGGAGAGGCCACGATCAGTCAGATCAGTCATGGGGCTTTCCCAGACATGGGAGAGACAGCCAGGAAGACCCACAGCCCCCAGAGACTGTCCTTGGGATGGATATGCTTGAAGTTTCTGAGGTTGGGGGTTGGGTGGTAGAAGAATGGTGGCAGGAGCAACCATGGAAATGACGGTTTTCCCTGAGCATTGTGCACACTGGTCCTGCATGGTAGAGACTCACTCCTTAAATTGTTCATTGGAATGTCCTCATCAGCTGCTCTCTCATGTCCCTGCAAAGCTGGGTGAGCCCCTTCATGGTTGCTTTTACCTGCCAGTGTCGCCACCCAGAGCACAGACACAGCTGTCAATGTGAAGGACCCAGAAACTATGTTCTTGAGCAGAGACAATGAGGGTGATGGGTGGATATGAGATGTCCCATAGAGGGTTAAGTGGCCTTGTGTCTCCTGCTCTGTCTGATAAAGTGTGCTGCTTGGGGCCTCCTGGTATGAAATCCCTGTGACCATTTGGGTGATCTTGAGCAAATCTCTTAACTCCTCTGGCTTTACCACCCTCCACCTTGTCTTCTATTCCTCTTTAATTCATTTCCTCTAACTTTGTAAAGCACTTACTGAGTGCCCACCTAGCTGCAAGAATGAGAGAAATAAATGAATTGAAGTCCCAATCTTCAAGGAACTCACCTTTCAGTAGAAGAAGATAGATTCATGCATGATGAGAAAGATGCTACATCAAAGGCGTGCAAGTCGGTGGAAGGGGCAACCATGCTCTTCAGAAGGGTGCTCTATAGTGCTGGTGAAATCTGAACTGGTTGTTGAAGATTGATTCTGTAGACAGACAAGGAGTAGAAGTGTGTTTAAGAGAGGTTACAGCAAGGTCACAGAGGCTTGAAGAACATGGTGTATTCTAGACAAGGCAAGTTGTATGTTGCTGCCATATAGTACAGGTGCAGAACTGACTGGCAAGCAGTGGGGCTGGCAAAAGACAGGGTCAGATGATGCAACTCTACTCTTGCTGTAGAGTTTGGACCTCACCTTATTGGCAATGGTCAGTTGGGGTGGGCTGTGCAGAGAACTGTGATCATTTGCCAAATCAGTAGGCTGGGCCAGGTGATCTTTTAAGATCCCTTGTTATCTGAAATTTTTGGATTTTCTGCGTGGGTGTGAAGATGTGGGTCTGGAAACACAGCTTTGGTGAGGAGTGTTATCTGGTATAGCCTCTGTGAATATGTGTTCAAATGTGGGCTGTACTCAATAGTTACATTGAGAGCAACATCAAACAGGTTAAAGACTGCCGGCTTCCCACTTAAGCTGGAGTTTAAATATCCATGTCTTGTTTCAGCCTTGGATCATCCCTTTGACTAAGCACTTGATCTGTCCAAGGGCCTCAGGATCCCAACTTGTAAAATGGAAATTTTCACTTACAGTTAGAGAGATCTTTTTGCAGAAGCTGTATCTGATAATGACTTTGCTGTTGTTTAGATACTGGAGGTGGGGAAAAAGTTATTTTACAGTTTAACATTATTTTTAATTGTCTTATGAACTATCAACACACATGAAAATAAAAGCTATCCAGGCATTGATTTTTGGGTAGTGCACTTGTGTTCAGCTTTCCCTGAGTAGGAATGCTGTGAGAGCTGTGGTGGAGAGATGAGAATATGTGTAAAAAATTGGTACTGAAGGAGCTAACTTAGTAAACCCTAGAGACACACACAGCTTTACTGAATGTTCCCACTGGACCATCATAGGAATGCACTTGTGTGGTGGATGACACATTCTTGGACTCCTAAGCATTAGTTTATGCTTATTGAACTTTCAACCCAGGAGATTATTATTTTCTGGAAACACATGATGAACATCTTGGACCAATTTCAGAGCAGTGCCCAATCTCGAGTTGCCTGTTTGCTTTTGAGTTTGGTGCATTTCTTCAATTTCGTCTCAGAAGGGGTTAGCTTAGTAGCCTGTCATCTTCTCAGATTACCCTCCAGTTAGCTCATCTTTGTAACTATAGTGTTAAAGAATTTCTATATGGTTCACATGCTCTGAGACAACGTCATTGATGGTGTGACAGCCAAAGGCAGGTGAAGCCAAGAAGAATATTCAAAATATGGAGCAACTGGTAAGGTGCAAGCATGGACCCTGGTTGTGGATAGCTGATAATTTCATACTAGTGTGCACTGTTTATGTTAGCCTTGCCATGGCCAAGGAGGCCTGGGATGCACACCTACAGAAATAAAACATGGTAGGTGTGATGTCTTACAGACTGAGCAAGAAAGGCGTAGAAACATAACCTCTAGCCTTGGTCTAACTCAGATATACAAATTCTGTCCCTGATGTTCTGAGGACCCTTACTTAGTGTTAAAATAATCCACTTCTCTCTGCAGGTTTTAGAGTAGGGGTGAAGATCAATCTGAGCTGCCAAAGATCCTCACCTGGTCTATGAGGGCTTTACTGATCACTGTTGAAATTCTGACCATGGTCTGTGACTATAGGACTGTACTGGGGGCAGGGAGGCGAGTCACCATCCAGTAGTGTGAGGTGTTTACTTTGTTCTATACAAATGAGAAAAGTACCTACTGGAAAGTATTTTTTTCTTGGTTCTAAACTCATACGTAGCACTTTGTTGTTATTTATCTTACGCTACTTACCACTTTCAGTATTATTTGAGAGTTATGTCTGTATGTATCGTGTACCTCTAAACAATTATGAAATTCTTGAGGGCATAGCAATTAATGCATCCAACAGACATTTATTAAACACCCACTGTGGGCTACAGAAACTAAGTACGAATGAATAGTACTGTCTAGTGAGACACTTGGAGTTGAGCACTATAAGAAGAAGAGGGATTATCCAATTGAATAGGGATGGGAGTGGTCTTCTACAAAAGTCAAGAGGTCAGTATAAGCAAAGACATGGCTGTGGGAAATGACTTTGGCTGTATGGAAATTGGAAAGCAATTTGGTAATCTAGGAACATAATGTGATGGTTTGGGTCAAGAAATGAGACCAGAATGATAATAATATATATCACTTCAATTGTCATTCTAGTGTTATTCCATGAGAGAGGTTTTGTCACACCTCCATGAATGCAACTGGTATCTAGTGATCAGAGACTAGGGTGCTGATAATGGCCTATGGTGCAGAAGACAGCCCCTCAGGAAAGAATTTTCTGGGCCAAATTATCAACAGTGTCATGGTGGTGAAGCCCTTTTTCAACTCTTTATATTTGGCTGGCATCATTCAAATCTTCACTCAAAAGTTACTCCTGCGGCTTCCTTGTTTATCTCCCACAGTCAGAAAAAATTCCCCTTTCCTCTTCTGTCCCTCTGTCACATAATCCGGTTTTACTGTCTTTGTACCTTTTGATACCATCTGATATTATATATTAGGTAATTGTTTATTTTTTTATCTGTCTGTCTCCTCAAAAATATAAACACTACCAAGTCTGATTTGTTCACTGTTGTTTCTCTAGAACCTAAAATAGTACAGGGCACATAGGCAAATGCATGGAAAAGTTTGAAACATGGAGGTTCTGGGAGGAAGGATATGGTAAGCTGGATATAAGATTTGGTGGTGCTTGAATAATGGTTGTTAGCATTCATTTTTACTATTGATACTAGACACTGTTCTTAGAATTTTGCATATAGTTTCCAAATAGCCCTGGGGGTAGGAGTTGTGATTATTCTCATTCTGTATGTGAGCAAACTAAGAAAGAGAGGTTTTTCTCCCAAGATGCACATCTAGCAAGTGGCTGTGCTCAGGGGCACAGTGCATTGGGTGATCTTTGTGGATTCCTGCACACATACTCCTTATGGCTGTTAGTCTGAGAATTAGGTGGGAATTGGGTGCCTGGGGGACTCTGGAATTAGAATTGAGGGTTTCAAACAATGGACCTTAAAAAAGAGGTGGCTGGGGGAAAATAATGAACTAAATGTTGATTGTTTCGTGTGGGGGCACCTACGAGCCATCAGGATGAAGAAGGCCAAAATGAAAGGAATTCTGTCATTCAGGAGAATAGTTGGGGCTGAATGTGTGGATTTGGCTATGGAGACCGACTTCATGAATATGGACGTAATTATCTAGGGTTAGGCTGATGATGAAAAGTGAAGAGGACCTAGGGACCACCCTGAAGAAATATCAGTAATAAAGGCCCACAAGAAGGAACCCCTGATGGAAACAGAACAGTGGAATCACAGTTCAAGATCTGCACGGGTCACAAGCTTCCATCTGAAGTCTCTTTTCTCCTTCACAGAATTAATTTTTTTCTCTCTGTTCTACCATAGCAGTTTGTATTTTCAACGTGTTAAGTGACATCAGAGTGGTATTAGATAATAGCTAGCACAGTAGAACCTCTGTAAGTTGGCCACCCAAGGGACTATAACAACTGGTTAATAGAGGGAGTGGTCAACATAAGCCACTAGGCCTGATAAACTGATATGTACATGTGGTGCATGTCCGGTCTATGAAAATTAGGTCCACTAAAGGAATTGGTCAATATAGGTCAACTATGGAGGTTCTACTGCATGACAAGTGTCACATAAGCTGTAAACTCCCACAGGCCCAGGTGTTCTTCTTTGTTTATATCCAGGGCCCTAGTGTGAGCGTCAGTGGCTGACATCTAGCAGACTTTCGATAAATAGTCAGAAGATGTCGAATATATGAATTAGAAAATATTTCTTGGGAGAATGAATGTACCATTTTATTAGACAATTTGTTTCTAATTCACATCAGAGGAAGACATTTATGCACCAATGAGATTTCTTCTTGTTTTTTTTCTTTTCAAAATGACTCCAGTCCCTACTTCTTCAGCAAGACATCTAGCTAATTTCTGAAAGGGAGCAGCTAGATCAGCACCAAAGATATGTGCAGAAGTTGGACCTGGAGCACAAATAAGATGATTTCCTGAGAATGATTAAATGTTCTGTCCTCACATGTGGAGAACAAGGCTCTTGTATTCTTTCTGCTCTCAGGCGGCTCACAATGTCTACTCCCTTTAGCTATTCCAGGGAGAAGGTAGGGGAACAGCTTCTTGAAAGCTTCCGGGGAAGAAATCCAGATTCTAGAAGTACCCAAGCAAAGTGATAATAAAACCAATACTCTTATGAACTGAAGGTCAATGTTATTTAGTACTATTTTTTTTTTTTTTTGTTAACAAAGAAGCAAAAACAGAGTAAGTCCTTTGGGTAATTATTGATATTTCCATATTTATAGCAATATTCAAGGAGATGTGTCATTTTTCATGGTCTAAACTTGGAGATACCTTGAGTAATCCAGAGCCAGTAAATTGCTGTCTAACAAGTGTGTTTTCCTTTAGTTTATATGTCTTTTTGACCTATAACCAGTGTACAATTTTTAGTTTTAAGAGGTACATGATTCACCTACATAGTTTGTCTACTGCTAGAATACTTACGGGCTCCGATTTCTTTTCTCTACTTGTTCTCTAAAGAGGCTCGTAGTACCTGATGATACTTACAGATTCTGGGACATTTCTTAGTTTTATTCCAAACCTCAATTTGTGCGCAAGGTTGCTTGGAGCAGTCAAGTCTTTGTAGTTGGAGAATCTAGAAGTTGTCAAAGGCTCAATACACGACAGAGTCACTCCTTTGGAGAAAAACAGCATTCATGATGGAATCTGAACTCTTTCTGGCATCTCCCTACTTTGTAAGAACACTTCACTGTGCTCCTTTCCAGTGTGGAGAAGATTTTCTTAACTCTTAAACTGAAAGCCCTACTATTACAAAAGGTTTCCTAAGACTTTAGTGAGCGGGGGTCATGGTGCTATCCTGGAGGGGGTGTATACACCCAATTCCTCCCCTCCATCCTTCACTGTGCTTCCATTTCCACCTCTTCACACCACTCCTGAGGTCCTTTGCAAGGAGAGAGTAGAAAGGACAAACCCTTGATCAATAGAAGCAGTAAAGCAGTCCTTCAGAGTTTAACCACAAGTCCTGTACTATTTTTGTGTTTAGCAAAAATCCATTTTCCCTCATTATGAGCATGTTTCCCCTTGGGCTTCCACTTCCGAGATTATTTCAAGGGCAATTATATCCATATATTAGTCTCATTTGAACACATCTCACTCAATGACTATTAGAGTTATTAGATATCTTGAACCAGGAAGTTGCATTTTGGCAGCCCTAAATGCAGCTTGAAATTCTAAGATTCAATTTGGAGAAAAATCACTACATTTGAGAGGGTTAGAATCTTGCCAAAAAACGCATTTTTCCATCTGTCTTGTGGTAAGAGCGCTTTTAGGATGTGAAACTTACAGATAAGGACTTTTCACTCATCTTTGCAAAGTGGCCTGGAACTGGGAGAGCATGATAAAGACTGGAGGTGCTTAGAGGAAATCCTGGAACATGAAGGATGAAGTTGACATCATTTTCTTTCTGGGTTAAGGTCCTTGAGTGGTAGATATCCTTGAGCTTAAATTCTGTAAAGTCAGCATCAGCACACTCAGCTCCCAAGGGAGAGGTTCACAAAGTGTTTGTACTCACAATCCTGCCACGCCCGATGTGACAATACTTGAAGTGGTAATTGTGGTCACTTTCATTCCTTTCTCCTGACCTAAATCTGATCTTCCTGGGAACATGAGCACTGGGTTCATCCTTACCTACTTGAATGCACACACAGGAGACTCTAAGTTGCCAAAGCCAAATGAGAAATCCAAGGCCACATCAGAAGTTGCTTTCAGTCTCTTTGCCAGCATGACCCATATACAGTAGTTCTTTATTTTCTGAGGTGACACTCCTGAGAGTGACTCTCTTCACTTGGCTTAGCCATGCTGGTGAGACCTATGGCCCCTTGCACGGTCACCCACGAGCACTGGAGCTGGTCTCCCCAAGTCTATTCTTGTGTGGGTGTGTTACCTCTCAGGGTCAACAGTAGTCTATATGCTTTGTCTAAAAAGAGGAGCTCACTTCCTTCCAATCCCACGTTAACCTGTGTCCCCGGCATATTTTCACAATGTCATTGTTTGAAGTTCTGCTTTGTTGACTCCCTGGTGGTTTCTAGTGTTCTTCCAACTTACACCAGCTTATACTTTAGCTCATTGTGTGGGAGTGACCTGGGCAGTTGCTGCTTTGCCTTTTATACACATAGCACATCTTGTATTGTCACTGCCTCCAATATTACTGTCCACTTGGTTAGCATTACACAGGCAGCATAGCTTAGTGGGTGGAGCACAGGCTTTCAGGTTAGCCTTCTTGGGTTTAAATCTTCACCACTTCCTGAGTCTATGGAGTTGGGCAAATGGTTTAAAATATTTTGGCCTGCAAAATGGGGATATTAATAGAATCTGCCACATAGGGTTATTGTGAGCGAGGATTAAATGGATAAGTACATGGAAAGGTCTTGAAATAGTGCCTTTTACATGTTAAGATATCAAATTTTAGTTATGATGATGATGCTAGAGGTTCAATGTCATGATGTCAGAATTGGTCCTGAAAAAGCAGGGTTTCTTCATTAGTCATTCTGTCCCAGCACTTTACTGTCCATTAAGACTTCAGGGAAATATATACTTAAAACAGCGTAAGAGGTTGTAGGCGACCTTTGCTACAGACTAATGTCTCTCAGCTTTATGGGACATAGAACTTAGATGGTGATGATGATAGTCAACATCTATTGAGCAATTACTATGCACCAGGCCCGTCTGAGGCATAGTAAGTAATCTTATTTATTCCTCATAGAAACCAGGTGGTGGGAGGTTCATCTCCATTTTATAGTTGAGAAAGCTGCACTACAAACTGTGACTCCACTACCTGGAGCTGGGTTCACACCCAGGCCTAACTATTAGCCATTGTGATGAACTATTCGCTTTGCAACAGTAGACTGGTTATGCTCAAGAGAGGAAGCATGAGGGAATGGGCAGTGAAGGGGGTCTTCCTGGGCTCGAGAGCTAGTGAAATATCAGACCTGAAGCAAGCCACTGCACTTCCCAGAAGTTTAGAATTTTCAGCTGTCAACTAAAGATGACAATGACTTCACAAGCTGTTGTGAGAGAACAAAAACAAAGTAAATACATATAAGAAAGCACACATTGAAGTATGCTTCAAGTGTTGCATCTGCTTCCTAACTAGCTTTGCCTGTGGCAATCAGCAATTATGAAGATTCCATTTTATGTATGTAGGTCATTAGTGCAGGTGATAAAGGGTGGATAATTCATCCTAAGATCGGGCTGTAGTTCTTCCGTGTGGAATCAGCACTCAATCACCTTCAACCCTTGTGACTTGGGGAATAGTTTCTGTCCAGACCAGTCTGTGTAATACTCTTGTCCCGCAAGGTATGACTGATCCAGGATGCTGTACCATAGACCTTATACTAAGTTTTATATGTCAAGGGACTTCCATGACAGATTTCAGCTCTTTCTGATTGTTTAAAAAAAAAAAAATGCTGGTACTTTCCTGCCTTTCTAACAGAATATTTTTGTGTTTGTCTTTTCCTGAAGTCAGAAAGTTAATTTTTTGAAAGTTGACTTTTGCAGGCTGTGATTGTGTGCGTTCTGTGAATTAAATCCTTCTTTTTATTTTTTGGGAAGTTGGTTTTTGCAGGCTGTGATTGTGTATGTTTCTGTGAATTAAATCCTCATTTTCAGTTCTTGGTCAGAATGGAAGTTGGAATGGATCTCCCCATTTATGAAACCCCATAACTCTTCTTGTGTAATACCATTAAGGAGCCTCCTGACAGCAGTAGGTAAGGAGTAGCTCAAGGGTGTTACTATGTAATCACTTTAAGCCCAATTTCGTGTGTTATTACAGACCCATCCCTCTTCTTTATTGCTGCATCCTCCGATAGCACACCACTGCTTCAGGAGCAGAGTTCAGCAGCAATTTTAGTTTATCTGTTGACAATAAATATGTTAGCCTGTCTGATCAGGGTTGATGCATAAGCTCAATCTTTGGAGCGATGGTCAGTTAAAATAGAGCCAGCTCTACTGACTGCCTATGGCTGTTGCTGGTACCCTTCACCAAGTATTCTGGCACATGGGAGGTTGTTCTTCATGGCTCTTTTACTTTGGGCAGGGGCCACGTAACTAGTTCTGGACAATATGCTGTGACTGGGAGTGATTAGTGCTACTCGTGAGTTTCTCTTTTCTTCTGCTACAATTACATGTTATTGAATGTCAGCCTTGGTCCCAGAGAGCTCCAGCCAGCCCTCCATAGACAGGCAGTGTTGGCTAGAGATAAACGTTTTTCATTTTAACAAATGATATATTTGTTATGCTCCTGTGGTTTAAAGTACTCCATCCCGACCGCTATTGCGGTGCTCCATCAGGGCCGCGTGATTTTGTTGAGCAGTCAAGCTGTGACCCTGGTGCCACTTGTTTTCTGTTTTACTTTTTCTGTAAAGTCTGTCCCGCAGCCTGAGAAAATGTAAGGCCTTAATAATAGATGTCTCAGGGCAATGACACTCAGTACCTTCCATAGTGTAGTTTTCTTTTCCTTAAAAAAAATTCTTTTTTTGCAGCTCTTTGTCTCAGCCCTTAATGTTTTGCCTGGCACATAGCAGCCACTCGACAGGTGAAGGATGAAACATTTGTATTGAACCCCATTGATTCGAAGGGAACTTGACATTAACATTATAGAATTATTTCAACTCTCCCTGAACTTACTGTTGCCAATTACTCTTTTACTTAATTTGAGTCTAAGTTGTGCTATTTTCCATTTTCGGAGCCCCCCCAGTAGAGGCAGCCCCTATTTTGACCTATCAGTGGCAGCAGTGGCCTCTCTAAGATTGCAGCGCAGGGGACCCCAGCTGTCCACCTTCTGTGCTCAGCAAACAGAAGAAGTACATGGGACTCTGGTGCATGGAAGCAGACACAGAGGCCGGCTGTGTTATTTTGTGGCCGAGGCCATAGTGGTCAAACTGCTGTTGTTTCTCCAGAATTTTGTCACCTTTTTGTTTTTAAACTTAAGTATTATATATATATATTTTTTTTTTTTTTTGAGACAGAATCTCACTCTGTTGCCTAGGCTAAGTGCCATGGCATCAGTCTAGTTCACAGCAACCTCAAACTCATGGATTCAAGCAATCCTCCTGTCTCCGCCTCCTGAGTACCTGGGACTACAGGTGCCTGCCACCACACCTGGCTAATTTTTCTATTTTTAGTAGAGATGGGGTCTTGCTCTTGCTCAGGCTGGTCTTGAACTCCTGAGCTCAAGCGATCCGCCCACATGAGCCTCCCAGAGTGCTGGGATTACAGGCGTGAGCTACCATACCTGGCCAAGCATTACACGCTAATACCTGGTTAGCATTTTAAATAAACTGAAACTACTCTGACTGAAGAGTCTGCTGTCTCTAAACTTATTCCTATCAGGACACACCTGAGGTGTCTGTTTTATGATTAATAAGTGGTATGAGGAAAAGGGACAGGGGTCAGGGTAGTCTGAGAATGTAGGCTGAAACTCAATGACAAAATACCAGTCTTTAAAGCATTAGTCACATATCCTGCCCAAGTTGAGATCTCTCTGGAATCAATCCTTCTCTATTCCTCCTGTCATTGCTTCATATTAGGCTTCACATCTGCTGATTAGACTATTAAATTAGAACCATGCCTGGGACATCAATAAGTATAAGCTATTATTATCTTTATTATTGCTATTTCTGCAACCTCATCTTCCCGCCTCCACGTTTTCTTCACTCCAGTCTATCTGCATCTTTTAAAAATAGATCCAATCCTGTCATTTCCTTGTTTATAATGCTCTCCTGTTTCTACCACCTCAGGGAAGCAGCCCAAAAGCCTGAGCTCCTTGGACCTCTTCTGCAGGGTTCTTGCCCGTGTCAGTCCTACCTTTGCCACCAAGGGAGCACGGAAAACTTTCCAAACCCCAGCTCTCTGCTGCAAGAGAGTCCAACAAGCTTTGGGGCAATGGGGAAAGGAGACATGACATATTCCTAGGATTGGGATGTACAGCTTGAGAAATCACCCCAGGGGATTCTGAGACCACCTGTTCCTTTATTGGCCACCCCCACCTCTCTCAAAAGAAGCACTACCTCACCTTGGTGGCACACACAGCACATGCCAGACTTCTGAAGCTCCTCAGCCTCACGGTGGTCACCTACACCCCCATGGATTGCCCATGCATTCTCATCTCCTTTTATGTGCTCTTCCTTTCTTTGGTTGAGTAGCTCCTATTTTTTTAAATTTAAATTGTCAATTCTTAGGCACCATTCTCTCAGCACTCCCAGATCGCTGTCTCTCTGTGGCTCCTTGCATTACCATCCTTGCCATACGACAGTCTCCTTACTACAGATTTATACCTGTAACTTCCTGGAGTGCTGAGAGTGGGGGGCTATCTCATTCTGTGATCTTCTTCCAGATCCTAACGGGGTTTTGGTGCATTGCAGGTACTTAGTGAGAAGCACAGGCTACAAGCAGTGCTGTGCGATAGTTGAATGCTGGCTTTGGAGTCTTCCTTCCCAGTGTCCTTGTGAAAATTAAATGAGACAATGTGCACGAGGCACTAGCCCAGTGCCTGGCTCTTAGAAGGTGCTCCGTAAGTGGCACCTACCATTTTTCTGAAGTAAATATTTAATGATTAATTGGTACATAGAATTCTCTCATTCATGTGCTGAATGGTTTATACTAGCAATTCTTAACCTGTGGGTCTCCACCCCTTTGGGGGTCGAATGACCCTTTCACGGGGGTCGCCTAATATCAGATATTTACATTACAATTCATAACAGTAGCAAAATTACAGTTCTGAAGTAGCATTGAAAAGAATTTTCTGGTTGGGGGTCACCACAACATGAAGAACTAAGGGTTGTGGCATTAGGAGGGTTGAGAACCACTGATTTACACACTAATATCTAGGATGTATATCATTCTCATATTGATAATTTACATGCAAATAAGTATTAAAAAATGAATGTTGCTTGTTCTCAAGGATGTTACAACTAAGAACCATTAGTATCCACTTGAACACATGTGAAGCAGCAATGAGCCAATCATAGCAGAGATTGTAACATGCACTTGGTTGTGTAACAAAGTCTGTCCCGTGAACCAATGGGAAGGAAAGGGAGTCAGTGAGGCCTGAGAGATGAGATTCGCATTTCTGGGGGACACAGTCACACTCAGGCCTATATTTACTCCTTAGAAAAAATGGTGGTAGCAGGTATGTGATTTGATGAGGGGAGGAGACATGGTCAAGAAGACAGGTGTGCAGGTGAGAACCCGGAATGAGCCTAGGTTGGCATGAGTGTCAGGCCCTGCTAAGTGCGTTCGTGCAGGGCAGGGGAAGCAGTGTCTTGACGCTTGCTGGAAATGCAGAATTTCCAAGCTGGGCCCCTGACCTGTTGAATTATAATCTGCATTTTAATGGAGTACCCAGATGATTCATGAGCACATGAACATTTGTGAAGCACTGGCTGGGGGATGTTCAGCGATGTGGGTGCGGACTTCTATTTGGGGCTCTCCTGTGAACTATTGGATCAGTAGAGGGGGGTTCTTAAATCTATATGCACTTACAGTGCAGGCTGAAGACTGTGTAAACTATGTTAAGTTTTGCATAAATGTAATGTTTCTTTGTTCCAAATGTGCTTGGATGCTATTAGGGCAAAATACAAAATTCTTTGGGAATTTTGTATTTTGTGTTACTGATTCCTAGTAGCTTTTTTGTGATTGGGCTTTTTTCCCCCCAGGGCATCCAGACCTAAAGAGAACAGATCTTGGATAAATGTTACTGAAACATTTTATGTCAAAAAGTCCTTTATTTGAAAACCAGTATTTGGGAACCAGTATACTTTTCGTACCACATATGCAGAATATTCTGGGTCTTCACAGATAGACTTGTGACTCAAAAGTGAAATACATTTCATCATTACACCGATCAAATCACTAAGATATAGCAAGCTGTCACAGTGACCCAGGATTTATGAGATTGGCCTGGTTGTTAAATAAATTTGCTCCTTATACTGTATCAGCTTCTTATTCCTGAGAGTGGGGGGGAGAGGGGGTCATCAGGTACCTGGGTAGACCTGTTCCTTCTCCTTTTCCTGGTCCTCTGCCATTTAGACTGGTAGTGATGGTTGGTATATGTGGGTGGCAAAAAAGCCCGTGAGGTATTTTATACAGCTCTTATTCTATTTCTTATCCCCAGGTGGGTCACTGGCTTGGATGATGTCATGCTTGGTGGGAAGGTGGGCAGATGAGAAACCTGACTCTGTTGCTAATCTCAGTCCTGTGCACAGATGCAAAGGTTCTGTTTCTGCTTCTTCTCTGTCTAATGTAGCATTGACTTTGAAGTCAGCTAGACCTGGATTTAAATCCTAACTCCATCACTTAAGTTGTATAACTTTAGGCTGTTACCTAACCTCTCTCAGACCCAGTTTCTTCATTTTCAAACTTGGGAATAACAACACCTGACTTAGAGGGCTCTTCTAAAAATGCAGTGCAAGTTGAAAGTCACTTAGTATACTCACAGGCAGTGAGAGTGGCTGTTATTATCTCCACTGTTCTCATTTCCCCTGCCTTCTGAAGCCATTCTCTCTACCTGTCTATCAGGTGGGGACCTTCATCTGGCCAACCAGAATGCTAATGAAGGATGGGCATGGTAATAAAAGAAAGCTAGGCAGTTGATTTTGCTTATAAGTGATTCATGGTAGATGCAGTTGAGAAGAGGAAATGAAATACCCTGTCACCTTACTCCTGCCCAACTCAGGTGCTGATTACATTGTCATTTAGCATCCAAGAAATCATCTTCTCATGCTTTGCTTAGATCATTCCAACTCAGGGCCACAGTTTGGACACAGGCTAAGCCTTGGCTGACTTGAATGAAGTCAAGTAAGTTTCTTCACCTTTCTTAGCTTCAGTTGCCTTATCTTAAAAATGAGCACATGAACCTTTGTGATCTCTAAGGTGTTTCCAATTATAAAATTCTAAGAGATTGTGCCTATCTGAGAGCAAGTGGAATTAATGTGATGAAGAGAAGCCTTCAAAGGAGAAATGCTCGAGATGACAGCAAGAATAGATGTACATCATGTCTGTTTTCAGCTTGGAAAAGCTTATGGCAGGTTTTAATATTCATCTGCCTGGTTGCACGCTTATGCCTTGCCCTTGTTTGGCCTTGAAGAATGGTTTTTTCCATTGTTTCTCGTGGAGACAATACTGTATTGTCACAGTTATTGTGTCAAGTCTGCTTGGAAATCAGTTGTGGCTACTTCTCTTTGAACCCTAGCTCAGGAAGCTGTTAAACCTGTAGTTTGCCTCAGCCTTTTATGACTCTGGGGCATTTCCTCTCTGGCCAGGAGCTTGTTTTCCACTCCTCCCACCTCAGCTACCATAAGGGATGAAAGGCATTTTCTCTCTCTCCCCACCACGCTCCTTCGCTCCCTTACCAGACCTGGCACCAGTGATTTTCAGGCAGGGAAAGAGAATACCATTACACTCAATGGAGATGTCAGACCCGACATGAGTCAGCTTTCCATTCCCCCAAGCACAGCTGGAAGACAAAGAAAAGGATTTACTGGAGACGTACACAAACCAATGCCTATTATGTTACAAACATAAATAAAACAAGGGAAATGGCATACAGAGTGAAATTATCTTTTTAAAGCATCTAGGCAGAATAGTGCTCAATACACTTCAGCACAATGGTGGAGTCATCCATGTGTGTCAACCTGTAGTTTTTAATGACAGGGATGGATAAACAAGTAGGTAACACACAGCCCAGCTGCTTCTGGGTTTTTTTCTTAACTCTCTTTGAGAATGAGTTGGTGGAAATGCAGCTGAAAGCACAGACTTAGAAAATGAGTCGTTTGAATTGAATATAAAAGGAAGGAGACCTGGATGAGGATTTAGAAAGAATATCCATTCAACTCTGTAAGCCTACAAAGTAAGATTAAACTAAACAGATAGAAATTTTACTCTACTTGCAAAGGATAAACATCATTTCCCATTTCTCTTTGTGGATAAGCAAACCTCTGCTGTGAATAATGTCTTTAATTCAGGCTTCTATACAAAAAGAAAAATGTAACCATTTCCTCTGCTTCCCTGAGCCCACCCAGGCGCTTAGTGAAAGCGATTCCTTTGGGCCTTCTTCCTGTTAATATCGACATTGAACACCTAGTGTGTAAATGCCATAAAAGTTTAAATCTTTTCATTATTCTTCATTCTTCAAAACCTTCCTGCCTTTTTTCTTATAGATAATTTATAATAGCCAGTATAGTTTTATTTATGCTAAATGGATGCACAGGAGACCAAAGAGACTAATTAAAGGGATAAAATGAATGGAGGACTTCACTTTTCTTCTGGAGAGGAAGCAGGGCATAGAAGCAATAATTAAATCTTATTAAAGCAGAGAAAACTAGCCTTCATTACATGCCTAGAATGTTCTGAGTACTTTTCTTATAGGATCTCTTTACAATAAATGTAAAGTGGTTATTTCCTTCATTTTTCTCAAGAGGAAACTGATGCTCAGAGAGGTCAAGCTCAGATATTCAGTAGTCAGTGGGGTAGATAGAGGTCCAATGCCCAAGCTACACTGCTTTCTTTATAACAGCAATATCAAACTTAATCATTAAGCACTTACTATATGTCAGACATTTTGCTGGGTGCCGGAGATGTGAAGAGAGAAGGAACTCCATGCTTCCTGTTGAGAGCTTCACAAAGCATGTATTGAATGCTTGCTGTCACTTATTCTCACAGAAGAGCTATCTCACTTGGCCTCAGAGAAGATAATTGTGCTAAGTGGGCATGATTACTAGCTTATTTTTCAGATAATGAAAGACACACACTCAGACTGCTTTCCTCACAGAGCTCAGATCACAGTGTGTGGGTGTAAGGACTGGGACTTGGGCCTGATCCAAATAGGGTACATTTAGTCCTCAAACCCTTGGTCTTTTCCAATATACATTTAATTCTTATTGAATGCTCCAAGATATTTGATAGAGACTTAATATGTTACATCTGCACGAGCATTTGTACTTTAATTGTCGTTTCTACAGGTGAAACTGAAACTGCATTTCTATAAGAAATTTGTAAGTAAGTGGCAGGAATGATTTTACTCAGGGAATATTTTCAGGAGACTTCAAAATGATGCTGTATGTTACATCTACATCCATCAAGATGTCTGTCCATAAATGTGAAAGGTAGTCAGTCTACTTAGTTGGCAGACAATATAGAGAAAAATAACATCAAAAAGAAATAAAATATTGTGCAGATTAACTCCTGGTAACGGAAATAGTGTATGTTAACTCCTGAAAAAAAATGTGAAAACAGTGGCTGGGATTCACATGAGGAACATAGACATGTTCTCTCATACAAGAATCAGGAAATCTTGTTACTTTCTTGCATGAAAACCTATTTGGCTCTTAATTACTGACTCTGTAATTTGCCTAAACCTCTTACCTTAGAATGTGACACCTCCCGAGAGCTGATCAGCCCTGTCTTCTCTATTCAGCAAAACTGTCCTCCTCTTTACATCCTGAATTTCCCTGGTTTATCTCCCTTGGACCCCTCCCTCCTTTCTCCCCAAAGGAAGAAGCTTTGAAATGCCTCTTGTTTTTCTAGGATGTCTTGGCTGATCTTTTTCTAATGCAAGTGACCTGAGCTGCTTTTCCTTTGGATTCTTCTTTGTTGTGTTGATATTTGCCTAGTTATTCTTATTTTGCTTTGCCTGGTATTCACTATTTTTAGTCTTTGTCTTATTTTACCTCCTAAACTATAATTTTATTGAGGTTTTTCTCATCTGTTTTTATTCTTAGTAGCATTTGGCACAGGACTTCATGAACTGCATTAATGAATATCAGTAGATGTTAGTTAAATAAACCCAATTAAATAAAGGGCATAAAATATATGGTTAGAACAGTTAGGCTTTCTCTGACTTAGGAATAAACTGCTTCCCAGCATCGGAAGGAGTTGGAGAAAAGAGGTAGATAAGGGAGGAAGGTATCTTTATAATTTGGCACTGATGTGGAATTTACTCCAGACAATTCACAAACCACCTTTCACCCTTCTTTTCAGGGAAATGCCTCCTCATTAGGCAGGAGCTTATATTAATGAGCTGGCAAATCTCACACCCTCCTGAAGCCATAATCCTGTCTATGACATCACGTTAGTTATTTAGTGACAATTACAATGTCACAAACAGAGGATTATTGTGATTTCAGGTGTGAAAACAGCTGGAACAAAGGAATAAAGTCAACAATGAGTATAAGTGATGCAGTAACTTTACAGCCAGAACAGAGTTCTCTCCAAAAAGACATTTTTATATGAAGTTTTCCAGTAAGGACAGAAAGCATGTCCTAAAGTTTTATGCTTTTGCAAGAGAGAGAGAGGAGAGGAGAGGAGAGGGGAAGGGAGGGGATGGGAGAGGAGAGGAGAGGAGGAGAGAAGAAGAGAGTAGAAGGGCAGCTGTTCTTTAAGAGGATGCCTTTCCCAGCCACAAACCCATATTGATTTCTTCCAGCAGATTTGCTAATCCCCTCACACTCCCTCACCCCAGTGGGTGCATTTCTGTGCATGGAAACACGCACCCTTCTTTCTCAGCCAGGGTTTGGAATATGTACATCATAAAAGAGAACTGGTGTCCACATTGATTCACAGGCCTGTCTACCAGGGCCACGGTTAAGGCACACAGTTGGTGGCAGAGAGGGTGATAATGGTACTCACTATAAAACCATCAGAGTTATTAGCCATTTCGTGGATAGTGAAACTGAGAGCTGAAGCCTAACCTTCAACTTTTTTCAAAAGGTCACCTTGTTTTAACAAATCACATAGTTCAGAGCTGGAGGATCTCAGGTTTCTGGTCCTACTACATCTAACGGGTTTTTGTTGTTATTTTTGTTTGTTTAATTTTGCACTATATTTTACAGCTAAATGATATAAAGGAAACTATTGTTTCCTTTTCTGGAATCCATTTCCGCTTCCTCCTCCCTTTCAAAGCCTTTATTTTTATCTTTCCTTCCTACCAGCTCCTGAGATTCAGAAAAGCTAGTCTCACTTCCAACTCTGAGGAGTAGGAAAGCAGGCATGCCCATGGGGCTTGGGAAGAAGGGGCACCTGTCTTTAGTCTCTTGTTATTCATCGACTTATTTTTCTGTTCCCCTTTTCTGTTTCCACATTTATTTTTGCCTCCTTTCTAGTATGTTCAAAACAACACCAAGAATGAATTTGAAGGTTAAGGAGATCACAGAAGACATCTCTGTGTTAAGGAGAGAGTGTCCATGCACAAGTGCATTGGGAAGGAAGTCAGGTGTTGACTGAATAGTTTGGGAGGCATTTGATCTTCTGGTTTTTTAGCATTTGCTGGTACTTTCTCATCTTCTCTTCCTGAGCCTTAAGTCATGCCTTATCAGACCCCTTAAGTAAAAATGACATATTGGTGAGTGATAGGAAGAAAAGTTAAAGATTTCATTAGATGGGATAGAATGAGTAGATGAAAAATTGCAAGGTGTCAACACTCACATTACAGAAAGGGCACTGGCGCTTAGATCACTGTTGAACAACATTCATTTTGGAATGAGGCTCTTGAAGAATATTGTCTAATGCAAAGCAGAAATTCTTTGCTTCAGATTCTACAAAATTCTTCCTCTAAAGAATGATTTATTATTTAACTACCAAACTTAAGCTGAGTATGTGGTCACGGAGGGTCAACTGGTAGATATTTAATAAGGTATCATGAAGCATTGAATGGGGGTGGGAAGTTTTAAAATGGTACAAGATATACTGGAATGTGCAACCCAGAAGTAAGACTTGAATTATCAGCAAGGTTTGAACTGAATTTCTGTCCTATTAGACCTGTTAGAAATGAACATCAAACTGTTTTGGTCTTTTCCTGAAACCAGTGAGAACCCACTTGGCTAGTCTGTCACTCTAGTTTCTTGTAAAGATGTAATAGGCATTTGCCAAATCTGTTGTGTAGCAACCTCACCCCAACCTTGCCACATTCTGTGGGGGAAATTGGGATCCCCAAATCTCTTGGGCACCTGAGATTTCTCCTTCCCCCTAACAGGTCCTAGGATGGTTGACTTTAAGCAACCAGGCCTCATATCCAGGCTACCATTGGTGTTTTCTTCCTGCTTTATTTCTAACAGTCCTCTGGAGAGAAACGTATACTGAAAAATTGAACCAGGTGACTTCTAACGCCTTTAAATACTTAGAGTCAGCATTGAACTAATCATTACAGAGAAAAAAAAAAAAAAGATGGTTCATACCCACAATGAATTTTATAGCTAAAGATTCAAAATGGATGCCTCCGAGAGAAAAGCAAACAAAACCTAAGTTATGTGGGAGCTATATGTACTGTAACTAACACCTCATTTGGTTATTCTTCATTCAAGCATTTCTTTGGCTGATTGATCAGGTTGTTTGGCTTACTTTAGAAACAGGTTGTGATCGATTTTCCTTAAGAGAGTAGGCGATTGACTGATTTATTAGTCAATAGAGACAAAAACTGATGAACTATAATATTAAAATAATTACTTTTACAGGAATAAATTCTAGATGAGATAACAGCACTCAATATGTTTTTATGAAGAGTTGGACTGACTTTTTTTTTTTTTCTATTTCAATACATGCAATTTATTGTGGCATTCTGTGTAACAAAGGTCCTAATAATTGTCTATTCTAAGTCAAAAACCTCTCTATACTCAGTTTTCCTGAATAAAAAAGCACATTATAATTTAAAATATTCTAATTGATGATGAATTTTTTACAATACAACTATTATAAAACTGAACATACCTACTTTTAATCACCTATTTGACATTAATGCAAAATCCTTACCTAGAATTTGATTTACAACTTCTCAATAATAAATTTATTGCTTAAAGCAAGGTACCCTGTGAAAATACACAAGAACAAAAGCTAGCACAGTATCAGGCAGAAGCTTTACATCCTATAATATACGTAAGATATTTTAACACAAAAAACAGAGACAGTAGCACATTTTCAATATGTTGACGAGATTTATAGACTGGAATACAATCATCAAAACTAAAAGTATATTGTTTGCGTAAAACCTTCCATTAATTCTACACTTAGATTATTTCTTTATGTAGGAAATATTTCATTTACAAATTACATAAATCCTACACAATTTGAGTAAAAACACAACCGCCTATATCATGCCTCTAACCACATTTATTATACGGTGATTACATTTTGTCACTATTGAGAAAAAGTATATTTTTTAATGATAAAAGCCCCAAGAACCCACTATAAAGTCACAAGCCAGCACTGACTCATATAATCGCCCAGGGAGCTGCTGCCTGGTGACCTCTGCGTGCTGTGAAGAACAGTTACAGCATAGGGTGGCACAGGGGGCAGGGAGCTGAACAAACTATAGACTCATGGGGAACCTGAGCTATGGATCAAAAATGAATCTGGAGATGGCTAAAATAATAAAACAAACCACAGGATGATACAGGAAACCAAAACCAATGATGGACTGACTTTTTAATAAGAGCATTATTAATACAATTGACATATTACAAAATTTATTTTCTAAAACTATGCACTTCAGTAGATTTTAGTATATTCCCAGTTGTGCAACTATCACTACTATTTTTGGAACATTTTATTCATCCCCCAAATAAACCCTGTATCTATTCATAGTCATTCACCTTTCCTTTGTCACAGCCCCTGGCAAATACTAATCTACTTGCTCTACATAGATTTGCCTATTCTGGACATTTCAAATAAATGCAGTCATACTATATGTTAGCTTTTGTCTTCTTTCATTTAATATGATGTTTTCAAGGTTAATCCATGTTGTTGCATGTATTAGGTTTTCCTTCTTTTAATTGCTGAATTATATTCAATTGTACAAATACACCAGTACAATGTTGAATAGAAGTGATAAAGAAGACATATTTGTTTTTTGCTTATCTAAGAGGGAAAACATTTGGTCTTTTACTATTAAGTATTATGTGTGTTATTTTTTAAAAATACATGTCCTGGGGCAGCACCTGTGGGTCAGTGGATAGGGCACCAGCCCCAAATACCAAGGGTGGCAGGTTCAAACCTGGCCCCAGCCAAACTGCAACAAAAAAGTAGCCTGGCATTGTGGTGGGCACCTGTAGTTCCAGCTGCTTGGGAGGCTAGGCAAGAGAATCACCTAAGTCCAGGATTTGGAGGTTGCTGTGAGCTGTGTGATGCCAGGGCACTCTACCGAGGGCAATAAAGTGAGACTCTGTCTCTACAAAAACTAACTAAATAAATAAATATGCATGTCCTTTATTAGGTTAAGAAGTTCTCTTATATTTCTGTTTTTTTGAGAGTCTGTGTGTGTGTCTATCATTGACAGATGTAGGATTTTTTAAAGGTGCTTTTTCTTGTGTCTATTGAGATGATCATCTGGGTTTTGCCCCTTAGCCTATTAATATAGCATATTATATCACTTGATTTTAATATATTAAATTCTTGCACTCCTGGGGTAAATCCCCCTTGATGTTAGGAATAATAATTCTTATATGATGCTGAATTGAGTTTGCTAGTATTTTGTTGAGGATTTTTGCATCTCTCTCTATAAAGGATATTGGTTTGGTATGTTCTCTGATACCTTTGTTTTTGGTAATGGGGTAATACTGGCCACACAGTAGGTTGGACGGTGTTCCTTCCTCTTCTAGTTTTCACAAATGTTTTTGAATGATTGATACTAATTATTCTTTAAATCTGTGGTAGAATTCCTTAATAATGTCATCTGGCTCAGGATTTTCTTTCTGAAACATTTGAAAATGATTAATCTCTTTACTTCTTATAGATCTATTCAGATTCTTTACTTTTTACTTAAGTCAGTCTCAGTAGCTTGTTTCTGTCTAAGAACCTTTTCATTTCATCTGGGTTGTCTAAGTAGCAGGCATGGAGTTGTTTATAGCATTCCTTTACAGTTCAGTAAGGTCAGTACTGATGTCCATGGTTTTAGCGAGACGAGTCTTCTTTCTTTCTTGGTCAGCCTGAGGACTTTTCAATTTTATTATTCCTTTGAAAGAACTAACTTTTGATCTTGTTGAATTTTCCTATTTTTTGACTTCCTCTATTTCATTTCTGCTCTAAATTTTATTATTTCCTTCCATGTGCTTGCTTTGGGTTCAGTTTTTCTTTTTCCCATTTTCTTAAGGCATGAGGATAGGCTATTCATTTGAGATCTTTCTTCATATTTCCACCTTTATTCCTTCTGTGTTAAATACGTATTTCCTACTATATCATTTTAATTATCTTCCTGTTTTAATTATGTATTTTTGAGTTATTTTGTAAGTGGTTTTTCCGAGGATTATGCTTCACATCTTTAAACAATCTAGTTCAGATTAATACCAACTTAATTTTAATAGCGCACAAAAACTTTGCTCCCATATAGCTCTTTCTTCCTCCTCCTTTGTGTTACTATGTGTCATATAGATTACTTCTTTCATGTTATAACCACATTAGCATTGTCTCATAGTTATTGGTTTGTGCAATTTCCACTTAAATCTGAAAGAAGAAAGGAGGTACAAACAAAAATTCATTAATACTGTCTTTTCTATTTACCTATGCGGTTTCCTTTACTGGGAGCCTTCATTTCTTCATGGGTGTTCAAATTACAGTAAAATATTCCTTCATTTATGTCAGAAGGAGTTTTTGTAGTATTTTTCATAGGACAGGTCTCCTTGTGATGGGTTCTCAGTGTTTGGTTATCTGGGAATGTCTTAATTTCTCATTCAATCTGAAGACTATTTTCGCTAGATTTGCTGTTCTTGTCAGCTCTTTGAGATGTCGTTCCTACTGACTCTGGCCTTCATGCTTCAGGATGAGAAGTCAGCTGCTAAGGTTACTGAGGACCCCTTGCATGTGATGAGTCATTTTACTCTTGCTCATCTCAAGATTCTGTTTGGGTTTTTGACCATTCATGGTATATATAGGTGTAGATCTCTGAGTTTACCGTACTTGGAGTTCAGTGAGCTTCTGTGATGTGTAGATTAATTTTTTTTATTATTTAGATAACTTTCGCCTGTTATTTCTTCAAATATTCTCTCTGTCCTTTTCTTTCTTTTATCTCCTTTTTGTGCTTATTGGTATGCTTCCTCATCTTTCACAGGTCGCTAAAGCTTTGCTTATGTTTCTTCATTCTTTTGTTTTTATTTCTCAAACTAGATCATCTCAGTTGACCTATTTTCGAGTTTTTAAATTCTTCCTTTTGTCTGCTCCATTGTGCTATGGTGAATTTTTAATTCATTTTATTGTACTTCTGTACTCTAGAATTTCTATTTGGCTCTTTTTAATAATTTTTTTCACTTTGTTGAAATTGTCTGAAATTCTTTAGAGATGTCCAGTTCTTTGAATATAACTATAACAGCTCATTTAAAACTTTGTGTAAGTCCAACATCTGGGCATTTTCAGAGACAGTGTCTATTGGCTGTTTTTTCTTTACATATGGCTCCTTCTTTCCTATTTCATTATGTGTCTCATTTTTGTTGTTGTTGTTGAAAACAGCATCATTCTGTTCATATGCAGCATCTAAAATCTCTGTTTGGTTAGTTTAGTGGTTAGCTAATGACTGGACAGTTTCTCCTCCCTCTTTCTGTGGGTTTATGTGTATGAGTTGGAGTATGCCTTCAATGTTCCAGCAAGTTGACAACTCTGCCTTAGCCTTCACTTCCTGCTTATTAAACCAAAAGTGAGAGATTAGAGCTTTCTCAGATATTTCCTGGGAATATGTATGGCCTGCATATATGCATGGCCTTTTAGATTCTTGGGAATATGTCTGAAGTTTCCAAAGCTTCCTAAGGATATCAGACATCTCATTCCCCAAATTTCTATTTTAAGTTTTGTGGTAAGCTTATTTACTCTAGCTGATATTATTGCCTCAGTAAGCTATGATATTAAACAATTCCTGATTCTTTGGGGGGGGGTGAAATCTGGAGGCAGGGTTTTCCTCATTAAGTAATAACTGAATTAGATCAAATAAAGATAATTCCTATCAATGGGACTTTTCAGGGAGCTGCCAGACAAGTAAAATTGTGGTAATTCTCTGTAGATGGGCCTTTTGGGATTCTCTAAGCTCATTCTGCACTCTCCAGTAGCTTCTAGGCCACTGGTTTTTATAGCTACTGTTTCCAAAGCCATTGGTTTTTAAAGGTACTACAGATCTATGGAAAGGGATGTGGGAATATGGTCGATATAAATGCCTAGTGCTCACTGTTCTTGTTTTTTTTTTTTACAGCCCTTTAATTAATTTACAGAGTTCTGAAATTTTGATTTTGACAATTTTTGCCATTGCTCTCATGCTTGTATGGAGAACCACTGTGGAGTGCTTCTGCCTCCTAGGTGATAAAATCAGGATTGCTTTTAAGACACAGATTTCAGACCAGCAAATTATTTCATGAGTACAGAAATGGAAATAGGTGTGCTAAAAGAATATGGCTGGATGATGAAGTCTGGTGTTTGTCTCCATGTTTCTAAGGGAATGTTATGCCTACTTTTTCTGTGAACAATAACCACTACCAGATACTTCTTTGAAGCTTTGAAATTATGAAAGGTGAGGGAGACATAATAATGTCTGAGTGGATATCTCAGCTTAGGAACCTGATAAATCCAGCATAGCAGAATTGAGGCAGTGGGGTTTGGGGATTGACTGGTCAATCCTGAGCTGTTAGCTGGGGACTCTTGAGACATTCTTGCTATCAACTTGCTATTTGAAGTGTGGCTCAAAAAATACAGCATCAGCACTGGCCCCATACACCAAGGGTGGCGGGTTTGAACCTGGCCCCAGCCAGCTAAAACAGCAGTGGCAACTGCAACAGAAATAGCTGGGCATTGTGGTAGCACCTGTAGTCCCAGCTACTCGGGAAGCTGAGGCAAAGAATCACTTAAGCCCAAGAGTTGGAGGTTGCTGTGAGCTGTGATGCCACATCACTTTACTGAGGGTGACAGAGTGAGAATCTGTCAAAAAAAAAAAGAAGAAAGAAATGAAGAATCTCAGCTCCTACTCCAGACTTACTAATAGTAAATTAGAATCTGTATTTCAACAAGATGATTTATGTCTATACAATTTGATAAGTACATACCTATACCATATTTACATGTTCATGATGTTGTCCTGGGAGGATTTATAACAATTTGCTAGCCTCATCTATCTAGTATGGATTTTTGTCAATTTAAATGTCAGAAGTATATTCTCTGCTTTCCTAAAATTTTGGAGAATACCAGTTTTTAGACAGTCTTGTTCTTGTTCTTCTTGTTCTTATTTGTAGTGAAGATAAAAGATTGAACTTCAAGAGTATCAGAGAAAGAGAAAATCTGTGGGGGCTGGAGTAGTCAAAAAAAGGCATTACTTAAGTTGGGCTTTGAGGAAAGGAAGAGGAGAGAGGCAGTGCATTTCTGGCAGATGAAAGTACGTGGGCCAAACTACAGAGGTGGGACTTATTTATCACATGTAGTAGATGTCTCCACTGTTAAGTTTTCAAGGACATGGATTACATCTTGTTCATTTAATATCTTCAGTGACTAGAATTGAGTAGATGCTCTGTAAATTGTTTGCAAACTGAACAGTGGGAAGATTAGCTTAACTGGAGGTGAGGATTTATATAAGAACTATGGGAATTGATACAAATTAATTAGTGTATGGCTGGATGATAAGGACCTTCAAATCTTGGTAGGGATTTGTATTTCAAGGTATTGGTTAATCTTTAGTAAGGCATGTGGGGATGGGAAAGTGGTCATTTGCGATTGTTATTAAAAATGATTAACAGATTAAATAGCCATTTTCAAACTCTGGAAAATAAAGCCCTCCAAATTCTTGGTTCTTCCAGACATGTGGACTGTTGAACAAGAACGTACATAGAAATCATGCATTAAGGAGACAAAAGGTTGGAGAAATACTATAGATATCAGTAGCACATCAAACTTTTTTGTATGCTGTAAATTCTTAAGCAGGAGAATGGTATGAGAAAAATGTTTGTAAGTGACTAAATGTAGTAAAATACTAGGTGGATTGAAAGAGCGAAAGAATGAATCCAGTAGACTATTTATTTTCTTTTATCTTTTATTTTTTTCATAATCTAGGGATCGAGGCAGTTGGATGTAGATCAAGGTAGTGGCAGGATGGAGAACAGTTGCTACTGAAAGTCCATAGCATTACAAAAGAGAACAATTTTATTAGGCAGTATGGCTTTTACACTAAACATTGAAGAAAGGAGTAAAGAGAGAAACTGTCTGATGTAATAACTGACAACTAATTAGTCTGTTATTGACAGAATTCTAATAGCAATAATAACTGTCCTTTACCATTCTCATAAGGCAATGGTGAGAACTAAATCAGCTAATTCTCATAAGTTGCCTGGCACCTGGCAAGCACTCAATAAATGGTAGCAATTAGCTGTTTCCAGGAAGGAAGAATCTCCTGGTGCTATCCAATAGAACTTCTTTTCCTCAAAATCAGCACCTAGTTCAATGTTTATTTGTAATAGATGCTTAACAAATGTTTGATGAATGAATGAAGGGGAAATGAAATATCTCTTAATATAGAAACTAAATATGTAGATTATAAATGCAGTCACATTTTACTGTTGATTTCTTTTATAAATACAATCCCCCAATGGAGCATTGGGGTCAAAATTGGTTACTGATTTCTCATATTCTGTTCTCTAGACTGTTTTGCCTTATTCTCTTTTTGTCTCTGTCCATTGTATCTTAAGGGATTTCAATCTCTGTGTTCATGATCCCTGGAAGCTGGCTCTTCCTATCTATCTGTGTTTTACAGCAGATGCTCTGTAAATATTTGTAGTAATTCCTAAACCAATGTATTCTAGACCTCTGGCTCCTGCCTCAGTGCAGTGCTGTTCAGTGAAGAAGATAGTCTTTTCTTTGCCATATTTCAGCCCTTTAAATAGTTCATCCTCTCTGAATGGCCGCTGAGATATTTGATGCAACCAATCTGATGAATTGTGCCTAAACTGCTTTATTTTACGCGGCTGAAATGTATTCAACTGCACATTTATGCTGAAGCCTGAATCTCTAGACATTTCATGATTATCTGACAGTGTAATTGAAGTGAGCGGGAAAGGACTGAGTGATTCGTGTTTTGCTTATATTTTTTTTATCCACCACTAAAATAAAATATTCTTTGGAGCAAAAGTCAGGATATTTTCTTTCACCATGTGACAACGCATTAAAAAGTGGAATTAAATCATTATCTAGCATCTTTTCCCAAGGACCTCCAAGTTCTTTTCATTCATTTCCAGAGCATCGTTGTGACAGAAAAGAGAAATTCTCATATACAGCTGCTGGTGATTTTCAGACTTAAGGATTCTTATAAGTCTTATAAATTGTAAGGGACTTAGTTTCACCTGGAAAAGACTGTAGAAACCTGAAGTCCAGCTCTTCTGATTTCTTTGTGTGTTTTTTATTTGAAATTGGCTTGCCTTTTGCCATTAAATAAGACTTTCTCTAGTGCTTAATAATGATGAGTCTTTTGGAGAAGATTTGCTACAAACATATTGAACAGGGGTAGGAAATCTTTCTATATCAGGGCTACTGACTCACCAAGAAGATTAATCAGGCAAGCTTAAGAAAGAGCAACTAATTTAGGTCATTTGCCAGGGTGTGAAAATATGAAATAAATATACTCCTAGCTCATATCACGGCCCATTGAGGAAGATGAGGGAGGAACCATACGGGTAGAAATAGGGTGGATTAGAAGAAGGAAAGAAGGAGAGAAAAATAGGAGAGGTCGGCAGATGCACACAGAAATCGGAAGGGATGGAGGGAGAAGGGATTTGTGAGTTCTGAGGCAAAAATTACTAAGGTGTGGTGCTTGTTCCACAGTGTTGCTCACTTGGGCTGGTTTCTTTGCTCATGGGTTGCTTAAGCATTGCCCAGAGCCCCTTCTACAGCAATTTTCTAGGAAAAATAAAATTATTCTTTGGACTATAGCAACATTGACCCAAGTGGTGCCTCTCTGAGAGAATAGAGAAAATCGGGCCAACAGCTGGAGGTCGCCTGATTCCTTGAACATTTTGAAAAATCCATGGAAATCTCTACTTTCTGTAGAAAGTGCTTTGTGTAGGTTATGTAATTTCACTCTCGAAAAAGTCTAGCCACGGGCACTGTTACGTGCCTTTTACAGATAATAAAGGAGTCACTGAGTGCTTTGTCAGGTAACACTACGAGTTAGTGGGGAGATTCATGCACCATCCATCTATCTCCCAAGTCCTGCTCTTTCTGTTTCACCAGCTGCATCCAAGTCTCCTTCTAGAACTTAAAGGAACTTCAGAAAATCATCCAAGTTTGAAAATTGATTGAAACTGCTCCGGGCCCCAGACTGATAATAATTTGCTTTATCGAATAGCACATCACTGGGCCACCTGCCAGGCATCTGAGCTTCTTACCCATTTAGAGGAGAGAGGCATTAAGGTGGTTGTAGGGAGCATTGCACCTGCCTTTCTCTGACAGATGGTTTTTATTTAGGTTTTAAAATTTCTAAAGGAGGCTTGGTGCCTGTAACACAGTGGCTAGGGTGGGTTCAAATCTAGTCTGGGCCTGCCAAACAACGACAACTACAACCAAAAACTAGCTGGGCGTTGCAGCGGGTGCCTGTAGTCCCAGCTACTTGGGAGGCTGAGACAAGAGAATTGCTCAAGCCCAAGAGTTTGAGGTTCCTGTGAGCTGTGATGTTGCAGCACTCTTGTGAGGGTGACATAGTGAGACCCTGTCTCAAAAATTTTTTTTTCTAAAGGAGGGATGTTCACAGTTCTTCACAGTATCTGAATGCAGGTTTTGAGTCAGTCTTTGACTATCATTAGGTAGATCCCTCTCTCCTGACTTTGAATGGTATGCACAGCTATGGTCCACTTCCCTGCTGGGCTAAAGATGGCGGTTCCAACATGTTTATTGTGATACACAGAAACTATGAGCTTACAAAGAATAAAGGCCTAGCAAACTAAGCCCCATGGGCCAGATCTGGCTGGCTGGTTGGTTTTGTAAATAAAGTTTTATTAGAGCATAGCCATGCTTATTCATTTCTGTATTTGTGTGTGACTACTTCTGTGCTAGAGTGGCAGAGTGGAATAGTTGTGACAGAGGTTGCCCACAAAGCCTGATACATTTATTATCTAGCTCTTTGTAGAGCAAGTTTGCAACCCCTGCTACAGATTAACAAATCAACTAGAGAATTCTTAAAAAAAGAACAGGGCAGAAAACTATGGTGTTACCTCAGGAATAGAACTTTGAGGGTCTGCTACAGACAGTCTTTTTCCAAGTTCCCCTTGTTGTATTTGTAAGAACATAAAGAAAAGAGTTCTCTTGTTTTTATGTTGAAAGAACTCTTTGGAATAAAGACTGAACGTTTCTGATGGAAATGTTGCTTGTGTATCAGAATATAGAATTGTGCTTCTTATGTTCTTACTGAGGTTCTTGTCCAGGCAAGTTTGGAAATGTTGACTCCTTGAAACCATGCAGGCAGCCAAATCTTGCAGCTGATGTTTTTTGTGTGTTTTTTTCTTCATTTAAAAATAAACTATGTAGAATTTTTTTTTCACAGCTCTCTAAATATTCTGTTTTGAAACATTTAATTATCCAAGTTATTTATATGAAAAGGTCTGATAATGTTTCTATGGGAGTATGTTATTTATTTATTTTGCTAAGTTTTATCTTATATTAGGGGAAGGGCTGAGGTTGGTTACCATGACAACACTCTTAAAACTGCAACAGCCCTTTATGTATGCTAAAACTATAGTCATTCTGGTGGGAGGGCAGCATGGGGAGTGGGTGGTAGTCTTTTTATTTTTGTTTTATATTTCTTTTTTTAAAAACCTCTCCTACTTCTAACCCTTTTGCATTTATTTATTTTCAGCTTTGCAGCTTAGGGTACCTAAAATGAGAAACAAAAATAAGAAAAGGGAGTCGTGTCTCTTTCCATTAAATTTCTATAGTCCTTTTATCGGCTCCATTTGTAGGGATATCTGGTATTCTATCTGATCTTTTATTCATTTATCTGTCCATTTATCCTGGCAGCTTTTACTGAGGCCTACTCTGTGGTAGAGATGAATAAGATAGGATCTTTGTTCTTATTTCTCCTTTTAAATTACAAATTTCTTGAAGTCATTAATTCACTTTGCTTTAATTCAGTTAAACAAATATTTACTGAGCCCTTGCTCTATACCAGAATCATGCTGGCATACAAAGATGAAAAAGAAAATAGGAAAAAAAAAAAAAAAAGGAAGAGCTTTTGTTAAAGAACATTGCTCTGCTTTGTTGGGCGGCACAGGGAAGGGCAGGTAGTTAAGTATGGAAATGATTAAAATGAAATTTGATAAATGCCTAATACAGAGGCACTTAATCTACTTACTGCCAGCCTGGAGAGCATAGAAGAGACTCTGGCAACAAAGAGGTGACATTTGGGCAGATTTGAAGACAAATATTTTCTAGTGAGGGCCTGGTGGTGAGTGTGTGTGTAGGAGGTGTAGGTGAGTGTGTTTGGGCGTGTGTGGATGAAGGTGGGTAGCATGTTCCCAGCAATCTGGACCAACAAGAATAGAGACAGAGAGCTGAGGGCACCCCGGGATGCCTTCAGAACTTAAGGAACACGAGGATGAGCGGCAGGAGAACATCTGCACACACAGCCTATCCCTAGACCCGTCCAGAGAAGTCATGTATGGACCCTGGGAGGGTCAGACAGGAGAGCAACTGGACTGTTCCAGGTCAGAAAGATGTTTCTGTTGGTGGTGTGGCGGAGGTAGGTAGATAATACAGGAAAAGAGAAGGAGTAATTGGACTGGGAAGAGACATGGAGATTTGTAAAAGATGGTAAGAGTCGTCTTTTTTTCACACTTAGATCTATAATTTATTTTAAATTAATTTTTGTGCATAGTATGAAAAAGGGATGGAGTTTCATTTTTTTCCCCCCATGGATATCTATCTAGCTGTTCCAGCATAATTTGTTGAGATCTTTACTTTATTGAGTGGCTTTGGTGACTTTGTGAAAAAATAAATTGACTATGGACTTGTGGGTCTATTTCTGGACTTTCTATTCTCTTCTGTTAAAATATTTGTCTATACTTGGCTGATACCACATTGTAGATTCAAGGTAAGTCTTGAAGTCATGTGGCATAAATTCTCCATTTTTTTTTAAGATTGTTTTGAGTTTTCTAGATCCTTTACATTTGCAATTGAATTTTAGAAGTAACATGTCAGTTTTCATTTTTTTAAGCCCTGCTGAAGTTATGATTGGGATTGCATTGACTTAAAAGGTTGATATGCATGTACAGTTTATTGCTTAGCCAGGGATTTGGGGGCAGGGAGAGAGGTTTATTTGCAGATTTTAGGGCTCACTTATCTGTGACTTTCCATTCCAACATTTTCTTCTCTTAATTTTCTGTAGTTCTGCCTTGACCCAATCGTATGACACCTTAGTCAAGTAAGGAAACTGAGGCTTTCCGCAGCCCCAGCTATGTGTGAATTGGGCATGCGCTTAGGCAAAAATTTGCAAACTTGAAAATTCCATCCATTGCAGTGTGTCTTTTCATGATCATGTCTGTGCCAGTTTTTTATTTTATTTTATTTATTTATTTATTTATTTATTATTGTTAAATCATAGCTGTGTACATTTGTGCAATCAAGGGGTACAATGTGCTGGTTTCATATACAATCTGAAATATTCTCATCAAACTGTTCAACGTAGCTTCATGGCATTTTCTTAGTTATTGTATGTAGACATTTGTATTCTGCATTTAGTAGGTTTCGCCTGTACCCATTCTAAGATGCACCGTAGGTGTGGCCCCACCCATTATCCTCCCTCCACCCTGATTTTCCCCCTTCCTTCCCCTCCCTTAGCCCTTTCCCTATATTCTTGTGCTATAGTTGGTTATAGCCTTCATATGAAAGCTATAAATTACCTTCATATGAAAGCTATAAATTACCTTCATAGTAGAGGAAGAAGCCCAAGTGCCTATGGACCCACGAATGGACTAGCAAATTGTGGTACATGTATACCATGGAATATTATGCAGTTAAGGCATAATATTATGCAGTTAAAGAAAGATGGAGACTTTGCCTCTTTCATGCTTACATAGATGGAGCTGGAAGATATTCTTCTTAGCAAAGTATTTCTGTGCCAGTTTTTGATGGACAGTGGTCAATGTCCAGTGCCTTTGAGTAGTGTTTTTTTAATTTGCAAATTTAGTTCAGATTTTTTGATTGTTATCTGTGGTTCTGACCAAGCTGCTTTGCTATTAATAGAAGACAGAGCACCTCCTCCACCACCTGCTGCAGATCCCTCACCTCTGCTGGGATATCCCTGGAACCCTCCTGCCAGTTGTCCCTAGGGCCATCTTCCAGACACGCAGAACTGAGCAAACCACTCCCTTCTTGAAAGCTTGTCAGCAACCCCTCACTGCCCACATTGCTCGCCCCTGCTCCCCCATCTTCTTTCTAGATTCTTCCTCGCTCATCCCACGTACTCTCCGGCTTTGTAGAGCCATTTGGCATTCTCTAGATACATGCTCCCCTCATGGCTCCTCACTGAAATGCCTGCCTTCTTTGGCTAACTCCCACTGTCTTTCAAAAGTCAGCTCCAAGCGTCAACTCCTCAGGGAAAGCTTCCTCAAACTGGGTAACTCGTACTTTCTTATTCTCCCATTGTTTTGGTGTATTTTAATATCACGGAGTTGATCAACTTGTATTCCTTTGTTGAATCACGGATTTGTTATCTCAGCTGTGGGCTGTGACCTCCTTGAGAGAAGGGCTGAGTTTTACCTGTGACTGCTCATCACCCTGTATTCTTGTTAAAGGAAAGAGGGGGGGCAGTGTGGGCTTCATGGGCAAATTACAGTTTCATTTTAGGTATATTTATGATTAAATTTTAGTCATCTAATCATTCCTAAATATTTTCTCTCAGTCCTTTTACTCATGAGACTGGGATATTGAAATACTGATATGAAATCAATAAGATAAAGTTAAAACTACAGAAATGCCTTAGTTATCCAGAGGAAAGTCTTCGGAATATGCACGAGGAGAGGATATATATATTCTTGTGTGTGTGTGTGTGTGTGTGTATTTTAAAGAATACTTTAAAGAGAATAAAAGACTTCTATGAGTAGAAAGCAGTGACAAAATAAATAACTAAAGAGCCGATGATGCAAATATTTCACCTGTCAAGATGTAACTTAAAGGTCTGTGAACACAAAGGACAAGAATTATTCTGATTTCATAAATTAAGTAGCCCCTGAAGCTTTAATCAACACATCCCCAGTGTGGCACTGAGGAACACTGAAGGGACCAGACCACAGCCATTGCTGCTGCAAGATACAGGAGCCCAGAGCCTTTCACATTCACCTGGACTTGTCAACCAACCAACCTGCCTCCCTCTCCCCTCCCTCCATTCCTTCCTCCCTCCCCCTTCCCTCCCTTCTTTCCTCTACAAATCACATAGACATTGCATATTTTTTACATAAATTCTTTCTTGGTGTAATCCCAATTTTAATTATGTAAGTCATTGTTGGTGAGCACACAATGCCTTTTCCATTTTTTCTTTATGCTGCAGAATTCCATATTGCCACTTGGCACATCAATTGAACTTGAAAATTCTCCCAGACTTTTTAAGGGCTTTTTCTTATAATTGACAGATATTCATTACTCCTTTTCCCTTTTACTTTTCTCTTCTCAGATTAACCTGTAAGCCATTGCCTTCCCATGTTCATTTCACTTCTGCTTCAAGCCTCTCCCGCCGTACACCCAGCCCCCCAAATAACTCTCATTTGTCACAAGGGCTTCTTCTGTCACATTTCTTTAAGAAAATGACAATCCACTTCTTCCATTAAGTTCCCCTGGACTGGTTGTTGATTGTTGATTGTATGTTAGTATGTGTGTATGTGGTGTGTACTTTCTTTAAACTTGTAATCACCAAAATAATAAATGCATTATTGATATGAAATAGATAATAGAGGGTAAAAAATGGATAGTTTAAAAAAAATTATACTTACGTGGCAGGGAAGACACCATGATCACGAAGGTGGTTTTCCCAGGGCGAGGCTTATCCATTGCCCTCCGGATGTGCTGACGCCTGTGATTTCCACAATGTGGGAAACTCGACTGAGTAATTTGTGGTAGTGGAGGACTGCGTAAAAAAAGAATTATGTGCCCCAAATACACCTCTTCCTCTAGCCCCAGAGGTAACCACACTTAATCATTTTCCATGTTGTATATCTTTTTGTGTTTTTCTCAGCATCTATGAATGTACGCACACATACACAGAGTAAGATGATGATGAAAATGGTTAACCACTACTAAGCCACCATAAATATATAACTCAGTACTTAAAAAATATGTTCTTTTCTATTCCCTAAGTAAACTAAACCATGTGTAACTGCCTACCGAGTAATCTAAGTTAGAGGGTAAATTGTTCATCAAACTATTCTAATATGATTATTTCCAAAGCATTCCTTGATTTTTTTAAGTTGACATGGTCTTTTATTTGACACGGCTTTCCTTACCTAAGGGATGGAAAGTGGTTCTCTATGAACCATGATTTGAAGCAGGGAAAGACATAGTCAGTTCCCATAATTCACTCGTCGCATTGATGAGCATCAAATCCATAGTTTACTGCTTTCTTGGAACCATACAGCTTTGATGCCTGTTCCTGAGACAGCATAACAGATCTACTTCATTGCAATGACAGAATAGTATCTCCTAGTATGGATATAATATACATTTTAACCACCAAGTCCCCTACTCTTTAAATTTTCCCAGTGTTTTGACATTACAAATAATGGTGCCAATGCATCTTCTTACATCTTTTTGTCCTTCAGTGAATATTTTTGTAGATTTACAGATGAGACATTGTCAGTTCAGACTGTATACGGCGGTCAGTAATTTGTCGCTTTATAGGAAATACTGCACACACCCTGAGGCAAATGCACTGGCATCCGTATTTATTTTCACCTAGAAATATGAGCCCAGGTGCAAACACACGAGGACACTAAATTTATTCTAAAATTCATTTGAGAATTTGGCACCAGGAAGGTGTACACCCAGATACTCTCAGTCACAGACCCAGCCAGGTAGGCAAGGAAGAGGAATAATAATGACAGAAGGACTTGTGGAAAGTGAGGGAGAGGGAAAGGCTGGCAATCTAGAGGGTGTCTGTTTATCAAACCCTGATACAACTTTTGAGTGTTGTTGTTATTGTTTGCATTTTCCCAAGAAGAGAACTAAAGATCCTAACTTCTCTGCTTTAAGAGCTGGTTCCCCAACCACTCCCACCCCCTTATATGAGAAGAACTAATGCTCAGCAGAGCATACCTTTTCAGGAGTCAGGGAGTTTAAAAAAAAAAAAAAGAATGAAAAGAAAAATGAGTCAGAGAACTTCTGCCTGTGAGTCTGAGTCAGCTTGGTGAGTTTAAAAAAAAAAAGGCTGTGTGAGGGACCTGCCTGGAAAAACTGCTGAATGGAAAGGCTTGGGAATCACTTAGAGAGGTTGATGGCAGATGAAGAATTTTCATGTCTTTTTAGAAATGGTCAGCAGCCACTCCTCACAGTCCCCTGACGTCACAGAAATCCTGACTCTTGCTGTGCTTCTCATTCTTTCTTAAGTCTGTCCCTTCTCCTTTTCATATGGGACCTTAGTACAAGGGGCTGAGGGAGCGAAAAGGAGACTTACTCAGAGGAGGGACCGAGGCCAGGTGTGGCAGCTGTTCTGCCTGGCGGGCAGGCCATGTCCGGCTAAGGGCCAGGCGGTCGTGTTGGAGGAGATGCTATTCGAAGGGGGACCTCTGAGCACTCAGCCAGGGCTGGAAACTCGGACATGTGGGACCGCTGGAAGGAGAAGCACCCCTGGATGGGGCGAAGGTTGAGTTCCGTTTTGTTTTTTACTCTCTGTGTGTGTGTGTATGTCAGGGGGTGTAATGATAAATGTGTGTGTTGCAAACACGCGAACATGAGCAGAATAGTGGAAGACACTTTATTATATGCGCTTACAGGAGGACATTTGCGTTTTACTTATACCGAGAAAAAGGAACCTTCCGAGGTGAAGATTCGGGGTGGTGGATATTGCCTGGAAGTTTCTTAGCATCCTCAGTTTTCACAAATGCAACTTTCTGAGTAAACCTCCCTTTGACTGACCTATTTCAAGGTTTGATTTTCTTTTTTTAAAAGCAGTTTGAAAAATTAGAGCTTACACAAATTCTCCCTGTTTTTTCAACAGTGAAAATATTTTTAATCTGCTTTTCATGCTGCTCAAATTCTAACCGTAACTTCTTTTAGATTCAATCTTGAATCTCTTGGAGAGTCTAGATACAGCCCACATAGAGTCCTCTATAAAATGCTATCTATATGTCACTATTTTGTTTTTGTAAAACGCGGCATGTGTATTTTTAAAAATAGAGATTACTTTTCCCTCTTCGTCGTTAGGAAGTGCGTGTGCTCAGCTTGCTGTATGAGACTCTCCGTCCCCACCCTTCAGCATGTCTCAGGGGCTGGGGATCCGTATCTCGGCTTCCCTAATTACATGACTGTTGGAGACACCGGTCCAGAGCGCAAACCCACCAGTCACCCTACTCAGAGATATGTTCCCTCACTAAATCACTCGGCAAAGCAAAGTTCATTTTTGGAAATAAAATTTCTGTAGGATTTCAAGGACCTTCTAATGAGAACCTTGCCATGTTATGTTATAAAATGTCCCAAGGGACCCAGTTAAGCAAGTAAGTGTATCTCATGGAGGCCGACTTGCTGACTTGTTTCTCAACCTCAGAGGTATTACCAAATATGTTGGCTGTGCATTTAGATATATGACTTTTCTCACCTTCTAGACACCCGCGTTGTCTTAATAGAAGGGACATGGACTTAGAGTCAGGTGGTGCTGGATTTGAATCACTTTGCCACTTCGGTGGCTTTCAGAAGGTTGTATAATGTATGTGAGCCTCCATCTCCTCATCTGTTAAATAAAATTAATGCCTACAGGTTAGTATTGTCGTGAGGGCTTAGTTAGGTTTACTTTGCAAAACCTCTGCCCATATTAAGCCCTTGGAAAACATTAGTTTCCATCTTTATATTTCTTGTTTGTTGATTGTTGTTATTGGTTTGTTTTTCTTCCAGTCCTTGGGTTTTCCTTTGCTTTAACTAGAATGTGATCTTGCAGTGTAATATATAAATCTGAATTCTGCCTACAGAATTTTTTTTCTGAACTGGGCTTTTGACTTTTCTTGCCAAACAGCTGCCCATTAAGTTCAGTCCCCGATCAACCTCCTGTTTCTCAGTTCCTGTGTGTTCCCGCAGATCTGTAAAGGGGTCACTAGGGGTCACATTTTCACAGGGCTCTGGGGCTGACCCTCTAAGGCAGTAATCTGTTTCCCTGGTAAAGAGCCTAATAGCATCTTCTTGGCAAGTTCATCGTACTTACTCATCTGACCTGCGTGAGGATTTGCCCTAATTGTCATGTCTTTGCAGAGTTTTTCTTACTCTGTGTGCTATGAACGTGGTGCCATTTTACACACTTTGTTTTTGCTAATATGAAATAAGTCTCATTATAAATAATCCCAAGGAATTTCACAGATTATTTTACTGGTCCAACATAAGAGGTCTTTTCTCTGCAATGTGGAGCTGCTTGGGTACAGTTTGTAGAAGTGAAACGTGGTGTGATGTGATTGACCCGCAGCTCCCTATTTGTACAGCCTGGAGCTTGCTGAGAAGAAACCAAAAAAGGGAGCAGATCCCTGTGTTTGGCAGTTTGCCTCCCTCCTGCAACGGTAGCTCACAGAGCAGCTGATTCCATTGTGTCACTGACTCAGTCTTCCTCTCTCCACCCCCACTGTCTACTCCTGGTGTGCTCTGTCCCCACTAATTCTAGGGTCACACTGACTTACGCCTTCCTCATCCTAAGGGGGAAGACAGCTTGTCTCTGTTAATGGAAGTATGAAAACAGAAATGCCATCACCACTTTCAATGCAAACAGTATATGTTTGTTGAAATGTATGAATACAACAATTTGGAATAATTGTTGACAGTGTTTCCAAATATTTGTTTGGACCTATTTAAGAGATGAATAATTCGAAACTAGCATTCTTCTTTTTTTGTATTAGCAATAAATGAGATGCAACCATTAAAATGAATGGTCATAGTTAAAGAGTGGTTGCCACCGGGAGCAGTCTGGGGCCTTAGGCAGCTCATTATAAACCATTCTGGCTGCTTGCTTCCTCTGACCAGACGTACAGAGGTTGCCAAAAAAGTGCCTACCCATTTTAGAAGGTGTTATCTGTATGTTACTTTTTGAAGTTGAATTGAAGATACTAGTCAAGTGTACCTATACACACAACACGCGTCCAATTCATACATTTTTGGGGAATGAGTGAGTTTAATTCCAATTAAATCTCTTCAGATGTGTACACATTTTTTGGTACCCTCGATATGTGTTACACTGATTTTTTTTTTTATATCTCCCTTAAGTAGGCTCAGTCCAGTTTAAAAGAGATTTATTGAGTGCCTTGTGCCAGACTTTGTGTTCATCAGCCACTGCTCAGGGATGAATAAGGAGCAGTCTTGCTGTGAGTTCATGGTCTAAGTGAGACAACAGAACAGACAAAAGGCAGAGAATATTGAAATAAAATGACACTGCCTAAGGGAGAAGTAGTCATGGAGTTAAGTATCTTCTTCTCCAGACATTTTATGTATGCTTTTGTTCTCACTTTTTAATTTTTATTTAGTTTTGAGACAGATTCTCACTTTGTTTCCCTAAGAAGAGTGCCATGGCACCATCATAGCTCACAGCAACTCAACGCTTGGGCTCAGGCAATCCCCTTGCCCTAGCCTCCCTAGAAGCTGGGGCCACAGGTGTTTACCACATGCCTGGCTAATTTTCTGTCTTTGGTAGAGATAGGGTCTCGCTCTTTTTTAGGCTTATCTTGAACTCCTGAGCCCAAGCAATCCTCTAGTGTTGGCCTCTTAGAGTGGTAGGGTTAAAGGCATGAGCCATGGCACCTGGCCTGTGCATTTGTTTTTAAATTCTGTCTTTATGAAGAATGTATCTCAACAGAGTTCTCTATCACAGTTTTGGATTTAGTGGAACAATAGATGATTTTTTTTGTTAATTTTAATGTCTCCAACATGGAAGACTCTGGAAGGAGGAAGGACACTGCAAAGAGAGAGACATAAAACCAGTTGTGAGTTTTATTTTGCTGTTTTTACTCTGGGCATGAATGTGAAACAGTGTAGAGCAGCCTTAACTCACAAATTGGAGCAGGGTTGTGTAAGTGCTGGGCTGTCATCTCCAGGAGCCCACAGCTGTCAGTTTCTATGTCTAGACCCAGAGATTTTCACTATCCCTTAATGATTCAGGAGCACCCAAGAACAATATCATCTTATTAGAAGGTACACCGAATTTGACTTGGAGATAAGCCAAGCATCTCGCCCTGTGTTCACTGGTTTTACTGACAAAGCTTCCAGACCCATCCAGGGTTTGTTAGACCTATTGGAGCCAATCTATCAGATTGTGCAGTGGTTAATGAGGCCACGTTTTCCTTGAAGACCATAGAAGCACCTTTTTGCATGTCATCGTGCTGATTTTTAAAACATCATTGAAATATCATTGAAATAAAGATGCAAGTTTAGTGATATCTGTTTATCTGTCTTGTTCAAGAGATAATTTACTTACATTTGCACAAAAATGCCTTTTGGTTTTCTTAATTTTATGGGTTTGTGATTTCCACATCACTAAAAGTATCTGGAATTTGCATGATCCAATGTGAATCTTATTTCTGCAAACTAATAGGTAAATGCTTTGTTAAAGATCTAAGAAGGCACTTGATTTGTGCAAAAATAAATGAATATGATTGCAAAGATAGAACATGAACTCAGACAGGGGATAAAAAGCAGAATTATACCAAAATAGAAGTTGATGATCCTATAGATTCTATCTTTACTTATTTATTTAAGGCTTACCATGGACACCATAGGTGAAAGAGATAGCTGTGTTTTTTGTTCCAGTTTATTTCAAGGCTATCTAATTTTGGAATTTTAAATAAATAAGCAAATGTCCCTGAAATAGTCTATTAAAATCCACCTGAGTATAATATATTGCTTATTATAAAGCTGATATTTAATTGCTATCAATCAGTGAATGGTCCCAGTTTTGTCTTCCCTGACTGACCAATGCAGTTCTTTCTAGCTCACTGCAAACTGAATTCTTTTGGCTCGGTTAGCTTTCATTTTAGTTCCAAATTTCAAGGGACATTTGGGTCAAAATTTTTTTATAGACCTTTGCCCTCGACTGCCAGAGCTGGATCTGCCCCAGTCAGATTTTATCTACCGGGTTTAATGTGCTCTGGCTTCTTTTGCATTTGCTCTGATTTTTCCCTTGAAAGTGGCAGGAGCAGAAAGGACGATTATTATCCTGTAGTAGGGCTCGGTAATCAGAATGCAAGCTCCCTATGCGGAAATGCTATCTTTTCTCAGAATTTCCTGACCCACTTTCTATTTTTTGAGAAGACAAAATTGACTTTCTTCCTGACTTCTTCAGAAATCTCATATAGTGACTGATATTTTCATCTGCTGGCACCTCTAACAATGACTATTACGACGTGCCTCTGATAGAATACAGAGTGCCAACATTTCATCTTCTGAGAGACGTACTTTCTCTGCAAGAGTTTGTTTCTCTGATGAAACCATCAGATGGACCGTTTAGTAGGAAGCTCCAAAGACTTCAGAACACAATTTAGTGGCTGTTCAGGGAAGCAATTGCTTTTGTCCCTGAGAGTGAAGGAGGTGGCCTTCACTGGGGAGGAGGAACCCAAGAGCACAAGGACACAAGGGCCCTGAGGAGGGCTGGGCATAGGGGCTGGGGACAAATTCAGGGCATGTTGTGCAGTAAGTCGCAGTGTGATCTCTCCTGGAGCCTGTACACTCAAGTCGGGTCACCTCCCTGTCCCCTGGAAGTGTGCCTTTTGCTTACTTTTTATTTGGTTTTGAAGCAACCAGAGAGCATAATTTGTGCTCTGAGTCAGTGCTCAGATTTTTCAGAAGCTGCTTCTAAAGAATCCTCTATTGTCATTGCTCTAGGTTTCAGGGCCATGTGACAGGGTTGCTTCAATATGTGTGTGTGTTTAAATGGTTATAAAAATAAACTGTTGACCCCACTACCGAGTCTGGTGGGCCCTGGCAGCAGCCGTCACTGCGCTAGCTCTTCTTTCTGATATTTATTTACCTCCAGATTTCTAAACACCACGTGTGTGCCACGAGGACCTGATCTACCAGTTGTAGACTTTATATGCTCCTCTTTCTATGAGCTGCAGGGTTTTAGATTAACATCCTATGCACCCACCTACCACACTTCCTTTTCCCCTGGCCTCCTCATATATTCACACTGAAGTTCTTGGTTAAATTCGTGAGCAGGTTTTTTGTACTGGAATATTATATAACATTTTTAGTTTTAATAGTGGACACTCATGGGGCACTTTCTAGGTGCAAGACACTGGTGAAGTGTTAAATACTCTTTATAAGAACCATTCTGTCAATCTTCTCATTTTGTAGATGTCCGTGTGTTGCTGAAGCAAGCACCCATTTCATAGATGTAGACATTGAGATGTGGCTTAAATAACTTTCCAAAGTCACATGGGTAGTAGTTGGTGGTGCCAGACTTCAAATCAAAGTAAATCTAGCTCCAGAGTCTTCTTTTAACTACTTAACTCTTTAAACTATTTGGTTTTATAAATATTCTTTATAGTGGAGCCACATGTGTGCTATCATCTCTCCCTTCCCTCCCCTACTCTCCCCTTCCTTTCCTTTTCTTTCCCTTCCCTTTTTTGACAGAGTGTCACTCTGTGGCCGTGGATAGAGTGTCATGGCTCCAGCAACCTCAAACTCCTGGGCTTCAGCAATCCTCCTGTCTCAGCCTTCTCAGCACCTGGGACTACAGGTGTCTGCCATGATGTCCGGGGTCTCACTCTTGCTCAGACTGGTCTCCTGAGCTCAAGTGATCCTCCCACCTCAGCCTCTCAAAGTGCTGAGGTTACAGTCGTGAGCCGCTGTGCCTGGCCTTTTTTATTTATTGATTTTTCTTTTAGAGCACCTATTAGCTGGAAGATGTATGTCCTGAATTTATCTTCCCATTTTCTTAACTTTATCTCTTCATTATCTTTCAACCTACATTCAGGGAGATTGCTTGAACTTTACCTTTTAACTCTTCTGTTGATTTTTTTGTTCTGTGACATTTTAAAATCTCATCAGCTATTTCTTCTTACTTTGGCATGTTCTTCTGTTTTTCAGTTCCTTTTTCCAAATAATGTATTTGGGTCCTGTTTTGGGTGTTAGTGGCTCCTCTCCGATGTCAAAAGATCTGCAGCTGCCAGGTCACATATATGAACGAACGAGGCTCTGCAGAGCTGGCATCTGCGGGTGGCCCAGGCTTGTCAGGCAGTGGCCTCCCTGCCCGGTGATCTAGGATCTGGCAGCCTGTTCCAAAGTCATCATCTGGAAGCCTCTCCCATGGGCAGGTCATTCCTTCAGAATAGAACAGTCCAGACTTGTACCTGCTGCAGGTGTTGCGGGCCACGATTGGAGTAGGGGACAGAAAGGTGTCCTTGAGGATGTTGACTGTCACTCACATTTCCCTTTTCAGCCCCACTGGTGCCCCTGCACCACCCTCCACACCCTGCAATGGCTCTTCATTTGAAGAGTTCCTGAGAACCACCCTTGCCATTTCTTTTAGAATGAAAATTCCTCCTCTCCTGCCTTGCAGGGCTTGGGGGAGTAGGTGGAATGGCACACTACTACTGTAGAGGGGCGAGCAGGGCTCTCTTCACTCCAGAAGTCCAGGCCACATGCAATCCTCATCCTCGAAGGGGCTCTCTGTGAAGCACCTTGCCTCCCTTGGCTTTGCTCTTGGAAAGCTGCAGATTTCTTCATTCTGATTAGTCAGTAATGACTTGTTTATTCACTTTCCGTCTTCTAGGAGACTGTTAGAATTTCTTTCTTCTTACTATCGCCGCTCCTTTTCTCTTTGCCCTTGTGGAATTTGACTTTTTTTTTAAACTTAATTACTTTCATTACATTAGCAGTTGGGACGGGAGCAGAGATAAACACCATGCAGACACACTATCCTTTATGTAAGTTTGATAACAGCACCGTTGAAAATATTCATTTACGGGAGTTCGCTTCATTTCCCTCGGGCTGTATTTCTGCTGGAGCTTTCCTGATATTCCTTGTACAACTTTCTTCCTGGTCTCTCAGGAGTGTTAAGTCTAAATGGCCTTTTCTGGCTCTTTTCCCTTCATATCTTCATCTGTAAATGAAGAGGGCTGGGCATGGGTTTCAGGCAGGAAACAGATGTGACATTTGGGACATGGCATGTTCAGCCAGGCTTCTCCTGGCCTGTTCCTGTCAGTGGTATTTTCTGAAAACCTGTCTGTGCTCTCACCCACCGCACCGATTGAAACGCCTGATGCCAGCTTACGGTGTAGGCGTAACTTCTTTTAGAACATGGATACGTCTTGTGGGGGTGGGGAAGGTGAAACTCTGACACTGGAGGTGTCTCTTTTCTGTCCTTAGCCAGTTCGAAAGCTGGATGGTTCAGGAAACCTCAATAACAAGGGCTGCGGGTACTGAGAGTCAGTCCCAGCCTGGTGGGAGCATTGCTGATTTGCTTAGTAAATGATGTGAGATTCAGCCTCACCATTTCCATGAAGCCTCCCGTGTTCACATGTCATTGCAGAGAGCTGGCGGTGACAATGAGTCAAAAGCTTGACAAGAGAACACTTTCTGTAGGAAGGCTCTTCAGAAGCCTAGAGTGGCACAGGGCAGGACAAGGTTACCATCAGTGAAGTCATTCTGAGATTCCTAATTCATAGACTTGCTCTGGGCGGTAACTTTGCCACTAAGTTGGAAGAGAGAACGCAAAAAGTGTCTGTTTCAAAATTTGTAGCAGACACAAAACTGGAGAGGATGTCCAATGTAATCGATGATAAAACTGTGTCTGAAAATGATGCGGATGTGCTGGGATGCTGGGTTAAAAACAACACGATGACATTTCCAAGAGATAAATGTAAAATCTCATTTTAGAGTTAAAAAAATCAATGATATGTAATGACAGGAGGAAAAAAACCCACTGGCAATAGTTCTGGTAGATAAAGACGTTGAAGTTTTATTTGACTAAAAGCTCAATATATGTGCTAAATCTGAAGGGGCAACTAAAAAGCTGCGTTAATGAAACCTTAATGCATTGATCCCAGGAAGTCACACCCCCTTCGGTGGTTAGACCACACCTGGGGCCTTGTGTTTCCCAAGAAAAGGGCAATTAGCAAGGTGCCCGAGGGTCTGGAAGAGTGTCCCCTGAGAGAAAGCATCTGGGGGAACTGAGTCTATTTAGATGTTAAAGGAAATGGTCTTCTTATTAGCTGCAAAACTTTCTACAAGTTACCTCGTCTCCCAGCCTTGGAAGCCTCCAGGGCACAGGGCAGTGCTGGATAAGGGAGAACATCTTCACATGTGAGGATGGGCATTTGGGGTTTATCCTGTGTTGCAGGAAAATAACACAGGCACCCTGGCTGTTATCTTCCAAACCAGGACATTAAGAGTGAAAGGCAGGGTGACTAAACATGACAAATGCAGCAGCCCAGGTAAACCAGGAGGAAAGACCACCTGCTGAAGGCACCACCAGTAGGGGAAAACTACCCCTTTAGTAGTGGTGGTAAATGCCCTGCCTTTGGAGGCATGAAAGCAGAGCTTGGATGCACTCTATTGTGGACCAGTGTATTTGCTTTGGGTGCAAATGAATTAAATGGACTTTAAGATCCTTATTACTGCTACAAGGGATGCTATGTTAGAGAATGTATGAAGCAAATTAAACAGGAGTCATACTGATACTTGTAAAAAAAAAAAATGGCAGAGAAAGGAACTTGGACCCATTCTTACCTGTGAAATTTGGTAGGAACATAAAGGTTCAGAAGCTGGTCATGTGGAACAATAATGCCGGTGTGCTCAGAGAGCTTATTCAAAACGCCAGGTGGCCCCTGAACTTAAGGAGGCAGATGAGAGATGGGACTCGTTAAGAAGCACTGTTTATTCTAGGGCAGCACATCCAGAGTGAGCTTTTAAATGCTGTATATTTACTGAATATTTGCTGGGTATGTACTTGGATCTGCGATAGCATCTGATCAAAAGAACTATCACTTGATACATTTAGAAACTTAAAATAAATGTTGTGATGATATGCAAATGCTGAACAAATTCCAAAGCAGGCTGGCAGCCTGTGTCTTAGAACTCTGGTTAGGGTGCCCTCTCCTCACTGGTTAGAGATGTGATGGCGTGCTTTTATCCTTATCACAAGAGGCTGAAAATTACTCCATGCTGAGGGTAGAGGTCTTATTGAAGAGTAGGGGCAGACAGGCACAGCTTGAAATTCTCTCTGGATGCAGAAAGTGTAAGCAAACATTAGCCTGAGTTCAAGCTTTTTAGCTCAGGTGAATTACATGCTAAGGATAGACAGAAGCTATTGAATTGCTATTTAGAATCTTTAGAGAATCACAGCTAATAAGCTGGATGGAAGCTGGGAAGCTGAGATAGGCAAACATTTTCTAGGCTTTCAAAAATGGAAAGGCTGTGGGCTTCACATACTCTAGATGAGCGAGCTTTATATTATTTCCATGAAACATTCTTGAGCTGGTTATAAAACTGACTATTTATCTGTGAAAACTTGGATAGGAAATGACTGATCCCCTGATGCAGGTACTGGCCCGTTGAGAAGGTTAGCCAAAGCAGCATGGCATCTTTTTAGGAGATGTAAAGCTGGCTTTCTGGGTGAGCCTGTCGTGCAAAAAGACAGCCAGAGAGCATTGTCCTCATTTGAATGATTTTTCCAGTGCTTCACAGGCGTACAGATGTTTGACAGTGGTCATTTTGGTACTTACAAAAGTTTAAAAGTTTCTTGTCCTTATCTTACCACTTGAGTGAGTTAGTGCCTAACCAGAGCACTTTTTAAAAATCAGTAACTTAGATGAAGATAAAGAAAACATGACAGTCAAAGTTTTAGGAGATATGAAATTGGGAGGGATAATGAGTTCTTTGGATGAGGCCGTAAGGTTTTGAACAGATATGAATGGTTGGGACAACGGAGCCAAAGCCTACTGAGGTCTTTCTTTGGCGGTCATTTCACAATATTGAATTCCCTATTTGTGGGGAACTTATCAAGGTGCCGGGATCAGGAAATACATGTGTCACGGCGGGGACAATGAGAGGGAGGCAGGGTCCTGCAGCAACACCTTGGCAGAAGTTAGCTCGGGTTGCTGCAGCAGAGCAAATAAAATGAACCTCATGAAGGCTTAGGGTGGGTGGGGAGCTGGGGAGGGATCCTGAACCAAGAAAGACGTTCTGGAGAAGGTAGTATTTGAACAGTTTTGAGAAACTGAGGAGGAGTTAGCTGTGATCAGTGCTGGGGTGAGTGTGTTCCGCATTCAGGGGGCAGCTATCATGGTGTAGTGACCAGGGGCGATGGGACCTGGGTGTGAGACAGTGCTGCAAAACCAATTTACAATGGTCATTGATGGCAGAGAAGTGGAACAGAAAAAGGTGTTACATATTTTTCTCACTTTAGTGTTCTCTGCTGCTAGAGTGTAGAATGTGAGAAAGACCATGGGGTCCTAAAAGGAGCAGCTGGAACATGAAGGATGAGGGCTGCTCTGTCATCTGAGAGGCCAGCGTTTTCTAAACGTATCTGGTCATTAGACTCATTTGGCACTTGTTAAAAGTATTATTTGTACAGTCCACTTCCTTGGAGAATCTGATTTCAGTAGTGTTAGGGCATGACCTAGGAGTCTGTTTAAGAAGATTCATAGTTAAGTTTGGGAAATACTGTTATAGCCCATGGGGGACTGTTGAAGATTTAATATCAGGAAGGATTGTGATCAGATTGGCATAAAAATGGGCTATTCTGGCTGCCTGTGAGGAATGATTTGAGAGGGGTGAATGCTTTTGATAATCTAGGCCAGAAATAATAAGTTAAAGCAGACAACTTAGATTGGCTTGAGGGAGACTACAGTGGAGTTTGATCACAACCTAGATGTGGAAGATGAGGGACGAGGAAGAGGTGATTGATGGCACCTCTTTTAGGCTTGGGCTACCAGGTGGCGCAATTCACTGGGGCAGAATTTTGCTTTTGTCAAGTTGAGTTCAAGCTTCCTGTGAGACCTTGAGGTGGAGATGTTCAGTAGACAAATATGTGGGTCTGGAATCTTAGGGAAACATACAGATTTGATGGTCTTCCGTCTACTATGGAAGTTAAAGCCTCGGGGATAAGTGAGGTTGCTTAGGTAGAATGTTTATACTGAGAGGAGCCGAAGGTCCTGAGTAGAGCTCTGTGGAACACTCTATCCTAGAAAGCTGGTGAGGATTTCACAAAGGAACCTGAGGGGGGAAATACTGGAGAAAGTGGAAGTATCCAGAAGAGGAGAGTGTGCAGAGACGTTGAATGCTGCTGAGGGGGGTGTGTGATGAAATGTCACTGGTGATTTCTGAGAGTTTGTGTGAGTGCACACTGCCCTGGTTATTTTGCTTGTGTTGACTTGCTTCATTGTCACCACAACCGGGTGAGGGGGGTACTGTTGTTACTTCAATGAAATGTGAGGAAACTGAGATAGCAGAAAGGTTTATAGCTTGACTAAAGTCACACAGTCAATGAATGTGAGGGCCAAGATTTGAACATAAACAGAAGGGCTCTATTTTCTTAAAAACCACCACAACCACTTCCTAGAGAATGCAAAAGACTGAAAAGATTCCACTGAATTTAAGAACAGGGAAGTTCCTGAACTTACTTGACAGACTCTCCTTGGCTCTGCCTTCACGCTGGAGATTATCAGGCAGTGAGTTGATTGCGAAACAAGGACATGAGACAGAGGAAGCTGACCGTCCAGTCACTAGGGGATAATTGTGGGTCAAAGGGGATTTAAGATGGGAAATTATGCCTGAAGGGAAAGAGGAAATAGAGAGAGATTGACTTAAGATCTAAGAGGCTAAGGAAATTTGGTTGAATTGATCTTGAAGGAGGCATGTAGAAATACCTTGTCATGCAAGACAAGGCGCGTGAGACAGAGCAGCCTAAAAGGAGTTGCTCTTGACCTGGGGATGAAGTGTCGTCCCTCCAGACTGGAAGAGAGGAGAGATGTGATGTGAGGATGTGATGGGAGGGGGAAGAATTATCTCTTTGAAGTAGGATGCAAGGTCTGAGTCTGAGAGCAGCCCCTTGTGTGGAGTGACATTCACAGCCCCCACCAGGCTGTCAGCTACCTTCAGACATCAGCTTCTGTTTGCCAATGAGACGGTTCTCACTGGACTCCCTCCTGCCAGCTCCCCTTTCTGCTTTATTTCTAAAGCGTGTGTAGAACCTTCATTTCCAATTACTGCTTGTTTCACTCATGGGTGGTACTTTTCCATTTAGGGACATAAAAGAAACCTCCTGATAAAACCTGTTGACTGGAGAGGTAGGGAAGGGCACCCTCATGACTGTGCTGTCCTTTTATCTCTCAGGGGAGGAAGCAGGTGAGGATGGGACATTGGAGGGGAGCAAGGAAGGCCACTGCACTGGTGGGAAGAACCAGGAGGTGGGCTGGAGTGAAGCCAGCTCATTTAGCAAGCAAAGCAGATAAAGATTAGGGTAACCATGACAACAGGCTACTGGCAAAGGCGCCCAGGATTTGGGGAGGAGAGAGGGAGGTGGAATGAGTTGGCTGGGTATAAGCCCAGAGTTTTGGAAAATGGCATTTCTTCCTGCAGGGCTCTTGGCTGTTATGGAAATCACCATAGTCACCAAGGGCAGTGGAAGAGAAAGCAAGGGGAGAGGTAGAACGGGAAAGCTTAGTAGGTGAGGCCAGCCCGCTGCTTCAAAGGAGGAGGAGTAACTCCCGAGCCGGGGCAGGGCTCCTGTCGGGAGGCTCAGGGTGGTTCGGGAGCACTTGGTGTTTTTGCCTCAGTCTGCTGGTCTGTGCCTCCCAGATGCGCATGTTTTCAGTTTATCCCCCTTTTATCATGTATCCTGCAGTAACAAAGGTACCACAAATTATGTGCCTTTTTGGTTTTTTTTAGTTGTTCACGATATTTTTTACTTTTGGACAATGAGGCATGAGACTGTCAAGACATTTTTCTGAGAATGCTCAAAATTTCTGTGTGTGCGGGGCAGGGCGGGGGGGTGGGGGGTGTATGAGAAAGAGAGTTCAAATTGATGCAGCCTCTTTGCTCAGCCTGGGCCTGTCATTACTTAAAAATTTCTTGGAAGTCTTTTGTCCTTGCTCTGTAGCCAACCACTTCTTCTTTTTTTCTTTTTTGGCTTTTAAAGATGCTTTTTATTCTGTGTGTGTGTTTATTATTATTATTTTTGTAGTTTTTTTGGCTGGGGCTGGGTTTGAACCCACCACCTCCAGCTATGGGGCCGGCACCCTACCCCTTTAGAGGCACCACCCTGTTTATTTCTTTATTAAATCATAACTGTGTACATTAACGCATTTGGGGTACGATGTGCTGATTGGATATACAACGTGGAATGCTTACCTCTAACCAATTAACGATGTGTATAATGCAATGGTACATTTCTGTACTATTAAGAATAGAGTATGGATGTTTTGGCCACAATAAATAAGCAACGGGATGGTTAGACGAACACTTCTATAGCTGCTTGAGAATCTCTATCAGTAAGAATGTCGATACTTGAACATAGACAAAATATGAATACATACATGTTGTCATTCCTTTCTGAGTAAGCTCCAAGCACCTGGTGGGGAATGTGAGACATTGGAGTGATTTCAGACACATGGTGCTTTAGCCTCCGGCAGCTCCTTGTCACACCCAGTGTGAGCTCACCCAAAATAGCACCAGCACTGCTAGGGAAGGGCACAGCAGACTTTTCCTCAATCTGATATAAAGTGCTGCAAACTTGGCTTTGCAGCCCACTTCACCCCTTTCCTGTCCTACCTACCAGACTGTCACCCTCAAGCTTTGGCCTACAGAAATTGATGCCTGAAGCCAGCACTGGGGATTAGGACCTGTGTGCCAGATGCCTTTTCAGAGATTTTCCAATTTTGATTGGGGAGGACTTAGGAAGGTGGGTTCATTTCCATTTCTAAATCTCTGTCCCTCCAAATAAGCATGTGTAGCTCAAGCTAATGGGAAAAAAGTTTCTTTTGCACAAAAGAAAGTTAGAATAAGAGACACAGGACTTGAGCTCTTTGTTCCACACTGTCATGAATAGCTGCAAAAAGAGAAAACATGAAGAGGACTTATTTCCCCAGGGTGCAGAGGGGAGCTAGCTAATCTTGAAGTTGGAGAGCGTATGCATGGTTCTCAGTTTTCCTGTGAGGCTTACACTACCTTTTTTCTTTTTTAAATCTACTTCTGCCAGGTGGATGGAGTCATCTTGGGCCTCTCAGCTACATTGTAATTCATAAACGCATAGGTCTATTCGGCCGAGATGCCAAGGTCCCAGTGTCTGGGGGAGCAGGCTCTGCATTGAGGTTTCACTGGTTAAGAGAAATTTCCCTAATCAGTACTGATTCAAGCTGGTTCTGGCTTGAACAGTATATTCTAATAGGAGTTACAGGTGCTGAGGAACAGATAATAGTGCAGTTTTAGACATTGTGAATGTGAGCTGTTCACCCCAGCTGGTCAGGAGAGAAGTCTCAGAGAGACGTGTTGGACTTCTTTCCCTAGGGGAGGAGCTAGGGCTTGAACGTGGCTGACTTCAGGGAAACCACGTGGAGAAGAGAGGCGGGCTGAGCACAGAATCTCAGCTGACACCACCAGGCAAGGAGTAGGAAGATGAACAGCCTGGGAAGCAGAGGGGACAGGAAAACTGGGACTGAATCATGCCCAGAAGTCAGAGGAAGAAAGAGTGGGAGAGAGGAAGGTGTGGTTATCCATGTCAGGAGCCGGAAAGCAGGACTGAGGAATGCTGAGGACTTATGGCCCTCGGGACAGTATTGATGACTTCCCTGGAGTGGGAGGGGGAAGGCTGAGGACTGAGGATTAAGAAGCGAGTGCAGAGTTAGGCAGAGCAGAATGTAGTGTACGCGACTAGGGTGGTTGGAAGAATCAAGGACCGCTCTCATTTCTTCATTTTTGAGATATTTTTTTAAGATCCTAGAGAATGTTTACTGGGAAATTTCCGAGAAGAAACAAATATAAGAGGGAAATATTAAAAAAAATAGATTACATATGCAAAAACACATCCAAGGAATATGAAGCCCACGTGGTTGAGAGAAAAAGGCAGATAAATATATCTGGATGAGAGAAGTGGAAACTGAAGTAGGGTAGGTGTTAGTGGCTCTTGTGTGGTTAAAAGAGGGCTGGGGGGAGGGGAAAGGGAGACTTAATTAATCACCCTTTAAATCTACACAGCATAGTCTCTGAGGCAAGCTCATTTTATTTTATTTATTATTTGTTTACTTTATCTTATTTATTTTTGTAACAGAGTCTTACTCTGTTGCCCAGGCTAGAGTGCCATGGCATCAATCTAGTTCACAGCAACCTCAAACTCCTGGACTCAAGCGATCCTCCTGCCTCAACCTCCTGAGTACCTGGGACTCCAGGTGCCCATCACAAGGCCTGGCTAATTTTTCTATTTTTAGTCGAGATGGGGTTTTGCTCTTGCTTAGGCTGGTCTTGAACTCCTGAGCTCAAGGGAACCACCTACCTTGGCCTCCCAGAGTGTTAGGATTGCAAGCATGAGCCACCGTGCCTAGCCTAAGTTCATTTTAAAATTGAAGCTGAATTTTCTTTTGAAAACCCCCACAAATCTAAATACTTAGTCTTTTAGATTGTAGAGATGTATGAAGTTAAATAGCTCTTTAAGATCAGCACTGCATGGAAAATAACTAGGTTTACCCAGCTAAGTTTAGCATATAAAGCTCTTTACTGAATGACTTCTTTGTCAGCCCTAGGATGGAGGAGTTCAATTCCTTTTTATTTGGCGAATTCCTTAATTGGATTTTGTTTGCCGATCTTACTTTCTCACATTGTACGATTTTAATAAATCATTATAATCATTCCCTCATGTCTCGCAAAAATAACCTTTCTGACAGTTCCCGAAAGACTCCCCCCATTCCCTGGGTTGGCATCGTGGGATTATTAGTGTAGCTTACAAATGAATCAGAAAAGGGCTGTGCAGTCAAGGGTATATTTCCATCATTTCCTAGGCATGAACTTGGAGCCTGATAACCAGGAACCTGTGAGGTCACGCTCGGCTGGGAGGGCACAGCAGGTCTTGGCATATTATCTCTAGTCCGGGTTATTGATGAGATCCACTGCTTGGGAACAGGGGAGAGATCTCCTCTCTGTCTGGTTATTAAAGCCTTTGCAGGAAGCAGGTTTATTGGTGATATATAGACACTGGTGGCTTCCGTTATATTTTCAGCTTAGATTCTTCAATGTCTGCCTCTGATGATGACTGGGTGAGGAAGAACTTGTTTTGTTCAACTGATGTGCTTGGTGAATGTCTGGCTCAACAATTGCCTTTCCTGAGAACCTTCCATGGTCAACCTCTTGCAAGGGTGAAGGACTTGCTCAGTCACCCATCTAGGAATGAGGCCATGGCCTTTTTCTTTTAATTTTTCAGTGTTTTCCAGTTTGCTGTTTTGCTTTGGGCACCCCAAAACACCTAGAGTCTATGTAGTCAGACTGTGCTCTTGAGAAGTGATGCTTTTGGGCAATGTTTGCAGTTGGCTGGGCCTCTTCCTATAGTTTCTGTCTAGCCTCTTCCTCACCCATTCATTATCCTCCAGGCCATGTCTGAGGGAAATGTAGGAGGGGCGACTTTCACATAGTCTCACGACCTTCACCATCTCTTTCTTGTTGGTGGAGCTTATGGGCACATTGGAGTTAACTTGGGGGTTGGACAGTTACAGAAATTTTCAGACTAGGCTTGTGGTGTGTTTGGCAATTCAATCCTCTTAAAGATTTAAGAACATTCAGGTCGATTTGTTTCCATTTTGTTCCATATGTGAGTAACATAGCCAAAGATCTCAATCTAAACATAGATGCAAATTTTAAGCATAAAAAACTCACTTGCCACGGTTCTCTGTTCCTCCCCTTGCCTGCCATGCTTAAGCTAAAGGCAACCATCTTAAGGCCTTGTGGAAAAAATAGGGTTGGGTGGAAAGGGGCAACCTTCATCTAAGCTTTGCCAAGGTCTGGATCCCTGGTTTGGTTGAGAACCCTACTGGGAAATGTTGAGAAAGAATTGCATCTTTATAATATTTACATTTATAGTTCTTTCTATTTTGAATTTGTTTTTGCTACTTGTAACAAAAGGATTCCTGATAATATGTCATGAGGTTGCAGGCCTTATCTTATTCGTTCTCTTTGTACCTGCAGAGTCTAATCCTGTACCAAATTTATAGTCCTTGTAGGTGTCAATTACATATTTAATCATGTGAGTATATGTACATAAAAACTTAGAACCAGAAATGGCCCTGAGGGCAACATAAAGAAATAAGGTACCTAAAACAACAGAGAAAAAAAGTGAAATGCAAGAAGGCAAATGTTTTTTAAAGTGTGTGTTATTTGAGCTTTTACTCGACATCTGTCAAACAAGCCTGAACGTTCCAGCACGTGTGGTATTTTTAATCTTGCTCCCAAGTGGGGAGAGGCATCTTCCCAACCCTCTGCTGTTAATCATCGAAGCCATCAGCAGAGCTGTGGCCGCCAGTGTGAAGCCAGCTCTTCCAAGGACCCCGGGGAGAGCTGCCACCACCGCCGCTGCTGCTGCTTCTGTCTTTCTTTGCTCAAAAGTTGGCAAATGCCGGTCATGTCATGGGTCTATTTATAGTAGGCACACATCTAACCACCTTGTTCTTTTCTTAGCTTTCACTTGACACACTATCAATTATCCATGAGGTAAATGACAACACAGGGGGAGTTATTTGAGGCAGGTGCCTTGAGGTGAGAGATGAGGGGGGTTGGTGGAGGTCACTCAGGGACAGCTCCAGAGGAAAAGGGTAAAACAGATGCTGCGGGCTGCATCTAATCCTGTGAATAATTTCAGACAGGTGGCAAGAAATCCTGAGCCAGTTGACCAGCAGTGTCACACTCTGCCCTTGTCACCTGTGTCTGCTTGTGTTTCAAAGCCCCATTTGAAGCAGACTAAGAGCAGGACCTGAGGTTGTGATCTTGAAGAGGGGGTCATTTTTTATTATACTCTTGAGTGAACTCAGGCTCACATCAGGGACCTCCTGGGGCAAGAGGTGGATGTGGCAGGAGCTGGGGACTCTTCCTCCACCCGGAGCATTTCTGGTGGGAGCGAAGGGGTGGGAGGAGGGGAGCAGGAGTGCGGGGGGCCTGTTGCTGGCCGCAGCAGCACAGCTTCCCCTGGTCCATGGAGCCTCCACCTCCCTCACACAACCTCCTATACCGCTCTTGGATTCTAGACTACCCTGCTGGTTTTGCTTCTACTCACTGACAATTTAGATCATCCTTTTGGAAACTGTTTCTCCTCCTCTCCATCCTCCTCCCCGCTTCCATTTATGTTGTAATAGAAGCTTTGGTTACTCCGTTTCAGCGCGACTGGCTGCCCTGGTGTCATCTTCTTACTTGTCAGCCCCACTGGGGGCAGCTCTGTACCAGTGGGTGGGATTTGCTATCGGAGCTGCTACAACAGTTCAAATGCTCCTGTTGTTTTAGGTCTAGGATTTGAATTGCTTATGAAGGTGGAGGTAGAGGGGACATCTGCCTTTTCTGCAAACTTGTCCTGTCACCCTTCCTCCTATGTCTCTTGTCCACCTTGGACTTTGAATCCAAAGAGGGAGAGACAGATTGAATTGTGGTCAAAGAGAGTGGAAATCAAAGTAATTAAACTTCTATCAGCCTTGCCTTCAAGAATAAGCTGGCTCAGACTTCATAGCCCCTTCCTCTCTAAATTTACTCCATTCCCCTCCTCTTTTTTCTCCTCCATAAGGGACTAAACTCCCTCTGTGATGCGTGCACATGCTGGCTCCTTGGGGACAGAGTGGCTGTGTCTGGAGAGGCCTTGGAATCCTTAGAAAGTTCTTAAATAGATGTGGTGGGCCCCCTAACAGTCACTGGCAGCCTCTCCCAGGGATCTGGCTCTGAGTCTAAGACCATCTGCCCAGCTAATCCACTTTCTGGGGCCGTGTCTAGCGCCAGAGAATGTCTGTGTCTGAGTATCCTGGTGCCATTTAAACCAGCTCCAGGTTCCTGGGGATCGGTTTGCAGCCTTTGTTATCTTTTGGCAGAGCCTCCTTTCTCTTCTTGGTAGTCAGACTGCTCAAGTATACTTGGTTTATTATTTAGGGACCTCGTGGGGATGAGTTGAGATGATTATCCTGAGCAGAGGACAGCGAGCTTCCGGGTGGGTACCGTATGTTCTGTGAATGCGCACATCCATGTGTGTGCATGGTGTAAGGCTACTGTGTTTGGAGGATGAGTAGGGAGTGGATGGGTCTCTTCTGCAGAAGCTGCAGAAACCAAAACAGGTGCAAAATGCCAGCATCAGAGTCCTCATGTGGCTGATGAGCAAAGGGGAAGTCCCTATTTTTTGCTCTAAATTATAACTTAGGAACATGTAGTTTAGATATGTTAGGCCTTCCTTTCCCTCTTCATAGACTGAATTTGTGAACCCACGCTCCTCCTTATTGATACCTTTTTGTTGATTATGTTATTTCTGAGTGATGGGACTTCACCACCATCATTTTTCATTGCTGTTATTTGTCCTCCTCTTCCTGTTGTCCCTTCAGCTTTTATTATCTAGGGAGAGGTCTTTGGGGAGCAGGCCAGGAGAGGTTTCGTCTGGGGATAAGTTTTGGAAATAGCCAGAATTTTAGTTCGAAGGGTATTTCTTTCATGATTTATGATCCTAAATTTCAGTGATAGCCTGTAGTTATGTATTTGGATACCTACTCATACGTACATTGTACTAAATACAATTAAGTGCTTGGCTAGCGCCTAGATATAATCAATAAACTGGTGGTGTTTTGTTTTGCTTTTCCTTTTTGTTATTATCAGATTGCTATTTTTTTATTTTCTTAATATGTTCCTTAAGAAACTGTATGAGATCCAGTATTTCTCATTGTGACTGGCAAAACGACAAGAAATTATACCTCCACTTGCTTTTTTGTTCCAAGATTTAATGTGGCCATTGGAAAAACTACAACCTGTCGGTCAATTTTTATTAGTAAACTTTTCTGCCTGTTTTTTAAATAAAGTTTTATTGGCATGCAGGCTGATTCATTTGTTTTCATATTGTCTGTGGCTGCTTTTTTAATACTACAACTGCAGAGTTAATAATTGTGACACAGATTATATGGCCCAGGAAGCTTAAATTAATATTTGACCCCTCAATGGACACAGGTTGCCACATTCTGGTTTGATTTATTCTGTTCCTATCTTTCAAAAGGGCTACAGCAATGCTAAACAGTTAGAGGTGTTTAATGGAAGAATGAGTCATTATTTGCAATCGGGAAGAGTCTAAACCCATCAGAACAGTGGGAGAGATACATCTGTGTATAGGAATACATATGATACAAACAAATAAATGAAAAGATACTCAACAAATATTACTGGGCCCCGCCCAGTGCACACTAGCTTCTCAGGTGCAATGAGAGATCCCCAGGTGAATGGGAAAACCCTGCCACCATAACTACAAAGTCTAATATAGAAAAAACACATTGTTATGGAATTCAAAGGAGGTAAAATGACTTCTATAGCCAAGTCTAGTGTATGGAAATTAAGGAACTGTAGTGTGATTGCTTATTCCAACAGTAAAGGGGAGTTTTATTTGTAGCCTCCAGATGTTCACTGAAGTGGAGCTTTGCTTCTATAGTAGAAGGCACTTGTTTTTTCCAAAGAAAGGGCATGATGAAGTTAGGAAGTTATTTGGCATGAAGCTTAGAGTTATAATAGACTCAAAGATACTTTGTTTCAAGCCTTAGATAGGAAAAAAAATAAGATTAAAATCAAAATTAGCCTGAAACTAAAAGTGACTTTTACAGATCATCCACTAATACCCTGATCATTTTACAGCTGAAAAAAACTGGGGCCAAGAGATCTAGTTAGTTATATACAATTATTTCTGGAGGGTAGGACTTCTGGATTCTTGTTTTTACTCAATTCTGCTATTGTTTATATAGACCAACTTAGAATTTTCAGTGTGGAGTCTTTCATGGCCCTGAAGACCTTCATTAGCATGCTGGTCCTTTTCTTGCTCCTGAGTCTCCAAGGTCACAGATGTGGGAGGGGGGTAAAGCCACTCAGGCCTCTACCTTCTCCCAGCTGCCCTATGGGACTGATGGGTGGGGGGTGGACTTCCAGGGAAGGGCTGGGCATGCTGATGAGTGCCCTGTGTGATGGGAAAATGGCCCATAGGTAATGAGGCAAGGGGAACTTTGAGCTTCCTTTAACTGCCCTTCAGTAGTGATTTGTCTGTTTATTGAACAAGTATTTGTCAAGCACCTATTATGTACCAAGCTTTGTTCTGGGCGCTTGGATACAACAGTGATTGAAATAGACAAGGGTCCTTCTTATGAGGGGTGTGCTTTATGGGCGGGGGGTGTTTTTCATTGTGGGGCTACTTGGAATTGGCCAGGTCATGGCACTGGGCCTGGACTAGGAGGAACTGCCTCTAACCAGCTGTCCAGCCTGTGCCTATCTTTCTTCTGTAGCGGATTCCCTATCCTGTCAGGACCTTCACCCGGGCTCCTCCAGGACCAGGGTCTCTTCCTCCTCCCTCCTGGTGCCTGCCTCCTGTCCTGGTCCCTCACGTCTGCCCAGCCTTACTTTCTCCTGTTATGCGCGTCTGTCCCCCTTGCCCCTTGCTTGGTCCGTCTCTGATGCCATTTGTGTGCCCCATGCTGGTCTCTGTTCTCTCCTGTCACTGCATTCTGCCTCTCTGCACTTCCCCTGTCTGGTTCTGCTCCTGTTTCCCAGCTCCCACTCGCCCCCACTGAACTTCCAGCTCCAGGTCCCGAGGCCCATTTGTGGCCCATCCACTGCCAGGGACTCTTTCACCCACGCTATGTCTGGAATCAGGCCTTTCTGCACATCGTTTCCACTTTTGTGATGACCTTTATTCACTGTGTTAACTCGCTTACTCAACAGCGTTTACTGAGCACTGTTCCACGTAGGGACACCTGGGGAAGAATGCCCAGTCTCTGCTCTCATAGATCTTACATTAGCCAATGAAGAATCAGGGTTGGATTTTGACTAAACTCAGGGACCCTGATTCTTTATAAGCAAAATGATGGATTTGGAGTTAACTTCCTGTCTCTGTAAGCGCAAACATCCCATCTATAGTATTTCCCCCTTTCAGTTACTTTCCCCATCTCCTCTCTGCATCTTCTGCCTATAAGTGATTGCTGATTGTATGAGCTGAAGTTATAAAAACTACAAGAATTTTGTAGATCCTGGATAAGATAGACCAGTAGTGAAGTGGGAAGTGAAAGCTTTTTGATGCTTCTGACCACTGGTTTGAGTCAGGTTTTTGTGCTTGGGGGAAATGACCAGAGTTCTTGGGATTGCTAGCGCGTGTCTGCCAGGAATTGCTAAAAAGAGGGTTGAGGGCAGGCTAAGTTCCTCTGGTCCTCACCTTATTTTCATGTTCTTGTTCTTTTTTTCATATGAGAGAACAGAAACCGTACCTATTTTGTATTTTGATCATGAAAAGGCAGAAGACACAGGAGCTATTTGAGTTTATCTTAGATACAGTTAAGAATCTGGTTTTACTGGTTTATTGACATAGAATGGCCAAAGCTTGAAGGAAAAGGTGACTGGATTTATAAATAGTTATGATCACTCTGTGGATATGACAACCATATATCCCAATTTCAAGTAGTGTATTCTATTGTCTCCATAAATAATCCTGCAGTCACAGCCTGCTTGTCGATACTTGGTTCAGAAAATATAATCACTGTTGCTGTTATTGTCTATTGGCTGCTGTTATAAAGGCGTGATACTAAATTATCTTGTCATCCAACTCAGTTTTTGTCATTATCTCTTAGGTAATATTATTGGAAGAAACCAGTAACTTGTAAATGATAAAAAGGTGAATAAGCTGGGCACGAGGCTCATGCCTGTAATCCTGGCACTCTGGCAGGCTGAGGCCAGCAGATCCCCTGAGTACAGGAGTTTGAGACCAGCCTGAGCAAGAGTGAGCCTTATCTCTGCTAAAAGTAGAAAAATGAACCAAGCATTGTGTCAGGCACCTATGGTCCCAGATGCTTGAGAGGCAGACACAGGAGGTTTGCTTGAATCCAGGAGTTGGAGGTTGCTGTGAGCTAGGCTGACGTCACAGCACTCTAGCCAGGGCAACCGGGTGAGATTCTGTCTCAAAAAAAAAAAAAAAAAAAAGGTGAATAATTACATTTATCAATTTCTTCCTGTGCCAGGTGTCTTCAGGATACCCTCTCTCAATTCCAGCTAATATTTTTCTAAAGGTTTTTAAGAGCTACATCAGGATTTGTGTGATGAGATGAGATGGGTGGGTCTGACATGAGTTTTTGATAGTCAATAAAGACTATATACCCTTGAAAAAATTGAAAATATAAAAAATACACAGAAAAACATAAAAATTTCCCATAACTTTTCTTTTCCCAAGAAATAACATGAGAAGGTAAGAGGTCTGTGAAGGCAGAGACACTGTCTGTTTTATGGCCTGTGCCTGTGTCAAAAAGTGCTTATAGGACACACCTCTTGCATGAAGGGCTCAACTACAACTTGGACTTTGCCAAGCCAATGCAAACAATGTAACCTAACCATATGTACCCTTTTATTAATCTGAAGTGTTAAAAAAGTGGTTGGCATAGAAGGCACACAACAAATATTTGTGGAATGAATATATTAATATTTTGTGTAGTTCCTTCAAACCTTTTTAAATATAGATATATGTATGAACATTGTATTATCTAAATGATTTATGACTTTAAATAATAGTCTGTATTGTATTTATATCTCCTTTTGTTAAAATCCCCACCCATAAATGTTATTTACACTCACAAGTTCTTAGAGGGATCAAAAGAAAGTGCAATGAAAATAATATTATGTATGGACGGATTGAAGACGGTTTTGTTTATATTTTGACACTAGGAAAAGAAGTCAGTCTTTTCCTCTTGTGTCTTAGCTCACCATCTATGGGACTGTGTTGGTAGGATCAGCATTTCAGTGCTGATACTCCTGTTCAGTGGTGGTGGGTGACGATGATGATGACATATAGGTGAGGTTAAGAGCCAAGATACTAGGGCCAGAAGAGCCTGAATTTGAATCTTTTCTCTCCTACTACACAAGATTATGTGACCTTGGGCAAGTGTCTTACATTTCATAAATCTTATTTCCTTGTCTATAAAATCTGTTTGCATTTGTTAGGACAGGTTGGCTGCAGTATGTTGCCATAACAAATAGAAGATATTTCCTGCTCAGACAAAGTCTGAGTCAAGTCTGGATGGTGTGGGGGTGGGGCGGGGCAGGTTGCCTTCTCCTGGTGAGGTAGCTGTCCCATCTCATCAGAGGATTTTTAATGCCTCTGCAGCGAAGGACAAATAAGCTTGGGGATGGCATGCTCTTACTGCCTTGACCTTGGAATTACTGCTCACATTTCATCATGCAGATTGAGGCCTAAGGTCACACTCAAGTACAGAGGCTGAGGGTAAATTTTTAGATGCTTGGGAAGAAGAGGAGACCCAGGAATGGGTAAGCACTACTAGTTTTTTACAACAGAGGCTAATAATAGAAACTCCAACAAATGCTGGTATGATCCAGTTCCTTACCAGCTTGTGATTTAAAAAAATAGGATTATACTTTAGCTTTTAATCCTAAACTACAGTATTATGACAAGGAGCCCCACCAGCAAACTGCTAGAAATAAATTCTCCTCAAAATACCTTTCAGTGATTTTGAGGAATTCCCAGAATCCTGCCTCCTGGGTGCTCTTGAAGAGGTTTTCCCATTCTGGTCCCCTCTTGCCCCTTGGCTCCTCCGATGCTCCTGAGGGGACTTGGGGACTTGTGCACTGTGTCCATCTGTCCTCCACCAGGGCCACCACTAGGCTCTTCTTGTGGTCTCCCTAGTTTTCTTCAGGACACATGCAAGGTTTGGTTTGCAATAACAAACTGAAGCCTTGAGGCTAAAGCAAGCAAAACGCAAGCTTACAACTGTTACCAGACAGACTGGACTCAGAGACGCTCCAACCTAAACTGCCGTCAGAGCCTTCTGTTTTGCTAGTTCTCAGCTCAGCTCCATCTTGCCCCCACCCCAAGGAATAAGTTGAACCACCACATGCTGCACACTAGACCCAAATGGTTTGCCCTATTTCCAGGCATTTTTTTTTAACCTTCTAACTTCTTCCCAGGATGGCGTCTAGTGAGAAATTCATTCACCCCAGGGGAGATTTCACAGTGTGGCTTGGCCTCCATGTCCCTGAAAATGTCAAGTGATATTTGACAGTACTTTACTCCAAAGGACAAGCTCAACACATGTCCTATGTTTACTTTGTATCAACTTCATGTGAACTTTCTTCCAGAAGTCAATGAGTGTCAAGGTTCCCTGAGGACCCTGACCTTAGTTGGGAGTCAACAGAGGAGATGACAGTGGGGCAAAATTAGGAGACTCTATACCAGCTTAATACATAGAGCCTGAGAGGCCTGGAGACAGGTGTACGCTGACTTGCTGGCTCTGTTCAGATTTAGAAGGGGAGGAGAAAACAAGTTTCATCCCCACAGGGCAAGTGAGCCGGGTTTCCTCATCTAACTGCCAGTCTGGAGTTGGAAGGGCTCAGCCCACCAGCCTGCTGATTCTTGGAGCAGGATGATCTTAGCGACTTTGCCCTGTCTGGGGCGCCCCCAGGTTTCTTTAATTTTCCATGGTCTTGATGAGGTCCCAGGGATGACACCTCTGAGCACTTTGCCCTGAATGGAGATAAGACACCCTGCAGAGGGACCAGCCTATCTACCTTCTACAACCTTCCTCCTGACATTCTGGGGTTGGCTCCCTCTCTACTGAGGGCAGCTGCCTGGACAACTCATGGTATCTCAAGAGCAAAACAGAATGCCAAGGTTTGGCCAGTTGTAAGTCAAACATTGGGAACAAAAACCAAATCCCCCAAATAATTCTATCTCTGCAGATACCCCTCTGTTAGTAGAGCCAATTTTCATTATTAGACACAGAAGTGCCTTGTATCCAAATGGGGATGTCTCACAAGACAGGAAACCTGTGGCCTTAGGGCCTCAGGGCCACACATGGCCCTCCAGATCCCCAAATATGGCCCCTTGATTGAATCTAAACATCATGGAACAAATCCCTTTATCAAAAGAGGTGCAGCAGAGAAAGATGAAGCTTTTCTTGTCTTTTTTGATTCTTAAAAAACAACAATCTTAAAATCAGAAGGCCATGGGTTCTTCACCCCTATGTGGATCCCTGAAATCAGGGATAGGATGGAACCCATTTGCAATCACTTGGGATACGTTTCTGTTCATGGGTTCTTCCCACGAATTTAATGCCGTCTCCATCTTATTCAAGCACTTGCTGCACACCATGGCTGTCACTTTTGTACTTTCAGGCGCCATTGTAAATGAGCACAAATTTCTTTTGCCTTCACATCTTCACAGTAGATTTGTTATTACCATAGATCTTAGCAATCTCAGCATATGATGTTTTTTTTCTTTCCTTATTAGTCAAAAGCTTTCAGCTTTTCACTTAAAGGAAGTACTTAATGGCTTCCCGTTGGCATATTTGCATTGCCACCATCATTACCTTTGTGCTTTGGAGGCATCATTAAGTAAAATAAGACCACAGGCACAGGGAAGTGGTAACAGTCAATCCGATAAGTGAGATAGCTACCAAGCAACTCTGGGCTAGATCAGGTATACAGTATAGAGAGGCTGGACAAAGAGAGGATTCTAGGCCCAGACTGGATGGAGCAGGACAGTGTGAGATTTTTATCATGTTCCTCATAATGGTATATGTTGAAAACTTACTAATTGTTCGTTTTTTGAATTTTTCATTTAAAATTTTCATACAACAGCGAACTGTGGGTAACTAAAACCTTGGGAAGCAAAATTGCTGGAATTGAAGCCTCAGAAATTGAAATCATAGGTAAGAGGGGTACTATTGTACTTGATATGTTTGTCTGAAGTTTTTACACCTGATTGCTTCTTTGGATTCTCTCTTTCCTAAAAAGGATGGAGAGGTACTCACTGCCTTCCATGTACATAAATAAAAGGCTCACCAAATAGTCCTTTCCATAACATAGACTAGTTCTATTCAAAAGAGAAAAAAATATGTTCTTCCTTTAAGAGGCAGAAACCCACAAGTGGATGTTTTTATAGTTTCACAATAATTTTAAAGTTCAGTTCCCATGAGAACTCCCTCACATTAGGCACATTGATTATAATGAAACACATTTTCCATTCTTTACCTTTCCATATGTTTTTTTAAATAATAAATTCCATTTTATTTAAAATTTTAGTGCTGCTAGTGGTCCCTTCTAGGATCAAGCCTGGTTTACTCATGCACACACTTAATTTTTCCTTTCTGACTTCACTTTTTTTCTCCAGTAACTTACTGCTGTTCTTGCCAAGGCTCTCATTCTCATAGGCATTTGTTTGTGGTTTGGGTATTAACCTGTCTCTGCCTTGAAAATGACATATGGGCACTCATGGGTCTGCGTACTAAGGTTCTATGTGTCTGTGGGGGGTCAGCAGAGGTGCTGGGAGCTCCCACAGACTTACTTGTCCACCCCGGCCATGGAGGTGGGTCCCAGGCTAGATCGCTGGCACTTCTTTAATTATGGTTCTGTTTCTGCCCAGAGTACCTCTGAGGTTCTCCCCTCCTGCTCCTATCGCTAGTGGGCCCTACCTAGGAAAGATTTTAAAGTTTCATTTCTTCCTTTTTTTTCCCTTTTTTGATGTAACAGCTCACCCACCGCTGCCAGAGCTGACAGAATTGGAATGGCAGTAGGTGGCTGAGGGGGTGGGGGTGGCAAGAGGGATGGCAGTCATCAGTTTGGGAACAGTCTTTGAGCCAGAGAAATGCCTTTGGCATATGAGAACAGTGTGAGTTTGTCTCTTTGCCTCTTTGGAAGGAGGTGCACTATAAATCTGACTCAACCCAGGGGCTATTTATGGATGATCATTATTAAAGAATAGATATTTGATTCTTCAATTGGTGAGGTGGGGACTAAGAACTTGGTGTGCACTGATGCCTTTTTCTCCAGCTATCCATAAGGCAAATATAAATGCCTGGCAGGAATCCTTTCAAGAGAATCAAGATTATGTTTATACATTGTATTTATAGATGTAAAAGCACTAACATAGAGCTTTGTTGTTAGATAGTAATCCCTGTGGTTTTCAGCATTGCTAGTATCAAGAGATTTTACTCATGTTAACTATTGACTGTGCTTTTCCAAATCACCCAATGTGCAAATTCATGAAATTGAAGCGAGCATTCAGATTTGTTGAGAGAGTGGATCTTGAGTAGATTCAACCTCTAAGTCCATGAGGGACAGTCATTCTCAGGATTCAAATGGATATCTGGGTGGAAGTGGTCCTGTTTCCTTGCAGATCTGGTACCTGTGGTTTGTTGAGTCTTATCATCCAGTCACAGATGCTCTTGGAACATGGCATTGTGCATTTCGATGAACTTTCTGCCAAAACCATGACCTTCGTGGTCCTAACAGGAAGGAGCCAGTGTACAGGAGGACAAGACATATTAGGAATGAAAAGCTGGGATAAGCCAGAAAGAACCTGGAGGGCTTAACTTTCTTCTTTAAGTGTCCATAGTGTTTTTTACACACCCGTTTTTCAAACCTGAGCACTTCACTTGTCCATCTGCATTTTCTCTCAGTATTGCAAATGTCAGATGTGTGTGAAAAGGCTTCTGTGACACTGTGCTGGGATGAATAATGGCTCTGATGTTTATGCACAGAAGAGCATGCCTGACTTTTGCATTCCTGTTATCTTTTACTAATTGAAATCAGGAAGACTTTTCAGCAAGAAATGTGCATAGCACCTGCCGGGTTACTTTTGTCTTCTCAGTGTTTCTGGCTGAGTGGGGGGGCAAGAAAGGTGAGCTGAATGACCTTCCCCAATAGCAGTGGTGACGTCCCACCACTCTGGGACCTGGAGCTTCATTGGCCTATTTAAATGTATTTTCCTAGTTCTTGAAATACCCAAGGAAGATTTATTAACTCCTTTTTATAAATGAGGAAATTGAGCCTCAGGGAGGTTAACTCACATGTCCAGTTACTGAGTGTGTTTAATGAATTAGGATTTGGACCCTAAAGTCTATTCTACTTCCAATCGTACAGCTACCTTACAAGAGGGGATGACTATAGAGTCCAGTCAGCTTTTGCATGAGAACAGCCTCATTCGGCCTAGGTTTAGTTCATGTTGGGTGGTTATTTAAAATTGTAGTCAGAGTCTGAGTATTATGTCACCAGCAAGTCATAGATGTTTTCCAGAAATGTCTCCTTGGTTAAATATTTGCACAATTTTTTGAACAGACAACAGCAGCCAGGCATCATGCTAGTAGCTGCTGTGTATGTGTGTGGGTGGGGAGGTTGGTTAATAGTACTGGGCTGGTCTAAGTCATTTCTAGTCTCCATCTCTTTCAGACATTCTCTGAGTCTCTCATTTTGAGGTAGGGAGGAGTGATTGTGGCGAATCCCTGGAGACAGCTTGATGGATGTATCCCGTATGCCTGCTGCTGCTGGAATACTTAGGTGGGCACTGAGGTGGAGACATAGGGCATTCAGGCTGTGGGCCCCAGGGGGTCTGTTATGAGCCTGATCTCAGGCATCCTCCCTTGGAAATTCCTTACACAAGACATCTTGAATTTGTGCCAGGCATTTCTGATTCAGTCTTACTTTTTGCCCAGAATGATGCGGAATCATTTGCCCAATGATTTTGGGCAAATCAAAAGTGGAAGATAAAGGAAGCTGGTCTTTCACCCAGAATTAATAAGCCAAAATATTTAAGCTTATTCCCAAGGATGTAGATTTCTTCAGAGTATCTCTTCAGGCTGCATAAACAGAATTTATCCTTTTATTTATCAGAATTCCTCATTTCCAGATCCTGATGGAGGGGTTTAAGTAGATACCCTGCTTTGATTTGCTGTGACCTAATGGGAGGGACTGCTTAACTTCACTCTAGGGTGAGAGTCAGATGATCCTTTTGGTTGCAATTAGATGCTTCACTTTTCTTTCCCCAACCTGAAAGGGAAGCTGGGGAGGAATCACTGGGCAACCTTGCAGGCAATAACTCCCTGGTGCGGTTCCCACTAATCAGAGAGATGCCCTAGTCCCAGCCGTCTCTCGACTACCAGTTTGATTCTTCAACTGGCAGCAGTAGACTGAAAAGCAGATGGCCACTCTCCTATGCTGTATTGACAAATAGGAAAAATAGGGAAGAGGGAATCAGGAGGTGTGTGATCAAGCTGCCAGAGTGGGGAACCTGTGGCCCTCTGACTTCAAGATTGCTCTATTGTAAGCGGCGAAAGAGGTGAGAAGAGCTTCATCTTTCTCTGCTGCACCCCTTTTAATAAAAGGATTTGTTCTGCAAAATTTGGATTTAGTCAAAAGGCTGCACTTAGGGACCTAGACAGCCACAGTTTCCCTACTCCTGTCAAGGGTAGGAGCTGCTGGGAGGGCCTGGTACACACATTCATGTGGCACTTTTTACATTGGCTACTCTCTCATAGGCCATTCTGAATCCCTGTGTGTAGGATCGATGGGTTCTGTTCTCCCCGTTGGAGAGAGGGATGAGTATATGGGACATTAGCAAGCAAGCCAGGGCCAGAGTGCTGAGCGTCCCTGCCTGAGGACCCACAGGAAGCCTCCTTGCTCTCTGGTCCAGCCTTTTGTTGTAGGCAGACCACAGTGCAGCTCTGAGAAAGCTCCGGGAAGCTCAGCTGCTTTGTATTTGCAGCGTTCAACGTGGGAGGAGGCTTGGAGTTTGTTGTGTCTATCTTTTCATCGTAGAGCTGGGGAGAACGAGATCCACGGAGATGTGCTTTCACAATGTTGCTAGTTCTCTGGCCCCAATTTGACAATAGACTATCTGATGAGAATTTTTCAAAGTGCATCATAGGAGAAAACAGCCCTTCAGGCACATGACTTGGCAAGATGAGGTGTCTTTCTGTACAGGAAGAGCTGCCCTTCTTCCAGGTGGCTACAGATCCACGCTACGGCCCGGGCTTCGGTGCCAGCTGGATTTCAGCTCCTGATCATGGTTTTCAATCCACAAATTGCACACTCTGTGAAGAGGCCCTGCATGGCTTAGCCAGTTCACTGAAAACAGATTGGATGGAAAACATTCTTGAGAGTGGGAGTAGCTTTCCATTAAGTGGGTGAGGGTACCCCATGTTTACAAACTGCTTTCATTTGGCACAGATCAAGGAGACCTGAGGGATGACGGGTGGATCTGTGTTTTCCTTTTTTATGGTTATGAGTGTAAATTGTTAGGATGAAACAAGACTTGCATGTGTTGGTTTGATTGATGATTAATATCTTTAATAGTGTAGTTAAGAAAAGAGACAATGAAAGTCTGGCGAACTTCACAATGAGTGTCTAGTGAATTGAATGTGAAAGGGAGGAAAAACTCTTTATGTATTAAAAGAAAAGTATTCGATGAGACAGGTCTGGGTAGTTTGAAGAACTATTTTCCAAGCTCACTGTGATGTCAGAGAGAATTTCCTTTGGCAGCCAGAATTTGAATGGACAAAGCTGAGATGGTGTCAGTGCTGAACGCTTAAAGCTTATAACACACTTACTTTCCACCACATTTCTACAAATGCATTTTACTAATATGACCTTTTATATTGAAAGGTAAACATCACTATGCCATTGTGAATAATTCTTTGGTAGTGAAAATAACCCTATCTTACAGTAATAGCATCCTTCTTATAAACGATCTTCAGATGGCCCTAAGTTTTCCTTTGTATTAACTCGTTACAATTGGAATGTAGGCATTATTTCTGGATATGGATTTAATATCTCTTCTAGTAGCTTGGAGTTAGGATACCACAATAACTAAGGGTCCAGTCTTTGAGGTCTGCTTTCAAATTCCACTTTAGTCACTTGGTAACTAGATGACAGTGGTTAAATTATTTAATCTCTCTGTGTATCATTCTGCATCTGTAAAATGCAATTAAACATAGGAGATATTTCGCAGGGCTGTATGCTGAATGTACTGAGTTAATCCATGTACATTACTTAGCGCTGTGCCTAGAACATGGAAGCCCTTAGTAAATGTTGGCTGCTACTGTTGCCAGACTGTAAAGGACTGTTTCTGTCTTATTCCTGGTTACCCTTGTGCTTTGCACAGAGCTTAGGGCATGAAGACAAACAACACATGTTGTTGAATAAATTAATGGTCCCATTTTTTCAGAGCTCCAGTGCAGTGAAGCCTCAGATTGCCATGGGTGTCGTATGCAATCAGGGCCCATGTGGGCTGGGCTTTTCTTCCATTTGGCATCTTTATTGGGCCACATTTCGTTTAACTCCCTGGTTACGTTTGTTTTTATAAAGAGTAATATATAGGGGACATTGGTTCTTAGATTCTTAAAAACTGACAGCTAATGTTTAGAGGTGTTTAAAAGTTAAGTATCAAATAATATGTAGAAAAGCAGAAGATGGAATTTAGGGTGATAGGAAGTGTTTAATAGCCCAACTCAAAGGTTCTGAGTTCTAGTCTCAAGTCTATCAGAGATGAGCTATCCCAGAACCTGCTTACTCTTAACTCTTGAACAACAAAGGCTTTAACCTGCCTTACCTTCAAGGCCTTTTATTGTGTTTTTTTATTTTACGATACTAAGATTTTTGTTAATTCTTTAAATCCCCTGATACAGCTATCCCTTCATAATATTGATAGAATACAGATTCAGTTTCTCCAAATAGTGTTTCTTTACATCCGAGGGAAACTTGCTATTGAAAGGAATCCTTCCATGAGGATTTCCTATAAATCAAGAATCTTTTCTAATACAAATAGTTACCGTCTCATGTCTCTGCTTTGAGAATTGGTATGTATTACTTTTCTTAAGAAATGAGGCACATTTGAAAATTTTCATGTAAAACTAACACCATTTGGTGAGTACCCACAGGCCGGATGTAGGGAACTAAATATTTTGAGTCTACAATTTTAAAATGCTGTCATGTTTCATTCCATCCAATTGTGTTTTGTTTCAATAGTTTTCTAGAATCCAGGATTTTGAAACCAACTAAACTTAATTTTTAGGAGTTGGTTCGAAGGGTGCTCAAACTTCTGATTCAATTTGGCTTATAAGAAATAACAAATAAAAATTATTATTTAAAGCCACAGTCATTAGAGAAAGCTGGAAAGATGGCTTATCTCTTCCTGTGATCCCTATGACCTCTGGTTAATTTAATCATGGTCCTGTATCCAATGTTGAAGGCCTGCAAGAAGGTCTTGATTGACAAAATCTATTTCCTCTTCATACTCATTCAGGCCTCTTGGAAGCTAGGGGTTTCTGATTAAATTATGCTATTTTTATAACCTGCTGAAGAACCCATATGGTCAATTTCAAGTTGCCTTTGCTTCCAGTGTTTTTCCTAGATGTTTGTTTTGCTGAGGACAAACAGGATACAGTTTGTGGGATGGTTGTCTGACCTTCCTGTATAAAAAGGTTTTAAGTGTTTTCTTTCTCAGCTGACCATTTTACAAGTTGCTTTTATTGATTACTAGACACTTCGATGCATTGTCTCATGTATTCGTCACAGGAGCCCGGTGTGGTAAGGACGGCTATTAATCCCATTTTGCCTTTGCAAAAATAAGCCATTGGGGAACTGAATAATTTGCCTACTGTCATGAAGCTAGTAAGAGATTGAGTTGGGTCTCAAATTCAGATTTATTTGACTTCAAAACCCTTACCTTAGCCTTAATTAGGCTGCTTCATATGAAAACTTAGCTTTATAGAGTGCATGTTAAATATATTTTATTTTAATATTGGAGATGGTTTATTAGTGTTTTCAGCATATGTATTGGTCAGGCTGTAAAATTTGCTTGGACATTTATTAAGAAAGAGATTGAGGCCAAATTAATGACATCTTCTTTGAGTTTCTTTTATGGCTTATCTTAGGAGGCATTATTATGAGCTGAGGCAGGGAAGGACAGGAGAAAGCGGTGTGGGCAGATTAAACAAACACCGTGCTTGCCAGTGCTGAGTGGCTCTGAGGACATGCATGCTCTGCGTGTTGGTCCCAATGTCCAGTGCTCAGGCCATGGTCATTGTCATTTTCAGCCATGGTTCCCTGCTGAACAATCATCATGCAGGGCAGCAAAATCGAGAGAAAGCACCCAGTGTCACTGACACAGAGGACAACTTCCAGCACAGGTGCTCAGTGCAGGCCACTGGCCTCACGTCTGCTCCTAGTGATTCTGTTTCTTAGGAATTGTTGTCCTTCCCTGTCACTGGGCCTTGGACTATCCTAATTGAAGACCTTAACTTTAAATTTGGAGAAGAGTCAAAGTGTTGCTTTCTTCCTCCTCAGAATTCCTTTGGGCTCTTTATGCAATTTGGTCCACTTTCTTCGTGGTGCCCAAGTTTACACACGAGCACTTTCTAATCCCAAGAAAATGGCTTGCCACTCAATCAACATTTTAACATCTAAGATGATGCCTTTGCAGCATCAAGAAAAATTAATTTATTTAAAATAAACAGTTCAAAGGAAAAACTATCCCATCATATGCCTGAGCTATACCATAACTGTACAGTGGTAAATTCTAGAATGCCAGCATCCTCAGGGTCCTAGCAAGTACAGAAAAGGGCTAGTAGGCTAGATACAAGGGCTGATTCTTGATCTGAATCTTGGAGGAAAAGTACAATTTAGCCAGGTAGAGAAAGGTAGAAAAGTTTTTAAGTAAGAGCACAGGATGAACAAAAGAGGAAGCATGAGCTGATAGTTTGTAAAATGAAAGCAACATAGATTAATATCACTGAAGCGAAAAGTATGAGACAGAGAGTAGGAGAGGATAAGTTTGATCACAACGCCAAACAGACTGCCATTTGTTTTAGGTAATGTGGTACCCCTCAAGTATTTTAAGTGGAAGGGCGATATTTTCCACATAAATGAGTCTAGTTGCAATATAAAAGAAGGATTTTAGGTCCACCAGCTAGAGGGCAAGCAAGGCACCCAGTGAGGCGATATTAACATAGCACAAGTGTGAAATGGGAAAGGGTCCACCCAGGGCAATGGTAGTAGAGATGCAGAGAAGTTTTCATTTATATGGAAGGACAGATTGACAGGCCTAATGTTTGCTGGTGATGTGTAAAGAAGAGAGAATAATTGACAAATATTTATTGATCATGCACTCTGTGCCAGGTACTTTAAAGGTCTTGTGGTATAGAACTCAGGAATTCTAAACATCTGCAGAATGGCTAGAAGGTCTCTTCTTAAGAATTAGTTATCTATTTCTACATTAGAAATTGCCCCAACACTTAGAGGCTGGAAATGATGTTTATCCTCTCATACACATGTGGGTCATGAATCCAGGGATGGTTGAATGGGGCTGGGGGAAGGTCTATAGCTCAACGTTTCTTGAAAGGTAGCAGCCAAGCTATTACTTGGGTCTGAAGTCTTAGCCTGGGTCTGAAGAATCTGCTTCCAAGGTTGGTATGGGTCCTTTGTAACAGGGGCCTTGCCATGTAGCTGCTTCATAAGATGGCAACTGGTTCTTCCCCATGGAAGCTATCCAAGAGATGTGAGAAAGAGCACACAAGTTGAAAATTACAATCTTTTAAAAACTTGATCTCGGAAATGACATCCTATCACTTCTGTTGTATTCTGTATGTTAAAGGAATCCCATAAGTGCACCTTAAACTCAGGGCAGGGGATTACATGATGGCAAAAATGCCAAGAGATAAAAATTCCTGAGGGCTCTTTCAGAGGCTTCCTACTATAGCTACATGAGCAAGTAGATGCCAGCACATTAATGAAAATCAGGAATACAGTTGAAAGAGTAGATTTTAAGGGGTTAATGAAGAGTCTTGCTTTAGATGGAAACCGTTGTCTATTCAAGTGGATTTGTACAGTAGCATCAGTACTGGAGACATAGATTGGACAGTGGTCATCATTTTATAGGTGGCATGTAAAGCTGTTGAAATGATGACCACTTTGCCTCCCTCAGGTCCTTGTAGAGAACAATGATGACCATGATGGTGATGACCATCGTACTGGTGACAAAAGCTGCCATCTGTTGGTTCTGTACAATGTGGCAAACACTGTTACTGCAACAAACATTTTTAGAACCTAGTATGTGCCTATGTGCTAGGGAAACAACAGTAAACCAAATAGATGAAGTTCCCATGAAGCTTATATCTATGTAAAGGGAGAAAAAGATAAATACAAAGGTGAATATATAGTAAGTTGGATGATGATGAGCTCTTTGGAAAACAGAAGCAGCAGAGTGACCCAAGAGGTCTGGGAAAGGGGGAAACACTTTATGCAGGATGCTGAGAAAGACCAGGCATTTTGAACATAGACATGATGTTAGTATGGGACAAGCCAGGCAAGTTTGGGGAAAGTTTTGAACAGAGCAAAGAGCAGGTGTAAAGGCCCTGTGGTAGGAAATTGCGTGGCAAGTATAAAAGGCAGTCAGGGGAGCATGTGACTGGATCATATAGAACCTTTGCCCATAGCCTTCCTGTGGGCTTTGCCCTTTAATGTAGTGAAGTGGGATGCCTTTGGAGGCTGCTCTGAGCATCTGAAATTTTAGCTATTTTATCCTCACTACAATGGTATGAGGCAGGTAATATTATTATCTACTTTTTACTTTAATGAGGAAGCTGAAACATTAGAGAGCTAAAGTGACTTGCCCAAAATTAGCTCTGGAGTTTTGGAATGAGGATTTTAACCCATATAGTCCAACTTTCGGTTGTATAGAAGGGGTAACAAAGAGACACATGGACATTTTAGGGCATGGTGGGTGTGTTCACTGTTTTGATTGTGGGGATGGCATCATGCATGTATACGTATGTTAAATCACATCAGTTTATTGTATGTCAATTATATACCTTAGTAAAGTTATAAAAAAGGCAGGTACAGTGGCTCATACCTATAATCCTAGCATTCTGGGAGGTCAAAGTGGATGGATTGCTTGAGCTTGGGAGTTCAAGACCAGCACAAGAAAGAGCAAGACCCTGTCTCTCCTAAAAAAATAGAAAAACTAGCTGGGCATTGGTGGTATACGCCTGTAGTCCCAGCTACTCAGGAGGCTGAGGCAAGAGAATTACTCAAGCACAGGAGTTTGAGGTTGCTGTGAGCTATCACCATGGCATTGTACCCAAGGTGACAGGGTGAGACTCTGTTTCAAAAAAAAAAAGAAATTGTAAAGATATTTTTTAAAAATGTGGGGAAGGCCTTGATGGATTTTGAAGCAGAGCATTCCTATTTGCAAAGGATGAATTGGAGATCAGTTAGAGAGCTATCACAAAGATTCAGGGAAAATTATAAGGAACCGAACCAAGGTAGTGAAGAAGGAAAGAGGAAAGGACCTTTGCTGTACAGTTGATACGATCTTGAGGATGATTAGAATGAGGTGTGAGAGAATCAAGGAATCGCAGGTGATTGCCAAGTTAGGCGTGGTCAGCAGTGAACTGTGGTGCCATTTTCCACAAGATGAAATTCTGGAGGAGCAGCAGGTTCTGGGAAAGGTGATGGCAGATGTAGACAGGTCAAAACTGGGACACCTGTGGGGGTACCCAGGACTAGAGGTAGTTTAACTTAGACTTCTGGTTTAGAGATAGAGATATGGTGGTCACAGTATAGAAAGAAGTTGAAACTATAGGCAGGATAAGGTGACCCAGAGATGAGAAGGGGAAGGATAAAGCTCTGGAGAACACCAATGTTTAAAATAAGACACAGAGAAAAAAAGGGGCTTGAATTTTCCTTATAGCTTCTTTCATGCTCATGGAAAACACTGCTCATTGGTTGTAACACTCTTCCCTCTAGAAGTTTCTAGGCATGGTGTTTGTAAAAGCCACTGCATTTGATCCTTGTCAATAAGCAAACCGAATCTTCTTTTCCATCTTTGATTTAAGAGGTGAATGTAAAACCATTAAGGCGACTAAGGAGTGTTTGAAAAATTTGCAGAGGCCCAGGAGTTAATCATGTCTCTGAGGCCAAGAAAATTTTAAGAAAAAGGAAGTAATCGGCATAGACCTTAGTAGTTGAAGAACTGAGACATAGCCAGTTTAGCAATGAGAAGGTGGATAATGATCCTGTAGAGAGTTGTTTCTGTGGCATGAGAGGGCAGGGGCTGGATTATAGTGGGTCAAACTATAAGAGTGAGGATTGTTCTTCCTAGAAGCTCAGAAAGTTGCTTCCAAGGAAGCAAGGAAGTAGGCATTTTATTGGAAGTAGACTGTATTGTTTTTATAAATTTCTCCCCAATCAAAGAGTTATATTAGTTTTTATAGATTGTCACATTTATTTCTTAAATGAAGGAAGATCTTTGAAATCTCCTTGGTAAGAGACATTTGAGCACAAAACAGATGCCTTTATTTCTTGAAAATATCCTAACCCGAGGTCTGGGATAAGACTACCTGAGCTTTGAAGCCATCCAGGACATTTCCCAAGTAGAATTCCATCAGCCTGTGCCATCGTTCAATAAAAGGAGAAGCTCACGATATAAGGAAAAGTGAGAAAACTAAGCATTCTATAAAGTGTGCTTCTTTATCCTGAGATTGTCTTTTCTTCTTTTTTCAACATCTTTATTTTTTATTATTAGATGGTACTTCTTCTTTTAAATACTTCACTTAGTAAAATAAAAAGTGGCCAATTTTCTACAATTCACTATATATTTTTCTTAATGCTTTGAATATAAATAGACTTTTTTTTCTTTTTCTTTTAAAAACTGTTTTCATCTTCTCTGGGTCAGAATTAATTTGGACAAAGAGAAATACTCGGAACAATGAGATTATTGTTAGTTCTTGAGAGCTATGGTCACATGGCCTAACCCCTAAGAACTTCAAAGAGAAGGACATGAGATTACCCTGATAATCGCAGGGAAAAGATTATTCTTCATGAAAATAGACTTCAAAATCCATTATAATAGAGAATTGTATAAAGTCACCGTTAAGTTATAGAATGGCTCCCCTCTCAGCCAGAATCCACTTACATGTGATTAAAAATATTAATACATCTAATGAATTCTTGTTTTTGGTTCCAAAGTTTTATTCAAGAACTCAAACAAAAAATTTCAGGTAAATGAATTTTAATCCTCACTTGCTTCCTCTTCTTCGTCCTGGTTAATTTGGAAGTAAAGTAATTCGTAACTCTCTTTGCTGTTAGCAACTATGCGCAACCATTCACGTAGATTATTCTCCTTCAAATACATCTAATGAATTAATGTGTTGACAGCATTATTAAGGTTGGTTAACCATGGGAACATGGAGAAACCCATGGGAACATGGTGAAACCCCAGAGGAAAAGCTGATGGCTTCTACATGAACACCCTTTCTCTCTGAGAAAGAGAGAACCTTGGCCAATGGAGGCCTTCAAATTGTTGGGTTCCACTGGCAGAGACGGGGTAGACTCACTGTGCTGGGGAAGCCAGTTATGTGAGCCTGATGTGAACTCTCACATTTGCTGCATCCAAATCTCCATATTCTTTCACACTTACTCTTTTTATTTGGTTTCTCAAGTAGGAGGAGAATGCAATAGTGCTGGGGTAAAATATTGCTTCCCATGTGCATTGAAGATGTAAGTCCCTGTGTGCATTATTTCTCAACAGAAGTTAATAAATTGGCATTGTAGATTTAGGAGATAAATTCTGCAGAAAAAGTCTACTTTCTGTGGGGTTGAGGGCTGATTGAGACTGTTGTGCCTTTAGCCAGGAGGACTCTGAGCCAGTGGCTTTTCCCAGGTGAGGACAAATTTCATGTTACCACACTGTTTTAGACCACATTGTGACTTGCTGTAATTTTCCTATAACGTTCCTCCCAAAATTACCCTTTTAAAGGAAATGCCAAACTAATAGCATTCTGTAGAAAATTGTGTTTAAGGATAAATTTTGCTTGCTATTTTTCACTAGGAAGCCTTTAGTCCATTGAACCTTTTTCCTTCACTTCTTTGTTTTTATTCCAAACTTCTGTTAACTTTTTGATTTACTTGATTTTGTTTACAGGATTGTAGATAGTTCTATGATGATAGTTTCCAAGGCTGGTCCACTTTCTTTGCCTTTTATTCTACTTTAATGGATTACTTGTCTTTTAGATCTTGAAAGAGGTTGGTAGAGAAGGCCTTAGTTGGAGCAAGATAGTTTCTTAGATGGCTAACTATGACCACAAACAAAATATTCTGTTTTAGTCATCTGCTATTAAAAATTCCATGGAGTTTTCCCCATGGGTTTGCAAACAATTTTATTTCTCAAGACTCAAAGTTGCTAATGTGACAGTGAGCATCTGGGAGAACAAACATTTTTTTTTTAAAAATTGATCATTTAAAAGGCGAAAGATTTCTACGATCTGAAGAGAAACCAGAGTATTTTCTATGTATATATGACTTAATAAAATAAAAAATTGATCATTTAAATGTTTGAGGTACAGTTCAGAAAGTCCACAAATTTGTAAACATTTTAACTTTGGCCATTCGATTTCTTCCCCTATTTATTTCATCTGCTCATTTGTCATTATGTAAATAGAGCCCTACAGAGAGGAGAGAGAAAAATACATCTTTGTCCAAATATTTCTCTCTTTTGAACTTTATCAGAATGTCCTCTGTTCTTGACCATGGGGGGTAAAATGATGGATATGAGAGGCTTTGCAGAAGAGCAGTGGGATTAAGTTGGGGCTCTGTGGTTGCTCTCTGACTGAGTGGTTTGACTCAAAGACTTCTCTTTTTGATAACACTTTTTTGTTGTTGTGTATGAGATATTTAGAAACGAAAAGAGGATGAACTATTTACTTCTTGAATGTCTGTTCTTCTCCTGGATGGGGGTCACAGTTCTCATGTTCCCCATTGATATAGGAAAGATTGGCTGGTAATTTCTGTTCCCCTTTCTTCCTTTTGTGTGACTTTAGACACCTGATTATTAATGTCATCTCTGTTAAGGAAAAAAGTCCTGTTTCCATGGAAATGGCATTAGGAAGTGGCTTTGGGGGCTAAAAATCTTTTTCTTATGAGAAAACATTTTGTTTTCCTTTACAGATCTTGAAAACAACAGCATCCTTCATATACAATATGCCTAAATGATGCTCTGATAAATAATAACATACATATAAGAACTATTTTATCAGACTTTAGTCATCATATCTGCAATAACAAAGAAGTGAAATCATTTAGGAATGAGGAATAGATTTCCACTCTATTCCCAGGAAATCATAAAAGTTTTGTCAGTATGCTTAAGATAAGACTCTTCTGAGGAGAATAAACAGAAGAAGTGATGTTATCATAAACATTTTTAATAAATCTGTATGAGCAATAGTAGAGATCAGTAGTAAAATAGCTAAGAATTCTTGAACCCTAAAACATATTTTTAAAAGGTACAAATTTTTAGGAATTCTTAATATTGTTAGCTGACTTTTTCATAAGCAAGTGTTGTTGATGATTTTGCCTCATATGAGAATCTTTGATGAGTGTGTGGAAAAACTCACCATTCCTAAAGAATAAATTTCATTGGCCATAGAATATGTGATATATCAAATTGAAATCTCCGTTTTGCTCAAATTTTGGAACTCTTGGTTCCTTTTAGCAACTAACATCATGATTCAGTTCTATCGTATTATGGTTAATGTAATTTCAGACTGGCAGGGTTGCTTTTGTTAACCAGAGAATTATCTTCCTCATTTACTGTCTAAAAACAGTGACCATAAGAAAAATGCATTTTGATAATTGGGATGAAGGAGGAAGTTTAGTGTCAACTGAGGTGATGGGAAAACTAAACTGAGATGTGGGACGTGCATTTAGGGGCATTGGTAGCTATGAAGGATCTTCAATGAGAAGAGAGCGGAGAGAAGGCATTTGCAATAAATCTGTGTGAATATAGCCAAGATTGGCCTGGAGGGCAATGTAGTGAGTGGAGAGCTTCCACATCTGGGGTAAAGGGTGGAGTTGATGTAGTGAGTGGAGAGAGCTTCCACACCTAGTTTAGAGGGCAGAGTTGATAGTGTGAGTGGAGAGCTTCCACAACTAGGATAGAGGGCGGAGGAGGTGTAGGAGTGGAGAGCTTCCACAACTAGGATAGAGGGCGGAGGAGGTGTAGGAGTGGAGAGTTTCCACACCTAGGGTAGAGGTTGATGTAGTGAGTGGAGAGCCTCCACGCCTAGGGTAGAGAGAGAAGCAACTGGATCCAGTGGTGACTAGTTGGGAGATTGAGAATGATGAAGTCCTCAAGGAGGATTCCCAGCAACTGAGGAGATGGGAACCCTACAGTGAGATGGGGGAAGTGCAGGGGGCATTGGTAGCTATGAAGGATCTTCAATGTGAGATACAAAGAGGGTAGGGGGAGATATGAGTGGGGCCCAAAAGAGACTCTTGGTCCACAGATAAGGAATGTTAAAATAGTCTCACGTTTGGTGAGGTTTGAGAATTTTACTTAATAACTAATTTTAGGTACTGTCCTATACAGCAGCCATATTTTAGGTATTGTTCTATATGGCAGCCATAAAAATAAGAGCTGATGTACCTGATAATATCCAAAAACAAATTGGGTTGGGTCTTGTAAAAAGGTCATTCAGTAGACCTAAAAAAAGAGACTTAGGCTCAAAGAAGATCTAAAACTTTCCATTTTGTTCTCCTTTGGCTTAATTTACATGGACATTTGGGCTTGAAAGGGAAATACAGGCTATTTTCAGAAGCCAGGAAACAGAGGTATAGGAAGAGAAAGTAAAGTCAGATTAGTTTACCACCAGTTTTGGTTTTTGAGGTTAATTAAATCTATTTATGTTTTATAATGAGAAAAAAATCACAAAAGATATTTTTAAAGTGTACACAATCATTTTTTAAATTATTTGAAATAGAAATGTGTTCATAGATCTTTTTTTCAAATTGAGAAGTTTCCCAGAAAGCTCCAAGGCCTTTAATACCATCTTGTGATGTCTCCAGGTCACCTCAGGGACACAGTGATGCCATACAGAAGGGAGAATGTTAGAAGCGTGACAATTTAATGAATTGGAGTAAGATTGATTGGACTGTAGAAAATTGGTTATTTTGAGAATTTGTCAAGCTGGTCCCAGGTGTGCTTCTGTCCAGAGGATGTGTTCAGACGGCTTGAGTTGTGTACTTCTTAAACTGCAAAAGCAGGAAGGCCAGCAAGTCCCCAGTTTACCTCCTCTCCTCTAGGCTGAGTATCCTTGATACTCAGAGTAGAGGGAAGAGAGAAGGATCAGGAGCAGGAGTGACAGAGAAAGCACAGGCTTCGGGAGGGAGTGGCATGAAGGGTGGAAAGCGGAGGGTATGCACAGAATACCTGGGCTGAGCTCCTGCAGGAATCCTCTTCAGGCCTGCTCGCCCCCTCCCTCCCCTTCTTAGCTCTATAGATAGCTTTGCCCTTTTCCACTCTGACTTTCCTCCATCACTGGCTGCTCCTTTTTAGTCTCTTTTCCTGGGACAATTTTTCCCTCCCAACTGGTAATTGTTGGAGCACCCCAGGATGCAGTATGAGTGTGCGGCTTCCTTTTCTTTCCATTGGCAGCTCCCCACTAGGATCTCATCTGGCTCTGTAACCTTCAACACATTTATATCTGAGGATGCTCAGATGTGTATCTCTAGTCCTTACCTGTTTCCTGAGCTCCACACCTCCTACCTGACATCTTTGCTTGGATGTCTTGTAGGCACATTAAACTTAATTTGTCCAAAACCAAATGGTTGATTTCTATATACCCAATGCTTGGCCTCCTTCAGTGTCCCCGTGTCAGCATATGTCCCAATATTTGTCCTGAAACCTCGACTCATCTGTGGCTTTTTTTTTTTTTTACTAATAATCTACCATTAGTCCTTTACTAACAATCATTCCATTGTCAAGTATCTCTGCTTTCAAGATGTATCCTGAATTTACCACTCCTTACCACAATCACACTTACCACTTGAATCCACATCACCACTTTTTGGACTATTGCAATAGTTCACTACATGATTTCCCACATTGTATTCCTCCTCTCCACACACATTCAGATATATTCTCTACACACCGCTGATGTGACCCTTAAAAAAACATAAATATGTTCATATCACTTTCTGGCTCAAAAACTTCTAATGCAGGGAGTGGTTTTCAATCTTCCTAATGCTGTGACCCTGTCATACAGTTCCTCATGTTGTGGTGACCCCCAACCATAAAATTATTTTTTTGCTACTTCATAACCATATTCTTGCTATTGTTATGAATCATAATGTAAATATCTGATATGCAGGATGTATTTAGGCAACCCCTGTGAAAGGGTTGTTCAACCCCCAAAGGGGTTGCGAGCCACAGGTTGAGAATCGTTGCTCTACTGGCTTCTTTTTGAACTTAGAAAATCATCATGGTCAATAAAGCTCTGTATGTTCTGGCCCCAGCTGCCTCTCCAGCCTCACCTCCTGCCATGCTCTCCCTCGCTCACTGAGGTCCAACCTCATCATCTTCCAGACTCTTACTGAACACACTAAACTCTGGGGGACTTTGCACTCCAAGTTACCCTTGTCCGGATTCTCTTCTACCGAACAGTCAATTGGCCCTCCCTTTCTCACTTCACTCAGAAGACTGCTCAGACATCACCTCTCCCGAGAGGATGTCGTATCAAAAACAGCACCCTTCACTGCACTCTTGCTCTTGTTCTTCATCAGTTATATCAAGGACATGGCAGGTTTAGTGTGGCCAGAGCATACAGCTGGTTATTCAGCAATGGCCAGATTGTGGAGGCCTGGCAGACTGTGGTAAAGAGTCTGGACTTAGGCATAGGGAAACATTAAATGGTTCTAAGCAAGAAAGTTAGGTGTATAGATTTACATTTTTAAACAGTCTACTAGTGACCCTGTAGAAGTTGGGCTGGAAAGCAAGCGAGTGGAGGGAAGGGACACTAGGAAGGTCTTTAAACTATTATAATCAATTCTGGGGCAGAATTAAATATGAAGGTTATCAATGTGGGATTTGAAATAGTGTGTAGAGGAAGGATGAGATGTGTGAGTCTTACTAAATGTAGGATAAACAATTTGTAATCAAAATTTTAAATACAAAACATTTATAATAATGTGCATATAATTAATTGCCCTTAGAAATAAAGGTATACATAAAGGATTAAGATTTAGAAGAACAAAAAAGAGCTGCATTTAGAAATACCTTTCCAGAATTAAATATCTAATAATTTTTACCAAGAATTATTTACTTCGCAAATTATTCAAAGACCTCATGGTTCTTACAAGTGTGAAAAGCCTTATATGATGACTTTTATTTATTTATTTTTGTTGTTAAATCATAGCCGTGTACATTTGTGCAATCAAGGGTACAATATGCTGGTTTCATATACAATCTGAAATATTCTCATCAAACTGTTCAACGTAGCCTTCATGGCATTTTCTTAGTTATTGTATATAGACATTTGTATTCTGCATTTAGTAGGTTTTGCCTGTATCCATTCTAAAACTCACGGTAGGTATGGCCCCACCCATTACCCTCCCTCCACCCTAACCTCTCACCTCCCTTCCCATCCCTTGGCACTTTCCCCATATTCTTCTGCTATAGTTGGGTTATAGCCTTCATATGAAAGCTATAAATTAGCTTTATAGTAGAGCTGAGTACATTGGATACTTTTTCTTCCATTCCTGAGATACTTTGCTAAGAATATGTTCCAGCTCCATCCATGTAAACATGAAAGAGCTAAAGTCTCCATCTTTCTTTAAGGCTGCATAATATTCCATGGTATACATGTACCACAATTTGCTAGTCCATTCTTGGGTCGATGGGAACTTGGGCTTTTTCCATGACTTAGCAATTATAAATTTGGCTACAATAAACATTCTGGTACAGATGTCTTTGTTATATTGTGATTTTTGGTGTTCTGGGTATATAACTAGTAAAGGAATTATAGGATCGAATGGCAGGTCTATTTTTAGATCTCTAAGTATTCTCCAAACATTCTTCCAAAAGGAATGTATTAGTGTGCATTCCGACCAGCAGTGTAGAAGTGTGCCCTTTTCTCCACATCCACGCCAACATTTCTGGTTTTGGGATTTTGTTATGTGGGCTACTCTTACTGGGGCTAGGTGATATCTGAAAGTAGTTTTGATTTGCATTTCTCTGATGATTAAGGATGATGAGCTTTTTTTCATGTGTCTGTAGATCATGTGTCTGTCTTCTTTAGAGAGGTTTCTCTTCAAGTCCTTTGCCCACCCTGAGAAGGGATCACTTGTTCTTTTCTTGCTAATACGTTTGAGTTCTCTGTGGATTCTGGTTATTAAACCTTTATCGGAGGTATAACCTGCAAATATTTTCTCCCATTCTGAGGGCTGTCTGCTTGCTTTCCTCACTATGTTCTTGGCTGTGCAGAAGCTTTTTAGTTTGATCAGGTCCCAGTAATATATTTTTGATACTGCTTCAATTGCCTGGGGAGTCCTCCTCATAAAATATTCACCCAGGCCGATTCCTTCAAGAGTTTTCCCTGCACTTTCTTCAAGTATTTTTATAGTTTCATGTCTTAAGTTTAAATCTTTAATCCAGTGAGAGTCTATCTTAGTTAATGGTGAAAGGTGTGGGTCCAGTTTCAGCCTTCTACAGGTTGCCAGCCAGTTCACCCAGCACCATTTGTTAAATAGGGAATCTTTTCCCCACTGAATGTTTTTAATTGGCTTGTCAAAGATCAAATAACGGTAAATAGCTGGATTTATCTCTTGGTTCTCTATTCTGTTCCAGACTTCTACTTCTCTGTTTTTGTGCCAGTACCATGCTGTTTTGATCACTATCGATTTATAGTACAGTCTTAAGTCTGGTAGCATGATTCCTCCTGCTTTGTTTTTATTTCTGAGTAATGTTTTGGCTATTTGAGGTTTTTTTCTGATTCCATGTAAAACGAAGTATTATTTTTTCAAGATCTTTAAAATATGACAATGGAGCTTTGATAAGAATTGCATTAAAATTATATATTGTTTTGGATAGTATAGACATTTTAACGATGTTGATTCTTCCCAGCCATGAGCATGGTGTGTTTTTTCATTTGTTAACATCTTCAGCTATTTCTTTTCTTAAAGTTTCATAGTTCTCTTTATAGAGATCTTTCACATCCTTTGTTAGATAAACTCCCAAATATTTCATCTTCTTTGGCACTACTGTGAAAGGAATAGAGTCCTTGACTGATTTTTTGGCTTGGCTATTGTTGGTATATATAAAGGCTACAGATTTATGGGTGTTGATTTTGTAGCATGAGACATTGCTGTATTCCTTGATCACTTCTAAAAGTTTTGTAGTAGAAGCCCTAGTGTTTTCCAGATACGTGATCGTGTCATCTGCGAGAGTGAAAGTTTGATCTCTTCTGACCCTATGTGGATACCCTTGATCGCCTTTTCTTCCCTAATTGCGGTGGCTAAAACTTCCCTTACAATGTTAAACAGCAATGGAGATAGTGGGCAACCTTGCCTGGTTCCTGATCTAAGTGGAAATGATTTCAATTTAACTCCATTCAATATGATATTGGCTGTGGGTTTGCTGTAGATGGCCTCTATTAGTTTAAGAAATGTCCCTTCTATACCAAGTTTCTTAAGTGTTCTGATCATGAAGGGATTCTGAATATTATCAAAAGCTTTTTCTGCATCAATTGAGAGAATCATATGGTCTTTATTTTTTAGTTTTGTTTATGTTTTGTTTATGAATTACATTTATAGATTTACGTATATTGAACCAGCCTTGAGAGCCTGGGATAAATCCCACTTGGTCATGGTATATAATTTTTTTGATGTGTTGTTGGATTCTGTTTGTTAGGATCTCATTGAGCATTTTTGCATCAATATTCATTAGTGATAATGGTCTATAATTTTCTTTTCTTGTTGGGTCTTTCCCTGGTTTAGGGATCAAGGTGATTTTTGCTTCATAGAATGTGTTGAGTAGTATTCTTTGTTTTTCTATATTTTGGAAGAGGTTTAGTAATATAGGTACTAGTTCTTCCTTAAAGGTTTGGTAGAATTCTGACGTAAAGCCATCTGGTCCTGGGCTTTTCTTTTTAGGGAGATTTTGTATAGTTGATACTATTTCAGAACTTGATATAGGCCTGCTCAACATTTTCATTTCATTCTGGCTAAGTCTTGGTAGGTGGCATACTTCCAGGTATTGGTCGATTTCTTTCAGATTTTCGTATTTCTGAGAGTAAAGTTTCTTGTAATATTTGTTAAGGATTTTTTGAATTTCTGAGGGGTATGTTGTTATTTCATCTTTTCCGTTTCTGATCGATGAAATTAGAGATTTTACTCTTTTTTTTTTCTGGTTATTTTGGCCAAAGGTTTATCTATTTTGTTGATCTTTTCAAAAAACCAACTTTTTGATTTATTGATCTGTTGTATAATTCTTTTGTTTTCAATTTCATTTAATTCTGCTCTGATTTTGGTTATTTCTTTTCTTCTGCTGGGTTTGGGTTGGAATGTTCTTCCTTCTCCAGTTGCTTGAGATGTCCCATTAAGTTATTAACTTCCTCTCTTTCCATTTTGTTGAGGAAGGCTTGCAGTGCTATACATTTCCCTCTTAGGACTGCCTTTGCAGTATCCCAGGGGTTCTGATAGTTTGTGTCATCATTGCTGTTTTGTTCCAAAAATTTGGTGATTTCCGTCTTAATTTCTTCTATAACCCATCTATCCTTCAGCATAAGGTTATTTAGCTTCCATGTTTTTGTCTGGGTATGCAGATTCCTGTTGGTATTGAGTTCAACTTTTATTCCATGATGATCTGAGAAGATGCAGGAATAATTTCTATTTTTTGAAATTTGCTGAGGTTAGATTTGTGGCCTAGGATGTAGTCAATTTTGGAGTATGTTCCATCAGCTGATGAGAAGAATGTATATTCAGTTTTGTTAGGATGAAATGTTCTGTAGATGTCTGTTAAGTCGAATGTTGAATGGTTAAGTTTAAATCTAAGATTTCTTTGCTTAGCTTTATTTTGGAGGATCTATCCAGCACTGCTAAAGGGGTGTTAAAATCTCTAACTACTATGGAACTGGAGGAAATCAAGTTCATGTCTGTTAGAGTTTCTCTTATAAATTGAGGTGCCTTCTGGTTGCGTGCATCAATATTAATAATTGAATTCTCATTATATTGAGTATTACTTTTAACAAATACGAAGTGTCCATCCTTATCCTTCCTTATTTTGATTGGTTTAAAGCCTATTGCATCTACAAAGAGGATTGCAACGCCTGCTTTTTTCCTCTTTCCATTTGCCTGGAGTATAGATGACCACCCCTTCACCTTGAGTCTATATTTGTCTTTTAATGCAAGATGCGATACTTGTATGCAGCAGAAATCTGGCTTGAGTTTTTGTATCCAGTCAGCCAACCTGTGCCTCATGAGAGGATGATTTAAACCGTTCGCATTAATTGAGAATATTGATAAGCCTTTTGAGAGTCCGGTGGACATTTTTAATCCTTTTGCGACTGTGGAAGTTGGAATTTGATCAAAGTTTTCTGGGTGGGTTTATTTTTGTGGTGGATGATTATGCTGGTCTTTATGGAGGATAGGTCTGAGAATATCCTGGAGAGCTGATTTAGTTGTGGCAAATTTCTTCAACATGTGTATGTCATTAAAGTATTCAATTTCTCCATCATAAATGAAACTCAGTTTATTTGGGTACAGGATCCTGGATTGAAAGTTATTTTGTTTTAGGAGATTAAAAGTCAATGACCATCCTCTTCTTGCTTGAAACGTTTCAGCAGAGAGATCTGCAGTTATTCTAATATTTTTCCCCTTGTAGGTAATGGTTTTCTTTCGTCTGGCTGCTTTCTGAATTTTCTCCTCCATATTAACTTTAGTGAAGTTGATTATGATGTGTCTGGGGGATGTCTTATTTGGGTTGAGTTGTGCTGGAGTTCTGAAACTGTCTGGTATCTGAATTTCAGAATCTCTTGGCATGTGTGGAAAGTTCTCTTTCATAATCTCATGGAGAAGAGACAATGTGCTTTATGAAGCCACTTCATTGCTTTCGGGGAATCCCTCTAAGACAAATATCGCTTTTCTTCAAATTATCCCAGAGCTCTCTGAGAGAGTGGTCTGTTTTTGCCCTCCATTTCTCTTCCTCTTTGAGAGTTTGGGAGCGTTCGAAAGGTTTGTCTTCGATGTCGGAAATCCTTTCTTCTGCTTGCTCCATTCTGTTACTGAGGGATTCTACTGTGTTTCTCAGATCTTTGAGGGCTGCAACTTGTCTCAATGTGTCAAAATCTTTGGTCATTTGGTCTTTGAATTGGTTGAATTCTTGAGACATCTTTTGGGTTACTGCTTGGTATTCTAATATGATCTTATTTGCTATCCAGATTCTGAATTCAATTTCTGACATCTCAGCTATTGGTTTGTGCATGGGATCTTGTGCCGTGTCTGCCTCATTGTTCCTTGGGGGAGTTGATCTACTCTGATTATTCATATTGTCAGAGTTTTTCCTTTGATTTCGTCTCATGATTGTTTTTCACCATTGCCTCTGGCCGTCCTCAGAATTGTGGTGGTGTCTCTCCGAGATTAGACCCCAAGGGGATCATTCTATTTTTGTTGGATCTTTGTAGGGAGTGACCCTGTGTAGCTCCTCTGGGGCTGCCCCAGCCAGGGAGTTGTGGTTGTGGGAGCAGCTCCGGAGTGTGACACCCCTGGATCCAGCAACAGGGTGGGGGGTAGTGCACATTGTTCTGGGAGTGCCTGGTGCCCAGTGACTTTGGAACAGAGGGCCCAAGCTCCAGCCGTCTCTGGCCAGGTGAAGGGTTCCATGTAGAGGCAGGGAGGGCTCCAGAGGGCATGTGGCTACCAGAGTCCCTGGCCAGACTGAGGGGGCTGGTGTGGAGGCAGGTAGGGTACAGGAGGGAGGACGCGGTTTTGCGCGGTTCCCAGAATTCCTGGAAGGCCCGGTGGGTGGGGTATCGGGACCTGGTGTAGCTCTTACCAGGGTCTTGGCGGGCACAGCTCTTCCAGAGATCCAGGAGGGTGCCGATCATGGGTTGCGGCGCAGCTCTTATGGAGGTCTGGGCGGGTGCCGATCACGATTATGACTTTTAGATTGCATTTCCTATTGTGAGATCAGTTGCTTACAAAGTGTGGGGGCTCAGCGTCCCATAGGCAGGCTTAACAGCTGTGAGTGTATAACTTGGGGGACTTGCTCTGTTCACCAGGGCATGGGAGAAGCCTCTGAAAAAATGAATACACTGTATAAGCAAGAAGAATAAAGTGAGACAGGACCAGAATATTAGATCAAGTCTGCCATTCTGGGCTTCTTTAGATTCTTATCCTCTGAAAATGCAGTCTTTATGCTCTTTGGAGATGAGGCAGGCTTCACCAATCCTCACTTATCTGTGCAGCCACGAATGTCCTTCTGGTTGAGTCTTTTTTTTTTTTCACAACTTGCTTGGATTCTAGGTGAGCTTGGAATTGGAATTATTTGGGGGTCGCAGTAATGAAATTCACTTTTGACATCACGTGGATGCCATAAAAACTTTAAAATAAGCCTTGAGTAAAAGGGATGAGAAAGTGAAGACATATTCTGGTTAGAGAATGCTTTTTCTTCCCTCCCTCCCTACCTGGAGTAAACCAGGAACTGAAGCTGCTGAAAGAATAATATGTATGTATCTTTGTGATGAACAAGCTCCCCAGGAGATGATGATAGAAATAACATTTGAGGGCAGCGCCTATGGCTCAAAGGAGTAGGGTGCCAGCCCCATATACCGGAGGTGGTGAGTTCAAACCCAGCCCCGGCCAAAAAAATAAATAATTAAATAAAAATAAAAAATCCAAATCTATTAAAAAAAAAAAAAAGAAAGAAAAGAAATAACATTTGAGAACCAAGGTGCCAAAGAGAGATACTGCCTTCTCAGCCAGCCTCAGATGAATCCTGTCAAGGCCTCACTTTCCAATTCTTTCTTCAATATCATTTGGCTTGGGGGCCTATGGAGGAGTGGTGCTACAAACTCTGCTTAGAAAATGATAGATTCATGTTCTGGGAGAAAATGGAGACAGAGTACTCTTAAACTCTTTGACCTATTAGCCAAATGCAGCAAGGCTCACTGAGAAAATCATCTGGTTTTAAGAGATATTCCTTAAAAAGTTGAGACAGCAGTGACTAATTCTTGGCGCTGTGAAGATTTCTGCTCTAGGAGTCCTTGATGGGAGCAGCAGCTTGCTCCCTGCGTGGCCCTATGCTGCTGTGCTTCCACTGAGGGATCCTGGTGACACCCACCTTCAGCCTGCAGGGAATAGCTACATTTCAGGACACGTTTGGAGTGGATGTCCAATTTAGACCCTGTTTAAATTTCAGAGCTGTTTATTAAAGGTGGTTATGTGATAATCAATGGATATAGAAAACATTGTTCTCCAAGTTTTAAAATATTGTGTGCCAAAACCTAGAATTTTCTGCTGGCCAAAGTATTGATGGAGTAAAAGATGATGCCCTTTGTAGATTTTATACAGAAAGTCCGTCTGTTGAAAAATCTAGTCTTATTTTATTGGCCACAAGTTCCCCCAACAAAGAGATTTTGGGTAATGTCAGTCAGCCTTTAATGGCAGTCCAGTCCTTCTCTCTGGGAGTCATTTGGGCCCAGATAGGGACTTTCTTCCCCTTTGTTGCTCCGATCTGGGAGAACTGCTCATATCATCCTGAAGACCATTGTTCTTGCCTTAAGCATTGCAGGTCTGCTAGAACTATGATTTTTCCTGTTTTCTACAGTCTTCCCTGGACTCCTGGATTTTCTTTCCTTTTCTTTCTTTTTTTTCTTTTTTTGAGACAGAGTCTCACTATGTCACCTTCTGTAGAGTGCAGTGACATCATCAAAGCTCACAGCAACCTTGAGCTCTTGGGCTTAAGTGATTCTCTTGCCCAAGTAGCTGGGACTTTAGTTGCCTGCCACAACACACCTGGTATTTTTTATTGCAGTTGTCGTTGTTTAGCTGGCCCAGGCTGTGTTTGAACCCACCAGCCTCAGTTTATGTGGCCAGTGCCGTAACCACTGTGCTATGGGCACTGAGACAACTCCTGGATTTTCAGAGGACTTCTCCTCCTGATGTGCCAGGGAATTGCCACCTGCAGTGAGTCTAGTGTTCTTTTGAGACAGTGATGGTAAGTTTGGAGCCGTGTGGCTGGAGTTTGTGTGTCCTGAGGAGGAAGGCCTTGTGGGGACCCAAGTCAGAGGAAAGCCTTTGGCATCACCCCTCACCCTTGGAGTACTGCACCTTTTCCTCCCTGGCCATGCTCCCTCTCTCAGCCTCCCCTGCCAAAACACGTCTCCCCTCATGTGGGAGGGTATCCCTTCCCTAAGGGGCCAGACTTTGGGTTTGAATTCCTACCCCATCTTCTGTTCTCATGCAATTTAGGGCAAGTATTGGAACCTTCCTAAACTTCATTATCCTCATCCATGAAGCGTGATCCAATAACAATAATAATAATAATAATATCACCTGGGGTTTGCTTTTAAAAAAAAACATGCTCATGTACTGTCTGAGAGAAAGTAGATGCTGCCTTGCTCATAGCTGTCATCCTCAGGAGGCCAGGAACCAGCCAGCCAGTCTGGTCAGTTGTTTGAATTCTCTTGAGAGGCTGTGAGGGGGCAGCAGCCTCTGGGTGAGTCATCACTCCTCCGCCTCCGGTGACCCTCTAGGCTCATTCTGAGAAAGCATCCTCTGAGGACCCCTCGTCTTGTCCTGGTAGAAGAGAACAGGGCTGGTGACATCACCTTCCACTGGTGGTTTCCAAGGGGAAGTTTAAATCTATCAGAGGTGTCGTATGTGGGAACAGTGTAATATCTGTGTGCTGAGATATTTTTCAGCCAAGAATAGGCACAAGACCACAGGCTTCATGTGAGGAAGCTTCATGAGCAGGTGAAGCATGAACCCCTTGTTAGGACTTCCTATTTTTCTTCATGCCTCACTCCTCACTCCACATAACATTTGTTTTTTATTTTAAATTAGTTTTTATGGCAATGTAGCTTAATATTTCAAATATCCAAGTAAAATATCAGAAATTAAAATCAGAAATCAAAAGAAATCAAATTACTATTGAATGTGTTTCTGAGTGGGATCTACACTCAGTAGTAAATGAACAGATAGAAATAAATCCCTTGAAGGCTTGCAAAAAGTTCGAATGCTGATGTCACCTAAAACATGCTGGTTTACTCTTTGATTTTATTTCATTTTCCGTTTTTTCTGAGAACTGTTTCCTTTAGCCAAAATACCAACCATTCCTTTTAAGAAGACTTCTAGTTTCTTCTAAGCCACTAAAAGAAAAAAAAATAGTTTTTCCTTCTTCTTCTTGAGAAACAGGAAAAGGCACTTTGGAGCCATTTCTTCTCATGATGGAATAAGGGCCACCTACATCGCAGAAGCTGTGCACCACCACACTGAAGAAAGTCAGCTGGTGGCATTTTCCTCTGTACAGGGCAACATTTCTTCATGCGGTTTCGCTCACATTCACAAGGATTATTTGTCCCCTACAATATGCTCATCATTCTGTAGCCCCAAATAAGGCACAGTCTCTGTTTTCAGGTATTCTATAATCCAGTAGGAAGGTCCAAAAAGTGAACCAACTTTATGTGTAAATGTTAATATAATAGAACAGGTCAAATGATGTGAGAAAAGGAAGGAAAAAGTAAAGTTAGCAGTGAGCAAAAGGGCGTAGATACCAATTTCTACAAGGAGTAAAACAATAGTGGTGGGGAAATGTGCTTAGGCCAGGACATAGAGCTAGTGTTGTTTCTTCTTGGGACAGAAAGGGATAGGTTAGTAATGGCACTGAGAAATGTTTAACTACCAGGAGAGGGAGGTTAATGAGGCACCCTCCTTGATCTTGGGGAATTTGACAGAGGGTCTCTGATGGAGAAGGTAGGAGGGAGATGGAATTTGGAACTTGCAGCGAGGACCTTTCTTGGTCAGCGCTGAAGCATTCCTTCTCGGTGTATCTTTCAGTCTTTTAACCCACCCTGCATGTGTTCAAGAGTCTACATTATTATTTGCTTTTAAAGATCATTAGGAGAATAGTGATTTCATTTTTAATTACCTCCCTGCAGAGTTCTCCTTCACTGGTGTTTCTTGCTTTATGTTTGAGTTAACCTATTCTGGATCCAGCTGTCTTCTGGTTACTGGTATAAAGTAGAAGTGAGTGGCAGGTTGTTATAGCAACTTCATCTGATGGCAGCTGGGGATGCCTGTGGGGATTGATCGTGAGCTTGAAGAGTCTGCAAGCTTTTCTTAGGAAATTTTTACATTCATTTCAAGGCCTTTCTTGGAACCTTTTATTCTGATAATGAACCTTTTCGTGAATGTTCAGATTGTCTGAAGATATTACAAAATTAGAATAAGACAGTTGTAAGAATGTTCCATGATTCCCAGAGAACTATATAACATTGAATGTTCTATTGTGGTTCTCTGAAAGTTGTGAATAAGAAAGATTTTTCAGGGACTAGAATGTTAATGGGATTTCAAACACAATCTCCAGTGATTCCCTTTGTCTGTGACTTCCTTCATAGATCATTCAAAGCTTCAAACTCGGGCGGCTCCTGTGGCTCAGTCGGTAAGGCGCCGGCCCCGTATACCGAGGGTGGTGGGTTCAAACCCAGCCCTGGCCAAACTGCAACCAAAAAATAGCTGGGCGTTGTGGCGGGCGCCTGTAGTCCCAGCTACTTGGGAGGCTGAGGCAAGAGAATCGCTTAAGCCCAGGAGTTGGAGGTTGCTGTGAGCTGTGTGAGGCCACGGCACTCTACCGAGGGCCATAAAAGTGAGACTCTGAAAAAAAAAAACCCAAAAAACAAAGCTTCAAACTCTTGCTCTTAGCAATCCAGCTTCACCTCTATTACTTCCCTTCACACTCCCTACTTTTTAGCCACACAAAGGGTGACTCTTGGTCACCAGCATAAGACATTCACTGTCACAGCCCTGGGACTTTTCTATGTTTTCCTCTCCTTACAGCAAGCTTTGAACCTAATTCATTTGGTGAAATTTCTTCTCAGGCTGAGATCAAATGCCCCCTCCTCTGTGAAGCCTTCCCCATGTTCCTTTTCCAGCCAGAATTCACCTCCTTGTCTGTGCTCCAGGGAGACTATCAATACTACTAACCTAGTAAGTGTGGGGTTCTGTCATGGCATACAGTTAGACTTCAGGGCATGGAGTATGTCTAAGTAACATCTGTTTTTCTTTGTTGCTTTGCACACTCTTTCTTTTGCACACAACAGTGCACCACTGTGTATGCCCACACTTGCTTAGTTTGTTGGCATATGTCATGGTACATTCTAAAAGAAGCTGGGACTTTAATGATGACTCTACAGGACACCACTTAATACCCAGCTGGTGTTTTGGATGATGTTAAAAGGGACAATGTTCTTGGACTTTAAGGGACTTTCAGAATGGAAGGGAGGAGGGCAGTGGGTCTTCTAACCTTCCATCCTGCTTCTCCATCAGGCCGATACACTGTCTTGGCAAGTGTGTCTCAATCTGGTTGGGCAGAAACCATTTTGTGATACACATGCCTGGGCAGCAGAACTGCAATTTGGTAGGTCTGCAGGTGACTCTTGATTGAGAGAATATTCCTCAAGTCTCAAGCTTGACTGGTGGCTCTGCACAGTAGACTGAGAGGTGTTGATCTCACAGTACCTACATGTTCAAATCCCCCAAGGAGATTTTACAAACGTCAAGGCTTAGCTACAGGCCTGATTCTTTTTTTTTTTTTGTAGTTTTTGGCCAGGGCTAGGCTTGAACCCACCACCTCCAGCTGGTGCCCTAATCCTTGAGCCATAGGCACCGCCCTCATAGGCCTGATTCTTATTAAATCAGAATCTCAGAAGCCAGACTACTGACTTAGGCTTCTCTCTTCATACTTGTGATTGTATTATGGGAAAACATATGACGGGAAACCACAGAGAAGACTCAGTTGTCATTTTTATGCTGGTGATTTGTATTTTTATTTTTTGACAAGGAAGGAGGAATGGAGGGTAACATTATGAACGGATAGAAAGTAAAGGCAAAGCCATTTCAGGCGGAAAGATTCCCACCTGTGAAGGCACGAAATGAGAAATCTGCTTCCACTGATGGAAAGACTTCATCTGTGGATTCCCAACATCTAGGTTGAGGATGATGGATTTCATGTGGAAGAGAACAGTTACTTTTTCTAAGCAGGAAATAATTTTATAGATGATGTTTTTTCCCCAGTAAGATGTCTTATTGCTATGGTTAGTGTGGATTGAAATAAATGGTAATGAAGAAGGATTTTGTTTAAGACCAATTTGTGGGGTAGGCTTGGGGTGCTGCCTGCCTCCTGTTTGCATGTCCAGTTCGGTGAACCAAAATCTACCATGTTGTTTGGGCAACTCATGTCTCTCCCTCTCTCTCCCCTGTTCTCTCGCTCTTTCCACTTCCCTCTCTGTCTCTCTGTTGAATATATTGTCCTCTTCTTAGGGCAGACATCTAAAAGTAGGTGTGAAGAAATAGAAAAAAAAATTAAAAAGCAGAAATTATGGATACCCACATTTTTTAAAGATGAAAATTGACTTAGGGAGTCTGCATTGTTTAAAATATATATTGAAAAGAAGGTGTGTGTTCTAACAATTGCAATCAGTGTAACCTGGCTTATTGTGCCCTCAATGAATCCCCAACAATAAAAAAAAAAAAAAGAAGGTGTGTGTTATATGTTTTTAACATTTTTGTACCCTTGGACTAATACTAAAGTAAAATAACTATAGATCTACAAAGGACGTGTATTTTTGCCCAATATTGATTTATATAACTCCATTAAGGACAATTATCTTAAAACTGGAAGACAGGAAAAAATGTGGATAATAAGAAAGAATTCATGATCAGAAAAATAAACTATTTTTAAAACACCTACTTTCTTTGAAGAGCGAAGATTTCCACATCCATATAAATTATCTTACAGAGAATGAGAGATCTTATAAATTTAATCATAGGAGCATGAACCAATATGCCAGACAAATATTGAAAATAGGATAATTTCTGGAAGACTAGTGATAAGAAAATATTCCCATTCAAAATTGGGCAAGTGAACTTATAGCTTAATAAGTTTAATGGCAGCCTCTAAAAATTTATCCTAAGTGTATTTAAACTGATGTTTTAATGTAGATTTAGAAAAAGAAATAGTGGTCACAATGAGCAATCATGAGATTTCTTAAGTAAATGTGTGCAATTTGCCTCATTTTATTTATTGGATGGGGTTATGATAGGGATAGCTTTGTAAAATTCCATATATAACTCGTGTGTAGATTTCAGCAATGAATCTGTTAATTGTTTATGATTTCCCTATAGTCAAGGTAGAAACATATAGATAAGCTAAAATTAGGCCAAGTCACAGGAGATTAAGTCCCACCACCCTCCAGCCCCCCATGAATATTATTAATTAATTCCAATCTGGAAGCAGGAATCTATTTGACCAGTGGCTCTGCAGCTGGTCATGTTCTGGTTGCTACTTTCATCAATAAGAGGTGTATCAGACATGAATGCTTATCTGCTTATCAATTTGTCCTCTTTCTCTGGGAAAGAGAGCTAATACACATGGTGATGGAAATCAAACTTGGACATATATATATTTACACACACACACACACACACACACACATACTGGAACAATGGTCCAGTATTAACCAATATAAAGATCATAAAGTCAGAAACTGTGGCAATTAGATTAATGGGTATTAGAGCTTATCACTATTTCTGCTCTAGGCCTTTTTGTTCTCTTGATCTGTGCTACTTAGAAATTCCAAACTGAAGTTGGCTGACCATTTGTTAGGACTTCTGACACATCTAGTTCCTAAGTTGTGAGGAAGGTTGGATTTGATTACTTTGTTAACACTGAAAGTCTATTATTCTTTGGAATTACTTTGAGAAACTGTTTTATGAAACCCATCATCATCTCCGTTATTTATCATACAACTAAATCACTCATCTCATCCATCAAACTTGGGTTCACATTAACTCGTTGCTGCCTGAGTGCAATAAAATCTGTAGTCAAAAGATGAGAATAGGCAACATTCAGAATGTCTTAAGGAATGGCTATTGGTTCAGATGACATTTCCTAAAACAGAATTCCAGTGCTTTAGAACATCTTTTGAACAAGATGTTGAAATTTGGAATCTTGGTAAAATATCATTTGTTAGTGAGAGAGATGTAGCATCTATTTTTTAGGGTTATAACTTGAGTGGATAGCAGCACCTTGACTGGGTAAATACCTATGTCTCCATTCTGTTTCTAACTTTGCAAGGCTTAAAAATATTTTTATTAAAAATGGTAAAGCATTTATATTGAAAAGAGAGAATATGTACAGGATACAACAAAATATTTATGCTTGTAAATTATAAAAGATAATAATACAACAGATATCTGAGTATTCACTACCAGTTTTAAAGGGTACTACTTCAACCTCTGAAATCCACCTACAAATCTTCCTTAAGCCGTCTCCCAGGGTCCCCAATAAGCCTGAAAAGTTTATTTATCATTTCCTTGCTTTTTATTAATATTTTGCTAAGTATTTATATTTTTAATGATAACAGCAGAATTAAACTTATTTGGAGTGATTTATATGTGCTAGACATATAAACGCTGTATGTTCATTTAACTCTAAAACGATCCTTAGAAGTAGGTAGACTAGAATCCTCATTTTACAGGTGAAGAAACTGAAGCATATGGAGTTAAACATACAGTTAATCAGTGTAGTAACCAGAATTCCAACTCTGGCAGTCTGACTGCAGATGGCGTGCTCTTAACCTTCATACCTCGCCACCTCTGAAGAATGTATAATTCTGTTTTCACGTTTCAATGTTATTTAAAGGCAGTACAATGTATGTAATCTGCAGCTGACACTTCTCAATCACTATTGGGTTCTTGAGTCACATCTGTTTTATTCTGTGGAAGTGTAGCTCATTCATTTTCATTGCTGTAGAGTGTTATTTCATTGCATGAATATGTTGCAATGCATTTGTCTGTTCTACTTTCATTGGGCATTTGAGCTGCTTTTCTTTTTTTTCTGTGATAAACAGTGATGATTTTTGATATCATCTTGTATGTGCTAGAGATTACCTAAGCTGTATACCTCGAACTTTGATTCCTGTGTTGTGTGCACCTTCAACATTTCTATGTAACACCGATTTGATTTCCGTAGTGATGCGCCATATTGTATTCCTGGTAATAATATGTAAGCTTTATATCTTTCCAAGAGATTACAATATTGGCACACTTAAGAATGTGTTTCAGACTCTGGGAGGCTGAGGAGGGGGGAGTGCCTGAGCTCACGGGTTTGAGACCACCCTGAGCCAGAGAGAGACCTCATCTCAAAAACCTAGCCGGGTGTTGTGGTGGGTGCCTGTAGTCCCAGCTACTTGGGAGGCCAAGGCAAGAGAATTGCTTGAACCCAAGAGTTTGAGGTTGCTGTGAGCTATAACACCATGGCACTCTGCTGAGGGCAGCAAAGTGATACTTGGTCTCCAAGAAAAAAAAAAAAAAAAGAATGTTATTCAAGCTGTTGGGTTTAGAGTAGCAGAGGGAGGAATGATGGGGAGGGAGAGAGTGGGATAGGAGAGGAAGAAGAGGGGAATGGAAATGAATTTCCATTTCCCTGATAAATTTGAGCATGTTTTTACTTTTTTTTCTTATTTGGATTTCTCTTTCTGTAAATTGCCTGTTCAAATCTTTGCCCCTTGTTTTTGTTGGGAGGGGTGTTTTTCTTATTGGCTTTTGTTAACACTTTATCAATAATATTTGTACAAAATATCTTATTTTGTGTCTTGTCTTTTTGTCTTTTCACTTTCTCTTCTCTCTCTCTTTTTTTGAGACAGTATCATTTTGTTGCCCTCTGTGGAGTGCTATGGTGCCATCATAGCTCACAGCAACCTCGAACTCCTGTATTTAGGTGATCCTCCTGCCTGAGCCTTCCGAGTAGCTGGGACTACAAGTGCCCACCACAAGGCCTGGGTAGTTTTTCTATTTTTTAGTAGAGATAGAGTCTAACTGTTGCTCAGGCTGGTCTGGAACTCCTGAGCTCAAGAAATCTACCTGCCTCAGTCTCCCAGAGTGCTGGGATTATAGGTATGAGCCACCACACCAGGCCCCTGATAGTATTTTTAATGAACAGAACTACTTTATTTGGTTGAATTTATGAATTCTTTTCTTTTAGGATTCCTGGAGATGTTTGGTTTGCATTTATTTATGAAATGCTTCATCTGTTCACTTTGATTAAAAAAAAGATACTTTCCAATGTTATCTTTTAAAAGTCACATAGTTTTGTATTTCACATTTCCATCTTTAATCTATGGGATCAATTTTATGTATGGTTTAAGGTAGGAATCCAATTTATTTTCTTCTATGAGGATAAGTAACTATTTTGAGAATATTTATTTAAAAATGTCTCTTTCCTCACTGTTCTGCACTGCCAATTCATAAATTGATTTTTCATAGTTTTTGGTCTATTTCTGAGAGCTTTTTTATTGTTTCATTGATCAGTTTATTCCTGTCTCAATACCATATTGTGTTATTAATAACTGTTAATGCTGCATAACAAGTCGACTTATTTTCCTCACTTCTGACTTTTTCTCATCCGGAGCCTTGGTTACTGTTCCTTGTTACTCTTCTATATAAATTTTAAAATTAACTTGTCAAGTTCACCCAAAAAACCTGTGGGGATTTTGATTGAAATTTTACAGAACCATAAATCATTCAGGAGACAACTGACATCTTCAAAATATTGGGCCTTCCATTCTGTGAACACAGTTTTCCTTTTATTTGAGTTTTAATGGATTTATAATGTCTTTAAATATTGCCTCTGCCCAATTCTTTCCCTCCTTATTTGGAATCTCTGACATAGATTTTTTTCCCTCTTCTCTCTTTATCGTAACATTTTCATAATTTCTTTAGATCTGCTCTGTAGTTTTCCAATTTTCTTTTCTACTCCTTTTATTTGCTGTTATATACATTTGTTATTGACTTTTAATTATAGCTGTCCTTATTAAAATTTATTTTTATTCTTTTAAAAGTGGTTTATTTACATATCTCTGGCTCTTTATTTTTAAACCCATCTCTTATTTCTTTAAAGACCTTAAGCCTAATTTATTTATATTCTAGTTATGATTATTCTAGTTTTCTAGAGATTTTTGCTGGTTTAAACTCATTTCTTTTTTATCTTTCTGTGTTTGTGATTTCTGATGGAGATTCTGATGGGTAGTTCTTTGGAATTCCTGGGTTGAAAATTGGTTACTGTAGAAAGGATTTGTATTTGTTTCTGAGGCATTTGGGAAAACTTATCAACCTGTAACTACTTTATACTTAATATTTGGACTGAAAAATTTTGGTCAGCCTGGGGAGCAAAGCTGTGTAAAGGCAGCATGTAGTCAGACTTCTTGGAGTTTTTTCTTTCATCAAAGACCTTTTTTTATAGTCCTAAAGGTGAGTGGAGTTTCTGAGATTTGATTCTTTTTTCCCCTGAGGTCTCCTTGGACAATATCCCAGACATGTTTATGTATGAATGCATCCTAGCTGCATCCTCTCTCCCTGACACACAGTTCTGTGAGTCCCAGTCATCACTGTGCCTATAAAAGTGAGAGGCTTGAAAGGTTTAAGCTTCATTAGTTTCGTGATAAATCCACCTCTGCCTAAGAGTGGGTGTTCATCATTTTATCACATCAAGTACACTGGAGGTTCACAAACAAATATTTTTTATTATACAAGGTAGTTGATAGTCTCATATTTCCTGTACAATGTTATCTCCTCTCTTACTGTTGAGGGAAAGAGGGCTTGGAGCAGTTAAGTGAGCTGCTCTGAGTCATGAAGTTAGTAAGTCTGAATCAGGTTTTTGTCCAGTCTATTTTCCACTTTTCAATGATACCCTCTGTTTAATGATAGGTAATGATAATAGGTGCCTTTTCAAAACCTGTACTGTTTTCTTAGGAAAAGGTATCTTTAATATTCTTATTTAATTGCATCTTTGCAACAGCCCCATGTGGAAATTGAAGCTAAGAGACATTAACGAATAGAGCATAAATTTAGTAGACAAGAGACCTAAGCTTCCACTTCAGGCCATTTTAAATCCTGTGTCTGTCACCTACTCATAGAAGCTTTCCCTAATCAATGTAATTTCCATCCCAACCATGTATTCCCATTGTTTACTTCATTGTGTTTGTATCTATTAGCAATGATTCATGTTTGTTTACTTTTTTATCGTCCTTTTTTTCCTTGGGATCGTGACCTCAACCAGAAGAGGGACTGTGTGTGTTTTGTTTACTTCTGTGCAGGCAGCAATGAGTTTGAGCCTGGAACATAGCAGGCATCGAGTTAAGCTATGGAATGCCCACAAGTGTGATTCCTACAACCTAACTTTCCTATTATCTTAGAATTATAGCCAAATCCCAAAGTTGAACTAGATATCCCTAATTTTTAGGTGAAAATTGTTTAAAATAAGAGAGTCTCACTTTGTCATCCTAGGTAGAGTGCCATAGCATCATAGCTTACAGCAACCTCAAACTCTTGGGCTCAAGTGATTCTCTTGCCTTAGCCTCTCTGGTGGCTGGGACTCCAGGCACCTACCACAACGCCCAACTAGTTTTTTTCTATTTTTAGTAGAGAAGGAGTCTTACTTTTGCTCAGGCTGGTCTCCAACTCCTGAGTTTAAGAGATCCTCCTGCTTTGGCCTCCCAGAGTGCTACGATTACAGGCATGAGCCAATATGCCCAGCCTTTCAAGCAAACATTTAGATGCAGGAGTCATTGGTTTATGGGTGGACATACAATAACTAAGAAAATGCCATGAAGGCTACTTTGAACAGTTTGATGAGAATATTTCAGATTGTATATGAAACCAGCACATTGTACCTCTTGATTGCACTAATGTACACAGCTATGATTTAGCAATAAAAAAAATAAAATAAAAAATAAAGTTATTATGGTACTTCAGTATGCTACCCAGTCTTTGATTCCCTTCTCATGGTAAACACTGGTGTGAAACCTAGCATTTTGTTTTACTAGGAACTAACGGCCAAACCTGGCATTTCCCCTTGGTGATCTGCCTAGTATTTCATTTATGTGGCTATTCTAATGCATTTAGAGAACAAAGAAAGGGAAATACAGTATGTCAAGCAAAGAAAAGGCTCCAGTGGTTTTGAACATTTGGCTATAAAGGCCTTATAAGGGAACACTAATGACTTGTGTCATAAAGAACTTGGTCCTGATAATATAATAAATAGGATAGTAAATAGGCACCCTTCTTTAAAAAGAAAATTATTTTTGGATGTTTGCTAATTTGTGTGGTAATCCTCCTATTAGAATTAGCATGGATCTGAGTTTTGACAGAATAACGCGCTTGGGGCATAGTAGGAATGCAATAATTGTTAGCTAAAAAAATAGATAAGTTTTAAAATGGTCTTGTGCGCTCTTAAGTAAAGGCATTTATAAACATTTTATATTTTGCTTCTGACTCTCCTTTAGGGTTATTTATTGATTTTATTGCATGTTCCACATTTTATTTCATGATCACATTGATTATCAGAGAAATAAGAAACAAATTATGTTCATGGATATTGACCTCTATTGTTTAATAATAGCTATCATTTAAAAGAATTTACTCTTTCCCTAGAAATTTATATGCTTCATTCTTTTTCATTTATAATTTTTGTTGATGTATATTTAAATTCAATATATAATGAGTTTTGACAAATATATACAACTGTAACTCATACCTCCATCAAGATATAAAACATTTTCATTACCCCAGAAAGTTGAGTTAACTTATATGCCTTCCCAGTCACTTCCCTCCCTTCCACCCACAGACCATTGTTCTACTGTCTATTACAATAGATTAGTTTTGTCTGTACTAGAACTTTATAAATATATATATACACAATATATTATTTTCTATGTCCCACTTCTTTCTCTTAGAATAATGTTTCTGAAGAGTCTTTCATGTTGTTGGAAGTATCTGTAGTTCATTAATTTTATTTATTTATTTATTAAATCATAGCTGTGTACATTAATGCAATCATGGGGTACAATTTTCCCTGAGTAGTATTTCATTGTATGAATATAGCATAGTTTCTTTTATCCAATCTCCTCTGGATAGACATTTGACTTGTTTGCTTTTTTCTTTTTATTAATTTTCTAATGTGAATAAAATTTCTATTAATATTCATGTACAAATTTTTATATCTTTGTATAAATATCTGGCAGTGGAATTGCCAGATCATATTGCTATTTTATATTTAACTGTATTAGAAACTATCCAATAGCTCTGAAGTGATTTACTATTTTACACTTCTACCAGCAATGTATGAGAGTTCTGGTTGTTCCATATTCTTGCCAACATTTTGTATTTCCTGTCTTTTTGCTTCTAGTGATGTGAAATCAAATTTCATTGTGGATTTGCTTTATGTTTTCCTGATGTTTAAGATATTGAGCTTTTTTTTTTTCCTGGATTTGTTGGGCAGATGTCAACTGTTCTTCCTTTTGTCAACTGTTCTCATAAAAGTTCTTTCATCTTCATTTTTGACAGATAGTTGTGCTGGATGTAGAATTCTTGGCTGACCGTTTTTTTTTTCTTCAGCACTTTTAATATGTCATCTTATTGCCCTTCTCCTAATCTCCATGTTTTTTGATCAGAACCTAGCTGTTAACCTTAGTGAGAATCCCTTGTATATGATGATCCGTTCTCCTTTTGCTGCTTTCAAGATTTTCTCTTTATCTTTGGCTTTTGACAGTTTGATTATGATGTTTCTTGCTGAGGAGTTCTTTGAGTTTATATTATATGAAGTTTTTTAAGCTGCTTAAATGTGTAGATGAGAAGTTCTTTCAGTTTGTATTATGTGAAGTGTTTTAGCTTCTAAAATGTACAGACAAATGCTTTCACTTTTCATTCAGATTGGGAATTTTTTTTTATTCCTTCAAATATACATTTTTTCCCCCTTTCTTTATCATCTTTGGGATAGCCATTATAAATCTGCTGATGTGCATAATGGTGTCCTACAGGTCTTTGAGGATCTGCTTCTTTTTTTTTCTCATTATTTTTTCTTTCTATTTCTCAAACTGAGATATTTCAATTGACCTGTCTTCAAGTTCACCAATGCTATTGACTATCAGTTTAAATCTGCTGTCAAATGAATTTTTACTTCAGTATAGTATAGTTATAGTACTTTCAATTTCAGAATTTCTATCTGGATCTTTTAAAATATTTTCTATATCTTCAATGATATCTCTTTTGTTCAGACATTGTTCTCATAGTATCCTTTAATTCTTTAAACATTTTTAATATAGAGAGATGATTTTTTTAATAATGTGTGATCTTCCTCAGGGACAGTTTTTATTGATTACTTCTTTTTCTGTGTATGGCAGACACTTTCTTGTTTGAATGCATGTCTCCTAAAATTCTGCTTAAAAAAGGACATTTTACATAACATAATGTGACAATTCTGAACATAAGATTTTCCCTCACCTTTCCCCAGTTGTTGATGTTGCTGTTATTGCTATTTGTAGACTAATTCTATAAAGTCTTTCTTTTTGTTGTGTGTGGTTACTAAAGTCTCTGTTTGGTTAGCTTAGTGATCACTTAATGATCTAATATTAAACAGAGATTTCCTTAAATGCCTGGGTTCAGGAAATCTCTCTACTTTGCCATGGAGCTCTGTGTGAATGGTGGATGAATGTCTCTAACACTTAGGCAGGTGCTTTACAACTTTGTTTTAGCTTCTACTTGCTGCTTCTGTAAAGACTTTGTTACCCAGAGGTGAGACTTTAGGGTTTTCTCAGATTTGGGGGTGGGGGGTGTGTGTGAAAGTGTACAGTCTTGCACATGTATGTGTTTTTCTAAATTTCTAGGAATACATCAGAACTTTTCAGAGCACTATATGGATAGTTTATTCCTCAACTTTTCCTTTTAAGTTTTTTTGCATAGCCTCTTTTTGGGCCCAATTGTTTTCATCACCTCAGGCAACTACAGTGTTAAAAATTCATGACTGATTGTTTTCAACAAATACCACAAGGAAAATGCTATTAGTGCTGAATGGTGTCTAAGGTCAAATAAAACCAAGCTACAAAATGGGGATTTTCAGGGAATGTCAGACATATCAAATTAAGGCAATCATCTGAGAATAGTGTTTGGGGGACGCTCCAAATATGTTTTGCCCTCTCAAGCAGCTGCTAGTTTTTGTTGTGATTGAGCTACTGTTAGTTTCAGTGCTAGATGCGGGGGTGGGGGTGGGGGACAGGTGGGGATCGAGAAACTTCAAATGCCACAAAAGTCACAATTCTTACTGAGGTTTAATCATTTTCTTGACCAAATACTTCTTGATAAATAATTAAGAGAATTCTGAAAAAATGATTTTATCAGTTTTTGCAAGTGTTTTCATTTCTTTTATGGAGGAGCAGCTGTTTAGGGGTTGTGGCTCTGCCTTTCCTACTGCAGGCACAGAAATAGAAAGGAGGGACAGAGTAAGTAGAATTATCACTTGATACTTGTACTTATTTTGACAAATAGAAGTGTCTAATTTTGATATAGTCCAATTTATAAATTTCTTTTTATCATATTATTTTCTATATCCTATCTAAAAAATATTGTATACTCCAAAATCATGGAGGTTTTTTTTCTTTATGTTTTTTTCTGAAAGATTGGCAGTTCTAACTTAGGTTTCTGTCTGTAATCCCTCTTCAAATATTATTTGTGTATGGTGTGGGATATGGGGTCAAGGTTAATTTTTTCTCTATAAGTATATCCAGGTTTTTTTTAGCAACTTTTCTTGGAAAGAAATCTCTCCATTGAATTTGCAGTGCCTCTTTGGAAGCTGTACATGTGCATGTGTGGGGTTGTTTCTGAATTTCTATGTTTTCAATTGCCCTACTTATTATCTTCTTTAATATCACATGTTCTGGATTTTTTAATCTTTATGATAAATGTTGTGATGGGGTGTGAAAGTCCTCTTTTCCTTCTTTTTCAAGACTATTTTTTGTCTCCTTCATTTCTGTATACATTTTAAAATCAGCTGGGTTTTGATAGGGGTTGTGTTAATTCTTGGTATCATCTTTGGAAGATTTGATATCTTAATAGTATCGATCTTTCAATACGCAAATATGGTATCTTTTGTTTTTTTTTTTTTGTAGAGACAGAGTCTCACTTTATCACCCTCAGTAGAGTGCCGTGGCATCACACAGCTCATAGCAACCTCCAACTACTGGGCTTAGGTGATTCTCTTGCCTCAGCCTCCTGAGTGGCTGGGACTATGAGTGCTTGCCACAATGCCCAGCTATTTTTTGTTGCAATTTGGTCAGGGCCGGGTTTGAACCTGCCACCCTTGGTATATGGGGCGGGTACCCTACTCACTGAGCCACAGGCGCTGCCCCACAAATATGATATCTTTACCTATGTCTTTATGTCAATAATGTTTTATAGTTTTAAATGTAGATTTTATACATATTTTGTTAGATTTATCTTTTAATAATTAATGTTTGTGAGTGCCATTGTTAATGGTATTTTTTAATTTTTATTTTTCAGTTTGTAGTTGTTTACATATAGAAATAGAGTTAGTGTTTACACATGGCCTTGGTACACTGGCACTGCAAATTCACACACTCACTCTGGTAGATTTTTGTAGAATACCTAAAATTTTACATGATCATGCCATCTGCAAATAGAGTTTTACTTTTTTCTTCTCAATCTTTATGCCTTATTTTTTCTTTCCTTTTCCTCCCTCTCTTAATTACAGTGGCTAGAACTTCTAGTACAACGTTAAATAGAAATAGCGAGAACAGGCAGGTAGGGTGATTCATGACTATAATCCCCGTACTTCAGAAGGTCGAAGTGAAAGGTCAGGAGTTGAGGTCAGGAGCTGAAGCTGCAGTGAAGTATGATTGTGCCACTGTACTCCAGTGTGGGTGATATTTCAAGACCATGTCTCAAAAAGAAAAATATAAGAAAGAAAAGAAAAAGAAGTGGTGAAATCAGACATTCCAGCTGTGTTTCAATGTTGGAGAGAAATTTTTCAGTTCTTCTCCATTGTGTATGATTATACTTACAGATTTTTCATACATGCTCTTTGTCAGACTGAAGACTTTTTTATAGCTTATGGAAAATTTTTACCATTATTCCTTTTTTTGCAAGTAGGCCTGGAGGACACATACGAAGTATGAGGATTTGGTTAGTGATGACTTGGTTGCTAGGAGGCAGGGGAAGTGAAAAGAACAAATACACCTGCAGGCCAGACTGGATGAGATGGACAAAGGCCACCTAATGGTAATGCAGAGAGGCTGGGTAGGGTGAAGAGACTGATTTGTATTCCTGGCTGTGCCACAGATTTACTATGTAACCTTAAATATGACACTTTGCCTTTCTACCTGGCACTAAGAGATAAAGCTGAGAGCCACGTTGATCTCCAAGAGAATTTAGTAAACTTGCAAATGTGATTAAGAGATTTGAAAGATAAGAAATGTGAGAAGAAATTATGAGCCTGAATTTCTTTTGTATGCTAAAAAGAAGGTTGAGATTTTAATTATTTTTATGCTAATTCTGCTTCACTGCACCAAGACAACCATTCACTTGCTCTCTAGCCTCAGGCTGCTTTAACATACATTTTCTCCAATGCCACATCCTCTTGGTTTCTTTTACTTTATGGTAAGTCTTGAGACAAATTGGTGGGATGTTTTTTAGCCCTACTTTTAAGTAGTTCTTTTATTAAAGTGTCTTCATCTGAATATTGGGGGTGAATTCTGTTTTCTGCCAGTGTCCTCCCTTCACTGATACAAGTTGGCAGTATCTCTTAACATGCACGTTTGCTCTAGGCGCAGGCGTGCTCAAACTTTTTAAACAGGGGGCCAGTTCACTGTCCCTCAGACCGTTGGAGGGCCGGACTATAGTGTAAAAAAAAAACTGTGAACAAATTCCTATGTGCACTGCACATATCTTATTTTGAAGTAAAAAAACAAAACAAGAACAAATACAATCACACCAGCTAATGTGGCCCGTGGGCCGCAGTTTGAGGACCCCTGGCTAGGGTCTCTCTGTCAGCATCACCATTATGCCTGGGGTGACCTCAAAGTAGGCAGGTAGGTCTCTGCTCCTAACCACAAACTTTGTCATTATGTTTATGATATTCTGGATTGTGGCTTAAGAAAATTATTTTAACCACTTACATGTCATTTGACTCCTTTCCTTTGCGTTACTTCACACAGGCTATTCACTTTATAGATCCTTTCTGAGAATGCAGATACTCAGCCCCCCATGAAGTACAACTGTTTTCAGCTGACCAAACTGTGTTAGGTTAAATATTCAATGATTCCATCACCTGAGCAAGAATGTGATTGTGACAGCAGAGGTGTCAAGGTGGTGGGGTAGGTAGAGACAAGTATGCTCGCATAGAAATGTGGTAGAGGTGGGGGGGGCTTCTAAAGATAATATTTTTTATTGATGATTTTACTTGGAATAGCCCTGCAAAAATCTAAATTCTTTCTCTTAAAATTTCTGTGAAGTCCCCAAGGGCTTTATTTTAAGGTTATTTCTGTTTTCAGTCTAATGCTTTTCCTACATTTGCTCAATTCTGGATTATCTTTTTATCTCAGCAGGCAAAGTCTGTTCTGTATTCATTGACCTAGATGTAAAATTCAGGCCCTTCTCCAAGTCTCACGTTCTTTAAATCTCTCTGCCTTTAAGGTGAGAAGAGATAGACTCCCCTGAAGCGCAGGTGGGAAATACAGAAGGGCAGGCAGAGGAGGCATTTCTGTTACAGCAACACAACAACTTCCAGGGAGCATTGGACTCTGTTCTTAAAATGCTTATTCACCCTACCTCAGGGAATCTGTTCCCCTCACCTTCCCGAATTCATGTGTTAAAATCTTAATCTCCAAGGTGATGTTTTTTGGAGATGATTTGGAAGGTGCCTAGGTCATGGACGGGATTAGTGCCCATACGAAAGAGGTCCAGGGGAGCTTGCTTGCTTCTTCTTCCATGTGCAGACTCAAGAAGACATCTTGTATGAATGAACATGAAGCAGGCTTTCACCAGACACCAAATCTGTTGGCACTTTGATCTTGGACTCCCCAACCTCCAGAACTGTGAGCAATAAATGTCTGTTGCTCATTCACACTACCCACTCTATGGCATTTTGTCATAGCAGCCCCAATAGACCAACCAAGACAACATTTCACTGCTCATTGCAATTTTCACATGCTCTGGCCTTACAGCATCTTGTGACTCTCTCCTTCCCCCTTCTAGAGCCTTCTTTTCTTACGGCCCTCTGCACTTCAGAGGGAATGCAGAGTAATGGAGACTTTAGAACCAGACATTTAGGCTCCAGTCGTGGCCTTTTACTGATTAGCTTATATAGCTTATCTAAGTTACTTAAACTTTCTAATATCAGTTGATTCATCTGTAAGATGGGTGTAATAAGACGATTCATTTCATAAGTTTGACAATGAATATTAGGAGTGTGCTACGGTTTGCTTCCTGCATGTTTTCTCGGAACCAAGGTACTGTTTTCACACACCTGCCAGGAGTATTGGCTGCTTAGAGTTACCGCTGGGCCCCTCCCAGTCATCATCCTTGCCCTCTGTTCTCCTTGGGAGCTGCCCATTTTTAAGGACTGGATGATGTGGATGTTTAAAGTTTGTCCTTTTACCTCAATTGGAACAATTTTGAAGGGTCATTCCCAGCTCCAGAGCTTCCTGGGAGGCCACCCCAGTGGTTTAGTTACCACTGTCTTCTTACCTTGCCAAGTCAGCTTCCCTTGCTCCCTGAGAAGCCCTTTTTAGCAAGCTTCCTACAAATTTCTGTCAGAGTCTTCTCCCAACCCCAGAGAAGATGGTTAAAAAGACAGCCCACTGCCTACTAGGTACCCTATAAATTGTTGTTATTGTTACCTGCAGAGTGAGATAATTTATCTCAAGAGATTTTCCAGAATATTCCATACACATTTATTTGTATACACACACACACACACACATATATACATATAAATCTACACAAGAAATTTTAACTAATGTCTGAACCACGAGTAATAGGAATAAAATTACTCTAAATTTTGACAAGAAAAAAATGGTTATTTTGTTTGATGTTGTTGTATTTTGTTTGATTCTAATGAACCTGCTCCAATAAAAGCGGAATCTTATTCTTTAGTAATTGACTCTTGTCTGATAATCTCAGGTACTGTAATTTTGTTGTCTCTGTATATTTGATTACTAATCTAAAATGGATAGAGGTGCTGACAGTTTACATTTCCATAAGGTTAGACGTTAACCTGTGAAAAGCTGAGGCATTATGATTTTGTAAGAGAGTTAAGGCAACAGAGGTGAAGATCTATAGAAAGTAAACTACTCTTACATGTAACTTGGCAGTCTTTTAAGGATTTCTTTCCTATTATAAATCTCAATTTTTTAAACTCTCAATTTCTTTTATATGCTTTATATTTTCATTTGTCTTGTCTGCTAGTTGCTTCATTACTGAGTTAAATAAAACTTTGTTGTAAAAAAAAAACTCTGTTGTATATTACCGTCTATTTGTATGAGAATGATGTTTTGAGCAGTGGCTTTTCATGAGAATGTGTTTCTCTTTAAGCACGATTGGTTTCTCAAGGATAGCATTACACTGGGAAGGCACCCAAAGTTTCAAAGGGGCACTTGGAAAAGAGAAGTTAGCCAAACCCTATAAATACTAAACCCAAACTGTGGGTCTAGTTTTGAAGTATGTATATTTGCTCGAATTGCCATAACAAAGTACCACACCCCAAATGGCTTAAACAACAGGAATTTATTGTCTTATGATTCTGGACTGTAGCAGTCCAAGATCAAGGTGTTGGTATGGTTGGTTCCTCCTGCGGGTCATGAAGGAGAATCTGCTCTATACTTCTACCCGGCTGCAGAGGAATGCTCTCCACTGCCAGCGTCCCCGTTTCCGCCTTCATCTTCACAGGCCTTTCTCCCTTTGTGTGAGTCCATGTCCAAACTTCCCCTTTTTGTAAAGACACCAGTCATATTGGACCAGGGACCCATCCTAATGACCTCATTTTAACTCGATTTTCTGAAAATGTCTTATCTCTATATAAGGGCACATATCCAGGTACTGGTGATTGGGGCTTCAACATTGAGAAAGAGTTTTGGGGGGACACCATTCAGCTCATAAGAGTATGTGATTAGTTTTTCCTCATTCTTAAGAATTACCTTATTCCTCAAATAATGCTTTAAAGAGAATAATATCATTAACTCCTGAGAGAATCTCGGTTAAATAATCCCATCTTGTTTGAAAGTGAGGTTTATTGCCACATCCCACACCAAGTCCATACCAGCATTGCCTTATGGACATATTATAAATTATACTTGACAAGTAAAATCCATATAGAGATGCATTCACAAGTTTTTAGAGACATTTAGCAGCCAGTCCATTTTTATATATTAAGCAAAAAATTATCTTTTGATACCACATTTCATTTACATGAATGTAATAAATAATTCCAGTGCATGTGGAGTATATTTTTTATTTTTATTTATTTATTTTTTGGATTATATTTAAAAAAATATATTATTGGTAAACTTGTCTGAGGAGAGAATGTGGTATTTCTAGTTTTGTATTAGGAAGGTAGGTGAGTCCGGGAAGAGTGATGATTTCTTTGACAACCATGGAATTATTTGCTGACTAGAAGAAGAATCTCCTGTTTGAATAACCTCTTTGAACAGCCTGAAATGTGGTGGAAGCTTGTCAGATGTTTGTTGAATGATCAGAAGTGTCCAGGGAACTTAGAGTATTTGAGAGCAAACAAAAAGCACGTATTTATTCAGAGATTTACCACATACTTAGCTTTGACTGATGCTGTGGGGGCTGCTAATATGTATGAGAATAACGGCAGCAACTATCTATTGTTAGTTAGATGCTCTGTGCCAAGCATCCTGTACACATTTTTCTCACGACTGCCTGAATTAGGCATGATTTTATTTTACATATAAGGAAACTGAGGCTAACATACCACATAGCTATTCGCTGGTAAGGTAAGTTGCGGTCTTAACTTCTGCACTCTAAAACCTACTAAGCATGGCCTCTCTAGTGCAAGCTCACATTCTTGTTAGGGAGATAGTACATTTGTAATTAAGGAAATTAGGAAATTAGTGTAGAAGATGCCAACTGTGTAGTAAGTCTCATTTGCTGTGTAGATGTGTGCTGTCAGCATTTCATAAAAGTGTGGGATTGTAAACTGTTAGGTGTGTACACTTCAGACTTAGATGCTTGGATTCAAATCTCACTCAGACCTCTCCTTATGTGTATGAGCTTGGACGTGTAGCCTAAGTGTTCTGTGCTGTAGTTTTAAAAATTTAATACAAGATAGAGGTACTGACCTTACTGTTGTGAGGGATGAGGAAGATACGTAAACTGATTCTGGGCTTGGGTGTCACTGCTAGAATGTAACTTCACAAAGGCAGCAATTTGTGTTTTTTGTTTTATTTATTCATGAATTCTAGAACAGTTATTGGTATAAACTAAAATAGGCATTTAGTAAATACACTGTCGACTGAATGAGGTATTTCAACATGTAAATGCCTGGGTTTAGTTGTATTAACAGACATAACAAGGTAGTCAGATGTCTGCACATCCATGCGGAGCAGTGGTTCACAGCCCGGGATACACATTAGAAATACCTGGGAGCCTTTTAAGTGCATTGATTCTCAAATTCCACTGTGGGCAAGGGTTTAGTACTACTCTTGGAGAACCATTATGAAAATAGCATATGTAGAATGATACTGACATATTCTATAGAAGATTCAAGGCCAAAAGTGATTTTCTGAATGACTTATGCCCTCAGAAAACTAATTACATTCTTGAAAAAAGTTTTTTAAATTTTAGGTTAATGTGAGGGTAGACACAACTAGGCTACAATTTTTGCATTTGTTAGGTAGAGTCCCTCTTGTAGTTGTGTCCCTCACCCAAGACGTGTGCCATGTACCCTTACGTTGTGCCCATTAAGTGGGAGCACAACAATACCCTTCCCTCCCCTCTCTCCCCACTCCCTCATTCCTCCTCGCCCTAACTTGAATTGAATTGAAATTTTGTCTTACGTAGGCAGGTATTCAAGCATCTACTGGTTTCATATTAGTATTGTGTACACTGGATAATTGCTTCGCCATTCTTGTGATACTTTACTAAGAAGAATGTGTTCCATCTCCATCTAGGTTAATACAAAAGAATAGTATTCCATGGTATACATATACCACAGTTTGTTGATCCATTCCTGAGTTGGTGGGCATTAGATTATGTCCACATCTCGGCAATTGTAAATTGAGCTGCAATAAACAATCTAGTGCAAATGTTATTATGACAAAAAGATTTTTTTTCTTCTGGGTAGTTGCCTAGAAAATTGTCAAAAAATACTGTTTTATAACATGGAGCAAGACTTAGTCTCAGATAATGATGTGATTTGTTCCCCAACATAAATCCTTTGCTGGAATATTTGGATTTTGTCCAGAGCTTGGAACAGTTTCTGATTGTGTGGATTGTCCTTAGCATTGTGGGCAGCTTGTCTAGGTCAACCGAAAAGCATTGTGGGCTGCTTTGCATAGAAGCGACACACACAGTAATTAAGATCTCTCTTGAGGCACCTGGGACTTGGGGAATTAAACCAAGGTACTGAGTAACTTTTTAGACAGCTGGTTCCTCTTCTAGAACAATGGGGTAGAATGAGTTCGTCAGTCTCTAATGCGTCAGTCTTTAGGAGATATCTTGGCTAAGGGACCTGCTGATTCTCTAGCACTTTTTCAGTTTACAGGAGGATCCTTATTCTACTGGCATGTGTTCAATCACTCAGACATGGGGATGGATAGAAAGTGGGAGCCACATAGACATAGAGTCAGTGGGACCAGAGAGAGTAATTTGCAAAATAGAGAACTAAAGGATATCCTGGCTAAATTTATTTGTGTGTTTTCTCATACATTTTCAAAAATTATGTTTATGAAGAGTATATGTTACATATTTATTTTAACAAATAAATTATAAAAATATTAACACTTACCATACACCCTTTTCAAATGTAGCTGTAGGATTTCATTTTACTGTTGATCACACAAAGCCGTTTTGATGTTTTTTAGGCTTCTTAATACGGATTCTAGTTCATTTGCATTTATTTTTAAAGAGCTGCTTTGAAAGATTTCTGATTCTCTCAGGAAAGAATATCTCTGAAATATAAGGCCTGGCATATAATTCAAATTATACTAATCAGATTTCTCAACCCTTGATCTAATCAGCAAGCTATTTTGCTGGCTTCTTGGTCAAGTTCATTCATTAACCAGAAAGCATTTATTGAATATATGCTGTGTCTACCCCAGGGCTAGAATATAACAAGATTAGTAGATGAATTGAGCCCTGTCCTTTAGGAGTTTATAGTCTTACTGAATGAAGTGAAGGAAATAATAGAATGCTATATAAAATGTATGATGCTTTTTATATTCTAAATACATTAGAGGTCTTTCATGTCAGGTAATCGTCATTAACTCTGACTTTCTGTTATTGAAACTACATTACAGGATATTTTCTTTTCATAGCTGTTTCCCAGTTAATATCACAGTTCTTTTCAAAGATGCTTTTAAGATTGCAGTCAGCTGCCATGAAGTGTTGCTGTGAAATTAATAGAAATAATCCTTGGCATTTCACAGTTTTGCTGACTGTGTGGGTTTAGGAGGATTCTGAGCAGGGGGGAAAAAATGAGAAGTTGAAATCTCATTGATGTTTTTTGTTTATCCGAGCAAATTTGCAGCATAAAGCCATTGCTCCCTATTCCCCCTCCAACCATACACCAAGTTCTACCAGACTCTTAAATGTCATCTTCTACCACTAAGATAAATTCAAATAGAAAAGTAACTTACACTAACTTTATTTGAGCTCTGAGATATAATGAAATTACTTTCTTATTTTGAAAGTGAATGTGTACACATGTGTGAGTTATTGGAAAAAGGAATTTTCTCCATGGTTATTAAGAAACATGGAAAACTGTAATCAGAAAATTACTTCCCACCCCCTACAGTACCTGAACATTTTTTCCCTACTCTTACATCTTTTTTTTTTTCCTCAGAGTCTCACTTTGTCACCCTCAGTAGAGTGCTGTAGTGTCACAGCTCACAGCAACCTCCAGCTCTTGGGCTTAGGCGATTCTCCTGCCTCAGCCTCCCAAAGAGCTGGGACCAAAGGAGCCCACCACAATGCCCGGCCATTATTTTGTTGCAGTTTGGCCAGGGCCGGATTCAAACTCACCACCCTCGGTATATGGGCCGGTGCCCTACCCACTGATTTATGTCTTTTTGTTAAAACTCATGTTCAGTTACAACCTGGAAGACCGTGTGATGTTTCTTACTTATTTTTTATCATAATTGACATTTATGTGTGTAAGATATATAATTTTTCTCTATGAATGCTACATAAAACCAACCTTAAATTGTATTTGCAATGAGGAATAAATGATTAACAAAAGTCCATACCTTGCATTCACAGGCTAGAAAAGAGTGTGATTTGACTGTATTTTCATTCAGGGCTAAGTATTTGTATGTTTCTTTTCTTCTATGCACAGGCACATAGATCCCTTGCATTCTAATTTGATGATTTGAACAGTTTTCCCTTCCTGGAGTCTGAATTTGGAAGAGTAATCAGGTTTTGGTGTTCAGAGTATATAAGTTCTGATGAGTGAAACTCCTTTGTTTTCTGGTTTCTATGGGTGCCTGACAGTAGAATTTTATTCCCTCCCTTTTAGAAAGATTTTTTTTTTCCTGAACCCAAATGTCTTAGACTATTCATGAAAAGATAAAGAATTCATTTTTTTTTAATTAATTCAAGATTTAGGAATTCTTCAGCCATTCTAAGAGATGTGGGCTTTGGGGCACCGTTTGGTATTTTTTTGTAAGCACACTTATGCTTAGGTTGTAGTTAGAGTGGGACCTATAAATTCTAACTCCACACAGGTCTGATTTTCTTATGACAAAAACTGTGGTTCAGGTACGCTAAGGAAGTTCCTTGAAAGTTGGAGGAAGGAAATTGCTGGGGATAAAGGATCACCATGTACAAATCTTCCACTGTTCTTATTGCTTAATGACTTAGAATATACCTTGGGGTAAGGGGCCAAAATTGATGATGTTAATTATTTGCTTTGGTGAAAGTAAGGAAAAGAATATTGTGTCATCAGTAAAGGCCTCCATTCTTGTAATGATTCTTTGGAGGATTATATAAGACAAGTACACTACCTGCTGCCCAATGGGAGCTTCTGGAAAGTAGGCTACCATCAGTCTTGTTACTATCACTTCCAATTGCTGAAGACGCATCTGCTATTTCTGGGAATTCCTGTGTAGGAATATAAATGATTCAAAAACAAAAACAGAGGTCTAGACACGTGCTGAGCTCTCTGATATACGTGGTGACTGACTAGTGGTTGCACAATCCTGCATTCTTGACTGGCTTCTACTCAGCCTTTGCTCGGGTTTTGGAACTACTGTTCATCTTGCTCAACTTTACAAATTGCATCTCTGGGTGGCATTTGCAGAGGACAATGAGTAGGCTCCATGGCTCAGGCCTGGGGGGATTCTGGCTGTCCCTGCTTTCCTTTTCTGCGTTCCACTGTCTGGAGCCTTGTTCTTCTGTAGAGTCAAAAGGTGAAGGAGTCTGAGGATCGGGGCCTCTCTGGGGATCCAGTGTGTCTGCAGCCCCAGTCTCAGAGGTAGTAGGTTCTTACTGAAATATTCACGTCATATGACGTAAGCTGCAGAAAGACCATTTGAAGGTAAAACAAATAATGAAATTGCTGATGATTTTCTTTACAGGTCTGCCCAAATGTACTTGCTCCCATAGAGCAAACTTTGAAAACCTTTGTGCACAGAAGGGAACACCTTGGGCGTGTGTGTGAGTCCAGGTTCCTGTGCCTCACCCTCCTATTGATTCGGGACTTGGAGCTGCAGCATCACAAGACCCTTCTAATTCTAATCCAGGGCCTCTCAAACCACCCTTAAATATTGCTTTGGAGGGAAAGCCCCTCTCAGTTCCAGGGAGCCACTTTACTAGTTCACAAGTCAACACTCATTTTTAAACTTGAGACCCTCATCTGACGTTTTTGATGGGGTCCAGAAATTGACCTCTCCTAATTCCTGATGATACCACAGTTGTCCTGAGGGGCTCCCTGATTTTTTCTTTTTTCTTGCTCGCCATTCTGCTCTGAGCACTCCTCCCTTCCCTTTGCTCAGTGATATTTGCTTTGCCAAAGTAGCTTCTCTTACATCTTTTCTTTGCAGACCAAGGTCAGGGCTGACTATCTCAACCTCTCCTGATTCATTCTCTCCTTTCTGACTTGAATTTTGTTATATTCCACCCAAAAAATTTAAAATCTTTTGAGTGTGTTTTGCCTTTTTCTTTCTTTGGGGTTTGCAATTTCTCAGCAGATGCAAATCAGTCCTTTCCCACTTAGAATCCCAAGTTCAAGTGCAAGGGTAAAGGAGGGTGTACTTGTGAGGCGAGAGAAGTAAGCATGAACTTTCAGCTGTGACCAGTGCTGGGAAATGGAGAAATTTCAGTGAAAGACCTTAGAGGCTTGCCTTTCTTGCTTTTAGTCTCTGGCAAAGTTACAATTGTCCAAGTATTATGATTGCCCAAACCCCAGGCCTTTTCCATAAATAAAAAGACAAGACCTTCCTTCCTGCCCTCTACCCTGAATAGGGTTTATATTTTAATTTTAGGCCTTAATGCAGTATTTCCCCACAATGTCCCCCACAACCTCCCACGTCTTTCTACACGTGACCCCTTCTGTCTATCCCCTGCTCTTCAGAAAGACAGATTCTACTACATACGGAAAGGTTTTCAGATGTGGAAGACTAACTCAGGTGTCGTTTCTATCTCACAAGAAATTCTGAGCTCTGTATGAGATTCTGATGCCGGTTTTTCTCTGTGTTTCTGTCTTCTTGCTGCAGGAAAGCAATCTCCCGGGCGGGCCTCCAGCATCTGGCTCCTGCACACCCGCTCAGCCTTCCCGTGGCAAATGGTCCAGCGAAGGAGCCCAGAGCGACTCTGGACTGGAGTGTAGGTGTCGGCTTTTTCATTTAAACCTAACTTCACTTGCACGTTATGCTTCTGTCATTCTCAGGATTCCCATCGCTGCAAGCAAGACTTGCTTAATAATTTTCAGAATTGCTCGCTGACCAGTCTTCAGATAGCTAAGCCGTAGCTCCATTTCTAAATGATTTCTAAATGCCTATGGGCATAGCTCCTTTATATGAAGTCAGATGTGTCCAAGATTAAAATAAAAACTTTGTGAATCATTTGAAGTACAGCTGCCTGGCTTTGCAGCTGTGAGATAGAAAGAACCCTGTGCACACCCTTTACTGGTTCTGCCAAGTTGAAGATGAATAGAGCTTATGCGTAGTGCAACATCCTGGACTCTAAGTTTAATTTTCTCAGCTCAGCCTGACCTTTTGGGGGGTCTTCTTCTTCTTCTTCTTTTCTTTAACAGATAATGACTTTACCTTACATTCCAGGTACTTCATGAGCTCCTGTTGCTTATTATGCTCCTCCTAAGCCCCCTGAGTTTGCCCATTTAGCCCAAAAGTAGATAGGTCTTGCATCAGTGGGCTGAATTTATTAGCTCATGATAACATTTTAACCAAAATACACCCTCAAAAAATATTAGCTTAGTTTAAAGATTGCAGTCTGAAATTCTTTAGACAATTAGAACACATTTGTTAAGAGTTCTCGGTGAGTCAATTCTTGGTCAAAGAACTATCTCTAATGGTAGAATGAAAGGGTGTCTCTTCTTGTGGGTACAGCAGGGCTGATATGAAATTCTGCTAATCTGTCTTGATGAATCTTGTTTAGCATTTTTAGTTGAGTTTGAACAGAAGAGGTAATCTCTATTCTTTTTCCCTGAATTAAAAGAGAATGGTAGGGTGCAGGAAATGAGTGGTATTTTATTTTATTTTGTGTCTTTTGTATTATAACATATCTTCCAGTGCCCCCAGCACACACTAGCATTCTTATTTTACATTCTGGACACACACTGTTATAAACGATGCCTACGTTTATGAAGTACATGGCAAAAGACTGGACGTACTTGAAATCCAACTTCTTTAATGGAGATATTATTATACTTAGACTACTCAGATATCATTTGAGCAAGTCGGATTAGTGTTCAGGAAGAATATTCCTTTCCTGGATTTTCCGTTTATTCCATGGCAGTTATTTAATAAATCTTAATCTTAATAGAGTATATTTACACTGGTGTTTGCATAATTAAAAATAATTAAATGTTCAAACCCGGCCCCGGCCAAACTGCAACCAAAAAATAGCCGGGCGTTGTGGCGGGTGCCTGTAGTCCCAGCTGCTCGGGAGGCTGAGGCAAGAGAATCACTTAAGCCCAGGAGTTGGAGGTTGCTGTGAGCTGTGTGAGGCCACGGCACTCTACCGAGGGCCTGTCTCTACAAAATAATAATAATAATAATAATTAAATGTATAAAAAATAGATAAATAAAAATCAAAGAGGGACGTTCATGGACCAGGGATAATTGTGTATTATAAATCAACAACTTGAAAAAGTGAGTTCAATATTCATGATGTTCTAAATAACTCTCTGATCTAATCCAGCAGGACCTTCTTTGAAATGTGAGATTGTAATGAAGGTTGGTTTAAAGAATTTAGATAGGAATGTTTATTCATTTGTTTCTTTCCCCCCATGTGAAATTATTAATGGTCAAGTCACTTACTTTCTTTCCAATTCGGCATCCTTATCTGCAAATGTGGGGATGGTTGCAGTCCCTCCCTCAGGGGACTCTCTGGGTGTTGACAGGATCAAATGTGGCAGTAAATGTGAAAGTTCTTTGTGAACTATCCAGAATGCAGATTTATGTATTCACAAATAAAGTAATTGGTGAAATTCATTAAATTATCAAATGTTTGTTGAGTGCTCGCATTGTGATAGAGTCTATGTTGGTTCCTCAGGACTCAGAAGTGAAGGTGATAGGCTTCTGTCTTCAAGGAGCTTAGAATCCAACAGCTGAAATACAGACTGATGACAGCTAGAACAAAGGGATACAGAGAAAGATGCTGCACTCCCCTTTGATGTTGGAAGTATTTAGCAGAAAATGCTTTCAAAAAAAATAAGTGCCCCGCTTGAACCAGAGCTTGGCTAGAAGGTACAGAAGTATGTACATGAATGGTTCATCAGGAAGATATTTTTGGGCTAGGGGTGGGAGGCTGCCATACAGAATGGGGGAAGAACACATGGCAACTGAGACTGGGTTCGAGCATAGAGGTCTGTTATTCTTCCCTTTCCTCCTCTCCTCTTTGGAAGCATGCTGGCATGGTGGCTATTGAAATTAGGGCATGGCAGAAAACACACTGGGAATGTTGAACAATGGAGGGAAAATGGAAAGCACATTCTGAAGATACTCTTTCTGAAGGCTGATGAGCAAGGAATTATGACATGTTTCTCAGAAATGATCACATATTTGTGGACTAATATTCATGTTAGCAGACAGAAACCAAACCTTGACCAATGCTACATACATTTCTTTATTACAGTCAAGTAAAATGTATTTTAGGCAAGAATAAGAAGCAAATTGGTAAAAATATGGTAGACTCTCCATAGTTGACCCCCTCCCTACCTGGACCACCTCCTTAAGTTGACCTAATTTTCAAAGACCAGATGTGCACCACATGTATGTATCAGCACAGCAGGCCCAGTTCCTTATGCTGACCACCTCCATATGTTGGCCAGTTTGTTATAGTCCCTCGGGTGATCAACTTACAGAGGTTCTACTGTATTTTTAGTAACTTTTTTTGTTAAGTCTTTACTTGCTCTTGCTTTACAATTTTTAGCTTGTCTTAATGAATGTGCTTTTCAAAAATCTCATTTTTATCACTTCAGTTTATTCTTCTGTTCAGGAAGCCAAACCCGAATTTTTTTTGCTCTGTTTAAGGTGAAAGAGGGTCCTTGAGCTTGACTTGTCTCTGCCATTCCCTTTCCCACACCCCTCTGGGAGCCCCATTTCCCACCATCAACCCACTCTTCTGGACTCAGCATATAGAAATGATCAAACTTTACTTATTTAGGATTCTGTGTATTGAGCACCAATCAGGCTTAGAGCCTCCAAAGAGTCTCATAGATAAGGAGGAAGGTGGCAATAATTAAAAAATAAAAGAACTCTGGTTCCTTGCTTTGATGAGGTAAGGGAGCCCAATGTGCTAAGCTGTGCTTCTGATGGTCTTTACCACAGTGGCAGAGCAGGGGCTCAGGAGGAATGGCCAGGGTTTCCTCCTTCCCCTTCCCACCCTCTTGATGTTTGGAGAGAAATTCGCTTTGCTCTGTAACTCTTTGGCTTAGTGGATTAGTAGGGGTCTTGTCATAGACCTCTCGTACTATGACTGTCTGGCTTATGTCCTCTCTACTTTCCTTGGTTCACCTATGGGAAAAAAGATACAAAAGCTGTTCTCAGAGAGTCTGAAGGTAGGTCAGAGTCAACCTAGATTTAGGATCTTAGTCTGCAGGTATCACCTTATCATGGAATCGTGGAAGGGCCCTGGTTTGACTCTAGCCTATGTGCCAAAGTCATCTGAAGGGGTTCAGTCATTATATTTCTTAAATATCCTTTTTTAAGGGGCTGCGAGGAAGAGTCTGCTTATTGGATGCCTGAAATACAGGTGAGCCCTGATTTAGTGAGCCTGGATGGTAGGCACTGTACATCTAGGCCAGGAGGAGTCTATTGTGGTGGTTCTTTTTTTCCTTTGGTCTTAATTTTTATTTTTAATTATTATGGATACATAATAGTGTATATATTTATAAGATATATGTGGTTTTTGATACAGGCATACAATGTGTATTAATCAAATCAGGGCCATCGTCTCAAGTCTTTATCATTTCTTTGTGTTAGGAGCATTCCAGTTCTACTCTTTTAGTCATTTTATAGTATACTCTAACTTACTGTCGACTGCAGTCACTTTGATGCACTATCAAATATAGTTCATCTTATCTAACTATCTAACTCTAACTTTGTACCCATTAACCATCCCCATCTGATCCCCCCACCCCAGCTTCTCTTTCTCAGCCTCTGGTTACCATCGTTCTACTCTCTGTCTCCACAAGATCAATTGTTTTCATTATTAGCTCTAACACATGAGTGAGAACATGTGAGTTTGTCTTTCCGTGTTTCTATGATTGGCTTATTTCATTTAACATAATGTTCTCCAGTTCCATTTATGTTGTTGCAAATGGCAGGATTTTTTTAGTATTATTATTATTATTATTTTTCTTTTTTATTGTTGGGGATTCATTGAGGGTACAATAAGCCAGGTTACACTGATTGCAATTGTTAGGTAAAGTCCCTCTTGCAATCATGTCTTGCCCTCATAAAGTGTGACACATACCAAAGCCCCACCCCCCTCCCTCCGTCCCTCTTTCTGCTTTTCCTCCCCCCCATAACCTTAATTGTCATTAATTGTCCTTATATCAAAATTGAGTACATAGGACTCATGGTTCTCCATTCTTGTGATGCTTTACTAAGAATAATGTCTTCCACTTCCATCCAGGTTAATACGAAGGATGTAAAGTCTCCATTTTTTTTAATAGCTGAATAGTATTCCATGGTGTACATATACCACAGCTTGTTAATCCATTCCTGGGTTGGTGGGCATTTAGGCTGTTTCCACATTTTGGCGATTGTAAATTGAGCTGCAATAAACAGTCTAGTACAAGTGTCCTTATGATAAAAGGATTTTTTTCCTTCTGGGTAGATGCCTAGTAATGGGATTGCAGGATCAAATGGGAGGTCTAGCTTGAGTGCTTTGAGGTTTCTCCATACTTCCTTCCAGAAAGGTTGTACTAGTTTGCAGTCCCACAGCAGTGTAAAAGTGTTCCCTTCTCTCCACATCCACGCCAGCATCTGCAGTTTTGAGATTCTGTGATGTGGGCCATTCTCACCGGGGTTAGATGATATCTCAGGGTTGTTTTGATTTGCATTTCTCTAATATATAGAGATGATGAACATTTTTTCATGTGTTTGTTAGCCATTCATCTGTCGTCTTTAGAGAAGGTTCTATTCATGTCTCTTGCCCATTGATATATGGGATTGTTGGCTTTTTTCATGTGGATTAATTTGAGTTCTCTGTAGATCCTAGTTATCAAGCTTTTGTCTGATTGAAAATATGCAAATATCCTTTCCCATTGTGTAGGTTGTCTCTTTGCTTTGGGTATTGTCTCCTTAGCTGTACAGAAGCTTTTCAGTTTAACGAAGTCCCATTTGTTTATTTTTGTTGTTGTTGCAATTGCCATGGCAGTCTTCTTCATGAAGTCTTTCCCCAGGCCAATATCTTCCAGTGTTTTTCCTATGCTTTCTTTGAGGATTTTTATTGTTTCATGCCTTAAATTTAAGTCCTTGACCCATTTTGAATCAATTTTTGTGAGTGGGAAAGGTGTGGGTCCAGTTTCAGTCTTTTACATGTAGACATCCAGTTCTCCCAACACCATTTATTGAATAGGGAGTCTTTCCCCCAAGGTAAGTTCTTGTTTGGTTTATCGAAGATTAGGTGGTTGTCAGATGTTAGTTTCATTTCTTGGTTTTCAATTCTATTCCAAGTGTCTATGTCTCTGTTTTTGTGCCAATGCTGTCTTGACCACTATGGCTTTGTAGTACAGACTAAAATTTGGTGTGCTGATGCCCCCAGCTTTATTTTTATTGCTAAGAACTGCCTTAGCTGTACGGGTTTTTTTCTGGTTCCATACAAAACACAGAATCATTTTCTCCAAATCTTGAGAGTACTATGTTGGTATTTTGATAGGAATGGCATTGAATAGGTAGATTGCTTTGGGAAGTATAGACATTTTAACAAGGTTGATTCTTCCAATCCATGAGCATGGTATGTTCTTCCATTTGTTAATATCCTCTGCTATTTCCTTTCTGAGGATTTCATAATTTTCTTTATAGAGGTCCTTCACCTCCTTCGTTAGGTATATTCCTAGGTATTTCATTTTCTTTGAAACTATGGTGAAGGGAGTTGTGTCCTTAATTAGCTTCTCATCTTGACTGTTATTGGTGTATACAAAGGCTACTGACTTGTGGACATTGATTTTATATCCTAAAACATTACTGTATTTTTTGATGACTTTTAGGAGTCTTGTGGTTGAGTCTTTGGGGTTCTTTAAGTATAAGATCATGTCGTCAGCAAAGAGGGAGAGTTTGACCTCCTCTGCTCCCATTTGGATTCCCTTTATTTCCTTGTCTTGCCTAATTGTATTGGCTAGAACTTCCAGCACTATGTTGAATAGTAAAGGTGACAGAGAACAACCTTGTCTGGTTCCAGTACTAAGAGGAAAAGCTTTCAGTTTTACTCCATTCAGTAAAATATTAGCTATGGGTTTGTCATAGACAACTTCAATCAGTTTTAGAAATGTGCCACCTATGCCTATACCCTTCAGTGTTCTAATTAGAAAAGGATGCTGGATTTTATCAAATGCTTTTTCTGCATCTATTGAGAGGATCATGTGATCTTTATTTTTGCCTCTGTTAATATGGTGGATAACGTTTATGGACTTGCGTATGTTAAACCAGCCTTGCATCCCTGGGATGAAGCCTACTTGATCATGATGAATGACTTTTTTGATGATAAGCTGTAATCTATTGGCTAGGATTTTGTTGAGAATTTTTGCATCTATATTCATGAGTGAGATTGGTCTGAAATTCTCCTTTTTGTTTGCGTCTTTTCCTGGTTTTGGTATCAGGATGATGTTTGCTTCATAGAATGTGTTGGGGAGGATTCCTTCTTCCTCAATTTTTTGGAATAATTCTGCAGTACAGGAATAAGCTCTTCCTTGAAGGTTTGATAGAATTCTTGTGTGAAGCCATTTGGACCAGGGCATTTTTTGGTAGGATTTTATTATTTTTTACAGTTATATAATACACCATTGTGTATATGTATCACAGTTTTGTTATCCATTCATCTGTTGATAGATTCCTAGGTTGATTCTAAATCTTGGCAATTGTGAATAGTGCCATAACAAACATGGGAGTGCAAAGATCTCTTGAACATTCTGATTTCCTTTTTTTTAAATACATTCCTAGTGGTGGGATTACTCAGTCACATGGTAGCTCTACTTTTGGTTTTCTTAAGAACTTGCATACTTTTCTCCATGGTGGTTGCACTAATTTATATTCCACCAACAGGGGGTGAAGGTTCTCTTGTCTGTTATTAGCTGTCTTTTTGTTGAAAGCTATTTTAACTACAGTGAGATGGTATCTCATTATACTTTTGATTTACATTTCTCTGATGACTGAACATGTTGAGCATTTTTCTGTTAATCATTTGTATGACTTGTAATAAATGTCTATACCATTCTTTGCCCACTTTTTAATCAGATTATTTGAATTTTTCCTATGGACTTGTTGGAGTTCCTTATATATTCTAGTTGTTAACTGCTTGTCAGATGGATAGTTTGCAAGCATTTTCTCCCATTGTGTGGGTTGTCTCTTCACTTTGTTGATTTTTTCTTTTTCTGAGCAGAAAACTTTTAGCTTGATGTGATCTCATTTGTCCATTTTTGCTTTGGTTCCTCGTGCTTTTGGGTGTTACTCAAGAGATCATTATATAGACCAATATCCTGAAGCCCTTCCCTGATGTCTTCTTTTTAGTAGTTTTATAGTTTTAGGTCATTAGATTTATGTCTTTAGTCCATTTTGATGTGGTTTTGGTATATGGCAAGAGATAAATATCTAGTTTCATTCTTCTGCACACGGATATACATTCAGTTTTCCAGTATCTTTTTTTAAAAAGATTGTCCTTTCCCCAATGTATATTCTTGTTGGTACTTTTGTCAAAAATAAGATAATTGGTGGGAAGTTGTCAACATTATGGGGAGCTGACAACGCGTGTGTTTATTTCTGGGTTCTTTATTCTATTCCCTTGGTCAGAGTGTCTGCTTTTACATAGCAGTTAATTTTTATGCATCGGGCACATGAACTTAATAATTTCCTTTACATATTCCATTTTCCCATTCTCAGTTCCCTGCTTAGTGATGGATACTGTGCCTTAGTTTTAGCTTGTTCCTCAAAGTCCTGGACATTCTCTTTTTCTGTGTTTTACTCAAATTGCTTATTATGACTTGCAGGATCCTCTGCCCTACCTGGGCTCATTTCCTTGAGGGTTCTTTGGCAATATTTACTCCTGTTGCCTGTACCCAGGCTTGTCTCTCCCTGCATGTCAGGGATAGAACTGTAGTGCTGGTGTGTGGAGAGTACCCAGGTCAGTCCTCAGTGTGCTGCCTGAGTCTTCTACTGACAACAGGGGACCCTGGGCGGATGTCGCTATCACCTATAGAAATGTCCTCTATTGCTCTCTGCCAACTCATGCTTGTCTTTTCAATGGAACTAACTCTGTTTATTTCAGGTCTTCTTCACACACATAGTGCATTGTTTTGCAAACCTTAGGACCAAATTCGTGTTTGTGTTTGACTTTCTTATTTGCAGCCTTCAGTTAGATTTCAAGCTACTTGAAAGGAAGAGTGTGTTTTCTGCTTGTTTTCTCTCCACAGTGGAGAGCACAGCATTGTGGAATCGGTAGTCACCTGGATCCTGGTGTCAGGAGATGAATTGATTACAGCTTTTCAACCCCGTCAGCAAGAAGGGAACATTTTATGGGGAGTTGACAAGTACTGAGATAATCTTTGGTTCCTGAAGGCCTTGGTAGAAACACCTTCAAAGACTCCTTGAAAAATAAATGGATTTATGCTATTATTTTATTTTAAAAAGCACATTCTCTCAGGTGCATGTTTACTTACTTACACAAATACCATTTTCTCCTTTGCATACCCTTCCTGGAAGTCATTGCGGAAGAGTAAGCTGAAGGCTTTCAAAGGGGTGGATCCTGACTAACTGGAGTATAAAGTTCAGCTAGTCTCTTAGGAAACTTTATAAAGGAAATCCACCCAATATAATTTTCAAAGCTCTTAAACAGGAGTCTTTAAAAATAGTTCAAACACTTAAGTAATCAATAAGTGTTCTCTCCTGGCCCATTTTTGCATTCAAATTCAAATAGACTATCAACAGGCATTATGTTAGTCAACTGCTGAAGTTTATTTTAAAACTAGAAGTAGTTTCAAGCAATTTACTAAATTGTAAATATCAGTCCATTAGAAACTACTCCTAAAACAATTTGGAGGTATTGCTGTCATTTTAGTATAGAAATGCTACTGTCTTCTATTTAGGTGCAGTGTGAGATGTGACCACCACACCTTTCATTCAAAGGTACTGTTGTGTGTCCTGTGGCTTTCAGGGAGTCACTGTGTATGTGCATTGACTGATTTTCCAAACATTAATAGCAATTTGAATCCCAAGAAACACTTTAAAATTTCCTTCCTAATGCAATGCTTTGGGTTAGATCTCACCACACATACAGATGTTTGATCCTCCCACTCTGCCCAGTGGCATCCTCCCTTTGCCTTCCTGGTGATAACGTGCAGGGGCTGTTCCCTCTGACACCATACCATGCACATTAGCCAAACTAGTTTGTTAGCTAACAAGCTAAATTACTAGAAAAGAAGGAGGTAATGCTCAAAAAAGAAAAAGAATTCTCATATTCTGGGCTAGATTCCAAGTTTCCAGTTTAGGGTGAGCTAGCGCATGCAGAGATGTTTCTGTTCCACAGATAACGTGTCTTCTCCTAATATGTGTCTTCACATGCCTCTGTTGCAATGGAGACTTCATTAGGATTTGGAGAGTACTTCCCTGCTTGTAGTATTGTATCAGAGAACACAGGGGGTGTGTCTTCCTTCTGTCCTCACTGTTTTATAATTTCTTTTTACCATTACACTGCCTAAAACAATTCCCAGAACAGTGATGGTGGAAAACCCACCAATATCTTTCTGAAAGGGCATGTTGGTTTTGAGCCCAGCATCCCTGCTTTTAATCCACCCTGACCCCACCTTACTGAGAGCTGTGGAAAACAGCTCCTCCAGTCCTGAGAGCTGTGGAAAACAGCAACATTAACAAAGCCAAATTCCCCATCCAGATCACCTCTGCTCTCCTGTAGTTGAGATGCTAAGAAAAGCAGCACTTCTCCCAAGCAGATAGGGACGTAGCACAGTTGGTACACAGCCTCGCAGTTGGATTCAGGGACAAGATTGGGGAAGCAGAGTCTTCATGCAGGATTGGTTTAAAGTGGGTTATGAAACTAGGTCATCTTATCTTTAGAAACCTTGAATGAAAAGCCAGGAGGTGTGTGTGTGTGTGTGTGTGCCCGCATATGAGTGTGTTCTCATTTCTATCCTGTTTCCTAGGTGAGTCTTGGGAGACCTGCGTCTCCCCATCACACTTTAGACCCTCACTCTTCATCAGGTTTTACGGTCATCACCGTCAGCCTCTCCCACCCCACATCCTTCTCCACTCCGGTCCTGGAGCACGAGGAACTCCCTCCTCCATGTATCAGTGAAGGCCCTGGCCCTGATCAGCCATGTCAACCATGGAGAAAATCTATTTCCATTTCAGGGGCACTTAATGTTCTTTTATTTTCCAAAATTAGGAGAATTTTGCATTAAATCACATTGCCTGCTGGGTGAAATCTTCCAATCATGTAACTTCACGGTCTATGAGAGGTGTCTAGATCTAGTCTTCTGCCTCAGGCAAGTGATTATTTGTACTAACACTGCCAATAGAAATGGATATGAGCTTTAAAATAATTATAAAATTTTAGTAGCCATGTTTTAAAATCTGAAAAGAAATAGGTAAAATTAATTTGCATGCCCTCTTTCATTTAAGCAAATGTATACAAAGTGCAATCATTTCAGTAATCAGTATAAAAATTATTAGTGCTATGATTTATGTTCTTTTTTCATGCTAAATCTTCAAAATCTGTGAATTTTACCTTGGCAACACATTTCATAGAGTGCGAACCATGTACCACATCCTCTGAGGCCACATACATATTGTATAGTATAAATTTAAACTATCCAAGATAATTTTTTCTCTTTATTTGAGATGGAGTCTCACTCTGTTGCCCATGTCATGGTGTCCTAGTGCACAGCAACCTCAAACTCCTGCGCTTGAGCAATCCTCTTGCCTCAACCTCCTGAGTAGCTGGGACTACAGGTACCTGCCACAATGCCAGCTAATTTTTCTAGTTTTAACAGAAATAGGATTTCTTTCTTACTCAGGCTGGTTTTGAACTCTTGAGCTCAAGCAATCCACCCACCTTGGCCTTCCACAGTGCTAGGATTATAGGTGTGAGCCACCACAACCAGCCCTAAGATGATTTGTTACCTAGTATTAGTATTATCTTAAAGATTTTCAGGGGCAGATAATTCATGTTTTCTTTTTTCCCTTTTCAATTTTTGTAAGAACATTTGCATAGGATACATGTTTATAATTCTGATTGTTTCAAAACTTTTTTTTATAAGCAAATATCTTCATTTTGTGTAGACTATTTGTTCTGGAATAATAACACAGTGCATTCTTTATCAATATTATTCAGTTTCTAACACTTCTCTCACCTTTATATTTTTACCTATAACCATTAATAGGATTTCAGTAGCATGTGAGCAAGTTATCCTTTCTAAATCTATAAATGTGTATTTATGTCTATGGAGGTGAATCTCTACTCCTAGGCAAATAGATTTATCGATGTAAACCTATCTGTGTAAATATATGTGTATCTATAGAGATTGTCTCAGTACTCACAAGTACAGAAGAAATATTGTCTTCATTTAGAAATGGGACAGTTATTTTTTCTGTTGGGCATAGATGACACTCTTGAGTTGTGTACAACTTGAGATTGTATTTCAAGATGCAAATGTAGAGAAGAGAGAAAGATATTCCCAGGTGGGGATAGTGGAATTGGCACCAAAAGAAGGAAATGTGGGATATATTTAAAGAAGAGGGCCAAGGAGGTAAATGAGAAAGTTGAACAATAGACTTACTAGCCCTCCTCATGGAAGGTCTAGTGTGCCTTTTTGAATTTGGATTTTATTTTATAAATAATGGGGAATAATTTAAGCATTCTGAGCAATGGGGAGGCAAATCATGGCTCTATTTTAGGGGAATTAAGTTTGTATCAATGTGAAATAAGTCAGAGAGGGTATTAGAATTAGAGTTCAGAGAGAAGAAGTAAGGGTTCAGAGATTAGATATATTAGTACGTGGATACTAGTGACATGGGGGTTGATGCAGATAATTAAAGAAAAACAAGATAAAACAAGAGCAAAGGGAAGAGGCCTGCATTTGTTGGGGTAAACAGGGCACAGTCAATAAAAGCCTCAACGTGGAAGTTGTTTCTCACCCATGTAATAGACCAGGATTATTCCAGGGGCTTGGATGAGGAGTCAGGCTCTATTCCATGTACTCAGAGATGCACACTGAAGGTTGCTCTGATACCTCACCAGGAGCTTCCAAAATTTTCCCAAAGTCTGACATCTAATCAGTCAACAAGGTAAATGAACATGGAAGAATGTATGTGGAGGATATAATGGTCCAAGCCTGGAACTTCTGCTTGTGCTCCATTGGCCAGAACTTGGTCACATGGCCACACCTAATTGTTAGGAAGGCTGGGAAATAAGGTCTTCCCGCGTGATCAGGAAGAAGAGAAAAATTATTTTGATAAATGCCTAGCAGTCTTGGCCACAAAGACCAAGGAGAGAAATTTGCATAATGCCAACATTCAGGGGAAAGAAGGAAAACCACAGAGTAACCACTGTAAGAATAATGAAAAGTTTACTAACTATTATTAACTTCTTATATATATAACATTACACAGTTCATGTTTATTAGCATAGAGCTAGAGAAGGATTCATGATAAATGTAGGAAAGAAATCAAAATAGTTCATTTGTGTACTCCATTCTTGTGCTAATGCCACCCAGGCTAGATACCCTCATGCAGAATTCAAGAGTCCCTGAGACTGCTCTCACTTCTGACAGCAATTACAAGTTTAAGGAACCCCCAGCACTACATAAAATTCATTAGAAGCACTCACAGAGCTCACTAAAAGCTGTTATCCTCACATATGGTCTCACAGTCCTGTCCCAACAGAGGCATGGATAGCTGGCTGACTTCTCCCACACAGTGCATACTGCCAAGCAGGAAGCTCATCTGAACCTTGGCATGCAGAGTTTTAATTGGGGATTGGTCATGTAGACATGATTGACTGTCTGTGTGGTTGACCTTAGCTTCTAGACCAGTGTTTCTCAAACTTCCTAATGCTGCGGCCCCTTAATACAGTTCCTGTGGGTCGCAACCCACAGGTTGAGAACCACTACTCTAGACCCTCTGAAGGTCAAGTTGATACCAAGGTCCTCAGGTAAACAGAAATGCTCCTATCAAGCAAGGCATTCTGCATGCTTGGAGATTTCTTTCTTGGAGCTGAGAGCTCAGGGATTTATCAGTGTTTTTTGATCTTTCATGCTTTGCAACATTTTACACTTCACATTCTAACGTAGTTGGTGGGACTTTGGCTATGGCTAGATTTCTGTATTATTTGCTGCTGTTATTATGTGTTTAGTCTCCATCTTCTCTGGGAGGTTTTATTCCATGGATTACCACAGTACCCCAGTGCCTGGCACTTGTGACATGGAATAAATGTTTGCTGAATATATCAAAGAACAATAAAATGAAGGGGATTATTTTATATAAATGTAAGTTAATGTTGCATGAAAATTTCCCCATTGTAGAATACTCTAGATTGTATGGATTAATTTCTTCAGCATATGTTGCAAAGAAGTACCTTTCTATTTTATTTTTAATGCGATTATCATTAGTCACTATCTGAAAACTTTTGGGGTCATAATTATTCTTCTCTTTCCTCTATTGCTATCCTAAAAGATTGACTGTGGGGCATTTTCCTGTTGAGCTCTGTGAAAAAATTCGATGTGACTTGCTATAGAGAAAAATTACCAGTAGAGAAAAGCAGGCTTTGGTGAAAAGATGGATACCCTTTGGTGCGGAGAGTGGTGATCCTCGTCAGGGTTGCTTTCCTTTTTAGGAATAATTTTGAGGCTCTTGGGCACGTTTATGGCACAATCTTCCCTCAGGATCTCACCGCACGTTGCCCCTGAGCCCTTGACACCTGCATTCCTCGTCCTTTCTCCTGTCCCTTCCTGCTTCACTTCTGCCGTTCCAGGACTTACTTGGCTTTCCCTTTTTTGGATCTTGAAGCATCTATATCTCACATGTTACAATATAACCTTTAGTTATTCTTGCCTGAAAATTATGAGTCTTTTGGCCCTGAAAGGAAAATGAGTTCTATTTGAACCGGAAGAAATACATTTATTTTAAAAGATGGGCAATATTTGGTGTTGTTTTCCAGCTATTTTTTTTCCATACCCAAATTCATTTGGTATATACAGAGGGTGCCAAAAAATGTATTCACATCTTAAGAAAGGGAAAATCTGTATTGAAATTGTAATATTTAATATACACCGATAATGTTTGTTATCTTGTATATTGTGTTTTGTTTTTCTTGTAATTTCAGAAGTCAAATGTGACTTGAGTATTACAATTTTAATCCTGTTTTTCCTTTTCTAAAATGTGTGTACATTTTTGGACACCCCTTTGCTTCCCTCTACTAAGCTTTGTGATTCAGAGGCTGTTGTTTTGTGGATACTTCTGGAGTGGATTGAAATAAAAGGGGTTCAAGTATAAAATGGATTTCTAAATTACTTGGTTATTCTACAAAGTGTCTTATCACAGTCATCCCTGTATTAGTCTGTTCATGCTGCGATAACAAAATACCACAGACTGGGTGGCTTAAATAGCAGACTTTATTTCTCACAGTTCTGGAGGCGGGGAAGTCCAAGGTCAAGGTGCCAGCAGATTCCATCCCTGGTTAGGTTCCTCTTCCTCACTTGCAAATAGCCACTTTCTTTCTGTGTACCCACATGGCTCTTCCTCAGTGCATGCATTTGAGAAAGAAAGTTGGGGGAGAGGGCAAGAAGGAGAGAGAGACGGGAAGGAGAGAGAGAGAAAGAGAGCATGCACCATCTCATGGGACAGTAATCCCATTAAGAGGACTCCACCCTCATGAACTAATTACTGAATACTATCACACTTAGGATTAGGGCTTCAGTATATGAATTTTGAGGGGACATGGTTAAGTCCATAACATCCTCCCTGCCCCCGCCACAAGAAAAGCAAATACATGCCATGTGCATCGGAAGAATAAGATTAAAAACAAGAACAATTTTTGCATAAGACCTGTAGACTCAGTCTTGTTTTATCATGGTAATCCAGCACAATGCTTTCCCTAATAGCTCAAAGCCCTTTTTAAGCAAATGAACAAAATATACAATTAATATATAAATCCATCATTTCTAAGGTAGTGTACCATAAGAAGGCATGTGGAATCATATTCATCATACTATTAAAAATCAGTGGCCCCCCCACAGGGAAATACCACACATTTCTGAACAATAAGATTATTCATTATGTCAGACATCCTAGCAGCCCTTCTCACCATCAGATGTATTTTTAGAAGCAATAAAATTATTTAGTTTGAAAAAAAGAGAATTAATAGGGTGAAGGCCTTCCTGAATTCAAAAGATATCCAAATTGGTAGAAATTTATTATGCTTTGAGCACCCAGGGACTTGAACTAAGTTTGAAGAAGCTCCTGCCCTTAGAGGTTTAATTTACCCATTACTGATGTAAATGTGTTTTCAACTAGCCTTTACTCACAGTAGTGTTCTGCTACCATCTCTCTTCTTAGCCAATCCATTAAATAAAGGCAAAATTTTAATAGCATTTTGGTTTCAATTGTCAAGGAATTTGCAGTGTTGGGTCTGGATGAATGAGGCCTTATTTCAAAATGCTTAGAGGTTTTTTTTTTTTTCTTATTTGTTGAATAGATGTGTCAAAAATAACCATACTCATGAATAAAGCAGATGTAAACCCAATGTCTCCTTTAGTTATAACTCAAAGTTTTTCCAAACCTTTTCCTGTTTGCAGTTTTGGTGGAATCATCTCCAGCAGAACTTCGAGGGGTAAAATGAGAACAATTTAAACTCCTTGAATTTCCTAATTGTCTTGTATCTCAAATCCAAATCTGAAAACTCCTCCCTTTATCCCTGAAAAGAACACTGAAGTGAGGTTGGTCTCTTCCTTGCAGGAGAATGCTGTGAATGGAGAACACCTGTGGCTGGAGACCAACGTCTCAGGAGACCTCTGCTACCTGGGAGAGGAGAACTGCCAAGTCAGATTTGCAGTGAGTGTGGCCGCCAGTGGCAGCTCCATCCTTCTGGGGGAAGACCTCTGTGTCTGAAGGCTGCGGGGTCACCATGCCTGAATTTCCAAGGAACGGTTTGAAGGAACCTGTCCTTCTGAGGTGGAAAACTTCCTGGATGTTTGTGGTTGACAGAGAGTTTCCGACATTGATATGGCTCTTGGGTTGTCCATTTTGGTGGTTGTAGGATTTGGTTTTGCAGCCTAGAGATGCCCAGGCAGGGTAGACTTTTGTTTGCATGTGGAGAAGAGGGTAACTGTGCGAGAGAGCATGTCTGCTGACGGAGTGGGTGCCAGCTGGGGCAGAGGACTGTTTGTGGAGGAAGGGACTCTTGGGAAGGGTTATCTGTTTGTGGGGGAGTGACTGCAGTGGCCTTGCTGAGGAGTGAAATGGAAACAGGGTGGAAAGATCTGTGCTGGGGTTGCATGTACACTAGCAAATAATACCGACTAAATTCTGCAAAGTACAATTCTAGAAATGATACAATCAACGGGTCAATTGTTGGTGTATCCTTTGCCTTTTCGAAATTTGGTTTTTGTGTCTGTTGAGAACAATCTGTTTAAAGGTTAAAATTCTCTTTGTGGTCTATGGAGAAAGCATGGTTGCCAGGCTGTGTAGTGAGGACAAACTAGAACTTTAGTGTTGAGAAGGTGAGCTGAACATTTTTGTGTAGGTTATAATTATTGATGCAGAAAAAGAGTAGTGGAAAACAGAACAGTAAAAACACAAGAAAGGATGTGTTACTTCTTATTGGGGAAAATGGGTGCAAATTAACATAATACATTTTTATTTTTTGTTATGTTTGTTTATTATGTGAAAGAAATATTTGGGGCAAAGTATGGGTCCTTGACATTGCAAATGAGGATATTTCTGTTAATAATTAATAGGGAAGAAATTGCATTTTCATCAAAGCTTATAGAACATACATAGAGAATGCAAAAAAAAAATGTAGACACATTTTAAGAAAGGAAAAAACTGTATTAAATTTGTAATATCCAAGTCACATTTGACTTCTGCAATTACCAGAGGCACTCAAACGTGACTTATATTCATCTTTTGTTATTGGTATATATTGAGTATTACAATGTGTGTGGGGTGGCGCCTGTGGCGCAAGGAGTAGGGCACTGGGCCTGTATACTGGGGGTGGTGGGTTCAAACCTGGCCCTGGCCAAAACTGCAAAAAAAAAAAAAAAAAGTATCTGCATTTTTTTGGCATCCTATATATATTATTCCCCAAGGACCTTTATAAGGCTGCCTGAATTTGAAAAGTCTCAGAACCAAGACCTTTTACATCACTTCAGCTGTTTTGATCACTAGTTTACAGGAGATTTTTGGGGGAAATATTCAAGAGTTTGGGGAAAAACAGGATTTATTTGGGTACCAGAGGGAAAGGCCCAGATGAGCCGGCTCTGGATTTGAGGTCAGGAAAGCTGGCATTGAATCTCAGTGTTAGCATTTTCTATGTGACATTGAGAAGTCACAACCTCTGGACTTTGCCTACCTTCAAAGACTAGGCTTAAGTTATTTTTAATTTGCTTCTAACTCAGATCTGTATTAATCATTTGCATTTCTTCTAATCTTGTTGTAAATTCAATTGATTTAAATATCAGGATTTCAGCTTTATGCATTTATATTTTTAATTCAAGTATAATTGCACAGCATATGATTAAATTAACCAAATCCACGAGAAGCTCAGCTGTTTGGACTAAAGTGCTATAAATAATGAATTAGCATTAGGGTCTTAGTTAATTCCATAAACACTGGTCTTGGGATATCAGATAATGTAAAATGAAATAAAAAAGAAAGCTAATCTTCCTTGCATATATAGTTTTGAATAATTTCTACTGATTCTGCTGCCAACTGATGGATTATAATTTGTTACAGTTATACTTTATCTCCAAATTGCTCTTTTTGATTCTTTTTGTGACTTTTTTTGGCATAGATGAATATTACCTCCCTTGAAAAATATATGAACAACTGCATCCTCCTTAAACTTTGTATCATCAATAACATTGTTATCCTATAAATGATTGTTACATGGTGGCTATTACCTCTAAGTCATGAAAAACAACAAGAGGAACAAAGGAAATTTTAGGTAGAAGTAGGAGGAAACAGAATTGAGAAAATTCCCAGTGTCCTTCTGAAGCTTCCTCATCATTCCATCCCAGGTGCTTGGTCCTATTAACTCATTTTACAAAGTGTATAGAAATTGAAGAACTCACTTCCAGAAGAATGCTGATTAAATAAGAAACAAGTCAGTAAGAAAGCTGAAAAAATAATTGCTGTAGGTTCCTTAAAGCTCAGTTTTTTCACCTATAAAGTGGGGGAAATGCTATTTTGAGAATTTGATGTGACAATACACAGAAAGTTCTTCCTTGGCACAGCAAAGATGTAGTTGATTAAAGGGAACAGTCCCCCCAAAAGAACAAGAACAGAAAATTCACAAAAATTTGCTAATAAATACATATGTGTATAAAAATATAAAAAGATGGGCGGTGCCTGTGGCTCAAAGGAGTAAGGTGCCGGCCCCATATGCCAGAGGTGGCGGGTTCAAACCCAGCCCCGGCCAAAAAAAATAAAAATAGAAATAAAATTATATCTATATCTATATATATATATATATATATATATATATATATATATACCCAAATTAAAACAACCTTGAGAAGTCAACATTGTGTGGCACTAAATTAGCAAAGATATATAAAATGATGCTGCTGCTGATTGGTTTAGCCTGAAATGGATTGCATTAACATCTGGCAGGAGTGTAAATTGATATGTTTCACAAAATTGGCAGTGCGTAGAAGAAGCATTAAAATATTCTCCCGGTTTTATCTCCCACGTTGTGAGGTGTGTGTCATCACTGGGCATTACATTCTAGGAGAGACACTGGCTAAGAGCGAAGGATCCAGGGGAGAGTGCCCAAGTTGGCTCAGGAGATGGAACCTTGACAGAAAGAAAAGTTAAGTAACATGGATTCTAGCTGAGTATTAAAGAGGGAAGGTAGAGAAATGTCTTCCAGTATTTGAAGAGTTGCCACGAAGAAAAGAGAAGTGACTTGCTATCTGTTGTTAAGGAGGCAGAATTAAATTATCTAGAATCCACTGACTCTGGGTCTAGATAGTTAAGTTCTAAGTATATAATCCACCGATACAGAATAATTACCTAGGAAACGTGTCAACAATGCAAATGACCGTTTTCCTCCTTGGTGCAAGTACTGATTCAGTGTGCCCGGAGCTGGACTTGGGAATGTGTGACTTTAACAAGCACCTCAAATAATTCTGGTACAGATGGTTTACAAACCTAACTTTGAGAAATACAGTGTGACGAGAAAGAACTTTAAAAACTTGAGTTGTGAAGCAAGGGGACCAACTGGGTGGAGAGATGGAATCAAAGGCTGTGTGTTTGGGGTGACACAAGTGGCCATCTTTTGAGATGCTGGTGGAGATAGACACCCACGTTGTCTAAGAGGTCGTAAGATACAGAAGCCTCCAGGGGAGCCTCCCGCTTAAATGTTTTATGTTCTGTTTGCAGCTTTCTTAGAATAGAGCAACGGTTTTGTGGGAAAAAGCATATATAATAAGTGCAGTCTGTCCCCCAAAGTCGCCGTCTGTAGGGAAAATGGGAAATTGTAGCACAGTGTACCTTTATTTACAAAATATTCATTACCAAATTTTGCAAAGAAGAGGCCAACACGTAGAGACTATTTTGTAAAATTTTGTAATGAGTATTTTATAAATAAAGGTAACATTTTACTGCAATTTCCCATTGTTTTGTGTATGGTACCTTTTGGGGACACTCTGTAGATTATGTGTTATATTTTTATTTCTTTTAATGAACCCCCTTTGAGGAAAGCTCACCTGTTGGGGTTGAGACTACATCACGGTAGCCCAGTCCTACCTGCAGGCTCCCAAACAAGGTGCAGGCAGCATGCTTGGGGGACGAGTGCCTCATCTCCAAAGATGGGCTTGTCATTCCTTCCTATGTCAGGAAGGCGAGTGTCACCAGTAGAAGTTAAGAAAGGGCAGGAATCAGTGTGGGTTGAAGCAGACGAGGCAGCTTCATGGAAATGGGATTTGAGCTCAGTCTTGAAAGGTGAGTAAGATCTGCATAAGTCAGAACATTACAGGCTGGGCGGGAGCATGTGCAGTCTCAGAGGCATGAGCCAGCTGTGTGGAGGTCGGAAGGGGACCCTCGTGAGACAGACATGTGAGCACACCAAAGGGCACATGTCAGGGAAGAACGGAAATAAGGATGGAGGGGGAAGGCTTTGTGTGTCCACAGATTCCCAACAGAAACCTGCAACTCATGGTGTGAATGCCAACAGGGTTACGGAGTCCAGTTTTGGAGGTGAATGTGGCTAATGTTAAGAATGCTGCTGTAATATTAGGGGAAAACCAGAACTGCATTAGGGAATCTGAGATGCTCACCCCAACTTTTCGAGCTTTTATTTAAAACCAACACTGTTCAGCTGCCATATGAATCGGTATTTGGGGGCCGACAGCAGAGGGTATTGAAAGCTGAGCAGTGACTTCAAAGGATCCTAGGACTGCTGTAGGAGGGTTAGTTCCAAAGCTTTGCAACTGAACCACTTGCTGTTTAAAATCTTTCCTCTTCTATGTTTCTCTGGTGGCAGCATTTAATATTGTAGAATACCTCTTTATATGTATTTAATAAATGTGTTCCCAATTTAGTGGCAGTTCCCAAATAAGTAACTTCTTTTCTGGTCTAGACAGTAGGACAGGATGCAAAAGTAACAAAATGGGGAGTAGAAAGATTGCTGTTTCCCAGTTGGATTACAAGGGAAAAATATGAGGTAAAATTCCAGTGAGAGCCGCTCTCATAGTGACATTTATTTTGATGTACACTCCTTCATTCATTTATTCTGCCAGTGCGTGTGGGCTGGGCTGAGTACCCAGCCCCAGGAAACTGCAGACAGCATGGAGTGACAGCTGACACCGATTGACAGACTCCCTGTTCGGTGGGTGCGCCTGGATAGAAGCCGTTCTCATGCTTTGTGGTAGAGTTTGTAAAGATGTTTGGTCAGACATTTGTCCTTGAAGGCACTCAGCCCTCCACTGATGGGGCAAAGTCTGCTTTTACATTTGAAAGAAACTCTCCTCTGTGTCTGGATGTGTACACATCCACCGCGGTCCCACGGGCCCGAGCGGGGCAGAGACGGGCAGTCTGGGCAGGAGGAAGGAGATGGACTTTGTGTGGGACTGGTCTGGCTTTGAATACCTGCTATTCCATTTCTGGACTGAGTGAACTTGAGGCATGTCATTTTTACCTCTCCTTTGTCTCAGTTTCCTAATTTAAAATATTATTACTAAGACTGACCTCAGGGATTTTTATTTCTGGGTGGAGAGCATTAGAGTCATTTATGACGTTTTACTTTTTTTTGCAGTTTTTGGCCAGGGCCGGGTTTGAACCCTCCACCTCCGGCATATGGGTGCCCTGCTCCAATTAGGATGGATCATAAGGTGGTGTGGGCTCTAATCTAATATGAAAGAGGAGAGGACATTCAGATACACATGCAGGGAAAAGGGCTGGGTGACAATGGAGGCAGAAATTGGAGGGGTGAAGCTACAGGCCATGGAGTGCCAAGGATTGCTGCCTCTCATTGGTGCTGCCTTTACGGGAAGTAGTATGCAGGGTCCTCAAAGGAGTAAAGTGGGCTTTCCACTTGATCCTACAATCCTGTTACCAGGTATCTACCCAATGGAAAAAAAGGTCATTTTGCCTTAAGGACATCTGCACTCAAACGTTTATAGCAGCACAGATTACAGTTGCAAAGATGTGGAAACCACCACAGGGCCCTTTGACATATGAATGGATTAATAAACTGTGGTATATGTAGACCATGGAATACTATTCAGCCAGAAAAAAGATGGAGATTTGGTGTCTTTGTGATAACTTGGGTGGATTTGGAGAACACTCTCCTTAGTACAGTATCACAAGAATGGCAAGGTGGGCATCACATGTGCTCGATGAAAGCTGTAGATTAACAATAATCTGCTCATATAAGAGAAAACTCAGTTGAATCCAAGAAGGGGGAAGGGGTGGGTGGGGGTCCAGTGACTTCTTCCCAGTGGGAACAACGTGCGGGTGTGTGGCACCCTTCCGGTGTGAGGACACACCTACAACTTACACTTTGCCTTACACATCCAAGCCATGTGGCCTGACTGTATGCTCCCTCATCTGAATGGGGTGGAGGAGGGAGCTGGGAAAGCGGCCTGGGACAGGCTCTGCTGACCTTGCTGACACCTTGCTTTCTGACTTCTAGCCTCCAAGACTGTCAGCGAATACATTTCTGTTGTTTTAAGCTACCCAGTTTGTGGCACTTTGGTGTAACATGAGGAAACTTTGATAGTGACCCCTCTCTGAGGCGAGTTCCCTTATGCAGCCGTGCAGCTCACTGTGCGGTCGCAGGGGCTCACAGATGGCCACACGCATGCGGACGTACGTGCAGAACAGTGCTGAGTGTCAGGTTGAGAGGTGCCGTTGCCGGCTAAGTAAGCAGACAGGCAGGTCGGTGTCAGAAGCAGAGAGCTGCGGGGGGAGAGTGGGTAGATGGTTCGGTGAGCAAGAGAGTGAGTAGGCTGTGTAAGGGGGAAAAAGGAACTGTCAGACTTCAGGACGCTGTTACCAGATATATCTTCTCTATTTTTAAACGTGCTTACGCCACCTTCTTTGTGTGGATCGGCTAATAGGTACTGCCTGGCTTCTGTTGTTGTTTTGTTCCTGTGTTTTGCTTTCATCTTTTCCTTGTGGGTCATGTCTGGAGAAAATGGCCAACCCCATCTGTGATGCCTGGCCTGGAGTCTAAGGTGCCTTCTGATGCGGCTCACAGCTTGACAAATAGGATTTTATTGAGAAAGTGAATGAATTGGGTAAAGGGGTCACATGACATGGGAGTTGGCACCCTGGAGAATGGGAGCCACCCTGATATGGAGACAAAAGGATCTGGATGAAAATCCAAGCTTTGCCCTGCTTTTCCAAGTCTCAGTTTCCTCTGTAAGGTAAGGAAGAGGAAACCTGTTTCTCAGAATCAGGAGGATGATATTAGTTGACAAGTGTTCATATTCTCTCTCCTTCTCTCCTGTTCCTGCCTATAGTTTAATGTCTTTAAGTTGTGGGAACTCAGGAGTAGCCTGGTTGGACTTTGGTTGTGATGATGTCTTGTGTTTAGGACGGTTCTGTCGAACCCCAACACTAAGACTCTTATACCTTCAACAGCTGTGCACAGTACCTGTATTCTCTCTGGTCTTGGGTGGGCCCAGCTGAGTATGACAAACCAAAGTAGCCCATTCTGGAGGACATCTCACCGGCGATGCCTTCTTCTTGGTGGAACAGAGCCCCATCATTGTCTGCAGTGGGTGTACCCCCAGATCAGCTCACAGGGATGCTGGTGTCGGGCAAGGCCAATAACTGTCCTCCTTATTTGAAGAAAACTTTTAGCTTTCTGCTATTTAAAAATGAAATAGGCTGGTTCCATCTTGTCTGTTTCATCTCAGAACAATTGGGGCAGCAGGCAGCAGGATGTGCAGACGCTGGTTCCCTGCATCTAAGGGCTGTGGGTGGGAAGATGAGAGACTCAGAGCCCAGCGTGCCTCACTGGGGGACTTTCTGCAATCTGTGGATTTGGGTCTAGCAGGTCTATACTGCAGGGCACTGATGCTGGACTCAGGACATCCTGAGAGCTGCCTGCATGCTGCTCCTGTTCTGTCAGCACCGAATGCCAGTTGCCCAGCATGGCAGATGGATGATCCACAGCCCAGATGGCGGTTTGGCTGAGCAGGGTGCAGGCTGTCGGAGGGAGCCGTGTGTGTGGCAATAAAGCCCAGGAGGCGAAGCCAGCTTTGGGGGTTGTTTGGGTGCCAACTGCTCTCGCCAGAGGCCTTTTTCACCATTAGGCTATTGAGGATTTGATGAATCAAGATGACTCAGGGAAAGTGTAGCCATCAATAAAAATAGTTTCTAAAAAGAATTGTCACTGACAGACTCTCTGTCTTCCCAGTCGGTGGGTACAAGGAAGGAAGGGCGTGGGGTACTCCCGTGGGTGGAAGTTATGTTGCCTTTTTTGTATCTGGCCTGGTGGTTTGTACGTCCAGGACTTAGAACAGAGTGGCACGTCGTAGGCCCTCAGTGACTAGCGTGAGCCGTTGTATTACAGCGATCGTGGTGCTTGCTGTAATCATCATTATTTGGTACCAAGGGAGGATATAATACTGACCCTGCCCACTTCATGTCACGGAGGTATATAGGATATATGGGATGTCATGTGGCCCAGGGATCTTCCGGATTAGGTTAGTTCTTGGTGACACTGGATCCACAGTACTATTGTCTATTTGCAGAATCTACTTTTTTTCTAAATTGAATTCTGAAGAACAGAAAACTCATATAAAAACAATGTGGGTATAATTCACTAATAGGGGCTTATGAAACTACATTTACAAAGCACTGAACACCTTTAATATGCAAATAGGTCTTATAAAGTTCAAAAAAGGGTGCAGGGAATGTAAGAGTCCCTCCTTAGTTGGGAGCGGACAGGAGATTGTGAAACCCATTATTTTCCCCAGGCACCACCCCTTGCCATCTCGTGGGATCTCAGTGTTCAGAAAACTATTTGAGAAATGCTCACACAGTGCTTTGCAGTTTTCCTGGGACTCATCTCTGATCGAAAACAATCACCTTTGGGGTTGTCCGAGCAGGCAGCTCACTTCCAGCTTCAGGTAACAGAAAGCAGAGTCACAGAGATTTACTCACCATCTAGTTTTGTAACTTTTTTGCAGGGGTGGGGTATCTTTGTGAAATTCTTTTGCCTTCATGTGAAAGTTTTATAAAGCCAAATGTGTGCATCTTGTTTTATTCCTAGAGTTTGAACCTCCGAGAATTACTGTCATCTCTTCTGTGGTGACAATTTCAGATTGAGGTTGCACTTGGATGGTGTGAAGCAGTTCTGTTGTTATTTGATATTGGACTGTTCTGTTACCTGATAATAAAAATAATTTGCATCTGGGGTGGCGCCTGTGGCTCAAGGAGTAGGGCACCGGTCCCATATGCCAGAGGTGGCGGGTTCAAACCCAGCTCCGGCCAAAAACCACACACACAAAAAAATAATAATAATTTGCATCTGATTCAGCATTGAGTTTGCATGTCACCTAGGCAATGTTCAGGTATATAAAAATACTTTCTCTTCTTCCAGTGTTCCCCAGTGCCAGGCACCCAGAGCAGTTTATTTTAACAAATATACCTGTTGCTCAGAAGCACATAATCTTGACTAAAGCGTTATTTGCATTGGCAGTTACCCAAAGCTACTACTAGCACCGAAAGTTGATATTGTCTCTGTTTTTTAGAAGCTTTTTATTTTTGTTCCCCACCCCATAGACCAGGAAGGTCCTTATTCAAAGGAGTTGCATTAAAACACACACAAAATCATAAAGCCTGATCTTGTGTCTTCTTTAAGGAGGTGTGAGTGATGATAAAATGTGTGGGCTTTGTAATCAAGTGACCTGGCTTTGAATCCAGGTTCTGAGATTTCCAGGCTGGTTCGAATTGTGTGACATTCATCATTACTTTAACCTCTTTAAGCCTAAGTTTCAGATCTACAAAATGTGAGCAATACCTGCTTTTTATGGTTGTCATGAAAATTAAATGAGATAATAATGCATGTGTAATAGCAGGATGGTAAGTCACAAGCACTCTGTAAAGATTAGCCTCTGTAATTGCTTCTCCTTGCATGAAAGTGGTTCAGAGAAACTGAACCCAAAGAGGCAACCCAGAGTCTTGGAATCACCTGCTACTTCTCTCTCATTGAGGAAAATCAGGGACGGGTTTCACGACCTGAGACAACTAGCCCTTCTGATGGTCAGCCTGGTGCTTGACTCTGCTCCTTCCCCATTCTTTCAACCTTTTACAACACACATCATTTTCTATCATATTTTTTTAAACTATATTTATTTATCTGTCTCCATCACTAGAACCTAAGGTCATTCAGCTCAGAGACTTGGCCTAGCTTATACTCTCTTATGTCCCGACCCCCAAAACAAGCAACTGCACCGAATAAGTCCCCCGGAACATGTTGAATGAATGAATAAGTTCAGTGATGTGATTCTTAAGAGAGAGGCTCACACACACAGATACCTGTCACCAGGTCAATCCTCCATTTAAATATCATGATACTTACAAGCCCAGATGTTTGAATTCCTGCCTCATTTTCAAGTCTCTTTGGAGGGAGGTTTAGTACTTTCAACCAGCAGATTTTTTGCCGGGCTGCAAGCCCTGCTTGTCCAGTGCCGCACCTTCTGCTGCCCATTTTATTTGACTCTTGAGAGCAGGGCGTCTTGAGAGCGTCTTGCCATCTGGCAAAGATGGTTATGGTGTGGTTGCCATAAGTCAATCTACCCGAGGGTTTCATGAGACCATAAGAAGCTCTCGTATCAAAATCATGTTTCTTACCTACGTCATCAGTCTGGTCCCCTGATCTACCACCAGCACAGAAAACAAGAGGAAAATAGTAACGCCTGGTAGAGATGGCTTTGAGTCAGAAAGACCTAGTTTCTGTGCTTAGCTACTTTCTCGGGAAGGTTGCGTAGTCTCATAGGGTCGCTGATCCCTGAGCTGTAAGTGGAGGAAGAGAACCCACGCGGCCTGGCGGCAGTGAGCTGTGCTTACAGGACACGTAGTGTGTGTCCCGTACTCATTGCCAGCCTCCAGGGTACCCTCTGTTTGACCAGTCTCTGTAATGATATCTTCAGTAAAAAATTATATGCGTAGGGGCCTGTGTGTCAGACAAAACCTTACCAGTGGGGGGACACAGCATTGGGTAAACTATGACTGAAATGTTGGTTTTCCTGGGCTAGATTGGCTGGAAGCTCTGTCTCGATTTGTCACCACCAGCTTGGAGTGTGGGAACTGACGATGAAAGGATAGCTAACTTACAGTTTGATGGGACTTCATAAGTATATTACATCTATTTAAATCAGTAGTAAAGCAAATGCCTTTAAATTATTGGTTATAAATATTAATCAATGAAATTTTTAAAAGAAGCAATTCTATCTACTTCCACAAAGTCGACTGATAATGAGAATGTGTGAGGATTCGTGAGAAATACATAAGTAAAGCACTTATGGTGCTGACACACCAGCAAGATTAAAAGGCAGAGGTGGATATTTCTGAGTTCATAGTAAGGCTCAAATCTCGGCTGTGCTCATGATATATACTACCTTAGACATAGAGAAAGCCATTGAGATGACACTGAGATACCACTCCCTATAAACTTGGTTACTTTATGAAATGTGATTATGTCCAGCCCATCTTTGCTCAGACCTACTTGAAATCTGTGAATTCACATGTTTGTGTGTAGAGAGCATTTCTGTTGGTTAATGTCGGTGTTCCTCTAATCATGTTTGTATGCATTTTTGCACATACATTATTAACACTTCAACCTACTGTATGTGGTTACATGTACGGTAACTATATGTGGCTGCTCTTTGATTTTTACAATCTCTTGGAAGTTATTGTTTTTATTAGTAAATCAAATTTACCACACATTTGACTTAACCTTTATTAACACTTTAGTGTTAGTGTTAATAAAGGTTAAAGTGTGGTAATTAGCTACCATATAGTATTACCACATACTATATGTGGTAATTAGCTACCATATAGTAGGTTAAAGTGTTTATAAAGGTTAAAGTATGGTAATTACCTACCATATAGTAGGTTAAAGTGTTAATAAAGGTTAAAGTGTTAAGTCAAATGATGGTAAATTTGATCTAGGAATAAAAACAATAACTTTCGAGAGATTATAAAAATTGAAGAGCAGGCATAGATGTAGCTGGAGAGGAACTTTCTTTTCATTCAAAGAATTGTTAAATTGGTGGCGCTCGTAGCTCAGTGGGTAGGACACTGGCCACATACACCGAGCCTGGCAGGTTTGAACCCAGCCTGGGCCAGCTAAACAACAATGACAACTGCAACAAAAAAAATAGCCAGGCGTTGTGGCGAGTGCCTGTAGTTCCAGCTACCTGGGAGGCTGAGGCAAGAGAGTCCCTTAAGCCCAAGAGTTGGAGGCTGCTGTGAGATGTGATTTCACAGCACTCTACCGAGGGTGACATAGTGAGACTCTGTCTCAAAAAAAAAAAAAAAGTGTTAAATTCACTAACATGAAATTGGCCTCCAATTTTCCTCAGTGAGAGAGAAGTATTAGGTGGTTCTAAGACTCTGGGTTGCCTTTCTGGGTTCAGTTTCTTGGAACCACTTCCATGCAAGGAGACTGATTGCACATAATAAAATTAAAACTACTGACTGGCCAGTTATGTAGCTTAAGACCTGCTGGGAAATAGGCTGAGAAACGTAGAGAAACAAACAAGAGAAAAGATAAGTGGGGCACACACACACACATACACACACGTGTGCATGCTCACACTTACACAGCAGAGACAAGAGATGAGGGTGACAAAGTACAGAGGCAGGCAATAGTACTCATTATGGAAATATGAAGTGTCCCTGGGTAAAGTGAGAGCTGGGAGTGTCAAAGAGAGTGATGCACGTCTGAAGATTTCTTTGAGTTCATTCGGCTTAAACTTTATAATGCAGCATGGCCATGGAGGGGGAAGCAGAGGAATGTCTGAGCAGCCCACCACTCTAGACCAGCCAATGCAGGAATGTCGTGAGCACTGTGTTCCCATGCAGGGGTGGGGCCCTGAGCACAGCAGTGTCAGTGGCATTTCACTGGACTTGTACCAACTCTTACAAATTATTGGACTACTCACCATATTTGACATAAGGAGCAGTAGCAATTTACATTTGTTTTATATCAATCACTACCTGAGTTCTGCAAAGATTTCCCAAAGATGATAGCATATGCCACAGCCTCTCAACTGGGTTCCCAGTTGGAGACATCTCCTAAGATTCCCGAAGTAGCTTCTGCTGAAGAGCATCAGAAAACCTTCAGACTTACCACTTTCTTCTTTTTTAAAAAAAGTATTAAATTCACTAACATGAGGGACTTTTAAGCCACTCTTTTTTTTTTTATTGTTTGGGATTCATTGAGGGTACAAGAATTCAGTTACACTTATTGCATTTGTTAGATAAAGTCCCTCTTATAATTATGTCCCAGCCCAAAGAGCTGTGCCATACTCTGCAAATGCCACTCTCAAAGAGTATTATTGATAAACATTTTAACATCAGGAAAAAGTATTGAGATGCAGACATGTGCCTTTCTCTGCTGCCTAAAAAAGAATCCCGTATCCGGTACTGTTTGACCACAGCTTTTTCTAATCCTAATCTGATTCTTTTTTATTTTTTTATTTTTTTTATTGTTGGGGACTCATTGAGGGTACAATAAGCCAGGTTACACTGATTGCATTTGTTAGGTAAAGTCCCTCTTGCAATCATGTCTTGCCCCCAGAAGGTGTGGCACACACCAAGGCCCCACCCCGCTCCCTCCGTCCCTCTTTCTGCTTTTCCTCCCACCCCCCATGACCTTAATTGTCATTAATTGTTCTCATATCAAAATTGAGTACATAGGATTCCTGCTTCTCCATTCTTGTGATGCTTTACTAAGAATAATGTTTTCCACTTCCATCCAGGTTAATACGAAGGATGTAAAGTCTCCATTTTTTTTTAATAGCTGAATAGTATTCCATGGTGTACATATACCACAGCTTGTTAATCCATTCCTGGGTTGGTGGGCATTTAGGCTGTTTCCACATTTTGGTGATTGTAAATTGAGCTGCAGTAAACAGTCTAGTACAAGTGTCCTTATGATAAAAGGATTTTTTTCCTTCTGGGTAGATGCCCAGTAATGGGATTGCAGGATCAAATGGGAGGTCTAGCTTGAGTGCTTTAAGGTTTCTCCATACTTCCTTCCAGAAAGGTTGTACTAGTTTGCAGTCCCACCAGCAGTGTAAAAGTGTTCCCTTCTCTCCATATCCACGCCAGCATCTGCAGTTTTGAGATTTTGTGATGTGGGCCATTCTCACTGGGGTTAGATGGTATCTCAGGGTGGTTTTGATTTGCATTTCTCTAATATATAGGGATGATGAACATTTTTTCATATGTTTGTTAGCCATTCGTCTGTCTTCTTTAGAGAAGGTTCTAGTCATTCTTAAAATAAGATGAGGCAAAGCATTCTCTGTAATCAGCCAACTTCAGCTTAACACAACACTAGTGATTCGGTTCTTACTAACTTGTCTCCCAGGTGAGCCCTGATTGGCAGCTTTTCAGGAAGAGGAAAGGTTTTCATGTGTCTTCTAGTTCTGTTCATCTCACGAAGTCCTTTCCTTCCCTTAGTGTTCTGCTCTAAGACTTTAGTTTTCTTTCTCTTATAAGAAAAGTGCAAAACCTACTGGCTATCGGGGAAATAGAAAACTTTTTATTTGTGTCCAGACAATGGCACTCAGGTATTTGCTTATCTCTGTGTGTGTCCCTCTCAGAAGGAATTCTTTTGCCCAGATGCACACGTGTCTGGGTTACTTAGAGGAGGCGTCTCCAGGAATGTAAACACTGCATATTCATAGTGCTTCAGCCAATAGGTTTCTTGGAATGGAACAAAGCAGACTGTTGGTGGAGCACCCAGTGAGTCTCACTGCAGTACGTCAGAGGTGATGCCAGCCATAACGCAGTATGAGACTGTCACACGGTGCAGTCAGCTGGGTGTATATGAGCTGCGCTGCAAAGTTGACCAAGTGTAGGATCAAAGCCATCCTTGGTATTGATTACTCAGCTAAAAGACATTAGGCCACTGTGTAAGAAATTCCTATGAACCTTAGCAGGGACCCAAGTGGAACTAGAATGTGGTGCCCTGTCAGTGATCACACTGGGCCTCTGCTTTTCTTTTCTGTTTCATTCTTGTCACTCTAGTTGAGGCCTTGGTCACCTAATATGTGAATTATCTCTGTGGTCTTTCATTTATTGTTCTCTTTGAGATAAAAACCCAGTGTCTTAACCATAACCTTCCGGACCTTGTAGGGATGTGGCCTTTTCTCCACCTGGTGTACGTCACTCCCCACACAGCCCCCGGCCACTCCTCGTCACCTGTGCCCTCTGCCTGGAACACTTTCACCCCAGAGGCTGGAGGGGTGACTTCCTTCACTTCCTCCCATGTTTGTCAAGATGTATCTTTGCAGTGAAGCCTTTCCTGGCCAATCTCTGTACAAGGTCAGCTTCCCTCTGCCCCTGGTATTGCCTTTCTCCCCTTCTCCCCTTAATTTTCTCGGTGACACTTATTTCTGTTTGCATATTATTTATTATACTCACCCATCTTGTTTAGTGTCATTTTTGAACAGCAGAATGTAAACGTGTGCGCATAAGTTCACTCCTGCGTCCCCATGCCTGGGACAGTGCCTGCCGCCTAGTAAGTGCTTGGTGTTTCTTGGCTGGCTAAAGTAATAAATTACTCATCTCATCTCTTATCTTCTTCCTTCTCTCAGATGTGCTGCTTACTGTCACCACATGAAATTATTTGCGGCCAGCTTAGTCTCAAAACCTCTATTGGTGCCTTGTCACCCATTAGGTTAGTTTGTCCTTCTTGGCCCAGAGTTAAGTGGGTTTGACAGCCTAATCCCAATCCACCTGCAGGGTCTGACCTCCCTCACCCACCCGGAGACTTCTGTTTGGGAAAGTTGGCCTGCTGACTGCCCCCACAACTGTTCCGCAAATAAGGTGCTGCTGCCTGAGTAGCAGTAACACAGATGGAACCACCCCTAGCTCTGCCCTTGTGTAAGACCTCGTCTTCTGCACCGTGGTCTTCCCATCAGGTTCTCCGGGGCTTCCCAGAGAGGTCTGGTCTGCACTCCCAGAATGCCGTGAAGCCGCCACACCACTTTTCCTCTATGTATCATTCAGGGGGCTTCCTCCCCAGACATTGCCACCTCTTTTGGAATTTCCCATTGTGAGAATACCAGTGTCTTAGTGTGGGGGTGGGGGGTTGTCTCCTAATGTCGCCAAAGCCCCAGTTCTCCAGAGTGGGGGCTGGCTTGAGGGCTGAAGCAGGGAGACAATCCTATTCTGGAAGCCCTGTCTCATTTCTTCCCTCCCTGTTTTCTGGTCACAGAATCTGTGTGAAGCAGCACTTTTGGTGTTGGATTATGGCAGTCAGGATTATGGATTATGGCAGCTCCACCTTCTTGTAACTCTAAAAGTTTTAGCTCCTGAGCCTTTAGGGAGCAGCTCTGCCTTGCCATTTCTCTTGCAGCTGCCCCCGGTTCAGCTCCTCCATGTTCTTAACACAGCCAGGATGCCTCCTCCCCACGTCTGTGGGTGCCCCACCCCACCTGGGCCCACACAGCCAGACACACCATTCAGCCTTCCACACTCATCTGCCAGCCTTGTGCCCACAACTCATGCAGACAGACCCCTGGGAACCCAGAAACTGCCCGCCACCAGACAGGCCAGAGCTGCTCTTGATTTCTTTTTGGGGACACCAATGCCTACATCCTAAAGGGACTTTGGATCTTTTCCCTGCTGGAATGTCTTTGATTTTTTTCAAACATATGCATATTTTACTGCCAAATTCAAGACTTTGCTTTCTCTGTTAGACCCTTTTAATGGACTCAGCCTCAGAGATTTTTCCTCCTCTACCTGATAGCTTTTATCATCTGAGCTGTTTTGAGCATTTAGCCATGTGTGGCTGTCTCCTCTTACTGACCTTCTCTTTCACATCCCTGTGGTCTCCCAAGTGGCTTGCCAGCACCTCCTGGAAAGACAGAACCTTCCTTCTCTTTATATCCCACACAGCACTCACATTACTTTATTTATGTAGTGATGGCTGAAATGATTTGTTGACTAAATTCTGTAAAGTATGTTTTGGAAAAGCCAGTGGCTAGCCGATTGTTTCCGCCATATGGAAAATTTACTGATGCGGGTACTTCAGAGCACCATGATTCCAGATGCCTGGCATGTGCAGACTCAGGTGCGTTGGTGCGCATTTGAGTATTGAGTGAGTTGGTGTGCTCTTTGCAGGAGGGCCCTATCCAAGCTCCAGCTGTTCCTGCTACTCTTTCTTTCAGATGATCTGAGATAATCTTGGGTTTGTCTATGATCAAGGGTGTCAATTGTGGGGGCTGTCTCAGAAGGATTCAGCTCTCACAGACCCTTATGTGCCTAAAGCCCACATCGCCCAAACCAAAGGGCCTTGACAAATGAAAGCCTGTTTTCCTACTTGGGCCAGCACTACTCAGGCTCAGGCCTGGGACCTTTAACATGGTGCAAAGACTCCTAGGAGAGCTCTGAGTTTCCACTCATGTCACGAATTCCTCCAGCCATGCAGTATCTTTGCTTGCTGGGCTGGGATCATGAGATCCATTGTCACAGACAAACAACATACTGAGGACGATAGGGGTGTGCTGGAACTTAAGGTGGCCACCCTCCTGGTTTGTCCAAAATGTTCTGTATTCTTCTGGAGAAAAAAGGAGCCCATGTGAGTGACAGTGGAGGCTGGGCTTCGGCCCTGAAATCATATTAATGGAACTTCCAGATAATGTCATTCTTCATTTTTCCTAATGCCGACTGACTTATAGATTACATCCCAGCTTCCTGGAGAAGCAGAATTTGCCAAGTATGCTTGTCATTTCTTCTAATTAGGTTTTTAAATAAATCAAAGAACTCTTGTTTTCATTTACCTTGAATTATACAGCAACAATGTTCTTGTTTATGTTGCCCAGAGAAGCAATCCCCACGGAAAGGACACGGATTCCTGACATTCTAAAGGCTCAGGAAGTTTCTGCCCTCCATTTGCCTAAGCCCTCCATCAGCCCCACCCTTGGAGAGGAGAAGTGCTGGTCTTCCCCTGTCTCCTCAGTGAATGGGGTCTAAAAGGGAGGCAAGAGGACACTCTCCTTGCTGTTTCCAGCCCTTTTGAGGGACCTTCCTGTCTAACAATGGAGAGGATAGAGAAAACCCTGGGGAGAAGAAAGCTGGGAGGAAGGATGGGAGACTTATCCTGAGCCTCCTCTCTGCAGGGCTCTTTCCTGCTCTTCACCTCCTGCCCCTCCAGCCCCTTCTCCACAGAGCCTGCTCTGCCTCCCTCCCCCTGCCTTTCTCCCAGAGCCTGCTCTGCCTCCCTCCCCACTGCCAGAGTTGCTTCTGCCCGGGACCCCCTTGCTGGCCATTGGTCCCTTTGCTCCCTATGGGCCATCACAAGTCTGGGCTGAGTGAAGCAGAATTCCCTGCTTTAGGGCCATGGGCCTAAGACTTTGTTCTGGTGGGTCTGGGTCTGCAGGAGGCAATGGCCTCTGAGCATTTCCAAGACAGGGAGACCAAGAAAAGTTTGCCAGGGGCCACTCTTCCCGCCACCTGCTCATCCTGTCCTCTCCTCTCTGGGGATGAAACCTGTGGAGCTGGGCAAGGCCAAGCGGGGCTTGGTCTGTCCAAAATGTTTTCTATTCTGCTGGAGAATTATGGAGCAGAAGGGAATTGCCAGAAGGCCCTGCAGTCTGCCCCTCTTTATGGAGAAATAAAGCTTGGCTGTGAGATGGGACAGTCAGCCTTCTCGTATCTGCTTCTTGAAGTGAAACTTCATATAATCAGGAGTAACAAATATTTCATTTCAGTTACCTTGGGTAGCAAGGAAGCCCCAATCCTTTCATAAATCATAGTCCTGTGAAACTAGGTTACCTATGGCAGTGAAGTGCCCACCCTTCTCCTTTCCTCCTCCCCCTCCTCCCTCCTCTCCCTTCTCTCCCTTCTATCTTCTCCCCTCCTCTCTTCTTTTTTATTTTAATTTTCATCCCTTTCCTCCCCCCTTCCATCTATCCCTTCCTTTCCCTTCCCTTCCCTTCCTTCCACCAAACTCTGTCAACTACCACCAGATATTTATTCACCAATATTTAGAAGAAATCACATCTCTTGATCAAAAGAAGAAGAAACAGCTTTCTTGGGTCTTGTAGCCCGAGATGTGGCTGAGTGGGACAGGATTAGACATTAAACTCTTTGTCAGCGATAAATGTAGACTTTCTATCTCTGCTTGCGTGTGGTCCTTCTGTGCCTCAACTGTGCCCCATCCCCTGCTCCAGGGGTCTAAAGCTGTGACCTTTTTACGCCCCTGCTTAATAGGAGCTGGACTTTGGTGAGCAGCTGTCACTCCACTGAATAGCAGCAGAGCCTGCAGTGTGGGGACCATGAAGGGCTCAGTCAGAACTTGGGTGTATTTTCTCTCATGACCACTATCTGACTGCTCATGGGATTATGCCCACCACCCTAAAGCGTAGATTATCATTGTGTTACTATTTCCACCATGTTGATGCTGGTGTATTAGATCAGAGTGAGGTGTGATGGAATATGTTCTATATTATATCCTATATTGTCTTAATTTCAGACATTTCCCCCTTTATAAACTAATGGCTTTCTTTTGAGTATCAACATGGACAAAATCAGGAAACCTTTAGTTAGGGTGCTTTGTATTTAAAGTGGTAACCTCAACTGGCCTTTACTTTTGTCAATGAGAACAAATTATTAATTTTTTATAATTTTAATTTTTAGATGTGCTTGGTATTCTAGGTAATATTTATGAAATTATGTTTTTGCTCTAGGTTCTTAACAACTATGTTCCAGTATAAAGAATAACAACTAACCTGAATGATTTTAAATGACTTATCTTGATTTAATTCATCACCTTTCATAGTGAAGGAGACAGAGGCTTTTATAAGAGTTATTAATATTTGGAAAAAAGAATATTTATAGTATTTGGAATATCCAGATTCCTGCATTTTTTTACTTTTGTATTTTGCTCATATCTCTAAAATAAAAAAAAAAAACTAACCAAGCCAAGCACAAAATTCTATGTGTTTTGAGCAATATCTGCTCAGAAACTTATTATCCGGCTACTCCTAATAACTTTAATCACTTGAAACATAGTCATCAACCAGGAAGTCCACAGTTAAGACTGCTGATTCTCTGCAACACGTTTTATCAATTAAGGGACTAAGATTTATGTACTTTACTACTATGGAAGAAGCCCTTGGGTCTTCACTCAGAATTTATTCATTTGATTTTACATATGATTATAAATCATAGTTATCTGATTATCCAGGTTAAAAGCTATTGGAAGCTGTCATTTAGGAAACAGAGAACAACAAATACAGGAACAATGACTTTAGAAGGAGCTCTGTTCAGATAGGAAGACAGGAAACAGAAAAATGACTGTTCTTTTCAGCACAGTGCACTGTCTTTCTTTATGTTTATGTTTATGTGTTGCAGTGTTTATGAAGAAAATTCAGGTTATGGTCTATATATTTTGCCTCAAAAGGCACAGCAGTATATAATATTTTTAAGGGAGTCTTTTAAGATAAATACTGTCCGATTAAAATAATTTTTATAACTAAGGCACTTTACTTCATATATTACCATGTGCAGAACATTGCATTTGAATTATTCCATATGAACAGTGTCAGTGCATTTCACATGTTGTTCCAGAAAGCTCAGTGTTACCATAGCTTAGCACAGTGCTTCTCAAACTCTGCCAGCCCAGATCCCTTGTTCAAAAGCAAGTTTGACTCAGAATCCTGATATACGTAACAAAGAAGGGAAAGGGTATTCGGGTTTCCGTGGGTGCACAAAGGTTTCTGAGCCTACTTGGCGGCCTCCTTCCCATCACCACAGGGACTTTGTAGGAGTTAACACAGAGCTTGATGCCAGGCACAAAGTCAGGCCAAGACAGGAGGTTACTGGTAGGAAGGCAGCTCTCCGGCATCCTTCCATCACAGCCCCGAAGCAGCTGCATAACTTTGCTGGTGTTACTTTGAGTGTCTGCAGCGTCCTCTACTCGGGGTTTTGTGGCCAATGAGTAGACTGGAATCAACTCTAGCTTCCTCAGCGTCACTGTCCCTTTGATTAGCAACATGACTCATGCATTGTCTACAGGTTGCACTAAAGCAGTGATCTGTGCCAGGATATCCACGGGAAACAGGAGGGCGACAGTAATTTGCTTATGGGCATTCTATGAAAACTTGCCAGATAAATTTTATGATTGTTGTTTCGTTGCTGCTGCTGCTGCTGCTGCTACTTCACATGTCCTTCTGGTTCGTGCTCTTTCTCCCCCTCTTCCTCTCCTCTTTCTCTTCTTTTGTTTGTAGTACAGTAGAAGAGCAAGGCACTTTGCAGTAGTTGAGCTAGATGCTTTGGTCTCCCTTATCCTTTGTGATATGCAAAATGAGCTGCCAACCTTACTTAATGTGCTAGACCATGTTCTGTCTTCAGGAAGAGGAAATCCGAGAGTAATTAAGGCATCTGCAGGCAGAGTAAATAAACCCCAGTCAGTGGACATTTTCCACAGGTTTCCTTGCTGTAGTAGTGCAGTGTTTAGGTGCTTTGTAGGTGGCTCAGAATGCTGTGTAAATACCCCCTGCTGAGGGAGTGAAGTCATCAGAGACACAGGAGACGGTGGTTTCTTTCCGGATTCTGCCCCTTCCAAGGTGGTTGTTCACAGCTCTTCCAGTCTCCTCTGGCAATAGCAATACCCTATTTCTTATTGCCTACTTGTCACAACTGGCTCCAAAATTATCCCTCCGCAGGGGAAGGATGCCAGCACTCTCTAGGAGCATCTTCCTTAAGAACAGGGACTCAGGCTCTGTCACATTTGGATGCTTTGATAGATTATTGGGCAGATTGGCTTTCTTATAATAAGTTGCTTTTTTGTGCTTAAAGATAAAAGAATTATTCACACAGATCCTTCTAGTCTGTTCTCTGCAGAGAGCTCTGAGCAGTCCTAGTTTAGATCCTACGTGATACCAGCAGTAATGGAATCTGGATTCCACCCATTCATCCCTCTCCCTGCAGCATATTTTTTATTGTTAGAGAAAAGATAAACATTAAACTATTTTTATTATCAATTTAAACTAGTACTGACAGAGAGGCCAAATTGTGTAATGCCTATAAGCATGAGCTCTGGAGCCAGACTGCCCGGCCCTGCTGTGCCCTAATTAGATAACCTTGGGTAGGTTACTTACTGCACCTCAGTTTTCTCATCTGTGAAATGGGGATGACAACAATACCTGTTTCATATTCTTGTAAAGGTTAAATGATTACCTTTGTAGTGCTTGTAAGAGCAAGTACCATATTCCTATTAGCTGCTCTCGCTCTGTTTGCCAATATTATTATTGTATCCTCATTGTACAAACCCGACTTATTTTCATTTTCTGAGGATTTGGGCAGAGACCCAAGTAGCTTAGTGTAGATTTATCCCTGGGATAGGATCCTGAAGTAACTGGCCCCTTTGAAAAGTAGACTCTTCAGCAGGAGGGAAAGAATGCTTGTTTTGAACTTAGACCTGAGTTTGGATGTTGGCTCTCTGTCCCTTAACAACTTGCATAAAAATGTAAAAATATATTTAAAGATAGAGGATAATAATGTCTACATTGTTACATCATGACACTTAGAAATTGTAGAATGAAGAGCTTAGTTCTTTTTAGGTGCTCAATATTTATGGCAGCTATTATAATTATACTTTGAAGAGACAACCTTAGGTCATGGGGATGTGGAGTTACTTGGTGAGTGAAAAGACTATTGATGAGGTTTGTCATACAATTTAATGTTTAAGATGAAGGTTTTTTTTTTTTTTTGTAGAGACAGGGTCTCACTTTATGGCCCTCGGTAGAGTGCCGTGGCCTCAGACAGCTCACAGCAACCTCCAACTCCTGGGCTTAAGCGATTCTCTTGCCTCAGCCTCCCGAGTAGCTGGGACTACAGGCACCCACCACAATGCCTGGCTATTTTTTGGTTGCAGTTTGGCCGGGGCTGGGTTTGAACCCGCCACCCTCCGTATATGGGGCCGGCGCCTTACCGACTGAGCCACAGGCACCGCCCTAAGATGAAGTTTTAAATTTGCTTAGCAATAGAAATAATTACAGTATTTGCTTTATTTATGTATACCCTTTTTTATACCAGGGTGATCTTCAGAACAGGCTATTAACATTTCTTTCTTGTATTTTGAATTGAATGTTGTAGAAATCCGCTCTCAGGAGGAAGTGTGCCGTCTGTAAAATCGTGGTCCACACTGCCTGCATTGAGCAGCTAGAAAAGGTAAGAGAGTGCCACCTGCTGCACTTTTATGACATTACAAGTGTTTTAGTTTGTAAAGATCAGGTGTAAATTCCTGTTTCCAACCTTTTGAAAACAATGCCCTTTAAAAAGCTCAAAGTTGACATTATTACCAGATTATTAATGGAAATATGATGTCTGAGAGTCATTCGCCCTCTTTCTTGCTGGAGTATAATTTGCTATAATTTGATGTTGGATACACACAGAGGGCAAAGCCTGGTCTATACTAATTTTCTTCCTACATTATCTTCATTCAGACTTTGTTTTTTTTAGGCTCTTCCACAAGATACTTTCTCTAGAAAAAAATTTCAATAAGCTCTCTGGATGTGTTATTCAGATATGTCTGACCTATGTGAATTTACTTCTTCCCAAGGCAGGTGCCAGTATCTCCTGAGCTACCGTGTGCAAATGTGTTGAAATGATTTAGTCCCCTGTGACGTTCATTCAGTCTCACTGACACAGTATCAATTTCTGCCAACTGGTATCTTGTGACAATGACTGCTAATATTCGATCTTAATATTTTCTTTCCTGTCCCATCACCATATATTTACATCCTCTTTCATTCCTGTGCTCCGTTTATTTTATCAAGTAGTTAAGGAAGACGCAAATGCGCCCAGTAGAACTCCCCAGCTAAAAGAAAGGCAGTGCTGCTGAGTCTTTTTATAAAGAATAATTTTTCAATGAATCCCCAACAATAAAAAAAAGAATAATTTTGTGTGTGTGTTTGAGTAATCATCATAACATTAAAAATTTGTCAGGTTTATATTTTCTTTTTTTTTTATTGTTGGGGATTTATTGAGGGTACAATAAGTCAGGTTACACTGATTGCAATTGTTAGGCAACGTCCCTCTTGCAATCATGTCTTGCCCCCATAAAGTGTGACACACACCAAAGCCCCACCCCCCTCCCTCCATCCCTCTTTCTGCTTTTCCTCCCCCCCATAACCTTAATTGTCATTAATTGTCCTCATATCAAAATTGAGTACATAGGATTCATGCTTCTCCATTCTTATAAATCTGAAACCCAACTGGACACTTTCATTTGCCACAGATCTTTCCTCTGACTCTTGCTTATCTCATTTTTTTTTTCAAATTTGTGGTGTACGAATACTGTGTTTTAAAGATACTTTGATTTCATCAGTGAGAATGAAGGCCATGGGTTGGAAACACAGATCACTTGAGATTTCTGTAGATTATCTAATGTGAGCATTTCAAAGGGGCAAGATACTATTAATTATTCCTTATTCTTTGGTAGTTTTATTTGGTAGTCTCAATATCTATCATCCTTCATTTTCTTTCAGGTAACTCAATCTTGCTTCATACTTATACCTAATATACTTTTCTTTTTAAATGACAGATTAATTTCAGATGTAAACCTACCTTTAGAGAAGGAGGCTCAAGATCACCAAGAGAAGTGAGTATTCCTGAGCTGTTTCAAATTCAACCTTTGACTTCTCATTGATTCATTAGAAGCATAGATATTCACCAGACATTAGAAAATACCTTTTATCTCTCTCCATTCCATGTTGTTGTTAATATACCAATAAATCCAATCAATAAAATCTCCAAGAATCTTCAACATGTGCTCGCTGCACTTTATTTTTCTCCTGCAATGTATTGAAGAGATAAAGTCCTACTGAATGAACTAGAGAGTGGGTGGACGGGTGGTGATAGAATTTCTTGTGGGTGTCGGCTGTGCAGGGGACAGCATAATCACCTGGAATTTGTCTGAACACTGAAGTCAGACTGTCTGCTTCCAAAACCAGCCATGATGCTGTGTGATCTTAGGCACCTCATCTAATCTCTCTAAGTCTCAGTGTTTGAATTTAAGTAAATCAATCAATCAAACCTAAGATAGAACTCCATCCAATAACCAGTCCCTGATTTTACAATCTGCTCATTAAGACATACAGGTGAATAAGAAATTTGGATTCTATTTTAGTGGTAAGCAAAGGTGTAATAGGTGGAGGCGGCACTTAGATATATTGGTTTGTCTGACTTTTATTTAGCGGAGACACCAAACACAGTGCTGAGAAAGTTAGAGAAAGTGAGCTGGGTCTCAGGCCACCTGTGTCATTGAGGACAGTCTCATAGGTCATGTTCTAGTCATTCTAACCTCTTCCCACTCTATCCACTTACTAGAATTACTTTTATCAATGTTGCCTATGATCTTGCTCCGGGCATATCTATAAGGGATTTATTTTTTTGTCCTTTTTTTTATTAGTCTCTCAAAAATATTCAAAATATTACATATTCCTTTCTTCGCGAGATGTTCTCTTTCCTCAACTCTTTTCCTGATTTTCCTCTTTTTTCATTGGATAGCCCTTTCTACTGTCTGTGGCTGGCTGCTCCCCCAACCTGTGATGTCCCTCTGGGCTTAGTCCTTGTTTATTTCTCTTTTTTATGTCCACTCCTGTTAGAAGAGCTCCTCCAGTCTTCTGGCTTTGAATACCACCTGCAGGCTGACATCTCCCAGATTTATGTTTCCAGCCTATACTTTTTGAAGTCCCATTTGACATGTCCATTGAAGAAGTTACAGACATTTCAAATGTAATGCATCAAAAACCGCTATTTCCATCACCATAAAAACGGCTTCTTATCCTAATTCTTTTCCCCCTCAGGAAATGAGATGACTGCTGATCTGGCTCCTCAGTTGAGAAAACCAGGAGAGAGATCACACTGATTACTTATCTCATGTTCTGCTCATGTCTAATTCATTTGCCAGGCCTATGAATTTTATTCATAAAACACATTTCCAATCTACCTATTTGTCCCAGCACCTTGGACTGAGGTTCTGTGCTCTCTCCCCCCCACCCCTTAGACTGCTGCAGTAGCGTCTCTGTAATTCCTCAGTTTCCCCTTCCATCCCCTCCTGATTTAAGGGAGTGGTCTTTTTAAAGGAAAATTAGAGGACATCATTTTCTAGCTTAAAATTCTCCAAAGGTTTCCATAGCTCTTAGAGCAAAACCCCAAGCCCTTTGTCTTTGCCTGGAAGGGCCTGTGTTACCTGCCTCTGACTGCCTCATCAGCCCTATAGGCTGCCACGTGGACTTTCTTTCAGGTCTGGAGGCACACGCCAAGATGGTCCCTAGCTTTGGATGTTTGCATATTTCACTGCTGTGTTGAAAATCTGTTTGCATGACTAACTATTTCTCATAGGTAGGTCTCCACTCACATACTATCCCCTCAGAGGTTGCCTTGGTCAGTTTAGGCTGTCACACTAAACACCATAGACTGGGTGGCTTAGAAGCAGCAGACATTTATTTCTCACTGTGGTGGAGGCTGGAAGTCCAAGATCAGGTGCCAGCAAGTAGTGAAGGCTTCCTTCAGGCTGCCACCTTCCCACGGTATCTTCACAGGGAGGAAAGAGGGCAAGAGAGCTCTTGGGACCTAACTGTTATACCTCCCAAAGCCCCCACCTCCTAACACTATCACATTGGGGATATAGCTTCAACATATGAATTTTGCAGAGACATAAACATCAGTCCTTCGCAGAGGGCTTCCCTGATGACCACCTTTACATAGGTGGCACGTTTCTCTTTTTCAAAGCACCTGTACCACCTCTTCAGAGCATTGTGCGTGTCATGGTTATGCACGTGCTTACTGTTTGCTACAGTCTTCCTCATTTAGCATAAGCTTTGGGAGGTCACTCCTGGAATTTGTCCTAAACCCTTTGTGACAAAACATAAGAATATGTGATCAGTGAATATGCATTTATATATTTCCTCCCAAATATTTACGAACTCTTGGTCTAAAAGGACATTTTTTAAAATTTCAGATTAATATAAGTCTACATACTATTGCTTACATTGTATTTATTAGGAAAGGTCCGAGTTGTATCTGAGTCCTTCACCCAGGAAGTGTGCCATATACCCCTATATTGTACCTATTAGGTGGGAGCTCACAGAGGCCCTTCTCACCCTTTCTCCTTCCCCCCACTTGAATTGAATTGTGTTTTTCCCTCATGTGGGCCTGTAGTTGTTCATCTACTAGTTTCAAATTAGTATTGAACACATGGGATGCTGGTTTTCCCATTCTTGAGACACTTTACTAAGGAGAATGTTCTTCAATTCCATCCAGATAAACACAAAAGATGGAAGCGCTCAGCGCCCATAAATCAGTGGTTAGGGTGCTGGCCATGTGCTCTGGGGCTGGTGGGTTGGAACCTGGCCAGGGCCTGCTAAACAACAATGACAACAATAACAAAATTAGCCAGAGTTGTGGTGGGCACCTGTAGTCCCAGCTACTGGGAGGCTGAGGCAAGAGAATTGCTTAAGCACAAGAGTTTGAGGTTGCTGTGAGCTGTGACACCACAGCACTCTACTGAGGATGACATAATGAGACTCTGTCTCAAAAAAAAAAAAATGTAACATCTCCATCTTCGTTTATGACTGAATAAATGGACATTTTGTAGGTGAAACTTATGACAGACTGGCTATGTTCTATTTGAGATTCTTAACTAAGAGTGAAGAATTCTTACTGCTTCTAATTTAGGTAGTTTACTTAATGTAAACAGAAGAATATTTGCTTTAGAATTAGTTTGATCTGGGTTCAAATTACACATCTGCTTCTTCTCCACAGGGTAGTAAGAATCTCCAGAGCAAGTGCTTGCTCTGTGGTCCCTGTGCTTGCCATTGGACAGTGCCCGACAGATGGCAATTTCTCAATGAATGTTTGTTGGGCTCATCTAAGTTGAGTCTTCTTGGACCTTCACTTCCTTAGTCATAAGATCGTAAGAGCTAAATGGTTAGATTATGATTTCAAACTCTCTATGAATAATAGTTTGAATTGAATTGCCTGTTTGAAAAATAACTGAGCAATTGTATTACATGTTTCTGTTAATAATACTGAATATAGATTCTGAAATAATGTATCGCCAATATTTTAACACCTGTAAATAGCAGCCTTTTAGTTACCCAGTACTTGACAGATAATTCAGAAATTATCAATAAGCAATAAAAGAATTTTATGGTATTAGAGGCCTGCTTTGTTGTGTTAAGAACACTAACATTTATGGTGGAAGGTTCCTGAGTCTAATGTCAGCCCACCAATCTAGGAGATGTAAATAATGGTCAAAAGAAAACAATGTGAAAAATTATAGTGCTCTGGAAATAAGAATTAAAAAACAGTAATGATTCTTTAATAATTTTTCTTATTTATGATGGCAATAAATGATGACCCTCAGATGGTACCTACCTGGATTGTCAAAGAAATTAGGTGGAGAATTCCATTCCATTCAAAACACAATTTATTGGATGTTGGCTTTGTTCAAACTCTGTTTAAGCAGAAGTAGAATAAATTTATATTAGGCCTAAGTAGAACTCTGAGTAAAGGACCCTGGACATCTTCAATCATGAGGCTGTATGCAGGTTGGAGACAACCACTCAGTTGCCTTTGTAATGGTGATTTTGTGTAAGTTACTTTATCAGTGTTGTAGCTTCCTACTTATTTTTTAGAAAAGACAATATCAAAAATATTTTACAACTTGTATAGTCATACATAATAATATTTAATACAAATTCTAAAATATTGTTTTCTATTCCCTAAATGAACTAAACTACATAGTATTATAAATCAGCTTACCAAACAGTATACAGTGGGTGCATTTCCTGTGGTTTTAGTTATCTGAGGTCAACCACACTTCAAAAATATTAAATAGAAATTTCCATAAATAAACAGTTGATAAGTTTTAAATTGCACACTCCTATAAGTAGACTGATGAAATCTTATGCTGGCCTGTTGGTCCCCCCGGGATGTGAACTACCCCTTTATTCAGCACATTCATGCCTCATATGCCACCTGTCCCTTAGTGACTTAGTAATTCTCTCAGTTACAGATTTTAAAGAACATACTATGTGTGAAGCTCAGTATTACAGGCAGTCCCCGAGTTACAAACATCTCACTTACATACAACTCGCACTTACAAACAGAGGCTATTACAGGTAATAGGGAAACGCACCTGTTCCCGCTTACATACACAATCAGCTTAAGAACAAACCTACAGAACCCACCTAGTTTGTAACTTGGGGACTGCCCATACTTTGGTTTAAGTTATTCCCTGGAGGGCTTGGAACATATCCCCTGAGAATAAGGAAAGACTACTGTATGTCGCAGTGTGAATGATTGAGTCAGCCTTGTAATTTCAAAATAATTGTTGATTTTGCAAATTGTTGATTTCATCTTTTGAATAGAGCTGTCACTCGCTAAATGATCCCGTGAGTCAGCCGTGATTTCACATAGGTCATTGCATCAAATTCTTCCAGCATTTTCCTAGTCATTAGGTGACTTATAATCTCAATAAGTACAAAATTTCCCTTAATATCAATGATATTGTTCATTTCCCCTCAGCTTCTGTTAAACTAACAGCAATTATATGAATTTTTCTCTCTCCTTTTTATAATACTGTGTGACATTTTTATATATTCAATATTGCCACTACTATCACTGAAATCATTTATTGATGTGTCATATTGAAGTAACTTGAGCCTAATTTTACAGAGCAGGGGAGAGGCACAGCATCACAATAGTAGGACCCCATACTCTGCTGCCAGCCAGCAGGGGTTTGAACATTCACTTTGACCTTTACATTTCGAGTAAGATCTCTCTGCTTTAGTGTCCTCATCTGTAAAATGAGGACGAGTATGATCATTCACATCCAACTTCTGATAATGTGCCCTATGGTAGTGTGAATGGGATTCTCCTGCAGTTGGCTGGTGTCTCCAGTCCTCCCTGACCTTCATCCTTAAGCAGGTGGTGGGCTAAGGTTTTTCTCTGTCACTTGAGCAGGTGGGGGCTGGAGGCATCAGCAGTAGCCTCAGCTGCCAAGCGGAGAGGTGGAAGGTCTTGTATCTTCCGCTTCAGTAGAGTTTTTACACTGAACTGCTGGGATGGACACTGATAACTAGGCAGGGTTCCACAACTGTTGTCATTGTCTTGAAAGCCACAGCCAACCACTGGAACCACCACTGTCCACATTGATTTTTTTTTTCTATTCATGTCATTTCATATTGATTTTTAAGATTACACAGATAAGCACCTCTAGGTGGGCTCAGCCTCACCCTCTGCAGTTCTTTGGGAGAGCCAATAGCACTGCTCAGGTAACATGATTTGTTTAATAAAAATAAAAAGCTCATTGGAACAAGATTCTGGAGACCTATCACATCAGAAATTAGCATTCCAATTGCTTAATAATTAGGAGGTGGAAATAGTCTCCAGTGTTGAGTGGGTGTGTTGGGCTAGGGTTAGGGTTAGGGTTAGGGTTGGGTGGCAGCAGAGGAGGGGCCAGGGAGATGGCAGGGGCACTAAACTGCAATATACCCACCCACATAGAAATATTTCAGTATTTTAATACCTCATGGAACTTCACTGATACATTCCAACTAAACAGTGTCTCTACTCATGAAAATTCTCATGAAGATTAAAAGAATGATTACTTGTAAAATATTTTTTTAAACTGCCTGGCACAAAGATAGTACTAAATAAGTGTTAGGTGTTATTATTAGTATCTTTTTGAGCACAATATAAGATTATGTCTTTGTTTTATTAAACCATGGTAGTGGGAAAAGGAAGACAAAAATTAGACTAATTTGCAGGATCATTATGCTTCTTTATATCTTATTATAGTTAAACGACCATTAGTCCTACAGGGTCTTTATTTGGATTTAGTTTTAATTGACTTGACATTATCAAGAGAAATAGAGGTGGCATTTTGGTAGTGATAATGCTAATGCTTATTAGTGGTATTCTTGTCACTTTGGATTTCATGCCTCCATGTAACATTTTCTTTTCCTCCTCAACACTGATCTATTTTCTATGCCTGTACCGAGAATAGAGCCTCCTGGCATGTTGTAGGCACTTTGTAAATAACGGTTGAATGACTGAATACACACACAAAATGGCCTTTCAAAGGGAAAATACGGATTATGCCTAGATCCTGCTATGGACATGTCATTAATAGTATCAGATAAAGTGTGTTTTCTTAGAAGAGAGCAAGAGAAAAAAAGTGAGGAAGTACTTTGAGTGTGCTAGTCTATGAGGGAGGAGTTGTTTGTAGTGGTCTGGGTTAGCCTGCGTTGTTAGTCCCAAGGACAGCGTCCTCATGATGTATCCTGAGCACTAGTGGTGAATGGCGCTACTGGGCTATCTGCCTCAGGAGTGCGCGTCTGCTTGGGAGGAAAAGGACTTTCTGTGTTTCCTACATTCTAGACAAGAATAGACCTCAAAAGCTGATCTAGTTCAAGGTGACCAAGGACAGCTTGGAACATGGTATCACTGCAAAAGCATCACTGATGAGCCCTCGTCCCTTGACTCCGACATCTCTTTTATGTAGCTTTTCCCTTCCTTCACTTTATCTGGTGAAAAATTCCCACATCTGTGTCCTGTATTGGGAGATCTATTTTCATCTGAGAATTTGATTTCTTTAAGTTCTCCAGCTAGAAGATTTAGTGCAGTGCTTGCCTGCCACAGACAAAACACTAAATACTTATTTGTTAAATTAAATTGGATATTATTGTTTCAGCTTCACTTTTTCACTTCTTTTGCACGTTTCTTATACCTGCCTCAGTTACCTCCTGGCCCAAGGTCCTCTGGCATGTTCACAAATCTGCACTGTGTTTGATGAGTTAGAAAGCAGAGTAATGGCAAATGGGCATGGCCACTTGCTGCTAGGAAGACATGGAGGGAAGGGCATGATGTGGGGGATCTACAATGTAAAGGATTCCTGGGAATAGAGAATTAACTTCATTCATCCAAGTGGATTCATGTTTTATTATTAAACAAGTGATACCTGCACGTTTTTGGTTTTGTGCTTATATGAGTTAAAATTGTGGTTTATATAAGTCTATAGTCTTCGAACGTTACAAATGAATTTTGGGAATTACAAATTAAAACACATTTTTTACATTTTGTTTTCCCACAGAATTTTGTGCGTCATCACTGGGTGCACAGGCGCAGGCAGGAGGGAAAATGTAAGCAGTGTGGTAAGGTAAGAGCCCAGACGCCTCTGGCCACCCTGAGAGACATTTCAGTCCTTCTAAAGCCCCTGAGGTCCATGACCCCAAATCCAGGGTTCAGCATGTCAGTCTCTTTCTGAGAGATCTGACTTCCCCAGATCCCTTGGCTCAGGAGGTATTTTAGTTGTTCTAGAACTCACTGCATAAGGCAGTGGTCTTAATGAAAGGATTTATCACATTTTAAGAGAGATGGGTGCATTTTCACAGTGAATTTCATTGATTGTTGATTTTTGAAAACATAACTTTTATGATTTTGTTAAATTTTCCTTTGTGAGGACTACTGGCCTATCATACTGATTTGATTGTAGCAGCTAATCAATGGCTTGGTGAGCAAACTGCTTTTGTTGATAACATAGCTATGGTTGAGCACAACTGTTTAGAAGACCACAGTGAGTAGCTGGAAATGTGTTGTTGCCTTGGGACATTATCCAGTTTCTGGGAAGAGATGCCCTCTTTGAGGTCATTGATATCTGCCTCCTCTGTCACTGTGAATGGTTACAGACACCCCATGATGCAATGACTCATGGAAAAGTGAGGCAAGGCAAATGGTGGGGGTGTTATGGATTCCAACTCCACAGATTCCATGTGATACTGGTCTGTGATATTTGGGTGATAGCTTTTTCTAATGTGTAAAGATCTACTTTAGGGATGCCAGGCTCTCCTGGGAAGGTTAAATTGGTCAGGACTCCCTGGGGCCCCCAACCTGTGATGATGGCCGACAGGGTAGATGATGCTGGAGAAAATGCAAGACTTTCTCACAAACTTAGTGCATAAAGACCTGAGAGTCTGAGAAGGCATACATTGTCTTTCTTGCCTGTTGGAAGCTCAAGACAGTGCAGCCCTGGTCTCAGGTTTTTTTTTTTTTTACTGGGAACAGCAACAGAGTAAACGTGTAGCTCAAGACAGTGCAGCCCTGGTCCTGCTTCTCAGGGTTTTTTAATTGGGAACAGCAACAGAGTAAACATGCAGCTCAAGACAGTGCAGCCTTGGTCTCAGGGTTGTTTTATTGTGTACAGAGTAAATGTGCAAGAATGCATTTTACTGCCTGCCTTCCACAGTAAATCACACTATAAATTTTTTTTTTAATGTCATTAATAGTAAGCTGATAGGTATTAGTAAAGGGGAAGTTGTGATTTGGTGGAGAGAAAGATAATTTGGGAGAATATATTCCTCATCAATTAATTATCAACTTATTTATTCATATCATTCCTTTGTGTCAATTGCTGGTGTGAGTTGACCATTACAGCATTTCTGATAATAAGATGATGCAAAGAAATATGGGCTGCCTTGAGATGGGGTAGTGGAGGGAAAAAGAGATATGGAAAATTTTTCATTAAATGTGCTATTTTTCCCAGTGCCTGGAAAGAAAATATCATGCTGGAGCCATTGGTTACCAGGTTCTTCTCTGGAAGGATACACACTTTAGCCTCAAGGGCATGGTCCCCATTATTATTGTATTATTTCCTTCTGTTCAACCAGTGGCTCTCAATTGGTTCCATTTTTACTGTACAGAGAATGGAAAAAACAGGTTGAAAGGGAGATGAGGTAAAAATAAGTAGACAAGGAGGAAAGGGAAGTGAGAAGATTCTTACCAGCCACTTTACACAGCTGGGGGCAACAAAGGTCAGACCTCTACTCTCAAACAACATTTCTTCATTCAGTCTATCCACCTCTTTTTTCTGTGGTGTTGCTTTGGGATGTGTGGGTTTTATCTTACTTTGTGGATTGTAGACTATCTGTGATTTTCCTGTGTGTGTGTTTGTAATAGAGATGAGATAAAATTGGCAGGTGCAGCCAATTTGGGGTCAGAGATGTGAAGAGTAGGAATAATCTGGATGAACAATTTCTTCACTTTGGAAAAATATCTTCACAGGAACCTAAGTGGCACCCCCACAACAATTCAAACCATAAAGGAGTTGGAAGAATTTTATGAAAGGAAAATCAATAAACATCATATCTTTTGGAATAAGTGTTCCCTCGTGACACATTGCATTCCCTCTTCTGTTCTCTTATTGACATGGTCAGCTTCAACACTGGACTAAAGGAAAGCTAATAGCCCTATTCCTATTTACAGGTTAAGTGATTGAAAATTCACTCCAAACCTTGAAGCTATACATAATTTTCATCAGCAGGGTTGTATAGTCTTATATATTCATAGATTTTATCTGATCCTCCCTCCCAATACCTTCCCCACACAAATTATTCCAGAATTTACTCATTGAGATGGAGTGAAAAATAATCATGTTTCTTAACAAAACTTCTTTTCCCCCCTCTACTGGTGATTTGCAAACTGGAATTTTTAGAGAGTGTTTGTGGTTAAGGAGTGTTTGTGGTTTCAATTTCTACTTTTAAAATCAACAATAAGATAAATATTTGGACTGATTTTCTCATGAGCTGGCTGAGTGTGTGTGGCATTTAACAAACATCAGATGAGGCACTCATGAGTCAGTCTCTCGGTTCCTCTAACACCAGCAGAATATCTGCAGCTGCCAAGTTTATGACCATTTGGCAGTTTTACATTTTTGTCATTAACAGTCCTATATTATGTCAGAGTCAGAGTCCAGGCAGAAAAGAAATAAAACATTCACACTCAAAAATTATGTACTCTGATGGGAGCTTAATAAAGACAATATTTAAAATGTGTGAGCACAGGGTAGGGAGGAACAGGGATTGTGAAGAACAGAAGACTTGAAATCGGTGAAAGCCCTGGCCAAGCCAGGTTGGAAGAAACAGAACTCCCCTTGGTAAGAGCTGTAACCTTTAGTTTCAAGACCAAGATAGCCATGCTGAGGCAACCTACCAGCCAGGAAATAAATACTCCAGTTTCACTCAATTTTAGACACTAGTGGCCAAACCAGTAGAAACCAAAACACAAGGAATTCTTTGAGGTAATCCACAAAAGCCCACTCTTTGCAATAGGACATTGTATAGAGGAAGATGGAAAGTGAGAAGCTGATGGGATCCATCTACCACATACTGTTTAATGCTAACCCGTGTTCAGTCAATGGTTAGAGGCAAAGACTGGAGATTCTGACTCTGCAAACCTGTCACTGACTGATCTTCACTAAGTCTTCACATTGCATTTCTTCAAACAAAATTTATCAAATCCCAAGTTGTTCACAGTACTTTTAAAAATCAATATGATAAGAAATAGCATGATAATGATTATGACTAATTGACCCTTCATTTTCAAAGGGAACCAAGCTTCTAAATCTAGCAATATGGTGATTGTGGAAATATGTTTGTAAACCACAACTTGAAAGCTTATCTCTTATTTCTTCATTTAGAAACATATGCAAAAGATAAAAACAAACCAGCCAACTTTTTGAAACTCGAAATACAAAAATTTTAAGCCTCAAATTTTGAAAGCAGTTTTTAATGTAATGCAGTTTGAGTCTTTTTTATCCAAAATCCTCGGGACTGGAAGTGTTTCAGAGTTTGGATATTTTTTAGATTTTGGAATATTTGCATATACATTATAAGATATCTTGGGGATGATACCCAAGTCTAAACATGAAATTCATTTATGTTTTACATACACCTTATACATACAGCCTCAAGGTAATTTTATACAATATTTCAAATACTTTTGTACACGAAAAATGTTTAACTCTGACTCATCACATAAGGTCAAATATGGAATTTTCCATTTGTGGCATCATTCTGGCACTCACAAAGTTTTTAATTTTGGAGTATTTTTGATTTTCAAATTAGGGATGTTCAACCTATAATACATAGTTCAACTTTGGTCTACATTTTTGACATCTTTTAGTTCTCTAGCAAAACATACCATATCATTATGAATTATTTATTAAAAAATCATGTATATTTTCATATATGTTAGTTTAAGTAAATTAAACAGCATGGAATATTTATTAAATTGAAAAGTCTTTATTTGTAATGAATATAGTTAAAAACTCATTGAAAATGAACTTATAGTGCAATGGGTAAAATTTACACATCAAAAAATATGCGCTTAATAGTATTTGTAAAGAAAAATGTCAAAATGATTAAAAATACACCATGAGGGTTCAGTTTGGATGTTATATGGATAGTGAAAGGGATTACAAGGTGTAAAGATAATAGAAAATGCTAGGCTGGGACTTTGGGGAATGATCACTCATCAACTTAAAGCACGGCCTGTTCAGATCTGAACATGTGTATTTCCCTGCGCTTTCCTCCTTTCCAAATTGGCTTTGTTTAGTCAGGTTATAAGGAAAAAACATATTTCACACTCTTTGCCCTGGGTATAAAAACATAAGAGTTCAGACATTTGGAATATTGATGTCAGAAAAAAAGCCTTACAATCTAGACAGAGAAATGCACTCTGAGTATTAGCTGAGAAGTGAAAAATCAAGGTCCTCCTGATTAATAATTGTAACTTTTATTGCATTTTATTCTCTGTGAGACAGAATTAATTCAATGTTCATACACAAAATGGATTAAACAAGTGAGGTAAGTCTCAAAGTACACCTGAGTCAGGAAAGTCTCTTTCGTTACTCTGGAGAAGGTCTAGTTTACAGGTGTAATAATTCCAAATTCTTTATCTGTTTCAGTGGGCTAAAAGCAATTGTGGTGAAGTACAGTGTTCTATTTTAATATCTACCAGGCAAGTGCTAACGTTGGAAGGAGATTTTTCCCTTTATATGGAAATGGTTCCTTTTTCGTGGTCCTCTTTCATGAAAGGACAGCTGTACCATCACATGATCAGTTCCAAACCACTATTTTCGCTTAGGATTTCCAAGAAACAGACTCTGAGACTGAGATTTGTATGCTGGAAGTTTGATGAGAGATCTCAGGATGGTGATCTGAGGGAGCAAAGGTGCTAAGACTGGGTAGAGGTGTAGTTGAACTGCAGTGCAGGCACAACAGAGGCCTCAGCCTCTGAATCCTCAGCTTCAGATCGCACAGAGGTCTGCGGTCACACTTCAGAGCTGCCCTGCCTTGGCCCATCACTGGGTGAGAGCTCTTCTTGGCTGAGGTGACTCTTTTATGCTTAGGGTAATTACTGAAGATGGAAGAGTGGCTTCTTTGAGAACCATCAGCCTCCAACATTCCCCTCAGTTGGAGGAGTGAGGTGAGTGGCTCAGTCTTGAAACCAGGTTATCTGGGTGGAATGTCATTGCATTAAATACAGTCCTCCCTGCTGCTGCTCAGGGTTCCTTATTTTATATTATACATTTTTAGGACAGCTCCTCCAGGATCCTGGATGGTTTCATTTCCTGGGGAAATAGCATATGTATATGACTTAGTGCTTTGACAGAACCCAGCTCGTGACACTGGCTGATTCCTGGCTCACTATTCCTCTACCAGAGCACAGTAATCTGCCAGGGGGTGTCTTTGGAAGGGGTACAGTTCCAAAGCCTTGTTTGGACAGCCATGTTTTAGAATCTTAGATTCTATGTTGTGGTTCTCCTATTGGCGCTTGTCATAAAACCATGGGGTATCTCTTCCTCCCCACTACTTCTGAGTGACTGGGCTAGTTTTTTGGGGACTGGACCTGCAGGGCTGTTTCCTACTCTGAGCCGTACTCTAAGCTGGCAGCATTTGATGTTATTTAATAAATGGATTAGGGTAGCATTCTTAAGTGTGGAATATCCTGCCTCCAGGACACAGAAAAGCTTATCAAGTGTTGTGCCTCATTCTTAGTGGTGGAAATTGTGAAATAGAATTATTTGCTCTAAAGATTGGGCAGGATGTTCTGGCATGCCTTTGACTGACCCCTGAACCCTAGGAACTTCGCTGAATGTGAGACCTCTGGATCTTCACAGGGCTTGTCTTCCCACCTGTGTCTCACCACGACCTCTGAGGCACCTGGCACTGCAGGTGCATCCCCTTAGACAAGTTATCGTTGATATGGGCACCAAGTGCTGCTCTGCAGAATGTTCATGTGGTTCAGCTCCCTTAGCATTACATTTGGATAACATTCAGAAGAATTAAAAGCCCCAGAAAAATTCTGTAGAGATATGCTGTTAACTTTAAGCAAGGGCAAGCAGTTTTGGCTTTCAGAGAGGAATGGAAAAGAATTAATTTGGTAAATCATTGGCCACCCATGTGCCGTATGTTCAAGACTGAAAGATCTCAAGTTTGCCACAAAAGGGGGCAATTAGAGCCCACTGGGTTGAATTTGTGGTAGTCTAGCATCTTCTCCACTGTCTGTCTGATTTTGTGGTATCTCAACTAGTGAATTAATGGAGATACATTGGGGTCCACCACTTCTTCCTCTGGCCTCCTTTAGGCTTAAAAAAAAATCAATCAATCTATCTATCTATATACATATATACATAATGGTATTTTTCATTTTTGGCTTTTTGATAATTCTGCTACTTATTTCTGGGCAAAGATTATCATTTTATAATTTCAATAGATTTAGGGATTATAAGTGTTTTTTTGCATGGATGGATTATATAATGCTTAAGTGAGGGCTTTCAATGTACCCAGAATCACTATACGTAGAATATGGTATATTATACCCAGTAGGTAATTTGTCACCCCTCATCTCCCTCATCATTCTCCCCACTTCTTGATTTCCAATGTCTGTTACACAACTTTATGAGCTTTGTTTAGCTCCCACTTAAAAGTGAGACCTTGTGGTATTTGTTCGTGGCTGAGATACATCACTTAGGATCATGGTCTCCACTTTCATCCAGGTTACTGCAAAGAACATTATTTAATTCCTTTTTATAGTTGAGTAGTATGCCATGGTGTGTGTGCATATACATATACTTATACACTGTATTTTTTTTATCTACTCATCAGTTGATGGACAGTTAGGTTGATTCCATATCTTTGCAATTGTGTATTGTGCTGAAAAATATAAACGTTAAAAGTCAGGTGTCTTTCTGATATAATGGCTTCTTTTCCTTTCCCACTTATTCCCCAGTAGTGGGATTGCTGGATTGCACCATAGGTCTACTTCTAGTTCTTTGAAGAGTCTCCGTACTATTTTATATTCCAACCAAAGCATATAAGCAATCCCTTTCTACCACATCTGCACCAACATCTATTGTCTTTTGACTTAATTAGTAATGGACATTCTGACAGTGTTGCCGGACCAAGGTGTCACTCTTCCTGTCACCCTAGCCAATCCACATAGTAGTGGATGAGAGATCAACAGTTTCGGTTTATTTACAGAAAAGCCAAAAATTCTGGAGGACAGTGAGGATGTCTCCTCAAAGAGCTGTTCTGCCCTTCTGTTTCCTATTGTTACTTTCATATTCTTACAGTAAAAATATATATCAGTAATATTATTACTCATCATAATAGAGGCTAAACAGATTTTTCTACATAGGTTACAAAGTTATTACAATATCCCCCTATCTTAAAGTGTTTATATCTTTAAAGTATTCTTACTTTAGAGTAAATTTATAGCTAGTCAGTACTTTACTAAGTGGATGACTAAATGTACTTCATCCACTGGGCCCTTGACGAGACCATAGTCTTTGGAGGATCTAGTTTCTTAACTTTATCTATACAGAAGGCCTTCTACGTGAATAAACAACTCCAGATGGCAACATACAAGCTCATCCTGTCCCTCCAGGCCCTGTCCAGCAGTGTCCTGTATGGGTAATAACGGCCACCATCAACCAAGGGTATGGTGGTATCTCACTGTGGTTTTAACTTATATTTTCCATGATGACCAGTGATGTTGAAACTTTTTAAAATATGTTTGTTGATAAGTTGTCTATTCTTGGGAAGAACATCTGCTTATGCCTTTTGTTCCCCCCTGCCCCCTTGATGGGGTTATTTGTTCCTTTCTGATTTATGTGAGTTTTTCATGGATGCCTCCTTTAGTCTTTGAGGGTGGCACTTAAACAGATAATTTTTTAGAAACATAAGTACAGTATCATTCTCATAACTTTGAAAATTAATAATTTGCTATGATCTAATGTCCATTACTTCTGAGAATATGACCTTGATTTTGTGTTAGATATTGCTAGCAGGGTTTGAGAGTTTCACCTGGGCTTCCTCTCTATGTTAGCTCTTAAACAGTAGGCCAAGGAACTGTGTTGGGGTTCTGTCAATTTCCAAGTATGTTCACCCCATACTGATGATCAGGGAAATTGACCCTAATGGGTCAGTGAAGTCAGTAGGCTCTAAAAACTAGCCCAATTCAGGAGTCCATTTTCTTAGCTGGGCCCCATTCATTCTTACTCTACTAGGGGACCATGGTGCCACTTCATTCACAGGGTATACACAATAACTTACACACTGTTCAGAGATCTTTAAAACATGTGAACATTCACTGGACTTTTAAAAAACTCGATATGCAAAATTTTACCAGACTTATCAATATTCTCCATTAATGTGAACGGCTTAAACTGTCCTCTAAAAAGGCAAAAGTTAGCTGACTGGATACAAAAACTCAGGCTAGATATTTGCTGCATACAAGAGTCACATGTTACCCTAAAAGATAAATATAGACTCAGGGTGAAAGGATGGTCGTCCATATTTCAGGCAAATGGTAATCAGAAAAAAGCAGGTGTTGCAATTCTATTTGCAAACACAATAGGCCTTAAACCAACAAAAGTAAGGAATGATAAGAATGGTCACTTCATATTTGTTAAGGGTAATACTCAATATGATGAGATTTCAATTATTAATATTTATGCACCCAACCAGAATATGCCTCAATTTATAAGAGAAACTCTAACAGACATGAGCAACTTGATTTCCTCCAGGTCCATAATAGTTGGAGATTTCAACACTCCTTTGGCAGTGTTGGATAGATCCTCCAATAAGAAGCTGAGCAAAGAAATTTTATATTTAAACCTAACCATCCAACATTTGGATTTAGCAGACATCTACAGAACATTTCATCCCAACAAAACTGAATACACATACTTCTCATCAGCCCACGGAACATACTCCAAAATCGATCAAATCTTAGTTCACAAGTCTAACCTCAGTAAATTTAAAGGAATAGAAATTATTCCTTGCATCTTCTCGGACCACCATGGAATAAAAGTTGAACTCAGTAACAACAGGAATCTGCATGCTCATACAAAAACATGGAAGTTAAATAACCTTATGCTGAATGATAGCTGGGTCAGAGATGAGATTAAGAAGGAAATGGCCACATTTTTGGAACAAAACGACAATGAAGACACAAATTATCAGAACCTCTGGGATACTGCAAAGGCAGTCGTAATAGGGAAATTTATAGCACTCCAAGCCTTCCTCAAGAGAACGGAAAGAGAGGATGTTAACAACTTAATGGGACATCTCAAGCAACTGGAAAAGGAAGAATATTCCAACCCCAAACCCAGTAGAAGAAAAGAAATAACCAAAATTAGAGCAGAATTAAATGAAATTGAAAACAAAAGAATTATACAACAGATCAATAACTCAAAAAGTTGGTTTTTTGAAAAGGTCAATGAAATAGATAAACCTTTGGCTAACCTAACCAGGAAAAAAAGAGTAAAATCTCTAATCTCATCAATCAGAAATCAAAGACGAAATAACAACAGACTCCTCAGAAATTCAAAAAATCATTAATGAATGTTACAAGAAACTTTATTCTCAGAAATATGAAAATCTGAAGGAAATTGACCAATACTTGGAAGAACGTCACCTTCCAAGACTTAGCCAGAATCAAGTGGAAATGTTGAATAGGCCAATATCAAGTTCTGAAATAGCATCAACCATACAAAATCTCCCTAAAAAGAAAAGCCCGGGACTAGATGGCTTCACATCAGAATTCTACCAAACCTTTAAAGAGGAATTAGTACCTATATTACTCAACCTGTTCCAAAATGTAGAAAAAGAAGGAAGACTACCCAACACGTTCTATGAAGCAAACATCACCCTGATCCCCAAACCAGGAAAAGACCCAACAAGAAAAGAAAATTATATAGACCAATATCACTAATGAATATAGATGCAAAAATATTCAACAAGATCCTAACAAACAGAATCCAGCAACACATCAAACAAATTATACATCATGACCAAGTCGGTTTTATCCCAGGGTCTCAAGGCTGGTTCGATATATGTAAATCTATAAATATAATTCAGCACATAAACAAATTAAAAACCAAAGACCATATGATTCTCTCAATTGATGCAGAAAAAGCTTTTGATAATATCCAGAATCCCTTCATGACCAGAACACTTAAGAAAATTGGTATAGAAGGGACATTTCTTAAACTGATAGAGGCCATCTACAGCAAACCCACAGCCAATAACGTATCGAATGGAGTGAAATTGAAATCATTTCCACTCAGATCAGGAACCAGACAAGGCTGCCCATTGTCTCCACTGCTCTTTAACATTGTAATGGAAATTTTAGCCACTGCAATTAGGGAATAAAGACGATCAAGGGTGTCCATATAGGGTCAGAAGAGGTCAAACTTTAGCTCTTCACAGATGATATGATTGTATATCTGGAAAACACCAGAGATTCTACTACAAAACTCTTAAAAGTGATCAAGGAATACAGCAGCATCTCAGGTTACAAAATCAACATTCATAAATCGGTAGCCTTTGTATATACCAACAATAGTCAAGCTGAAAAAACAGTTAAGGACTCTATTCCATTCACAGTAGTGCCAAAGAAGATGAAATATTTGGGAGTTTATCTAACAAAGGACGTGAAAGATCTCTATAAAGAGAACTATGAAACTCTAAGAAAAGAAATAGCTGAAAATGTTAACAAATGGAAAAACATACCATGCTCATGGCTGGGAAGAATCAACATTGTTAAAATGTCCATAATACCCAAAGCAATATATAATTTTAATGCAATCCCTATTAAAGCTCCACTGTCATACTTTAAAGATCTTGAAAAAATAATACTTCATTTTATATGGAATCAGAAAAAACCTCAAATAGCCAAGACATTACTCAGAAATAAAAACAAAGCAGGAGGAATCATGCTACCAGACCTCAGACTGTACTATAAATCTGTAGTGATCAAAACAGCATGGCACTGGCACTAAAACAGAGAAGTAGATGTCTGGAACAGGATAGAGAACCAAGGGATGAATCCAGCTACTTACCATTATTTGATCTTTGACAAGCCAATTAAAAACATTCAGTGGGGAAAAGATTCCCTATTTAACAAACGGTGCTGGGTGAACTGGCTGGCAACCTGTAGAAGACTGAAACAGGACCCACATCTTTCACCATTAACTAAGATAGACTCTCACTGGATTAAAGATTTAAACTTAAGGCATGAAACTATAAAAATACTAAAAGAGAGTGCAGGGAAAACCCTTGAAGAAATCGGTCTGAGCGAGTATTTTATGAGGAAGACCCCCCGGGCAATTGAATCAGCTTCAAAAATACACTACTGGGAACTGATCAAACTAAAAAGCTTCTGCACAGCCAAGAACATAGTAAGTAAAGCAAGCAAACAGCCCTCAGAATGGGAGAAGATATTTGCAGGTTATGTCTCCGACAAAGGTTTAATAACCAGAATCCACAGAGAACTCAAACGTATAAGCAAAAAAAGAACAAGTGATCCCATCACAGGCTGGGCAAGGGACTTGAAGAGAAACTTCTCTGAAGAAGTCAGGCACACAGCCTACAGACATATGAAAAAATGCTCATCATCTTTAATCATCAGAGAAATGCAAATCAAAACTACTTTGATATATCATCTAACTCCAGTAAGATTAGCCCATATCACAAAATCCTAAGACCAGAGATGTTGGCGTGGAGAAAAGGGAACACTTCTGCACTGCTGGTGGGAATGCAAATTAATACATTCCTTTTGGAAAGATGTTTGGAGAACACTTAGAGATCTAAAAACAGATCTGCCATTCAATCCTATAATTCCTCTATTAGGTATATATCCAGAAAACCAAAAATCACATTATAACAAAGATATTTGTACCAGAATGTTTATTGCAGCCCAATTCATAATTGCTAATATAGTTTTCCAATTCATGGAAAAAGCCCAAGTGCCCATCGATCCAAGAATGGATTAATAAATTGTGGTATATGTACACCTTGGAATATTATGCAGCCTTAAAGAAAGATGGAGATTTTACCTCTTTCATGTTTACATGGATGGAGCTGGAACATATTCTTCTTAGTAAAGTATCTCAATAATGGAAGAAAAAGTATCCAATGTACTCAGCCCTACTATGAAACTAATTTATGGCTTTCATATGAAAGCTATAACCCATTTATAACCTAAGAATATGGGGAAGGGGGAGAGGGAGGGGAGGCGGGGGGAGGATAGGCGGAGGGAGGGTGATTGGTGGGATTACACCTGTGGTGCATTTTACAAGGGTACATGTGAAACTTAGTAAATGTAGAATATAAATGTCTTAACACACACACACAAAAAAAAACATGTTGACATTTCTCAATCAGTGTACAGCCACCCAAGTAAATGAGTGTAGGTACTTTTACTAGTTAGAGATTGGGGAAATGTTGCCATAGACCCTTGCTGTGATGTTGTAAGATTCTTCTCCTGGCAACTTGCCTTCTCCTTCAGTAAGTGGGTTTTATCTTTGAAAACTAGCTTTGGCTGAGAAACAGGGCAAAAATATGACTTCTTATCAGAGCATCTGCCCTCCTCTCTCTTGATCATCTATTTTTTGTTTTTCTATTTCTTTTGGTTGCACCAATTGAGCAGTACTCTGTACTCCTTTTATCTGATAATCCATCTTGCTTCTCAGGATATCATGCTATGTTAATCATTTCTATAGCTCTCTAGGTCAAGCTCCCTTTGCTGCAGCATCAATCTTGTAATAAGTGTGCTTACCTTGCTTTGATGGTCAAATATTGCTATGTGGTCCATGCTCATCCAGTAAGGCATTCCCTACCATCAGGGATAACCTACAGAGGGCAGCCACCTCTGGACTTCTCAACAGTGATAGTTCCCTTCTTCACCAGCACATTTCTTTTTGCTTCGGTATGTGGAGGATCCTTTGGGCCTCTTGCAGATCACAGTCAACTGATGGGTTTTTCAGCTCTATCTCGTATAGCAACTCTAGCATGCTTTTTTCTGAGATTTTGTTTGCTGCTTCCTCAGTCACAGGAGTGCAGATATTTCTAATTCACTTAATGTGGATCATTTCTTTGTTCACATTTTCAAAAGCCGTCCTGGTATTAGCATCATCTACTTGGATTCTTGATATTGTGTTAAGCCTCTACTACAGATGAATGCTCTCACAGTGAGAAATTCTCCTTTATCCAGGTCTAGATTCTGTCCCTGTTTATCCCGGCCCTGCTTTCAACCCACACTCCCTGTCCTGCTCGTGCATACTGGTTGGTTTCTGTGGCTGACTCTTTTGAGATGTAGTTTTTCCTCTCTCAGTGGCCTCTTCCCCTTCCCTGACAAGGCACATTGCTGTGAAAAGACTATTAGGCCTTTTGTGATCCTGCTAGGAAGAGTGGATGCTGTAAACCCCCAAATGTGAATTTACAACTAGGTCTAGATAGTAGACTCCTTTCTCCCTCTAAGAAATACCTTACATGCTAGTATGGCAAAGTTGCTTAATTTTTCACAAAAAGAAAATGTTGTAGACAATGCTACCACCAGAAGAGTGTCTTCCTCAATCAATTGGTTAAGGGTAAAGAGTACAGTCATTTATTTTCTGTAATGTTGTGCGATCACCAAGTTATATATTATATGGCTTCACTGAAGAGATCTCATGATTTGTAGTTGGTAACTATGTTAATATCAATCCTATCTTTAAAAAAAGATAGGTTTTTTCTAAAAAGAAACATGCTTGGTGAATATTATTAGCATTAAAATGATAATTTTTATTGGTAAGTTTGTTTATTATGTTTCAATTAGAGACAGAACTTAATTTTCATTGTGAACAATTGTAATTGTAGCTAGTTGCATGAGTTAGTATTTTAAGAAAATACACATAAGTAATTTTCCTGTTATTCTGGGACAAAATATAAACCCAATGGTTAAATTTCTGTATACTTTTGCCCTTATTTAATATAACACTAACTATCTGTATAAAACATTTTTATGCTAGAATCAGGATGGTCATAAAAATATAGAATATAAATATCACAGCTGAAAGTAGTTAATACACAAATTTAAGTGTAAACCAATAGCCATTGTTGTAGGTGTTCACCTTAATTCCAAGGCCTGGGGTTTTGCTGCCTACTTCCATGAAGTCAGCTACTGCTGAAATGAAAAACTCCTGGAAATCATGTCTTAGTCTTTTTGGACAGCCTAACACATTTGTGATGATGGTGTTAACTTGTACTGAAAAGGTTGTGCCCTAAATTTTTTGTTTCTTTTCCCTAGAAGACTGAATTCATAGTGTGTAAATTATAGCAGGAGGCTTTAAGTAAATGAATAGAAAAAGAAGAAACCATCTGAGGACAGTAGAACTGATTGGCTCTGATTAATATATTGTTAATTACCAGCAATTTCAGAGCCTTTAATTAGTGTCATAACATGTGTTGTAATTAAACCAAGAGATAAGAATTTAGATTTTCCAAAGATAATGCTAATAAAGTAACTTTATTTTGCACCATCATCAGAAGTTATAAAGACTTTGCTTACTATAATTCAATTTATAAAAACATTGTTTATTATAATCCAATTTATATGGATTTGTGAAAATATTAAAAGTTTATAATAATTTTAGCTTAAGAGCATTAAAATAAGTGCAGGAAATTTAGGAAGATTAGATTAAATTTTCTATTAGCAAACAAATCCTAGTTTTTTAAAATCTTAAAAGAATATTATGCCAGGATTTTCACACTGTGATGAAACTAAGGAAAAGGCATATTATCAAGCCAGCCTAATTTCTGAGGATTCACATCGGCAGACAAGGGTACACATATCAGTGGAACACTGGTCTGAAAAATTTGTCATGGGAGAAAAAGCTAATGACTTTTATGTACTAGTGGTTTGGGCCATAGTGCTTTTTTGCTAATTAAAGATTAAAGCCTGAATTTGCATTAAAACAGAAATAGTTTATAAGTCAGTAGATAGTTGGTTAAAACGAATGCCATTATTTTATTGATCAGAATAGAGCTTTCAGTTAGGTTGGTGTGGTCTGTACCTGGGTCCACTGAAGGGCTTAGTTATGAGCTTTGGTGGTGGGAGGCTCAAATGTTACGGTTGTTTCGGTGAATTGGAAACACCACAATCAACTCAAGGTCTTCCAGCAAAGTTAAAGTGGAAGAATTTCTATTAGCATTACTGAGTACCAAATCCCATGGAATACGTATATAGGAGTGGTCTAACAGTTTTATTTTAAAATTAAAAAAAATTGATATGATTTTTCTAGAAATTATGAACATTGCATTTAATTAAACTTACGATAAACAATTCAGAGTTGAAATAAAAGTGTGTAAAAGTGCATAGTCTTTTCAAAAATCATAGGGACTATTTGTACAAACATGTTTGCAGTTCTCCATTTTAAGGTAATTATCAAGGGTGGCAAATTGAGTTAGTCTTGTTTTACACTTCCCATGGGTGTAATATTTTATGAGCCTCGGACATGCTGGTGGATATAGAGAGGCTTGTTTTGTTGTTCAAACTTTTGGAGACAGGAGGAGTATCAACTCTTGCGTTGGCTCAAATCAAATCAAACATTAAAATAAATTCAAGTCATTTTAAGTAAAGCCCCTTTTTCCTCAGTAAAACTGAGTGCCATTTGGTACATGCCCTAGATTGCAGAGGGAATCAGAAGGCAACGAAGCTTTAGTGGCTCAAAATAAACATTGTTTAAACTTCATTCCAAAGCCTCCATTTGATTGAAAAAACCCAAAGAACAAACAAAAAAAAAAAAAAGAAGAAGAGGAGGAGGAGGAGAAAGAAAGAAAGAAAAGAAATGACCTTATCCCTCAATGTTTTTGGTATTTTTAATTCTGAAGTCAGTTGGATTCAAAGCATCTGGCCTCAGCCCCCTACTTTCCTCTTTGAAAATGTTGAGCAAAATAGCCCTTCCAAATCATAGAGTCAGTGAAAATTCAGTCAGGGCATCTGTTTGGTACCACAATAGCAGATTCGGGCCAGTATTTGAAAGTGGGTAATTTGGAATTTGGTTCCAAATTCCCATGCGGAGAACCGTCCAGAATCTTCTCACAGCAGGTGGTCTGGGGAACTGGGTCTCTGGAGGCTCTGGTGTGGTTCTATTTATGTCTCTGTGTTAGATGATGATCCTGGAGCCAGGGTTGCTGCCACTCTGCCAGACTGGACTCCAAAACAAAGCACAGAGCCCGCTGATTACCACCAGGCTCATTTCCAAGGGACCTGACACAGTTCTCATAAGCATAATGTCCAGTGACCCAGTTTTGATTGGCCTTGTTTGTTTATCAGCCTGGCTGCCAGTACCAAAGTGGATTGCATCTGTTTTCCTCCTGAAACCAGGATCCAATTTTCAGTAGAGAGGAAGGGCTGAATGCACTCGGCCTGTACGATCGAATAGAGCATCTCTTAGTCCCTTATTAGACATCAGAAGACTTTCTCAGCAAGGTGGTGAAAGAAGTTCCTTTTAATCGATCTTGGCTGTGAAAGGAAGTACTCTCCCTCTCTATAGAAATACTTCTCAAATGCATGCCTCATTTGATGCTTATAATCACCTAGTGGTATAGGAGAGGTTTGCATTATTATTCCTATTTTTAGGTAGAGGAGGAAGTGAGAAGGGTTAAGTGAGAAGTTCCTTTTAATCGATCTTGGCTGTGAAAGGAAGTACTCTCCCTCTCTATAGAAATACTTCTCAAATGCATGGCCTCATTTGATGCTTATAATCACCTAGTGGTATAGGAGAGGTTTGCATTATTATTCCTATTTTTAGGTAGAGGAGGAAGTGAGAAGGGTTAAGTGATTTGTCTAAGATTACCAGTCAACAAGAAAATCCAGAAACTATTCTCAGCCTTGCCATCTCTCCTTGACTTTGATTTGATGTACAATTTACAGCCATCTGATGTATAAGCTGATGGAATGATAATACCATTTAAGACTCAACAGTGTATTTGAAACCACAACATTTATCAGACCTCTAGTTGTGGCTACTTCTGTCTTGCCACAAATTCTACTGCATTGATTTTCAGCCACACAGCATTTCAGTATTACAGACTTAGAAATGGACATTAGAATCCTAGCACGTTTGCAGTGTTTATAGGATTAGTTTTTTTGCTTTAGAGCGCCTTAAGGAGACACATTTTCAGGAGGTGTGGGAGCAGTTTTTTAAGTCTGGACAACACATAGTTTGTAACTGGATCATGATGTAGTAACAGCAACTTTCTTTTTCAACTATTAAGAAAATAACATGCGGGAGGCGCCTGTGGCTCTAAACAGTGGGGCGCTGGCCCCATATGCCGGAGGTGGTGGGTTCAAACCCAGCCCCAGCCAAAAACTGCAAAAAAAAAAAAGAAAAGAAAAGAAAATAACATGCCTTGTCTTCAAAGAACTATGCTCAGTTGCTGAGAACTATACAAGGATTAACTGCTTTCAAAGAGATCACAGTTCCATCGGAGAGCTAATATGTGTGTACACATAAAACAGTCAGCCATGTAGGACAGTAGTTATGATGGCAGTGACAGATACAGGTGGCAAGGCTTATAGTGGCAAGGAGAGAGTGCAGGGCGTTAAGCTAATTTTGGAAGACTTTTAGGTTTTGTAATAGGAAGTAGCATTTAAATACTACATGCAAATGGCTTTCTAGATGGTCAGTTGAAAATGAAGAAACTGTTATGGCCAAAAAAAAAAAAAAAAAAGATAATATAAAAGAATAAAGCCTGTTGTGGGATATAAATAGCCTGTCTCACCATAGACAGGAATATATAATAGGCAGGGCTAGGGGAGATTGATGTAAGCAATTTGGTGGGGAGATTATGGATGGCCCTGAACTCCAAGTTTATTCTGTTAATCTGTAAGGAAAGAAGTCTCAAGTAAGTGTCTTGAAACTGGTGACAGTGTTTAGGGCATAGTGGAGAATAGGAGGAGAAACAGACTATCCATAGAGAGTCAAATTTGAAAAGAGCAGAAATCCAGATATTAAGTGACTGTCAGTGGAACATGACACTGGGCTGGGCAGGGTCCTGGTAAGGGAATCCAGAGTGCTCATGTCCTTCCCTCCAGCTTCTGCACACATGCCCTTAGCTACTTGCCTCTTTCTTAACACAGTGGCCATACAGTGTTGCTATAGCTCTAAAGAGAAGTTTTATCCATGTTTTTTATTGCTCCCTCCAAAGTAGCTTGATGGATGATGAAGAAATTTTCAAGTGTTTGCCACGAGAAGTCCTTTCTGCATTTTTGGTGCCATTGTATCTCATAGTGAGTCATTTGGCATCATCTTTGAAAAACAACCACACACCTAATACTGTGGTCCACTAAACTTTCGCAGGGAGTCCACACAGGATGCATTTAATTCCTCCAGCAATGTGTTGGTGTTGTGCGCTGCTGCCTGTCCCTCTCAGTAAGGACTCATTGCCCCCCAGGGTTTTCACTGAGGATTGTTCACATAAGCACCCTCTGCATAGCACATCCCCAAATTCCTGAGTCCCAGAAGGAAAGCAGGTGTTCAGCATAAACCACGTTGTGTGTACTGGTTTAGGCCCAGTGAGCTGCTTCTAACAGTTCTGGGAACTGGATAAACCCTCCTGAAATCCAAGGTTCCTGATGCTAACCAAGGGCCAACCTTGCAAGCATCCTTCCTAAGGATAAGGGTCTCAGGCTTTGGCTTTTTTTTTAGCTCTTTTCTACACAGAGAGTGAAAATGGTAGGTTGTTAAGAAAGGGATGTTGATGGAGATATTTTCCCAAATCCAAGCGAGTTTAGGAGAGGTTTTGTGTCTGGAGGTGATGTTTGAAGTTGGGGAAGAAGAGAAGAATTAGAGGAGGAATCCCATAGCATGGAGCACTGACACAGGTCCTGGTCCTGTGTGCACAGGCAGCAGGCTGGGGAGGCAGGAGAGAACTGGGAGGGTGCACTGGAGAACCAGGAGATGCTCAACAGTACAGTACATAAATCCCTGCAGATAGGCAGGGCTCAGGGGCACTTCCAAACGCGACTGTGGCACTATTTAAAAATGTGTTAATTGATTTAAACTGATTTTTTAAACTTAAAATTATCTGTACGTATTAGGTAAGAGTTAATTCTGCAACCAGTTCCTTGAATAGTCTCCTCCCATCACATCTTTCTGTTTTCTTTTGATCACCTTACAAAAGCCCCGTTTTGACATTTATTTATGTCATCGCTTTGAATTTGTTTGTGTAGGTTTAGATTTCACAGGCAGAGAGAAATGGAGGAGCTGTGGCAAGGCTAAAACAATTCCTTTGAGTAGTCTTGCGTACTTTTCTGTGATAATTATTTGGGACCAGCAGCAGCATCTTTTCCGTTCTTGATGGGAAAGTCGGTGTTTGTTCATCTAAGATGGCTGCATTTGCTATTTCATTGATCCCTTTGCTGCTTGCTGGTGAGGAATAACAATTAAAAGCTACTTGTTTTGAGTGCAGACATCCCCAGGGGATGATGAAATGTTTGAATGTATTACTACACCCTTGGGCTTCTCCCAGACCCTGACTTCTAGATACGGTGTCTCTGACATTTCATTTCTCTTCTTCAGGGTTCGCAGAGGCTGAAGCTTTACAGAGCCTCTGAGATGGATGGTGATTGTTATACAGGACCATGAAAGCTGATAGTGGCTTTTACTTTGCTTGCAATAAAAACATATCAGCACTACATTTTTTAAAAGCCTTTTTTGTGTGTCTGACTTTGAATAGTTAGTGGTCTAGGAAATATCGGTGCCTCCTCTCTCTTACACTCCGGATGCTTCAGAGATGGAAAGGAGAGAGTGTAGTGTTCAACGTGGCGTTTGCACTTGTAGTTACTACCAGTGGTGGCTGGCAATTCTGCCTTATTCGCATCATTGAATTTCAGGAGGGTAATGTGTGCTTTGATTGAGGTGGTTTTAAATTCTGTCTCTTGTCTTAATATTCCAGGGTTTCCAGCAAAAGTTCTCTTTCCACAGTAAAGAGATTGTGGCTATCAGCTGTTCCTGGTGCAAGCAGGCGGTAAGTTTGGGGTGAAATGAACCAAAGCGGGCTCACGTTTTATTAAAAAAGCACTTAATGACATTACTTGAGTCCCCATCTATAGGTGGATCATTAATTTAATGTATTGCTTTTCTCATATAGGACCTTAGAGGAAGAAAGAATAATAGCATGTATGAGTGGGGAGAAATTATAGAGATAAATTCACAACTATGTTTTATATACATTGAAGCTTGGGATTAAGACTGGAAAATCCTCCCCTAGCTGTGATACTGGAACTAGAATTGAGGGCTTCTCACTCCTAGACCATGTTTATTTCTTTTATGTAGTTGATTGCTAAGAACTCCTTCTATGGTAGAAAGGTATAAGATTACCAACGACACAACGCACAGCATGAGAGACTCCTCTAACACAGGGGGACAGCTGTCTTTGACCTTTTGGTTTTGGTGACTTTTTTAGGGGGCTAAGAGTTAGGATGAAGAGAGTGGTTCCTGTATCCCTTGTCAGATTTAGACACTGTTACACTTGTCTGTATGAGCATTGAAATGTTGTTCTTTCTTGAATTTGAAAAACATATATTCATTAGGATCTGATGGTAATTTCCCCATTTACTTTTCTTCTTTGTTGTCTTTTCTTCACTTTCTTTTTAGTACTTAATTCCTCTGTCCCTGCCAGATCGTACGTTTTATTATGTTTGCCTATGCACCTGTTCTTTCTTCTACCAGACAATGTCTAACTCAGGGGCTGGCAAAACACAGCCCATAGGCCAAGTCTGGCTGCTGCTTAATTAAATAAAGTTTTATTGGAACACAGCCACGACCAGTTATTTATATGTTGTTTGTGGCTGAAGAAGTATTGTCTACACCACTTTTCATGCTACAGTGGCAGAGTTGAGTAATTTCAGTAAAGAGGCATGGGCCTATAAACTTAGGTTATGTACTCTCTGGGCCCTTGTAGAAAATGTGTGCTGACCCCTGCTCTAATCTGTCTAGCTACCATTTGAATCACTATATGAATTAGGGTTCACAGTCCTTTCATTGCATAGGGGACCTGTAAAGAAAGGGTGATGGTGTTTCAGCCAGGTCAATGATTTGCAGGAAACCTCAAGCTTTACACACATTGGATTGAAGTAGCCACACTGGCCACTGCATGCTGGAATAGATGTGTTTAGCTGAAATGTGAAATTAGCATTTTTCATGGGTCAAAGCCACTTGAATTTTGGCAGTCCCGTGTAGTTTGACCTAATAATCTCTCTATGGCTCTATTGCTATTGTACTTTTCCTAAGTCCCCCGGCAGATGTCAGGAGAACTTGCTGTCCCAGGGAGGGATCCAGTGATCTGGAATGCTCAGGATTGCTGCATCCTCATCCTGCATGTTCTGTTCTTGGTGTTTCCATCTCCTTTCAGTTAGTCGTGACACAAATGATTGCTGCAAATTTGTCCAAGAACATGTTCACAAGCGTAAGGCCATGCTAGTTCTTGAAGAAAATTTTATATCGTCAAGGCAGTAGCTCCGTTTGGGGAGGAAGAAGCAGATCTGGTGTCCAGGGTCTTTAACGGTGCTCCTGCTTTGTGGGTTCCCAGGTTCTATGTGGTGAGACAGTAGTGTGCTCACATGGGCTACGTCTGCTCATACCCTGTGTGGCTACCAGGCTGTGGTGAGATGGCTTATCCAAGGTCCATTATTTGCAAATCGAATCCCACACAATGAACATGTGTGTGCTCTTTTCATCAATCTGTAGTCCAATCAAACTGCTACAAAGGCTGAACTTTCACTTGGCCACTGTGGGTAGAGTTTTGGTCAGTTCCTCAAATCTTTGTGTTTCCGAGAGTAGAAGGTGATTTTTTAGGTACTATAAATAACAAAACATTTGTACACAAATTACAGTGAGGATATAAATTTTGACAATACATATAGGTCAAACCATTCTAGGGTACTTGATGTCAAACAAGCAAATAAATAAGCATCTTCTATGGTGTAGGAGAAAGAACACTGGGTTCAGGAGCTAGATTTCCTGGGTTCAGATCTTGACTCCACCATGTAAAAGCCGTGCAATCTTGAATGTAGCTTTGAGTCTCTAGATTAGAGATTACTCAAGTAAAAATTGAGAGTTGAGATCCTTCCTATTATAGAAATGCAGCGATCATGCATTTGAGGGTTTACTTTAATTGCCCCTCCCCAAACCAGTTTTGAAAGTTTTCAAATAGCAATTATCTGTGAATTTCATATCACAAATAATTGGCAGTAGAAAATATTATTATTTTATCAATTAGTATTTTAGATTTAATTGACTGACTGAAAATTAACCACCAGATCACAGAAGACCTTAAAGATATGCAGAAAGGAAAATAAAATCTCTGTGATGGTACCTAACATATTAGGGTGCTACTTGCCAGTTTTCCCAAGATAGCCCTAATTTGTGTCTGTTGTTCCAACATAATTATTACCAGTGATCTTTTTCACTTTTAAAATTGTTGCAGTTAACATGGTAAATTATATGGTCACATTAAGTACAATCCAAGTAGAAACTGAGGTTAAATTTTTAAGTATCCCCATGATTAAAATTTAAATCATAATTTAAACCATAATTATTAAATAATGTTGACTTATGTTTATTAGAAAATAAATGTTACCATACATCACTATCACTGTAGAGTCATAGAAAAGATGACTGGAAATGCGATTGGCCTAAAATCGCTAGTCTGAGTGTCGCATTTGGAGTACAGAGTTATGCCCTTAATATTGCAATATTGTTCTGATGATTAGTCTACATTTACTTCCTTTGAAAAGCAAAAATTGCTTTAGACTTGCTGAGAGTAATAGGGCCATTGTATTTTTTTAGTGGCCCCAGACAAACCCAGCAGAAGCAATCTCTGTGTACTGTTACCTCTGGGATTAACTCTCTAGAAGAGACATAATGTTCTTTCCTGCTTCCTTACACTGGAAAGATGACCTGGGAAGATTTATATTTATGACAGACAAAGAGATGGTAGGCATTGCCTTTCTGCTTTGTCTACATTTCTTTCTTGACATTATCCCAAATCAACCAAGTAAGGGACCAGCACAAGTTAAGGGGAACAAAACTGTGTGCCAAGTTAGGATTACTAGAACCCTCCAAGAGTCTTAACATCTTTATGTAAATATACCATTAAAGGATTAGAATGTTTTAGCAGGCTTCATCCTGCTAGACTGATTTTTCTGGTTATCAGTTGTTCAAAAACTGGAATAACTTTGGAACCTGGTTTGTAAAATCCTGGAGCTGGCTGGGTGGTAATGAACAGCATGTGTCCCGGCGTGTGGGGCTGGCGTGTGCATGTGTGCAGGCACGAGTGTGTGCATGGTACTCACTCCTTCTCCCTGCGGCATTCTCCTGTGCCCAGAGTTGGTGACTGGCCTGTCTTTCTCTTCAGTTCCACAATAAGGTGACCTGCTTCATGCTGCATCACATTGAAGAACCCTGCTCCCTGGGGGCTCACGCTGCTGTGATTGTCCCACCCACCTGGATCATTAAGGTGAAGAAACCTCAGGTAACTGCCAGGACCCTGGCGCTGCTGGGCCAGTGCAGGGAAAAATTACCTGCTGCTTCTTGCTTTCTTGCCCTGACTAGTCTTTGGGTTCCTGTGACCTCTGTTCACTCAACCCCAAGGCCCCATGTGGCCGATCAGTTTACTGCGTTGGGCTCGCTCATGGGAGCAGAAATCAAAGTGCTCAAGCAGGAATGTGGCCTCCTCATTCATGTGCTAAGATAGTTCTTTTTGAGTTTTCCCACGTTTTATGGAGTACTAGCACAGATGTGACTGGGACAGCTGATTCGTAGGCAACTCTCTTCTCTTCCAACCTGGGCATTCCCAGGGAGTCAGTCTGAGGGCAAACTCTGCAGGCTTCCCTGTTTAATAACCATGACTGCCACTTCCAACCTGAAGTGGGCATGACCTTTCTGAATACACAAGGCCTGTTTAGAGAGCAGCACTCTTTTCTAAAGGCAAAGTGCAGTTTGTTTTCATAACACCTAATCTCATTCTGTGTTCTCCTCAGTGTGCTTCCTGTCTTAATGAATCTCTACCGCAATGTTCCGGGAAACCTTGGTGGTTTCTCAACAAAGTCATAATCTAGGATAGAAAATGTTTCTGCCTTTGTCCTTTTACAGTTAGCTCCAAGTTAATCTTGGCGGGTGTTTTGTATGCTATGAGGAAAGACATTGTATGTCCCCTAGGGTATAGGTACTTTAGCAAGATTTATCAAATGTTAAATCCTGCTTTAAAAGATAAGATGGTCCTACTTCCTGTGGTCTCCAGAGTCATTGCGCAATTCATTCTCATTGACTTGGTTTTGTTTAAAGAACTGTGGCTCAGGGATACAGTTTTGCTCAGTGTGTTTTATTAATATATAAAGTTTAGCCACTGTTTAGGAATAACCTTTCCAAGTTATAATCTATGGAAGCCCTTGGGATATTTCTGCCAGAGGCAAATACAGTACCCACATGTTAAAAAGTGGGGAGTCTAGTCCTTCCTTTATTTTATATTTTAGACCCCAATGCCAAGAAATGTTCAATGAGTTGCCCAAAGTGACAAAGGAAATTAACCTAGTACTGTGGTCTGGAATTCAAATGTACTGATTTGCAATTTTTATTTTTTAAATCTCTTCAACACTCTCTACTTTTTTATTTTTTACTAAAATTAAATAATCTCTCCAAGGCTTTACATGTACTGAATATTCACTCAGTTAACTCAACACTTTTTCATCGAAACCCAGATTGTATGAGGAAGGCTACTAGGCATTGTGATAAAACACATGATCTTTGCTATGAAGAGCCGTGTGTTGTTGCAAGGAGAGACCTTAAGGGGAAACTTGGGCTTGGCAGCAAAGGTATTTTTGATACATATGAACTTTGTCCTGAAGTAGTAGGTTCCCTTTCAAGCAAAGGGCTGGTAGAGTTAAAAACAGAGTTTTAGAAGGAGACTGCTAGCAAGAGTGTGTAGGATGACTTAGTGATATGGGATTTTGCAAGTCTGGAGACACTACCTGTTAGGAATTGTTATTGTTTACTTTTTTAAACCTTCAGCTTTTTTGTTATGGAAATGTTCATGCAAATGAAGGAAGAGAAAAGATTATAATGAATTCTGTCACCATCAACTTTCTGCCATTTTTGCTCGATCTGTCCTCTGCCACACTGTTTTGTTTTTATTAATTCAACATTTTATTTTGAAATTTACATACATCTATAAGAAATAATACAGAGGAATGCCTCATACCCTTTACTGAGTTTCTCCTTGTGGTAATAGCACTCTCAGTTATAGTACAATATCGCAACTAAGATACTCACATTGATTCAGTCAAGATCCAGAACATCTTATCACCACAAGGATTCCTCATAGCCCCATCCCATTCTTCCTGCACCCATCTCATCTACCCCTGTTCCTGGAAGTGCAAGCTTCCTCCTTCCTTTTTTTATTTTGCTAGAGTATTTTAAAGCAAATCTTAGCATATTATTTCATTTATAAATACTTCATTTGCTTCTCTAAAAGATAGTAACATTAAAAAAAACTAACCAAATATCATTTTCTTACCCATGAAAATTAATGATTTCTTAAACATACATATATATATTTCTCAAATATATATATTTTTTACTAGTTTTAAAATCAGGATCCATAGCCTACAACTGCCTTTTGTTGATTTATCTAAGTCTTCTTTAATCTATACCATTACGCTCTTATTTTTCAATTTTTCGTGTTATTTTGCCAAATACATTGAGTCATTTTACCTGTGACTTTTCATATTTTGATTTTGACTGATGTATCCTTATGGTAGTTTAAAATGATTTCCCTTATTGCCCATATTTCTTGTAGACTAATACTTAGATGCAGGAACTTGGTAAGATTCAGGTCTAACTTTCTGGTAAAAGAGGCCCTGTGTACTGCTATCAGGATGCCATCACAGGAACATGAAGGATATCAGTTGTCTCACTCTTAGTAATGTTAGGATTGATCAGGGGTCTGGAAAACATCACCCTAATCTACGTATCATAACATTCTTTGTTAGCCTTTTACCTATTGCGTTATTCAGTAAGGATTATTGCTGAAATCTATTATTTCACTAGAGATGGTCAAAAGGTGGTTTTCCAATTTTGGTTTTTCACATTTTAGTATGATTTTTCTGTAAAGAGACTGCTCCCTTATCACTAACTAATACCTAATAAATGTTTGAATTTTTGCACTTATTTGTAAATTTTTAAAACAATATACTGATGCCTGAGCAACTTTTATAGGTGGCTAAGAATCATGGCAGTGGTTGTCTTTTTGGACAATATCATTATGAGATGACATAATCATGATTTGTATATATATATATGATTTATTCATGGCCATCATTATGCCTCTAACATTCTTATTGTTGCATTTTTGACCAGTTGGAAGCTCTTCTAGGTGACTCCTGTCTCCATTTGTCATGAGCCATAAGGTTTTTGATAGCTTTCTTGGTGTTAGATATGACACCACGTCCCAGGATGGTCTTGTGTCTTGTGCATTTCCTATTCATACCTGGAATTAGCCATTTCTCTGAGGCGTCCCGGTGCCTTTTAACAAGAGATAGTATTTACAGTTCATAGTCTGGATGCAAAGTCCAAAGTCATCATCCAGCATGTACCTTTGTATTATATTCTGTGATTCAGGACACTGCAATAGCAGGAAGAAGAAGAGCTAACTAACATTCATCATATGCTTTTTATATATGTTAGAAAAATGTAAAAAAGTTTACATTTAGTATCTCAATTTGTCATCATTGTACCCTATAAAAGTTGTCTTTTTATTTCCTTTCTACAGCTGAGGAATGTAAGGCACAGAGAAGTAAATATTTTGCAAACTGTCCCTGTCTTCTGACTTTCCTATTAATCTCAAAGGGCTTTTATAGTGTGCTAGGAAGAACATGAAATGAATATTCCATCCTCTTTCCTGAATAGGGTCCATTGTGACCTCATAGTACTGAATTGGAATTATCCGGCTTCTTCGAAAGAAAGACATAACTCAATCTTTTAGCTTATTATTTAGCTTATAATAATATGAGTAATACATAAACATTCTCCCCTCAAAAATTTGATTTTTCATAAAGAAAATATTCTTTTACTGATGCTTAAAACTATACCAGTCCAGGTAAGGGATAAAAACTTACCTATCAGATATAATGTACATGACTCTGCTAATTGGGCACAATAAAATCTTTGAATTCAGCCTTATGCAATTCACTCACCCCCCTTAATATTATGAAATAGAAAAACAAACAAATAAAGAAACAAAACTATAAGCATCTTCCTTGTCTCTTCAGTTATATATCTATACAGAGTTTTTACTCTACATAGAAATGTACCCATAGAAAAGATATAGAACCTTTTCTAAAGGTCCAGAACATTTTGAGTGTAAGGATTTTTTTTAATGGCATCATTCTTCACATAATGTTTTATAATTTGCTTTTCCTAGATTAAAAAAAAAAAGAATCTTGAGGAAAAATCTGTATTAGTACATATAGACTTAATTCATTTTGATTTACTGTATATAGCTTATACTATGGATAGATCACAGTTAACTTATCCATCTCCCTACTGCTAGATATTTATATTGTTTCTGATGTTCTACTTATAAATAATGCTGTTTTTATTCCTTCCTATCTATGTATAGGTTTTCTTCATGATAGTTCTTTTGTGTGTGTCTGTTTTTCTTTTACAATTGCACAATCTTCTTAAGATGCTGGGACTCATGAATTATAATAGCTAATTTTGTGCAGTGACCAAAAATATCCTGTAGATTATCCTCAAAATTGGCCAAGCCATTTCCTTTGGTGAGTTCTAAAATTTAATTAATACTCATTGTGATTTAGTCAAACATGGCACATATACCTAATTGGAGTTGTTGAGACCTTGTCCTTAACTTTTGCAAAGAATTTTCTTTATTTTTTTGCCTGTTCATCCTCAGAACAACCTTTTCTCCAGTGGTACAATGGAGGCAGAGCAGAGTGAAAATGTTCTTAATAGACCAAGTCCATGACTCTCCTATTATCTATCAAGAGTTCTGTCCAGTATATGAAGGGAGAAGACTTTATTGGAGATCAAAAAGTGACACCTCTCCTCTTGACATCTGTCATTACAACCAGTCATTTGTGATCCCATAACCTGGGAAAATCTCTGAAGAGTAATAAAAGATAGTGAAGTTTCATTCATAGTTGAGTTATTCACCTAAAAGTATTTCTTAACAGCCCAGGAAGGAGTCATAACTATGATGAGGATTTTGTTGATAGGATTATTTCTGTGGTGAGATAAGATTGCCCTGATACCTGGCACAAGAAAACAGGAAGCCTTTATCTCTTCTTAGATCTTTAACAAAAGTGGGCACAGAATGTCTATGGGGTGACTGTTGTTGGAATCAGAAGAATGCAAAAACCCAAATAAGGGTACAAGATTTCAGTGTTTCAATGCTTTGCAGGTCTTGATCTTGCAAAGTGAACCCTTTGTGTCACTGAGTTAGTTGCCCTTGATAAAACAGAGATGCTTTGTTTTAGAACATAAGGCAAGTATTAAAGCTTTCTTGAGCGTTATCACCAACAATGTGGCATAATGACTTCTTAGCGTAATTTTTACATTCTTGAAAATCACTCTATTTTCTTCAATTCTCCCAACAATACTAACCTGGGCATGGCAAATGATACTGCAGATTAGCGAGAGTAGGTGATTTATTTTGTCATGGTTAAATCACATCCCAAATCTTCTTTCACACTCATCTGCTTCTCACTGAATGATATGCTGCCTTCTAAATGAAGTCCTTTATGTAGACACAGACACACATTTACACCTAAATAGAGTCTTGGGAATTTTGAGGTGCGCTGGGAAATTCCACACTGTTTATCTTTTGCTGTTTGCCTATCCGTAGGGCTATAAGCTTACTCAGAGCTCACATAGAAGCACCCAGGTACTGTAAGTCAACCACTGGGCTTGGTCTTTGCCCACTTCTTGTTCTGTGAAGTGAAGAAGGCCTCAGATGCATTTGGCTCGGTGAGGTTCAGAAGCACTTGTATTTGCTACTTGTGTGTAAAACAAAGGCTGTTTTGTGTGTCTGTTCCCTGTAAGAGTTGAGTTCCTTGCCTGCTCTGTTTTCAGACATTAAGCCTTATTTTGATGTGTTTTTCTAGCTCTGTGTTCCCCGATGTGCTTGGTAATCAAAATCACCTGAAATACTATGAGTTCTATGATTAGAGAAGTTTTAGAAGTGATCTTAGCCTTATGCAGTAGACCTGCCTCTTGGAGTTTAATTATTGAGTCCCACCAAGCACCAAGGCCCATAGTGTATTCCTGCAAATACTTGGCATTCTGCATATCTCTTGGAAGTAAATGAGGTAAAACTATAAAGAAGTTAGGGGTAAGCATTCACTTTCTAAGGATGTATTTTTACAAAATCAGGAGAGACTCAGTAAGTGTTGTGAATTACAATAATATTTATTTGTCATTTCAACGATGATCTGAGTGCATACTGTGTACCAGGCATTTGTGGTAGGTGTGGGGGATGGGTATGCAGCTGAGAATGAGGCAACTAACATTGATTGAAGTGCTTATCAGGAGATGGATACCAGTCTAACCGCTTCACATAACTTTCCTCCTTTAAACTTCACAACTATCCTGTGAGGTAGGTATTATCACCTTCATTTTAAAATTCAGAAACTGTTATATCAAAGTTTGACTAATTGGGTCAAGATCACAGATCTAATAACAAGGATATTCAGAATTTATACGAGACTCTTTTCCCTTATATGGGTCGTCTGCTTACATGTCTCCTCACTTCATTCTGTTTCCTTTAAACAAAGGTTCTCAGCCCTGGTTACATCATAGAATTGTCTGGGGAGCTTTTAAAAAGTAACTTTGCTGGGCTTCACCCCAAACAGATTAAAGAAGACTATTTGATGGGGCCCAGACACGTGCATTTCTAAAAAGCTCTTGGGTGATGCCAAAGTGCAGTGACAGTTGAAGGCCACTTACAGCATCATTCATTAATACCAAATAGATGTTGCTGTGGCCAGCATAGTAGTTTTTTCCAGCATTCTTTTTGGATTGTATTTGGCTGATTACACTTTGAAAGATTCCACATCATTTTTCTTCACTTTTAAACTAACTGAAATTTATTAAAATATAGCAAATACTTTTATAATGCAAAATTTTTGCGAGTGAGGGGCATGATACAAGATCCATTGAACCAGAAAGTCAGAAACTTGGAGATCTATTTTCAGGAGAAGAATAGTCAACAGGGAGTGATGAGGAATCTCCGGAGGTCTAAAGCACCCATGATCTTCTAGCTCTCCCTTTTTCTGGTAAACTCTGTGATTCTGAAGGTACTTTACGTTAACCTGATGGGAGAAGAAAAATCATGGGACATATGGTGGTACTTGAATGTTTCCTTCCTCTGTGGTAAACACAGGTCACAAATAAATCAACTTAACTTTTTTTCAAACCCATGTCATGAAAAAATAAAAGCTAAATAGTGGGCGGTGCCTGTGGCTCAGTCGGTAAGGCGCCGGCCCCATATACGGAGGGTGGCGGGTTCAAACCCGGCCCCGGCCAAACTGCAACCAAAAAATATCCGGGCGTTGTGGCGGGCGCCTGTAGTCCCAGCTACTCAGGAGGCTGAGGCAAGAGAATCGCTTAAGCCCAGGAGTTGGAGGTTGCTGTGAGCTGTATGAGGCCACGGCACTCTACTGAGGGCCATAAAGTGAGACTCTGTCTCTACCAAAAAAAAAAAAAAGCTAAATAGTTTATATCTTGCTAATTTGAATGTACTACTATATGTATTTTAAAGTTTCTTTTGAATGTTCTAAGAAAAAAGAATACTCTTAAATTAAAAGTAGAAGAATAGATTATCTAGATTTCTTTCAGCTGCTTGCAATCCTTTTTAACTGCTCAAGCAATGTATATGTATATACTTCCATATACCTTTAAGAATTTTTTATTTCAGGCTTTTGACACTTTGCTAAACATCTGCTATGTGGTCAGTAATATTTTGGCTTTGTAAAGATGGTAGTCTAATTACTGATTGACTCTTCACTAATTAAATCTGTTTTTGCCTTTTCTTGAACCAGTGAGTTTGACTGATGTGTTAGACAGGTTCTTCTCAAAACATCATGTTAAATATTAATAGTATATGGTTAGGTGAAGTAATCCCAAAGTTGTGATCCATAAAAATTCTGGAAAGAGGAAGACAGGGAAAGTAAATTTGGGGTTGCTATATTTCAACAACTTTGAGGCATTTCTATGAGAAGAAAAAAGTCAAAGTTATCAGGGGAGGGAAAACTTTAAACCAGTGGGTCTTTAGACAGAGAAAGCAAGAGCAAAGATCTCTACCCCACTATTATAGCTAACTGAAGGTGAGTATTATATCTCTACATTTTAAAAGTCAGACATCAAGGCTGAGAAAACATCATAAATTTCCACTTGGGTCGATAAGGAGTCATTTTATGACTATTAGTAGTACGTATCATGAAAAGAAGTAAACAGAGAAAAGCAAAGAAAAAGGAAAACATGAAAAATGGCCTCCTTTTTTACATTTTCACATAGGTGATCTCCATACCAGGAGATGAACTTGAACTTGGTTGGGCGGGAGACGGACCTGGTTGGGCGGGAGACTGGAGCCCCTCAGAGAATTTGGGATTCTTCCATTTTTACTGGGAGGGTTGGCAGGTATAACATGTGTTGTCATGTGAGTCCATGAAAGCCTCTGAGGTTCTAACTCCCCGCCTCCCCGTGTGGTGGAGAGGCAGCTGCTCACTCTGAAGCACTCGACTGATTTCTGTCTGTGGCTTACCCATGAACAGTGGCTTGGAAGTGTCAAAGCATGAGAGCATGCAGTTGAACAGCATGTGCTGCCATCATCTCCTACATGGGTCTGCATGGGAGAACCCTTGGGCTGGCTGCCTCTGAGCTCAGGCGTTTCCTTCTTTCCCTACAGAACTCCCTGAAGGCTTCAAATCGGAAGAAGAAGAGAACAAGCTTTAAAAGAAAAGTTAGTAAAAGAGGAACGGAAGTAAGTGTTCAGAGCTACCTTCTAAGAAAATGCAGTTTTCTTTCCTTGGCCTACTCTGTCCTGCATGATCTGGCCCCAACTTAGTCTTTAGCTCTATGTCCTATCACCCTGTTGTCCTTCACTACACTCTAATTTCACTGGAATTCTTACTGTCCCTTAAAACCAAACCAACCAAACAAACAAACTTCTGAAACTCTAACCTCTCTACTTGGTGGGAAATGTTATCCCAAAGATGATAATAACGACAAAGATAAATGCTAACATTTCTGGAATGTTTAGAGTACATAGTAAGAGTAAAAGCATGGCCTAATTCTCAGAAGCAAATTATAATTTGAGATAGTTTGTGCCAAGTTTTACATAGAAGGTCCTACTGAGAATCAGCCCTGTGAGACAAATTGGAGGGGTTTTTAGGTAGTGATGATGGTGGTGGTCTCCCATTTCCTTTGCTTTGGGGCTGCCTCCCAAGCCCTGGATGTGTTGTCCTAACAGTGTTGCTTGCTTCTTTCAGCAGGAAAACAAAGGTCGTCCTTTTATGATAAAACCTATCTCTTCTCCTCTCATGAAACCCCTGCTTGTATTTGTGAACCCCAAGAGTGGAGGCAACCAGGTGAGTCAGTTTTCATAAGTTTAACTCAGAAGTTTCAATGATTTCTTGAAACACAATTCCAAATGCCAATTAAAGTAGCACCATCATGACCCTTAGCTTTGGAAGACAACTAGTTGCTCAAGGACAAGGTTATTGTTGCTCCATTAGAGGATATTCTCACATATTATAGGACTAGGCAAAACCTACAGTTCTGTGATTTATCCTTCCCCTTCCACATAAGACTATTACAGATGCACTGCAAAAACCTGACTACTTGGGTGGTGCCTGTGGCTCAAAGGAGTAAAGCGCTGGCCCCATATACTGGAGGTGGTGGGTTAAAACCTGGCCCCAGCCAAAAAAAACGCCCCCAAAACAAAAAAACAAAAACCTGACTACTGACATTTTCCTTACAGATTTTCAAGAGAGGTCATTCCAGAATTTCTCTTAGTACATGTCAGGGTTTCTCAATTCTTATAGTTAGGAAGACCTTTAAAAATGTATTTTTATTTTTTCCTATTACAATTTAGATGCCAACTACCTTTGGTCTCTGTCCTTAGGGAAAAGAAAAAACAAGACTCATCAGTCATGATAATTGATAACTAATACCACCAATGTTAGAGAAGTAACATGTTCTAAAGGTTTCTATTGGTCCTCGCTCAAATACTACACTGTAGTTACAATTCATCTCACCTTAGAATAAAGAAATAAGTTAGAAAAGTTAGGTTTAATGGCACACTTAAAGTCACACTGCTCTATAGAGGACCGAATTTGTTCTAGAATCCCTGTCTTTGTCCCTTCTTTCAATTTCCTTCCCACTCCCTGCATCTTCTTATCCATCCTCTTCTGTCGGCTTTGACCTTTTGTTGTTTTCATCTGAGTTCGGAAGAGAAAATACTTTATTAAGTGTACATTTTACAATTTGAGACAAGATTCCTTGGTGTTTCACAACAAGCAACTGGATATTTGAAACTCTATAGTCACCACATACCAGGACAGGAGTCATATAAATAAGACTGACAACAATTTTCCAAGATGATGCTCTTATTGCTAACGAGAAAAGGCATTATCTGGAATATATTAATTACAATAAAACTTCTCTTATGGGGGATGATGATTGAAAGGAACTGTTCTTCCTTTTTTTCTTTTTCTTCAAAATTCTTGATAACTTGGCATGTTAGAAATCAGTATTAACAATCTAGAGAACAAAGGAAAGAAACGTGTGGTAAGTGAAGAATCCATTTATTTTCAATGTCCTGCATTTTTGAGTTGTTGAGTGATGATCTTCATATTATAATGATGATGATACCAAGACTGTCACTGGAGGAGGACCTAGGAATGGTTTCCACATTTATTCTCTTGGGCTGCATGCCTCTAACCTATCAAGACTTCGGGATGTGTTTGGGAGCCATGGAACAGAGTCAAGTAAACATCGTGGGTTCCGTAATTTCAGTCATCTGAGCACCATGTACTAATTAGCAACAAATAAATTTTATCTTGACAGTCCACATATTCAATGCATTTATTAAATCATGATAAACTTTCCCCCATACGGCACACAGAAACTTGTAGGCTTTCTCTGCCTTTAAGGCGCTGACAATCCAGTTAAGATCTAGCCTGTTCCTGCTCCAATCTCTGTATAAATTGTTAATGACAGGGACTTCAGAAATTATCTAATGTTGTTTTCAATTGCACTAAATAGAAACTAACAGGTCAAAGATGCTTAAGCGATAATTCTAAGGACATCTTCTTAATGACATAAAAAGGGCAAATGGAAAAAGAAGGATCATTAGCTGCATGTGAGTTCTAAATTGAGTGGCTTTGGAAGAGCTATGGAATTTCAGAGGCCAATAGTGACTTGGGGTAATAAGGAAATGATGTCACAGAGTGCTGAGGTGGCTGAAATCGAAGATGGGCACAACTTATGTGTCAGAGGAGGTAATGCTGGAGGAATGTCTATTTCTTTCTTTCTACCAGGGAAAACTCTTGTTCATCCTTCAAGGCACCTTTTTGGTGCATCAGCCTGGCCACCATGTTTCTAAGCCCTTGGTACACACTTGTGTTATGTGAACTGCAGTGTTACAGCTCAGTGTGTGTCTGTGTTGTTAGCATATAGGTGCACCTGGGAATCTGTGATTTCTAGGACATGGCATGTAGTTAAATAATTGTGGAATAAATTATTTGAATAGAAGAATAGGTCCGTGATGAAAATTACTCATTTTGAGGACAATACGGTGAATGGAGCACCCTATTAAGCTATTGGAAATGTGAGTAGATATAAATTAGAATGATCCTATGGAATAAAGTCTTAAAACAGGACTGTCCAGTCTGTGGCCTGTGGGTCTTATGCAGATTATTTGAGGCCTGTTTTGCTTATCTGTGGTTCAGATATTGTGGAAATTATGTACGGACCTTTTTCTTTTTCATCAGCTTTCATTAGTCTTTCTGTTTTTGATACGTGGCCCAAGACAACTCTTCTTCTTCCAGTGAAAAAAAAAGTTGGACTTAAAGTCATTGGATGTCTAAGGTTGAGGATCTTGTATTTGTGCAATTGGAACTGGGCTTTTGCTGTTTAAAGTGCTTGAGTTTCAAAAACCATTTGGCTTATGAAGGGAGGAGTAATATGAGTGAATTTAATGTGAATGGGATTTGCTTGGGGATCCTGTTAAAATGTAGATTCTGCATCAGTAAGTCAGGGGGCAGCCCTGAGATGCTACATTTCTAACAGGCTTGTAGGTGATGCTATTACTGCTGCTCAAAGGACCACACTGATTAGCAAGGGCTTACTGTGATCAACAGAGAATTTTTTTTTTTTGGTTAAATCCTGAGTTTTGTCTTCTAATACTTCATCTGCTTTTTAGTTATAAAGCACTCCTGTTTCTTTCCCTTTTGAAACTTAGGCTTTAAACTTTTTTTTTTTTAAGTTACTTAGGCTGCTGTTCTTTAAGTAAATTGTTAGGCAATATTGCCATCTGTTGGTAAAAAGAGTACCTGTCACTGTTTTCTTCTTATTTTATGTGGAAGGAAAATTGTTCACATTTTGAATGTATTTGCTGGGATGAACATATACAAAAAAATAGTTCTGTGTATTCTTTTAACCAATCCTTTATTTTAAAATTTACTTTTTTTAAATTAAGAAATTTATACATAATATTTGTATGTATTTATGGGGTACATGTGATTTTTTTTTTTTTTTTTTGAGACAGAATCTCACTCTCCCTCGGTGGAGTGCTGTGGCATCACAGTTCACAACAACCTCCAACTCTTTGGCTTAAGCTATTCTCTTGCCTCAGCCTCCCGAGTAGCTGGGACTACAGGTGCCTGCCACAATGCCTGTTTTTTTTTTTTGTTGTTGTTGTTGTGGTTGTCATTGCTTTTTTTTTTAGCTGGCTGGGGCCAGGTTTGAACCCGCTACCCTCAGTATATGGGGATGGCACCCTACCCACTGAGGCATAGACCCCGCCCACATGTGATATTTTTATACACATAGAATGTATAAAGATCAAGCCAAGGTATTTGGAGTATCTGTCAATTCAAGCATTTATCATCTCTTTGTGGTGGGAACATTTCAATTATTCCCTCCCTTCTAGCTAGTCTGAGATGTGGAATACACTGTTGTTAACTATTGTCAACATACTATTGAATGCTAGAATATCTTCTGTCTACCTGTAAGTTTGTACCCATTAACCAAACTCTTTTTGTCACCCCCATGGATCTACAGTCTTCCCAGCCTCTGGTAACTATCTACTCTGTACCTTTATGAGAAAAACATTTTTAGCTCCCACCTATGAGTAAGAATATGTAATATTTGTCTTTCTGTGCCTGGCTTATTTCATTTAACATAATGACCTCCAGTTCTATCCATCTTGCCACAAATGTGAAGGTCTCATTCTATTTTATTGCCAAATAGTATTCTATTGCATATGTATACACTTTATTTATATATTGATGGATATTTAGGTTGTAAAATCCCTTCTTTTAAGCTTATAATAATTATCTCTTTGTTTTTCCTCAAGAAATTATTTTCTTGAGGTAGAGATGACACTGGCTGTTTTGCCAAGCTTTAGAGGTTGGTAGTACTGCTGTGATTATTTGGATCTGCTTTATTTGAGGAATCAGGCACTAGAATCAGGGACTAACATTTCAGCTTTGAGCACCTCCTTCTGTGGAAAGAGGTGGTGAGTGGAAGACAAGGTTTATCGTGATACCATCCCTTCCTCTGTTAGGGAAACTATGGAGGGCTAGAGAAATAGGCCCCCTCCCTTACGCTTCTATCCACTTTGATTCACAACCTATTTTTTTTCTTGATGGCTCAAACTCACTAGCATTTCCTGAGTCTTATAGACTCTTCTGATATCTCACAATGTTTTCCACTTTCACACTGTCTCTCCCTTGTGCTCTCAAATGACTTCCTCTTCTAATGACTTAGATTTACAACTTCAGGGATAACTGGATGTTCCGACCACTAGGATGATTCCTGAGAGTCAAAGGTTCTGGAGCCTCATTCCTCTCACTGCTCAACGTGGGATCCCAGGGTAAAGTGTGGCTGGATCCCCACATCAGAGCTCCCAGGGTCCTGTCAGTAGAATGATCTAGAAAGGGGGTGTCTAATCTGTGGACAGACTCGTGTTGACAGTTTGCAACACTATCTGAGAACAGGCTTCTCCAGACCAGAGCCATCCCTCCCAAGTCAGGGGCCGGTCACACCAAGGTGGGGATAAGGGGAAGACGAAAAGAGTAAATAACTTCGAATGAAGAAATTGAGTCTCCAAACTGTTTCCAAATACTTGAACAAACAAGCTTAATGAAGAAGTAATATATTTGCCATGCTGGAGACTTTTCAACCCAGGGATGAGTCAAGAATCATCATGTTTAGATACAAATTTAAGAGTACTCTAACATTTGGAATAGGCAGGACAGAGGATGAAGTTGCAGACTGTTAAGTAGATAAGGACGTGTGTCAAAACCACTCCCAGGCTCTTCTTGTCCAGCTACCTCAACAGATGGAATTAAAACAACCAAATGATGAATCTCTGGAAAGTCCTGTTTCCCAAATTATAACACTGGTACGAGGTTGAGAATGGCTAAGACCTAAACCAGATCCTTTGATAGGTCTGTTTCCTTAGTCTGTAGGCGGAGTAACGTTATATGATGTTACTAAGTACATCAGTCTGAAAAAAGGAGTCAAACTTACTCTCCTAATTAAAAGGTTTCAGTGATTCCTCATGTCCTGAAAAGTAAGGCCCAAGCTCCTCAGTATACACGACTTAGTCTACAACTCACCTCAGCCATTTTCTTTCCTACCACTCCCTGCCTCATGGTTCAGAAAACTGATTGGAAGGCAGCTTTTCCATGGTATGTCTCTAGTTTCATATCTGTTATGCCTTTACTCTGAATCAGCTTCTTTTCCTTCCTGTGGCAAGAGATGGTTAACTTGACCTATCTTTTGAGACATAGATCAGATATTATTCTTAGGGGGCCTTCATCTAATCTCCAGATGTGGGCGTCATTAGAGTTTCTTGCTGGGCACCTATGCTTCACAGCAGGCATCTCTATCAGAGCATTGACCATGGTTAGTGAGCTAAGTTATTCTGTATTGGTCTCCCTCCAGCAGATTCTGAACTTCTGCCTGCACGTTTGGGAGCAGAGTAGGAGCCTGATACATATTTATTGAATAAATCAGGTATTCATTTGAGATTGTTTGGAACCAGTTGGAAATAATTATTTTTTAAACTTTTTCTCCCATTAACTTATTTCCCTCGGGCCTTTCTGGCCAGCTGTTCTTTCCGTAATCTAGATAATGCCTACATGATATGAACCAAAACTTAGTAACATAGCAGAAGGTTTCAACCTACACTAGAGTTTGAATGTTTTGATGAAGATTGATGAGCTATCTGAGCTGACCCATTCTTAATTGCCTCTTTATCCCCCTAAATCATTATCATTATGTTTCCCTTTATGAATAATGCATAGAACTTCCTCTTTTGTGCAAGATAATTTCTGCCTTATTCATCTCTCCACTCCCTCCTAAAACTGTACCTGGCACAAAGTAGATGAATTAATAAATCTTGCTAATTTCCCTCTAGAACTATCTGCCTGTTTTTCTGAGAAGCTGCATTTTACTGTTACATCTTCCCCATAATACTTAGAACTATAAAGAATTTTTTTTAACCTCTTAGTGATACTCAATCTCATAATATCTAAAGAAGTTCTGTGGTTGGGGAGGTATTACATCTACAACAGCATGCATGTATTATGATTGATGTGGAAGCTACCTTTTTCATCTAGAAAAAACTAGACTCCTGAACAAAAGTTCTGGCTTTTGTATTTGTCATACAGCATGTGATTGATACCTATGAGAGTGTTGGGTGTTTGTTAGTGAGTGACAGATGTGAAAAGGATTGAGTAGATTTAATCCTGTCACCGAGAAAGAAACAAATTACCCTTCCCTGGTGAATTAGTATTTGTCAACCCATTCAATTCTATTTAATAAATTGCCTCTATTAAAGCTTAAAGGTAGCAGCAGAGTTAACAGAACTCAGCAAATATGTGAATTAGACATTTTTCTCTCCACCTACTAGATTGATTTTTAAAAATGCTTTCATTCAACACTTGTCATTTTTGCTAATAAATATATTTTGGAAAGAAAAATACTTTTTGAAAGAAATAATTATATCATGCCTGAATGTCAGCTCTGATAGAGTAACCATGCCCACCTGTGCAAGTTATCCCAGGGAGCGCTATTCCATCAGATTGCAGTGGAAGTGGCGCCTCTTACAGGTGTGCCACATACAGCTTAACAGGCTTACTTAATCCCCCTTTCTCAAAAGATAAATTGAGATTATTAGGTGTTCCAACTAACACAAATTGAGAACCAAAACTGTGGCCACTCAAATCTTTTATGGAAGTTTCAGGTAAGAAAAACAACCTCTTACGGCAGTGATTCTCAACCTGTGGGTCATGATCCCTTTGGGGGTCGAACGACTCTTTCACAGGGGTCTCCTAAATGTATCCTGCATATCAGATATTTACATTACGATTCATAACAGTAACAAAATTACAAACGAAAATAATTTTATGGTTGGGAGGTCACTACAACATGAGGAACTGTATTAAAGGGTCTTGGCATTTGGAAGGTTGAGAACCACTGTCTTAAGGCTTTTTTTGTTTTTTGAAAGATGTCAATTACCTAGTATAATTTGCAGTGTAATAGGAGAAGCTGAAATTGAGATGTACACTCTACCAAAGCAGAGGTGGAAAAGAGTAATTAGCACCAACCATTCAAACTGCCTTAGGAATCTAAAACTGAACAATTAATTTTTATAAATCAGTTTTATAAATGTTTTTAAATGTTTTATAAATCAGTTGGTTATTAAAATGATTCTTACGTTACCTGTTAAACATAAAATTATTTTTGATAATACAAAGCACATTTGATAACAAGGCCCAGTGTAAGAAGAAGGAAAATTATCCAGTATTTAGTGAACGTATGTATCTGAAACTAAATTTGATAAAAAGCAAAATACGTCATTTGGTAAAACTGAAGGCTTAGTTGTAATAATTAAGGATATAATGTTATTTTTAAAATTATAACAAGCACATGATAAGGCAGAACTTTTCAATTTCAGGTTTAGATGATACGTGAAACAAAAGACCTGCATTGGCCTCTGTAACAACTGGCATAACAATGTGATAATTATAAATTACACTTTAGTGTTCACACCCTCAAGTGTAATTTAATGAGCAGATTAGCAAGGAGCAAAAGAGAAAAGACTAACATTTGTAAAGGTCTATTTTGTGCCACAATTGTGCTGTCACTGATTTATTTAGTTCTCACAATCACACTACAAGATAGGCATTCCTTCCTTTTCATATACCATATTCCTGCAAAATTATAAATGCTCATGATTACCCAGCTAAAGCACCCAAGTTAGTTCTGAGTCAAACCTCATGCTATTTCTGCTATACTAGGATTCCTCCTAAATACAGCATATTAGATCTACAAACTTAGGTATATTTAAGGAAAAAGCAATCATAATATCTGCTAAAGGAACAATATTATAAGTGATTAACTTTGCTTGACTGATCATAGTATTATTTGCTATAATTGATCCTGCTCAATTTTAAAGCTCTTCTGGTACTACCTAATAAAAAGAGCCTTTCTTTCTTGTTTGTTCAATCCACATTAAAAAATGATCTCTATAGCTACCTTGTATCTGCCGTAATGATCATCTCTATAAATGTCATAGTTAGTTAAAATACTCCAAGATTGCTCGTGTGAGAGAGAAGTGTTTGGCTTAAAGAAATCAATATAGACATGGAGATTGAAAATGTCAAAGTGACCTAATGAGAGAAGTTATGTGTATGTAACGACTGGGAGCCTGTGATACTTCTGTTTCATTTATCATTTTATTAAAATAATACTTATCTAATATTGTCCATAGCTCATATTTGGCAGACAATAATAATCTGCACAATAAAGTGAAAATTAATGTTTGATTACATGGGTGAATAATGGATTTCTGTGGATTATTATACTTTAAGTAGTGATGGTAAAACTAATAGAGACATTATTCATTAATCCCTTATTTCATATCAAACACTGTGATGTGCTCCTCAAAGGTTATTGGTTTTAATCCCTGCAACAAATCTGTGAATTGGGCATTCTCGTCTTCATACAAAAGAAAAGGAGGGAGGGTGGGAAATGAGCTTAAATGAAATTAAGAATCTGGCCCAGAGTTATCCAGGTTAGATAAACATTTAACTCAGACATTCACCTTATGTATATCTACAACCAAAGCCTATGATTTTTAACTACTTTTTAATATGTTTATAACAAGGTACTATTTTAGAGAAGAGGATTGTTTGTGTATTTAGAGACAGGGTCTCACTCTGCCACCCAGGCTCCAGATTTTTGATTTTTAAATGGGTAGTTATGACTGGAAATTTCTTCCTCTTATTGCCATTTCTCTTTTCACAGGGAACCAAAGTCCTGCAGATGTTCATGTGGTACCTGAATCCCCGGCAAGTCTTTGATCTTTCTCAGGAAGGGCCAAAAGATGCGTAAGTCTGGAAGGACCCTCCATGGTCCATATGTGTGTTAGGCGAGTGAAAAGAACTTTTCTGCCTTAGGGACAAGTTCCATTATGGATTCCTTTGCAAAGTTTTTCTGACCGTCTCTCATGTATGTTCTCAGCTGTACACTCCTTTTCAGCTGGTGTTCGCTCCTACTCTCCACTGGATGAGTTCTCTCCAAAACATCCCTTCTCAGTGGATCACTCAGCAAACACTTGTACTGTGTTTGCTGTTTACTCATATGCAACTGTAGATTATTCACAGCAGGACTGTGAATTGAGAACAGACACATTGTTTTTCTATTTATGCATGCACAACTTTGGAGATGCACACTAACAGGTGTGTTAAGTGTATTCCTGTCGAGGGTGGGCATATTTGCTTGTGAACATTTGAGTTTGAAGGTTATGTGCATGTGTGTGAAATATATTGATTGATTGATTATACCTGTGACTCCATATTAGTGTGGGAGGAGACAATTTAATTCCTGCTAATCCCTTTTTTGAGCTCAGAAATCTTATTCTCTGTCTTTGTTACAAGTGTTGAAAATAAAGTCTAGAGAGAGGTGACCCATACCCTGTTTCTTCCCTTTGGTGGAGGAGTGTGTAGTAAAACATGCAGAGATCCATCTGCTGTTGTCTGGCTCCCTGTTTTAAACTCATATACTCAGATAATTCAGACGCTAGCTGATAAGCATTAGAATATAAGGGATACCAATTACTTTTTAATAAGTAACAACAGCAGAGGCAAAGGAATGTCAACTCAGATAAATTCTGGAGAAGCAGTATTCTTACATAAAATGAATAACTCATGTATTTTAAGCATGCAGGAGAACAGAAAATATGAAAATTCATTTTGGAATTCTCTGAATCTATGACTTTCTTTGCCACTAGAGTTTGCTGTAAGATTTCTCTATATATTTTTTTCTGTATTTGACTGTACTAAGGAAAATTTGCTATGTGGCCTTGTGCCCTTTTCTTAAAGGGCACATGCTTCTTTTTCTTAAGATGTTATCAGGTTAGCTAGACTTTAGGTAGAGGCTTCATAGGTTACCATAAAGAACATGGCAGCCTAGGAAATATTTTCAGGAAACCCCCTGGATTATTTGATTTAAATAGGGGATGTTTTCTAGAACAGAGTCTTTGAAAACCTCACTCAAGCAAAAGATCCAGCACAGGTCAGTGTTATTGCATTTTCTAGAGGGCCAACAGGAAAGATAAAATGATCCAAATTCAAGCAGGCAAATTTGAAATTAAAAAAAAAAAAGTCCAATGACTTGACGCCCGTAGTACAGTGGTTACGGTGCCAGCCACATACACTGAGGCTGGTGGGTTCTGGTGGGTTCAAGCCTGCCCTGGGCCTGCTAAACAACAATGACAACTGCAACAAAAAATAGCCGGGTGTTGTGGCAGGTGTCTATAGTCCCAGCTACTTGGGAATCTGAGGCAAGAGAATCGCTTAAGTCCAAGAATTTAAGGTTGCTGTAAGTTGTGATGCCACAGCAGTCTCCCCAGTGTGACATAGTGAGACTGTATCTCAAAAAAAGAAAACTCCATCATTGTTCCCACTTTGGGCTGGAAGTGTAAGTAGGATTGTGAGTGAGTGAGTGAAAAAGAGACTAGATGACTTGTAGGTGTGGTAATAGTGATGGTGGGGAGCCCTCCTAGGGTTTAAGAGTGGAGTGTATATATTTCAAAAAATAAAAAGATCCAGGAAAAGCTAATAAAATATAAGGAGGAGACACATATAAGGACTATTGATTATCAATTAATGATGATTTACTTTGAGAAAGGAGAGGGGGAAATCAAAACTAATGAGGAATATAATGTATAGTGACACGGTAATAGAAATTCAGATAAATAAAACTCTAGGACATCCTAAAATCCCTTAACTTCCAGTGTTGGCCACTTAAAAAATAATGGCTTTGCCTCCCTGAGATGCCACTGTTGAAGTCGTGCCTCTTAAGCTTACTTGGGAGGTACTTTTGATGGGATTGCCATCCTCATGATTATACATTTTCTCCAGTGGATCCCACCCCCACCCACCTAATCCTGTGTTTTTTTCTCACTTGTAGCCAGCAATGTGTTCTTGTTTACTTTTTCTTCTATTTCCTTTGCAGGCTTGAGTTATATAGAAAAGTACCAAATCTGCGAATTCTTGCCTGTGGTGGGGATGGAACGGTAGGTCCTTGAAAGAGAATCCAGTTCTCTCCCTATTTCTTTCTTCTTTCTTATTGTTTTCCTGGTGATAGTTCTCTTTCTTCATTCCCACAGTCCCCTGAAACACTCATCCCTCTCACATGAATCAGAGCCTGTGATTCCACTGGGCTCAGAGGGACTTTGTTATTATCCTGATGGATACAGACTTGATCTTTCTAAAGTATGCTTCACTCCCTCCACTCTATTATATCCTTTCCTATTCCACAGGTAAGGTAAGGGTGTGGTCAGATCATTAAAGTGCAGATTACAGATGGCCACATTCTTTAAAAAATATAAACTGGCCTATTTCTATTCTTAGTAATTGATCACAATCCATGGGGAGAAATATGTGTACACAATTAAATTATTGCATTGTTTTTCTAGTAGAACTAAAACTTTGAATATTAGTTTACATTATTAATTAGTCCCATTTATATATATTTTCAAGAGATGGTGGAATTGGGCTCATGTTTAATATCGTGAACATATTTTCTCATGTTTGTTATCGCTCATCTTGTCTCTCCATTTGGCCTTTACTTATAATGATATATTTAGCGTAAGAACTAAGAATTGTGACATTTAGATTGGCTTGTCCCATAGTATCTTTTTCTTCTGAATTTGGAGTCTGATCTTGCAGGACCTACGATTGTAATACAAAATCTCTTTGGTTCTTCTCTAATATCTTAAATTAGAATGTTTTATTCCCAAAGGTGGCAACAAAATCTTGTAATTTTATCTCCCACAGCACATAAATACTATTCATAGGATTGGATGCATGTTATATACTAATACGTGCAACTGGAATAAAGTACAACAGTGATTCCAGTGGGCCCTCAGATACTCTGGGGGGAGAGAAAACATTTTTCATTTGGGAAAATAGTGCTTGCCATTCTTCAAGAGTCATAATACACATTACTAGCTTATAAAATTCATTATAAAATCTTATAGCAAAAAAGACAAACTTATGTAATCTTGTTTAACCCAGTTTTCTTCAAAATTATTTGGCCATGGAATTTTCCCCCCATTATACCAATTACATTTTAATTGATTATAGCATTCTAGGAAGATACATTTAGGAATATGCTAGTGTGGAATTTCACCAACTTCCTTTAGTAAGAATTACGCCCTCTGTGAATAGGTCCACTATGCTCTTCCTAACTCAACTATCCTCCAGATTACTTACCGTTAATGAGAGGATTCACTCAATGTGACTCTATCTCTAGTTAGCTTCCTTATTTTAGAATTTAATTGCTTTCCCATATGACTTCAACATCCCACTCACATCTTTTATTCTTCTTTAAATCTCAGTGACAGAAACAGACAAGTTGAGGATATAGTTCCTCCTTGTTCTTAACCCAAATTCATATCAGCTACCCCAAACCTTGGACTTCCTTGTTGCAGTGGGTGTTCCACTTCCAAAATCTCCCGACCTCTGCTGAACTCCCCATTAGACCTCTCCCTTAGTCTCCCTTGTTCTCCTTCATTCTTGCTTCTTTTTCCCTCCTTTACTCAGAAGGTAAGCGTGGGAAGCACTGTGCTAGGTGATGTAGTATTGAGACATTTTCTGCAATTAGGTAAGTATCTGAAAACACAGGACAAAGCATAAAAGATACAGAGGGAAGGGAGCCAAGTCCACACACTTGTGAAACACATAATTACGGAGTCTGAGCCAAAGTCTAGAAGGAAAATGAAAAGATAGGCGAATAGAAGGACAGAACATAGTCTGTTCTGTCAAGTACAGAAACCAAAAATGTTTCCAGGAAGAGGCAGTGGTTAAATTTAATTTTTAAGGAGAAATGAATAATTATCATTGAATTTGGAAACTGTGAAGTAATTAGTGGTTTCAAGGAGGCGGTTTCAATAGAGTGTCTGGATCAAAACCCAGAATGATGAGTAAGTGAAACGTAGTACAATCCTAATAAACTCCTGCTGGCCCGATCCAATTAGAGTGCTGGGCGTCTCTGAACTCTGATAGCTTTGTCACCCTCCTTGACATGCAGACTCTACTTCTCCTACTTTTCTTATCCAGTCTTTTCTAGCATCTCTTCATTAAATACATCATAATTTATGATTACTCTATAAAACTAAATAGTTCTTTTGTGTGCTAGGTACTTTTTCCTCTTAGGGACCTTATCTAAATGCCTAACTTTGATTTTTACCCTCTTTCATGTAACTCACAGATCTACTTGTAATTTACACTCGGTTGTCCTAGGGCGACTCGGATTAGGCATACCTAAAATAAAAGTAGTATATTAACTCTGGAGGGTTACGAGTTGGTGGTGCATATCTAAAATAAAAATAGCATATTAATTCTGGAGAGTTAAGAGTTGGCAGTTCATATTTTCTAAAAGATTCAAATTATTATGAGGGTATATATGATTAGGTGACATAGTTTGCATTAGTGAGGTGAAGTCTGAGTTGCAGCTGTGTCCTTCCCCCAGGAGGTATGCCTTGACTCACGTAGTGTACTTGTTGGGTGGGAGACTACCAAACTTTTTCCCCCTTCTCCCTTATTTGACTATAACTGAGTTTTTCTCCCACATGAACCTATAGTTGTTAATCTAGTAGTTTAAATTTAATACTGAGTACATGCGATGTTTGTTTTTCCATTCTTCTGATACTTTGCTTAAGAGAATGTTCTCTGAATCCATTCAGGTTGTTATAAAAGATGCAAAAATCTCTGTCTTTTTAATGGCTGAATAGTATTCCATGACATACATCTGCCACAGTTTATTAACATGTTCATGCGTTGAAGGACATTTGGGTTGTTTCCACATTTTTGCAATTGTGAATTGAGCTGCTATAAACAATTTGCATGCTAATATCCTTGGGTAAAATGTCTTTTGTTCTTCTTTTGGGTAGATACCTAGTAATGGGATTGCAGCATCAAATGGTAGGTCTGCTTACGGTTCTTTGAGTAATCATCATACTTCTTTCCATAGAGACCAGTTTGCAGTCCCACCAACGGTGTGTGAGTGATTCCTCCTCTCTTCACTCATGCCAGCATCTGTGGCTTTGGGACCTTGTGATGTGGGCCATTCTCACAGGAGTTAGGTGTATTTCAAAGTGGTTTTGTTCGTATTTCTCTGATAATTAGAGGTTATGAACATTTTCTCATGTGTTTGCTGGCCATTCATTTGTCCTCCTGAGAACAGTTTCTGTTTGTGTCACTTGCCCAGTTTTTAATGGGGCTGTTTGTTTTCTTCTTGTTGATTTGCTTGAGTTCTTTGCAGATTCTATTAGCCCTTTGTTGGATTAATGGCATGAAAATATCTTCTTCCATTCTGAAGTTAGTCTCTTTGCTTTGTTAATTGTGTCTTTAGCTGTGCAAAACTTTTCAATGTTGCTGCCATTGCTAGTGGGGTCTTCCTCATAAAACCTTTCCCTAGACCAATAAAATTAAGAGATTTCCCACACTGTCTTCTAGAGTTTTTCTAGTTTCATGCTTAGATTTAAATCTTTTATTCATCGTAAGTTAATTTTTATAAGTGTTGAGATGTGCAGATCTAGTTTCAGTCTCTAGCTAGTTCTCTCAGCACCATTTATTAAATAGGGATTTCTTTCCCTAGTTTATGCTTTTGTTTGTTTTATCAACAATCAGATTGCTATATGGGGCTCTAGATTCTCTATTCTATTCCCTAGATCTATATTTCTGTTTTTTTTTTTATGCCAATACCATGCTATTTAGATCACTGTCAACTTGTATAATGTGAAGTCTGATAATAGTATAATGTGAACTCTGGTAAAGTGATGTCTCCAGACAAATTCTTATTTCATAGAATTGTATTAGCTATTCAGATTTTTTCTGCTTTCATACAAAATGTAGAATTACTTTTTTCAAGATCTCAAAGTATGATGTCGGTTTTTTAATCAGCATTGCATTAAATCTACAGATTGCTTTGGGTAGTATAGACATTTTAATAATATTAATTCTTCCAAGCCCGGAACATGATATGGTCTTCCATGTTTTACCTTCCTTTGCTATTTCTTTGCTCAGTGTTTCATAGTTCTCTCTGTAGAGATCCTTCACATCCTTTGTTAAATATATTCCAAAGTATTTCACTTCTTTGATTCTAGTATGAAGGGTATTGTATATTTGACTTGACTCTCAGCTTGACTGTTGGTATGCATGAAGGCTCCTAATTTGTGTACATTGAGTTTATATCCTGAGACATTGCTGTATTCCTTGATCACTTCCAGGAATCTTGTGGTTGAGTCTTTGGGATTTTCTAAGTATAAGATCATATCATCAGCAAAAAATGATACTTTTCCTCCTCTGTCCCCATTGGGATACTTTTGATGTCCTCTTACCTGATTGCCTGGATAAGACTTCCAGCACTATGTTGAATGGTAGTAGTGATGGTGGACATACTTGTCTGATTTCAGTTTTAAGTGAGAATGCTTTAAGCTTTTCTTCATTCAGTATGATATTAGCTGTGGTTTAAGGAATGTCCCACCTATCCTATTTTCTTAAGTGCACTTAACAAAAAATGATGCTGAATTTTGTCAAATACTTTTTCTGCATCTGTTGAGAGGATCAGATGTTCCTTATTTTTACCTCTGTTTATGTGGTGAATTACATTTATAGATTTGCATATGTTGGACCAGCCTTGTATTCCTGGGCTGAAACCCACCTGCTCATGATGAGTTTTTTTTTCTTTCTTTTTTTATGTGTGGCTGAATTCTCTTTGCTAAGATTTTATTGAGTACTTTTTCTTTTTCTTTCTTTCTTTCTTTTTTTACAAATATTTATTAATGATATTGGTCCATAGTTTTTTTGTTGTTGGTGTTGGTCCTTTTCTGGTTTTGGTATCAGAGTGATATTTGTTTTATAGGAGTTGGGGAGAATTCCTTCTTTTTTTATGTTTTGGAATAGATTCTTCAATACAGGTACAACCTCTTCTTTGAAGGTTCCGCAGAGTTTTGATGTGAAACCTTCTGGTCTAGGACTTTTTTTTTTGTAGGAAGCTTTTATATTGTTTCAATTTTGGTGTTTTATATTGGACTGTTCAAGAGTTCTTCTTCTTTTTTTATTTTTAGAAGCAGAGTCTCACTTTGTCGCCCTAGCTAGAGTGCTGTGGCATCACACAGCTCACAGCAACCTCCAACTCCTGGGCTTAGGCGATTCTCCTGCCTTAGCCTTCCGGATAGCTGGGACTGTAGGCACCCGCCACAATGCCTGGCTATTTTTTTGTTGTTGCAGTTTGTCTGGGACAGGGTTTGAACCTGCCACCCTCAGTATATGGGGCTAGTGCCCTACCCACTGAGCCACAGGTGCCGCCCAAATTCAAGAGTTCTTGATTGATTCTAGACAGCTAGTATGATTCCAGGAATTTGTCCATTTCCTTTACTTTTTCAGATTTCTGTGATAGAGATTTTTATAGTATTTAGTGATGATCTTTGCATCTCAGTAACATCTGTTATTATTTCCCCTTTCTCATTTCTAATTGAGCTCACAAGAGACATTGATTTCTGTTTTTAGTTAATCTGCCCCAGGGTTAATCAATTTTATTAATCCTTTCAAAGAACCAACTTTTTGTTTTATTTAATCTTCTGAATGGTACTTTTGGTCTCAATTTTATTTAGTTCTGATCTGATTTTGGTTATGTCTTTTCTTCTGCTAGGTTTGGGATTGGATTGCTTTTTCTTTTCCGGTTTTTGAGATGAATCATTAGATTGTTGACTTGCATTGTTTCTGATCTCTAGATGTAGCAATTTAATGTGATAATTTTCCCTCTTACGATTGCTTTTGGGGTATTCTGCAGGTTTTGATAGATTGTGGCTTCATTGTTGTTTTGTTCGAGGAATCTAATAATTTCCTACTTTAACTCTTTTTTGACCCAGCTATTATTCAACAAAAGGTTGTTTAGTTTCTGTGACTTTATGTGGGTGTGCATGTTTTTGTTGGAAGTTATACTTTTATTTCATTGTGGTCTTTAAAGATACAAGGTATAATTATTATTATTTTTTTAATTTGTTGAGGCTTGATTTGTGTCCTAGAGTATGATTAATCGAGAATGATCTATGTGCTGGTGAGAAGAACATATATTCAGTAACATGGGGGTAAAATATTTTTTATATGTCTGTTAAGGCAATTTGTTCTAGAGTCATGTTTAAGTTCATCATTTCTTTGTTTAGTTTCTGCTTAGAGGATCTGTCTGTTTCTGTCAGTAGGCTGTTAAAGTCCCTGCCTATTACAGGGTTGTTGATTGTGATATTTTTCAGATCAACTAGGGGTATTTTATTTTATAAATCTGGGAGTGTTTATGATGGGTGCATAAATATTTATGAATGAAATGTCTTCTTGTGATATCGTTCTGTTGACTAATATAGTGTTTGTTTTTGTCTCTATTTGCTTTTGATGCTTTAAAGTCAATTGTATTTGCAAAAAGAATTACAACTCCTGCTTTCTTTTGGTTTTCATTTGCATGAAATATTGTTTTTCCATCTCTTTGTTCTTGATTTATCCTTGGAGATTAGATATGTTTCTGAATACAGCATATACTTGTGCTTTTTTATCCATTCAGCCAGTCTGTCTCTTCCGTGGGAAATTCAAGCCATTTGCATTTATTGACAGAATTGATAAGTAGGGTGGAGTTTTGTTTGTCTTGTTTTCTGGAGCTTTGATGCCTTGCTTTATCACTTGGTCCACTGTGGAACATTTAGATTCTTCCTTTAGTTTCTGATTGTCTTCACTGTGCTGGTGGTCCATTGTGTTGGCCCTGGAAAGCCGGTCCTTTAGTGACAAATTTCTTCAATGTTTGCTTGTCAATAAAAGATTTGCTTTCAACATGAATATGAAACTTAGTTTTTCACAATACAGAATCCTAGGGTAGCAGCTGTTTTATTTGAGAAGATTCAAGGTGGGAGCCCATTCACTTCTGGCTTGTAAAGTTTCCACTGAGAAGTCAGATGTCACTCTGATGGGTTTCTGTTTTACTTTTAATTAGGCTGGGTTAATTATCATGTGTCTAGGAGATGCTCTGTTTGAAGTGAGTCAACCTGGGGTTTGATATCCACTTAGTAGGTGTGTGTCTGAATCTTTGGCTACAGTTGGGGTATTTTTAGTTATAATGTTGCAAACTAGGGATTCCATGATTTTGGGACTCTCTTCTTTAGGATTCCCTATAATTCGTATGTTTGTATGCTTTGCGTAGTCCCATACTCTCTAGGAGATTGTTCTGGTTATACTCTCTTCTTTTCTGTCTCTTTAAATGACTGGGTTAGCTCAAGAGCCTTGTCATCAAGCTCTGAGATTATTATTTTTCCATGGTTTAATCTACTGTTGAAACTTTCTACTATGTTTTGCAACTCTGTGAATGGCTACTTCAATTCTTTAAGAATGATTATATCCTTTCTAATTTTGTCCAGATCCTTGGAGACTTTACTTTTATTAATTTCTTGGGTTAATTTTGGTATTTGCTTTTTCTGGTTTTCCACTTTCTCTTTGATTCATTTCATCAGTTTTACCATCCATAATCTGCATTCCATTTCTGTAATTTCTACAATTTCTTTATAGTTATGATTTTCTGTGGGAGCTACATTGTTATTCCTTGAGTGAGTCGATCTGATTCTTCATGTTACCAGTGTTTTTTTGCTGGTTTCTACTCAGGTGTGGTTTCTTCTTCTTTATTTCCTTCCCCTATTTATTTCTCTCACTTCTTCCTTCCCTTTGATCTTTGCTTCCAGGCTTTGAGGTTGAAACAGCCCTTTGGTACAGGGAGAAAAGGGAGAGAGAAAAAAAGAAGAGAGACAAAAAGAAAAAGAAAAAAAGGAAAATAATGCTAATAATGAAATAAAAATTAAGAAAAGTGAAAAAAGGAAGAAAGAAAAAAGAGAAAGAATATATGTATGTACATATATATGTAAATAACTGAGGTAAATATGAACTTCTGTGATGTCTCAGAAGAGATAATGAAAGGAGAAAAGAAACAGAAAATAAAAAAAAGAAAAAATATTCTAATTGTAGTTACTATGTTCTTAGATTTCCACAAGAGTTAAAATAAATTAGCAAGGACACTAGATGGCTCTCCAGTATCAGGAAAGAAATGTAGCTACTTCTGGATGTGGAGATTCAGCTGGGTTTTGGATTACTGGATGTTTTTCAGCTGGTTGTCAAGGAAATTAGTATTGGTTTCCTGCTATATTGCCTCAGAACTGGATAGCATGCTGGACATTCTATGGTGTTACAACCCAGTTCCATGACCAGTCTGGATGCTGTGTGACCTTTCTGTGGTGGGGGTCATGCCTCAGTGATCCAATTGTTGCCCAGAAATTAAAAGATCATCCAGCTTGGGGGAGGGACCTCCTGGTCTGGTCTGTGGAGCTGTGAGATCTGCCAAAGATGGCTGCCCAAGCTTGGGAAGGTGGAATCAAAGGCAGCCAGTCCTTGTAAAGCCATGCCATGCTGGGCCCATGTGGATGTCCCCACACCATGTGAGTCTTGCCAATGTGGGATAGCAGGACACTTTCTCATCAATGTTTGCCAAGGATCTATGTTTCTTGTTCACTTGATTCCTTGTCTAGGCCCACTTGTGCTCTGCATAGGGAACCACCTAGCTGCCTGTTACTAACTCTGTCCCAAAGAAACTATAGGACAGTCTGCACTCTCTCTGGCCCTCTGCAAAGGGGCCAGCTTCTTTGCTCTCAGTAATCCTATATGTCCCCAATTCCTGCTTACTTCATTCTATACCCTTTTCCTGGAGGGACAGGCCTGCCTAGAATTTAAGTTGGTCCCTGGTCCACCCCTTCAGGCAGTCATAGTGGGTAGAGGAGGTTCTCTAGTGGCAGTAATTCCCCGTGATTCTACGTGCAGGCTTTGTCTCTGGGTCACAATGCTGGCCTGCACCCACTGGCATCCTTTCCTTCTTATCTTTTCTATTCCTGGTGTCCCATGCTGTTGCACTGTGGCTTTACAACACTGTTTCTGGGCAGGATGATTTAGATCTGGAGGTGCATACTTTTGGACTGATTATTTTTGTTAGTATTAACAGATGTAGTACAATCACTCAGCCAAATCTGCTTATCTTGTGCCTTATGTAAAACATAGGTTTTGTTTTACTTTGTACAAATAAGATGTTCTATGAAAACCATATGGGGTTTATGGAATGCTTATCATGGTATGTAATTGATTTGTTAGTTTAGAATATAAAATTTTAAATTGGGGGTAGAGGTAGAGTTTATTTAAAGAGGATTCAGCCTGATTAATTCTTGATGAACAACTGCTGGCATTGGGCCAGCGGAGTGTAATTCTTGAAAGTATCAGGTATATATCTGACATAAGGCATTCAGCGTTTCGTGAGTGAACAGATCATCACTGTAGAAGCAGTCAGAATTTTGCCAATGTGGTGACAAGACTCCAGGAGGATTCCAAAACAGAATATTTTTGACTGATTAGGATGAGGGTATCTCCTAACCATATTGATTTAAGTATACAAAGTGTAATTTAATATATAAAAGTTTTGCATTACTTTGGAATAAAAGAGTTTAGGCTTTAGTATTAGTTACTTTAGTTGTTGTTTAAAACAATGAGGAAGCGGAGCTATGTGTCTCCCAGCATGCACTTGGAGTTGTAGGTAGAAGAGGTGATCCTCCCTCTATTGCTGTTCATGTTTGTAAATGAGTTACTTTTTGGCCATGTGGTAAATTTGTATTCTCTCCCTTCTTTGTCTGCCTTACCACCTATCCAACTCCGTGTGGATGTCACCCTGCTGAAATATTGAAGAGCACATGAACCGAGACCCATGAAACACAAGTAGCCTTGTTACAGCTCCTTTAGGTATATTATGTGATCCCCACCATCTGGCTCTTGACTTTGAACTGGCTGGAGTCATTCTTGAGTTAGCTGAGTTTTACCTCAGCCGTGAGATCAAAGATGGGACCAGATCATCTGGAACTATGTGACAATTTCTGAATTATGCAAACCAGTTACAAAGAGACTGCCATTTTCACTTCTTTCCAAAGTCCTGGAATTAAATTGACTTAGCCATCTATTTCATGATTATCTCTTGGCAAGTTGGCTTCCCTGGATGAGGCAGCATCCTAAACAGTAGGCATCCTCATACCACAGCTAAGGCAGAGATGAAAGTATTTTCCTTTAACCAACAGGGAGGAGCCGATCATTCTAAGTCCCTTTTTGTCCTCAGCCTCAGCCTATCTGTTTCATTCTCTTTCGTGAGTGAGGACATAGTATATTCTCAGTATGTATTTTTTGTGAATAGTTACTTGAATCTATATTATATTGCAAAATATTCATACATTTACTGTTTCTTTTTTCTACTTTCTTATTCTTTTGAGATAGACTCTCACTCTGTTGACCAGGCTAGAATGTTGTAGCATCAGCCTAGCTCATGGAAACCTCAAATTCCTGGCTTAAGCAATTCTCCTGCCTTAGCCTCACAAGTGGCTTGGACTACAGGTACCCACCACCATGCCCAGCTTATTTTTATATTTTTAGTAGAGACAGAATCTTGCTTTGCTCAGGCTGGTCTTGAACTCCTAAATTCAAGTGATCTACCTGCCTCAGTCTCCCAGAGTGCTAAGACTACAGGCATGAGCCACTGTGCTCCAGCCATACTTTCACTATTATCTTGATTTCTTGTTTGGGGCTATTTTTTCCTCTTTTTCTTTCTTTCTTTTCTTTTCTCTCTTTTTTTCTAGACAAAGTCTCACTATCACCCAGGTTAGAGTGCAGTAGCAACATCATAGCTCATCACAACTTCAAACTCCTGGTCTCAGGCAATCCTCCTACTTTGCCTTTGCCTCCCAGAGTGCTGGTATTACAGGTATGAGCCACTGCACCAGCTGTATAAACACATTTCTTTTAACATGCTGTGACTTTGTAAACTATTAAATTCAAACCTGAGTTAAAATATCAAAAGAAAGAATCATAGAGCACATATTAGAAAGCATCACTCAGTTGCCCAATGCTGTGTTTTGATTTTTCTGTCAGAGGTCTGAAATGCCACCCTTAGTTTTCTTTGATTTCTCAATATGTATGGCCTCCACTTTCTGACCTATATATACTACATGGCAGTGCTGAATGCATCTGTTCCATTTGAAGAAAATGTCAGTTCACTGTCATCTCCACCCCTCAGCCACCCCTAATGTAAATATACTGTAGAATAAAAATATTGCTCACAATGCACTTGGTGAGCATTGAGTTCCGTGACAGCTAATGCTGAAAGTGGACAGGTGGTGGCAGCATTGGCCAGCGGCTGCTCTGCATGGCAGTCAGGGATAACGTGGAACACCCGGTGTTCTCAATCCGTCGCGTCGGCCCTGCTTTTCCTCAGAAGGAAGGTAGGAAAGAGTTCTGAAAGCTGGAAAAATGATTTGGGCTGATCAGGATAACTTCCCTCAGGTTGGGTGAAAAATATTCCAAGAGCTGCCTGTTGCAATTAATTAAATAATTTAATTGAAAGGGTGATGAAGGAGTTGATAGAGATGATTTGGGGAGATACTAAAGTCCTGCCAGACACTAAAGCCCTGCTAGACAGTCTCTGCCTAGGCACGTGCACTAAAGTGTGTGGTCTGGACTTCACCTGGTGGCAGGTTACTGATTATTGTGCAAGTGGAGTTCTCAGTAACAGCTTTGAGGGCTTAAGATCTTTTATTTCTCTTGCTAGGTATGTGTCTGTTTCCAGTGCCCTTCCTGTTTTTTTTTTTTTTTTTTTTAGAGATGGATTCTCCCTATATTGCCCAAGTTGGCCTCTAACTCTGAGCCTCGAGCAAACCTCAGCCTCTCAAGTAGCAGAAACTCCCGGCAGAAGCTACCCCATTTTCTTTTTTACAGCTACTTTCTACTGTAGGACATCTTGGCTTTTGATCTTCACTATAGTCTACAAAAGAAACTTCTTGATTTGAAGCAGCAAAGCAGGGACTGATTTACAAATTTAGGGCGCAACTTTTCTTTCAGTGGATGTATAGGAAGAGAGCATTGTGCTTCTAGGAAACTGGCCCTTTATCAGTGAAGTAAGAGAAGAGGAAGAAAAAGATAGCTGAGTCATAGTAGCTAATGCTAGTTTAGCATTTTCTGTTTGCTAGACACATGCTTAGTAATGCCTACACTTCATTTAACTGGTAAAAAAAAGCTAAAGTACTGTCGTTATTATTAAGACGAGGAGGGAACTTACATTAAGTCACTTGCGTAAACTCACCCAGCAGTGTGTGGTGGGTCGGGGCTCACTGCAGGTCTTCTGCTGCCTTCTGAGGAAGCTGGTTCTGGGCAGTGGTGGCCAAGGGAAAGTACTCTGGAGATATGGAAAGGCGGATACAGACCCACCTCAGCTGGGGAACAAGTAGCCTGACACTAATTGTCTGTGCGAGGATTTCAAGACAAAATGAAATCTGTGCTGTGAAAGGCAGGAGGGATGTGATGACTCCGAGGGTGATACAATGATGGAATTCAAGTTCATCTGCTTGTATATAAGAGAACTATTTGATCGATGGGTTATGGAAAAAAAGGAGATAAAATAGATTTATCCAGTTTATAAAGTAAGTAAATTGGTAAGAACGGGGAAGCACCTTTACATTCAAGTCCTCTGTCCTGTTTCCTCTTCTGCATAGGCCAATGTAAGAGAAGAGGAGCTGGTGAGAATCCAGAGCCCCCGAGGGCTTGTTCCATTTGTGGAAACAGTGCAGATTCTTTTTGAGACAGGGTCTCACTCGGTTGCCTGGGTTGGAGTACAGTAGTATGATCATAGCTCACTGCAACCTTGAACTTCTGGGCTCAAGCAATGCTCCCATCTCAGCTTCCCAAGTTGCTGGGACTACAGGTGCACAACCACTCCTAGCTATTTAAATACATTTTTTTTTCATAGAAATGGGGTCTTTCTACGTTGCCCAGGCTGGTCTTAAACACCTGGCTTCAAGAGATCCTCCCGCCTCAGCCTCCCAAAGTGTTTGAATTACAGGCATGAGAAATGATGCCTAGCCCCATGAGAACTCTTGACAATCTTCTGTGAGAAAGTAGCATGAACAGAACCTGAGGAGGTTGAAATGCGGGTGGTTATACTGATCAGAGGACTGTTAGAAGACATAGCATCAATTCTAGGAAGTTACAGGAAACTTATTTCAAGGTTATTTGAAATTATATTTCATGAGCAGTGAATTAACCCCCTAACTTTCTGTCCCTTTTAGTATTAGCATTCCTCATGAGATTTAGATTTTTTTCTTCCTTGGCTCATCTTCAGAGGAAGTTGTTTTGTTTGATTTTTTGCTTCCCTATCTCTATCACTTCACTATTCCCTTTGTAGTAGTTTTGAATTGTTTAGACTAGACTAGAGCTGCGGTTTTCTATAGCATCTTTTTATTTTCTCATTCCAAATATATTTTATTTCTTCTGTTTGTATTTATTAGATGAGACACTTTCAGCATTAATTAACAAAATATTTGTGTTACTTATGTAGAAAAATGCAATTTATTTTATATATTGTTCTTTTAGCCAGCATCTTTGTTTTTTGACTTAATTTTTATTAAATCATAACTATATACATTTATGAGGTACAATGTGATAATTTGTTCTACAACATGGAATGTTTAAATCAAACTAATTAACATAAAAGTCACCTCACTTATTTTTGTGCTAAGATATTTATAGCATTCTCTTAGTTGTTTTGAAATTTACTCTTGCATTGTGTCTATTAGGTGAGATCCCACCAAATACCCTCCCTCTACTTGTCCTCTCCCCCAATCCTTCCCCTTCCCCCATCAGTGAGCTCATGGAAGTTGGACCACACACTTGTCAATGAGAGAGCTTTCCAGGCTTGCTTCGCCTAAAGTCTCAGCTTTCTTTGAACCATGACCTCAGGCTGGTTTTTCATACACTGCCCACTTGTCTTACCTGCTGAGAGGGAGCCCGGCTCCAGGGCAGCTTGCTGCCAACAGGGGAACATCTTTCTTTTCTTTTCTTTTCTTTTCTTTTCTTTTCTTTTCTTTTCTTTTCTTTTCTTTTCTTTTCTTTTCTTTTCTTTTCTCTTCTCTTCTCTTCTCTTCTCTTCTCTTCTCTTCTCCTCTCTTTTCTTTTCTTTTCTTTCTTCTTTCCTTTATTAGACAAAACCAAACTCTTCTGCTTTCTCTGTTGGTTTCAAGGCCAAGAGCCAAATTGATCCATACCTTTACCCCAGTTGTACCACTTACTATTTGTTTCTGTCTCCTGAAGACGTATCTTCTTTTTTTTCTTCTCTATCACTGCTGAATGTTAGGGAAAAAATAAGGTGTTGGAAGTGTAAACTCATAGCATTATTTTTGTCAAGAAAAGAGTGACATAATTCAAGTAAACAAGAAAAATGTCTAATTTAAATCTATCTGAGAGAAAATGGGCTGACATGTGAATACAAATCATAAAGGGGAGGCTGAATTGTTATCTTTCAGGGGAAGTTTTAAAGAGAATGCCTTCTTTTTCCTTCTCTGGATGGGGTGTTGAATTAGGTTTCCACTAAGTTCCATTTGTGAGTCTGGTTCCACTCAGGGCTGTTTGCATCTGTAGTCGGTGATCCCTGAGGGTTTGGTTTTCTAACTGTTCATGTTTTTTTTTTTTTTTAATGACTTTAAACCCCTCTCTTGTAGTTTATTACAACTATCTATCTTTACTGGGCTTTGCGTGTGCTTTTAGCAGCACAAGGTCTAACACAGTCATTGGAACAAATTTAGCATCAGGTATTTTTGCTTCCTTTTATTTCATAAGCTTTCTTGATATTGTGTGTAGAAAACAAGACTGGAGAAGCTCTGGGTAGGTGATAATCTAAGGGTTTTTCTATGAGTAAATTGCCCAGTTTGGGGGAATGGATGGACTTTCTGACACTTTCATCAACCTGGAGTCTTTTCTCCAGGTGAACGTTGAGGTATGCCTTTTTAGAAGGTAAACACAGTTGTAAACTTCATTGATGAACAGGTGAGTTTTACATCCTGGCATGGGGGAGGGTCATTTTTGTGGACAAGAAATGATTTTAGATTAAAGTCAAGAGAATTGATGCTGCCGTGATCTACCACTTCTAATTATTTAGTCTTGAGAAAATTATCTGCACTTTAGTTAATAAATCTGCAGGTTCACTGAATTCAATTAAGCAACTTCTAAAGTTTCTCTGGCTCCAAATATTACAAAATCACGTGTCATTCTCTCCAGGATAGTCAGGCCATGTCCAGGAATGGGTTTAGTTCTTTATTTACAGTCTCTCTACACTATGGTAGGTATGGGTGTCAGGCATACCTGATTTTGGAGGCCAGCTCTACCACATAAACAACGTGATATTAACTTAACCTTCCACATCTTCGTTTCCTTATCTAAAAATGGACGTGAAAACTGTATCTATCTTATAGAAACGTCTTAAAGTTTAATAAGATAATTCAATAAAGGACTTTGCCCAGGGATAGCACATGGCAATCAATATGCCAATCATTTTGGTCCTATAAACTTGTTGAGAGTGGCTTTTCTACCTTAGTTATCATATTATAGCTCATTTATCTCTTTATTTCAATTGCTTAGTTCTGCGTTTTACATATAGCACTGTTCCACAAATGCACTGTTACAATATTATTTTCAAAAAAAGTGACTTTCATACAGATACAGATGGATGCATGTCAAAAATTGGCTTAACTTTTAATGAGGGATCCAGCAAGATGGTAAAGCTACTTTGTAAGAGAAGTAGAGGAAAAGAATTATGTAATTCATGCCAAAATAATTTTTCTAAATTTGAGACAAAAGTGATTAACCTCCTATAGGGATAAAATCATAACTTTAAAAATAATCTTCTCTTCTTGACATTTACATATCTGTGGCACAGAAATCTATGTTAACCTATAGTTATGAAATTCTTAGGCCCATGAAACACTATTTTAGTATGACCTTATAAGGATATCTGCACTTCTTTTTGCTATTTCAAAATTTGGGGTCATTTTTCTAAATAGTTATAATAAGACTAAAACCAAAGTATCATTTATCAAGAAAAAAGATTAAGAAAATACAAATTTAGTCTATAAGTATTTATTTTCTGCCTAAACTTATAATTACAATTATGTTTTCACAGTGTTGATTAAGGAGAATATAGGGAAATTTAGGAAAATTACAAATTCCCAAAATCATGCTATGAACATTACCATTTAACAAGTGTTTATGTGGGTCTTGCCTGTGAAGGGCTTTCTGAACATTTTAGTTTTATCTGTAAACATTTCTGTGAGGTAGATAGGTATTATCCCCATTTTGAAAATCAGGTAAATAAATAAGTCTCAATGAGATTAAATAATTTAATCAAGGTTATGTAGCCTGTTTGAGCCAAAATTGAAATTGAGTCTGATTTTGAGTGTGCCCTGTTATGTTACATAAATCTCAAACTCTCCTAAATTTTATAGTACATCTCTGGTTAAATACACAGATGAATGGGCTCAGGTTTGCTTATATGAGAGAGCATGTATAAAATGGTCCTTTTTACCTTTAAGAGGCTTAGTATTTTGAAACTGCCAAAGAAAAATAGTCTTTCTGTTCTCTACCCACTGGATTAAAACACACATGTTTTAAAGAAAAAGAAAACCGTTCTGTTTGGCTCTCTAAAGCCTCCTGGTCTCAAGTTATTTTCTTTGTAACTTATTTATCTTTCTTCTATCTCTTCTGGCCCCCTATGTGTCTGCAGGTGGGCTGGATCCTTTCTATCCTGGATGAACTGCAGCTGAACCCTCAGCCTCCTGTGGGCGTCCTTCCTTTGGGGACTGGGAATGACCTGGCTCGAACTCTCAACTGGGGAGGGGTAAGAGTCGCTTGCATGGGCTGCCCATACCATCGGGCAACAGACAGAATTCCCAGATTCACAGATATTCTGCTGGAAGGGGAGTATGCTGCTGCTGTCTGAAAATAAGTTGGTGTTGGCAATCAAAGTGCCCATGAACCCTGAGTTTATCTGGGAGCTTCTTTAATTTAAACTTATAATTCGCTAGAGGGAAAGGAAAGTTTAGTATGAGAAAAATCTTATGGTTTGTTCATAGGCCTGGAGCTTTAAAAAATTTTTTTTCAAGTGTCAGAATGTTACAGGGGTACAGACATTTTGGTTACATAAATGACTTTTGTACAGTTCGTGTCAAAGTTCTATGTGTGTGCCCATCACCCAGACAGTGCGCACTGTACCCCTTAGGTATGATTTTACCCATCTTCTCTCCCCCACCTACTTGATTTTCCATGACTGTTATTTTCATATGCACGCATAAGTGTTGATTGATTAATTCCAATGTAATAGTGAATACGTGTGGTGTTTGTTTTTCCATTCTTGGGATACATCACTTCGAAGAATAGTCACCAGTTCCATCCAGGTTAATACAAGAGGTACAACGTTTCCCCTAAGAGACAGTGGGTGGGATGGCCTAAAGTCTTCATATAAAGCAATCACATAGAGTTGAATTAATCCTGACCATCAGCCTGATTTACAATCCTTACTTAGGGAGAGCTGTTTTTTCTGATCTGTGTTATCATGGCTTTTGCTGTATTTAGTTGTCCTTTTCATCATGAGCCAACTTCAAACAAGCTTGGGGTTAGGGGGAGGTAGTTCTATCATTAATCAACCATTTGATTAATTAATTAATAGTACTAAGATAGTAAGAAAGCATAATGAATATACATATATTGTGTATATATGTATATACACACATCTACATGTACAGCCCCACCAACTTTTAGTCTATGCAGATAATATCATTATCTGGGCTGAGCTTCCTGGAAATGAAATGTAGATGTCTAGCAGGCATTAATCTGGCCTTTTGGGTGAATTAACTTTCTATGGATTTTTTTAATAGTAGGCAATTTAGAAATGGTAAATATATTTATCAATATATAAAACAACTAAGATATTATAAGTGTTAGCTTCTCCCATCCAAATAAGTAACTTCACTATCCTAAAAAGGTCATGCTTTCAGTCCTGGCTCTGTAAGGAGTAAGTAGCTCCTTAACAGGGCTATGCCTTAGTCAGACTCGTCTCAGGTTGGGGAAGGAATGGTGTCTTCCCACAAGGTCATAGAGAGGTTAAGGAAAGGGAATGTTAATGGAAGAATGTTGCCAATCAGATCCCTCCTTAATTTTTTTTCAGTTTTCCATGTACGTTTGTTCTGTGTATTGCTCCAATTCCTTTAGTGGGAGGCATGGGGAGTCCTGTTTTTTACTCCAATAAAAGTATGGTCTTCAATGACTACCAGTAGGGTTGGTTCTTGGTGCTGGCAAATACTATTTGCTTAGCTCAAACCAGCCTAAGGGGCTCTGTGTATCCTATCTGTGAATATCATCTTAAATTCTAAGGCCCTTAAGAAGTTTACTCTCCCAGCCTTATTAATAACAGACCAGGCAAATATAGCAGCAGGGTTCTTCCTTGTGTAAAATAGTATTGGCTACACTGTTCTCTACTCCAGATGGCGATGGTTATGTTCTCTGATTCTTCAGGGCTACACAGATGAACCTGTTTCTAAGATCCTTTGCCAAGTAGAAGATGGGACAATTGTACAGCTAGATCGCTGGAACCTCCATGTGGAAAGAAACCCAGATTTGCCTCCAGAAGAACTTGAAGATGGTGTATGTAAGGTTAGCGAGTTTTTCTTCTGCAGGAAGGAATCTGGAATGTTCCCCTGAGCCACAGGAAAACTACTTCTGGCTGAAGAAACATATGCTGATTCCTTCCTATGAGATAATGGGATAGTGTCTGAGTTTATGGCTACTAGGGCTAATTGTAAAATGATACTACCTAATAATTCTGCCCCACAGACCTCTAAAGACCTAGATAATATCCCTCCTTCCAGAATTCAGGGAACTTTTCTCTGTCTTCACTGTCCACACTAGAAAGTCATGTGTTCATGTTTTAATCTTTGAATCTACAAACAACTTGCAAGAAGATGAAAAATATAGCTCTGGGTATTTGACCTTTCAGTAGAAAGATAATCTCCTGAAATTTCTGGCCTGAAATGAAGAGGTGTTAACTAAGCCAATTATAACACTTGGTTAGGACTCAAAGATGCCTAAATAAGTATTATGATTTTGTGTTTTCTTTTAGTGATTGAGCTTTTATTTCAAACTCAAACACCAAGGGATATAGTTGTAAATATGCTACTGTGACACTTCAGTGAACCATTTGGTTCTGATCTATGGCCTCAATTTCAAATAAATTTGGCAGATTGTTGAGTAGCCACTTTCTCCAAATTGCCTTCTAGTTTTCTTCTATGATAGAATTTTCAAACTTAGCATGCTCAACAAGCATCCATGTGTGCTTGTTAAAGTCTGATTATGAGACCCCCATCCTCAGAGATTCTGATTAAGGAAATGCAAGGTTAAGGCCCAGGAACCTTTAATTTCAACAGTATCTTTGCTATGATGAATCACGCTATGTATTGGGCTAAGATGTCATGTGTATTTCAGACTCAAAATGGATTGAACATTATATCGTTTTAAATCAGACCAATTCCCGCTATTTATTAGCACCATGATCCTGATGAATTATGATAGATACTTAAGTTTAGTATTTGACTAAAATAGGTTAAAGCAAGTTTGCTTTGTCTTTACGAGTTTTTTTTTTTTTTTAACCCATGAGTCCAAAATTAAAAAGGTCTCTAGTAGATATCCTAAATGTGCAGTTGAAATTGAGTTCATCATGTCACAATGCTGTTTAAACAACAGTATCATCTTGGGATGTGATGCTTTTTTATATGTATTTGACTTATGGAAATTATAGAGAAAACAGCCAAGGTAGAAAAAAGAATACCGTATGGATATCTTAAAGTCCTTTTCTTGCTAAGCTTAGTGGTAAGTCCTTAGGTGGTTAGTCCTGCGATAGAAATCCATATTTAATTCTCTTCCCAACAGCTTTAAGAAATGGAAAGACTTATTGCAGCCAGGGAACATCAATTCCAATAATTGAAGGGCTTTGTAAGTGGGTTTTTGAGAAGATGTGTAGGAAAGTGGGGGCAAATTCTCTAAAAAATATGAATAACTTAAAAACAGACTATATTGGGAGATGATTTAGGGGATGGTGACCAGATGTTTTCCTTAGCTATCAGTGGATTCTAAGACATGGGTTAGAATCGGAGCCAAAAGAACATAAATGGTAGAGGAGATGAACATATCTGTGTTTTTGGCAGGATCGCCAACCCATGCTGTCATTTCTAAGAACTGGTATTTTGTGTAAGTACAGGAACTGGACATTCTCAAATGTGAAGCCAGCAGAGTGAGACATGATTTTGGCATTGCTCTGTGATTTTAGTTTCATTCCCTTTTCTCCAGTGAGATGAAACCATTTCTAAGCTCTGCTTTGGCCTCTGAATCATTATCGGGTGTGACTTGGGGACTTCCACCTGGGGTCTTTCCTTACTTCTAGGAGGCCAAGTCAATCTTTTTTCTGCTTTCCATTTCTCATGCTTTCTTTCTTTCATTTCACTTTTTTCTTAATGGGATGAGGTTTGCCTTCTAGTGAAACAGAAAATCTTCCTGATCAAAGGGCATATGAAACACTGTAATATTGAAATATTGAGGGTTAAAATACTTCTTTTCTCCTAGAAGATGGGTGCAGTTCAACTTGGGGCATAAACCTGGTAATTACCTGGAAATGCTCCCTTTCTTTATTGACTTTAATATTTATCTTTCATGCTGAGTTGCAGAAGGAAAAGGGGGAGTAACACTCTGTCCCTTCTAGCATTTTCCATGTGCTTTTCTAATTGTTCTAACATTGAACTGAAGCTTTGAAATCACTTTCGTTTTTCAATTTTAATGTAGGATTTTAGGCTACCTAGTTCTTTCCTTTACTCAGCTTACAGCAGTAACAGCCAGAGACTCAAAGTACTCTTAAATGGAAAGTTAAGCCTTACATGTGCATCTTTGTGGCTGTGTTGGCAGATTTCATGTTTAATCTGTATAAAAGATACAAAATTTGATAATTTAAATGGGAATTGGATAACTCTTATATGTGCATTTTGTGGGGTTTTCCCCTCTAGGTCAACAATAGTTAAACAGTTCACTGCCCTATTATTACATTAACTTTTATAAAAATATATTTTTATGTTTCTTTGAAAGGAGAAGTGGGTAAAGCAATTAAATATTCATTTTAGGTTGTAATATCCATAGGTTAAATATAAATTCTCAAAAAAATGTAACCATTGATTAAGTAGGTTAGACATGATCTTTACAACTGAATTTACTTTCTGAAAGTGCTTAGTGAAAAATTCTTAGTAACTATTGCAAATACGCATCCCTCAGCTTACCACATTTCTATTGTTACAGCAAGAATGGTTCTTATTTAATAATTTGTACTTGTCGGTCTTGTTTCCTATACTATTTATCATTTCTGAAGTAGTTACTTGATTTGAACTTTCACTAATGAATTAATTCAAGAATCCCCAGTTTCTACATGAACAACTTCTACTTTGATTGTGACTGATTTGTCTTTGGGGACCACCCAAGAGATGGGTGTCTGGCTTTAGGTTTTATCTTTCTCTTTCTGCCTGGCTACATACAACTGTACTCTATCTTTGTTTTTCATTGCAGCTCCCTCTGAATGTTTTCAATAATTATTTCAGCCTTGGATTTGATGCTCATGTCACGCTGGAGTTCCATGAATCCAGAGGTGAGGACAACGTCCCATTTCCATCTTCCAGGGAGGAAGTTTCCAGCAGGTGTTTTGCATGTTCCCTTTTGTTTGCATATCACTTAAATGTTTACAGTGTGCTTCAGTGTTGTTTTATTTTAACCTTTGTAATGACTCTGGGCACTAGATAAGGTAGAAAACTTATTACAAATTGGACCCTGAGTCCTAATTGTTTAGTGTCTCAAAAATAGTAAAGGATAGGACCAAACATGTGTCCCAGAACTCAGGACTGTTAATTTGTAGGTTTGATTGGAAATTTTCAAGTGAACAAACTTCTAAAGAAGTGATAAAGAGTGACATTGCTACTAACATCATTAGGATATTCATAGCTTCACAAACACTATGTAATTATCAAGTTTAACATTACATAAGCAGAGTCATAGAGATATGGTAGCCAAAACATAAAAGTCCTTCTTGTGTACATAAAAGGAACAACAGGCATGTTAGAATAAAAGAGGGGCAACAGGTAGTTTATGTTGAAGGGGAAGAGTGTGTGGTGATTACATTAAGTAGACAGGTTCTGGGGATCCCCAAAGATGCGAGTGAGACTGAGTAGCAACTTCAAGTACTAACAGAGATAGAATCAAGACTTGGGTAACAAAATAATTTTTGAAAGAGAAATAAGACAAAATAATGGCATGCTGTAATATATATCATCAAAATTCTCTTTTGTCATTTAGAACTGAGAAAGTTGAGGATTTTGACTTACGCTTTGTAGCCTAATCAATCTTTCTCTTTCTATCTCTTGACTGTTCTCTTAAACTCTCCTCTTATTAATATAATATACTATACACCTGTCTCTGTGTGTATATCTGTAGCTAAATTTGTACTTAGTTCTGCGTGAATATATTTATATGTAACCAAAATAATACTAGGATGTAGATTATTAAACTCATGAGGTAACGGTTATAAATAAGATAGTACTTTCCTTCTTTTCCACCCAGGTCTGCAAGAGTGTAAGTGACTTTAAAACCACATAATTTGAAATACAGATTACTAAAAGCTAAAATTCAAATTTTTTAGGTTTCAGTAATAATGCAGAGAAATTTCTGATAATGTTCTTAGGCACTAGACATCAAGACTGAACTTACAGGATTAACAGTGTCAGAAGACAAAAGTAAAGGGCCATATAGTTCCTTACTGAGTTTAGCAATTTGGGCCGACTTTTAGCTTCCTGGTTTTATGAGGCTTTGAGGGGATAGGCTTTGGAGAGGTCAAATTCTGTGCCAGACAAGGATACTGTTTGAAGAGAGCGTAGTTTGGTCTTGCTCTCTGACACCCAGAAAATCAGAGTGAGAAAGGATTATTGATAATAGAAGTTTACATAACCCATATCAGAAACACCGCTGTCCTCCTTCTCCCTCCCATAGGTGGTTCTTGGAGATTAGATATTCAGAGGGACATGTGTTAGGGCCAACATTTACAGCTGGTTACCTTTCCTATATTTAAGGAGAGTTAATTTTAGAAGTAAATGGGGGATTTTATTGTTCATTTTTTACCCGATTTTTTCCTTTTATATTCTTCAGGAGACTCTGGATCCTAGCCTTCTTAATAGGATCCCCGAGTTTCTCAATAACACTGTAGCAATATTGTCACTAACACATGGATTTTCCCAAATAGTCATGAAAAAAAGTCTAAATGTGTAAGTGACCAGGATGAACTCATAGTCTAACTAATCCGAAACTTGTTCTAATTTAACACTCCCTTGTTCTATGATGGAATTTCTATGCATTAGAGGGAGAGGGAAGCAGGGAAAAACACCTAGGTGGAAAGACCAGGCTTAGAAGAGAAATCCATTGGGGAAATTGATTTTTGTCTCTTATTTTCAGCTATGGGATTATTTAATTTTAGAGTAGAATATGAACATTTTTGTGTGTATGAACATGGGTATTTTTATGTATGTGAATATAGAATGATTGGTTAAAGGATGCCAAGCATTAACCTTTGAATAGTTTATATCTGAGGCTTAGTGTAGGTGTTTGAATGCAGTTTGAAAAGGAATTGCAAACATTTCCCTTGAATCTTGCACATAAACCAGAACCTTTGAGGAAAACCAGCCTCTCAAGAGCTGATAAGAGAGAATTTATATTGATTGGAAATAACTGATACAAGTATTCACAGAGTGAAACAGAGATGATAAAAAATAAATGCTCATTAAGATACTCAAATTAGATTTGGTTGATACACTTAGACTAGAGGTGTGGACTTTTCCACACTATCTGTTAATCTGTTATTTTTATGTTAAATACAAATAATTATGTATGAAAAGTATAATTAGCTAAGCTAGAACATGTATGTATATATACAGAGGGTACAAAAAAAGTATGCACATTTTAAGAAAGAAAAACTGTATTAAAATTAAATATTCAAGTCATGTTTGACTTCTTCAATTACAAGAGATACCAGATAACAAATGTTATCTTTATATATGCAGTATTTTCAGTATTACAATTTTAGCAGAGTTTTTTCTTTCTTAAAATGTGTGTACATTTTGAGAGCACACTCTATGTATAAGTGTGCTTGTGTTGTGTACCTGTGTGTGTGTGTGTGAGTATAAGTGTTTCTGCTCATTTGGATTTTCCCCATATTTTTATCTGATTGGTCAAGAAATCTTAGCTACGTTGTGAAGAAGAAATAGCTTAAGCAAGGCCATACTTTTAGGTGGGGGCGAGCTTACCTATTTTGTTAGTGGACCGTGAATAGCTATTCTTAAACCAAGAATAATCATAATTGAGACTTTAGACTGTTCTTCAACACAGTCACAGTTTGAGGCTTCATGAGAATTTTTTTTTCATTTTTCATACAATACCTGGAGGGTGACTGAAAGCCTCAGGAAAACCACTGTGAAAAAAATGAGTTTGGATAGAGGTCCCTATTAGGTATTAGTCATGAAATATAGTGCTATACATTGGGAGTTCTGCCAATATGTCTGCATAAAATAGATGATTAATACAAATCTCATTAAGGCAGAAGGCAGAATTTTTAAAAATTTAACTGCGTAATGAATTTTTGGCATAGACATGAAAATAATCTATCAAATTGACAGTTCTTAGCGTAACTACCTATACTGTATTTCTTTTAGAAACAAGGGCTAAATTAAAATGAAATTTATTTTGGGATAGCTAATTAGTGGTATAACTGAGCAAATGCTTTTAGAATTCCTGGTGGAAAATTGAGCAAGAGTAAGGATAGCCTTAACTTTGTGATTAACTTTATATATAAGGAAGGCACATGATTGCAAGAGGGACTTTACCTAACAATTGCAATCAGTGTAACCTGGCTTATTGTACTCTCATGAATCCCCAAAAATAAAAAAAAAATGATTTGGGTTTCTATATTTGATTAGGAAGAAGGTATACTTCACTTGGTTGGCAAACAGATGCTTTCTTAGTCTTCTCAAAGTGGCTAAACCATTCATACTGTTTAGATATCAGAAAGTACAATTGTTTGGAACAGAATTTGGGGATGTAGCAGGATTGGTCATTTAACTGTCGGCTGGAGTCTTGCCCAGGACTTTCATCATTGTTGTAGTACTGTTATGACAGGACTTGAGGAAGTGCATTGAAAATATTCCAATCTGTTACTGTGTAGCCATGTTTACAATGATTATGCTTATTAGTGACAAAGCTGGGTCTCACTTTGCCCACTACATGAAGGAGATTGTCACTTCTTGGACATGAAAGTTATTAAATGCGTCGAACTTTTAGTCTTTAGATTGGGTGATAAAATTTTACTGTCTCATTGAAATTACTTTTTCAGAGACATTAAACCTTATCCTATGAAGTCAAGGAAATGAAATTATGACTGTAGAGGAAGTAGTATTTAAATTTGATTTAGGATTTTCTATATTTACTGAATACACAGAGACATGCAGATCAGCACGCTTCAAAGGATTATGAATGTGCCATGATTTGTGTCATAGAGAACGGACAGATTTCTTTTAAAAAGGTGTTATTTGCAATGGCTTGCTAAATTTCACTGCTGCCAGCACCTCAAAGGATGCAAAGCTGGGCTCTTTGTCCCCGAGAAGCACTCAATGTCTGAGGTTCTCTGAAATCTCTTCCATTTGGAATCTCTGTACTTGAGATCTAAGTATCCCTTCCCCGAAACGCTTTTCTGATCATTCTCTCTGTGCGTGCTTCATCTTATGCAAACTTTCATAGCATATATAAAATTTCATTTTACTTTTCAGTTTCAGACCTGTCTCCCCTACTCTGAAGTCCTTGAGGGCGAAAGATCACGTGTTATTTATTTTATATTTCCTGAACCCAGTCCAGTGGCTGTCTCAATAAGTATTTGTTATTGTTGCAATAATGCAATGTTTAATCGGAGAATAGGCCCTACAGATAAGAGATAAGGAACAGTGAAAGGTGATATATAGTAAAGGCCAGTTCAGCTCTGTAGGCAGGAAATAATAAAGGCACTCAGTGCTACTGGCGGCAAAAGAAGAAAACTGGGGAAACTGTCCAGAAAGCACAGGAAGTGATACAGAGAAGTGTGATATAGACAAGAGGTAAAGCAGGTGAGAGCATTTCAGGCAGGAAAAGAGGAGAGCGACTTGTAAGCAAGGTTGTCATGAAGATAAGTCAGACCTGGAATTGATACACAATGAAACGTTATGCTGGGTTAGAAAAACAATGATAATATTTTCACAAATATTTATCCTCAATGTGAGATGACATTGGAAAGAAGAAAATATTTTTTAATGTATGCGGTTTGAATTGAAGGCAGGATGTGCCTGTAGGTATAAATTTTGGAGTCATTTGTATGGACGTGATAACTAAAGACTCTAGATTGGGTTAAAAAGCCTAATTGCATCGGGGTTAGCCGAACACAGGGGTGCTTATCTTTTACTCCATATGGAGAGAATATGGAAGATGTGTGAGTTATATGCAGTTCAAATTGCATATTGATTTTTATCAACATGTATTAATCTTATGTTTATGAATATCTCCCTAGTATGCCTTGAGTGAACTGGATGAATTTTAGCCAAGAAGTGAAAATTGAGCAAAGAAAGAGTATGCTAAAGATATGTGTACTGAATTTATTTATGTGTGTGTGTATTTTTAATAATTGCAAGCAGAAAAACTCATTAGTCTGAATAATACATTGGGGAGCCTTGTTTTTCAATATACAGAGTTGGTAAAAGTGTATACATAGGAAATATAAGTAATAATTCAATTCTGAAAACCTGGAAATGTATTTTCCCATGTGGACTGGGTAGCTGAGTCCACTGTCATTTTTTCATTTCATCTTTGGGTGTGAGAAGGTTTTCCCTTAAAAGTATCTTACCAAAGGAAATTTTGGCTAAGTTTTCTTGAATCAAGTCAGAACATATGCAATAAATAGCCTTTTAAACCAGTCTTTATACATGTTAAAGCAGTGAATTCCATTTGATACAGAAGCCTTATAAATTGTTGTTTATTTAATAAAACCTAAGATTAGAAAGGTTTATTTATGTCCTTCTTAGTAGTTTTACATTGTATAGTTCCAAGAATACAAATAACTCAACACACTGGCTTTTTTAACTACTTGTATATTTTGATGCAATTAGGCTTTTTGATGAGAACACGAAGAACACAGGGTTGCTTATCTTTTATTCCATATATTAAGTTTTAAAAACATGTGTGTAATACTGAATTTCCATGAACAATGCTGAAGAGTAGCACTTTGACATTATACTTGGAGGACATGATTTGCAACCATGGAATGAGGCCATTCCACATTGTAGTATATTTTTTACCAGGAAGAATTGACTTGTGAATTTTGGCCAATAGGCCTCATGTGTCCACCCACTTGGAATGTCAGAATGCTGGCTTTAAAGTTGCAGTTGGCCTTGGCCTCAGACTCACTGATACCAGGGCCAGCCACAGGCCATCCAGTTGCTACTTAAGGCTAAGAAGCTGGCTATTGAAAAGGTATCTGAGGTTCACAGTGAAAGGACCAGAGATTGATGGAGACTGAAGGAGCAGTTTAGGCTGAAAGTGAACAGTTATCATCTGCACAGGGAGGACAAGTTCAAGGTCAAAGAAGCTGAGGCACTGTGGTCGCAGAGCCCCTGAGGCTCTCAGGTAGAAAAGGAGACTCAGAAGAAGAGGATCATCTTCCAAGACCTATATCCAGCAGGACAAAGATGAAGTCTCAGGAAATCTTTTGGCCTTTCTCTCCAATATCTTCCCAGAGATCCAAGAAAACTATCTCATAAATGGATATGAGAAGAAATATGGACCTGTTCCATGGATTGGGATGGTAGATGCCCTTAAGGAGTGTGAACCTTACTTATAAAGCTCAATTTAGAGTCTTACACACATGAAAAAGCATTATATTATTTCTTTATATTATATAGTGGGTATGTATTATATCTACTAGTATTATTGGAGAGTAGTAAATCTATCTTCTTAGTACAGACTTAAAACTTACCTGAAGATTTCATCTTTTTACCTCCTGTTCCTTAGAAATTTAATGAGTTTGTTGCCTATTTTCTTATGCCTTTCAGCTCAAGCAATATATATATATATATATGTATATATATGTATCAGGGAGATTTGAGTTCTAGTAAAGATCTAGTAAAAGATTAATTTTTTGAAGAAAGAAAGAAGTTAAATAATTTTTTCCTCTTAATGCTTTCTTGAAGATCAGGAGCTTTATCTATGAAAAGGTAGTATATTATTATTTGTATGTCATGTGAAGTGGCGGCCAGGCTGAAAGTAATCCATTTCTGCTAATGGCTGGAATAGTGGATGTTAGTCTAGTTGTTTGGGCTGCTTTTAGTTCCTCTTAATCAAAATAATTGGATGGTAGAATTCAAGAATTTGTCACATGTTATTACTTGATGTATCAATAATCATTTACAAGTTAAGATTCTTTGTCATGCAAAAAAAGTTATAGAAATTCTATGTGAAGGAATAAAATAGTATCTGAGGAGGTAAATGAATACATGTTTCATGAGCACTCGTGTGAATTTGCATTATTTGGACTCCTGAGGAACTTGATGTTGGGTAGAGACCTTTGGCTGGAAAGTAGCACACTACTATTCCCCTGAATATTTTTTAACTACCTTATTTCTAGGGGAATAACTCTAGGGAGACAAAGGAAGCTTTAAAAGGAAGGAAACATATAGCAAATTATGTTGAGACTTAAGCAACCTTTGCAACCCTTTGAAATGCTAATAGTCATTGAATAGATACATTTATGGAGGCGAGAAAGTTAGAAATGATATATGTATGGAATATAAATGCAATGTGAATGTTTGTGCACCAATCACCATACACTACTTGTGGGCAGAAAACACACGGAAAACCATGTGACTTCCTGCTTTTCTGAAGACACATTGGTTTGGAAGTCTACGAGCCTGGCTTAAAGAAAAAAGTCTTCAAGGATAATTAACAAGGGCTAACAAAGGGGGAAGGGGATTAATAGTTAATTTAGGAAAAAGGAACAAATGAATCATGTTAAATAAGTTAATGTGTTTATATCAGACCCTCCCAAGACCTCGAGATTGATAGGCAGGCTGAAAAAAATATTTGAAAAGGCATTAGACAAAAGCAGGGTTTTTAAATCCCCATTCTGATGGCAAACATCTTGTTTTCATGCTGTGTATAAAGATGGGGTTAATATATTTAATGGATTGAATGGGTTATATCCAGAGCTCATTGTAATTATAAATGGGTTGCATCCATAGCTAAATCATTTAGATGACTTAGATGATTTTGAGTTGGATTTGGAAGAAATGAATCATGGGGGCAAAAGGGTGGACAATGGCAGGTGGAATCTTGGCCTCCATGACCTTTGCCATCTGGTATTGTAACCTGTGTTTATGTTATCTTACATGGCCTTTGTAGATATAATTAATTATGGTTAATATTAAAATAATAAGCTGGCTTCGAGAGAGGCAAGAATCCTGGATTATCTGGGTGGGCTCAATGTAATAATGTGAGCCCATAAAAACCAAATGGAAGGCAGAAGGGAAAGTCAGATTGAAAATGTGAGAAGGACTGTGCCACTATGTGCTTTGACAATGGAGGGGACCAGGAACCGAGGAACACAGGCAGTCATTAGAAGGGGAGAATGAGCCCAGCCAGGAGCCAGCAGGGAGGGAAAACTTCAGTCCTGCAAATACAAGAAAATGGAGGTGCTTGGAGGTGAATCTTTCCCAGAGTGAGACGACACTGTGACTGGAGCCTTGTAAGAGCCTAAGCAGAGGACCTATGAGAGCCTAGTCCAGATTTGTGACCTAAGCAGCTATAAAAAAATAAATAGATGTTTGAAATCACTGAGTTTGTAGGGAGTTGTTATGGCAGGAATAGAAAACTAGTAAAGCTGCTGTTGGTGTCCAATAGATCACAAATAGGTTGATGGTGTAGCCATACGCAGTGAGTGTTTGGGTCTCATTCTCCCACAGCCTCTTCCTGCAGAGGAGGAGATGGGCAGCCTCGGAACTGGAGCAGTAAGCCATGGATACCTCCACCGTAGAAGTTTTGTGGTATTCAGAGTATTGTAGCCTTTCTTGAGATTGCCGCTCATGGTATCCCTCATTCCAATGAACAGAAACAGCTCCCTGAAGGAATGAGAGCATTTGAATTTGCTCATTGCCCCTTTCCCTATTCTTCCTCCCACACACCTTCCTTCCTTCCTTCCTTCCTTCCTTCCTTCCTTCCTTCCTTCCTTCCTTCCTTCCCTTCTTCCCTTCTTCCTTCCTTCTATCTTTCCTCCTTCCCTCCCTTCCTTCTTTCTTTCTTTCTGTCATACTGAACAGAGTGCCTTGGCTTCAGCCTATTTCACAATAACCTCAAACTCTTGTGCTCAAGAGATCTTCTTGCCTCACTCTCCCAAATACCTGGGACTACAGGCACCTGCCACAACTCCTTGCTAGTTTTTGTATTTTAGTAGAGATGAGGTCTCGCTCTTGCTAGTTTAAAACTCCTAATCACAACTAATTTACCTGCCTCGGCCTCCCAGACTGTTAAGATTACAGGCGTGAGCCAATGCGCACAGCCTCCTTTCCTTTGTTTTTTCTTTTTTTTAGAGACAGAGTCTCACTTTATCATCTTCGGTGGAGTGCAGGGGCATCACAGCTCATAGCAACTTCCAACTCCTGGGCTTAGGCGATTCTCTTGCCTCAGCCTCCTGAGTAGCTGAAACTACAGGCGCCTGCCACAACGCTTCCTTTCATGATGTGGTTAAGTCCTGCACTCTGGACCTCCTCAAAGGCACATCAACTGTTACATGTGTGCACGTGGACATAATCAGCCCTCTAATCCCTTCCTTAATAGCCAGTGGGAAGTGCTGGAGTGCTATTACTTGCAGGCTAGCTATTGCTTTCTTTTTATCTGGCTTCTGTAGGAAATGCTAAAGCTCTAACCCTAAGCTGAGTCATGTCTCTTAGCTACAGCTAATCTTCATTTCTGATTTGTGTTTGAAGTAGGGTAGATATAAAAATGGAAAAAGGATCTGATTGCCAAGGCAAACTCAATCTGGAAGTCAACAGTATAATACAGTAGACCCTCCATAGTTGAACTAATTTTCATAGATGGGACATACACCACATGTACATATCAGTACAGTAGGCCTAGTTCCTTGTGTTGGCCACCTCCATATGTTGACCTGTCCCTTGGGTGGTCAACTTACAGAGGTTCTACTGTATTAGGATTAATGTCCAGACCCTAACTGGATTTCCATCACACCTTTTCTGCATCCAAGGCCAAATCATTTGTGTGATTCCCCTGCCTCCTTATGTCTTTCTGACACCTCTCAGAATGTTAATGTTGTGATAGATATTTTCTAGGTTTACTATATTCATTGAATAAAATTCATTGGATTTTATATAGTTGAATCACATCTGATGTAACCTTTTTCATCAGCTGTATGAGTGAAATCACCAAAAACTTAGTTTATTTATTTTATTCTAATCTTGGTTGGTCTCACAAAAAATAGTCTTTTGAGAGAAAGAAAAAATTTTTTTCTTTTTCTTTTCTTTTTATTTTTGGTGCAGATTTTGGCTGGGGCTGGGTTTGAACCCTCTGCCTCCGGGCGTATGGGGCCAGTGCCCTACTCCTTGAGCCACAGGCACCACCCAGAAAAATGTATTTCTTAAGAGAAGGATTTTTAAGTTCTTTAAGGCTTATAGGGAAGCCTCATAGAGATAGAAATATTTTTCAAACCATAAATTATAAAAAGTGTATGTGTAATAGTTGATTTAGGATTCACTTAATAGCTATGGACATCAGTGCTCTGAAAAAATTCTGTGCCAGAACTATAGCTGCCATTTTTCATTTCTCATAACTTTATTGGAAACAGGATATGATTTTTTAAAATTAGGGCCTATATACTTATGATAAATTGCATAACAGAAAAAAATTTCTCATTTTGCCTCTGGCTCCATAAAACAAGAAAGAGTTAATGCAATTGAAAATGATACTCGGGCGGTGCCTGTGGCTCAGAGGGTAGGGCGCCAGCCCCATATGCCAGAGGTTGCGGGTTCAAACCCAGCCCTGGCCAAAAAAAGAAAATGATACTCAACCAAATCTGTTCAAAATAGTTCAAAAACAACCTGTTATTCAGCAGCCACATTTATCCTAAAGGAGATTTAGTCTGTGAAAATGGCAAACTCTGTGGCCATGAAGGGGCAGTCAAGGAGGTAGAGTAATTAATATTGTTATTATCTCTTGTCTTCCGTTTGTTTACTATACCTTATAATTAAACACTTTAGCTTTTTTTATTAAGATGTAATCAGAGTAGTATTTCTTTCTTTTTTTTTTTAAATTTTGAATGGCCCACAAACACATGAAAAAACGCTCATCATCCCTAATCATCAGAGAAATGCAAATCAAAACCACCCTGAGATACCCTGTAAACCCAATAAGAATAGCCCACATCAGAAAGTCCCTAAACTGAACCCTTTACCTTTTATATTATCTTGTTTCTAAGGTTAGAGCACTTAATTTGGTAGAACAGAGTAAATGGTTAAGGAGCACCTTAAAATAGAAAAATTATAAATATATGAAGATAATTCTCAAGAGCCAATCTACAAAAATGCTATAATTTTTAAGGTTCACCATCCTCTCCCCAGTTCTGATGTCATGTGCTGATGTTATGTTCTAATAATCATGGAAATAATCTAATAATCATTTGTCCAGGATGATCTTGTAAGATCCTGTAGCTTTTGTTCTGCACAGTCTTAGTGAGGCAATGTTTTACTACTTCTCTTCCTCTAGACAACAGTTCTTGGGGATTGCCGTTCAAAGAATTGGGATTTGGGATTTGGAGGGCGTCAGCTGGTTAGTCAGCTGTCTTCTGAGACAGGGAAAGACTTAGGGAAAGACTAGACTCAGAAAGAAAGAATGAACATATGGGAGAAAATAGCAGAAAACCAAATGCAGACAGTAGGTTCCTTCGGACTGTCTCAGAATTTTTTTAGGAGACACTTCAGGGAATAATGTTTCATTTAGGGACTTTGCAATCCCTTGACTTTATGTGAAAATTCTTGATGCTAATTCTTGTTTTGTCTTTGTGGGTCCTCAACCTATATGCCATACGGCAGCAAACTTGAAATTAACCTGTTTATCAGCCAGAGTCTTTGCTGTATTCAGCAGGTGCTCACTTTCTCCTCTGCTCACGTACTCACCCTCATGAGCTCACTCTCTGTCTGTGTGTCCGTCTCTGTATGTGTGTTCTCCACTAAACAAAATGATTTTGCAAAGCCTGTCACAGGCAAGGGAAATGAGGATAGTTTAGCATTTTTGAAAAATGTGAAAGCAAATCATCCATTCATTTTTATCCAAATTCCCCAAATTTAATAGCCTCCCACAGTTAGTGGAAGGCATGCCCTGTGAAAGTCAAAGCAGATATTCTCTCCTCCCCTGCCTTCCTTCTCTCCCCAGCCTGCATCTCAGACCCATACCCCATGAGTCCAGAGTGTGTACCCTTAAGGTACATGCAAATCACCTGGACAGCTTGACAAACCACCCCACAGACTGTGGGACCCCAGACCCAGGCATTTTTCTAATTCAGTAGGTCTGGGGTAGAAACTAACAATTTGCTCCCAATTGGAGCTATACTTTCGTAGCACTCAACACCTGTGCCTATAGCACTGGGTCACCATTTCAACTGGCTTGAGCCTACAGGAAGGATGATAATAAAGTTGTTGGATCTGTTGGGTCTGCAGGGTGAGGAGGGAGTGGGGGTGGAAGTAGGAATGCTAATCTGAGTCATTGCCTTTACTGAAGCATTTATAACAAAACTGCCTTTCCTCTTTCACAGAAGCAAATCCAGAGAAATTCAACAGTCGTTTTCGAAATAAAATGTTCTATGCAGGGGTAAGTATATGTTTTACTTAATAATGATTACATATTATTTAATATTAATTTGCTGTAATAAAAATGCTAAGTATGTTAAAAATAAAAAAAGCACATGCATCTCAGACATTTATATACATGGTTCATGTTTAATGTCTTAGTTTAAGAATGAAAGTAAGAGTGTTATTTCTTTAGTTAGTTGTCAGAAAGATAGTTGGTATCTATCATCTTTGAACTTTAGAGCCCCAAGCCTCCATGTTGTACAAGAGGGTATGCTGTTGAGGACTGATACTAAAATATAATGTAAAAAATAACCCATCAAAGCCAATGTAAGAAATGGGTAAATTGGATATACTGTAGGATAGAAAGTCTTAGGTAAGGGGTAGTTTTCACTGGTGTACATACACACTGACCTTCAAATAGGAAATTGGCAGAACAGGGGAAGTTTTTCATGAAAGCATGTATGCAGTGAAAGGGGGCACCTTCTTTTTCTTTCTTTTCTTTCTTAGGCACATTTGTGAAAGCGAATAGAGAAGGGGAAAAAAGAATCCAAAAATTTCAGTAAAGTGCAGTTTAAATAAATGCCACTAAAAAAGGGAGTCAAAAATAAAAAGGGGGTGAATTAAGACATCCTCAGTGGCAAATTAAAGATTTTGTTGGCATCTAATAGACAAATGGGGTGGCCAGGAGAGGTAGGCAAAATATCTGCTTGGAAAATACTTTTGCCTTCCTGGTTCTGTGCTCTAAAAATTTATTATATTATAGTTTAGAAACGAAGAGATTTCAATTTGATAGTCACTGCATTGCCTTACTTTGGATTTAGCAAAAAGAGAACTTCTTTTGTATTTTATGGATAATTTAGAATCATTGATAATTATCTATAATATGGGAGCAAGAATTTGGCATAACCATAACTAAGAATTTCTTTTTCTTAATTTTCTTGTGGTCCAGGCAGCTTTTTCTGATTTCCTTCAGAGAAGTTCTAGAGACCTATCCAAACATGTTAAAGTTGTTGTAAGTATAGAATTTGTTGATTGATTTCATTCGAATATGAACATAAATGCTGCAAAAGTAAACATACAAGTACCAGTTTATACATTTAGATTAATCACTGGCTGCATAGAGATCATTTGTTGTTCTTCATTCAGCCAACATTTATGAATACTCCTATGTGTTGGGCACTTCTTAATTGTTGGTGATAAAGATAAATATGAAGACTAGTTTCACTGCTAAAGAAACACACAGTTCAGTTGTGAACAAATGCATATAAGTCACTACAAATGATGTAATAAATATTATTGAACTATGTATACAATAGAGGTAGAAGAAAGGGAGAAATAAGAGCTCTGACTATGGTGGGATCAGGAAGACCTTTGTCAAGGAAATGATGTTAGCTGGGTCTTGAAGTATAAATTGATGGTTACTAAACAAATACACATATTCCGGGGTTTTTTGAGGAGTCTTCATAAATATATATTTCATATATATATATATATATTTTTTTTTTTTTTTTTTCTTTTCCTATTTCGTCCTTGGCCTCTGTCCTAGGTTTTGGGAGAAAGGGAAGGAGGAATTTATTGTTCTCTAGGTGATACATTGTAAAAAATAATATAATTAGTTTTTCTAAGACATAAAATGTTTTCTTAAAATAACCAAGTTAAAAGAAGGAATCAATATGACTCGATTGTACTTAGTAGTATATGAAAAAAAAAGAAAGAAAAATATAGATGGAGAGGAAAGCATGGGAATATAACAATGCTTACATTTATCACGGTGTAGGTAAGAAAAAGAATATGTAACAAGAGGGAACAGAACATAATATGTACATGACAATAGAAAAAATGTGATCTTAAGCTAATGGGAACATAGAACAATATACAGCAGCATTAGATGATACAAATTAAAATTTGCGATCACTAGTAAGGCGTGGGTGAGACATGAACTCTTAAGTCAGTTGGATCAAGAAACCAAGGCCTTTACCATTGGTACCAACAGTCTTTCACATCACTTTCAGATATTTCTGTTCTTATATAATTACAATGAAAAGTAAGTATCTTTTAGTGGTGAGGACTTTTGAAAACTAAAGTATTGTCTTTGTAAGGGTAGCTACAAGAAAGACACATGGTCCATTGACATAAGACATGGAACTATAAAAATACCAGAAGAAAGTGCAGGGAAAACACTTAAAGAAATCGGCCTGGGCAAATATTTTATGAGGAGGACCCCTCGGGCAATTGAAGTAACCCTAAAAATACACTACTGGGATATGCTCAAACTAAAAAGCTTCTGCACAGCCAAGGACAGAGTACATAAAACAAGCAGACAGCCCTCAGAATGGGAGAAGATACTTGCAGGTTATGTCTCTGACAAAGGTTTAATAACCAGAATCCACAGAGAACTCAAATGTATTAGCAAGAAAAGAACAAGTGATCCCATCTCAGTGTGGGCAAGGGACTTGAAGAGAAACTTCTCTGAAGAAGATAGGCACATGGCCTATGGACACATGAGAAAATGCTCATCATCCTTAATCATCAGAGAAATGCAAATCAAAACCACTTTGAGATATCATCTAATTCCAGTAAGAGTAGCCCACATCACAAAATCTGAAAACCATAGATGTTGGTGTGGATGTGGAAAAAAGGGGACACTTCTACACTGCTGGTGGGAATGCAACCTAATATGTTCCTTTTGGAAAGATGTTTGGAGATTACGTAGGGATCTAAAAATAGACCTGCCATTCGAGCCTGCAATTTGTCTACAAGGTATATATCCAGAAGACCAAAAATAACTTTATAACAAACATATTTGCACCAGAATGTTTATTGCAGCTCAATTCATAATTGCTAAGTCATGGAAGAAGCCCAAGTGCCCATTGACCCATGAATGGATCAATAAACTGTGGTATATATACACCATGGAATATTATGCAGCCTTAAAAAAGATGGAGACCTTACTTCATGTTTACATGGATGGAGCTGGAACATATTCTTCTTAGCAAAGTATCTCAAGAATGGAAGAAAAAGTATCCAATGTACTTTGCCCTACTGTGGAACCAATATATAAGCACCCACACTTCCATATGAAAGCTATAACCTAACTACAGCCAAAGATGAAGGGAAAAGAGGAAGGGGAGGGGAGGGAAGGGGGGAAGATGGGTGGAAAAAGGGTAATTGGTGGGACCACACCTATGGTGCGTTTTACAAGAGTACATGTTAAATCTACTAAGTGTAGAATATAAATGTCTTAACACGATACCTAAGAAAATGCAGTGAAGGCTATGTTAACCAGTTTGATGAAAGTATTTCAAATTGTATATAAAATCAGCACATTGTACCCCATAATTGCATTAATGTATACAGCTATTATTTAATTTAAAAATAAATAAATAAATAAATATGCAGATTTTTACTTTGATAGAAGGGATGGGGGAAAGGAAGAGCAGAGAGAGGGAAGGAGGGAGGGGCTGCAGTCTTGGTGTATGACACACCTTTTGCAGGCAAGACACAATTGTAAGAGGGACTTTACCTAACAAATGCAATCAGTGTAACCTGGTTTCTTGTAACCTCAATGAATCCCCAACAATAAAAAAAAAATGATGGCTATTAAATGTAAAGGGCAGAACCCTTCACAAAACTTCCCTTGTTTCTTCAGTTGCCTGCCACCCAAACAAAAATAAACTTCACTTTGCATTTACAGGAACATCTGTAGAACCCCCTAAGAGAGCCCTTGAGTGCCGGGCAGCAGTCATATTGAATACCATTGTATCGTCCAAGTTATTGGATTGACATCAAACTCTACATTTCCTAACTGCTATAGAGTTTCTACCTCATATCTGGAAGTTCTCTTGATAAATTTCTCATGGCTGGTGGCTCTATAGCAGAGACTAAAGGAAGCTTGCAGAGAGGCCAATATGACAGCAAATAACTAGGAAAGACTTGATATCGGCCAATTCACATAATATTCAAAGTAGAATATTTATGCAAATTATATCTTCTCAGGAGGGAAAAGTCATTAGAAATGAAGTATGAACATTTGCGATGCAGTTAGGTCTACATTTACTAGATATATGACTTTTGGAAAATCATTTAACCTGTCAGAGAAATTTGCTTTCCTTATATCTAAAATAGTCATATCAAGATGTGTCTTTGCAGAAGTAGTTTTGGACCATTGGGCTATGACACAAGGGACACAGCATATTTCTACAATGATGCCACTATTTATTTTCCTAAGTATGAAATGAGAAGAATAGAAGATTAGTGCGAGTGATAAGAAGCATATACAGTAACAGACCAGCTTGTCTTTGTTATAGGGTGAAGTCAGTGTTTTAGATGTAATACTTAGTAATCTCTGATATAGATATAAAATGTGTATTTGAATATTTGACCAAGAAAACACAAAATAAGTGCTAACAAAACGTACACTATTTTCTCTACTTTCCTTAATTTTTCTTGTTGTTATTTTATCAATGTATGAGTTTGTATGCAAGAACATATTTTGCATGCAAATATTTTTCTTTATGTGTGTTAAGTAGAGAGAAAGTTGAAAGCCTCCAAAGAATTGTAAGTTTAATGTAATAATATGTAAGAAGACTTTACAAAGGACTATATAGAGTAAGATGCTCCTTTTTTTGTTTTATTTGATGAGTTCACAGAATCACCGACGTGTTTCCCAGGAGCAAAACGTAGAAAATTAAAAAAATGAATTTTGTTCTAAATACAATAATATTCATGATAGCCTTTTTTTCTATATGCAATGTTAGTGCTTTGTATGCTGTTAATGTATTACACCCTAGTTTTTTTAAGTTTTATTTGCTTATAACACACAACTTTGATAATTTAAAATGTCTACCTTTTTTCTTCATTGACATAGTTATCTATAAACTCATTCAAATCTTCAAATCAATTGGGAGACTTCATGTTTGCTTAGTAGATGAGAATAATAGAACCCAGTTTCAATCAATGTCTAGGATTTGATTCCTTTCTTAAATTACATTTAAACATATTTTGTTTATTTAGGATTATAGGGTTTCCTGGAAACAATTTCTGGGAAATTCTCACAAAAATTATGCTGTATTAAGTTCACCTGGGAAAAGAGTTGAATGCTGGCCTCAACTTGAGTGCTAACAAAATCACTGGGCCTAAACCGAATCTACTCCTAAATACATTTTCATAATTTGCAGGAACCATAGAAATGATTTGCTTCTCTCTCCAAAAGAGAAGGCAATGGGGAAATTCAGAAAAGTAAAGAGAAAAGAAGACTTTATACCTTTGACATTGAGAAGTTTATAGTTGTGATTAGAATTTTTCTCTTCTGTCTTTTGTCACCAGTGGAGAATGACAAAGGGAAACAAAAGCCTTTTCTTTGGTTAGTCAGAGGATGATACTCTTGAGGGAGATGCTAACAGATTACACAAAGGTTTAGATTGAGGACAAACTGTTCAGGGGCTTTATACATCCAGAGCTGTGTCCAGTCTCCAAGAAAGCAGTTTGTCTTACAAGTTCAAAGTCTGTAAAAGATTTAATTTGTAAGAACAAATCATTAATGGAGATAATACTAATTTATCATGAATATCTTTGTAAAAGTTTGTAGTATAATATACCTTTCAAAAAGAATTCAAAATATTATTTAACAGTTTCAAAACCAAAATTATCTCAAAAGGCAAAGAAAATAAATGGTTTTTTTCGTGGCTTCTTTGAATCAGATGACTGTAGTAGCAAATGCTGCTGTTTGAACATGAGGCTTTATTCTTTATGTTCTTTTAAGTGTTCATAAATCTTTTAATGTTGATACTATCAGCCTTAATATCTAATAACAATCTGACGTTAAGAAAGGCAGTATTTCCTTGGATTGTGGGATCAGAGAAAAAAATCATCATTTTGGTCAAATGGCAGCTTTGTTTTTATACTAAGTCAAAACAAAACCTAGCTCTGAACCTGGAGTCTAGTAAAACTATAATTAGAATATATTTTCAATCATAGTAACTGGCATTCACTTCAGCACAGATGGAGCAAGATTAAAAAGATCATCATGGTGCAGGGGTCCTCAAACTGCAGCCCGCGGGCCACATGAAGCGGTGTGATTGTATTTGTTCCTGTTTTGTTTTTTTACTTCAAAATAAGATATGTGCTGTGTGCATAGGAATTTGTTCATAGTTTTTTTTAAAAACTATAGTCTGGCCATCCAACGGTCTGAGGGACAGTGAACTGGCCCCCTGTTTTAAAAGTTTGAGGATGCCTGGATACCATTGTCAAGCCAGTTATCTTTGGTAATTTGTTAGACTTGTGACTACTTCCAAACTCTTGCTTTTTCTGTTTTCGTTGTTGCAGTGCGATGGAACAGATCTCACCCCAAAGATTCAGGAACTGAAGTTTCAGTGTATAGTATTTTTAAATATACCTAGGTAAGCTCTGCTCATATTATTTCTTGGGTTGATGTGAACTCTGCTTGACTTGAGGTTATCTATTTTCATAACAAAAAAAATTTCACATGTAACAAATGATAATTAGTTATTTTAAAGCCTTACTAGAAGTTTCTAGGTCAAGTATTTTGCTCTCCTACTTGGCTTATTTAGTGTTCTTGGTGGTGGGTGGTTTAGTGTGTGGATGTGTCCTGTGTATTCTATAATTATCAGTCCTTAAGAAACCCAGGTGGCTCTCTTGATCGAAATATTCACATTTAATTCTCAATTACTGTTCTTCTCTTCCCCCACTCCCCAAGAATGACAGTCTTGAATAAATGTCTATTCTCAGGTTCCCAGAGGTGATAAGAAATCCTCCCATCTGATCTGAGTATGGAATTCTTTCAAAATCTTTGTAGATGATTGCTTTGAAAAAAAAAATAATAAGATCGATTAGAGTGCTATATTCTAGCCAGGACGTTAACTCTCTTTGGTGCTTTAAAGACCTCTGGAGAAAGAGATTCTTAAGATAACCAGTCTCAAAACAAGTGCATTATCTCAGTGGCATAAAATTAGATTCTCGCCTCCCAAGCCAAAATTTTGGAAGGGATGGATCTGTAACATTTTGTTATTTGTTCCCCAAATAACTGAGATACAACATCTGCAATACATCCCATTTAGACCGAATTTAATCAAAATAAGAGTTTTATGTAAATCAACAGCTAGGAAAATGTATCATAGCCTCCTGACATTCTTGGCAGTGCTCAGTATAGTCCATTGCAATCTTATTCCAGAACTATTTGCCGCCTAACTGATGTAGCAGGCCTTGCTTCTCAGGCAACATTATTGCCTTTCCTCATTGCTTTTCTCTAGTACCCTTCCTTTTCTACTTTTCCCCTTCCTCTTCTTGTTACTTCCTTTGGGTATACTTTCTCTACTTCTCCATTTCTTTTATTTCGCCTTTCCTCTCTAATCTCTTAACTATATTTATCCCTTCTTCACTCTTCTTTATTTATGTTTCCCTTTTCCTGTGTGTATTTCTTGTGTTACTTTTGTACATAATGGTAAATGCTACCCACTGTCTCTTTTCTATTATTAATAGCATGGCTGTGCCTTTCTCCAAGACCAAATTCTGAAACTGCCTATAGATAATAGCATATATAAAAAGCAGGCACATATAAATCATAGAGTAGGTAATATTCATGAATTAGGAGAAAGTTGGATTGTTGTGGAAATGATGGCCCATTTTCACAGGTGATATTTCAACCATGATAATAAGTCCATTTTCATTTCCATTGGAAGGTACCCACCAAGAAGAGAATACTGTTCTTATGTTAAATAAACATTGGCTCTAACTACAAAGGAATCCTTAGCGATGGTCATGAGAAGAATGGCACATGTTTCATTCTGTCCTTGATCTTGCAGATATTGTGCTGGCACAATGCCCTGGGGAAACCCAGGAGATCACCATGACTTTGAACCTCAGCGTCATGATGATGGGTATATTGAAGTTATTGGATTCACCATGGCCTCTTTGGTGAGCTGCATGACTTTTTCATTAAAATGTATTTTAGTCACAGTTAGTTTTTTTTTTTATTTCACAGAACTTTAGCATTAATATAATTTTCTCTCCTGCTTTGTCAATTTATAAACTGTAATAATAAGTAGGAAAGCATGACTAAAACTTGCTTGCAAATACACGTACACTATACATTTTTTAAGGCAAGCAATAAAATGAAAATTCAAGGTGATTTTGGTACTGTGGCAACTGGACCTTTGCTAATGTCACAATAATGATATCTTTGTATATTCGGGTATTTTGTGAAAGTGAAGATGCTCATCCCATTCTTAAGTAAGCAAAATAAAGTTGAATCCAATATAATTATTAGTTTCCTTTTTACTTAAACACCCAGTAAACCAAAAAAGTAGCAACTTTGTTAGGAAAAGTAAGAAAAAAAGGTCATCCTTTATGTCGCTAAGAAAACTGATGTACATTTGTTTGAATTCCAACAAAAATAAGTATCATTTGTTTATCTTCCCGATTAATTTTTCTACAAGAATGAAAATTTTTTCATGCTAATTAAAAAACTTTACACCATAGAAATACCTTAGTTCAGACACAGAAAGTATTTGCTACTTTTTTTTGGTTCACTGAGTGTTTAGGTATACCATTATCATAGAATACCTGACTATACAAAGACACCATTATCGTGACATTAGCGAATATTCAGTTGCCATAGTATTGAGATCACCTTCCATTTTAATTTGTTTGCTTGCATTAAAAAAAAATTATATACCTAGGATGAAACCTACTTGATTGTGATGTATGGCTTTTTAAATGAGATTGGCTAGGATCTTACTGAGAATTTTTGCATCTATAGTCATTAGCAAAATTGGTGTGAAATTTTCCTTTTTTGTTGGGTCTTTTCCTGATTTTGGTATCAGGGTGATGTTTGTTTCATAGAGCATGTTGGTGAAGATCCCTTCCTTCTCAATTTTTTGGAATAGTTTCTGTAGAAAGGGTATAAGCTTTTCTTTGAAGTTTTGAAAAAATTCTGGTGTGAAGCCATCTGAACCAGGGCATTTTTTCGTTAGGAGATTTTTTATTGTTTCTTTAATATTAGTGCTTGAAATTGGTTTGATCAGCAGATCTATTTCTTCTTGATTAAGTCTAAGGAGAGGGTGTGATTCCAAGTATTGATCTATTTCCTCCACATTGTCAAATTTCTGGGCATAGAGTTTTTTTGTAGCATTCAGAGATAATCTCTTTTATATCTGTGGCTCAATTCTGATATGAGGACAATTGATGGTAGCACATGGTGGGGGTGGGGGGTGCAGTGGAGAAGGAAAGGAAGGAGCGGGTGGGGGGTCATGGTGTGTGACACATCTCTTGGGGGGCAGGACACAATTATAAGAGAGACTTTACCTAACAAATGCAAGCAGTGTAACCTGGTTCTTTGTACCCTCAATGATTCCCCAACAATAGAAAAATTTATAATGTAACTATATTACATTATAAAGCAGATTTTAGATATGCATTCTCATTCATTATTCAATGATATGTAGCACAGGAGCTGATTAAAAATTGTGCTTGTTTTTTTATCATGTGTCATTTGACCACACTCTTGGTTTGTAAAGCAAATCAAAATGAAGCTGGTGTTTGTAACTTTTGGTTAGCACTTGGTTTGTGCTTTATTTTCTACGTGAAAGCAAGAAAGTTGTTTTTCTTGCTCTAACAAACCAAAACAGATACCTTTTTACTCATCTTGTTAATTACTCATCATCAATTAGCGGAAGTTAGTGAAGTTTAACCTACCTAATAATCGATAATGATTATGTCAAGAATCTCCATCACCTGATTTGTTGATGTTCTTTGTTAAATCCTCTCTTAAATGAAACAGTTATCACAGCATAAAAGATTGATCTGGGATTGACTTACTCTTCAGGGTGGTTGACATGTATACAGTTCTGATTGCCAGTGTTTTTTTTGTCCTTGCAATCTGCCACACAGCTTAGAGCAAAGGATCTAGGACCTTAGGATTAAGGTCAAGAAGGATATTTTCTTTTTTTTTTTGGTTTTTGGCTGGGGCTAGGTTTGAACCCGCCACCTCCGGCATATGGGACTGGCGCCCTACTCCTTGAGCCACAGGCGCCGCCCAAGAAGGATATTTTCAAGGAAGAATTTTCAAAGTGGCAAAGTCATGCTAGTATATGATGAGAAAACATCTAAGACTGTTCATATATGTTTTGCTCAGTCTTTTTCACTTATCTGATGAACATTTATTGAATAGTTACTAGCTAGAGCTTCCTGGTTCTGTCAGATAGGAAGCTCTCAGAGATTGTCTGAGAGATGATGATCCCTTACCTAGACTTGGGAAGGCATGGAGAATATTGGTTATTTTTACCTATTGCTCTTAGGATCAAAAGCTACATCTTTACTTGGCCTATAAAGTCAAGGTTCTGTCTGGTTCTCCAGCCTTCCCCATTTCCATCTTTGCTTTCAAACTCAAGTGGCTACACAAATGAAGCATAGCCCTGAACACCCCTCACTGCTCTTGCGCCAGCAAATGTTGCACATACCATCTCTAAAATCTTCTTTACCTCTTCTGTTCCCATGCTTATATCAGTGTCTGCTTCTTTTTTATAGTCTTTTTATTTTTTGTTTTTGTTTACCACTGTGGAATTGATATCATTTTTATTCTATTAATTAGTGTAATATTTTAGTATAATAATTGACATAATAACGAGTGTGTTACACCAATTATACAGAAGAGCTGCAGCAGACTGAGCCTGGGTAGTCTGAGGAGAGTTGAATGGAGGGTCTCATATAGTACACTAGGTTGAGAAACCATTCCTGAGCTGATGATGCAAAGTTAAACAGGCAGTTGCCTGTAGCAAAATAAGTGGTGCTCGGAAAGGGCTACCTGGCATGAGTGATATTTGCTAGGAGAACACAGTCAACACATACTAACTGAGCAGAGAGAAAGTCAGGGACATAAATACAATGACTTAGTTCTCCTCCTTGACCTCAGGATCTTCTGCTGGTGGCTCCATCTGGAGATCAGAAAACAAGAGAGCCACTGCTGCTGTCCAAACGGGTCAGCCTTACAGGGAGAAGGGAGACCTGGGAAGGCTAGTGGGGCAGCCAGGAGCAGCAAATGGGGGCCGTCCTTCACTGTGGCATGTCACCAGGGCCCAGCAGGAAGACCAGGACATGTGTTGGCAATGTGTAAATGTAAAGGACACTGAGAAGAGGAATGGAACTTGGCATACTGGAAAAAGGGGAATTTAGACATCTTATCTTCTGTGGGAACTATAAGTAGTTTTATGTAGTTGAAGCATAGGTGAAAAGTGAGTGACAGCAGCTGGTACTGAAGAAGTGGGCCAGGGCCAGGTCATAGAGTGCACGACAAAATTTACCCAGGACTTCTTACTTTATTCAAGGTTATTGGGAGTTAGTAAAATATACTTTTAAAAAATATATTTATTATGGGAAGATGTCAACATAAAAATAGAAAAAATAATATAATGGACCCACAAAGTATCATCACTCTTGTTTGCTACTTATTAATTCATGGGCCACTTACTACTCATATCACAATATAGCATTCTATTTTTCTTCATTCAATAGTGTTGTATTTTTTCATTCAAGGGGAAAATTGAATGAAAACCGAATTTTATTTTCAGTCCTTCAATTTCACATATCTTGAACTATTGTATTGATTATACTGTATTTCTAAGAAGGTAAATTATTTGGAAACTCAAACATCTGTTTAAGCTGATCATGTAAGCAGAAAAGTATAGTTGTTGGGGTATAAAGGTGTATATTTTTGAACATTTAAAATAGCTGCTATACAAATCAATAAATAGTAGGTTAAGACCCGGCCCCGGCTGAACTGCAATCAAAAAAATAGCTGGGCATTGTGGCGGGCGCCTGTAGTCCCAGCTACTCAGGAGGCTGAGGCAAGAGAATCGCTTAAGCCCAGGAGTTGGAGGTTGCTGTGAGCCGTGTGATGCCACGGCACTCTACCGAGGGCCATAAAGTGAGACTCTGTCTCTACAAAAAAAAAAAAATGAAAAAAAAGAAACATTTTTTTCTTAGAAATTGATATGTGAGAAGTAATTACAACTATAAAGTTTTAAGATCATGGAATAAACTAAAGAAATACATTTGTACATTGGTTATAATTCAAGGAAAATGCAAGGAAAATAAAATTCAGAGTAGCACTTTAAGAGAGATTTTAAATAGAATTACCAGAATAGGAAAAAAACTGTTTCTTTCAGACTTCTTATCCTATAATTGCAAATTTCAGAGCAGAAGTCTTCAATTCATTTAACTGGTTGAAATGCATTCCTGCTAATTAAGATGATTCATCACTGGGTAAGGGTAACCTGATTACCTTTTTGGATTTTACACAGACCATAATCAGACATTGTAATTTGTATTTATTTCTGACACAATTTTCTGCCATTATGCTTGTGAGAGTCCTTTCATGTTGAGTCTGTTTCTAAGTAATTTAAAAACTTTTCAAGACAGTTCAAAGCATTATTCAGATGGAGGAATTGGGAACCTAATTTGCCATTTGGTATGAAATCCAAAGATTTCAGTCTCACGAACTTTAAAGAAAGCATGTCCAGCTTTCTTTTTATTAATTCAAGTTAAAATGTCTAAGTTCTTTTATAAATTAGGAAAGCCAAAGGTTATCCTGTGAGGAAAAAATTACACAGAGAAACTACCAGGGTTGAAATTTTATAGTTATTATATAAGATAATCTTTTGTTTTTTATAAAAATATAATATTGAATGTTTGCGCATTTTGATAATACACATAAGTATAGGAATTAAAGTAAAAATATCAGTCATAATCACATGTCTCCTAAATAACTATATTTTAATGTGTTTCAAATTGCTTGATTTTTGTTTTTAAACACACGTGAAATCATATTAATAAGACAAATCCATACTATAAATGTCCACCTGCCCTTACATTGTATTACTGTATCGTAATCTATGTAATAATTATTCTTTTATGAAAATTTCCTTTTATAAAGCTTTGAAGTTTCTGATGTTTGGTGTTATAAATCATCCTGTCATTAACGTCATTGTTTATAAACCTCTACCACATTTCAAATTATTTTCTTATGACAAGTCCCCAAGAACCCACTGATTCAATGACATAAACATTTTAAAACTTCTTAAGAAAAATTATAGAACTGCTTTCTGGAAATGTTATACTACATACTTTCCCTACAGCAATATATGGAGTACCTGGATGAGAAATGATTTAAATACCCCTCAGGGCTGAATATGTGTTAATGGATAGAGACACAAATAATGTTACAATTTATACATGATACAACACAATGAGAGGAGAGAATAAAATTCTATCCCTAGAAAGCAAAGAAGGAATTATGTATGTTTTGTACAAATAAAATTCTGGAACAAATAATTATGTCCTTCTAAACAACAAAGCATAAAAGTAAGGCCAAACTTATTTTTATTGTTGCCTTTTATGTCTTTTAAAAAATTATCTATTTTTTTGTATATTTTCATGGCTTGTTTATCCTTTATTGTTGAACCATAAGAGTTACATATTCTGGATACAAGTCTTTTGACAGATTTATTTATTGTAAATATATACTCTCAGTTTATGCTTTTCTTTTGAAGTTCTTAATGTTTCTTTTGATGAGTGCTAAGCTTTAAACATTCAATTTTATAAAGTAGGTTTAGTTTGCATTAGAATTTTTTGTGTGTTTCTTAAGAAATCTTTGATTAGTTTCAGAAAAGTTGGGAAGACATTTTCTTTTGATTTCATTTGGAAGAATTATAGTTTTGTCTTTTGTATATAAGTATGTGATTCAGCTGAAATTAATTTTTGCATTTGTGTAAGGTAAGCACTCATTATAAAAAAAATACATTTATTCAGTTTCCCAGGGGAAAAAAACTTTCTTGCAGAATTACCTCGGTGACTTTGCTCTTTGATTATGTGTGATTCTATTTCTGGACTCTGTTCCATTGGTTTGTTTATTTTTGTGTCAATACTACACTGTCTTGATTACTATATAATGTGAATCATCTCACTTTGTTTTTCTAAGAGTGTTTTGGTTATTCTAGGCCTTTTGAGTCTGCAGGTAAATTTTATAATCTGTCAATCTCTGCAAAAGTCAAAAAACTGTTGGGATGTTTATTAGGAATCACATTGAATCTACAGATACATTTGGTGAGAACTGGAATATTAACAATACGTAGTGTTCCAATCTACGAACATGGCATATTTCTCCATTTATTGAGATGTTGTTTAATTTTTCTTAGCAATATTTTGTAGTTGCAGTACAGTTTTCAGATTTTTGCATATTGTTGGTTAAATTTATTCCTAAGCATTTTGTGTTTTTTTTTTTTTTTTTTGTAGAGACAGAGTTTCACTGTACCGCCCTTGGGTAGAGTGCCATGGCATCACACGGCTCACAGCAACCTCCAACTCTTGGGCTTACGCAATTCTCTTGCCTCAGCCTCCCGAGCAGCTGGGACTACAGGCGCCTGCCACAACGCCCGGCTATTTTTTTGTTGCAGTTTGGCCGGGGATGGGTTTGAACCCACCATCCTCGGCATATGGGGCCGGCGCCCTACTCACTGAGCCACAGGCGCCGCCCAGCATTTTGTGTTTTTTGATTTTATTTTAAATTTCGCTCTTCATTATCACTTCACACATAACTGATGTGTGTGTACATATACACACATGCATATTTATTTATTCACCTTATCTTGTAACTTTGCTAAGTTTACACACAGTTCTAGTAGTATTTATATATTCCTTAGGTTTTTCTACATGCACAACATGGTGTTTGGGGCAGTCATGGCAGTTTTGCTGTTTCATGACGTGCCTTTTGTTTCTTTTTGTTTTACGTTTACTGAGATGATGAATAAAGGTGGTAATGATGAATGTGTTTGCTCTGATTCTGATTGTAGGATGAAGCATTCCATGATTACTTACAAAATATAATGCTTAGTTATATTTTTATTAGTACCCTTTATGTGATTAAGGATTTCTCATCTCATTTTTAGTTCTCTGAGAGCTTTTAATCACAAATAAGTGGTTTATTTTATCAGATGCTTTTTTGTGTTTACCCTTTTTTTATCCTTTATTGTATTTGTATAATGAATTCTACTTTTTTTCAAAAATTTTATATTAACCTTGCATTTCTGGGATAATCCCCTCTTAGTCTTGAATAATATAATTTTTTATATTGATAGATTCAATTTACTAATATTTTATTAAACATTTTTATGATTATCATGAGAGATAACAGTCAATAAATTCTTTTTTTGCAATACTTGGTTGGGTTTCGATATCAGTGCTCTGCTGGCCTCAATCTATAATATTCTATTAGATTTTCTGAAAGAATTCCTGAAGACTATTTTTTTTAAATATATATTGTACAAAATTTCCTAACGTAGCATTTGGCTTTGAGATTTCTTTGAGGCAAGGATAGATATAGAATTATTTATATTTTTCATTTCTTCTGAAGTCAATTTATTAAGTTATAAATTTTTCAAGGAAATTGTTCACTTATTTTATTTAAATTATTGATTTTATTGGTATAAATTTGCTTATAATACTCTTATTAGCCTTTTACTGTTTGTAGGGTATCTTCCTCCATTTATCAAACTTTTTCTCATAATTCTGTCTTTCTCCCTTACTTTATGTTTTTATTTTCACGTCTTGCTTGTGCTTACTTATATAAACCCCATAATCCAACATTAATATTTTTGTCTGGCAAAATATACTTTTAACTTTTATTTTTCTGAAAATGTCTTTACTTCATCCTCATTTCTTGAACTATGTTTTCATGGATATATAATTCTGGATTAACAGGTCTGTTTGTTTTAAAACAACAAAAATGTGTTGTTTTATTTTCTATTGGCCTTCATGTTTTACGATTAAAAAGTCAGCTACCATATGCATCTTATTCCTTTATACATAATGTCTCTTTTTTCTGTTTTTACATTTTATCTTTAGTTTTTTGGTTGTTTTTTAAAAAAATTTTTAAATTGACAATAATTGTACATGTTCATGGGATCCATAGTGATATATCAATATATATAATGTATACTGATTAGAGCAGAGTCATTAGTAGACCCATCATTTCAAACGTTCATCATTTTCTGTATTGGGAATATTCCATATACTCCTTCTAGCTCTTAAAAACTATATAAGATAATACTGTTAACTCCAGTTACCCTACAGTGCCACAGAACACTAGAAATTGTTCCTCCTATCTAGCTGTAATTTTGGATCCTTGAACAAATCTCTCCTAACTCCTCCTTTCACACTACCCTTCCAAGCCTCTAATATCCTCTGTTCTACTTTTTACTTCTATGAGATGGATTGGTTTTTGTTTCCAGATATGAATAGGCACGTGCGGTGTTTGGATTTCTGTTCCTTGCTTATTTCATTTAACGTAATGGCCTCCAGTTCCATCCATGTTGCCACAAATGAGAGAATTTCATTCCTTTTATGGCTGAATAGTGTTTTATCATGTATATATACACCACATTTTCTTTATCTATCTGTTGTTAGACACCTGGGTTGATTCCTGTCTTGGCTATTATGAATAGTGCTGCAGTAAACATGGACGTGCACATGGCTCTTCAATATGCTGATTTCCTCTTCTTTAGATAAGGTCCACCTGTGGGATTGCTGGATCATGGGCTAGTTCTATTTGTAGTTTTTTTGAGGGACCTCCATACTGTTCTGCATAGTGGCTGCACCAGTTTACAGTACATGTCATGTTATCTTTAGCTTTAAGCCTCTTTGTGGTTGTATTACTTTTCTGTTGCTTCTGCAAATAAATTACCACAACAGTGGCTTATGACAACACACATTTATTGTTTTACATTCATGGAGATCAAAAGTCTAAAATGGGTTTATTGTACGAGGCTGTGTGCCTTAAGTGTTCCTTATACAAATTCTATAGAAGAATCATTGCCTTGTCCTTTCTGGCTTCTACTAGCTGCCCACATTCCTTGGCTTGTGGCCCCATGCTCCTCCAGCCTTTGTTCCTGTGGTTAGGCTATCTTCCCTGACTTTGACTCCCTTGCCTCCCTCTTTCCCTTATAGGGATACTTCCTCCCTCTTTCCCTTATAGGGATACTTGAGATTATATTGAGCCCCACTTGGATAATCCTGGATAATCTCCCTATCGCAACAGTTTTATCACACCTGAAAAGGTTCTTTTGCCATATGAGGTTTTCATAATTTTGGGGAGATAGAAAGAGGGAACCTTTTCAACAGTCATTGTGGTGGGTCCTATTCTGTTTCTCACTGTGGCTTTTTTGTCTGTCAGTCTGTTTGTTTGCATTTCCTCTATTTTCGCTTCACTGGTCTTCTTGGATTGATTTTTTTCCCCCAAGAAAATTGGGCTATTTTCAGACACATATTTTCTGCCCCATTCTTCCTTTTCCTTCTGGAGTTCACTTACTTGTGTTTTAGATTGCTTGTTACTGTCTCACAGGCCATGGAATAAAATAAAAACATTTCTGTGTCTGTTTCTCAGATCTGGTAATTTCTGCTGATTTGTTCTGAGAGTTCAATTTTCTCTTACATCTACCCAGTGATGAATTTGATTTTTTTCTTCATTATGGTTAAGATTTCTTGCCTTTTTGCATGTCCCATCCAGTTGATTACATGCTGAGTGGATGATACATCGTATGTGGTCTGGATTATGTTTCACTGTGACCCAGTGTGTACTCTACCAGCCTTCTATTCTATTCAGTTCTTCATTTCTTGCTTCACAAGATACAAAAAGTGTCTCATACAAAGGAAAAATACTACTAGCCCAGTGGTAAAGAAGTCAATAGGATATGTTTATTCCTAGGTTTATATAAATCTGTTTATAAAAATCTCCAGGATACATTGTTGATTCTTTCATTACACTAATCCTGTTAGGTTAGTATAGATTTTAAATTATTGTCTATATAACCAGCTTTAAAGAAGAATTGAGACTTTATTTTCCAAACTGCATCTTGAAGCCCAGGACAGATCTAACCGATAGCTGATAGCCATGAAACTGAACAGAAATCTGTTTTTTTTCTTGGGGGAAGCTTGTTTATTTTTATTTTCCTTCTGAGGAACTCAGCTTGGTAGTGACTAGAGTCAACCTTCATAGAATAAAAATTTACATATATAAACAACAGTTGGCCTATCTTTCTCAATAAAAATCTGTGTTCTACTGAAAAAAATAAAAATAAAAATTTAAATAAACACATGTATACAAGTAATTTCAGTGAGAGTGAGAGTGTTTAGGTCTCTATAAAACTCTTTGCTTTTTCATAGTAAATATTCAATCATCATTTTTTGTTTTTAATGATCCATAGGGGAGGTTTTTCAAATGTAGTCCTTTTCTTTTTATTCTCTTCCACTTCATTGTCTCCAGTCCCTGGACACTAATCCCATGGCTGATATAGTCAAGGTAACAAAGAGGAGTCTCGATGGGCTGAGGGAGAATCTGAGAGCCTGAAATTATAGAATTGTAAGAATCCTAAATTGGTAGGATTGACACAGATTGTAGAAGCATGCCATAATCACCTTACATGGAAGGAAACTGCATCTGCAGAATTATTTATGCCATGAATATTTACTCACGTGGAGAACAATTTGTGATAATACACTGATAATATTTAAACAACTCTGTGCATATTTTTAGTGAAGTCTTTAGAAAATACTCATGTCCAAACATTCTTGAGAAAATGAAAAACAGCAATAAATCTTAATGATGTAGCTTTGTGATAATAAAATTTAGAAAGCTATGGATTAGTTGATACTGGTGCCACTGCAAATTATTTAAGTAAACTTTCTTTTTTTTTTATTAAATCATAGCTGTGTACATTGATATGATCATGGGGCATCATTCACTAGCTTCACAGACCGTTTGACACACTTTCATCACACTGGTTAACATAGCCTTCCTGGCATTCTCTCAGTTACTGTGCCAAGACACTTACATTCCACATTTACCAAGTTTCACATATACCCTTGTAAGATGCACCGCTAGTGTAATCCCACCAATCCCCTTCCCACTATCGACCTCCCCCCTCCCCTCCCTTTCCCCTTCCCCCTATTCTTAGGTTGTAACTGGGTTATAGCTTTCATGTGAAAACCCTAAATTAGTTTCATAGTATGGCTGAGTACATTGGATACTTTTTCTTCCATTCTTGAGATACTTTACTAAGAAGAATATGTTCCAGCTCCATCCATGTAAACATGAAAGAGGTAAAGTCTCCATCTTTCTTAAGTAAACTTTCTCATCTTGGTAACTAGTGTAGTGTATCAGAGAAGATAAAAGCCCATGCAAGTTAATTGCATTGAGGGTATTTAATATAGGAGACTAATTATGAGATGTTAGAAGAACTGAAGAGAGTGCAGTTCATAGATTAGAGATCCATCAAAATGTTTTCTTTTAATTTCAGATTAACATGAAGGTGTAAAAACTAGTGTGCAATGTTCGCATTTGTTAGGTAGAGTCCCTCGTGTAGTTGCGTCCTACACCCAAGAGGTTTGCCATATACCCTTACATTGTGCCCATTGAGTGGGAGCACAGCAATCTCCTTCTGAATTTTCTTTATTGTGAATAATATTTTCTCTAGGTATTTTGGTAGGTGGCCTTTATCAGTTAAAAAAGTTTCTTCCTAATCCTAATGTTCTAAGTATTTTTTATCATGAAATGCATTGAACTTGATAATTTTTTCTTGAAAATTTTGAGATGATAATGGTTAATGAGTGGCTTCTCATTTAAAGCACTAATATGGTAAAATTACAATGATGAATTTTCTGAAGTTGAGCTATTCTTAATTCTCTTTTCCTACAATAAGCCATAATAAGTTTAGTTTCTATGAAAGAGATTTCTGGTTGCATTTATTTAAAAATGGATTTTGGCATATATGGTCATAAATATAAGTTAGGCTAAAATTTTATTTTCTTTTACTGCTCTTAGCTGATTTTATTATTTTATTTAGAGGCTGCAAAATTGTATTTTCTAAAGCATTTTTATTAAATAGCAACTTTTCTTAAAAGTTGGACAGACCTGACTTGTAACGAGAAAGACGTTTTTATAATTTTTTCAACTTTTAAAGTAGTTTGGATCTATTTAACTTCTATGTTACATTTGATTTTACAGGTGTTATTTTTTTCCCCCAAATTTCTCTCTCTTATCTAGATTTTCAAGTTTGGTGTCTTTATAAATTTATTGTATGATTTTTAAACTCTTCCTTATGTCTTCAGCTATCTGCTTTTAAAAAATTAGTAAAGTGAAATAGTTTTATGTTTTCTGTTGTTTTCATATTTAGTCTTTAAGAGGTTTGTTCACCTGGTTAGTTTTTACACAGCACACAGATTTTAGTATTGTTGATGATCTCCAGTGTCTGTTTTCCACACCACTGATTTATGCCTTGGAAGTCTTGTACTAGGAGTCTGGGACTGCAGCAGTGAGGAAGGATGGATGGAGAGGAGGATTTGCCTTTGCTTCTCTTCTCCAACCCAGGGGAGTCCATCCTTTGACAGCAAGCAGAATGAGGACTTGGGTAGTTAGAAGGAGGATGAAGTTTGAGGAGGGATGAGGAAAAATAATCTGGGGAGGAATATAGTCTAGAAAGACAGAAAAATCTTAAGATTTAGCCTGGAGCAAAGGAAAGTTATGATCTTGGGCAGTGAATAGCAATGAATTCACTTATTTGGGGGACTGTCTTAGTTTTCTGCTCAAGTCATACGCTACCAGAAAGACAGCATTTGGTGTTCTCACAAGACTAACACATACTAGGTCAAATAGATAGGCGAATGGCTGTCATTAATAAATCAAAGTATTATTGGTGTGTGGCCATAAGGGCTTGTGCCTTATAAGATACTAGTCCTAGACCAAACTGAGAGATAAGAAATATATATTTCTAATATGTATTTACAAAATTACTTACGCTCTAACTTGTTTCTGACTCTTCCCTAACTTATTCCTTGAATCTGAATGCCAGTAGAGCTAGCATTGACCTCTACTTAGTTCTACTGTCTATAGTATTTGCTGTTGCTTACTTTTGAGAAACAAGCTTAAAGTGGTCCAGAATATTGTGTATGCCTTCTAACACCAAGGATTTGGAAGTATGCAAGCAATTTTCAGTCCTGTTAAATTCTTGAAAGATTTTGTATTTCTATCTATCATTAGTCCTATTTTCAGAATTAAGAGAAAAAGGGATAAGATAGTAAAAGATAGTAAAAGAACAAAAATACTGTAGTAAATTCTCACTACATTCTCCTCTGCTTTCTTATTCTCCCATGGACTGAAAAAAAACGGATGCAGAGTCCACAGTAGAGTGTATGTAACATTGATAGTGTCCAACAACGATGAGCTGTCATTTTTTGGTTTCTATTCCCTTTTCTTTTCCTTTGTCCTTTTTTAATTCTTACATTTATAGTTTAATTTTTGCAGCTGAATTATTTTATATGAATTCTGAATAATGAAATCTATTATTCGGTATTCATATAAAATAATTAAAAACATCAGGTAAATTTCCAAATAAGTAACCATTGACTTCATAAATCTCAGTTAACAAGCTTTTCCTATTCATAGAGATGAGACATTTTACACCAAGCTGACAGTATATGTTTTTCTTTTTACAAAAGTAAATCTTTTAAGCTAGAATTAGTATTTAAATACTTTTTAAAGTTTAATTGATTATACATTAATTGATACTAAATACACTCTGATACAACCTTTTTGAGAAAGTATGTACTGAAGGTAACTATATACCTAAACCTATGACATAGCAATTCTACTTATTTGTATGTGCCCAAGAGAGTGTGTGTGCATCAACAGATATGTGCAGGAAAGTTTATAGCCATAATATCCCCAAACTGGAAACAACTATACGTTCACCTGCAGAAAGATGAATAAATACATTTGCTATATATCACTCAAACATAAAGATGAGCAAAAGGTGTCAGATACAAGAGGACATACTGTATGATTTATTTTATATGAAGTTAATGTTCAGGAAAAATGAATCTATGGTAGTAGCATCAATAGCAATTACCAACTAATTGGCAGGAGGGATATAATAGATTGCGAAGGGGCATGTGGTAACCTCTTGAGTGATACAAATTTTCTAAAGCTTGACCTAGATGGAACTTCAAATATGTCTATAAAATATTCATTAAACTATGTAATAAAATTGTGTAATCTCAAAGGATAAATGATACCAAATTCTTTTTTCTGTTTGTCTTTAATATGTCAGGGAAGTTATGCTAATTTGTTCCTTTTAACAAAAGATTTTTAATATTGGCTTGGAAGTCCATCTGTGGCTACCATGGTGAACTGATCTCTTAGTGTTTGATTTTGATCCTTAAAGCTGTGTTGCTTTTCAGAAGGTTGTTAATTGGGTCATTGATACTATTTTGAATTTTGTCGACATCCTATAGCTTAGAAAGAGCTTGATAAGGTTTTATGTAAAAGGGAAAGGTCTGCCTAAGCTTGAAAATTAACCAACAATGGGCTGCATATTTAAGAATTAGATAAATACAAATTAGAAATTAATACATTGTGTACTTTATCACCTTTATATTCTTTTCGTTCTACTTATATTGTTTATTTAATGACTATAGGTAATGCAAAGAAAATTTTTTAAATTAAACTTGTATAATTAAATTTATATTTAAAGTGCATAAAAGTGCCCTGGGCTTCTGCATAAAAGTGAAAAGTGGCTATTAAGAGGAATTTATAGGAAAGCTCATCAAAATGGTGAATATTTATTGAATTAATGATTTATTCAGGACTCTTATTATACTGCAGTCTAACTTTACTATGCTTATCAAAAGTTCTTTGGATACATACAAATGGACTTGAGGCTCCTAGCCTTTCTTTCTTTCTTTTTCTTTTTGGTAAGAGAAAAGGTTTTTATTCCAGCAGAAGGAGCTCTGGTGGACTATTGTCCAAGATGGCCGAGCTCCCCAGCCTACTTCAGCTTCAGCCCTGTCCTTTTTTTTTCTTTTCTTTGCTTTACTTTTTTTTTAAATTATCATTATTAAATCATAGCTGTGTACATTAATGCAATCATGGGGTACAATGTGCTGGTTTTACATATAATTTGAAATATTTTCATCAAACTAGTTAGCATGAGAGCTGACTCCTTGCTACCCTTCGGTTCTTGTTTTCCAGGCTGCTCTCCAAGTTGGGGGTCATGGAGAAAGGCTACACCAGTGTCGAGAAGTCATGCTTCTGACTTACAAATCCATCCCTATGCAAGTGGATGGGGAGCCCTGTAGGTTGGCCCCAGCTATGATTCGCATCTCCCTGAGGAATCAGGCCAACATGGTACAGAAGAGCAAGAGGAGAACGTCCATGCCTTTACTCAACGAGTGAGTCTGCTCCTTGCCCACCTTGACTGACAGGAAGGTGTCGGAGAGGAGAATGCAGACAGAGCATGTGCATGGTCTGGGGACCTCGCTGTGCTGGGAGAGGAGAAAAGTCCAGGAAACTCAGCAGTCCCTTGGTCTCTCCTGTGGAAACATATATTTGTTCTCCATGTTTATTGTACAGTTATCACACCCTTCTTTTGGAAATTATTACCATATGTGAGATAGATGATTCTCCTTCACTGACCTCTTGAGTGTGTATTTTCTGGAGTAGGAGATCATCCTGGAGGTAATCATTCAAGGGTGGTAAAATGGGTCCAGATAAACGTGTTCTTGTTTGTTTTGTTTTGGGGAGGCGTATAATTAGCCTCTGCTTTACCAGGTCAGTGTAGGGTGCTGGCTTCCCTCACAGGGAGAGGTTGGCAGAGCTGGTCTTGGCTTGCCTCTCTCCACATCGCCCCCTCTCTGCCTGTCAGCGAATTGTGCCTTTCCTGATACTCCCATTCTGGGCTTCTGCTTCAACTCAGTTTTACCTTCCTGGGCAGCATCCTATTGTCCAGACTTAACCGGGCCCTATCCTGCTCATTTTGACTAACTCATATGATGACTAGATATTTAGAATGTTTATTCATTTTACCGTGAGCCTTACTTCAACAAGCGACTTGCATGTCCGTATGGGATTGGAGAAGGAGAAAGAAGGGGGTGGGGCGCTATGTTTGAGGCTCTCCTATCTGTTATGCCCATGCCCCTAAGGCTAGTCCAGGGCTTGGCCGTGGGTCATTCTTCCTCACAGTAAGGGACCCTCAGAAGTGCTCCTCCTGTTTGTGGCCTGTGATGCATGGTGACCTACTTGCTCTGAGTGGCTGCCTTTCCTGTGGTGCCTGTGAAGCAAGGGTACGCTTTGCCATGTACCTACTGAGTCGGTATGACAATCTGCAGAAGCGCGTGGAATAGCCAGCAGCCCGGTGCCTCGCTCCCTGCCAACGCTCTCCTCCTTCTGCGGGGCCCCATGTTGAGGGGCAGCATTCAACGGTGCTCTCGAGGGTTTTTTGTTTTTGGCATCTGCTTCTAAATCTAAAACCGGGGTGAGAGATCATCTCCATCCTTTGCTTCCTTCTCTCTCAGATTCTGGACTTCCCCAAAACTTTTCCTAGATTGTTTTCTGGAGGTGCTATTTAGTATATTTCTTGCTTTGTTTACATCTTACCAGCTAGTCAGACTCCCAGCTCATTCCAGATGTTTCTTGTCCTCTCTGCCTTTACTTTCTGTTAGGCGGAATATACAATTGCTGAGGTTATATGACCACAAAAATGGGATATTAGCAATTGTACCTAATCCCCCCTAGAAATGCTAGCATTAAGCCATGACTGCTTGGTTTGGCCGATATCTATGAACTTAAAAAAAAGTGAGCTACTCTCTGAAGTTGTACGGTAGGTAGCCTGTGTGGCTGGGTCACTTGTAGCTAGCCTCTTAAGAAAAAAGAATAAGTTTCAGATGTACGCTTATAAGATGCACTGCAGGTATAATCCCACCAATCACCCTCCCTCCGCCTATCCTCCTCCCTCCCTCCCCTCCCTCTCCCCATTCCCCATATTCTTAGGTTATAACTGGGTTATAGCTTTCATATGAAAGCCAAAAATTAGTTTCATAGTAGGGCTGAATACATTGGATACTTTTTCTTCCATTCTTGAGATACTTTACTAAGAAGAATGATGAAAATGTGTCAAACTGTTTATAAAACCAATGTATGGTGCCCCATGATCACATTAATGTACGCAGCTATGATTTAATATTAATCAAAAAAAGAAGAAAGAATAAAACTAGCTCTTTACTGTCTGTAGGCAAAGTGTTCACAGTCTCATGCCTGCTGCTTCCATATTTATTAGCCTTACTTTATTAGCCTTATCAGACATGAAATTGCTCACAACTCATTTGGGCTTTCTTCACATATAAAAATGTATAAATGGTTCTTTTCTTTTTGTACTCATGTCACATGTGATCTATGATGTCATTTCTTGTAGTACTTAGCTGTGCAGGTGTTCAGGAAGCAGCCTCAGCTCAAAAACACCTCTATTTCCCTCTTAGCAGGAGGTGGTGGTGCCGCCATCAAAGTAGCCCCAGGCCATATGGAAGGCCTATGAGAAACAGGAATAATAATATGATATTTATTTTTAAAATGAAAATTTACAAAACTTAAAAAATAACAAAGGTCTTTATTATTGCTTATAAAAAATTATTATCCAATGCTATATTTTTAGAAAATAAACACAGCACATTTTCAAAGGAAAGCCAAAAACTTAGTCACCAGATCATACTTGTTCACGAACCCATAACTTCTCTCACTCGGGACTTATTTGCCCTCGGTGAGTCAATTGTTTGTGTTTCACTAGAAAACCTTGTTTCGAAATCTAACATCTGCCGCTGAATTTCCAAATGGAGGTTGAAGTTTAAGGTCAGCCTTTCCTTAAGATCTTTCTATAGGTTTTCTTCAGGGTTCTGAATCCTTCAAGCTTTTCTATGCTTTGGCCACTGTGTGAAGCTATTTCATTCATTCAAGAAAGAGGAACTCGAGAGACTTTTTTTTCCCCTTTATTACCTGCCTTCTCTTCTTCCTGATGACTTTTTCTTTCTTTTCTTCTCTCTTCCTTGTTTTTACTAGCACCGTGTATTCTGTTTTATTTGCCTTCTTTCTTCCTTCCTAGAGGAAAAAGGAATTTGTTTATAATTTCTTTACAATTTTATCTTTACCTGTGTGTGTTCCCAATGAGGCAAGGAGAGCTGTTTAATTCATCTTAAGGAATTAGGCATCTTTCACGTAGCTATTTGATACTTAACTTGCTCTGGCTCCCTAAATAAGTGTCCCTTTTGCACTTGGATGTCTATATTGCTCATGCATCTGCCTTTCTCTGGATCACTGCATTTCAGACCTTTGCCTTCAGGCCAGACTTTCTTCTATAAGTTGAAGACTCATATGAAAATGTCTTAGCCGACATCTTGATATCTCATTGCAGCTTCAAGCTACATGCTAAAAACTGGGACGCATTAATTCTATTCCCTTTTTTTTTTTCCTCCCCACCATCCAGGGAGCTTATATAGTTGTATGCATGGAACTACCAACCACTCGAGGTGACCACGCCAGGGTCACCATGTCCCTGGCCCCTGGGGTCATCTCAGTCCCTTCTACTTCTACACATCCATCAGGCTTGCGACCGTGCTCTTTGAAATTCATCTTCTATTTATTTGCCAAGTTTTGAGCTCTCACATCTTCTACCCTCTTTGCTGGTAAAACAGCTTGAGCTCAAAGGCTGTGTGGGCCGCCTCTCAGCAGCATCACCAAGATATGCTCCCGACTCATTTCCCTGCTCCCACCATTGTGGCCTTCCCACGGTCTGTTTTTTCAATCTAAATCCCCAGCTTTGTAGACCTTTTCAATCATTTCCTTGCTCATCTTCATCGCTCTGTGCCCCAGAGATAATTGGCGTTCCTGGAGCAGCAGCCCGTCTGCCGCGTCCCCCCCGGGTTTGCAGTCTGCTGTTCTTCTTGCCGGGCCCCCAGCTCCTTCTCGTCTGCTCAGTCTCACGGCTCAAGGCTTTCCCAAAGAACCCTTTTCTGTCTACTTGGAGCTGTTAGATGCCCCATCTCAGTGCTCCTATGGTCCTCTTGCTGACTCCCATACACTATTCGTTAGAGATAGTGTCATCACTGATTTATGTGTCTCTCTTCCCTGCCAAGTGAGGAGGCCCTGGGGTATTTTCTCGTAGGATCCCCAGTGTCTGTCCTGGTTTCTGAGGCACGGCCGCGTGTTGCATCAGTGACTCACACATCGATCTGGTCTATAGTGCTGTCTTTGCTGTGTTTCTCTGAAATTACTTCTAAAATAGCATAAATCTAAAATTCCATGAATATAAACATAATATAGAATGTGTTTTGATTACATTTTATTATAAGTTAAGATACATACTCAATAACGTCAAGATACGGTTCGCATGGAAGAAATCCCTGTGAGAATGATTAAATAGTAGGCCTCCGCGAAACCAGGGTAAAATGAGATATGTCTCTGTACTCCCAGGGGGCTTCTGAACACAGGGAAGCACAGCCTTTCAGTTTGAATATAATAATAGCAAATGAGTACTTTCTCTATGTCAAGAGGAAATAAATAAATGTTTTCCAAAAATAATTTGGGTTCTACTCCTATTTGCTATTATTATATTCGAACTGAGAGTCGACGCCTCACTGTTTTCAGAAGATGTATCTCCCTTTATCACAGCATTTGAATCCACATGGGGTATGAACTCCAGTAAATAGTACTCTCCTCCTCCACGTCTGTAGAAGAGATTTATCTAGGTTCCTATTCATATAATGGTAATACGATAGCCAACACATTTAATTGTGTTTCTTATTTGGAAAATACCATTGAAGGAGATCAGAAACTTAAAATTAACTCGGGAACTCAAAAAAAAAAAAAAACCCTGTAGTTTCATAGTAATTAAGGCCACATTAGTAAAGATGATCATTTTATCCAATGGCAAGATTTCTAGTTAGCAAACTTTGAATTAGGTAACTGGAGTCCCTCATCCTAGGCTTCTGAGAAGTTTTGTTGGTTGTAACTGAAAATCCTTGGAAGATAACATAGAGAGAGAGAGAAGCTAGAGGTGGAGGTAACCCTGGGCTGACGTTGGGTATGAGAATTTACGTACCCAGCAGTGCAATCAGGGGAGCTATGTCTATTGCTGTGTTTAAATGACAGAGCAAAAAGAAGAATTATGTTAAAATGACAGGATTTAGTTTTTTCAGTTCCACATTTTGTCTTTTCTAATAGCTACTGTAGACTATCTCCATTATAAAGGAAGGGGAAAAAAGGAGAAGTATGTATTTTTTCCTACCCAGAGTATGGATGGAATTACAGTATTATCTTTGGTGTTCTTAAAGAGCCTTTGTTGTTTAACAGAAAGAAGTTAAAGTTTTGTCGAATCTGTCTTTTCAAGAGGGTTATCTTTTAATGCGAATATTCTATAATGCCTAGGGACTCATGGAGGCTATGTAGTAAAAGGATTAAATTCACTTAAATCTCCTCAAAAATGAGTTCACTATGCCAGCCTGCCACTTGAGTGTGTAAGTGTGAGCCTCCTCTCCTCGGGTGTCCCGACTGGTCTAAGTTAGGGAAGCCAGGGTCATCCCCGAGGACCCCGCAGCCTCCTGCATCAGCCTCCCCCAGCCCCGCACTCCAATCTGTGGCTTGCCCAGAACCAGCACCTTCCGTGTGTCCTGTTGGCTTTGTTGCTGTCACTGGCTTTTTTGGATTATTTTTCATGGCTGGCTTGGTTTTTCTTTTCTTTCACTCACTGTTCAGTGACACGCCCATTTAATTTCTGTTTAAATTTTGTGTGTCTCTCTTTCTCTCCCCTGGCTTGTTCCTTGTCTGTCCATGCTGTCGCTGACTCTGTCTCCGCCGCCCATTCCCTGCTGCCTCTAGCATCCATCAGGTGCAAGCTGCGGACCTGCGGCGAGTGTCTGCTCCCCCTGGCTCCTTCGCCATGTGAGTACAGCGCTGTTCTGTTTCTATTTCCCCATTCTCCTCCCAGGTCAGACTACCTGTGTCCCCGTCTTCACAGATCTGCTGCCCAGAGAAGGAAGTCGCCTAACCAGAATTGCTTTCTCGTCCCTTTCTTTGATTTGAAATGGAGCTGTGAAGTTCTGTGTGTCTCTGTCCTTGAAGAATTAACAGTTTACTTTTTTGAGTAGGTCCATGAATGCTTGGGGTTGTGTAAAACTACCATTCGACCATTCAATTCTCTATAGGTTAAGGGTGAGTTTGGGAAACTCTGTGACTTGTGGATGGACCCCTAAAACTATATGTGGAGTTTGAGTCCACGTACTTGCATATTGGGGGCTGAAGATCCATAGTTGTAATAAAATGTCAATAATCCAAAGCTGTCATTGACTTTTGCAAAATGTAAAGTCCCCACACGTGGAAAAATTAACAATAAGTGTCTTGGAAAATGTTCTCCATGTGTGCAGAAAGAGGTGACCAACACAAAGAAAATATTTTGTGAGATTTTGTAACAAATATCTTGTAAATAAGGTACCTTTAGCTACAATTTCCCGTTTTTCTTATGTATGGTGACTTTTGGAACACTCTGTAGTTTGTGCTTAATGAACTCCAGGGCATTATTTTTTGTTTGTGGTGAAAACAAAAAGCACATATATGTATCTATTTTAACATTTCAGTTCAGGATCATTTGAGCCTGTTGCCTCTTGTCTCATCCTTCTTTCTTTCCTCCAACTAACATATTTCTATCCAGCATTTATTGTGTTTCAGGTACCATTAAGGAGCTTTACATGTGTTAACTAATATATATACTCATTTATTTTCCCAGCAGCCCCTTGCCACATGTAGTATCAGTATCTCCATTTTATACGAGGAATCTGATGCACAGAGAGGTTAAGTAATTTGCCCAAGGTCACACAGCTGTGAAGTCATAGACTGAGATTCAAACTCAGGCAGTCTGGCTTCAGAGTTCATGCTCTTAACAGATTATAGTGTGCTGCCTTTCATCCATCAGGATCCTATGTATTTCTCAAGGTCCAAAGACTTCTTCCTTTATTCTTGCTGTTAGAATTCATTGCACCTTCACTGGAAGTTGTTTATTGAGATAACTGTCATTGTTATCATGGTTTAATTTGGTATTAATTACATTAACTCTGTATCTGCATATTTTCCACATGAAACAGGGATCCTTGGTAATATCTATTCTATGAATCCTTGCATTTCTAGCCTAGACACATTTTTTAAATATGAGTATTCTGAAACTAAACAACGGTTGATTAGAATGAATGAATATAAGAATACATGTCTAAATAGAGGTATATAATGTCTGACATTTAGTGATAAAACAAATTCTGAAAGTCCAGTTATTTAGTCCTTAATTCTAGTCTTATAAGTATTTATTCATTTATAAAAACATATATTTATTCAAGAATATTTGTTTTGCACAGCTCTGTGTCAGATACTATTTTATACTGCACATCTAGTGGTGAGCACAGCAGAGCACTTCCTTCCTGGAGCTTAAAATTCAAGAAAATGATACTTAATTCCCAATTGGGAGGTTATTGCTGGTGTAAATTTGACATTCTGTAGAGCCCAATTCAATAGATTTGGGTTCAAGGACTAACCATCAGTGATCATTTTTTAGCTGTTCCATTGATGTTAATAAAATAATTATAAAGATGTTAGCAACAGAAACACACGTGTTAGGCCAGGTGTGGTGGCTTCCACCTGAAATCTTGACACTCTGGGAGGCCAAGGTAGGAGGATGACTTGAGCTCAGAAGTTCTGGACTAGTCTGAGCAAGAATGAGACTCCATCTTTACTGAAAATAGAGAAAATTAGTTGGGAGTTGTTGCAGGCACCTGTAGTCCCAGCTACTCAGGAGGCTGAGGCAGGAGGATCGCTTGAACCCAGGAGTTTGAAATTGTTATGAGCTAGGCTGATGCCATGGGGCACTGTCGTCTGGGGAACAGAGTGAGACTCTGTCTCAACCAAGAAAAAAAAAAAAAGAAAGAAAGAAAGAAGGAAAGAAAGAAAGAAAGAAAAAGAAAAAAAAGCTATGTCATCATGTTTCTATCACAGTCATTTTGGTGGTAATTATGTTAGAGGCATGGTAGATTATCTTAAATGGGACAGTTTATTTCTTATTCTAGGGGTGTGTGCACAAGAAGTAGGGTAAATTGTCTTGTTTGCTTCTAGGGTATAGCAGGCACTAAGTTCTGGCTATTTTGAAATGGAATATTAACCTGACCATATTTTATGATATGCATTAAATATCACATAGTATAGGTTTTTTATCTATGTGTAACTGATATAATATTTATGTAATACAATGTATTAAATTATTTCATTTAAAAAATCAGATAAAAAAACATTAGCAAATAGAGCAAGGGATGTGGAGAAAAGTCCGGACTCAAAACATGTATTCTGTCTTTTTATATTGTGGCAGTGATTGCTTTGATCCACTCTCACATTGTTATTTGCTGTTTTCAGCATTGCTGAAAAATTATGCTAACCTTGCTTTCGGTATCCTGGACTAAGATAGTCTGGTCACTTTTTGGCCCTATGATCAGCCATTCTGTGCTCAGAATAACTCTTTTTTACAGATGTTCTTTTCTGGGGGAAAAGCCCCTCTTCTCCTCCCAAAGCAAACGTTGCTTCACTGAGGTGGCTTTTGTAATCTTTCTTTCTCTCTGGTTTTCTGATGACTTGTTTACTGCATTGTTAGGAATTGCAGTTAATGTCTGTATATGCAAAATTCAGGCTTTATGCATAGGGGAACCCTAAAATTTTATATTTTGATCATAAATGAGCGCATTCAAACTGATAAATTTTAATCACAGATGTCTAGAGGCCTTGCCTAATAGGGCAAAACAAAGAAAATAGAATATTTCTCCACAAATCTTGTACAGTCTAGCTTAATGTGTTAATAAATTTGTAATTCATATTTAAGTAGCTTAATAGTGAAGTCCTCACGGAAGGACACATACACTCACTACATTTCGTGACCTAAATGGTCATGTTAAATGCTTTAGTTACCAGCTCCTACTTAGGCCACAAAAGTATGAAACTACAAAATGTTTACTTGGGTAACTTTCACTGGTAGGTTCTGTTTCTCTTCTGTTTTCCCCATATCAGAATTAAATAATGTGATTCATGTTCACTTAGCTTACTCAGACTTTTTCATCTTTCTGCAAACATTATTGTGGATGTCAGATACTCTGTGGAATATTGGCGAGACCCAGATCAGAAAACTAAGGGAAAATGGACACGTCAGGAATAGACCCTGTTGTGTTGCCCACAGCACTGTTACACTGTGATGCGACAAGCATCTAAGATGCTGGTTGCACTTTTATACAAATAAATTTTTATTGAGTATTTATTACATTTGGTTTCATATTTTAATTTTTTTAAAATTTTATTTCCTTGCTTATTTTTTATTTTTATTTCTTTGCGTTTTTTTTTTTTTGGTCAAAACGCAGTCCCACCCTATGCCCCTGAGCAGAATGCAATGGTGTCATAGCTCACTGCAACCTCAGACTTGGGCTGTGGGCATCCTGCTGCCTCAGCCTCCAGAAACCGCTGGGATTATAGGCACTCACAGTGGCACCCGGCTGGGTTTTTCCATTTTTTTCATGAGTCGGGTTCTCATTCTCATTCAGGAGTGTCTCAAACTCCTGAGCTCAAGAAATTCTCCCTCCTCAGCCTCCCACAGTGCTGAGATTATAGGCATGAGCCACCACACTGGCTCATTTTTTAATTTTTAAAATTAATGTATGGGGCCAGGTGCAGTGGCTCAGGCCTGTGATCCTAGCATTCTGGGAGTTCGAGCAGATGGAGTGCCTGAGCTTAAGAGTCTGAGATCAGCCTGAGCAAAGAGCAAGACTCTGTCTCAATAAAAAAAAAAAAAAAAGAATCTAGCCAGATGTTGTGGCGTGCACTAATACTCCCAGCTACTTGGGTAGGATCACTTGAGCCCAAGAGTTTGAGGTTTGCTGTGAGCTAAGATGCCACAGCACTCTACTGAAGGTGACAAAGTAAGACTCTCTCTCCTAAAAAAAATGAAATAAAGTAAAATTAATATATGGCAAATTTGCCTTCTCTGATGTACAACTCCATGAGGTTTAAGGCACGTATGGATGCATGTAACGACCCCCATAATCAGGATACAGATCAGTCTGTCACCCCCAAAAGCTGCCTTGCGATCTATGTTGTAGTCAATACTCTTCCATTTCTCAGCCTCTGGAAACCCCTGATTATTGTAGATTTGTATTTTTGAGATACCACATAAATGGAATTATATACAGTATGTAACCATTGTGGCTGGCTTTTGGACTGTTGTATCTCTGAGGTTTCTCCACGTTGCTATACATATGACCCATTTGTCCTTTTTATTCCACTGTATGTAAGTTTTGGTTTGTTTACCCATTCACCCATCAAAGGATATGTGGGTTATCTCCAGTTTGGGATGGTTATGAGTAGAGCTGCTATAAACTGATGAACAGTTTTTCAAAAGTTTTTATTTCTCTAGGTTAAACCTCTAGGAATGGGATTGCTGGGTCATATGGTAAGTGTACATTTACCCTGATAAGGAACTGACAAACTGTTTTGCAGAGTGGCTGTACCATTTTGCATTTCCACCACCAATGTATGATGATTCCAGTTGCTCCACATCCCTGTCAGCACTTAGTATTGTTAGCATTTTTAAGTATTAATCATTCTAGTAGAAGTGTAGTGATATCACACCTATAGTTTAATTTTCCTTTCTCAAATAGCTAATGATGTTGGACATCTTTTCCTGTGTTAATTCTCCTTGCATCATGTAGTCTTTGGTGAAGTATGTGTTTGCATCTTTGGCTTATGTTTTAATTGGGCTGTGTGTCTGCTCCCTGTTGAATTTTGGGGGTATGCTTTTTTCTGCATCCGAGCTTTGTCAGATATGTGCTTTTCAAGTATTTCCTCCAAGCATCCATCGTATCCTTTCATTGCCTTGATGGTATCTTTTGTAGAGGAAAACTTTTGACAAAATCTAAATTATCAAGTTTTTCATTACAGAGCTATGCTTTGGGTATTATTTTGAAGTGCTCCTTGTCTAATCCTGGGTCATGAATATTTTCTCCTTTGATTTCTCCTAAAACATATTTATTTTTCATTTTGCATTTAGGTCTATGATCTGTTTTGAGTTAATTTTTGTAAAGGATGTGCTGTTTAGATGCCGGTTAACTTTTGGGCCTATGAATATTCAGTGTAGCCAGCACCATTTGTGGAAAGATTATCCTTTCCCATTAAAGTACTTTTACAACTTTGTCAAAAATCAGCTGGATGCACATGCAGTTGTCCCTCAGTATCCATAGGGGGTTGGTACCAGGACCCCCTGAAAATATCAAAATATGCAATTATAAGCCAGTATTTTTTAAATACCAAAAATACTATTTATAATAGCTCAAAAAAATGAAATACTTAGGTACAAATCTAGCAAGATATTTCCAAAATCTGCATCCTGAAAACTTCCAAACAATGATAAACAAAATAAATAAATAAAGAAAGATAGAATTTTATATATTGGGTGTTTCAGTAGAGTAAAATGTCAATATTCCCCAAGTGGATCTGTGAATCTTATGTAATTCCAGTCAAACAATAGCAGGATTTTTGGAGACACAGGCAAGCTGATTCTAAAAACTTACATTAAAAAACCCAGAAGAACCCTTATAGCCATGACAGTTTTGAAAATGAAGAATAAATTTGGGTGAATAATTCAATCAGATTTTAAGAGTTATTGTAAAAGTACAGGGGCGGCGCCTGTGGCTCAGTCAGTAAGGCGCCGGCCCCATATACCAAGGGTGGCGGGTTCAAACCCGGCCCCGGCTGAACTGTAACCAAAAAAAAAATAGCCAGGTGTTGTGGCAGGCGCCTGTAGTCCCAGCTACTCGGGAGGCTGAGGCAAGAGAATCGCTTAAGCCCAGGAGTTGGAGGTTGCTGTGAGCTGTATGATGCCACGGCACTCTACCGAGGGCCATAAAGTGAGACTCTGTTTCTACAAAAAAAAAAAAAAAAAAAAAAGTACAATAATCCAGGGCTGGGTGTTGTGGCTCATACCTGTAATCTCAGCTACACAGGAGGCTGACGTGGAAGATCACTTGAGCCCAGGAGTTTGAAGCCAGCGTGAGCAATATAGGGAGACCCTGTATCTTAAAACAATAAAATAAAAATGAAGGTACAAAAATCAAAAGAATAAGGCACTTGCTGAAGCATAAACCATATAGACTAATGGCCCAGATTAGAGGTCCAGGTGTGTGTGTGTGTGTGTGCGCATGCAGATTTTGAGTTTGCAGTGTATGCTGGAACGAACCCCCCATGGATACTGAGGGACAACTGTTTGTACCTCCAACTGCTTTTTGACAAAATTCTAAAAGCATTTTAATGGAAAAAGATATGTCTATTTAATCCTGGACCTTTAATGAGAAAATAAGCTTCATCTGTGCTATTCAGGACCCATTTTTTCTTTTCCTTTCTTCTCTCTATAAACTCACCTCACTGCATCCTGGACTCTATCAGAAAGTAGGAAAAATATTGCCAAAGTAGAAATGTACATGTATCCCTTTGTAAACTGGGAAGCCCTTCCCACTAAAGTAGCTGAGAAAATTGTTCAGTCATAGTTTGCTTCAATGAATTAAGCTATTTATTGGTGGCTCATACACAAACTCCTATGAGAATCTCAGGATGAAGGGCACTCATGAGCCAGTGGAGCGTCCAGAAGTGTGCTTCCTGTCTGGGGCAGAAATCTACCCAGATTCTGACTTACGGATTGTAATTTTGGGGTTATAGGTTCTGGAACCAAAAACCAATTTCGAGAGTAGCCCAAGAGCCTAATCATTCCAAATATCATGACTAAGTTTGTTCAGCGTCCTTTAGTTATTATTATTTTGTCCCTGGGTGATTATCTTTCTGTCATATAATTATCAATCATAGAAGACTCTTTCCCCTTGGCTTTCTGTATTTTCTGACTGATTTCAATGAATGGGAAGTACTTCTATAATGGGGAGAAAAGCAAAAAGGATTAATATTTTTAGAAGAACATGGGAGAATTACTATATTCATAGAATTGAAAGAAATGCCATTTGCTCGCTGTCAGGGCCAGCGCAGCAGGTGAGTTAGCGTCAGGCCCTCCGGAAAACAGAGCTCTTAGCTCTTCTCCTCTCCTTGGTCTCTCTCCTCCTCCTCCCCATTTTCTGGGTAGTCACACTAGTGATTTCATTTCACACTGTTCAGTTTCTTGACCTTGTCATCCATGTCATCCTTTCTTTCTGCTCCTAAGGTTACTTTCCTCAGCTGTTTCCATAAAACAAATTTCCCTGAGTGGAAAATTACAAAGAAAATAAATTAAGTGCTACTTGATCTTCATCTTATGGAAGTTTCCAACTAGAGCCCAGGCTACAATTTGGGTAATATATTTTGTTTCCTCCCCATGTTCTGTGAGTTTGCCTCCCAGTCTTTGCACCTTGCTGGGGTGTTCAGCCCACTTAGAGAGGTCCAGTGACATAAAGCAGAGGGGCAGTGGGAGTGGCCCTGGGTCTCTAGCTTGAGCAGCTTCCTTCCCATCCTATGACCCTTCTATCCCTAAAGATGTTACTTTAGAGAATGGGAGGTTAAAGGAATGCAGCATCCTTCTGCTTGAGTGCGTTGGGGAAGCCCTACCTTTGTCTGTGTAACAATAACCTGATGTTAATGCTGTGCATTTTACTTTTTTTAGACATTAAAAATACATGTAGTTGGTCCCTGGGATTCCTATCAGCTTTAAAGTTCCATTATGATGAAATTCAAGGCATTACCCTAGAATTATATGAAAATCTGTCCTAAAACTCTATGACATGAAGTAGGCAAGACCTGCCATTGGACATCCTGGGTGGTGATTCCTGGGCAGGGAGGCCAGGCCCTGTATTGTTTTAATAAGCTTAGCTAATGCCTCATCTTGATGTTAGCAAGAACACAAGCCAACTTTCACATTTAGCCAGAGAGGTGATAAGAACCTATATCACCTAAGAACCAAGTGCTTTGCATTGTGATCAAATTTAGCACCTTATTAGCTGTATAAGGTAAACATTACTAGTATTCCAATCGAATAGATGAGAAGACTGAGATCAAGAAATGGTCGAAACATGCTAATGATTACATGCTATTGATTGATACATTTAAGATTAAAATTCAGGACAATCTGCTTTGAAGATAGCATTTAAGGTGTGGAACTCTACTGTCAATATCACCTCTGGTTATTTCCCGTGTTTTTGTATGTTTTCTTTTCTTTTCTTTTCTTTTTTTTTGATTGCAGCTATCATTGTTTGGCGGGCCCGGGCTGGATTTGAACCCGCCAGCTCAGGTGTATGTGGCTGGTGCCTTAGCTGCTTGAGCCACAGGCGCCGAGCCTATTTGTACGTTTTCATATATGTCAGAGATACCGATGTCTATATCTGTATTTATCTGTGTCTTTTTTTCAAGTGACAGGGTCTCACTTTGCTGCCCAGGCTGAAGTACAGCAGCGTGATCATAGCTCACTGCAGCCTTGAACTCCTGAGCTTAAATGATCCTTCTACCTCTGCTCACAAGTAGCTGGGACTACAAGGCATATACTACCACACCTGCCTAATCTTTATTTTTATTTTTGTAGAGGCGAGATCTTTCTATGTTGTCTAGGCTGGTCTGAAATTCCTGGCCTCAAGTGATCCTCCTGCCTTGGCCTCCCAAATGATATATCTATACCTTTCTTTTTTTTTTTTTTTGAGATAGGGTATCACTTTATAGCCCTTGATAGATAGCCATGGCATCATAGCTTACTGCAAGCTCAAAGTCTTAGGCTCAAGTGATCCTCTTGCCTCACCCTCCCAAGTAGCTGGACTACAGGTGCCTACTATAATGCCTGGATATTTTTAGAGATCGGGTCTTGCTCTTGCTCAAGCTGGTCTGAAACTCCTGAGTTCAGGCAATCCACCCATGTTGGCCTCTCAGAGTGCTAAGATCATAGGCTTGAGCCACTATGCCTGATTGGTTGTTATATTTTGATAAAATTATACTCTGTAAACTTTTAAAGAAGATTTGGGTATAAATGCTAATTTAAAAGTAAATTTTGAGGGCAGTGCCTGTGGCTCAAAGGGGTAAGGCACCAGCCCCATATACTGAAGGTAGCGGGTTCAAACCTGGCCCTGGCCAAAAAAAAAAAACAAAAATCAAAAAAAGTAAATTTTGAGTGTTGCAAAAAGTAGGGCTCCTTGGTGTCATGGGTTCGTGGTTTAAGGTTGTTATAATAAAATTTCAGAATGACAAATCCCAGTTATAAATAAGTTCTATGACAGCTAAATAATTTGCAGTCTTTCAGAATTGTTGGGAATGGGGTGTGACCTAGGAAGTAGGCATATCAGGACGTGTCATGCTGACGTCCGCAGTGGAGGGGCTGCTCCTGTTTTCTTGTATCAGCGACAGTCAGCACTGAGTACACTTAACCAGTACACTGATGGAAAGGCACAACACACTTACCCTGTTTCCCTGAAAATAAGAAGACCTACTTGCAGGAAAGATAAGACGACGTCCCCTGAAAATAAGACCTAGCACATCTTTGGGAGCACACCTTAAAATAAGACAGTCTTATTTTTGGGGAAACAGGGTAGAAGTCACTCAAAATGCAAAACCATACCTTGTTGCTTTTTAAATTTATTTATAGAGATGAATTATTTATATCTGCATTAGGTGTAGAAATAGTCTTACCACTCAACGCTTTTTGTATAGTGAAAGGTTACTTCAAAAGTGAAGAGAATATTTACTGCAGGTTTTGCTGGCTTATGTGTGGGGCACTAGTGGGTTCTCACAGAAGTCAGATTCGGGGTAAAAGGGAGAGTTTGCAGGACACTTTGGGGATAGTATATGTTCCAGGTGTATGGGGTGGGAAAAATTTATGCTGACGTGGGCACATAGCTTCCTAAAGGGAGTACTTCAAAGGTGACCACAGTGATATTCAGCAATGACGTATGCAGCACTTTTTCTGGTATGAATTTGTGAACTTGTCAACATCATAGTGTTTGTCCCAAATTGAAACTAAATGAAGTATTTCAATGTTGTCGTAACTTCTGAAAACTGCACGCTTGCTGTATTCTGCATGTGTGTGTGTCTGCCTTCTGGGAGCTTTTCAAGGATATGATCTGTGTTCTGTTCATCCCTGTATCCTTGCCTTGAACAAGGTAGGCAATCCAATTGGCTGAATAAAAAATCTAGACCACCTCCAAAAAAAAAAAAAAAAGTTCATTTAGAATTAAAAAAAAATTTCTAAATAAAAATAATCTGACCTTAGAATTAACATTTCCAATAAAGATAAAAACAGGGGTTTTAAAAAGAATTTTCTATATGGTATGACCTTTAAAAAAAGAAGTGGAGATTAAGATCTGAATAAGCAGAACCAGGGTCTCAAACTTGCAGAGATTTCTGATCCAACTTAGAATTTTTGTTCAATTATATTTCTTTTTATAAACTCTGGTTGTAGGATGGAGACAAAATGGGTTTATTTCCTTAGTGCATCTTTTTAGGAGGGATGTGAGTTTGTTGGGGCTGCCAAAAATGAAGTCCATGGACCAGGGAGCTTCAACAGCAGGAATTGATTTTCTTATTTTTCCCGGGGGTAGACGTCTGAAATTACGGTATCAGCAGGGTCGGTTTCTTCTGAAGCCTCTGTCCATAGTTTGTGGCTGGATTTCTTTGTAGAGTTTTCCTTCCTTACCTGTCTGCATCCCAATTTCCTGTCTTATTGGGACACCAGTCACATTGGAGGAGGGCCTTCCCTCACTACCTCAGTTTAACTTAATTACCTCTTTAAAGACCCTGTCTCCAAAAGCAGGCACATTCTGAGGTACTGGGGGTTAGGGCTTTAAGATACCAATTTTGGAGGCAATTTATCCCACAAAAGCATTATACTGGATACATTTGATTGAATTTTAGTTATTTTGCTTTTTTTGTGTTATTAAATATTTGAAGATTGAATTTTGTGTCTATTATTTAATTTTTAAAAGTCTTTTTAATTATAGGGTATAAGAAGGGCTGAAGGATATCGTCCTTTTATTTTTAGCATATTTTTAGTATTAATCATATAAGGCTTATTTTAGTATTTTTAGTATTATTCATATAATAAGGTTGTTGACTTCTCTGGATCGAAATTCATTTTCTGTAAAATAAGGCAGTTGAACAATATGTACTTTGAATTTTTTTGTTCAAATCTGAATTTCTAAAGCATCATTATAATAGAAGAAATTACAGAATGCATACAGATTATAAATGAAAAGAGAAGTAATTCTTCTAGTATTTGTGAGTAAAAGTTTTATTTACAAGTGGACTTTCCCTCAAGAGAAAACAAAAAAATACCTTTAGATTGACCATTACAACTGTAGTGTTATTAATGGGGTCTCTGTCCTCAGGGAGAATAACAAAAGACATTTCAATTTTTACATCAATGTTGTAATAATAACTGTTACTATCTTCTGAAACAGAATGTGAGAAGAACATATCAATAACAAAGAAATCTAGATGTTTGTGTTGAAAGTTCCAAGGGTGTGTTTAGTTTGGATTACTTTGCTAAGGTGGTAAGGAGTTGTGAGGTGCATTTCATTTATACAAGTTTCGGTTTAATTATATCAATTCAATTGAGTTTACCCTGGTCTGTAAGAACATCCTGAAACACATGAAATGAAAAGAGAATACGTTTTAAAAGGCATAAAAAGTAAAGACTTGTTAATCCTGGGTTCTATTAATTCTTAGAGCTTGTCATCACGTTCTATGTCACAAAATGGAACTCTAAAAATGAATTCAGCCAGTTACAAAGTTATAGCTACAATATTTGACTAAAATAAAAACACCATTGGATGAATAACAAATGGAACAAAAAGGCCAAAGCTTTTCAGCTTCACATCACAGATACCTGTAGTTTTATTTATTTTTTAAAAATTTATCACTTTTAAGAGAGATGGTTTATATTCTCTAGTTGTGACATAAGTAAGTATATTATTTGGCTGATGGCATTTTGTTGCCTAGGAAAACAATTGTATATGTTTCCTTGAGGAAAACTTCTTGACTTATGAATACATGAGGTTACTGTCCTTGGTAGAGATTTGCTCAACTTTAAGGCGACTAATAAAGGGGAAAAAGAAACAGGAAAATCAACAGAACCCCAAATTATTTTTACATTCTACATTATGACATTACCAGTAAAACCACCTCTTCTTTCTCTTTTATTGTTTTCCTTCTAGCATTTGGTAGCATCGAAATGTCTACCTATTTTTGTTGTGTTTTCTTCTTCCTCATCATCTGAGTAATTTATTAAATGACTCCTAAAGGTATATACTGAGGAATTCTTTTCTTTAAGTTGACCAGCAAATTTTAATGAAAGTTATTTTTGTTACTAGAATTGTTCTATTGATAGAATATTTGTGTGATTCGTATAATTTCTGTTCTGGAAATATGTCTTTATTCTATACATTCTTACATAGATAAAAATTTGCTTTTGAAAAAAGAACAGTGTATAAAATCCCTTAGTTCATTGGCTCAGGAATTAGAGAAGAGTAGTGAAGAGTTTTCACCCAATTGGCTAAATTGGCTGAGTTGGAAAAGAATCAGGCTCAGGGGACTTTTAATTCTTCCCCTTGAGTAATTCTTCTTTATGAAGAAACCTGAGCTAATGAGAACATACCCCATCTGAGCTACCAGTGGGGGCTTAGGATTCCATCAGCCATAGGTTGATGGGTAGTAGTGATGCCACCTCTCTCCCAAGCCAAGTATAGCACCATGCTGAGAATTCAGGACTTTCGTGAGCTAATGTCAACTTAGAAGGAAAAAATGAGTCAAAACAAATCAACGTGGAATACTAATTACATGCTGAATACGAAGAACATAATTTTGCAATTTTTTTCACTGATAGACTTTAGGAAAGCATATGGATCCTTTTGTAAAATGTTTCATATGGAAAGCTAAAATCATTTAGTAAAATGGTTTTTATGTAATGCTACCTATTGTCAGGCCAGTACTTTCTGTTTTCTTCACATAAAACAAAACCTGGAGTTTTCTCCTGACCAAATCTGTTTCCTACAGTAGATTCCGACATACTTTGTAGAGTAGCTTTTCAATAGGAAGACATCTTGGAGTACAAGATGTTCCTTTCTTCCTCTACCTAACTGGTTATGTCATTTCTTCACCTTAAAATTGCCATATTTCTTTTCTTTTTCTGTGTATTTTTAATTTGTGTTTTAAAGATAGGGTCTAGCTATGATGATCTGGTCTTCAAAAATGGTGTTAATAGTTTTAGTGTTAAGTGTAGATAGATATCCTCTCAATACTACTACCTGGTTTATCAAAGTGCTCAGAATTAATAGAAGTTGAATAAATATGCCAGTAGTTGTAAAACTAATTTCAGTGTTCTTCATTATACTTGCATGTGTGAAAGGCCATGAGGGTTTTCTTTTGCGAAAGTATACTTTTTAGACCACAAATTATAATACTTTCCCATATATCTTTTCAGTAAAGAAAATCAATTTGTTTACCAGTTGCAAATAAGAATAGGATCATACAGCAGCCAGTGATTGCAAACCCAAGGGAAGATTTTTAACACTTTAAATAGCAAATAAATGTAAGATATCTGTTTGATACATAGAAATTGAAACCTACAGTGGAAAATATCCTTCTTCCTGAGCACGTGAAAGCTAAAGCCATTTTGATGGCTTAGGAGTAATATTGTCCTAGTACGCCTCATTGGTAAAAGCCCAAGGGCTCTTTATACTCCACTGTAGGTAGTGATTAATGGTCCTCTCTCTAATAAGCAGTAAAAGAATTCTCCATGCTGTCACAGGCTACAGTACTAAAAGTTCATTTTAGTTTTGTGATGGAATCTTTGGTCATTTTTAATATCCAGGAAAACTACATTACATGGATTTTCTTCTTAAAGTGGAAATTACTTTGGCCTGATATAATGAAAAATAGGGCTTGAGTTGTTTACTTATTCTCATTCCAGCTGTTCTTAAATTGTTCATTTCAGCAATTTAAATTTGTACAATTCTCCCACAAAAAGGCATGTTCCCATTACCTCTAATTTCCATCTGTTCTTGTTTACTATGGTATTTACTTCTCCCTTGCCTTTCATCAGGATATTTGTCCCCGTTTATACTCTTTAAGCATGAAAGACTCTAAAAAGGGTATACAACTCTTACCCTAAAAGACTTTCTGCTTAGAAGGTTGTCTTCTCTAATTGCCATGTCTTAAACATCAGAACAGATGTCTCCACTGTCATAAGACTTAAATTTGCAGGTACTATCCAATCACAAGTAGAAATTCTTCTTCATTCATGTCATGTAAGGATGGTCCAGAAACTTGAACTCCATATGTGAAGGTAGCACACCAATAATATGATGCACAAACTTTGAGATTATTTCTTATTTTCTGGATTTAGTAATGGGAGTAGATTTTCCTTTGAGTGAAATTCTATTGGGTGTTCCCCATTCTGGACAATGATGCACATTACCTACTCCAGAGTACTAGGTATGATGAAGAATGTAGTCATGACAAATAATTTTTTAATTGCAACAATTGTATTGTGAGCAGCAGTTTAAGTCATGTCGAAAGGCCCGTATTTAACATATGTAAAGATAGAGACAGCTGAGCATCTTGTTTTCAAAAAGCTCATGGTTTAATGGGGGTGGGGGGTGGGGTGCAAAATCATCACATCAGGATCACATTTTCATTTCAAACAGTGCACAGTATGGTGGAATTTTTGGATATACGGGGCACAATTAGTCCAGATTCAAGATAATAGTATCTTGGTCTGTGGGGGGGTTCATGGAAGGGAAAGAGAGGCACACATATTTGAAAGATATTTCGACAAGGGTGAAATTCCAAGGGAGAGAAATAAGGAATTTCTGGAAATTTAGTTGGAAGACCAGAGAGTGTTTTGAACTGAAATCCAAAAGAAAAGAGCTTCAAGGAGTAGGGAGTGAACCATATTGTGGGAAGCTACTGAAGGGTGAACTAGACGAGAACTGAGAAGTGAATTTAATAAGCATGAATGGAAGTAAAGGAAAAAAGAAAGATATTGTGTAATCTTATGGGGAAGGAACTATGAAGTTCTGTGACAGTTGGTCATTTGGTTGACTTAAAAAATAAACCTGGGACTCTGGTAACCGGAAGTTGAAACATGACATGCATGAGGGGATGGTTCCACATAATAGTATCAGGAAATTGTGTGACTGAGCCAGTAACAGTGATGGCATTCATTGCCACAAAAAGAAATAGGTGGCCAGGAGAATCTGAAATATTCATCAAGGTTATTGGTCTTTTCTTTTCCTGTAAGGTGAATGTGATGAAATTGCTATCCTCGTGGAGCTGCTTTGCAAAGCCATTGAGTAAAGCCACTGCTTGTTCGTCCTCCCCATTTTCATCCCCTTTCAATGCCATAAACATGGCACTGAGCAGAAAAGACCATCCCTAATAACCACATGGTGATTCTACTCCACTGCATATTCATTGGCTACAGATTTCAAAAGCAGAGATATTTATTGCAAATTTCTATAGAATCATGAACATGTTCATTGTTATGTGTGTTTGAAGATCTCCAGAAAAATTAAGTTTTGTTTCAGCCAATGTCATGAAAGTTCCTTGATATTTGGTACTTGTAGTCTATTTTGAATCTGGCAGCCATGACATCAGCACGTGTTTCTTTGACATGGTCTTAAGTTTGTCCTCTTTTGCCTTTTGTCCCTGTGCCTGATTACCTCAGCGAGTTAAAACCCAACACACAAGAAAATGGTGGTAGAAAGACCAATATGGAGGAGTTTGGACTCCTGAGGGAGAATTTGCAAATGCTTAGGGCAAGCTGAACAAGGACTAAGCCACTCCCTTCTAGCTGGGTAAGGATTTAGCTAAGACTGAGTAACTCTTTGAAGATACAATGATAGGGGCATGTAGAGTCAGGTGGGACAGTGGAGATTGAATTAGGATCCCTCTTCACTCTATAATGGTTCCACAATCTCATAGGAAGTTCTGGAGCAGTAGCTGTCTCAAATAATGTGTACGTCATAACGAATCATAATGGCCTCCCACAAATGGATGTCTTAGAAACTGAGAACTTATTCAACTTCTTTCAAAAAAGAACTAATAACTTTTAAAGATATTTTCTGCAGGAAGATATACTGGGCAGGGAGCACATGGCTGACTGCTGCTGCTAATGTGATTCTGGTATATCCTTGGTTTGAGATTCAAAAACTTCTGTCCAATTTATCTCAGATCTCTGAGGCATTGTTCCCTCCTCCGGACAGAAGACAACTGGGTGATTAGAATTCTGTCTGAACCCGGCAGGTGTTGAAAATTCATGTTAAATCTCTGTGCAGAAGCCCTTGATTCAATTTGGTTTAATTGTTCAATGTAAAGAGGCCTTTTCTTGGGTCCGTTTTTGGATGGGTTATTATTAGTGGCAGTTGGAAAATGTTCCAGGGTAAGCTTCAGCAATTTTAGTAGGAAGTGGGGTTCACAGCAGAAAACCACTGGAAAGCAGCTCAGGGATGCTTCAATGACAAACTTTAATAAAGTCCCTGAGAAATTCAACTTCCTTGTATTCATTTATACATTTGCGCAAAAATATCTATTGAAAGCAACATAGTCCAGGCACTGTTGCAAGTGCTGGAGCTGCAAAGGGGAGGAAGGGATGATCTTTTCATGCTGTGAATTTATACTAGAAATTAATATTTTGATAAAAATTCCTTCATAAAGTAAGGGCCAGTTTAAATTCATTTCCAAATTAGTTAGAAATTTACTGTGTCATATTGAAAAAGTTAAGGCAATTTATTATTAAATCAGTCCTGGCTGGAAAAGGCAGAGTTCTGATGCTTTTATGCCTTATGAAGGAAAACCAGCTCTCTCTATATGAGGAGCAAAGGCCTGGTTAAATTATCCTTCATAAAAATCAATGTGTCTACATAGTGGGTGTTACAAGGGGGTGGGTCTTGCACTGAACCATATAATAAATGTTAATTAACACTAGGATATTTATATATTAATATAGGATATTTATAAGGCATAAAATGTAGAATAATTATATAATTTTAAGGATATCCCATGCAACATGAATTAGGATTTATACCTTTAATATCTTTAAGTAAAAATCTTGCAAACGTTTGGCGTCATCACTTGGTTCATATTTAATAGACTGTCGATGGCTGCATTACTCTGACTCTTGTCTCGCTTCTCCCATAGACAGAGGCTCAGCCTACTAAGGTTGGTGTCTACTAACTGCTCATGACAGCGGCAGCTCTGGCTTCTGCTATTATATTATTATCCAAGACTGTATAAAAAGGCATAAGGCTTGTGGAAACTGATGAATCACTAGAGTACTAATAATAGTAACAACAGCAATGACATTATTTTTGAATACTTATTATTTTATAGGAAAGTGCTAACTGCCTTATAGTTATAGTTAATGCCCCTTCTCATTCAGTGCTCACCATATTCCTGTCATTGGTCCCATTTTTAGATCAGAAAATGGTTTTTAAGAAGGTAACCTTAGAGTTCTGAAGGTCAAACAAATTGATTGACAATCTACATTGGAACTATGATTTTTTTTCTTTTCTATATATCCTGCTTTTACCCACTGTGCTATATTGTCTGAATATAATATCAAAGGGTATCACTTTCAGATGACTCATGTTTTCAAGGAGAGGAAGGAATTATGTGGCATCGGTGGTCTAAAAGTGACTCTGGGGAACCAAAGCCTCTTGCTCATTTCCTTTATTCATAGAGAGGACAGGCCTGGGTGAGAGATTAAATGAGAAGAGTCTTTTGTGAGTCAGAGAGAAACAGTGTGTACTAGAGAAATGGACTGGATGGATGAAGAGGCTTGAGAGGATAAAGGAGGGATTTGACCCTAATAGATTAAAATTCTACATGGGGCAGAGTCTCACTCCGTTGCTCCAGTCTAGAGTGCCCTGTCATCAGCCTAACTCACAGCAAACGCAGAATCCCTGGCTGAAGTGATCCTTCTGCCTCAGCCTTGTGAGTAGCTGAGAATATGGGCGCCTGCCACAATGCCCAGCCAATTTTTCTATTTTTAGTAGAGACAGGGTCTTGCTTTGCTCAGGTTGGTTGTGAACTCCTGAGCTCAAGGGATCCCTCCTGCCTTTGCCTCTAAGGTGCTGGGATCACAGGCATGAGCCATTATGCCAGTCCCCCAAAAGAGCTCTGGGCAGCATCTATGAGAGAGTAGAAAATGGCAAGTGAATAGCAGTGGGTGTTCAGGGAGTTACAGGTATGCACAACGTGATAAGGGCAGCTGTGGTCTGAAGGTCATTGGAAGCCTCCCTCAGTGACTTAACAACAGGTGTTTTTATTATGGATCTTGAGAAAATATTCATGGCAGACTCATGGGAGTTAAGTCCAGTTCCATGAACTTCCATTCTGGATAAGGATCTCAATCACAGTGTTGCAGGAGAAATTAGTGAGAAAGTGGCAGATTGAGGTCACTACCTTCATATGAAAGGGAGTTCACAGATGGCTGGATCCCTTTTAGGAAGCTTGAGAGGCTCCATGCAAGCCAGTTTTAGAACCCCTGATAGAGCCTAAGTCAGCATGGGAGTAGCTTGTGGTAGATGTTGGCAGGGAAGCAAATTTATTTTTATCCAGGTTGTTAGTCTCTTCTGTGCTCTATTAACTTCCTTGGCAAAATTTAATTTTAGAAAACTAATGGCAGTGCTATTCCCCAGACTCCAAGGAACAGCTTTGTCATCCTTTACCTTTAGTCAGCCATTACTAGGACAGTAATAGATTTTGACATAAAGGGACAAAAGTGAATTACTTGGCTTTCATTTAATCTCTGCATTTTTCTCACCCATGTTCAAGCTGTCTATTTTCATGTTGTTAGTCGGTCTTGTAAAAGACCAGGTGGGAGAAGACTCTGGAGTGTGAAATGTCACGCCACAATCCAAGCTAGATAGCAACCCCATCCATCTGAGGAAGCCCAGAAATTGACAGAGGTCCTTGTATGTGCTGTAAACTTGTTTCACTATCCTCCAGCAGCACATGCTACTGTTTGTTAGGCAAAACCTTATCTAGGGAAGCAGTTTTTAGAGTGATCATTATAGTGATAATAGCTAATATCCATTGAGCACTCATACTGTGCCAGGCGTTATTCTAAGCACATCATATGAATCAACTCGTTTCATTCTTATACAATGAAGTTAGTACTGTCATTTCTACCTTAGCTATGAGGAAACTGAAATACAGAGTTTTCTGATTAACCAGTAGTTGGAAGAAATTTACTGCAAATCCAGGCAATCTGACTTGGAACCTGAGCTCTTAACCACTTTGTCCTGTTGCCTCCCCTGCCTGCCTTGAGAATCATTCAGAAAGATTTCCCATCATGGACCCTATGGTCTAATACCCTAAAATTTGCTAATAGCCCTCAGCTGGGACAATATTTGATAGCAGACAAAACAGCAGATACTCTAGTTAGAAGACTGGATACCAGTAAGCTTCTGCTGGTGGGAAAGTGGGAAGTAGTGCAGGTTGTTGGGACAAGGTGGGAGGTCAGAGCAAGAGAGCGAATGTTGAGGGAGGAGGACGGGACCGAGTTGAGTGGAGGTTAGTGAGAGTCTTCAGTGTCTTCTATCTTGCTTAGCTGGTCATTCTGGGGACGAAGTGAGGCAAAAAGTGAATTTATTTGGGATCTGTAAAGTTCTTGAACAATAGATAGTTGCTGTTGAATGTCCAACAGGTGTGCCTCGTGAGGTCAGGAAGCCTGGTGGAAGGCCAGTGTGCAGGTTGGAGTCAGCATGCATGCACAGGTGACAGCCTGGGAGGGGGAGGGGCATAGGCAGGAGCCAGGTACTGATGCACTCTGAGAAAGGTGACGTGTTACACATGGGGTAGCCCAGTCAGGGGAGCTCCCTGGGGCAGTGGTGCAGGGACTGGTTGGCAGTCAGCCTCCAAATCTTATTTCCCACTTGGCAACTGCCACTCTAGTGAGGTCTAGCAGAGATGATTACAGCCCCTGCCAAAAGATCTCCTGTAATCTCAAAAAAATGTTTAAAAGGAGCTTTTCCAACCCTTCCTCCCCCCCACTTCTACATGACAGAGCATGTGGGGCCACCACAGTCTAAGGTTACAGCTTCCCTTTTATCTGCTATGTTGGCAGGCAAATATTTGCAAATTTTAATTTTTGCTAACCACTTCATCAAACTTGGAAATAAATAAAACTCAGACCCTCTTAATTTGTGGGTAAAGATTTTCAGAGAACATCATCATATGGTCACTCTGTTAACCACTGAAATTTTCCCTCCATTCTCACATCTATTAATAATACCCAACACTTTTTTCTACAATCCTTATTTTTCCTCTTTTCCTGAGTTATTATTTGTTTATATTGACATACTCCTGAAATATATTATTTATTTAACAATGATGGTACTCAATGTAAAATGATCCCCAAATTCCACCACATAGAGATAACTACTTGGTACAGCTTGCTCAACACTTCTTTAGACACTTCTCTTTTACACACAAATTCCCAAATTTCACAATTTACATAAAGGAGCTTAGATCATATATAATTTTCTGTGACTTTTTTTGTGCTTAACAATATGTTGTAGCCAGACTTCACTGTAAATAAATACAGATCTACACACCCTTATAATATCTGTCATGTCATCTTGCTTCCTTAATCACCCTCTTGATGAGTGTTTATTGATCAAGAAACACTCAAGTTTATTGAGTCTGAGCACCACATAGAACTGATTTGGCTCTGCTAATCCATACTTCATAGCTCTGCTCTCAAATCAATGGGTGTTCATATTTATTGACTAGAGAATCTGATTTTCTCAGAGGAGCATTGTGCAATAGAAAGAACATGAAACTGATGAGTAAAGTATCCAAGACTCTGCATCGAGCTGTGCCACTTAGTAGCTATGTGACCTTGAAATCACCTCACCTTTCTGAACCTCAGTTTCCCTATCTATAAATGACAGTGTGGGTATGCGTTATATTTAAGGTCTGTATCTTAAATATAATGTAACTTTACTAATTCAAAGTCCATATCTATAAATCTTATGCTGTCGAACTGTGCTTCCCATTAAAGCTTAAATACTCACACCGCTTTTATCCATCAATGCTTTGTCAATGTCCAGCACAGTGCTAATACAAAACAGACACCCAGCAAACACACTTTGAGTGATGGATCAGTACAGCTGTTGAATCTGTCTTCTCAAGCCCCTCCAACCCAAATATCCATCTGCACAATTTTATAATGGCTTGGTTTTAATCCAGTGAACCTCAGACATTTTTACCTGTCTACCACCTCTCTTTATAATGTGTGCACTTACATGTGCACTTTAAAATAGTCACAATTTAAATCTATGTGTGCGTATGAGAGAGAGAGCAGGCGAGTGGGTGAGAGAGTGGGTGCCATATGTATTATAGTTGGGTATGTCTGTGTTATTTTGGGTGAGTAGAGTGGGAGTTACTATACTTTGCCTTAAAATGAGGTTTACACGAGAGAATGAGATTAAATTGTTTTTTCATTCCCTCTTTCAGCATTGCAATAAAATTAAATGAATGTGTGCCCATGTCTGTGCTTAGGGGGATATGGGGAGGGCTGTCCTGACTAGGATTTTACAAGCATTACTCCCTCCTCTACCCCACTCTGTTCTTTCTTCTTTCCTCCCTTCCCTTTTTCTCTCTTTTCTTTTCTTTCTTTCTCTCTCTTTCTTTCCTGTTTTCTTTTCTTTTCTTCTTTTCCTTCCTTTCCCTCCTTTACATAATGAGTTGAAAAGTAATGTTATTCTTTCTACTTTAGTCAATGGTGACTTTTATCACCACTTACTATACAAAAGTCAGAAGCATGCCTCTATTTGAGAAAATTCTCTCAACCAATAAATCTAAGTATAAGGTAGTAGTAGTCAAGGACAAATAAGTATTGTGTTACACTATTATACTAAAGAATGTGTTGATTCATAGTGGTGGTGATGAAAACGAAATTGTTTCACTTAACTCACAATTATTTTGAAAATATTACTGAAGAAAATTCAAAGAGTCTAGTTATAAACATTCTGAGGGTCAGTAGGATGCTTCAGAATGTTGGGTCCTACAATATTTGATTATTTAGTATGTGTCCCGAGTCAATATGGATTTGTTTCTTTTAAAATGAGTTACACGGTTCATTTTCTTCCTAAAGTAATATGTGGTACCTATTTAAATTTTTTCCTTCATTTTGGGGTGCTCAGTGGCACCATCACAGGCAGCACTTATTGTAATATGCTAGAGCTATTTCTATCTCAGTCTCATGCTTTCTGGAAACATAGTCTGCTTTTTAATAGTTTTTCCGTCTCTTCTGTGGGCCAGGCTGCCACTGACAGCCTTTGAGTGTTATGGGCACCTTTGCCCGTAGTTCATGACAACTCACCTCCACATCTCGTTATTTTAGATTAGCTGCCTCTAATTTATTATGCAACTAAACATGTGATCTTATTAAAACTTTAAATAAATCAATAGAAAATATGATACAAAAATGGTCTCCAAAGCCTCTTTCTGCTTATTTCCATATTCTTACCTAAATTCCCAACACTCTTGGTTTCTGGAGAAGTGTTTTACAGATAATTTTGGTATTCTGGTGAGTCCATACTTCTGGCATGAATGTGTACTTTTTCTTCCCCACATGAAGAAGTGCGGTCCCGCCAGGTGTATGACCGCCCATTCGTTTATATCTGACCTCTTGGTTCTTGTTTTGCAGTCCCCAGTCTGTCCCAGATCGCCTGAGGATCCGGGTGAACAAAATCAGTTTACAAGACTATGAAGGATTCCACTATGACAAAGAGAAGCTCCGGGAGGCTTGTAAGTTGCAAGTGCCTGTCTGATTTCATGTGATCAGCCTGTCTCCAGCTTGTCGATCCTCCTTGGTTTGATGGGTGAATTCATGAGTCCTTGTGCCTGAATATCACGGTTAGAGAAATGAAAAGGAGTCTGATTCTACCTAGGGAACATTCAGACTCTGAATGGTAATATAGGGGCTAAAGAAAATGAAACTGGAAAAGGAAAGCAGAGAACAGCATAATTCTTCTATGGATACCAAGTCAGCACCTCTTATTCACTACTTTACTGGTTTTAAGTGTCGGTTTGCCTAAAATAAGAAAAGCAAAAAGTTGGTCATAACCACATGGGATAGTAACATCCGGAAAACTCTTGAGGTAACACAGGTCTCTTTCTAGAGCCTGCATTATCAAATTATGTTCTCACCCCTTATGTGGGTGTCTCTGAATTATCCAGGAAGGCACATCCAGCACTTGGAAATATTATTCCATTATATGACGTCAGAGAAAGGCCCACAGGACACAGAAATCTGTGATGTTAAAGTGACTCATTGATGTTGAGAAGTTATTGTGTCTGAAATCTACAATTCCATCAGCATATGAATTACTTCTCAATGTTTATATTTTCTGTATGCTTCTTCAAATACATAGCTAAATGTTAGTTTACCTTATCAATCAGTATTGGGCACTGTTGACATTCTGGTCACTATTTTAGATCTCTTTTCATATCATGACACATGAGGGAATTGGGTAAAATAGGCCAGAAGAGGCTAAAGCCGTTGGGTGAGTTAGATATTCACATTCTGGCTCCTTCATAATTGTGGGACCAACAGGAAAGTGCAATAAAGTCAGAGAAGATGAGGAAGACCAGTGTCCAAGAGAACAGGCAAGGATGTTGATCGGAAAGCAAGAGTTTTGTATAGAGCCGGAGACTTATGAACCCAATCTGAAAATGGTCTCTGAGCCTGGACCTGCCTAGAGGGATAGAAGAGGGACTAGTTAGAGCTAGCAGGGTTGACATAGGAAAGCACTCCTGGGGCAGTCACTTCTGAGCTCTGATTTCTGTGACTGGGATCTGGAGTGAGCCTTAGTGGGTAGAAATCCCGAAATCCCAGGCCATTCCCAGGGGTGAGTGCCGGGCTTCTTGGGTTGTGGCTGGTGCTGAGCAAGAACCCATTTCCCTGGTAGCTCAATCCCTGAACCTCCTAGACAGCTCCATGAGAGGTTTCCTTCCTTCTCTGTTGTCTGTGCCACTGCAGCCTGCCCACCCCACTGCACTGGTTCCTTAACCACCAATACCTTTTAGATTCTTCCATCTATCAGGCACTCTGACTTTCTTTAAAAGGAAAGTATGAGTTGGAGGAGCAATTCCCCAAACCTCTACTTTTCTTCCTTCTGTAAACAACACATTACATTTTCTAACATAAACAAGCTCATTAGTGGCAGACTAGCACAAATCTAATTTAACCCATAAGTGATGGAAACTAAGTTGACTTCTAGAGGCTACTAATTATAAAGGACAGTGTTTCATGTTTTTTCTTGTTTCAAACTTTCAAAGAAATAGCTTATAGTTCTTAATATGATAAATAAAAAAGATAATGGCTCTCAAGTAATATTTTTCAGCTTAGCATCAACTCAGGAGAAAGTAGGTTTGGAGTGGGGACGCATTTGAAATTTTTGGCTGAGATGAGATTTTGAGACTTATCTGTGGCTTTCAATGATCTGTTCTACCTTTCCTGTGGCATTATCTATTCACTGGTGATGAAGGCAATTGTGATTTGAGGTTTTACAAGAAAATGACATTTTCTGGCAGGTGCTTTCTTTATCATATCTCATGTGATAAAACTTCTATGTGAAGAAACTTCTTAAATTAGGATAAGCGACTTGGTATAAGCATAAGTTAGTAAATTCAGAGGTGTCTTTGGGAGCCAAAAGAACAAACTCTCAAAAGATAGAGGAATTATTCTTTAGAATAACTTTAGAATCCCTTAGAATAGTCAATCTTGAAAATAAGTCCTAAATATTTAAAGGTCCATTCTAAAGACCTGATTTTGAAGAAACAATATATTAATTGGAAGTAAAAGTGACCAACCAATCACTCTACTTTTGCTTTATGGGGCTTGTGCTTCTAACCTGTGGTTTTTCAGCAAAGTTTGTTCTTTGAGGCTCTGATTTGCAAATTCTTCACCTTAACTCTTGCCTGGCTCCAACTTGTAACCGGCTATAGAACCATGGGAAAGCTGACAGAGCTCAAATCGAATTTAAAGGCAAAACGCAGTTCATGTCCATATGTGATGCACGTGCCAAAACTCATATGTTGTTGCAGAAGCATTAATTAAATGAAATTCACGGAACATATCAAGAGAGAGCAAAGTGGGCTCTAAGAATGTGCTCTGACCTGCATCCCAGAAGAACAAAAGTAGTGAATCCCTGCCTAGGTTATTCTTTTATTGTGAATGGTCAAAGTCCAGACTAGAGCAGTAGTGTGTTACTTGGGTTAAAAAGTAGTTTTCTTTCTTGATGTTACACGAATTGACTCATCCCGGCAGCATGTGGCTGTTTGCTATCACTGTTTTGTAGAACATTGCTCGAGTGTCTGGATCATTGTTCATATTAGATTATGAGTTCAGATGTTTGTTGTCTAAGAAAGCCCTGCTTCCGTCCATAACGCAGGGCTCCCTGCTAATACAGGATGGCAGCCCTTATAATTGCTTATTTTGGTGTAAAGAAAGGTCGCCATACAATTTCCAGTTGTTGCCACCTCTCTTTCTTTTAGCCTCAGCTCACTCAAAGCAAATCCCCCTAATGTAATAGCATGGGAAGAGTTAGTTTTTGACATCCTCTCATTTCTTCCTGGTAAATTTTGGACTTTATTAAAGCACTTAAAGAGTCTTCCTCACTGGATCTGATGTATCAACCCTGAAGTTAATGGTTCTGATTTGGAAGAGATGATAGTCTATTCAACTTCAGAGGCAGAATGTAAAGAGGAAGTGTCCATATTAAAATACGAAAATCTTAAGGCAAATATATAATAATGCTGGAAGAAAAGTATTCCCATAAGTTGAATTAAATATATAAATGGGTCCTTAACAAAGCATGTAATCATATGATCTAGCAAAGTTTAATCCATTATTGAAAATCTGGTATATTTCTAACCCCAGGAAAGATTTATTGACACAGGATGCCTGTGCATGTATATATACATATATTTCTCTAGAATAATTTGATTCTGGCCTTAGCTCATCTTATTTAAACTGTTTAAACTTCACTTTTGACCCTAGATTACTCTGCACTTTTGAATTGCCATGATAATTCATGTGATTCTCAGGCCTAAAACACAAACAGTTTGAAGCCAACTAAAAAGAGGTGTATTCTGTAAAGACAGAAGGGAGCTAATATGTGTGGTATATCAAATACAATGTTAAAAAAAAAAATACAGTGTTAATGCTTCCATGCACACAAGCTCAGTAGAGTGGATATGATCTACCTGTATCTAATATATAATGTGAAAGATCTCAATATGTTGGTTAAAATTAATGATACTAGGATTGTACCCAAGTTAAGTATTTAGTTAGGCAGTTGCCCTAAAGAAATTTCCTTGTTTAGTGATTTAGTAGAAGAATCAGAAATGTTTGTATTTGTATCTCATTTGCAACCTTGGCAAGTAATTTCTCTGATGATCAAATTTTTCATCTCTAAAATGAGAAAATAATTGCAAGCTCATATAATGCTGAGGGTGTAGTGTTATATATAAATCCTCTGGTGTGAAATCTGGCACATTAGTTAGCATCTCTCTAAAAATGATAGCCACAATCACCGGGGTGGCCATTATTGGAGGAACCCTCCCATCAACCTGCCCGCCAGTCTGCAGGACTCAATTAGTGGGTGACTGAGAGCAGTGGTTCTCAAGTTTCCTAACACCGTGACCCTTTAATACAGTTCTAATACAGTTGAGAACCGCTGACTTAGAGCCAGACTAGGTTGGGGTTGACTCCTCCACGCAGAGCTCTTCCTGGCTCGTGGCAGCTCATTTAAAACTGCACATCCCACCACCTCCCAAGTCAATTCTCGCTTTCAAAACTAGGATTGAACATGCTAATAAATGTCACGGAAAGATTATGGGAAGAAGATGTATAACAAATAATCATCCTATTTACTTTTATTGTGTCTATTATTATAAAAGTCCGCTGAAATAACAGGACCCTTCAATCTACGAAGCACGTAAACACTGCTGCCCACATTTGATGATCTGGCCAGATACCTGCAGATTTTCTTCCTTCATCCTAATACTTTCTCTTAAGTGCACCATGTTATCCATCACTGAATTTTTTTCCAATAAACTTTTATTTTGGAATGAATTTAGATCGACAAAAAGTTACAATGATAATACAGGGAGTTACTCTATACCTCTCACTTAGTCCTCATTGTTAAACTCCTTACATGTCAATTATCAATTGTATATTGTCAAAGAAATCAATATTGCTATTCATACATTACTGTTAACCGAACTCTCAGGCTTTCTGTTCCAGGATCAATCCAGCACACCACATTGCATTGAGTTGGCACATCTCCTCAGTCTCTTGGCAGTTTCTCAGCCTTTCCTTTAAAAAAAAAATGACTTTGGTGGTCTGAGGGAATACTGAATAGGTGCTCTGTAGAATGTCCTCCAGTCTGGCTTTGACTAGAGTTATGGGTTCTTAAAATACATGGAGTACCCTTAAAGTCCCAGGCTGCCAGGACTCACTGAGATCCATATGACATCCCTGGTCATGTTTTCCTGATCACATGGTTAAGGTAGTATTTGCCAGTTTCCTCCATTAACAAGTTGTTATCTTTGCCTTATTTACTGTATTCTTTACTACTTAGTCACTAAGTCTAACCCATTCTCAAAAGGAGAAGCGGTGATCCCTGGAGCTGTGTTTGCAGATCTGACCTCAGTCAACCTCAACTGGATTTGACAAATATGCCCAAGTGGTACATCCATTCCACCACTTGTGCATTTCTATTTTTAGTAATACACATTTAGATCACTTGTATGCCAGCTACTGTGCTAAATGTTAGGCACTGAAAGATGGAGCTAGGACATCCAGTATTACAATATGATTTATTCAATGTACATTTATTGAGTACTCACAGTGAGCAAACCGTGGTTGGAAAATATTAGAGTTAGGCCCCAATTTTAGGGAACTTTTTTCTCATGTGTAAAGGACTATGGGAAGGTTATAGAAAAACCATGTACCTATTTTCCCAGTGTTACTTAAATAATGAAAGGAAGAGGTAAATATATACGCAAGAATGAGAGCAGACAGTCTAACTACTAATTAGCTATGTGACCTTGGGTAATGTATTTGTCTTCTTCAGGCTTCAGTTTCCTTATCTGCTAAATGCAGTGGTTAACCTAGGATGAACATATTATATTATAATAAATATTTAGTTTTATAGAAATTATATAGGTTTTCAATTTTTTTCTCTGACGTGTTTCCTTAGCAAAGTTTCTGAAGCTCCAATAAACATAATGATTATGAGCATTAGAAAATGGCGTAAGCGCATTTTGCTTCACAAGCTTGCTAAAAACACTGATTTTTTTTTCCTATCGATTGCTCCATCTAAAATTGAATCTTTCCCCCTCATTTAACAAGTTGACAACAGGGCTGTTCAGTAGCGATTAGGCCTGGTCTGGTGGAGGCAGGCTTTCCGATTTGAAACCTGTCTGAGGAGCTAAGTGACATCAGTTTGTCCTCTGAAGGACGACTTCCGCCTTCCTTTTGTGAGCATGATTATGTTTATTCTTATTGTCACAAATTGTCATTTACCCAGAGTTTCCTGCATAGTTTCTTTTCCTGTTTTTCCTATCTTTTGTCTGTATCCTTATTTTGTTAAAATACAGTAATACTAAGGAACAATAGTGGTTAACATATATTGTGCTATTGTCATAAGGTAGGAAGAGCCTTCACTTTCCTACCCATGTCGCGTCATTCTCCCACCATCTCCGTGTAAGGGGCAGTATCGTCACGTATAAAGCAAGCAATACACAGAAAACGTGAGGGAACTGTCTAAGGGGCTGGCAGTTTGAATGTTTATCACTGTGCATTCTGTTTCCTTTGAGTCTTACTTTGTATTTTCTCGTACAATATCTTTAATAGCATAAATAAAAATGTATATTTCAGTATTTCACAATACCATTCCAAATGCCTTTTAAAACTGACTTTAGTTTACCATACTGTGCTTTATTGACAAGCGTTTGGTTTGGAATGTCCCTCCAATCCCAAACAAACTATCTAGTAGATTAGCACATTTCTAGTACTACTTCAAGGGATACGGGAAAGTGCCTGGCCTCATCGAACTTCTGTTCCAGTGGTAGAGACAGACGCATGAAGAAAAAACAGAACATGGCATCCAGTGATATAAAGGAAGAGACAGCAGGAGAGTGACAAAGCAGCCTGTCATTGAGAAGATGATCAGGGAGAGACTTTCTGAAGAGGTGATCTGTAAGCAGAGACCTGAAAGTGAAGAGTGCCTGAGCATGAAGATTTCTGGGGGAAGAGTGTCTCCAAGTGCTAAAGCCAAGCTTCCTTGGTGTGTTTAATGCACAGCAAGGAAGTCCACAAGCCTGGAACCTGGGCAGGTGGATGGAAAGGGTTAGGAAGTAATTTTGAATTGGTAGCAATAGGTCTCCATGTGAAAGGGGCTTGTTAGGCCATGGAGAGGGCTTTGGGCTTTATTCAGACTGTGATGAGGTGTTGAGACTCTTTGAGAAGGAGCATAACATGCCTGGATTTATTTTTAATAAATTGGGCTGCTGAGCAGAGACCTGACTGTTGGGTTGCGAGAGTGGAAACAGGGAAACAGATGCAAGATTCGTACGGTGTTCCATGTGATAGGTGATAGAGGTGAGGGGGTTAAAGTAGTAGAGTTGGAGAGAACCAGTTAGATTCTGAATACATCTTGAAGGTAATGAAGGATGAGATAGTGGATTAGCTGTATCACTCAAGAGCACAAAATGATTCAAGATGATTGCCTCTGAGGTTTTAACCTCAGTGCCTTGGGAAACAGAGGTGGGGAAGATGAGGATTCAGTGAAGAAGACCAAGAAGAGGCTTACAGTGAGCTAGGAAAAAGCAGGACAGCTCGTTCTGTGGAAAGTAAGAGAAAAAAAAAAATTTCATAAAAGAAGGAGCATAACTGTCAATGTTCCAGAAGGGCAAAGGCGGATGCATAGGTGCGTGCTGGGAGCCAGTGGTTGGATGTGGGTGGAAGGGTGGTATCAGGGGCCTCACAGAGGCTGTGGAGTGAAAACAGTAAAGGTGAATAGGGGGGTTCATGTGCAAATGGGAGCAGAGGAGGTACCTCAGCACAGATTGCTGCTAGAGCCATTTATTAAAGGGAGGTGAGAGGGATGGTTGTTGGAAAAGGATGTAGAGTCAAAGGAAGATTTTTTTTCTAGTTTGTAAAATGCTATGGCTGGTGCGTATGCTGATAAGGCCAGTCCCCTGGAGTGCATGGGGGAAGAAGCCCAATTGTAAAAGCACTGCTTCTTGAGCAGATGGTGAGGCCAGGTCTGGTGCACAGTGGTGTGAAGGGGTGTGGGCCGCGGTGGGCCAGGGCCTCCTGAGTATGGGCAGGGGCAGCCGAGGGGCCCATGCACAGTCAGTAGATCGGTGGGTTGGTGCTGGGCAGAGGCAGAAGTTCTATTCTGATTAACATTATTTTCTCAGTGAAACTAGAAGCAAGCCTGCTAACTCAAAATAGGACGAGGAGGGTATTGATGTTCTGGAAATGAGGAGAAAGTTTGACATGGTCAATTTGTAGAATGAGACAGTGAGGGGCCTGGGCAGAGTTGCTGAGCAGCACTTTAGAAATGGATTGTTGAATTCATTGGCTTTTCGTAAGGACACAGAACCTCTCTGCCAATTTCTGGGGGTCTTGGTTAACAGATGAGTATTCTGTCTTCCCAGTTTCAAAGGACTCTGATGCCAGGGGAATATTCAGCTGGAAGATGATATTATTGTTAATATAAATTTGTTTCTTATCTAATTCTGTTTATGACCCAAAGCTTTGCTTTGTTTATAAGAAAATAAGATGTGTTCCAGAGCTGTGCTTTGTTAGAAATTAATAAGGTAGGTCTCAGACAAAGAAATGGGCCTAAAGTATTGATGATGATATGTGATCCTTCCTTCCTTGTTAAAAACTTTACCTTCACTGTAAAGCTTTTGGTAATAAAAGTGATCAATTGCAGGTAGATCCTTAATTCTCTGGCCAAAAGAATGTTTTTCCTTTTCACTGGTTTATCTTATGTAATATATATGTTCTTTATCTTTTTGTCTCTAACTTTCTTTCTCAAAATAGTGGCCATTTTTTTCTGCTTGTAAACCAGCCCAGTCCTAGGATATAAGTTTTGATGGTAGTGAGGTTTCCTTTTGAAGATATTCTTCTAAGATCCTTGTACAAAATTATTACTTTTTATTTATCTTGTTAATGAGTGAGTGGTACATAGTCAGTCACTGAAGTCATGACCATTATATTTAATGATGAAGACTCATACCCAATATTGACATAGTTACAGAGAGCTATTGAATATACACGGACCATGGGCATTATCCCAGGACACTTAGATTCTGATCGTCTCATTCAGGGTTAGGATTTTAATAAGAAATTATATGTTTTAATACAATACAGTTTCTAGTACACAACCTACTTTATTTTTGTAAAGACACAGCTATGCACTTATAGAAATGTGTGATTTGAAAGAATTGTGGGTCATGGTTCTTGTCATTGGTTGGGTTTCCTGGGAAACAGACCAAGGTTGAGTTTATGACCCAGAATTTCACTGAGGATTTCTCAAGAGGAAGCCACAGCCATGCAGGACAAAGAGAATAGGACTGGGCAGAGGGAGAAGCTGGGGGTTGATGCAGTCTCAGTAGAAGACTCCTGCAGGGACCTTTGTGTCTGGCATAGCCATTTACATTTGTCCCATCTGATGTAAGGGCAATTGGATACAGGTCAGGCTGCCCCTGGGAAGGGATATACCTTGAGTGTGGTGGCTGCCTTCCCAGAGAGGGACTTGACTGTGAGTGGTCAGCAGACTTCCAGCTACTGGGGATGAGGGCCTCAGTCCCAGAATGGATCTGGGCGGGGCAGATCACTTCTGAAAGCACAGTCTCGATTATGTAACTGAGCAACTGATTTTTGAACTAAGGCCAGGAGGAAACGACCCACATATCAAAAATCCTTGAGTCCACTCATTCATCTCTTCATTTACCAATCATCTGTTAAGTACCTACTGTGTATCAAGCACAGTTCCAGGTACTTGGGATTCCACTTCAAATAATGCTAGACACAAGTTCTCTTCATATCTTTTGACCTGACCTTCCTACTATTCTGAACTAATGGAAATGGAATGTAAATTCATTACTTTATTCAGAAATGTCCTAATTAGTAAAATAAAATGAAAACCTAAAATGTGAATTCTTTGTTTTTAATGTGATAACTTAAAAAAGTTCAGAATATTACAGGGGTACACAGGTTTTGGTTACATAATTTGCTTTTGTACCTTTTAAGTCAAAATTGTAAGTGTGCCCTTTATCCAGGAAGTGTGCGTGGTACCAGTCAGGTTGTCAGCTTACCCAACTCTCCTCCCTGCTCCCACCTACTTTATTTCCATACATAAGTTTTGATCAACCAGATCCAATTTAGTGTTCAGTATATATGGTGTTAGTTTTTCTATTCTTGAGATATTTCATTTAGAAGAATGGTCTACAGTTCCATCCAGGTTGTTAAAAAAATACTAGATCACCACTTTTTTAGAGCTGAGTAATAGTCCATAGTGTACATAAAACATATTTTATCAATCTACTCATATATTGGTAGGAACTTGATATATAATTTATCAATCTACTCATATATTGGTATCTACTCATATATCTTTGTAATTGTGGATTTCGCTGCTATAAATATTCAAGCGCAGTATCTTTTTTATAAAATGTCCTTTTTTCCTTTGAGTAAATATCTAGTAGTGGGATTATAAAATGTGAATTCTGACCTTTTCTTACAAGTTCTCTTTGGCATGAATTATTGCCAAGCCAAATATTCTCCATTTGAAATTTGAGTAAATTGAAGGTAGAAATCTAAATGCAAGGTAATCTGAATTTCAGGCTGTTATTTACAGCTGACACTATACTCAGTGGAGAAAAACTTCAGAGTTTGATTCTCAACAGGATAAATATTTCTTATATTTTCATCCAACTTATTGGTAATGATATTGAACTAAACAGAGCTAAGCACAGGCATGTGAGCCCTATTGAAAATAACCCCTTTGCAGGCTGACTCAGAACCACAATTGTATGCAATTTTAGTTACATGGGTAAGGTCTGCAGGCCGTTCCTAGTTCTCACTGGTGGAAACCATTCTTTCTTAATATCTCTAGGGTTTCCTGAATCACTGGTCCCCTGCTGCTCTCCTGGAGTCACCCAGAATTAGAGACGTCCCTATGACATCAGGTGCTAGGGGCGTATTTGCTTGTAACCGTCCTGTTTCAGACCTCTATGTGTATAATTTGTGTACTCATTTTGCTTCCAAAAGAGACTTGGGGCCATTTCAGCTGATTTTAGGGCATCTTTCTGTCATTAATTCTCCACGTGTGTCCAATTAACTCAGGGCGGTGTGACTGAATGTGTCCCAGCATGTGTTTGTTGGTGACTTTGCTGGTCACCATATAGTACGAGGTTTATATTCTGAAAGAGATTTGGACCAGGGTCTCTAATCATCATTTTAAGTGTTTCTGTTTTGAGTATGATTGTGAAGGTTTGCTTTTGGACATTTAATATTTCATCTTGATTTTCACATTTATATGGCTGCCCTGGCTATGTAGCTCAGATTCCAATGTCACAGTCGAACATTTGTTATCTCTCTCCAAAATACCTGAGCATTGGTGGTAAATTATTCATAGGGGTTCTTCTCTGTATCCAACAATTTTACAAATATATATTTCCTAATGGATGTACTTAAAAAAAAAAAAAGTTTGCATTGTTTCTTAATGGCTATTGTCAAGTGCGTGCTAGGACCTCACATGAGAAGCTTCTATCATGGTTAACACTAGAAATAAGTTCCAAAAAATTATGTAAATGATTTCATCGTATTGTAATTCCATTGCATGTGACATGAGGGATCTGTGAAATGCAATTTCCTCTGTCAAAAATAGGCATTTACATCATTGTTGGTAAATGTCCATGTTAAGTTGGAGGGGATAACATTTCATAGCACTGTTTGGTCAGGCCTTTGGTTCCTATAATATATTAGAGGAGAGAGACCTTTGGACCTTCTGCCTGCACTTTCTCCTGGGTTGCCACTGGTAATACGTGAGCCACAGGCATCAGTCAGAAAAAGTAAAACGGGAGCAATTGCAGCAGTATCCACGATTGGGTCGCACTCTCTATCTTACTCCTTTCTTCTGTGTTCAGAAAACTAGGATTTCCCGTCTCCTTTTTCCTTTAGGTTTTTCTTTCTCTCTTCTGCTTTTTAATCCATCATGTGGTGTATGTTGATGACTTGGAAAGAGAAGAAGGAAAGTATCTCTTATCGACTGATTCCTGGGGGGTTGTGGTCTGAACTTTGGATTTCTCGGGAGCCTTGGTGCTCCCTTGTCCCTTCTTTCTCTGTGTTTTGTTCTCCAGCATTCAGAATATTCTTTCTCCAGCGCTGTAGGTAACACATTCTAACTCAGAAACCCTTCATCCACTTAATTTCCTGTTACAGACTCTGCTGCCTCTTTGCTCTCTTGCCCTCTCTCCAGACTTACAAGCCATTATGACCCCTATGGTGTTAGGCAAGCGAGTCGCAGGTTGTAACTCCCATGACCAAGCAAAGCAGCTGAGAATCACTGGCTCCTTTGCCCTCTCACAATTCAGTTAGTGATGGAGAACTCGATTCTTTGGGCTTCGTATCTCGCTCGTAAGTCTCTCCCTTCTTTCCAGCCTTTCCTCTATTCCGACTTCACCATTGCTCATCTCAGGCCCTGAAGTAGCTTCCTCATTCATCCTCTGCAGTCCCCCACCAGTTAGTCTATCAGATTGCTTCCAGCTATTTTTCTAAAATGTTGTCAGAGAAAAAGGCTGGCGATTTCTCAGTACGAAGACCAGCAGTGGACAAGGACTGGAGGATATTGAGGGGAGGTTGGTTAATTTATTAGGCCATCTTTGTTTGCTAACTGTCTCTCATTATCATGAATTAGTCAAGCTCCTACCATCCACAGAGCTGAGGAAATAGGGGCTCTGTCTTTCATGTTTACATTTCAAAATGATGACTCCCAGCTCTCTGGGAAGGACATTTCTGAATTATAAAACTGATAAGAAGCTGGGAGAAGATTTATATCTCCAAGGGGCCGAGTAAGAATTTACAATCAAAAGTTTGCTAAGGTAAAAAATCTCTCACAAACAAGAAATCAGAGGCCTATGGCCAGGAAGAAACCAGTCTAAAGATCATTCAAGGTGAAGGGAACATGGAGGGTGTCTTGGTCAATGTAAATCTGAAAACCTTCACAGTCAGTTGGAAACCCTTTAGTATCTACTCATCCTCTTGAAAAGAAAATCTCAGCTTCTTACTAAACCAAAATCAAGCTTCTAGCCTCAGCCTTATCCCTTTTTTACTCTGTCCTTGTCCACCTTTCTAATTTCTAAACTTTTTCTTCTTTTTACGCCTTGGTTTCTTAGAGTGTATGGATGAGGTAAGATTTATTTTAGATGATTTCTTTTGTCTGAAAATCTCTTGTTCCTCTTGTCAAACTGCCTTATGTTCTTCACTTGAGAGACAGCTCCTGTTGAAAGTATGTCTGGGCCTGGGGAACGTGTCATGCTTCCAGATCGTAAACACGCTTACTATCTGTCTATGAAGAATACTGTTCCGAAGGAATCAATAGGATGTTTTAATTTACTTCCTTTTCTCCATGTCTGTGAACTCATTAATGGCAGGTACCATGTCTTAGTATTATATGCTCAGCTCCCAGCACTAGAGTTGTCCTGGGCACCAGAAAGTCCTTAAACCCTGTTTGCTGAAATGATTAAGTGAATGACTTATAAACCCAAAAGATATTTTGACACAGTTTGTTGTATATATGGTACACATTTTCCAAATTAAATGAAAATACAAATCATGGATTGCTATTCAAGATTATAAATGCCATAAACATTTAAGGGAATTTTTAAAAAAGTTTACTGCATGTTCCTTGGGTTGCATTCACAGGTAGTATACTGTGAAGACGAGAATTTGATCTGTCATTTAAAACCCTAATTTGTAGAGAAACTGCTAGTTTCTAGAAAGCATACCTCAGAAACCCTGTTCTTAAATAGAAGGCAATGAAAACTACAGAGTTTACTTTAATCTTGTGGATGACATTTTCAATAAAGTGTGGATAGGACCCAGGTGAGCTCAAGCTAGGGAATCCAAACACTAGGATGGATTACTTTTTTTTTTTTTATTGTTGGGGATTCATTGAGGGTACAATAAGCCAGGTTACATTGATTGCATTTGTTAGGTAAAGTCCCTCTTGCAATCATGTCTTGCCCCCAGAAGGTGTGGCACACACCAAGGTCCCACCCCGCTCCCTCCTTCCCTCTCTCTGCTTTTCCTTCCCCACCCCATGACCTTAATTGTCATTAATTGTCCTCATATCAAAATTGACTACATAGGATTCATGCTTCTCCGTTCTAAGAACCAGGGGTTGTGAATCCTTTGATAAATCCTAGCATGGCATGGCAGAATATAAAGTTCTTAGGATGCTACGTTTCCTTTTGAATGCTGATATACCCATTAGTCACCCCTTGTAAGGTTTCAGGTGAGCAGCAGGCAGTTAATAATGACAGGTTGTTATAAAATGGACATATGGCCCACTGCGGGTGAAAATTGGATTGAAAGAGTGTATGGTCAACTCATTCTGTCTAATCGTTATCAGCCAGCAAGTAAGAATTTTAGTTTCCCGGTTACCTTGGTGCATTTGGAACTAATGAGGTAAAATGAAAAGATTCCACTAGTCCTTAGCATCCTTCCTTAAGGCTTTCTTCCTTTATTCCAGTTTCCTGCCGTCTCTCCTTGCTTTTTACTTTTAATCTCTTATTCCCAACAGCCCTTTGACTTCCTGAACAGTGTTAATGCTAAGGCAAAGGAAGTAGGTATTGTTTATTTTTCTATGTCAGTATTATCTGTTATCTGCAAAGTGTCTGTAACAAACCCAGAAAAATTCCTTTCTCTTTTTCTCTTGATTTTTTTTTTTTTTAAATCAGTAGACTTTATTTTTAGAGGAATTTTAAAGTTTACCAAAAAATTAAGCGGAAAGTATGCAGAGTTCCACTTATCAACCCACTCACAGAGTTTTCCCTGTTAGTGTTTTGTATTAGTGTAGTACATTTGTTACTATTGGTGTATATGTGTGTGTGTGTGGGGGGGGGTATCCTTCCAGATAGGTTTTTTTGGGGTGCATAACAGTTGTGTTGTATCTTTTTAGGATACATGTGATGTTACCATTCACATGATGAGCCAATGCTAATACATTATTTTAATGGAAATCCACAGTTTACATTAGGATGTACACTCTATAGTTCTGTGTTTTTTCACAAATATGTAATGACATGAATCCACTAATACAGTTTAATACAGAATAGTTTCACTGCCCTAAACATACCCTGTGCTATACCTTTTCATCTTACCCTCCTTCTTCCCAAAATCTGGCAACTATTGACCCTTTTCTTTATTGTCTCCACAGTTCTGCCTCTTCCAGCAGGTCCTATAATTGGAGTCACTCAGCATGTAACCTTTTTAGATTGGTGTCTTAGCAGTATACATTTAAAATTCCTCTGCATCTTTTCATTGTGCAATAGCTCATTTCTTTTCATTGCTGAATAATATTTTGTTCTATGGACATACCACAGTTTATCCACTTGTCTGCTGCAGGATGCTTTGGTTGATTCCAAATTTTGGTCATTATGAATAAAGATGCTATCTATAAACATTTGCATACAGATTTTTATGTGGACATAATTTTCAACTCTGTTGAGTAATTGCCAAGAAGCTTGATGCTGGATTGTATGGTAAGAGTAGAACCTCAGTAAGTTGACCATCCAAACAGGGCAACATATGGTGGTGGTCAACATAAGGAACTAGGCCTACTGTACTGATATGGACATGTGGTGTGTGCCCAGCCTGTGAAAAGTAGGCCAACTTAAGGAGATGGTCGTGTAGGGTGATGATCAACTATAGAGGTCCTACTGTATTTAGTTTTATAAGAAACTGCCAAGTTGTCTTCCAAAGTGGCTATTCTGTTTTGTATTTTCACTGGTCATGAATGAGAGTTCCTATCCCTCAACATTCCCAGCATTTGGTGGTTTTTTTTTTTCCTTTTTTTTCTCATGTTAGACATTCTAATAGTTGTGCAGTGGTATCTCAGTCTTGTTTTGATTTGCACTTTAATGACAGATGCTGAGTACCATTTGATATGGTCATTTGTTCTCTGTACCTTTTCTTAGTAAGATGTTGTTGAATTCCCTCTTTTATTATTGAATTTTAAGAGTATATTTTGGATACGAGTCCTTTATCAGATATATATTTTGCAAAAACTTTTTCTCTACCTATGGCCTATCTTTTCATTTTATTAACAGTATTTTTCACAGAACAGAAGTTTTAATTTTTATGAAGTCTGGCTTACCATTTATTTTCATGGTTCGTGTTTTTGTTGTTCTATTTAAAATGTTATTGCTAAACCCAAGCTTACCTAGCTTTTCTCTTATCTTATTTTCTAAAGAATAGTTATGTTTTCAGGCCATTGGCATCTAAATACTACATATAGGTTGATAGAAAGACGGGAAGTACTTACATAAACTCTACTCATCATATCAAGAAATCTAAAATTGATACTTAAGGAAATGTCAGATTTTTTAAAATGTCTACCTGAATATTGTTAACACAGAATACATTGATTTTAAGATTATTATCTATATTTTGATGGTTTATGAAAATGTTTAGTTCTTTTTCTTATTTTGTGACTTTTTAACCCTGAAATTATGTTTATTGTTCTTTTCAGAAAGTGATAACTTTTTTTAGCCTCAACAGAGCCTCTGCATTTCTAATATTTTAATGCATATATTCAGAATTTAAAACCCAACTTTGCAAGCTTCTATGATTTCTGAGAAGCTGGTCTCTAAGTTGTCACACCTTCTTTTAATGATCCCATTCTAGGTAGTTTTGTTTGTGTTTTGACTAGATAAATGGCCTCTTTTAGTTGCAATTTTATTTTAACAGGAATTAACTGGAATTTAACACTATCACAGCAAAAATGTCAGATAATTGAATCCCTTTTTTTTTAATTGTTTAGCTCTCAGCTCTTTATTTCCACAGTGATACATTGTTGAACACATCACAGTACCTTGCAGAAAATTAAGTGCTGTGAGTTTTCTCCTTTTTTATAAATCCCATTATTGGTTTCATGTGGACTTATTATGGAAGCTGGGGCTTTCTTGCTTTGGTTCTGAGGGCCTTTGCTATGTTATAAAGCAGCCAGCCACAGTTCCCCTCATCTCCTTCCTGGTTTGGATGGTTCTTTTACGTACATGCTTTAGTTTAGGCTCTCGCCTAGAGGCTTTGGTACCATACACTGTCTGCCATAAAAGCTCTCACTTATGGTCTGCTGGAATTGGTTTGAAGATTTATGAATGGTTAGAACATGTTGATAATAGAATTTGGAGCAAAAAAGTGATTAAATTCAATAGGGCTTGGAAAGGTAACTATAGGATGGATTTGCTGTTAGTATGTGCTTTCTAGGCATGGACCTAATCTTCACAGTAACCCAGAGGGTAGGTGCCGTGATTTCTGTCAGTACCCGAGGCCTTCACATACTATATTGCAAAAGAACCAAGGGCAAGCTAAGCTCACTGAGCAATCAAAATGATCAAAAATGTCTGAAATTATCAGTTTTCTGAGTATGCTTTCTTATCAGGGATAATTGAACATTAAAATGAATAGTAGAAGAATGCCTACATATATCATAACAAAACTATCATGTTTATAATGCCAAATGTGTGCCAGACTGGAAACTAATGTTTGGTAAATACTACATCAAAAATCCCTGGGAAGCATCTTTGGCTATCTTGTGCATCTGATGTAATGAATTTTCACACCTCAAGTGAGAACATGGGTTTTGTTGTATATTTCATTTAACTGTCAATCAATTCTTCAGTTCAGTAAATTCTAATGTAAGGATTTTAATAGTAAAACAAGTGGTGATTTTCTGTAACAATTCTGATTAACATCTGAGCTACCCTTGCCATCTCTACTGTCCCAGTAATGATTCGCATCTGCTCACAACTTCACAGTTGCATTTCTTTGTAAAGTAAGCAACACTCACTTTAATTCCGTGAGTCCAAAATTACAGACACGGTTATATAGCAACACTGCATACAGATTTAATAAATTCGACTAGTGATCTGTAAGTTCTTCAGAAGATGGCCTGTTGGAAAAGTTGGGCAGTGAGGAGCCTTTAAAAGTGATGCTACTGCTGCCACGTGAAACCTGAAAGTATGTCTGACTTTGCTCATAGTTTCTGCCTCCGTAGAGAGAAGGTTCTGTTTCTTTGACCCCACCTGGAGTTGTTGACCTTGGCTCTGCTTTGTTTTGCAGCTATTCTCTAACTTTAAGAATGTCTGATTGATAAAAGAGTGCATGCTGGTGGAGCTCCACCTGTGGGACTGTGGTTCCATCCTCACCCTCTGGTCAGCCTGTCGCTGGTTGCTGTCTTCCCTTCTGCAATCTCCATGTTGAAGGCTGGTAGAGACTCCATTCATCCGTGTGCCTGGGCTTGATGAAAAGTAGGAATGGCTCAGAACAGGGGCTTTGGAGGAATAGAAACCGAGGCTGCAAACTGCGTGGTTCTGTTTTGTAGTTGTAGCATTTAGGGCATGTTACCTAATCTTTCCGAGACTTGGTTTCCTCATTGGAGAAATAGGAATAATGATAGGCACCTTTGATGATGGTGGCAAAGATTAAGTAACGTGCTCAAACTGATCGGGTTCTGAGCTGAGTGTGAGTTCTTTTCTTTTCTTCTTCCCCTTCCTGCTCTGCCTCTCCTCTCCATCCTCGTTCTTTCTCCTCTTCTTGCCTCTTCCACCTCTTCCTCCACCTCCCCTCCCTGCTCTCCTTCTTCTGTTATGTAATCAGTATTAGATTTTCCTGTTTATCCAGATGTATCCCATCCCTCCTAAATGTATCATATTACATCATGTTATGCAGTATGACTTGGGATTATGTATCATTAGACACAGGGTTAGATCGTGCCTCCGGAACACAGAGTCTACTCTGACTTAGCTCGCTTTTCCACAAGTAAAGTATGATTTATTCACGCAGGAAAAGAAAGGACTCTAGCCAGGCTGCACCTTCCCTCAGTGCTACTTCTCTGCACCCCCAGGCCTACGCTTTGAGCCGCTGTACCCTGGACAAGCTCCCAGCTCAGCCCAGCCTCTGGGAACTCACAAAGTTTGCATTTGCATCAACCTCAGATTCCTATCCACTGGGAACCGAACTTTTGTTGGCTTCTGCACAATGCAGCACACCTCTTTGGTTGAACCAGCATCAAATTAGCTTCAGACATCACTGGATGGATGGAGGGGGAGTCAGTTTAACTCTGAGTTACTCTACAAGGGTTTTTTGTCCTTCTTCAATCAAATAATTAATTCCCCGGAGGAAATTATTTGATTGTCTTTTGTATCAAACCTCCTCATCTTTAGAAAATATTTTTTTAAGTTTTCTTGAAACTCTAGGAAACTTCCCTTATAGACTGTAACAACTTTGATTTTTAAAGTTCTGGGCAATTCAGCCCCATATGTGGGGTACCTGAGCTAGGTCTAGTCCTTGACTCTGCTTAGCACTTTTAGTAAAATATATGTTTTAGGAATTATATTTTGATATGTTTTCTTTTAGAGCATATAGACTTTAAAAGTTGCTTATAGATACAAGAGTACACTTGTGGATTGGTTGCTAGAAGATTTTGAATTTGCTGAAGATGAATAACATTAATTTATGTACTGTTTGGCATACATTTGCATAATAAGTTCAAATGGTCCTAACTTCAAGTATAGAAGACAAAATTAATTAGTACGACCTAGAGGCATTTTATTTCAAACACAGAATCCAGAGCATGCACATGTGAAATATATAATGGATGGCTCAACCAATTAATTTAATTACTTTCTGGATTATGAGACATTTAAACAAACAGAAATAGGAGAAGGGGGTTAATAGAGGTCAGAGTAAAGCCTTACAGGGGTACAAGGGCAGGACTCATGTTTTGGCTGGAAGGAAATAATTGGTAGTATAATTTTCTAAGGGCTGAGGATCACCAATTAACTCTATAATATCTCTCCTGTTTCTATACCAGCATTTGTCAAAGTTTCATCTTTGTCTTTGTCTTTTTGGGCTGCCATAACGAAACACTATAGACCCGGTGGCTTAAATAACATGCGTTTATTTCTCACAGTGTTTTAGGAAGGGGTCTGAGATTGGGGGCCAGCATAATCAGGTTCTGTTCAGGGCTGTCTTTCTGGCTTGCAAATGGCTGCCTTCTCACTGAGTCCTCAGTTATGTGCACAGAATTCGCTAGAGAAATAAGACCAATTTGATATGTGTGTATAGATGCGGAGATCTACAATGAGAATTGGCTCATGCAATTATGGAAGCCAAGAAGGCCCCATGATACGCCATCTGCAAGCTGCAGAATGAAAAAAAATCCAGTGATGTAATCAAGTTGAAAGACCAGGGAGCTGATAGTAATCTTCCAGTCTGAAAACTTGAGAACTGGGGTGTAAATACCAGAGTCCAAAGGCCAAAGAACCAGGGGCTGCGACATCTGAGGGAAGGAAAAATGGATTTCCAAACTCGAGAAAAAAGCAGAGAGAGGGAAGGCTGGAGGGGGGCGGGGCCTTGGTAAGTGCCACACCTTCTGGGGGCAAATCATGATTGCAAGAGGGACTTTACCTAACAGATGCAATCAGTGCAACCTGGCTTATTGTACCCTCAATGAATCCCCAACAATAAAAAAGAAAAAAAGAAAAAAGAGATCATTTGCCTTTCCTCTACCTTTTTGTTTGATCCAGATCCCATACAAATTGGATGATATCTGCCCATATTGGTAAGGGTGATCTTTATTCACTCTACTGACTGGAAATACCTTCATAGACATAGCCAGAAATGGTGTTTTACCAGTTATCTGAGCACCTTTCACTAAATTGAAACACATAATTAATTACCACAATTTGTGTATCAAGTACACAATTTTAAAGATCAGCAACATAGGCGTCTATGTTCCTGTCACATAGATAAGAAACAGAAGGACCTCCCCTTACCATTTTCCTGCTGAAATAACTACTATACTAATTTTTGTATTTGCAATTTTCTCATTTTTTTGTTTCTTTGTTTGGTTTTCTTTGTTGAGATAGAGTGTCCATCTCTCATCCAGGCTAGAGTATAGTGGCATCGTCAAAAGCTCACAGCAACCTCAAATTCCTGGCTCAATTGATCCTCCTGTCTCAGCCTCCTCAGTATCTAGGACTATAGGCCTCTACCACCACTTCTAGTTTATTTTTGTATTTTTTGTAGAGATGGGGTCTTGCTCCTTCTCAGGCTGATCTCAAACTCCTGAGTTCAAGCAATCCTGCCCCTCAGCCTCCCAGAGTGCTAGGATTATAGGTGTGAGCCACTATACCCAGCTGCCATTCTTTTGTTAGGTATATATTTACCATATTCACCACCGGATGGTTTTGAAGAAACTGAATACAAACCTAAACCTCCCTGTGTGAAGAAAAGATGATGTTCTTAGTTTTAGATGAAGTTTCCCAAGAGAGCTGAATAGTCTGTAGGTCGTCTTCTGGTTTTAACTTTCCCGAGTACATGAGCCCATTCTGAGAGGATTCAATTCCCAAGGTCATCACTGAGTCCTGGGAAGCCCTTAGCAGGTGGATTTTAGCTATCTAAGGGAAAACAGTTACAGGGTTTCTTTGGATTTTTCTGCTTCACTATTATATTAACTCTTTTATGAATAAGTTAAGATAAAGCACATCTGTGGATGATATTATTACATAGATATGTATATGCAGGTGTATATATAACTTGTTCAGGTTTGGAGGACATTTTTTCCTTGGGTTGAAAAATAAGGGTGATGAGAATCTACATGATGACAGCTTTCTACACATCTCTCTTAAGTCATAGTGTTCCAACTGTTTGATAGCCCAATACATCTGTCACCCTAACATCTTCTAGCCCCATTCCCTTGGAGATTTCTTTTACTTTTCTCCCTGTTGGATTTCTTATCTCTTATATGCATTTATTCTGCTTTCTTGTTGCAAACTCAACTTCTATTGGGACAAATAACTCAGTAGCTCCTTCTAATATGTAGCCTGATGCATCATCCATTGTGCCGTTGGCCCCAGGGTCCAGCGGCTTCTTGGTAGAAGATGTGTCCTGTATTCAACCCTCGGACTTATTTGATGGTTTGGGTCATACGAAAGTCTTAGAAGTTTGCAGGCCTTGTTTTGTTGTTTCCCTTCCCGTGCGGTTGCCTTTGAGAAGTTCAAGATCATCTAATTCCTGACCCTTTACATGTGATCTGTTCTTTCCTCTCTGGAAGTTTGTATATTCCTTCCTTTGTCCCCAATCTTCTTGAATTTGAAGTAAAATGTCTTCCTATTTCCCTGTAGTTATTGTTCTGAGTTCTTGCTGGACCATTTCAGTTGGCAAAGTAATTTTTGTCAGTTCTGGGAAATATTCTTGATTTTCTTTTTCTTTTCTGATCATTACCCCCATTTTCTCTTGTTTTTGGAATTCCTATTATTTGGAATAGTCACCAACTTTCCTGAGCTTTTTCTCTCCTATTTTTCACCTGTTGTCTTTGCGCTACTTTTGTGGAGATTTTCGATTTTATTATGTTCACAAATTTCTGTTGAGCTCTGTATTCTATGCAGTTTTTATTTTTGAAGGATTTTGTACTTCTTTCTATTTTCTAGTAATACTACTGTTCCTTTCCATTCTTTCTCTCCTTTGATATTGTCATCCTTTCCTTTCACGGGTGGACCATTTTCTCTTAATACTCTGAGTATGTTAAAGATATTGTTAAAAGCCTTTTCCTACTGGCAAGTTACATTTTACTCTATTTTTGTTTTTGTCCCTAGGTTCTATATTAGAGGAATTCTCAATTTTTCTGATCATTCTTGCATTTTTCTGCTCATTATTGAAAGTAAGAAATATAAAAGCTGACTAGAAGTTCTGAGCTCATAGGCGAAGCTTAGTAACTTCACGCTTTTGTGTAGGAGAAATAGGGAAACCGTTCTGAGGGAATGACTATCACTTCTTCCCCTAGACCTGCATGAGAGGTGCCTCAGATTTGGATGGCCCACTATGGCTGTCTTCTGCTTTGCCCTGCTTCGGAGATGTTGTGTCTAGAATGTGAAGGACCTGAGTTCATCCAGGGCTCTATCCCCTTTTAGACTATCCTGTGGGTTCTTAGAATTCCTGACACAACAGCCCCAAGCCCACCTCCAGGGTCTGCAGAGGCCTCTTTTTCTGGTCTGGTCTCCTAGGATGCAAATATAATGGGCATGAGACTAAGGCCCCTTGGGGCAGTTGTTTGCATGGGCTTGGAGGTCAGGGCTGGAATATTTGCCATACATATGCACAAGGCTTCAGTGTTGTGGATGGAGCCAGGAAACAAAAGAGAAAGAGGTCTGGCCACAAACATTGCAGTTTTGTCTTCCAACTCCATGGAGTATGAGAATTTGGGTTTCAACACCTCATTCAGGTTATTACAAGGAATGCTATGTAATCATTTCCTATTTATCAAAGTAGGAAGACTGAACATATTTAATAGTTTAGGAACTTTACATTAAAATGATAAATACATAGATAGATGAAATTCAGACCTTTCTGTTTTTGCTTTGGGCTTTATGAATGTCAGGGGTGGGCCTGCTCCATGTCAATATATTTCCAGGTGTTGCCTGTGGCTCAAAGCAGTAGGGCACCGGCCCCATATGCCAGAGGTGGCAGGTTCAAAACCAGCCCCAGCCAAAAAAAAAAAAAAAACTGCAAAAAAAAAGATATATATATATATTTCCCATGGGTTTGCCAGATTCTTCAGAGAAGAGTCTTCCAATCTTTTCCCAAGTAGTTAGGTGCTAACTGCCAGATTTGGGGAAGTCCAGTGTGGGAAGAAAATGGGATCACTCAATTCTGCAGATGGTCAGTTATTCCACATTTTCTATAAATTGCACCTGCCAGGACTAAGTGGTAGAAATCTAGTGACCTAACAGCCGTTGCTCCTGTTTTAGCTGCCTCCTTTATCCCCAACTCGTGAGGCAGCTGGCATGCCAGTCTGCAGGTCCTTGGAGGGCTTTGCAGTATAAATAGTGTTTAGCCTGGTATAGGGCTGGACTCTGTAGAGTTCTGAGTCAGTTACCACTTTCATTTGCTTCATCTGCTATTATATTCTCCTTCAAGTTTCTCCTCATTTTTGTTGATTTATGTCTTTTTAAAAACTCATTTATATAGCTTAGTAGCTTGAGAGAGAAATATGTGTGTTCAATCTGCCATCTTAATCTAGAAAGCAGCTTATTCTTTTTGCTCAGTTAGAACTTGTAAACTCCATGTAATCCCTGGAGTTAAAGTTCCTTTATGTAGGTCGAATATTGATGGGTGCTTATTGGAGTCAAACAACATCAATGAGACCAAAAAAAAAAAAATAGTAATCATTGAGACCAGGGATAGTGACACTAATGCTCAGGTCACAAGCATTCTCACAACACCTAATTAGAAAGGAGCAGATGCCGAGGAAGGCCTGCAGTGGGTTGTCAATAGTGTTGAGAGGAGCTGGCAGTTTTCCACAAGTTTCTGCTTTCACTTCACCCTGCTCTTCTCAGGTTATAATATTTTTATACTACAGTTATTTTTTTCCCATTGTAGAAAGAGTAGAAATTAATTTTAAGTACATAGGAATATAAATTATGAAACTATAGCTAGCTAAATCTGATAGTACTATAATATATTAAAAGGTAGCGATTGAGTTCATCCATTTTTTTTCTAAAGATGCTTAAAAGATACTGAAAGGAATGAGGGAGAACTAACTTTGCTGTTTCGGTAATTCATTTTTAAATACAGTGTTGCATTTAATCCTCACAAAATCCTGTAAGATACCCATTCCAAAACACCACAGTCTTCAAACCAAGGCTCAGAGGAATGAATAACTTTTATGACCAAGCAGATAACCTTAGTAGTTTGCAAGACCTCAGCAGTGCTGTCATTTGACTTAGTAGTGAATGACTTGAAATCTTTTCTGTTGCATATCGCTGCTTTCTTAAAACAAAATTGACAGGTGTTGCTAACTGTGCTACGAAATTATGATAGAAAATGCCTTCTCCCTTAATTAATAGGTAAGTATTGTTCAGTCAAACGCAGTTACTCTTTTTCAGCTCCTTGGTAAATAGGCAAAGTGGTTGACTTTCCACTTACAGTAGAAAGGAATGGCATATCTTTGAAAGCTTTTCCTGGCTATTACTTTTTGATTCAAGTTCTTGAATACACAATCTCTAATTGGAGTTTAAAATACCTACCACCAAGTACATTGAATTTATACTTAGACCAGACTAACTCAAAGTAATGATAATAGAGTATTGAGAGGATTCCTGCATTTCTATAAGCTGTATCTCCTAATTTAAGTAAATCAATAAATATTGAGTAAAATCGATTTCTGTACATTTTCACATTTGATATAAAGGGAAAATATCATTAAGAAAGATTCCAGGCTGGACTCCCATGTTAATTATAGCTATGTTCCATTTCTACAACCCAAATTCTTGCTTTTCCTCCTTATTCCTCAAATGGTAGAAATCTTTCTTCTGCTCTTACCTTGATAGACCACCTTATTTGGGTCTCTTTAGTAGTCTGGCTGAGAATGATTCCTTTAACGAGTAATTACATTATTGAATTTCCCTTCTGTTCCTTTCAAAGATATTAATACATGATTAGCTTGCTGAGAACCATTTTGACGCTTCTGTTTATCTTTAAAAAAAAAGGAAAAATATTCTTCCAGCTTATTACTCCCACGAATACGTGCATTTACAGGGTTCCTCACCCTTCTGCTTACCGACGCTTTTGCTTACTCTCCTTCTTTGCCTGCCTTGGAAAATTGACCCACCCTTGAAAAACACACTTTCTCTTTTACATTGGAACAGTCCTTAAGCCTATGTTCTTCCCTCTTTATATAAGCCTTTATTGAATACCGACCATTTCTTTACCAAGCATTGGGAATGTGTAGATAAACTACCCAGACTCAATCAGAGATTTCCATAGCTTGACAAGGTGATGGATGCATGAAGCTTTGTGTGTGCAGGACTTCAGAAGCCTAAAGGAATGGTGGGGATGGTGGTGCTGATTAGGCATCCCCAGTAGAAACCAATCTAGGAGGTCATATTGACTCATAAACTATTTATTTTTCTCTAGACCACCCTTGCTCCTCTAGCTAAAAGATCACATGGGGTTCTATGTCCTCAGGGAGCCTAAAATATTCCCCTCCGACAAGAATTAGTCCCTCTTTCCTAATAGTTTTCAAATGACTAAGTTTACATATTTAATATAGGCTGTGTTTTATTTATTTTTATTTACATTTATTATTTTTTGTTTATATGTATGCCTTCTCGACTATTTTGAGTGTGCCTCAAGGGTTTTTTTCATGCATTTTCAGTGTATCTTATACACTGAAAGCCATAGCACTTTGCTTTTTCGAGCCAAGTTATTGATGATTAGGCCTTAAAAATAAGTTCAATGAAGATTTCAAAAAATTCTTACTGAGCACTATTGTCATATCATCTGCTTGCTAGTTTTTAGTCAGTTAATTCAAGATTTTGAAACGTTTTTGTTAAACCATGGCTTTCATAGTGTAAGTATACTTTTCAAATAAGAAATATGCAAATATGTCTTTTGAAGTTTGGAGAAGGAGACAATTTTTCAGTATTTTGAGAATTTTATAATTAGAAGAGGTTCTATCTTCTAAAGCCACGGTGTGACCTTTGGTACCATGTAAGTAGGATGCGTCATAAGGCGTATGACTTGACTTCTTCATAGTATTTCTTGGGGTCCTGTTGTTAACACTTCTGCTGACCATCTTTACAGTTAGTTGGATTTGTAAACTGTGTACCTTGTAGAAGTTTTTCATTCTGTTTTTTGATTTTTTTCTAATTTCATACCGTTAGTTCTAGTGTTGGCCACCAGGTAGCAACAGTGCCTTGAATAGCTCAAGTCTCATAAACAAAAAGATTAAGTCGCACACCATCAGGAGGGAAAGAAGTGTTGGGAATCATGAATTTTTAATTCCTCCCTGGGCCTGTGTCCTCCTGCTGCTTATTACAAATGCAGGTGTAAATTACCCAGTGGCCACAAACAGCTTCCAGGCCCTGCCAATCCATCGATACATCGTTACTGTGACATTACACCTCATTTTAGGGCCACTGCGACAAAATGAGAAGAAAGGCAGGTGGCAAGGGACGGTGTGGATCATGCGAGGAAAGTGCATGACAATTATAGACAAGCAGAGACTGAAATCATGAGGGAGATATAGGGCAAGGGTGCTTATTTCTTTTCATGGACGTATCCAAAACCTAATATTTATGAGATTGTTATTTAACCATGAGAAACACATTTATGCCAATCTAGAAAAATCAAATATGTTATTTTAGATTTTTCTTCTTCCTTCGCCCTCAGCCATACCTCTGGGTATTCTAGTTGTGCGTGGAGACTGTGATTTGGAGACTTGCCGTATGTACATAGACCGCCTACAGGAGGTGAGTTTGTTTAGCCCATTATTTATTCTCCTTAGCTTTCCATTTTTGTAAACAGTTACCAGCCACATATATTTGCTTCTGAAATGATGCATCTGGGGAGGACGTGGATATGTGGCAGTCTTGGTCTTAAGCATTCACTGCATGTCTCCCTCCTCCACCCCCTAAGCTACTTCCCTCCTCTGGTGGTTAAAATGGGACAGGATGGATTGGGTTCACTACACAGTGCCGTTGCACTGGTGGGTTCCATAATTCTAGCTTGGGACATCTTGTATTCTTGCCCCAGACTACATACCTATATTTTTGAAACTATACAGAATTTTGAAAAGAGATTATTTAATGTTTATTCAATGTTTTATATCTAACACAGACTTCTATCAGAAATAGCTATTTCTTTTGGAAAAAAAATGAAACTTCTACAGGAAAAAAAATCTGTGATATTTTATGGGAATTTGTCAAAGCCCAAACAGATAATCTATTATTTTTTTCCTCAATCTGGACTTGTCCTAGAGAAATAGAAAGGGAAATGATCCCATATTTCCCCAAATTTGACTTGCATCAGCAAAACCAAGAGACTCAGACTTAATACAGTTGTCATTGGTTGTTTTTGCAGAATTCTGAGAGGAAATATTAACTGTCTCCATTCTACTAATGGCAAAAAACATAAATAACAATTTCTTTCTCATTGTTTCTTGATGAAAGATACACATTAGAGTCACTTTTCTCAGGTAGGACTGAAACGTTTGTACTTTTAAAGCTGTTGTGATTTTGATACATACCTATTGATAAGCAACCCTCTCCCAGATGATAAATTATACATAGGTAAATATCATGAATGAAGTAGAAATACCGTGTTTAGAATCACTTCAAGTTGTAGCCATTTGGCTTTGAATACTAGATTCTGTTTCTCTTGGAAGGAATCAATTCAGGTGAAAGGCATAGAGTGATGTGAAACATTACTAAGTTTTGGAAATAGATGTCAAACTTTGAATCCTAATATGGATGAGTCTACAAATTTTATACTTGTGACTTTAATTATTTTGACTCAGTTAAAAATAATCCTTTGCTTTAAGTTAGGATTTATAAGTGTTTACCCTGTGACTTAGGTAGAAATCTTTCTGGAACCTCCAATATCTCAGTTTTCAAAAGAATTTTGTAGTTTATGGTAGAATCTCATTCAACAAATCTAAAATAAAAATATGAACCCTAATTGGTACCAAATCTTTTACTGTTTTTTTTCACTCAGGTAACTTTGTTAAGAAGACTTCACAATAGTCAAATATATAACTGATAAATTGACTTTGCTGAAATACAACTTAACCAACTTCTTGGCATATTCAACTAAAAGCAGGATTCTAAAAAAAAAAACAGGAATGAATTAACAAATAAAGAGGAAAAGTTTTAAACTCACTTGGCACAGAGTGAGAAGATGAAGGCTTGTGGGAAGCAGGTGTTAGGACAGAGGTAGTCAGGACTGCTGACATCTGTAAATAGAATCACTGCACTCATTAGCAAGGCAGCCTGGGAGACAGGACAGTGGTGACAACTTCGCTGTAAAACTTTATAAAGGGAGTCAGCCTTTCAGAATCTGCTAGCAAAACCTTATTAATTCCAACCCTGTTAATGTGCCCTTTGTGATAATGCAGAAATGGGAGGTGATTTTCTCTTTGCAGTCTGTGAAAACCCCTTTGCCAAGTGACTTATCGGGATAAACACAATTACTGTGACAGTATGTGTTTGATCTAAGAAAAGAAATTCTTTCTATTAAGTGTTTAAAGGGAATTCAGAACCATTCTTCACAAGCCAAAAGTTCAGAAGAAAATAAAACACGATCCCAACTTATTATAACAAAATTGCTTCTTGTTTACTTCTGGTTTCCACTATCCTTGGAATTATAATGCATCATTCACCTCTAAACACTATTTAGGATTTGTAAGTTCCAATAGTTAAAAGACCTTCTTTCAGTCCAGCTTGCTGTGCTTTTATTTTTTCTGGCATTGTCTTCCTTGTTTGGCCTCCATGGGTTTGGGTGAGTTAGACGCTTTCCAGATGAGCATAATAACTTTCAATTGGGAAGTTCAGTTGATAGAGCTATGGGGCAGCTTGTTCAAACTAATTTTAAGGTACGGATCTTTTATTTTTTTTCATTTTTCTCATTAGGACCTGCAGTCAGTTTCTTCTGGCTCCCAGAGAGTTCATTACCAGGTAACACATAATTGACTCTCCTTGTTTCTTACCTTCAGGCCAAAAGACCATCTTTCAATTAATGGCTCATTTTGACTGAGAGTCCTCATCTTCCCTAGGGATAGAGTTCATTTTAAGAACTTAGTAAGGTTGTTATTCTGATTCTTTTGCATTTTCATTATTTTGGACCAGCCTAGTCTAGCATGAGTACAGACTGTGGATTTTTTTCCCATCATTTAGAAGAGATTATAAAATGAAGTGCTTTCAGCGACAGAAACTCCAACTCAAGCTCGCTTAGAAAGGAAAGAGGCTATTGGTTCCCATTAGCAGAAAGTCCAGATCAAGGATGGATTTTGTGTACCATTTGGTCCTGGTTCACACTCCATTTTTCTGCTGTCCTTCTGCTTTGTTCTCCTCTGTTAATTTCACACCTGGGCTAGAGGTTTTCATGGTTCACCATGACAGCCATTATTGGCCAAGGCTATGTGTTTTTTCCTTCACATCAGGGAAAAAAATTCCCTGCTTTCCACAATCATGAAGCAAAAGTTCTAAAATGTAATTTAGTTGGTTCATCCTTATCTTTTGGACAAGAGCCAATAAACCCAGTCTCCCTCTCTCTTTTATATGATAAAGTCCATCAGAGGGCACCTGGTTATCCTTTGCCCCCACAGGCTTTGAGAGCGCAGCTTGTTCCTAATTTCCCCGCCCTCCTGTGCTGCCCAGACATTGTTAGCCATTCTCTTACCAGTAGGTTTCCAAGCTGGATGCAGGTACCAGTCCACCGTCTCATCCCAAAGTGCACGGGGCCCATACCATGCTCTTTGAACAGTTCCACTAAACCCCCCCTTTTCTGAGAGCCCCTTATATATCCTAGCCTGTTGGGAGGGTTACATGGGAATCATAGCACTGCCAACAACTCTCTCCAAATAAATCTGCACAGAACCTTTTATACCTCCACATGGGGAGAGATTTAAACACGTCTAAATTTATAAATCCTGGCTTAGCACATCTCTTTGAATTTTGGTGTCTATTTTCCTACACCTGAAACTTCCAGATTAACATCCTTTAGCATAAACAACAAAAGTAACAATGAAAAGAAAACCCTTATAGCCTTCTAGGTAGATTTCTTCCTCTGTCTACAGATACCTTCTCTCCTTAGGAAACTGCTCATTTATCTTTAGGCTTACTGACATGAATGGCCTTCAGGATTGTATTTGTTTGTGTGTTTATTTTTCAAACGACACATTATACAATTCCAGAGCTCTTCGTTTTGTCTGGTTGCAGCTGAAGGTGTGTTTATGTTGAAAAAATAAACTACTTCTGGGCTGTTTTTTTTTTTTTTTTTTTTTTTTTTACCAACTAATAAAAGGTAAATTTCTATCTCTTTTTTTCTTGATAAATAGACCACGGTCTTTCTCACATTGGCTATTTGCATATTTTCCTAGACCCATTATCTAGGGGTAATTTTATTTTAAAAAGTGTAGTGCTTTTAAAGAGTAGAGCTGATCTCTAACAATTGGCAGTGATAGTTACTATGAAGGTCAGTTTCTATAAAAGGGTTTGTAATTTTTGATTCTGGACATTTTGAACCTTTGTGATTTTATCAAAATGTGCGGAACATTTATACTAACTAGTTTTATGAAAATAATACACTTATTATCCTGGCTTACGTCATGTAGTCATTTTGGCGTGAAAGTTTTGATTGGGGACTATCTTGTGTCATGTTTTCCTTAGGCCATGGTTGTGCACATCCACAGAGGTAGGGGTGGATGAGACTCTAGGATGTGATTAATCCTTCTGTGTGTTTTTATTACCAAACAAATTACACACAAAAGGATTAATGATATTTTTCTGACTATGTCAAAATACTGCTGCAGTTTTTTGTTTACTAGCAGTCAAGTCAAACCCTAGTATCGTGTCAAAACTGCTGTATTATAAATGTCACACCAGAAGGGTTTGGGTCGTGTAGGATAACTAATGCCAAGATTAAGGACACAAGCCAGGAGTATCACCTTTCCCATACCTGTCCTCAGGATGATGAAAGGAGGGTGCAGAGCTATCAAAAGCTGGGGCCTTTACTATTATGGGATAGCTGGAACAAAAAAGGTCCTAAAAGCCCAGGATCTGCTCATTAAACAGGAAGCTTAACCAAGAGAGAAATTGTGTTAGAATTAACATAGCAGAGCACAGGGAGAAGGTGGTAAGGAATTTCCTGAATTGGGCATGGCTTGCTGGTTGAGACAAGAAGCTGGGCAAGAGTAACTTTCACAGTTGGCTGAGATCCTCAGTGGAGGAATGAGTTGGAGGGATGGGGATAGGGAGGGCTGTTAGCCACATGGTTGTGAATGTGCCTTAGATCCAAGAGGTTTGGTGAGTAGGAAGTTGAGGATGTGAATATTAAAGCTCATTAAGACATCCAGGGCCAGAGATAGAAATTTGGGCATCCTCAGCATACAGGTGATGCTTAAAACCACAAAGCTGGAAGAGATCCCCCAGGAAGAGTGGAGATAAAGAGGACCCAAAGTTATGTCTGTATTTATTCATCAGTCAGCAAGAGCAGAGGTTGAAGGGAGCAATTCATCAAGAAGACCCATGGAAATTGGGTCAAATAGCAGGAGAGACAGAAATTGAGGAGAAAGTGGTGTTACGGACGTCAAGTGTGAAATATATTTCCGAACAGAAAAAGTAAGGGACTGCCAAATGCTGTTGAGAGGCTGAGATGATAGGGATTAATTTCTGTGTCTTTTCCTAGGTATGCATATTCCTAAAATACATGCGATATAGGTGCTATTAATTTTTATCTAGAAAGAGACAAAACCAACTGGCAGGATATTTAATATTAATTTTATTTTTTGTTTCTTAATGCAGAAACCGATAATATCAGAAGAGCTAGTTGGTCCCAGTAGAGACTGGAGTGTTGTTGGATTAAAAACTGTAAGAAATGTGAATACCTAATTGCCTTAAATGCTTTTTAATGAACGTCTTTTGTATGAGATGGCATTAAATATGCTTAGAGAATTAACTGTGAAGAGAATGAATAAACACCAGTAAGTTTTCAAGCTTGAGAAACTCCTGGCAGCTCACTAATTTGCAGCTGAGATTTCAGCTGACTCTTTTCAAAGGCTAGGGGAAAACTCAAGAGAAAAGCAGACTTCAGCAAGGTGTACCTGTGCCAAAGATATCTTGTTAGTGAGTCATATGGCAGCTCCTTGCCACTTAAGTATTTCATTGCTTTGGTTTATTCCTTTTCCAAATACGAATTGAATTGCCGACAAAGCACCAAGGCTCAAACACAATGCCTGTGTTAACCTAACAAGGCATTATGGGTCATACAAAATATGTTGGTTGCTTCTAACCTGCTGAAAATTCCTGTCTACTCTATCTAATCTGAGGTCAAAACACAAAGGCTCCCTGCCCCACAGCAGCATTTATATGACCTAAAACCCATGAATTAGATGAAGAAAATGCCTCGTGCTTGCAGATTTAGGATATTCTTGAGATTGGTGAATAAACCGGGATCTATAGAGAAATTGGGCTCTATCTGCTGGTTTGATAAAAGATGCTTCCTGAGGCTACCTACTAGGAAACAATTTCTTCTCTGCTTCCTTCCTAGAAATCATTATATACTTTCTTAACTCCAAGTCATAATATTACTAAGGAATAGAGGTAGATTCGACCATTCCAGTGGTTCTCAAACTCTGGAAGGTTTTGCCCTGTCTCACGGGAGACATCTGGTAGTGACTGGAGACATTTTGTTGGAATCTACTTAGCAGAGCCAAGGAGGCTGTTAAACATCTTATAATCACAGGGAAGCCCCCTACCACAAGGAATGATGTAGCCAGCCATCCCAAATACCAACTGTGTAGAACTGGAGAAATTCTGAGATGTTCCAATAGTCTTCAGAACATAACAGAGGACCACGGAAGGTTTAAGTCCTAGATGAGGAAAAGGGAAGAATAAAAAAGAAGGAACAGGAAGTGAGTGGAAATAGAGGCACCTATGTCTTCTGTAGGGAAGTATAAATTGCGAACTAGCAGCAATTAGCAGTTTTTCACAGACATTCCAGGTCTCCCCATCCCCCCTGGGAGATGCTCGGCAGGGCACTAAACATTGTCTGTCTTGTGCCTTGATAGTTCAGTGGTAGGTTAAAAAATGCATTCATCCAGGTGATTGCTTTCTCTGAGAATCAATTTACTTAAAAGTAATGCTAGAATGGTTGCAGTATTTAAAATTAGGTGTAAAATTTATGAAAAGTCTTCATCCTTTAGAGTAGTACAGATGTCTTCACTTCCATAAAAAAAACAAAAAACAACTCTTGGTCGATCCAAGTCTCCAACCATTTGTTCATCATCTGATCTCTTTTTTTCAACTGCATTCTTGCTCTTCTGGAGGATCAGACTGTGTTACAGTCCGTTAAAGCTCTGTCCGGGCCTAAGCAAACAGTATTTTCTCCCAAATATTTCATTCATTCCTCATCTCTTTATGCTGGCAGTCCTTATACGTCACTCTCCTTTCTCTGAAATCTCTTCCTCCTACATTTGTTTCCTGGGTTCTAGAAGAGTTTTTCAGTGGATAGTGTGAAACAAATTTTAGAGAGTCTTTTTGGCAATTAAACTGATTGATCTTATTTTAGAAAAGGGCACGGGCCACCTGGGAACTTTGGAGAATATTGTTCCTGTAGACTAGATTGAAGCTGTCAGAAATGAGTCATATGAGGAGTTAAGTAAAGTTGCCTTGGGTCAGGTCTGTTTCTCTGACAAGTAAAGGCAGTCCTGTTAATACACACGGACACATGCACATACACGCACACACATGCACACAGTTGTCAGTATTGTCAATAGAAGACTTTCTTACACGAATGGATTCTTAAAAATGCTGGAATAGCTCTCAATTTTATCTTCCACCACACCATCAGTATTTCTTGTTTGTTTGTTTATTTGATTTGTATGTATTTTTGTTTAATTTTTTATTTCAAGTTAATATGAGTGTATATATGATTAGGTATTATGTATACATTGTTTACATTTGTAAGGTAAAGTCCAAAGTCTTAGTGTAGTTGAGTCCTTCACTATTTTTCACTATTTCTTTATGTTCCGAAGCTGGCTCTAAGAATGGCCATCCAATTTCTGTATTCCTGTCCTGTAGGAGTTGTGCGTGGTGAATTAGGTTCAAGTGAAAGTGTTTTGAAATATAAAAACAGGAGCAAGTGTATTGATTGGGACGGTAGTTAGCCAGGGACACATAAACACATATTTGTATGCAACTTGGTGACAGAAAAAAAAAATGAATGGGTAGGTTGGGTGTGGGAGACATTGGGCAGACAGATGAGAAATTTGGATGGGTTAAAAAGAGAGAAATTTAAAGCTAAGGTGACTGTTGGCTGGACATTATTAAATGAAGCAGAGATTCCCAACCCGGAGGACTTTTGTTTTGATTGTGCTTACATCTTTACCAAATTTAATGAAAGAAAAATAACTTTATTCACAGTGAAGGTATAGTTAAACACCAGGTGAATATTGCCTAATTAGAGAACTCACTGGGGTGTGTAATGGGGCTGCCATGCCTACTTTATGTGTGCATCACCTGTGAGTAATTGAATGGAAATTAAGGGCAAGTTGGCATATGCATGCCAAATAGTGGTTCAGATGATTTCCTCATCAATTCTATATAATGTTTAGCAGTTGGCTTTCTGAAATATATGTAGGAGAAATTTCAGGTTTGCTTTTATGCATGTGGCTATATTTTTAGCATAAGAGACAGATTTTTCATTCATATATATCAAAAGAGAAAATTCAATATCAGAGATTTTTGAAATGAGCAGTTTTTATTAATATTATTCATTTAGAGAGCACGTAATTTTAGAAGTTTATTATATTTAAAATAGAAAGGAGCCTCCTACATCTAAGGTTATGTTTCTTGGGCTACTTTATGGAGCAGTGACAGTTGCATTCATCTGAATCACACCATTTATATAATGAATAACAGATAAAAAAACGAACAAGTCTTATCTCTTTGATGAATCATTGATTGGAGGGGGTGGAGGAGATTAGAGGCTCTGAATTAGCCCTGAAAGCCGTAGGTGTGATGGTTAGAGGCATGGCACAGGTAATTACATGAATATCTCTTGAAATGTAGCTGCATTCACACAATCACATTTCTCAAATCTCTTCCATCAGGTGCTTTTGAAAGGTGCGTATTTTTAAGATTGTAATTTGGGTTCTGTTAGAATACAGGTCACCATACCTTTATGTTAATATGCAGCATTCACAAATGAAGCATACTTCTGGCCATTTGTTCTTGTGCTTATTCAGTGATGAGAACTTGGCCAGGTCCAACCTAGGGCTTCCAGGAAGCTAAGGTCTTCCTTGGAAGTGATTCTCACCCTTCTGCGAAGGGGTGTTTTGTTTTTCCTCCTCTTTCCTCCTGAAGTGCCTTCATGACCTACATTGCACTGCCAGTCACCCTTCAGTGGACTCTAGGATTCCTTAACACCAAGGCCACCCCCTCTACCCGTCTGCCAGGCCCTCTGCGAGAACAGTGAGGTGTCTACCTGATGTGAGGTATATCACCCACAATGGGTTAGGAACAAGAGTTACTTTAAAACAAAAATTACAGCAAATTCAATATCACCTCTATACTAACATCACTGTTATTCTCTTGTGTTCTCGTTCTCTCTTTTTATTATTTTGAGTACAAGAGAAAGGTGCGTAAACAGACAAGATGCAAGAATGACTTGCACATTGTGTACAGATGAACTTGATTGCCTGGGTGGTCATGATTAGTTCAGAATGTCTGAATATTAAAAGTTTACAGACCATGGCTTCAACTCCCTTTCTGATAATCCCTTTGTGATTGTGAATTCCTTTCTGATAATCTTCTTCTTTTTCTTCCTGCTCCATTTTTAACCCATACCATATGAATTTGCCTTTGATATCAAGGTCCTCAATATATTTTTCTTGGCTTTCATAAGCTACATGTGTCATGCAGTTGGCCAGGTTTTATGAACTTGGCTTATCTTAGTTTTCAGATGGTACCTAATTCTAGACTTCTGCTTGGATTTTAACTCCTTACCCAAGGTAGACCTTTCTGATTTGCATGCTTTTGTTCTATTTCCCACATTGACATAAAGTTACACATAGACATACATGAATATACCTGTGGGGTTTGCTTGTTTTTATAAAGTCAAAGTAGATTTCTAATCTGTATGTGCTTGCTATCTATAGTATGCCATCATATATTATTAACAGTGACATACCAGGAAATTGTATCTTGCTATTAGGTGAAACTCTCAGTCTTTTAAAAGGACCATTCTGTTCTTTGATGTGTATTTAACTCTAGATCTGTGGATTGCTTTTATATAGTTGTTACCATTGTTTTGATAAAGAATGCTGCAGTAAACTTCAGGGCACAGATGTGGAAATCCGGATGGAATGGAGCTGGGCATGGTAGCTCATGGTTGTAATCCTAGTACGTAGGGAGATTGAGGCGGGCGGATCACTTGAGCCCACGAGTTCAAGACCAGCCTGGGCAAGAACAAGACCTATAAAATTAGAAAAAATATAGCCGAGAACAGTTACGTGTACCCATAGTCCCAGCTACTTGGGAGGGTCAGGCAGAAAGGTCACTTAACCCAGGAGTTTGAGATTGCAGTGAGCTATGCCATTGCACTATACTCTGGGCAATAGAGTGAGACCCTGCCTCAAAAAAGAAATAAACAAAAGATATAGCAGAAATGATAACCATGTCATATGCTAAAAACCTATTAAGGTAAGTCATCTTTATATGGAGTTTAGAATTATAATCATATAACATATAGCAAAGTTATCTACAATCTGTAATTAGAATTTTCTTTGAATGAATGTTGCCTTGGTTCCTGGTCCCCTGGTTGTGGTTCCTTCTGCTGCCCATTGATTGACAGGTATCTATGGGATTCCAAAGCAGCAAGGTACGTAGTGTTGGGAAGTGGGCAGACAACGTACCCAGAACAGGAGCAGGAACTATGAGTTACCAGGAGTGAACATCCTCATAGGAAATAAGGAAGACAAGTTTCACAATTAATGAAAATGGAAACTATGAAAAGTCCTTGAATGCTAGAGTAGGGAGAAGGTCTTCACAGACTTTAAGATCATTCTAATTTTTGTTCTTTGGTGTGTGTTTGCTTGACCTGAGTCTAGAAATTTTTCATCCTCAAATTTGATCTGTACAAATCCCACCCATCCTTCCAAACACCACATACGACTAATTCTTCTAGACACTATAAAAGTCAGTATATAAGATCATGGATTCCAAAGTGAAAGAGGTCTATATTCTCCCCCACCAGTGGAGGCCAGGAAGTTTTGAGTTTACGTAGACTCTTGTGACTGAAATTCTTCCTCTGTGGCTAGCTTTTAGGTGAAGGAGAAGAAGTTCAGGAAGAAGTATGGGGTGGGTGGTAGGACTTACATTTTTCAGCCTTATTAATAACAAAATAAAAACATCTTGCATTAAATAGAATTTTGGGTCAAAATTTTACCTAGTATTGAGACCGTAGCATAATATTCCTAAGTGAACTCTGCAGCAGTGGCCAGGTAACTCTAAAACCAGGTGGAATCGTTTTGTGAGACCTGAACATTCCAATCTAGAATTCTCATAGTAACATATACTGCTAAGGGAAGTTTCCCCAACTATAAAGTATTGGTAGATAAAATTAGAAAGATCTGAATAGTCTGAATTTTATTTAATATGCAGCTACCGAGGGATACAGGTGTAGAACCATGTCTATGGAAAAATTCCCTGAAGTAAAATGTGAGCAAACTGTAAAAGGAGGAAAAAAAAAAAAAGAAAAATTACCAGCCACCAAAGTGTCCTGCAGTGATTTTTTTCCAGACTAATGTTTCTTACCTTTCAGTGTCACACAGAGGTGATGAGGCAGGACAGAGGCTGTGGATGGAGGATTGGGAGTGGAAGGAAGGGGTGAGAGGTGTAAGAGGCAACAGCTGTCTGTTCTACTCCACATCATGCAACCAGCCTCTGTGTAACTGGGTTGAACGATTGAGGATTATGTCTAGGGACACTCCTCCGCCATATGTCAGTGCAAGGACTACTTCCAAGTTCAGGCTTGAGAAGTTTTTTAAATATAAGCTGGGGCTTTCACTTGCCCTGCCAACAATTAATGTCTTCTGCTATTTTCATTACCAGACTCTGATTCTTTTGGCAGCTGACTCAAAATCCCTTTCCCTGAAATCAGTGGCTTTTGGCAACAGCCAAGAAATAAATCAAAATCATAATTAAAATGGCCATCCCTTGAGACAGTAAGTTGAAACTTGGTAAGTCAGACATATAGTAACTCTAAAAGTTGGAGCCAGAGAGAAATGTGGCAAACACACAAGCTGACTCCTAGGATGTAGCTGACATTCGAGGACGTGGGCCGTGCTTTGTTCTTTCTGACCTTCAAGTCCTATGCCTTGGACTTCGTTGGCTTTAGTAAGTACACATTGAAAAGGTAGGTTACAATTTCATCATAGGAATAGGAATAATTTATAGCTTTGCAACCATTGACAGCCCAAATCAGCAAGTAAAAAAGTTAATTTTGGTAAAGCTAAAGAAATATCAAGTAAGCACAGTTACTATTAAATAAATGGGGAAAGGAGAAGGCAGTGAAAGGAAAATTTCTGAAAAATAGTAGTACAGTGGTACTTGTACAGTTGGTGGTACAAAAAATTCAGCCCTGAAGACAAAATCTTGTATTTTAGACAATTGTATAACTTCTAATATTATGAAGAGCGGCATTGGATTGCTAATTAAGACCAGCCTGGCAAAGCAGCAAACCAACAAATGGCATGATTTCAGTCTTTGTTTAATGATCTTTTTGTGTCCATTCATATAGACTTGTCCTATTTCTTTTTTTATTTGTTTTTATTTATTTATTTTTTATGTTAAATCATAGCTGTGTACATTTGTGCAATCAAGGGGTACAATGTGCTGGTTTCATATACAATCTGAAATATTCTCATCAAACTGTTCAATGTAGCCTTCATGGCATTTTCTTAGTTATTGTATGTAGACATTTGTATTCTGCATTTAGTAGGTTTTGCCTGTACCCATTCTAAGATGCACCACAGGTGTGGCCCCACCCGTTATCCTCCCTCCACCCTGACTTCCCACCTCCCTTCCCCTCCCTTGGCCCTTTCCCCATATTCTTATGCTATAGTTGGGTTATAGCCTTCATATGAAAGCCATAAATTAGTTTCATAGTAGGGCTGAGTACATTGGATACTTTTTCTTCCATTCTTGAGATACTTTGCTAAGAAGAATATGTTCCAGCTCCATCCGTGTAAGCATGAAAGAGGTAAAGTCTCCATCTTTCTTTAAGGCTGCATAATATTCCATGGTATACATGTACCACAATTTGCTAGTCCATTCGTGGGTCGATGGGCACTTGGTCTTCTTCCATGACTTAGCAATTATGAATTGGGCTGCAATAAACATTCTGGTACAGATGTCTTTGTTATATTGTGATTTTTGGTCTTCTGGGTATATACCTAGTAAAGGAATTACAGGATCAAATGGCAGGTCTATTTTTAGATCTCTAAGTATTCTCCAAACATCCTTCCAAAAGGAATGTATTAGTGTGCATTCCTACCAGCAGTGTAGAAGTGTGCCCTTTTCTCCACATCCATGCCAACATATTTGGTTTTGGGATTTTGTTATGTGGGCTGCTCTTACTGGGGTTAGATGATATCTCAAAGTAGTTTTGATTTGCATTTCTCTGATGATTAAGGATGATGAGCTTTTTTTCATGTGTCTGTAGATCATGCGTCTATCTTCTTTAGAGAAGTTTCTCTTCAAGTTCTTTGCCCACCCTGAGATGGGAACATTTGTTCTTTTCTTGCTAATACGTTTGAGTTCTCTGTGGATTCTGGTTATTAAACCTTTATTGGAAGTAAAACCTGCAAATATTTTCTCCCATTTTGAGGGCTGTCTGCTTGCTTTACTTAATATGTTCTTGGCTGTGCAGAAACTTTTTAGTTTCATCAGGTCCCAGTAATGTATTTTTAATACTGCTTCAATTGCCTGGGGAGTCCTTCTCATAAAATATTCACCCAGGCTGATTCCTTCAAGAGTTTTCCCTGCACTTTCTTCAAGTGTTTTTTTTTTTTTTTTGGCCAGGGCTGGGTTTGAACCCGCCACCTTTGGCATATGGGACCGGCGCTATACCCCTTTGAGCCACAGGCGCCACCCTTTCTTCAAGTATTTTTATAGTTTCATGTCTTAAGTTTAAATCTTTTATCCAGTGAGAGTCTATCTTAGTTAATGGTGAAAGGTGTGGGTCCAGTTTCAGTCTTTTACAGATTGCTAGCCAGTTCACCCAGCACCATTTGTTAAATAGGGAATCTTTTCCCCACTGAATGTTTTTAATTGGCTTGTCAAAGATCAAATAATGGTAAGTAGCTGGATTCATCTCTTGGTTCTCTATTCTGTTCCAGACATCTACTTCTCTGTTTTTGTGCCAGTACCATGCTGCTTTGATCACTATCGATTTATAGTACAGTCTGAGGTCTGGTAGCGTAATTCCTCCTGCTTTGTTTTTATTTCTGAGTAATGTTTTGGCTATTCGAGGTTTTTTCTGATTCCATATAAGGTGAAGTATTATTTTTTAAAGATCTTTAAAATATGACAATGTAGCTTTTATAGGAATTGCATTAAAATTATATATTGCTTTGGGTAGTATAGACATTTTAACAATGTTGATTCTTCCCAGCCATGAGCATGGTATGTTTTTCCATTTGTTAACATCTTCAGCTATTTCTTTTATAAAATTTTATAGTTCTCTTTATAGAGATCTTTCACATCCTTTGTTAGGTATACTTCCAAATATTTCATCTTCTTTGGCACTACTGTGAAAGGAATAGAATCCTTGACTATTTTTTCGGCTTGGTTATTGTTGGTATATATAAAGGCTTCAGATTTATGGGTGTTGATTTTGTCGCCTGAGACATTGCTATATTCCTTAATCACTTCTAAAAGTTTTGTAGTAGAATCCCTAGTGTTTTCCAGATATACAACCATGTCATCTGCGAAAAGTGAAAGTTTGATCTCTTCTGACCCTATGTGGATACCCTTGATTGCCTTTTCTTCCCTAATTGCAATGGCTAAAATTTCCATTACAATGTTAAAGAGCAATGGAGACAATGGGTAACCTTTCCTGGTTCCTGATCTAAGTGGAAATGATTTCAATTTAATTCCATTCAATACTATATTGGCTTTGGGTTTGCTGTAGATGGCCTCTATTAGTTTAAGAAATGTCCCTTGTATACCAGTTTTCCTAAGTGTTCTGATCATGAAGGGATGCTGGATATTATCAAAAGCTTTTTCTGCGTCAATTGAGAGAATCATATGGTCTTTATTTTTTAGTTTGTTTATGTGCTGAATTACATTTATAGATTTATGTATCTTAAACCAGCCTTGAGAGCCTGGGATAAATCCCACTTGGTCATGGTGTATATTTTTTTTGATGTGTTGTTGGATTCTGTTTGTTAGGATCTTATTGAGTATTTTGCATCAATATTCATTAGTGATATTGGTCTATAATTTTCTTTTCTTGTTGGATCTTTCCCTGGTTTAGGGATCAAGATGATGTTTGCTTCATAGAATGTGTTGGGTAGTATTCCTTCTTTTTCTATATTTTGGAAGAGGTTTAGTAATATAGGTACTAGTTCTTCTTTAAAGGTTTGGTAGAATTCTGATGTAAAGCCATCTGGTCCTGGGCTTTTCTTTTTAGGGAGATTTTGTATAGTTGATGCTATTTCAGAACTTGATATAGGCCTGTTCAACATTTCTACTTCATTCTGGCTAAGTCTTGGTAGGTGGCATACTTCCAGGTATTGGTCAATTTCTTTCAGATTTTCATATTTCTGAGAGTAGAGTTTCTTGTAATATTCATTAAGGATTTTTTGAATTTCTGAGGGATCTGTTGTTATTTCATTTTACCATTTCTGATTGATCAAATTAGAGATTTTACTCTTTCTTTTCTGGTTAGGTTAGCCAAAGGTTTATCTATTTTATTGATCTTTTAAAAAAACCAACTTTTGGATTTATTGATCTGTTGTATAATTCTTTTGTTTTTAATTTCATTTAATTCTGCTCTGATTTTGGTTATTTCTTTTCTTCTGCTGGGTTTGGGGTTGGAATATTCTTCCTTATCCAGTTGCTTGAGATATCCCATTAAGTTATTAAATTCTTCTCTTTTCGTTTTCTTGAGGAAGGCTTGCAGTGCTATAAATTTCTCTCTTAGGACTGCCTTTGCAGTATCGCAGAGGTTCTGATAATTCATGTCTTCATTGTTATTTTGTTCCAAAAATTTGGTGATTTCCTTCTTAATCTCATCTAAAACCCATCTATCCTTCAGCATAAGGTTATTTAGCTTCCATGTTTTTGTATGGGTATGCAGATTCCTGTTGTTACTGAGTTCAACATTTATTCCATGATCTGAGAAGATGCAAGGAATAATTTCTATTTTTTTAAATTTGCTGAGGTTAGATTTGTGGCCTAGGATGTGGTTGATTTTGGAGTATGTTCTGTGGGCTGATGAGAAGAATGTGTATTCAGTTTTGTTGGGATGAAGTGTTCTGGTAGATGTTTGTTAAGTCCAGATGTTGAATGGTTAAGTTTAAATCTAAGATTTCTTTGCTTAGCTTCTTTTTGGAGGATCTATCCAGCACTGCTAAAGAGGTGTTAAAATCTCTAAATACTATGGAACTGGAGGAAATCAAGTTGCTCATGTCTGTTAGAGTTTCTCTTATAAATTGAGGTGCATTCTGGTTGATTGCATAAATATTAATAATTGAAATCTCATCATATTGAGTATTACCTTTAACAAATATGAAGTGTCCATCCTTATCCTTCCTTATTTTGGTTGGTTTAAAGCCTATTGTGTCTGCGAATAGGATTGCAATGCCTGCTTTTTTCTGCTTTCCATTTGCCTGGATTATAGATGACCATCCCTTCACCTTGAGTCTATATTTGTCTTTTAATGTAAGAAGTGATTCCTGTATGCAGCAGATATCTGGCTTGAGTTTTTGTATCCAGTCAGCCAATCTGTGCCTCTTTAGAGGACAATTTAAACCATTCACATTAATTGAGAATATTGATAAGCCTTTCAAGAGTTCGGTGGATATTTTTAATCCTTTTTGCGACTGTGGAAGTTGGAATTTGATCAAAATTTTCTGGGTGTGTTTACTTTTGTTGTGGAGGATTATGCTGGTCTTTATGGAGGATAGGTCTGAGAATATCCTGGAGAGCTGGTGTAGTTGTGGCAAATTTCTTCAACATGTGAATGTCATTAAAGTATTTAATTTCTCCATCATAAATGAAACTCAGTTTAGCTGGGTACAGAATCCTGGGTCGAAAGTTATTTTGTTTTAGGAGATTAAAAGTCGATAACCATCCTCTTCTAGCTTGAAAGGTTTCAGCCAAGGGATCTGCAGTTATTCTAATACTCTTCTCCTTGTAGGTTATGGTTTTATTTTGTCTGGCTGCTTTCAGAATTTTCTCCTTCATATTAACTTTAGTGAAATTGATTATGATGTGTCTGGGGGATGTCTTATTTGGGTTGAGTTGTGCTGGAGTTCTGAAACTGTCAGCTATCTGAAATTCAGAATCTCTTGGCATGTCTGGAAAGTTCTTCATAATCTCATGGAGAAGAGACTCTGTGCCTTGTGAAGCTACTTCATCGCTTTCGGGGATCCCATAAGATGAATATTAGTTTTCTTAGAATTATCCCAGAGCTCTCTGAGAGAGTGATCTGTTTTTGCCCTCCATTTCTCTTCCTCTCTGAGAGTTTGGGAGCATTCAAAATCTTTGTCTTCAATGTCAGAAATCCTTTCTTCTGCTTGCTCCATTCTGTTACTGAGGGATTCTACTGTGTTTCTCAGATCTTTGAGGGCTGCAACTTCTTGTCTCAATGTATCAAAATCTTTGGTCATTTGGTCTTTGAATTCGTTGAATTCTTGAGACATCTTTTGGGTTACTGTTTGGAATTCTAATTTGATCTTATTTGCTATCCAGATTCTGAATTCAATTTCTGACATCTCAGCTATTTGTTTGTGCATGGGATCTTGTGCTGTGTCTGCCCCATTGTTCCTTGGGGGAGTTGATCTACTCTGATTATTCATATTGCCAGAGTTTTTCCTTTGATTTTGTCTCATGATTGTTTTTCACCATTGCCTCTGGCTGTCCTTAGAGTTGGGGTGGTGTCTCTGCGAGATTAGACCCTGGGGGGATCACTCTGTTGTTGCTGGATCTTTGTAGGGATTGACCCTGTGTAGCTCTACTGGAGCTGCCCCAGCCAGGGAGTTCTAGTTGTGGGAGCAGCTATGGAGTGTGACACCGCCAGATCCAGCAACAAGGCTGGGGGTGGTGCACATTGTTCTGGGAATGCCTGGTGCCCAGTGACTTTGGCACAGAGGGCCCAAGGCTCCAGCAGTCTCTGGCCAGGAGAAGGGCTCCGGAGGGCACGCAGCTACCAGAGTTCCTGGCCAGAAGAGCGGGTGGTGTGGAGGCAGGGAGGATACAGGAGGGAGGATGTGGGGTAGCACAGCTCTTACCGGGTCCGGGCTGGCGCAGCTCTTATGGAGGTCCGGGAGGGTGCCCAATTGCAGGTCCCAGTGCAGCTCTTACGGAGGTCTGGAGGGTCCTGGCGCAGCTCTTTCTGGGTCCAGGAGGGTGCAGATTGCAGTTGCCGCACAGCTCTTCCAGATGTCTGGGATGGTCCCAGCGCAGCTCTTCTGAGGTATTGGAGGGTCCCGGCACAGCTCTTCCAGAGGTCCAGGAGGGTGCCAATCATTTAGATTTGTCCTATTTCTTTCTTTTCTCTGAAACTCAGAATCTGATCACAAATATATTTACAGGTAAAATAGTGTCAGCTGTGGTAACGCCATTTAAATGATCTGGTCTGGAAAGGGGCCTGCATTCTCTCAACCCCTTGTGTGACTAAGGGTTACAGTTGTTTTAGGGAAAATAATTTTGGTCCAGCTGTTCCACCAACACTTGCACAACTATATCTGTGTAGCAATGTGAGGTTGTGATGGAGGAAACATTTTATGTATCATTCCCTTTATTCCCCAAAGGACCCCTTTTCATAGACATATTGTGGCTGTGTTAAAATGAGGTGTCCAAGGTACAGATAGGTTGGAAACATCCCTAGATTCTCATGGCTGGAAGCTGGTGGGCTGGGCTTGTGCTGCCCCTCAAAGCTGCTGGTCTTGGTGGTCAGCCTTGCACAGCCTCTTATTTTGTTGACTTCCCTCTGACCTAATTTGCTTATTTAAATTCATATCTTTTTAACTTCACTTTGGTAGTCTAGAAAGCAGTAGTCCCTCTCTCTAGGAAAATGCATACACATAGAGACACACCAAATCTAGTGAAAATTTCAGAGAGTTCAAGGATTGTTAAAGCTATTTGAAGCCCCATTAAAATGTCGTAAAGAGCTTTACAGCCATGTATTTTCACCAAGGAGAATGGGAATACTCTCTTTAGACAAAATTTCTTTAAGAAATGCCAAGTTCTATCAAATGCTTTGGATCAAAAAAGAAAAATAAGTAAAATAAATACATTAAGTCAGGCACATGCATAGAACTCTCCAGATACACATAAAGATATGTCTTATTAATAGTTCTTTACCAGCCTGTGCTAAGCTAGCTGTGAGGCTAAGGCAGTATTATCAACCTGAATTTTACTAAACTAAAATAAGTATTATCTAATTTTATCAATTTGAATATCCTACAGATAGCGGTATCTATTCTTAGTTTTTTAAAATGACAAATCAAGCATTTATCTAGTCTTTCAGTTGAGTTTTGCCTACAATATGTTTTCACAGAGTTCCCTGTGGCATATTTGACATCAAAATTCAGAAAGAGTTCTTGATGTTTAATCCCATGTTTCTGTTTAATCCCTTTACTTGTTAGCATTTCTAGATGCCACTAAACATTTCAGATCACTTTCAAATTTCTCAGTCTGTAATTACATTTCTCACCAAAACAGAGATGTCAGTAGCTTTACATATTTTACAAAAATGGATTAAGAACTTTAAATTCCTTTAACATAAGATATCACGTGTCAAAATATAATTCTCAGAGTGTTAAACATAAATTCTCATATAAATAGGTAGTGAGCCCATGTCAAGATTTCATTTAGCTTAACCGGCCGGAAGACAAAGCCAGTTGAAAAAGAGAAATATTTATCTAATTAGCTCTGTATCCATAGCTATATCAATATATTCATATTCTATATCCATAAATATGAGTTTTGGTAGCAGTCCTGAATGAGACGGATTTTTCCTCCATCGTTTGTTTAATTTTCAGAATCCATTCATGTTAAGAACTCCATACATTGCTGGGCTCAGTGGTTCACGCCTGTAATCCTACCTCTCCGGGAGGCTGAGGCAAGTGGATTGTCTGAGTTCACAGGTTGGAGACCAGCCTGAGCCAGAGTGAGACCCCCATCTCTAAAAATAGCCGGGCATTGTGGAAGGTGCCCATAGTTCCAGCTACTCAGGAGGCTGAGGCAAGAGAATTGCTCGAGCCCAAGAATTTGAGGTTTCTGTGAGCTATGATGCCATAACACTCTACCTAAGGTGACAAAGCAAGACTCTGTTTCAAACAAACAAAATCCTCCATATACCCAATATTTCTGGTAATAAGATGGGTCCCTTTTGTGCTGATAACTCCAGGCCATGGTTCTTTAGGACAGGCTCAGACTCACGTGAAAGTCTTGTTAAAACAGATTGTTGGCTTCCGCTTCTAGGGCTTCTGTAGACTGAGGTCTGTGGAATTTGTATTTCTAACAAGTTTTTGGCGGAGGCTGCTGGTCCAGGATGAACGCTTTGAGAACCTCTGACTTAAGCATAGGCTTTGTTTGAGGATCAAGGGAGGAGACAGCAGGGATTGTTGATGAAGCTCCCAGGAAGTCAGTGCCACCTCTGACTGGCTCCCTTCTTCCTTCTGCTGTGTTATCCCTGTTTCCTCCCCCGTCCTCTTTGCGCACCAGACCATCCACACCTGTGGCTTCAGCTGCCATGACCTGTGTGTCTCTGCCAGCACAGCTGCATCCGGTGATGCTCCCTAGATCTGAACATCTCAAAGCCTGATAAACGTCCAACTCCCAGTATCTTTCCCAGAGAGACCTGGCTTCCGTTCTTTGTTCCATTTATGTCAGTGATTTCAGTTTCAGTACAAGCCAAGTTAGAAGGTTCCACATCATGTGTTTTAAACTAGAAAATGCTTTCAAAATTTTTTTGGTTATCATAGGAAAAACTTTTCTTAGTAGGAAAAATGTTTAATTTTTTTCAAGTTTGAAATCCTAAAGAGATAATCCTTTCAGTTTTCAATCATCTTCCAGTTCTCTAGCCTGTTCTCCTGATGTAGCCTTAATTCCTTATAAGAAATGAAAGCTTCAGAGGCTCCAAGGAAGTTTGGGGACTAAGAGCAGTATTAAACCAGAGAAGCAAGCTTTTCTCTAAAATCTCTGGGAAGAGCAGCCTTTGAAGTTTGGCAGGTCAGAAGCTAAGTTTCTAGAGGTCATGGTTGAACTGAGTGCAAGGGAGTTGCAGGCAGTAGATACTAACACAGACCTCAGGAGTCTGGGCGGGTGAACGAGGAGAGATTTAGGAACAGAAGATGTAATAAGAAATGTATTTTGGGGGGAGAGAGGGCCCTTGAGCACAGAAGACTTAATGAGTTCAAGGGTGAAGAAGGAGATGTTGGTAAGCACACAGAAATAGAATTTAAGGAAAGAAAGGACAGTGCAATCTCTGCATCAAGGCCCTAGCTTTGGACAGTAGAGAAATATTTTTATCTAAGCACAGCTAGCCTTGATGTTAAATAGTGGAGGGCTGATCAGAGGTCTTAAAGGTGGGAAGCCTAGAGAACGTTAGTTAAGGCATAGAGTGCCGTGCTGCCCAGCTCTGCTGGGCAGAAATGATTCTGTGCCGGCTGGTCTGGCCCTGCTTCTTTCCCTCCTTGTCTTGGGTGTTCACTGACAACACAGTGTAGCTTAGGCTAAGCTTTGCATTCTGGGGGGCCTGTTGGTCAAAGGCCAGATTCCTCAGATCCCAGTAACAGCTTGAGGTTTTAAATGGAATGATCAGCACCTGGAAGCTCAGGGTTAACATTCCTGAGAGCCTGTTAGACCACTGTCCAGGCTTTTCCACCCCACCCCACCCCCGCCGCTGTCAATGGCACCAATAGTTCATCGTGGGGTAAGAATGGAGCATTTAGCAATGAAGATTATTATCAACTGAGCCCTGCTGAAGTATAGATGGGAGTCACCGGAGCAAGCTAAGAATGTTAAAGATTGCCCCCCTTTTGATTATATTTAGAATCACATGATGGAGCCCTTATGATTCTTTCCCGTTTTTGCCCTTTTTACACCTTGTTTTTTTGCTGCTAATGATTGCTTAAGGTAACCATTGTGTTTAGTTCCACTATGTTTATTATTAGTTTTATGTGTTCAGTCATTTTATGGTTTTTACTAAATAAGAGGGGCCTTGAGAAGTAGCACCTCCGGGCTACTCCCTGTACTAGGGACAGTTTGTGTCTCTCTCCTGGCCCTCGTCCATTTTTCCACCTGAGATAACTGAGTCTGGGTCTTCTCTCATGCCATCACCCTCAGTGCCCAGCCATTGTGGAGTCCCTCCCATCCCCACACTCATCTACTCTTTAATCAGGTTCAGTGGGGGAGTCAGAGGTGAGAGGCGGCCTCAACATACGAGGTGGATTTTTTGTTTCCAAGCAGCTAAATGACCTTGAATAACAGATGCTGCTAGCCCCCAGGAGATTTGAACCTGCATGTCGTTGGCTTCTTGCTTTTGTTACATACAATAAATCTTGTCTGGCCAGTAGATAAAGTCTGATTCTTTCCCATTCAGGGCCAGTGCTTCAGAACTATGTGAAGAACCAAAATGTCAGTGACACCAGCCGCCACCAGTTTCTGGGTTTCCAAAAGGGAGTGAAAGGAATTTCTAAGAGAAGATAGACATCCTTGTATTAGATCTTTTGTGGATGTTTCATGGAACAATTGAAAACCTCCTGGAAATTTTATGGGGAGTTGCTTTAAAACGTTCTCTGAAAAATTTCACAGCAGGGCCCTGTTTCTGTTTCCAGTAAACAATGTGGTCTGGTCTTCTTACCAGTGCTTTGTTTAGGAAAGAATGCTTTCTCCAGAAAGAGGTGACATGGCAGAGTGTTGGGCGAGGGGAGCCCCTTGGGTCACTTCCTTGTAGCCTCTAGCATGTGTGTGTCTCTTTACAGGACCGTGAAACCTCCTTCCCAAGGGCTCTGTCAGCTCAGAGGCTCTCCCCTCGCTGGTGCTTTCTAGACGGTGAGTGTTTCTGCATTTCTTGGGCACAGGGTTGGGGGGTGTTGGGAAAGTGGCAGAGCAAGGCATCAATTGGTAGAGTGGACTCAAGTTTTCCAAAAGATCGTTCAGAAGCCTCTGTGTTATTTCACATGACTGGGATTTGATTTCAAGCCATGTGGGCTTGCCAGCATCAAGCCCCTTTCCTGAAGTCATTTCCCTCTCAGCAAGTTCGTTAACTTCTGGCTGAAGTTTCTCTCCCTTACATCAGTCCCTTTTCCCTAAAACTTGTTGAGTGCCTACCTTAAATGAATTTAGGTCTGCAGCTGGATTCTGTACGCATAGGATGGGTACTCATTTCTGTGCTATTATGGAACTTTCATAATATTTTCATGGGACCATCATTTCAGTAGGGTATGCATATATTTTTGTAAAAAGGGTAGACAATTTCAGTTGCATGCAAGTCTACTCTGCTGAGTATGATGCATTGCATGCCTGGTGAATTTTTTTTTAATGTTTAATGAGTTCATTTTCTACCTCAAGCGTCTCTCACTGCCTAATACAGTGTTTCTATCCAATTACCCGTATTGCAGTACATTTTGCCCTGGATATTCTTGCTTGTATACTACCCAGTGTATTCAATACCCAGTCTCTCTCTCGTCTATGTGCAGAGAGGGTCCCTTACAGACCTCTTTTTCACTTATCTGTGTGTACTTCTGAGAGGATATAAACGTGGATAAGTGTGTGGCGGGATATGTGACTATGAAGATGGGCATTTATCTGTACACGCATGGGATCGAACCCACATTAATGAAGATTTTCATTAATGGTTCATCAGCTGTCTCTGAAAATTTTCCTTCAGCTTCTTTATTCCAATAGCAATGAGAGACACAATCATCTGTTGTTTCTGCATTCATAGAGGAATGACTTACATTTAAAAAAACTGTGAAACTCTTTATATATCATTATATTCAGTATAAAGTCTTCGAAAAAGTTATAGGTGTGGATAATAGTCTTATAAGAGATATTAATTTTACTCTATAAAGAGTTTCATGACAAACCTTTAAAAGGTGACTGCAGTCATGGTCAAAAAGAACAAAGTAGCTAACGTGCTTCTGGGGCAGATTTTATGCTATTCTTACCTTTTAGAGAGCAGGGACCATAATGGGCTTGCTTCTCAGCTCAGTTCCCTATGGACAGAAGCTACTCATTAAATATTAGTCATTTTTAAATGATCATTTGCATTTTGAGTTTTCCTCTCATGCTATGATTATTTTGTAGACAATCTCTTTGTAATATTTAGACTCACTTAGATGTGAGGGGGAACATGATTCTTTTTAATATTAAGAATAATCAAAATAATTTCTAGGAATATGAAATTTTTCATTTAGATTTTTTTTTCCTCCAGCTACAGGTGCAACCAAATTTCCCTTTAAAGATGCTTAAATGTAATTTTTTTTCTGTTTTGTTTTCCTTCAGATGTGGCTCAAAGGATGCCGTTTGAAAGTGAAATGATTCACTTAAGGCCAGATGTTATTCCTGGCCTGAATCTTCAAGCTGTTTTCTAAAATGGGAGTCCCTTTCCTGGACCCCATCTAAGTATAGTTTTTTTCTACACTTGATCTAGGTCAAGAGGCCGAGAAGTGATTAAGTACAGTTTTTTTCTCGATTTATATTTACTCAATACATGGATATATCGAGTCACAGCTCTTTGTTTAAGATCCTTAGCTTATTTCTGGGGACATAAACAAATGAATGAAACAGAGCCCTTGGAAGAGGCAAGTCTGTTAGTTTCAGAGTATCTGTGCAGACAGTCTCTATATGAAGTCTGAACAAAGTATAGATATGCTCAGAGGTGAGAGCAATGAATTTGGTCTGGGCTAGGGAGGTCTTGAAAAGACAAGTAGGATTTATATACCAGGGAAAATAGGGAACGACTTTGTAAGTATGCATCATAGTAGCAACAGTAAGACATAAACAGGCTGTGTTTTTCTTCATAGATTTAGGGACTGGTCAGTGGTTTAGCATGCTTGAATGTCAGGGTTTTGTATGGCGTTAGTGGAAGACAAGGCTGTAAATTAGATGCTAGATCACAGAACATCCTGATTGCTGTATGTTTTTTTTTTTCTCTAGCAACTTCTGCTGATCGCTTTTATCGCATAGATAGATCTCAGGTAGGTTTTCTTCACCCTTCTTATGAAAGTGAAAAATTCCCAGGGGAAAAAAAAACAAACCAAAAAAAAACCTTTTTCCCAAGTTTAGCAAATCCTGTCACTCTCTGAATTCTGCTGGAACAAAAGACACCATTTTGAACCCAGTGATAAAACCAGTTTTTACTGTGTACTTACCTGTAACCAGATGCTGGGGGTGGAAGTCCAGGCTATCAAACCTCCTGCTGGACCAAGTGGCATGTGGGATGTCACTTTGATGGAAGCAGCTGGAGAGGAGAAGAGATGAGGCCATTTTCTGGTCATATCTAATTAAGATGCTGGTTAACTGGGAATCCTGAACCAAGGGTGTTCATCTCTCCGTCTCACCCACTGCTTTTGCTTCAGGGAGGAATGGCCATTGATCAGGCTTCTGACAACATGCTGTGGTCATTTGCCTGGTCACAGACGTTCCTTCTCCTGGAGACCCACAGTGCCTTGTTTTGTTATTCTTCAGATGATAGATTCGAGCATCCTATCAATCATTTGATGAATTTATTTTCTTCTCTAGGAACATTTGCACTTCGTGATGGAAATTTCCCAAGATGAGATTTTTATTCTGGACCCCGATATGGTGGTGTCACAGCCGGCAGGGACACCCCCGGGAATGCCCGACCTGGTAGTGGAGCAAGCCTCTGGGTGAGTGTGGGCGTCAATGTGAGGCTGGCCACAGGGGACTTCTAAGTCTGGTTTGGGTTGGGACTTCACTTTTTAATGAAATCAAACTATTTTGAAATGTTTTGAAATTAAAATAGAATTTTATTAATTAGGGCATGCATATCAAAAAGAATACTCATAAAGCTTATTTTTAAAACAGAATTTAAGCATGATATATGGGTATATTTTCATAAATCTTGAAACATTATCAAACTTTCTCTTTTTTTGTGTTTTTATGTTCAGATCATTAATAGGGGTCCACATGATTTAGTTATATACTTTGTTTTTGTGTAGATAAAGCCAGAGTTACAGGTGTATCTTTGTTCAAGAAAGTGTGCAATTTTCCCATGCCATTTACCTATCGGGTGGGAAACTATTTAAACCTAAGACATGAAACTATAAAAATTCTAGAAAGAAGTATGGGGAAAAAACCCTTAAAGCTATCGGCCTAGGGAAGGAATTTATGAAGAAGACCCATTAGCAATCAAAACAACAAATAAATGGTACTCATCTTGGGAAATTTCCATCACGAAGTGCAAATGTTCCTAGAGAAGAAAATAAATTCATCAAATGATTGATAGGATACAATCAATAAACCAAATAACCTGCAGAATGAGAGAGGATGTTTGCGCTGCACATCTCACAAAGGGAGGATAAACAGAATCTACGAAGAACTCAAGGATGTCAACAAGAAAAGATCAAACAACACCCCTGAAAAATGACCAAGAGTCACGAACTGAAACTTTTCATACAAAGATAGGCCAGTGGCCAGCAAGCACATGAACAAATGCTGTTGTCTCTAATCATCAGGGAAATGCAAATCAAAACCACATTGAGATACGACGGAACTCCAGCGAGAATGGCTCACGTCGTCGTTGTTGTGTTTTCTTCGGGTGAGGTGTAACTGGTTCTATCATAAGTCCGTCTTACGACTGGCTATGTAGGAGTACTCTTTCCCAGCAAGATTTGTGCTGTGACTGAGCCTTCTCTACCCAGGACACAGATGCTTCCTAACAACCCAGAAGCACGCTGACGCTTGCGTCTGTGCATACATGTTTTCAGTGACTCTATTTTCCAAACACAAAATGGACGCAAGCGCTTTGAAAGTCATTCTCCTCCTCTTCTTCTTTGCTTTTTCCAGGCTTCCCGGGATATAAAGATTTGTTCACACGAACGGTAACATATCAAGCACTTAAATAATGATGGCCCTGTGCTGTGTCTCTCTTGTATTACTCTCACCACTTCATAGTGACTTAATCGTCTTAAGTGCTCTGTGCTTGTTTGCTCATTTGTAAAATGCAAATAATAATAAGACCTTCTCTGGGCGGCGCCTGTGGCTCAGTGAGTAGGGCGCTGGCCCCATATACCTGAGGGTGGCGGGTTCAAACCCAGCCCCCGGCCAAACTGCAACCAAAAAATAGCTGGGCGCTGTGGCGGGCGCCTGTAGTCCCAGCTGCTCGGGAGGCTGAGGCAGGAGAATCACGGAAGCCCAAGAGCTGGAGGTTACTGAGTCCTGTGACATCATAGCACTCTACTGAGGGCCGTAAAGTGAGACTCTGTCTCTACAAAAAAAAAACCACAAAATAAAATAATAAGACCTTCTCAGAGAATTGTTTAAAGATTAGATGAATTGGTACAGGTGAAGCACTAGTTCCTAGAGTTTGGTTGACACTCAGTAAACATAATGTTTCTAAAATTATCATCATCACCATTATTTCACAATGACCCTGCATATTTGATACTGTTATTATCCCAATATCATAGATAAGAAAATAGAGACCTACAAGGTTATGTTTCTTGCCTAGTATTCTATGGAAAATAAATAGAAAACTGAGATTAAGTCCCATATTATCTCATGCATTTAACCAATTGTTTGCAATGCCAAAATAATATTAACATTTTTTATCATAATCTTAAATGACAAATGCTTCGATTTTATTTTTACAAAATTAAATCTAGTTATGTGTTACAAAAGATAACTGTACAGTTAGAGTTAATTAACAAAATGAAAGAGAGAAACTATATAAATTTTAGGGGAAAATCCCACTTGATCATTGTGAAGTATTGCAATATATGACCAAAAAAGGGTTAAAATATTTGGCACTGGCTTCCAATTCCAAAAAGTCTTAGCAAAGTGGAATCAAAAAGAGCAACATTAATTCTACAACCAGTACCTTCCAAGAGACCACATCAGAAATCCTTCTTTATGGTCAAATGCTAGTGGAAGGATCTTGCCTTGTTCCTGAGACCCCCAAAACTGTTTCTAACAATTTTTCAATTTAATATTATAAGTAGATCTGAGTTAGTGAAATAAGACCAGAAAATAATTAGATGCTAAGATTTGGAAAGGAAGACAACTGACATATAATTATAGTTGTCTTTGTTTAACCCCCACCCCCCATATATATGTATTTTTTAATATATTTTTTCTTTTTTAAATATTTTTTATATATTTATATATATTTTTATAGGTAATAAAAAAATTAGCAAGCTGCTGCTGTGAGATCAATATAAAAATTATTTTTACATGTGTAATAATGTTTTCCAGTCTGAGTTCTGATTGTATTGGTATGTCTACTTTGCAAAAATTAATCCAACTGTACACTTTTAAATTGCACTATTTTTTAAATTTAATTCATAGTTGAATAAAAGTTAATTAACCCTCACAAGACATCGTAATTAAGGGTGAAAGGTTTTGCATGTCTTTATTCAAAAATTAGAGGAAGATTCCTGCCAAGAACACTTCCATTATAATTTTCTTGAAGAACCTTTAATACTTACTTAATAGGTAAGTATTAAAAGAATACAGAATGCTCTTATAATATGCAAATAGAATCTACAGACATTTCTAGGCGAATTTAACAATTCAAAACTATATATTTTTTGTGTGCCAAATACTAGTATACACACTTGGAAAACAACAGTGGAAAAATAAAAACAGCCAAAAATGTCTGCCCTTTTGGAGTATAATGAAACCAGGGGTTTACTGGCATATGGGGGATGAATGATGGAAGTAAGGGTTGCCCTGGAACCACACACATACACATGCACTCAAGTAGCAAATGCAATTGTGTATACATACTGCTGCTACATAAGCAGGCAGGTGCGCTTGAGGAAACTTTCACACACGTTTACCCCTTTTACTTGATTCCCTTCTTTTTTGCTCCTTGTTGCTATTTATGAGCATCCCCCACTCTGCCAGGATCAGCTGATGTCCTCTGGTGTGCACCAAGTCTGTGGGGAACCCTAGGACAGCAGAAGTGGCCACCTGGAACAGACCCAGAGTGTGCCCAGGAAGTCACAGCCAGTGCTGTCAGAGCTGTCCTGGCCTGACGGACAGCCTGCAGGCCCAGGGATGGCCTTATTTAACCCAGGGAGTGCCAAAACTGGTGGGAAGGCCACCTTGGTAGGCCATGGCTGCACACCAGGCCCATCCATGGTGGGGAATGCAGGTGCGATGTTGCGTCCTACTGCAGAGGCAGCAGGTGCTGGGGTCTGGCTGTCCTCCTACCCACCCCACCTGGCTCTAGCTCTGGAGTGAGCCATTCTGTGAGGACACCATGGGCCTTACCTCTCAGTCCTTTTCTCCATGTCAAACAATGGCCAAAAGGAACGGATTTGGGTCTGCTTAGCTACAGCTCCAAAAATAAAGTTGCCTGAAAATCCACTAGCACTTGAGTAAGTCCCTTCTTATTTCTGGTCAGTTGCTTCCTCTAGAAATCAGTCAGGAACAGGGAGGCAGTGAAAGAGGACTGACTGTGCTGCTTTCTGATCATTGTATCTGCACCCGCTCCATGACTTCTTATCTGTGTCACATTTAAAATGACCTGCAGTGCATCTTAGAATGGGTACAGGCGAAACTTACTAAAGGCAGAATACAAATGTCTACATACAGTAACTAAGAAAATGCCATGAAGGCTACATTGAGCAGTTTGATGAGAATATTTCAGATTGTACATGAAACCAGCACATTGTACCCCTTGATTGCACTAATGTACATAGCTATGATTCAACAATAAAAAATAAAATAAAATAAAATGACTTACTCTCAAAATTTGGTTTTCTCATCTGTGCGGAAAGCTGAATAATACGAATAGCTTGTAACTGTTAAGATGCATGAAGGTCATAATGAATATGAGGTATCTGGTAATTACGCAAGAAAGATAAATTTTACTGCTCACGTTTGGAGACAAGAATCATCATGAGAAAAAGGAAACAAGTCGGTGGCTGGGTGTGAATGCTTAACAGTCTGTGCTCTTCTCTCTCTAGGATGTCGGACTGGTGGAATCCTGCCCTGAGGAGACGCATGCTGAGTGACAGCGGGCTGGGAATGGTGACTCCCTACTATGAGGACTCAGACATGAAGGACCTCAGCCACTCCCGCGTGCTACAGTAAGCCCTCTCTCTCTCTCCTCTGCCCGGGGCCCTGTGATTACTAGTAGAGCACCATCACATGGGCCATTCACTAAAGGAAGGAGTCTCTTGCAAGGGGCTCAGACTGTCTGGTGGAGGTGACATCTTATCCACCTCACTCACTTTATCTACCCCAGACTTCTCATGGGGCTTCCCCTTTCATTTCTCCTGCTCCAAGCAGCCTTGACTCTTTGTGTATAAATGGAGAGATACTTTAGGCCCTCCCCCTTTCTTTTGTGGAGTCCAGTATTTATCAGACATCTCTGTTTGCCACATGGTGAAGACATACAGGAGAGTGAGCCATCGGGCTGAGTTTGGAAGTGACACAGCGTTTTCCATTTGTGTCATCTCCTGAGCCTGGCCACATGGACTCTACGTAATATTGCCAAGTGGCTTTGTTGGCTAGAGGGGTTTTTGGTTTGTTGTGGCTGTGGTCTCCATGGGTGAGCAGCACGATGTCCTACATCAGGACAGCAGGTGCGTTTTCTGCTGAGGGCTGATCACAGTCAGAAAGTAGGATGCACCTTGGTTGTGCATCGATGCTAGACCTCTGTGTCCCTCCCACCTGCCCCCATGGGAGGAGCAGGTTCTAGGTGCACCCACTCTTTAATTTAAGGCCAGTTACTCCATCTCAGAGGTTATGAGAGTTCAGTGCAGTCCTATGGGGGTCCTAATCAAATAAGCTTTGTAACCACATAGTCTTATCGTTTTGACAGATGAATAAGATTGCCGAGACTCTTAGAACCCAAGGGTTAAGGAAAGAGAAGAGACAGTGCCTTGTTTCTAAAGGAAGACCAGGAACAATTTCAGCATGACAAAGGCAAAAAAACCCTGAGAAATCTGAAGTTAATTATTTTATTGGCAAAGGTTCTACTCAGACACCCTGAAGGCAAAAGGAGACTTCATTTTAATTGCTGCTTTGTATTACCTCTTATTTTCTTGTGTGAAGAGGGGAAAGAAAAAAATGAATTACTATGGATTTTTTTTTCTTTTTAATTAAACCATGTTGTTAGCTTCTGATGGCATTTTGATTGCTTATAATGCAGGGTATTTTTCCATTTCCTTTTTATACAGAATTGAGGCTTGTGAACCAGGGTGAGTCAGCCACCCGTGGACAGTTAAAAAAGTGGCCATCTGTGGGCAGACTTATTGGAAAATTAGAGTTTAAATTAGCTGCAGAAATAGAAATTAAGCCTAGGCAAACCAGACGAATGTTTTAGTTGTCCTCCTATCTAGGCTGTTTCCATAAAGTAGAATGTGATCTCAAGTCTATTCTCTGTATCCTGATTTTTCTAAATATAACATACTGATGTACACATAATGATATATGAAGCGATTGTTTCTAAGATTGTAAATATTCTTCCTAAGAATCACAAATGAATGTACCACTTTATAAAACAGCCAAGTCCTTAAAATTCAATGCCAAAATCAACTCTGTTCTTTTTTAATTTCGGTTATATTGTCCTTTTAGGGATTCTTCTTAATTTTTTCTTGATCTTCATTTGACAGCTATCAATTTTAGTGGTCATTTTTACTATTTCATCTCTTAAATTCACTAGAGTAGTTGACTCTTAAAAATAAATCTTCAGAACTACTTTGAAAACAATGTAATATTTAAACATTCACCCTTAGCCTTTGAGTCTTTCCAGCCAAATCTACAGACATTGTAAATAAGTCATCTGTACTGTGCTTTGTCTGACCTACCGAAGACACAAACATAATAAGATGGTTGTTTTAAAGCACTTTTTAAAAACTACAGGGTACTAACCTGCATGTCATGCCTCAACTTTTTCATTAGCTCTTCTAATTTTCAAAATTATTGTGTCCATTAAATCCTTAGGAAGCACATCTTTTCATTTCCTTCAGAGATATCTCTGACATAAATAGAGATAATTGCAGTTGGAGAAATATCTAATAATGTTAGTAATGACTGCTGCTGATAGAATACCTCCCACTTGCTTTGCACCCTAATTAAATTATCTTTAAGTCTTTCAATAACTTTTAAATGTAGCCATTGTTGGCCAGGCACAGTGGCTTACACTTGTAATCCCAGAACTCTGGGAAGTCAAGGCCAGAGGATCACTTGAGCCCAGGAGTTCTAGATCAGCCTGGGCCATTTGCAAGACTGTGTCTCTATGAAAAAAAAAAATTAAATTAGGCAGATAGGATAGCTTGCACATGTAGCCGCAGCTATACAGGAGGCCGAGGCAGGAGGATCACTTGAGCCCACAAGTTCAAGGCTGCAATGAGTTACAATTATCACCACTGCCTGGGTAGCAGTGTAAGAACCCATCTCAGGAGAAAACAAAAATTAGCCACTGCTTAACCAAGGAGGGTAAAACATTTTTCTAAGTCATTCATTATAGCAAGTGTGGTTTACCCTGAGGTCAGTTTGACTTCTTACTTACTCCATAGTTTTTCCACTGGGCAACACCATCTTCCCAAAGGGACTATACAAAAGCAACATGCCAGAGCCCCAGAAAAATTTCCTTCAGCGTATATATACATATATATATATTAATATTTGTGAAGTGAAAAATTCTGCAATATATAAACACTACATATGCACATTAACTAGACTGACTGCAAACTTACCCAAAAGAAATATGGCTGAAAATTAATTGTAAAGCAATTATGTTTGCTTCAAAAAAGAGATTTAAACAAAAAATAATGGTGGTAGATTTCAATTAAAAGATGATCACATGTGTACTAATAAGTGCAACAATTACATAAGAGGTAATGTACCAACCACCCTCATTTTTCATGTCATTTTTTAGGTATATTTGTTTCTTTCAATCCATAAGAAAAATAGGGTCATATAAAAACATATAATACTGTGTTCTAGTTTTGTTTTGTATTGGGCAGGTTCAGTATTTCTAATCAGAAAATCTGCAATATGAAAGGCACCAAAATTAGAAAAATTTTGAGCGCTGACCTGATGTTCAAGGGAAATGCTCATTGGAGCATTTTGGATTTCAAATCTTCAGAAATACAAATGCTAAGTATTCCAAACTAAAAAAAAAAATCAAAATCTAGAATACTTATGATCCCAAGCATTTTGCATTTAATTCATTCATATTGGTATATGTAGATTTTGAATAATTTTTGGTATTGTGTAGTTACGGCATAAGTATACCATAAATTATTCCTCCATTTTAATATTGCTCTCTAATATTTTACTAATTTATAAAATGAAGCAACATGGTCAAACATACGGGTACACATGTCCTTCTGTGTTGCACAACATAAATGTAGTTCCTCTTTACTGCATATTGCAAAATGTATCTTTTCACCAAGAACATGAGAAGGGCCTGAAGACTTATAATACTCTGGGTACAATTGGATCTGTTGGTTTCAGCTTTAAAGCCCCAGTCAACTTGGAGATAAGTTCAATGTTAGCATTCTGTTAACAACCACAATATATAAAAAAAAAAAAATCGGAAGAGAAACTTTCAATTCTTAGAACTGAAAATATTGCTTATCAGAATTTTCAGGACACAACTGAAGGGGCATTCCCAAGACAATTTATGACTCAAAATTAATTTATCCAGGGGAAGCAAGAGCTTCTGAGGCTGCTCAGCTAGGGGGCATCTAGGCAGGTCCCTGAGGCCTGTGTGGGGCTCCCAGACCACTCTATGTGACTAGTGCCTCAGCGCTTACCCTGCATAGTAGTGGCCTATTTGTCAATCTACCCCCTCCCTTGATCAAAGTTCTCAGCAGAGGACACTCTGGCTGATCCCACTGGATACTGGATCAGCCCAGACTGGAACCCTACAACTCCTCCAGGGGCCCAGGAAGGAGAGTGCTGTGGCCCCATAGGGCCCCTTGAGCTTCCCAGCTCCAGAGCCCTATTATCTTTATTGCTCATCTTTATTTTTCCCTCAATAATTTGGGCAAAAAGTACACATTATATGTGGCAAAATACAGTACTTTTTTATATTAAATGTTTTCATTTAGAAGACTTATAATTTTCAGGAATATATATAGATGCTTACTTATGTACAGGCCCTCAAGGAGGAATTAAAATTCCAAAAAAGGATGTAAGACATGTGTAGTGTCTTCAAAACCTAAAAATATAGTAAGAAACAATCTTCGATAACCAATTTGGAAATAAATTAATGTGAGGTGATGAACTCCCATTATTACTGCTAGGACCATAATGAATTTGTCTTTAAGATAAAAAAAAAAAAAAAAACACTTTCAGTATCTAAGAAAGTTCTACTTAAAATAACACGATTCCGGAAAAGATGTTTGCCGTTATCATTAATTGTATCACCACTTCTAGTGACAAGACTGTGTTTCATTTGGGCAGAAGATTAATAAGGAGAGAATTAAGTTTTAGCAGGAGAATCTATTGTGTCATAGGAAGGACTTGCTCCCCTTCAGAGGCTATGAGATAAGAAAACAGGCACCAAATGAAAACTCTGATATATTCTTTCCAAGCTCCCCCCCACCCCCATCTGATTCAGATAGGTTAAAGGAACTGGGAAGTAATTGTTTTACATTCAGAATTAGAATAATCTTTTTTCCAGTTCTTAGATTATTGTGGTTTATGAGGAACCCCCAGATTGAAAGAGATACACTTTTTCTCAGCACGCCCCTGTCCTAAGCATGAATGAACCTGTATGAGGGACTGTCACACAGGAAGGGGAGAGAATCTTGCTATGGGATGATGACACTGAGGAGAAAGGCAGTGAACCACCTGGGTGCAGATATTCAATCCGTTCAATCCACACCTGTGTCCAGGCTGGTATCTCTGACCTGATCAGCTAAGCAGGGCTAATGGGTTTTATGACTGGCAGAGCATTTCTCTCTTAAACAACAGATAATGTTCTTCAAGGATGAACTACAATGCATGAGGTCTGATTTATGATTTTATCCAGATTCCCAGAAATAGGTTAAACCCTTCAGTCAATCATTTATGGAAAAAAACTCAACATTCGGCACCTCCAGTGTCTACAGTTTGTCACTGAAGATTTAAAGCTACATAAATAATTATTGCTCTTGAAGATAAACCATTTATTGTGGTTCCTGCTCAGGAGTGAATGGATATACACAGAGAGTGTTCTGGAGATGAGAGGAAGTAGGATTTGCTGCCTTTACATTTTCCTTTTTTCTATTTACATGAACAGGATGAATATTTAAAGAATTTATAAAAATGTTATTCGCCTCGGGTGACACCTGTGGCTCAACAGAGTAGGGCACTACCCCATATGCCAGAGATGGGGGGTTCAAACCCAGCTCCAGCCAAAAACTGCAAAAAAAAAAAATATATATATATATATATGTTATTAGCCTCCAAGAAAAAAAATGGGCGTTTAAGGGTTCCATGCCTGTTTTCTTCAACGTTTGCACATGAGTAGATGAGTATCTGTTTTTTCCTCATTACATAAACTAGAAATTCCTGAACTCACTCAAGAACAGTTTAATATCAGCCTACCTGATAGGTGCTTCAGGAAGTTTGTACAACTAAGAAATTACTGGGGATATTCAAAATATCTAATGACCTTTAAAACTAAAAAGAAAGCCTTTCTTTAGGGTAATCTAAAATTCTGAACCACTGTATCAAGAAGACAGCCCTGAAACCTCCCCCATCAAAAACTTAGATGTTCTTGGCTGAGCATAGGAGAAATAGCTTCATTCCCCTCCTGTCCTCTGGTCATCTATTTCCTTTACTCAATTTCTTCTGAGAACATTAGGTTATGGCCTGACCCTAATAAAAAGGGTAATTGTGCTTATTGTCAAAGCTCCAGGCTCTCAACAGAAAGACAGACTATCAGGCAACGATTTTGGTCGTGGAACTATCCTTTGAGGATCACAATCAGATAAAAGGGAGAAAATTAATCTTCTTAGAGGGAAGCAGGTTTTGCTGGAATGTATCTTAGAGATGAAATCAGTGCTGTCGGGATAGAGAGAGTTCCTGGCATCTGTTTTACCAAGATAGCTGGGTCCCATCACTACTTACCTTTGACTTGTCTGAATCTTGATCACCCTAGATAATCACTCCAGCTGAAAAAAAGCAAGAGAGATGGCATGTATCTTCCTTTCTCTTTTTCCTTCCTGAATAACCTTGTTACTCTAGCCAAGCATATAATACTCTGTCCCTATATGTGTGCAAAATATTTAATAAGATGTTTTTCTTTGTTCTTTAGATAATTGTTCCTCCATCAGTTATGTACATGGAGGCCCTACACCACTAGGGGGAAATGGAATTTCACAGTTCCATCTTCAATTTCAGTGAGTGAAAGAGCCAAAATAGAATTCAAGATCTTATTTTGACTAACATTAAAATTAAAAAAGGTATATTAAATGTCCATTTTATTTAAAAAGGATGCCAGGAGATTTTGGCTTTCCGTTTCCATGAGTTTCAAGTTTTGCCAATGATTATGTTGTAAGATAATATTGTTACTGTCGACTGGCTTTCTTTTCTTCATTTGTAAAATCTGGTGGCCTCATCTAATCACACTTCAGGAATATTGTGAATGTTAATCAAATTCATCTTTAATGCATGGGAGTTTCTTGGATGGCCAGACTGTGAATTGCTCCATCTGTCTCCATAGCACTTTGAACCATACCTGGAATGGCAGTGGTTCGACAAAGCAGGCTTCTCAGCTGAATGGATGGGGTCTGGGTGTTAGAGAAAATGTATTCTATCAAACCAAAATAGACATACGTCTGTTTGGATTGTTATCTAATTGCGAAGTGATTATAGCAAAATAATACGTAACATTTTCAATATTTTCATTAGGCTATGAAATTTCAACGTTTATGGTGGATATACTTGATCCAGGGATTCACATATCAAAATATTAAAGATGCACTTGAATTCCTGACTCAGAGAGATGTTGGTATTTCCCGGGTAAGAAATTAAAAGGTAACTGTGGTGGGTATAGGAAGTTGTAGGCACTGCTGGCCAGCACAGGAGTAGGTAGGGTGGCGAGGAAGCCTTATGCCAGTGCTGTAAAATGTTCCCCACGTTACAGCTATGGGTAATTTTGGTGCAGTTTAGTCCTTCAAGAGGTCTTAGATGCTGTTTTAATGGAGAGGAAGACGACTTGGCACATGGGAAGTCCTAAACTAATAGAAGTTTATGAATGGAACAGAATCTCAGAACTTTCTCAGGATTTCTGATAAAAAGAGACCAGGGGGAAGCCAGAGCAGTGGGAAACATGGGGGAAAATCTGTGCAGAAAAGCTTCTAAACGGGCTGAGAGTGCTAGAAAGGGACTTTCAGAGATTATCAGCATCTCCTTTAAAAACCAAACAAAACGCCTGTGGCTCAGTAGGTAAGGCGCCGGCCCCATATACCGAGGGTGGCGGGTTCAAACCTGGCCCTGGCCGAACTGCAACCAAAAAATAGCCGGGCGTTGTGGCGGGTGCCTGTAGTCCCAGCTACTCGGGAGGCTGAGGCAAGAGAATCGCTTAAGCCCAGGAGTTGGAGGTTGCTGTGAGCGGTGTGAGGCCCCGGCACTCTACCGAGGACCATAAAGTGAGACTCCGTCTCTACAAAAAAACAAAACAAAACACATTGCTCCTTCCTTTCAAGAACACATTCTGCCTTAAGGCATGAAAGGAAGTCAGTAAGATGACAGAGCCTTTTGTGACAAAACTACTTTAGCATCATCTAACTCTGGGCAGATGGAGACAGCTCCATCTCTCTGTGCACTCAGCCCTCACCGTCTACCAGTGTGGAAAAGGCTTGTTTGCAGCAGCTGTGCCAGGAGGGGGCACACAGTGCACAGCCTGTCCTGTGTCCCCCCGGAGCAGCTGTGGGCTAGGGGCTGGGTCCTTGTGCCATCCACATTTGCAAAGTAGGTCCCTCTGCCTTACTCCAATCACTGGATCTTCCTGCAGGGCCTAATAGTAACAGCTAGACATTGACACCTCCCCAGTTTGGTAAGTGGAGTAAGGATATAAGGGAGGATGGGCGATACCAAAGTTAAGACCAGTTGGCCCTGACATGAGGGATGCTAGTTCTACAAAATGATGGCACTTCTGTCTTTGAAAGCCTAGTTTTTCTAAGCACAGGGGTTAAATTAACCTAGGAATAATAATTCCCTAGAGCATACTGGGTGAATGTCTCTAAATATCCCTGCTATCAGGGCACAGTTTCTGAGGATGCTACTAATCGTTTTTCTTTCATTTCTGAATGAGGGCAGTTCTCTGAGGTGAAGTCACCTGGCAGGTCGTGTTGTTGAAGAATCCAGAGCCTATGGAGCCTGGGCTCCTCAGGACATCTCCCATGTCACTTTCCACAGCAGGCTCTGGCAACAGCAGGGAATATGGCAAGCGACTTTTCTTTTCTGTAGATTTTCAGTTTATAAATAAGGGTACTGTGAGGATGGAAGCTAAATACGTGTTTTTAATTCAGACAATTAGCGAGGAGGGCAAAGTTTTTACTGAATAGGACGTAGGCACATCTACTTGTGACACAAAGTATTTCTGCCTATAAAACCTCCCTTCTGCCCGCCGGTCCTGGGACTGACCCTCCAAAGGCTTCCCTCATCTCCTCCTTCCCTTTGAGTGCCTCGGAAGCTCGCCCCCCCCATTCCCTCCTCCCCGCCTCTACAGAGAGGGGCCGAGACCCCAGGGACACACAGAGGCAGCACCTTGGGAAAGCACAGTCGACCTCTTGGGTGTCTCGTTGCATCCTCCATCGCTGTTTGCCGTGTCTCTTCAGAGTCCAGCAGTTTCAGCCCCAGAGGCCTGTTCTAAGGTTTCAGCCACCTCCCGACAACCTCCCTGCCTGCCACCCATCTCTCAGACACATTGTCACTTCATGTTCCGCTTTCTCAAGCTCTCAGCAAGATTCCTTTTTTCCTCATTGTCTCTGCCTTAGTGCAACAATTTCATTCATCCAATCTAAAGTATGAAGGACTGACCATGCCTGGCAATCTCAGGTTGGAAGGATAGTAACCAATCACCGCTTAGCATGTTCAGGGTGGGGTCAGGAATGTGAGGGATGCCCATATTGCCACTGGAAACAGTGGAAAAGAGGGTTATAGACAGTAAGGAACATCTTCAAGGTGCCTCTGGGGTGCCCTACACTCAGAACTCTGAGGAGACCCAAGCCAGGGATGTCTCTACGAGACAGAAACACTGCTTGTGTGGAATCTGCAAGATGGAGACCACATTTCCTCATTACGGACTTTTCTGGATCTTGCACTAATCATCATTCATAAGAAAAACAACAAACAGGATCTTAACAGTTTTCTGGAGCTGGCCTCGCTCCATAATTTCCTTAAAAATCTCCTTAAAAGTAGGAGTGAAATGTTATAACTATATCTCCTCCAACTTCTGGAACGGAGATAACCCCACAGTGGTGCTTAACATTCAAATATTGAATTAATTGGATCATTCTCACAGATGGAGTATGGAGTCCACTTTTCTTCCTGGTTTTTAGTACCACTATGTTTTATCTGCATTCGTTTTATCTTTTTCTCACAGAGCTCCTTTCCTGATTACATTATTGCGAAACTCTTCTCTCTTTTAGACACAGAAAAGTCAGGAAGCGAGAGCCTCATTTTCGACTGTTTCCCACTGCGGTGTCATGCACACACCTCTCCCGAGAAGCAGGTGGGATGCTAGGAGACGTAGACAGGAAGGCGTCTGGGTAGGTTACACTTGTCTTCAGGAGGAATGCCAATGCAGCTTCCCACTCCACCGAGTTTTTTTTTTTTTTTTTTTTTGTCTTCCATTTTCTAAAACTAGGTTTAGAAGTCCTTATTTGGACTTCATAAAAATAACTAGCTGCAGCTGAGCCCTTTCCCAATTACCACTGGCACCACAAGGTAGAGGCCGCATTTCCCACATCGGGAGACATGTGAGATGGCTTTGCTTATGAGCGCCACGTACTAACACTAAACGTAGCACTCATGTGATTTGGTTTCACAGTCTAGAGCTTTATATTCCAACTTATGCTTAAAAAGAAAAAAATATTCCACATTCACAAAATCCAGATGGATTATGTCTCCACAGGAGCTGTTGGCCTGGGCTCCCAGAGTCAGTAGGTAAAGCCAGCAGCGCAGCACAGCTTTTTCCGAACGGTAGCCCCTGCTGCTTCTCTGTGGGTGGATTGTAGAATAATATGCCTTTTCTATCCCTTTACTCCCTTCTTACAGAGTTGGCTGGTGAGCATATGACAAAGACCGATTTCTAAAGCGTCTCCTTGCATCCTTTATTTCTACACGACTGCTGTGTTTAGTGTTTTTTTTTTTTTTTCCATTTCATCTTTAAAATGCTAAAATATATGATGGTCAGATTTTCAAGTTTCATTTTGAATAAGTGTGTTATGGGTCACTTTCTTCAACTCCATATCTTTCTTTTATCTATTTCTTTTCCAAGTCCAGTGTCCCCTTTTGTCCATTCCTTCTGCCCATAGATTTCAAAGTAACCCCTCACGCCTCATTTTGTTACAGTTCCTAGGAATTAACAGTAGGTGGCAGTAAAGTTTCATATTCAAAGGACATTTGGGCCCTCTCAACAAACTGCTTAAGGAGGGTATCAGAAGATTTTTTAAATACGAAAAAGCGTAATTGTAAATTCTAATAGTAGAACAACACTTTTTTATATTTAAAAATTTTTTTTAGCTGACTGATAATATTGTATGTATTTGACATTTATCGTGTGATGTTTTTAAGTGTCTTTGCATTGTGAAATAGCTAAATCTATCTAACCAACAAATGTTACTTCCCATAGTTACTACTTTCGTGGTGAGAACACTTAGCATCTACTCTCTTTGCATTTTCAAGAACATAAAATAACATCACTAACTATAGTCACACTGTACAATGTATCTCTTGAACTTATTCCTACTTATCTCACTGTAATCATCTACCATTTGACCCACATTTCCCTAACCCCAATAATGCTATTTGCTAAAGGCCAAACAGAACTAAATATAGCAATATATTTAAAATAAAAACAATACATTTCAAGCACAGTTCACATGGAGGTCAATAGAACATATTTTGGGGTAGGAGAGTCTTAAAGAGTAGGAAATGATGATAATGAAGGGAATTAGTGGGAATTTACATTAAATGAAGAACTCACCAAATACCCTTTATCATTCCGTTCTGGAAATAACGTCCTGACCTCCACACAAACGCTCATCTCTGTCTCCTTCCTTCCATCTTGTTCTCTCCGTACCCCTCTCCTCTGTCGCTGGTGAATGTTACCTTTGAGGCTGGTTGGCATCCCCTGAATGGGTTTGTGGCCACTTGAATAGAGAATGTGTTTGTGTTTATGTCAATGCCACTTTGTGTGGTTGCTGTAACTTTCATCTCTTCAACTCTCATTCTCGCCTGCTCTCCCTTACTGTATGTGCTTTGTTCATTAGTCTTAAGAGAAATATTTGTACTTAGAGGGAGCAAAGGCAAACAAAGAGAGGATTATACAGTTGGTGGAGAGTCTCAGCGCTGGGGGATTTCTGGATCGATTCTACCTAACTGGAGATGCTCTAGAGCTGGAGGATGCAGGCAAAGAGTCACTCAGACACATGGTCTTGATGCTTGTTTCTGAGGTCCTCAAAATAAAGCCACAGACCTGGTAGACTTGTTTCCCAGAGAGAGGCAATGTGTGGACACCCCTGAGGGGACTGTGAGGGAGCAAAGCTAGTGCCCAGAGATGATAATGTACAGCCACGCTTTCAAGGCATGTTAAATCCCTGGGCTTACTTGATTTAAATGAAGATTCTTATCTGCAGTTTCAGGAAATAAATTGAATCCGTGTAGCATCACCACTTCAAGGTAAAAAAGAAGAAAAAAAAGAAAGTGTTTCCGTAGCAGTGATGCTGACTCTTAAAATGTGCCTAGGAGGAGCACCCAACCAGGAAAACAGTGTTCACTCAGGACTTGTTGGGAGTTTAACTGACCTTAGCATAATGGCTCAAGAAGCAGGGAGCAGAGTCGAACCTGGAGAATGTTGACCACTGTGAATGTTCTGGTGTGTTCACCATAGGAACAGGAGTGTTAGCATGTGGTGGGAGGCTGTTTTATCAAGAGAAGATTGGATTCCACCAAAGTATGAGAGAAATAGATGAGAAAAGTCCAGGGAACTCCCAGGGCTGTAGTCAGGGGAGGGAATATGAGATAAAAGAAAAATGACAGAAGAGAGAGGGAAAGAACGTTCAAGTTGCTGTACAGCTATATACCAGAGGCTTCCCTTTCTTTTCCTGGGTAGGATAAAAGATGACCTCATGCTTGTAGAAAGTAATATTTTTGCTGTGGTCCTCATCCCTAAGGCTGGAAGGTAAAGAAGAAAAACAGGTGTAAAAGAAAAATTGAATGACATGAACACACGGAGTGAATCAATTTCTGCGCATGGACATGTATGTGCCACTTTGTTCCCCAGTGAGGACTCATGATAAGAACTGTTTATCTGTAGTGTGCCAGGCAGCATCTGGAAGTAGCAGAACCTCTAGTTGCCCCTTTGTTTTCTACCATAATTCCATGATGGTAATCAGGAAATGAAGGATCTTGGCTACACTTGTCAGAACTGTGCATTGACATGAATATCTCCCAGCCCCTCTACCCCATTCACTGTTCTCTTAGCAAAACCTTCCACTGCTAAGCATCCTCATAGGAGTCTCTGTCCTGGTGCCTACTCACACTCTGCCTTTACACCTGTGCTGTGTGTTTATTCCAAGCTCTCCAATATGGTGGCCCCATTCTTTGGCTGACTCCCAACCACCTGAAGGTTTAGAATTGGTAAGCAGAAGGTATGTATGCTGGGAACACTGAGGAGGTAGACAGACATTCACTTGTGGATGATGTTCTTCAAAAAATAATAGACTCATGTAGCTGGGTCTCCAGTAATCATCCAGTTTATCATCTATCTTTAGGAAAGACTCTGAAGTGGATAATCTATCTCCAAGGAAGAAAATGACAGAGGCATTGTGAGGAAGGGTCCAGTGAGAAAGGCATGGGTGCTATTGAATGAAAGCCATGAGATAAAAAGAAAAGCAAAATAGTGTACAGAGGTTTAAAAAAAAGACCAAAAAAACCCTGTTAGGATAGTATTATCCAAATCAGAAAGATACCATATCAGGACAAGCTTTTAAGTTCATAACATTTCATGGAGCTTACCAAGGAAATGAATGTATCCAAAACCTACTGTGAAACATTACACTCGATTATAGAGGCAGAAACAGTTATGATACCCATTATTTCAATTCCACATTTATCCACTACAAACAATAAAATATCATAAGGGGCACAAAACCTTTTAAAGACACTTACCTTCCAAAACACAACACTGATTTGCTCTTATGTATTCTTATTTGCTGGTAGAAAATAGTCGCATTGTCCAGTGCCTTGAAATTGATCTACGTGAAAGATCAGAGGCTTTGAGGGGAAATTTGCTGATGGCAGGTAATTTAAAGAACATCTTTTAGTTTCCTGGAGATCCTTTATGTCTTAAGTGATGAAAGAATCTAGTTCGAGTACTGTCCAATGTTACAGCCTCTACCCTAGGTGTGCCAAATACCTCATTTCCTCAGATTTTTGATATTTACATATATTAATCTAATAAAATGATTCATTCCAAGATGCTCTGGTTGTATTTAGTTGAGTAATTTTATATATTCAGAATTTCTTGTGGTTACAACCCTACTGTAGAGAACAAACTCACTCCTTTGGGGACCTGGAAACTTGCTTGAAGCTGACTGCCTCAAACACAGATTTTTCTTTTTTAAAAAAGTTTGTTGCTTTAGAAATTTAAGAAACTTTTGGTTTGGAATCCATGGTACAGCAGTTTTGGTTTCAATATGAAAATGATATTTTACTTTTTACCAGTTAAATTACATAGCATTTTCTTTTCCCGAAGCTTTTCTTATTTCTACGTGTCCATGTGTATCCTAATTTGAGAAATTTTGTCTTCATTTTTTAAGAAAGAGAGAAAAGTATGGATATTCTACTAAGCAGGGTTAATATTGGAAAAGAGACTTTCACCAGCAAATATCCAATCAAGGCTCATAGAAGAGTAATTCGAAGAGAAATATATAACTATATACATCCTCATTTTTTTTTTTTTGTAGAGACAGAGTCTCACTGTACCGCCCTCGGTAGAGTGCCGTGGCATCACACGGCTCACAGCAACCTCTAACTCTTGAGCTTACGCGATTCTCTTGCCTCAGCCTCCCGAGCAGCTGGGACTATAGCTAAAATGCCCGGCTATTTTTTTTTGTTATTGCAGTTTGGCCAGGGCTGGGTTTGAACCCGCCACCCTCATCCTCATTTTTAAAAAAGTTTTTAAATTGACAGATAAAATTATTGTGTATATCATATACAACATGATAGCCATTGTAAAGATAGCTAAATCTAGCTCACACATCGTCATCATTTTTTTTTTTTTTTTGCCGGGGCTGGGTTTGAACCCGCCACCTCCGGCATATGGGACTGGCGCCCTACTCCTTGAGCCACAGGCGCCGCTCCATCATCATCATTTTTGTGGTAAGAACACTTATCATCTACTCTCTTAGCATTTTTAATAATAAAATATATCATCAATATAGCCACCACGCTAAACAATAGATCTCTTGAACTTATTCTAATTGTAATTTTGTGCATCTAGCATCTGTCCCCGCTGCCCCAGCCCCACTGCCCCAGCCTCTGGTAATCTTCTTTCTATTAGAGCAACCTTTTTACAGGCCACATGAATGTGGTAGTTGTTTTTTTGTGCCTGGCGTAATGTCGTTCACGTTTGTCCATGGCAAATGACAGGATTTTCTTTTTTAATGACTGAATAGTACTCTTTTTGTGTGTGTATACCATGTATTCTTTATCTATTTTATACACTGGTGAACAATTGATTCTACATTTTGGCTTTTGTGACGAGTGCTGCAGTAAGGATGGGAGTGCAGGTATCTCTTCAACATGCCGATTGATTGCATTTCCTTTGGCTATATACTCAGTAAGGTGATTGCTGGATCATATGATGATTCTGCTTTAAATTTTCTGAGAAAGCTCCACAGTGCTTTTCATAATGACTACCCTAATTCACGTTCCCACCAACAGTGTGTGAGGGCTCCCTTTTCTTCCCATCCTTGACAACACGTGTTATCTTTTGTCTTTTTGGTAGTAGCTGTTCTAACAGGTTTAAGGTGATTTCTCATTGTGGTTTTGATTTGCATTTTCCTGATGGTTAGTGATGTTGAACATTTTTGCACATACATATTTTCCATTTGTATGTCCTCTTTTGAATAATGTCTATTCAGGTCTTTTTAATCTCTTGATGGGTTATTTATTATTATTATTCTATTGTGTTGAATTCCTTATATATTTTCAGTATTAACGTCTTATCAGAAGTGTAGTTTGCCAATATTTTCTCTGATTCTGTGGCTTGTCTTTTCACTCTAGTGATTGTTTCCTTTGCTGTGTAGAAACTGCATAGTGTGGTGTAATCCAATTTGTCTATTTTTGCTTTTGTTGCTTATACCTTTGAGGTCATTTCCAAAGAATCATTGCCCAGACAAAGGTCATGTACATTTTTCCTAAGTTTTCTTTTAGTAATTACATAGTTTCATAGTTACATTTAAGTTTTTAACACGATTTCAGTTGATTTTTGTTTAGGATGTGAGGAAAGGGTCTAATTTTACTTCTCTACATATGGGCATTTACTTTCCTCAACACTGTATATTGAAGAGACTGTTCTTTTCCCATTGTGTATCTTTGGCATATATGTTGACAACTGCTTGGCTGTAGATGTATGGGCTTATTTCTAGGCCCCTATTCTGTTTTTTTGGTCTATTTCTCTGTTTTTATGACAATTCCATGCAGTTTTGACTACTGTAGCTTTATAGTATGTTTTGAAGTCAGATAGTGTGATGCCTCCAGCTTTGTTCATTTTGCTCAGAATGTTTTCTCAATATTCAGGATCTTTTGTGGTTTTATATAACTTTTAAGATTTTGTTTCTATATCTGTGAAGAATGTCTTTGGTATTTTGATAGGAATTATATTGAATCTGTAGATTGCTTTAGATAGAATGAACATTTTTCTATAACTTAGTTCAAAGGCTTTGGGCAAACCTTTGCATTTTTCATCTCCTGTTGTCTTGTAAATATTTCTTGTTTATCATTTTTTTCTTTAAGTTTATAACTTGAAAATTCCCTATTGCCTTCTCTTCTTACTTCCTCTATTTCTAAATTTCATGGAGATTATTAATTTTTACTTTCTTCATGCTATCATTTTTTATCATGTTCCCTGCCTATGTTTTGTTTTCATCTTACAGTATTTTTGCATAGGTATCATGTTGGTTCCTTCTTGATTATTACTTGTAATATTTACAAGTAATGACTTTCTCTTGTAGGTTGTAGTTTGGGATAGATAATGGGGGTTAATGAATTGATATGCTGCTGGAAGTTAGAGTTTTTGTGTGTTGTAGTCAAACACTTTCTCAGAGGTACTTTCTAATGGGGTTTGATTCTACCGACTAGCAGGACTCCCTGGCTTACAGCAGAGGGCTTTCTGCCATAGGTTTTGTGTTTGTTGTATGATATAGCTCAGATCTCTTTAGCTTAATGCATTGAAACACTCTCTTTATCTGAAATGTGGTCCCATTTTTAGTGTACATAGTAGTTCTTCATATATGAAGGTTTAGGTTTATAAATATCTAGTTTAGTAAATGATGGTGTTTCCTTTTCTGTTTCTCATACTCCTTGTTATTTTCCATGAGTTTCAAAAAGAATTGAAGACCAGAGAAATTTTTCTTCTGCTTTATTAACATGTAAGGGTTGAGGTGATGGTCTTCAACTTGACCTCAGCTTTTTAAATTTGTCTTCTTGTTCTTTTATGGTTCACTCTCCACAGCCTGCTCATTCAGAAGTACAAGTCAGAATGTGTGACTTCTCTGCCTCACAAGCTTGCTCCAGGTAGCTGGAAAGGTAAATTATAGGCACTTCCAACCAGCCCCATAGGCCCCATGTGCAACGGCCTCTCACTCCTCTGGTGTTTTGCTTTGTTGCTTCTTTGCATCTTAGCAATGCTGAGTTTCACATATATCTAATAACACAGTGTGAAAATTCATATCTGGGCTTCTTTTTACAGCTATTGCTTCTGCCTGGAATTCTCCTTCTTTCTTCCCCACCTAATAAGTTCATATTTATTCTTCAAAGCCCAGCTCAGGTGACTCTTGGGTTTTGAAACCTTCTTTCACTCTTTTGGAATGTAATTGATTTCCCCCCCCCACCATCTCTTTACTTCTATATATTTTGATCTATGTATTTTTTATACTCTATCATAATTGTTTTTTTTTTTCTTTTTACATATTTTCTTCACTTGGTGGATTCCTTGAAATTGGTCTGTGTATCTCCACTTGGCACAGGGCCTGGTCCTTAACAAAATCTTAAGTAATAAACTAAATCAAGATACATTAAAAGATTCAAACCTACATAATAATTATTTAGGATTAATAAAATAGGAGAAATATTTTTAATTGCAAGGCTTGAATTTTTTTTACTATGCTGAATTTAAGCAAAAACAATGTAAAAATATGGAAATACATAGAACAAAGCAAAAACCATAGTAAGTATTCTGTGGACCATAAGAAAAGAGTAGTGATCAGGAAAGAGTGAAGAGAGAAACTGTAAGTCATGGAGATATTTGAATGCTAGTAATAGTTTACATCATGGGGACAAATGCTAGCTTCAAGATAAAGTATCCTTGGAGGAAAAATAAACAGTCTGGGTCAAAACAACATGTCCTTCAGATGTGGTGGGAAAAAGGAGCCGGGAGCTTTCCTGATTGCCTCATCTATCAGGTTGAGGAAAATTATTTGTTCCTGGGAGTCAACCTCTTATTTTTTTAAAATAACTACTTATATTGCTGATTTCAGAATATTTCTTCTCTCCTGAGCTAACTTTTTATGCCCATTCCCAACAATAATGGATGATATGCAAGTCTCAGTAGTATAGTGTAGCAACTCATTGCCATGAAAGGTGAAATACTGAGTGAGGATTGAAATACTCCATATGTCTTAAAATTCCACAAATGCAAGCATGTGGGAGACATTCAGCACAGAAACTCAACATGACTAATTTTCACAAAACACTCTGAAAGCAATAGTCCTTCCCCACTGCCTGGACATACAACAGAGCACATCCCATTGGGACTCTAAGGGAGCCATCTGGAATGTTTCAGATTTAATATCAGTGCTTTGCTTTTGCAGAAAGGCAGCAAAGACCTTGCTTCACAAACTCTCCATCTGAGAGTTTAGTTGTCCATTGGCCTGAATTTTTCTGTTTCTATAGCTCTGTGAGACATTAATTGCAAGCAATTCAAGACATGTTTCCGCTAACTTCTCATCAGAAAACCCCAGGAAGGAAGTTGTTTCCTTCTTGCTGAGTTTTTTATGCCCTGGGAAGCTCATCTTATTTCAAATATTTGTTTCTCTTTGTATTCACTTCCCTATCCCATTTTACCTCTGGTTCAACACCTGCCCCCTTTTATTTTTCCTAATCAAGAAGGCAGGTTATGGGCATCTCTGTTTCTGGATGTGTCAGATGTTGTTTGGTTCCAAGAGCTCCTGCACTATAGCCAGTCCAGAGCTTCAGACTCATCCTCAGGCCCAAGCCTTAAAGTTGGTATAGGATCAGAAAAACTTGTCTTGAAAGTAGTTCAATGTAGAGAAAATTGATCCCTAAAAGTTAGCATGACTCTCTTCCTGTGTGAGAGACCTAGAGAATCACAAGAATGGCAGATGAGTTCTGTACATGCGCGTCAGAAAACTGGTCTCCAAGGGAGAATGTGCATGTGAGGTGTGGCGATACCAGGCCTAATGGTTATGGTAAAGATTCTCTAGCTCCAAGAGTCCTTTGATGCTGAGGCAGAGAAACTGCACAAGATCTGCAGTTTTGCAAAAACAAAGCTGGAGACGTTCCATCTGACCTCCGTGTCCTCCCTCATCAGTGCTAATGTCAGGCAAGCAGCTTTTGTCTACCGCTTCCTGTTGTATGATAATAAATATGAACCTGAGGTTTGCTCTCGAGGGCTCCTCCCAGAGTTCTTCAGTTCCCAGACATGGACTCTGTGCCAAGCCTCTTCATTTCTCACATCAAACCCTCCTGATCTGGTGACCCCACACTCCTTCAGTTTGACGGTAACATGATGACTTTCTGAGGAGCTCCGGGATGTGTCTGAGTCTGAAGGCCAGTATAGTGGTGCTGAAGACTAATTCAACTTATTTTAATCAAGGGTTCACTTGTTCTAAATAAGATGTAGTCTTAGTTTCCAAGGGGGTTACAATCTAGTGGGAAGGCATGGCTTGTGGATAAAGGAACTTCAAGGGACAGATAAATCAACTCATCCTGGGGAGGCCAAGTGGAGTTTTTCAGGTAATGATGACCTAGTGATTGGTGGGTTTCCACTCACTGTGCTCCACGTCCACCTCCTGGATGCCAATTTTCTTTCCAACAAAAATTGGGACTCTGTAGTTTCCATCCAAAAGTCTACTTGAAGAGACTCATGCGGTTGAAATGGTTTGGCACATTGCCACTAACAGAAGTTCAAGGATTTCTCTGTTACTGATGTATCTTTATACTTTACTGTTCACTCACATAGTAAACAAGAATGTTGCTAATCAGTAAAATAAAGCAATATCAAGCAGCCCAAAATAGCTAAAAATTTTCTTTAATCACTTGTGCATTCTTTGAATGATTCTTCCCTACCATTTGTTTCCATATCTCATAAATACTGGGTACATTAGCAGGTGGTCTTATTGACAAACTCCTATATTTATCTTTGGTAATCTCCTTGCTACAGACTCCAGTGGGCCAACCATTCAGAGAAGGGGACTCCTCTCTACTGGAGGAAGGACATGATTTCATGCCTTTCCCTTCAAAGTTCCAACTGTCTCTTGTTCTCCCTAGAAAAGAATAACCTGGGAGTCAAAACTGGCCTCTTTCAAGCTGGAAGTGAACCTCCAACATTGTATCTCAGTTGACAGAGGGAAAAAGAGGTTTTTATGGTTGATACGATTTTTCATCTGATATCTTACTGTTATAACTAGAGGTGAACCCCCAACTGGTATGCAAAAGTTATTGGCTTACGAAAGTTCTATTTGACCCCACTAGTTTCCTTCTGGTCGCATCCTGCTTCTCCGAGGTTCAAAGACAGAAGGCCAGCTTCTAGAGGGTCTATGTCATGCTCTCTCAAACATCCATGAAGAATGGAAACAAAAATCAGTACATGAGAAGGTTTCATGCCATTTCTATTACTTCTATCTCAATTTATTCTGTCTAGATCTCTTGGTGCCTATAGATACTCTGTCTAGTGTGTGCTTATATCCGACATTTTCTTTGGAGGTGTGGCCTTAGACACCATCATAGGATTTCATCTAATATCACATTTCTTTGATGTCCCCTTTTGTGTATGAGAAATTCAGATTTAACAAGTTTGTTGCAGACCCATGATATCATACATAGACTGACATTTTAGTAGCCCATGGCACCTAGCCAATCCAGGTAAGATCTGGGGACTGTTGATTGGAATATACAGTGTTGCCAACACATTAATTATATACATATGGTATACTATGTCGAGTTTTCATTCAATTGAATTTTGGAAATTTAGTTTTTATGAGATTATTCTAGGTAATTGTTACAATTATCACATACAAAATGTTTATCATGCTTATTATCTCATTTTAGGTCACCAGTTTCTTCAGAAGATCATGGTAAGAATCTGTCTTATTTATACTAATTCAGGATTAAATGTTGAGCTCTAGTCCTTGCATTTTGTGGTCAGAACAAGGAATTATTTCAGAAAATGTCTCTAAGATTTTGAGTATGAAATGTCCAGTACCTTAAGAATGTTTAATTATCCTTGCTAAATTTGATATATTATTTTCAGATATGGTAACCATTTCAGTTGATAAATACTGTGAAGCTTAATGTATTCTGCCTCATTTCTGTCCCATCACTAGTAATTTTTTGTGACTTCTCTGAATCAGATTTCTGTCTCTAAATGAGAATAACATTAAACATTCCCAAAAGTCCCCTTCCACATCAGACTTGGGACTATTCCCTGATCACTCATTTGCAAAGAATATTCTAATTCTGAAATGAAGTGAGTTATAGTAAGTAATACCAGCTATTGTTCCTTCGAGGCAGGATATTTGCATTTTAAGATACAGCGATTTCACTCAAAAGATAAAATGTCTAATTTTGTTCTGTCTTGGAGTTTATTTACTCAATCAGTCATTCAAAAGTGCTTATTAGCCAGGTGCAGTGGCTCACACCTGTAATTCTAGCACTCTAGGAAGCTGAGGTGGGTGGATTGCCTGAGCTCAGGAGTTTAAGATCAGCCTGAAAAAGAGACTGAAACTCCATCTCTAAAAATAGCTGGGCATTGTGGTGGGCACCTGTAGTCCCAGTACCTGGGAGGCTGAGAAAGAGGATGACTTGAGCTCAAAAGATTTTGAGGTTGCTGTGAGCTATGATTCCAGGGCACTCTACCAAGGGTGAGACTCTGTCTCAAAAAAAGTGTTTATTAAGTGGCTATTATGGGTCAATTATGCTATATAATTTTGTCTTAAAAATACCACATATGCTATGTGGGGCTTTATTTTAGGGCCTTTGTGTCTTATATGGACTTCAAAATTGTTTGATAACTGCTATCTGCCCTCTGGATTTTCTTGCCTAGTCCACTATGCACATAGCTAGCACCAAACATTAGTCTATAGTAAACATCTATACCCACTGTCTGTAGGATGAAATCTTTTAGTAGATTGATAACTCTGTCCAGCTTTCCAATGTTGTGTTTTATTATGGGCCACTGAGCCTTAAACAAGGGAATCTTTGTCTTCCTCTACCACTCATTATTTCTCTTGCTACTTTTCCCTTCTCTTACTTGCAACCTTTGCGCCTGCCGTGTGGCTGCATCTAATTTCTGGAATTCGCCATGTCTGGTGTCATTTTTATCCTTAGGCTTTTATCCACACTATTGTCTCTAGCAGGAGGCTGTGCTTTCTGCCTGTAGATGGTTTCTACTTACCTCACCTCATCCTCTGTGAGAACTTTCTCCTCCCACTTGCTGTTGTGCTAAAGATTTTTCTACATTCTAGGGCTTAACATACAAATTTGATGCTGTGTTTATCTGTGTTCCCTACTGGTCTGTGAGTTCTTTGACAGTTTCTATCAAAAAGGAAACATTCAAAAAACTAATTAAGGAAATGGGGAGGGAGTTTTAGGTAGGCCTTTTCTGCTTCCACATCATGAAATTTGTCTCAATACTGGATGAAACTGTATCATTTTCTTTGAAAAATCATAGGGAAAATTATATTTAGGCTTATTAAGCTGAAATTAGTCAATCTACCACCTAAGGGTAAGCCCTTATTATATGCTATTTTGCTGATTGTTGTTGGTATGACTGGGGTTTTAATTGCGTACTTACAGATCCTTGAGTTTCTGTGTTCAAATGATAGACTAGAAACTTACTTGGTTTTTATTTGAACAAGGATTCCTATTAATAAACTTTGGTTGCTTTTGCCTTCCTATCTGTAAGAATATTTTCTCCATTCAAGTACAAGCACAAAGGACTTCTGAACTGCCATTCTATAGTCCACTGGAACTTCTTCAGGGGTTGTAAGATGTCAGTGAGCATAATTCAGGGTCCTTTGAAGTTCTGAAAGGTGACCACTGCCAGGAAGACTTGCTCAGGAATAAGAGTACTTCAGAATTAATTATTTTAAGAACCATCATATATGACAAGGTCAAGAAAACTTAAATTAGAAGGATTTATATTTACATGTCTTCAAAAAATAATACACATCCATGCTTCTTTGTTCGCTTCTGAAACTTTCAAAAATAGTTCAAATGCATGAGTGTAAAAATTTTAATATAATGCTGCTTTATCTAATTTTGCTAATTATTTATCATCATCTAGCCCACATGTCTTTGGAAAAATATTCCTATATTTTTCTTTATTATCAAGATTTCCTATCTAGCTCTCAAAATATATTTCCTTATGTTCACACATTTTTAAGAGTTCATATATACCAAGGCTGGCATAAAACCTCTTGAATGTCATATCACCAATCTTACATAGCGTTTAGAGGTGGGAATAACATTGTAGTATATGTATAAGAGCCATAAGAAGTAGCATTTTTTCTTTCTCAAATTTGTTGGTAGAAAAGTTGGGGCACATTGGGCAAATGGCTGGTGAAATTGAAACATAAAACTTTATGCCTCTTGGTTTTCCCCTTTGTCTGCTTTCCAGAAATGGATCCTACTTTCCTCTGTAATAAGTGGTCACTTCGGTTATCTCCCAAACAGAATTAATTCTTGGAAAAATCTAATTGTGCCAAGCCCGATAACCCTAGGATTTTCCATTCCTCAGATAATCTTCCACAGAGAGCTTCAATACAGAGATTCTGCCACTTGTCTTCTCTTGTTTTTGGTTGTTTATGTTATCTGTAAAATGGGGTTCATCGTATCTACTCTGCGTACCTCATGGGATTTTGTGAGTTGAGGTGGGAAATGCTGAAGTACCTAATATCCAGGCAGTGGAAGAGGAAGCAAAAATTCACCAGCATTGTTCACTGATCAACAGGTACTGCCCTAGAAAAGTTAAAAGATGGGAAGGGGGAAAGAAATATTTCTTTCAACACTAAATGTTATATTTTCACTAGAGCTTATTTTTTTATTTCAAGGTGAGGAAGAATAAAATGTTTAACACACAAGTCAGCTTGTATTGCCAAAGCAAAGGCTCAGTTCATGATTAGATGTGCAGTGATACTGAATCGGCAACATAAGGCCCAAATGACATGTAGATTGTTTCCATATTTATATAATAGCATATCAGGGCCATTAAGAATGAAGGCTAAATGCATTCAGTGCTTATTATGCAGACACACTATACTCAAGTGCTTCAACTACATCATTTCCTTTCATCTTTAACAAATATCTCTTTATAATAGCTGCATCCTCCTCAGGTTTACAACTGGAAAACGAGGCTCATGGTGGTTAAATAACTTGCTTAAGGTCACATAGCTAGTAAATGAGAGAGTTGACTTTCAAACCCAGTTCTGACACCGGGACAGTTGCCCTTTATCCAACATGGCTCTGGAAAACCAAAGAAATGATTGTTTGCATTAAAGTGAACTGATAGAACGATGGAGGAAAAAAAAGTGTTCCCCCAACCCGCAACAAGACTTTATTTACTACTGTGTAAGTAATTTCTTTTTAATGACAAAACAAAACAGAGCAAAAATAACAACTTCTCTCCCTCCTGCTGGGAATGATTTGTCCCTGTAGAAAAAGTAAATACCAATGTCACATTTTCTCATAATTAGTTAACTGAGTGAAACCGAAGCTTCAGGGAAACCTGCCATGCTAAACCCCAGTGGAAACATAACATTTTAATGCTACATCTGGAGGCTGGCGGCCTACTCCTTGTCAGAAGATAAGCTTGGCAGTGATTGATGGCCTTGTCCTCTGAGTTTCCTCGGTGCCTCGGCATTTAGCGCCTATCACTTCATCCTGGAGCTGTCTCCTGCGCCCAGCGGCCTCCCTGGCTCTGGCACTTCTGCTGTCTTCTGTCATCCCAGCCTGCTTATTGTACAGGACCCTTGGAATGCTGCTTCGCAAGCTTCCACCCTGTGACAGAGTACCAAGGAAGGTCATCTTCCAACTAATGTCTGTTCACTTACAAAATAAAAGGCACTCATTGCATCTTTTGAAAGAAAAGTACCCACAGTCTGCTTGATTCCCCCAGGGCTTCTGAAGCAAGGATCTCTCTCCCATCCTGCATCCTGGACCTATTGGCAAAAATGGCTGTCACATTCTAGGGTAGCTTTTTGCTGTTGTCATAACCATGACATAGTGGGCAACAACAGTAATAGCAACTATTTGAAAATAAGTTGTAACAACCACAGTCACTAGTGTGAAGTATTCAGAGATGAGTCCACTGTCCTGCCTGGACACAGCTGCATTTTGCAATCTGTGCCATGAAACGCTTTGGGGTGTGGTCTGAAGCTCCTAAGGCATCGATAGCTACCCCCGGCTTATTCATGTTTCTCTCTAATATAAAAATATATAACATTTACTTCTATAATTTAACTTAAGTAACATTTATAAAAATATGTAAAATTTACCTGCTCAGTTTAGGTGATAACCAAAGCAGCTAATGGGGACCCCACCCCAAGAGTAAGGCGTTCCTAGGAAACTGGGAGCTGCCTGTTGTTTGCTTTTCTGGTTATTTCCCTTCTCTCTCAGAAACAAGTGCTGTTGCCTTTTTTGTGAATCACATCCATGTTTCTTTCTTATCATTTTTCTGTGTATGTGCGTAACTCACATATGAATGTTTATCTACTTATAGTCCCATATATGTGTGTAAACATACTCTTGCTCATTTTGAGCTTTTGCAAATTGAATAATGTCGTATACTCTACTATTATTTGTTTTGTTAAAAAATAATATTTTTTGTGATTCATCCTCATTTATGAGTACCGTATTCCATTCATTTCATTAAAATGTCATGTTGGGTAGTATTGTAGTATATGAATATGTAACAATTTATATATCTTATCCATTGATGAATGTTTTCTGTAGACTACAGAGTTTGTTCATTTGTTTGTTTGATTTTGCTATGAACAATGTGACTCTGGAAATCCTCTTCATAATTGACATTTTTATGATAACAAGTCTTTTCATTCAAAAGCTAGGAATAGAGCTTTTTATATTTTTTTCAATATCTTGGTTGTGTTATTATACTACAGTTTTTTAATCAATTTAATTTATGCTGATTTATAGATTCATATAATTTCCATGAAAATTTTCAACACAAACTTCATAAACTGATATTAAAATGTATATAAAACAGCAAAAGCCTAAATGTAATCAAGACACCCCTGAAGAAAAACGAATTTCTGTGCATGTCTTCTATCAGATATCAAGATTTATACCAAAGTTACAGCAATTGAAATGTGTGGTTTTGGTATGGGAGTGGGTCTGTGGATCAATAAAACAGCAAAGGGGCGTATCTAGGCTTTGACAGTGAATGAAGGGAATAAATGATGAGATAGCTGCTTATATATATAAAAAATCAAAATACAGTTGGACCTTTACTTCTCATCAAACTACAAAATCAATTTCAAGGTATTAAATGTGAAATATAGCACTATAAAAATTTTCTAGGAGAGAATATGGGACAATATCTTTGTGATTAAAATTCCTTTAAAAACTGTCTTTTAAAAACTTATCAAAGGCGTTAACCATAGAGAAAACAGAAACAAATTAATAATTTGATTACATTAAAATAAGAGGATGCCAAAGAAATTTTGAAAAGTATAAGCCGCAAGGTAGAGAACAGCTGCAACACACCTAGGCAATCTCAGGTAGGAATACTGAGAATTTTGTTTTATCCTTTACATTTATATATTTTATTTGTATATTTATGGTTTTTTCTTTCTTTTTTTTTTTTTTTTGGCGACAGTTTCACTTGTCACCCTCAGTAAAGTGAATGATAGGCTGTCAGTGCTCACAGCAACTTCCAACTAAGGCTCATGTGATTCTCTTGCCTCAGCCTCCCACGTAGATGGGACTGTGGGCACCCGCCACAACACCCAGCTATTTTTTTAGAGATGAGGTCTCACTCTGGCTCAGGCTGGTCTCAAACCTGTGAGCTCAGGCAATCCACCCAGCTTGGCCTCCCAGAGTGCTGGGATTACAGGACTGAGCCACCACACGCGGCCTCATTTATGGTTCGTGCTGCATTGGTTTGACCTTCATTGCAGTAGAGTAGGAGTTGGGATGGGGGCATCATTTACCTGTTCCTACTTCCCGTGTGCATACCACAAGTCCCCGTTAAGGGGGGAATTTGCTGCTAGGTGGTGGTATTTATAGATATTCTTTTTAAGGGTCTTTTCCTTCATTTTAATGTGAATACCTTTTCCTTCACCTTTTGAGGTGATAATGTGTTTTTTTCTGGTCTGTTAATGTGGTCCATTTTATTAATTGACTTTTTAATAGAAACCATGAGTTCATGAGATGAACACCAATTGGTTATTGTGTTATGTTTATTCTCCTTTATACATTACCCGATTTGGTTTGCTAAGACTTTGTTTAGATGGCCACATCCACGTTCATGATGTGACTAGCCTTTGACTTCCCCTTTTGTTGTATGGTGCATGTATAATATTTCTAGCTTCATACACTGAATTGGGAAGGGTTTCCTCTTTTTCTAAAATCTAAAAGACTTTGTACAACACTTCCCTCATCTATTTCTCAAATACCCCGCAAGCACCACTATTATTCCTATTTTACAGATGAGCAAACTAAGACACAAACCTATTAAGTAACTTGTTGAAGGCCACAGGCATCGTTAGTAAGAGTTAGAACTAGAACGATAATTTATGTAATCTGGATCCAGATGCTTTTCCTAATCAGTTCTCTGTACTGTCTCTAAATAGCATTGCTGAAATGTGAGCTCATGTAATAGGAAATCATTACTCAATTCGTTGAATGGAAACCTTGTAATTGTGTGACTTTGTATTGGGTAGGAATCCATCATTACAGATGAGGACTTTTCCATATTATGTATGAGTGAGTAGACACAAAAGAAGAATAATCCCACGGCAGCCTCATAGTCTTCTTGACACAGAAGAATAATACAAAGATATATTCTTGATTCCACATCACGCCGCCCCGTACTGCAAAATCAAGGAAACATGGATCTAATTTCCTGTCAATAGTACTCATTTTTTTTTAAAGATAGAACTGTAGAAAGGTGGCTATTCCTTTAAGAAAATACCACAAATAGGAAGATGATTATTATGACCAGAAGAGTAAAACGGATTAAGAAAGTTCTAAGTTTTTCCATTTTCTAAAGCTCTTTGTTAGTAAAATGTGATGAGCAAACTTGGACGATGATACAGATGGAAACAACTGTAGGGCTTCGATTGCAATGATTTCTGTTCCCCCATGTCCAGTTTCTTACGACAGTATCCCCCGTTGGGTTTCTGATGAGATTCAAACTTTTTAGTGCTCACTTTTAAGGATTTTACTCATCCTGGTTTAGCTCATGTGGCCTTGTGAATTATTTTTACATTCCCTCCCACCTCCCCGCACTTGCAGGCCGCTCTCCAGACCCTCCTACACCCCCTCTGCTGTGCGGTTTCTATCGCTCCTCTGTCCCCCCAGCAGACCCCTCATTGTCCTTCATTCAGGTCCCTCCTCAGTGCTCATTAATTCCTGTGTCCTGGAACCACCTCCATAGATTCTAAGGACAAACAGTGATGAATTTTCTTGACAACTCAAATGCCCATAATTTCTCCTTCCTTACTCACTTACTTTTTTTTTTAGTGTATTCAATTATTTTTTTCTCAGAAGTAGTGTTGCCCTTCTTATTTGAATATAAACTCGATGAATAAAATCATTGCCCTATTCTATCCTGTGCTCTGGCACAGAAATGATTCTCTCTATACAAGACTTACTATTAAATTTGCTGCAGTATGTGGTGTTGGCAAACAGAAACTTTCAGTACACATCTTTGAATCCCGCAGCCTCATTAATACTGTTCCCTGTTGTAGGAGATAGGTCAGTTCTGGTCGTTTTCCAAAGAGATTCAGTTACTAATGTTCTGAAAACATGGCTTTTTTACAGTGGTCTCACCGGGTGCTCCCAAAAGACTGTGTGCTTTGAAAGGAAAGGCATAAAAGTGACAGCATGTTTTTTGTTGGTTAGTCTCCTTTCACAAATCCTAGGAAAACAGATAATCTGCTGATGATTAAAAAACAAAAGAAGAAAACAGCAAAACCCCAACCCAAACCCCTGAGTTTTCCAAAATCTTGCTAGATGACTTTATATATGTCCTCCCCTACCATTCTGGCTCATTCCTCTTTACTAAATCTCACTATTGGTTGTAACCCTACAATTCTTTTTATTCTTTTGGTTTTATTGGAATGATTGGGTGATAATTATTTAATTATCTCTTGAAGTCTGGTGATATGTAGGGGTGAAGGAATATGCAGAAATGCTCTTAACTAAGTTTTACCCACAGCATTGCCTTGGGGATTACAGAATATTTAAATGAAAGTTGTTAAAATATTGCCAAATAAGAAAACAACAGAAGAAATGAGAAAGTTAGGAGTGGAGAAGAGCTAACTGCTCTGTTTGCTTTTAAGTGGTCAGGTAAGAAGAGGTCATCAAACAAGGTGATGTGTCTGGACAGAAACAAAACTTTATAGATCTCATTTCCAAAGATAAATCAAGACGACATTTAAAAAGGAAATGAGAAATTTCTGACTCTTGGTCTCTGAATAATATTCTATGCCAGAAGAAATAAAGGATTGAATTGTGCTTACTTTTAAAAGTTTACTAAGCTTACGCTTCATACTGTATAAAATTAGATGAACTGGCTTATATCAACACCCAATGTAACCAAGAAGCTAGGCTGATACACTGACGGTTATTGTAATATAACCTTCACATAAAGATAGCTGTCATCTCTCTGTTTGTCTCTGCTTGACTAGAAACCCTAATGGCCAGTCAAAACTTTTTTCCCCAGTGTGTTCCACCTATTATTATTATTATTATTATTTTATTTTATTTTGGTGGCTTCCTCTTGCAAAGAGCTGGCTGGAGACTGGTTTCCTTTACTTACGGTCTTACTCTACACATCTGTCTTATCAAGAGTATCACTTGCGAGATATTCAGGTGCATTGTCCATTTTCCAGTTGGTTCTCAGAAGGTCAGTCCTAGGTGTATTACTTGAACCTGCGCGTTTTGGTACTTCGGGAACAGGGTTCCTGTTTTTGTTTCTGTTTGTTCAGGCTATCTGGAACAGCTCCTTAGACCTGGGTTGTCCCAGACAGCGCTGTGAAAATATTCATCAGTCTAGTCCTATATAAAATAATGAACTCAGCTGAGTGTGTCCTCCTATTGCTGTCCTCGCCGGGCTGATCCTCACTTTCTGGGTTCATTTCATGTAACATGTTTTTACCAGCCAGCGTATCTTCACATAACACGTAACAAGCAGTTCATGACTTGGCCTTTCCTTTCCCCACTGGAGCAATTTCATGTTCTGCACCTTCTCTTAACAGAACCAGGAAAGTATGATAGATAGAGCCCATGAAAACTGCATCTAGTACATCCTGGGAAAGGAGGACCTGGTGGACTAACCTCCTAAGCCACAGCTACACAGCCAGACAAGGGAGGCAGGGGAAGACCCATCTAGAGAGGTGGGCAGTCTAGTTGAGTCTTTCCATGGTGGCCTCTTTCCATAGGAGCTACACGCTTTTGAACAAACTGTTCAGCACCACTAAGCCTCAAATTCCTCATCCTCTGAAAATGGGAATGATAATAATAATACCAATCTGGAGATCTTATTGTGGGGATTAGAGGAGATAATGTAGGCAAAGCATTCAGCTCTGTGCCTAGCACACAGTTTGCTTGCAAACAGCAACAAAAGAAAAGGAGAGATGGGAGAGGAAAAGTGCAAGGGAGAGCAAGATGTTAAATAGCCAAAATGGGAAGGTGTTTTCCTATAAACAGTTCTTGTATGTCTTGTTTGCATGGGCTTTTTACCTGAGTAAAGCCTATCGTTTTCTAAGTTTTTTGGTACTAGACATTTCCTTCAGGTTACAGCTCAATGGCAGAGAGTGATGTGTATCATTCTGAGCAACTGTCACTCAAGTGTGGATGACAGGCTTGGCAATGGCAAAAGCCATGGTCTGGAGTCAGCAGGCAGAATCGGGTGCCTTCCCTGCCTCTGGTCTTCCCTGGCTGGGTTGTTTTAGGCCCATCACTTGGTCTAAGCCTTGGGTTCTCCATGGAGCAGGTGAGCTGGCTGCTCTGTAAGGCCTCTTCTGCTCTGGACAACCAAACCAGGCAAAAACATCAGGCAAAGCAGCACACGAGGAAAACCCAAAAATGCCACTCTGATTTCTGGGGAAGTGTTTTGGGGATACCTACGACCTGCTCTTTAAGGAGCACATGTAAGGATTTTGGCATGGGAGTCCCTATCTATTTGTGATGACAGCTAGGGCTGCTATTGCCACACCTTGCCACAGACCACTTTGCCAACAAAAATAAAATCCACTTTGCAAGTGTATAAGTGTTGCAGATTCCACACTGGTTGTTTTCCTTAACAAGGTAACAAATATGTTACTATCCACCTATGCAGCCTCCAGCTTTTCTCCTGACAAAACAGAATTTGTGATCCTCCAGAATCTACTTAATTACCCCCATCTGGTAATATTTCCATTTCCTCTGTCACCCTAGCAAGTGAAGGCAATTGTTTCAGCCATTGAAAAAAAAAATTAGAGTGGCATTTTACAAGACTGCAAAAAAGTCATTTGAAGCATTTGAATTTCTGTTAACTGTCAGCTTCCCTTCTCTGAGCCTCTCTGGTGTCCTGTCTGCCTTGAGCAACCGGCAGCTTCTCTCCTTCTCAGGAAGCAGGGCCGCCCAAAGCCCTCCTCCTTCAGACATCTGATTTTCCAGAGATCTTTTTGCTATATATCTAAATTCTTAACTTACCTTTGAGGAATAGAGTCGTCATTTTGGTCAAGGATTTTTTTTGCAAAGGTATATTCTAAAAATAAAGTCTCTGAATGATTTTCAGTGACATCATAGATATGGGGCATGGGGGAAATGTCTTTAGCCTCACTGTCCTCTCTGAGTCCTGCAGGGTGTTCACTCAACATCCCTTTCCCCTGTTCTCGAATCATTTCTCCTTACCCCCATTTCAGACATCCCACTGTCAAGGAAACTGCTTGTCCCCTCTTGCTGTGTCTCCAGGCTTCCTGTTCCTCTCCACAGAAAACCTTCCTTCCATCTTTTCTGCCAATCCACATCTTCACATTTTGGACACTTTCTTATACCTTCCTTAGGAAACGTGTTTTTTTTTTTCTTTTTATTTATTTACTTATTGTTAAATCATAGCTGTGTACATTGTGCAATCAAGGGGTACAATGTGTGGGTTTCATATACAATCTGAAATATTTTCATCAAACTGTTCAACGTAGCCTTCATGGCATTTTCTTAGTTATTGTATGTAGACATTGTATTCTGCATTAAGTAGGTTTCGCCTGTACCCATTCTAAGATGTACTGTAGGTGTGGCCCCATCCATTGCCCTCCCTCCACCATAACCTCCCCCCCCCCTTGGCCCTTTCCCCATATTCTTGAGCTATAGTTGGGTTATAGCCTTCATGTGAAAGCTATAAATTAGCTTCATAGCAGGGCTGAGTACATTGGATACTTTTTCTTCCATTCCTGAGATACTTTGCTAAGAAGAATATGTTCCAGCTCCATCTATGTAAACATGAAAGAGGTAAAGTCTCCATCTTTCTTTAAGGCTGCATAATATTCCATAGTATACATGTACCATAGTTTGCTAGTCCATTTGTGGGTTGATGGGCACTTGGGCTTCTTCTATGACTTAGCAATTATGAATAGGGCTGCAATAAACATTATGGTACAGATGTCTTTGTTATATTGTGATTTTTTGGTCTTCTCGGTATATACCAAGTAAAGGAATTATAGGAAACGTGTTTTTTGTTGTTGTTGTTTGTTTGTTTTTTGTTTTTTTGCAGTTTTTGGCCCAGGCTGGATTTGAACTCACCACCTCTGGCATATGGGGCTGGCACCCTACTCCTTTGAGCCACAGGCACCACCCCCTTAGGAAATGATTTACTATGTCTCTTTTATATTTCTTCAGCAATCAGGGGCTACGTTTAGTTGTACAAGTTTCCATGTGTTAACTTTCTAGATGCTCTTTCCTTTCATAAAAATATATGAATTTGGTGGTGCCTGTGGCTCAAAGGGGTAGGTCACTGGTCCCCCCATATGCTGGAGGTGGTGGGTTCAAACCCAGCCCTGGAAAAAAATGCAAATATATATATATATAATTCATATATATGAAAGGTGAAGGTGAGGAATGAAAGTTTACTCTTTATTTCCGGATAATAACATCTACTGTTTGAGCTGTTTGATAAATATCACTAAAGACTTACTGGTGCTTTGAAACCTTTCTATTTTATGTGATACATCTTGAGCATATCTTCAGAACTAACCATTTACATGGTAACTATTCCTTGATGATGTTGCTTAATCAACGTAGCATAATGTTGTAGTGGAAGTTAAGACTTATGTCTGACTTTTTTGAAATAAAAAGTTTAATGTTTCTCTTCTTTCTTTTAATGCCTGTCATATGCTTAGACGGAGAAGATTCAAAATTAGTATTTTATTATAACTGAGGTACAAATATGAATTATCTATCTTTACGTTATTGAGGGTAGGTTCTAGAAATTTGATCTTTCGAAAAATATTGTACACTTTTTGCTATATGTGCATGTTGCTGGCATATGTCCCCAAACATGAACTTTGCTTCACTCCTCTGGCTTTATTTTTGTTCCAGTGTGGGGTGCTTTGGCCAGCTCTATTCTTCTTCTCAGTTAAACACAGGTCAGTTGGCTGCAGGGCACTGATCAAGAACTTAATGTGCACCTTGATGACCAGATGACCTATAAGCCTCTCTTCTCTTTGATCTGTGGAGCCTGCTCATCTGTACCTGGCTCCCGGCCACAAGCACCATTTCCATGCAGTCTTGATGTTTGGTTAAACCCAATAACCATCCGTCACTCTCAGGCCACAGCAGACCTGCTTATAGCTATCACCGAGTGAAATATGAGCACACTTTTTCAACCCGAGTTCCTCTCAGATGTCCTGAAGGACACTGCTAAAATATATGCAGTGCATTCAAGGAGACCAATCACTGGAAGAACGCCAGCCTGATGCTGAGGGAAGGAGCCGAGCCCAGGCCCTGATGTGATCTTCAAGCTTCTCTGGGAGAGTCGTCAGAGCTCAGGTCACCAGCAACCCCCTTCTTCTTGCACCTCCTTCTCATTTATTAGTATTCCACTCTCTTCCCCTTCTCAGGAGTGTAACTTTATCATTGAAATGCCAGGAAGGCAAACATAAACAAAGGTAGTCAATCTAAATTAAACTCTCTCAACAGGCCAGGGAGGAAGAACTTTCAGCGAGTACTAGAATTCATTGTTCTCTCTTACTCTGCTAAATCAGTTGGCAACATTCTAAGCATCCTAGTATGTATTACTTTAGACAAATGTTGAGAAGTGGAAAGAGCATTATTGTGCATTATAATTATTTTGGGTTCATGTATTTAGGAAGGTATAATCAGATTTAAACCCTTCGCAATTGGGGCGGCGCCTGTGGCTCAGTGAGTAGGGCGCCGGCCCCATATGCCGAGGGTGGCGGGTTCAAACCCAGCCCCGGCCAAATTGCAACCAAAAAATAGCCGGGCGTTGTGGCGGGCGCCTGTAGTCCCAGCTGCTCGGGAGGCTGAGGCAAGAGAATCGCGTAAGCCCAAGAGTTAGAGGTTGCTGTAAGCTGTGTGGTTCCACGGCACTCTACCTGAGGGTGGTATGTGAGACTCTGTCTCTACCAAAAAAAAAAAATAAATAAATAAAAAATAAACCCTTCGCAATTATGAAAAATAGCCTCCCTGTTTGTGCAAGCTTAATATTTATGGAACAAAAATAGGTAATAGGATTTTGTAATACCTAGAATTTTTATTTTTCTGGTTTTGAAGGAATAGTTTCTATAATTTCAGATGGTGGTACTATATAAAAATAGGTTGATTCATTACATCTATGGATGATGATATTGATTTGTCACTAGAAAAAATATTGAGTTGTACAGACTGGCAAGAAAATATTTCCAAGAACCTCTGCTGGTCACCTATTGTGACCTTTGATACATATATTTCACAGGTGGCTGGAAGTAACAGCCTATGACTGTGGAAGAGGGAGAACTTTGTTAGCCCCTTAACCTATGAACCTGTTTTTGCTAACTCAGTGCTCAAAGCAGGTTAATTAACCCATGCAGTTTCCTTTAACTAAGACTTGGATAACATACATCATCGCTGAATACAGGGCTTGATTTAACCCCAAATGGTATTTTGTTGCAATTCATAAATGATCCTGGTGTCTCCAAAAGTCTTGAAGATACTTGGAGCGCCAAAATTGAGTGTGAGAAATAGCAGGGGGGGAGAACAGTAGGCTTTTTCTCATTCCCTAAAACATCTTCCTTAATCCAAAGTTCAAAGTATGTTGAAATGATAGCCCAGCTGAAGCACCATAAGGTCGTAAGGGTCAACCAAGCATTTATCTCCTACTTTATATATTTCCTGTACTAAATCATTTTTAATTAGAGATGCAGTTTGGGTAAAACAAACAAAACAAATTTAAAAACATTGTCCCCATGTTTATGGCTTAGTTGCAGAGATGTAACTGAGACATGTGGAACAACAAACAATTTCACAACAACTGGGAAACAAATGGGATGCTTTGGAGAGACATCTGGTCCCTGCACCGTGTATAGACAATTCTAGTGAATCAAAGACGTGGAAGGAACTGCCTCGGAAGGGAACATATCCTGGTCCTCTGGCGGCAGGGTAGAGGTTTTCTGCCAGGAGGGAACACTAGATGGGGGCTGTTTGTTTTTTCTCCAAACAGAAAACCTCTTCCATGCTGAAGGAACTTCAAAGGGATCCCTGCAGCAGATGGAAAGAACCTGTATATATTCATGCATTTAATTAGCAGGAACTAATTGAATTTGGGGATTAGCTCTGTCATCAGAGGGAAACAAAACCCATTTCTGTCTTCCATCTATGGTTACACATGCTAAGATGGATTTGGCACAGGCAGGGTTTGGAGGTAAGACCCTGTGGTATTTAATGGCCTGGTGATGTCACTGATGGATTAATCTCAGAGGTGATGAGACAGTGAGCACTGTGGACGTGTGCTCTGTACCCTGCTTCCCATGTGTCAGCCCTGGAGGAAAAGCAGGTTGGCAGGGCGTAAGGAGTGGAGTTCTAGGGCTCATGAGTTGGGCTGCGGGAGGAAAAAGGGCAAGGGATCTGGGGAGTCTGTTCCCTCACATCTGGCTTTTAAGGAGAGATTAGGGGCAGAACTCATCATAGGGAGAGTTTCTAATTTAGTCTATCAAGCACTGCTTATCGGCTGCTTCTTCACTAGTCTTTTCTCTGCTCCAAAAGGCTGTTCCTTCAGATAAGAAAGGTTCTCAGCCTTTTTGTTTTTTTGCCGACATACCCATGACACAAAACAAATGACACTGTATGCGTTGTATGTTCTCATACGTGACAGAGGCAACTGGTCGTGGTCATTTCCCAACACTAACTGGTAAAGTCAGCACCAACCCTCCCATCGGAAGTACCTCACAGTGTGAGATACTCAAGTGTATGATGTGACAGTTTGAGCTTTCTAATAGTCACGGTTTTATCTCCATCCTTCAGTCTCATCTTGCAGCGTAACTTTGATACTCTTTCCACTCAGCTGTGGGATGTAAGGTCTGAGTCCTTCTTCTTGAATATAGGAAAATGTAGGACTTCAGCAGAAATGATACTTTATGATTTCCAAGGCCAGGCAAGGAGACCTCCCCTGGGCTGTCTTGGGGTGTTTGCTTTTAGGACCCAGCCACCATTTGATGAGGAAGCCCAACCAGCCCATGGGAAGTGCACAGGAGAGGAACCACAACTCACAGCTGAAGGCAGCACCCAGTTGCCAGCAATGTGTATGATCTTGTGGAAGGCAGATCTGTGAGTTCTCAGTGGAGCAGTCCCTCCTGATGCCAACTCTAGTGCAGACAAACTATCTCTGCAAAATCCTCACCAAAATGCAGGCTGTTTTTTTTTTTTTTTTTTTTTAGAAAAATAAATAATTGTGCTTTAAGCAATGTTTTGGAATGACTTGTTCTGTAATAATGGAGAATTTGGAGGCAAATTTACACATCACTATGAGAATAATCTTGAATCTGTTCGAATACTTAACTTAAAAAAATCTCAGTATTTTAGTTTGTATTGTAACAAATGAGTTGTCACATACCTTGTTTCTGATGTCACATATCTTGTTTCTGACTTCAAAAAGTCCCCTAGACCTAGCTTAAAAAGCAGAGGTCCTTAGAAATATCTAATTTTTCCTTTTTCTCACTTCATCTTGGACTTGTCTCACAATGGATATATAGAATAGTATTGATGACAGTTATTTTCCCGAGCTGCCTCCTGTTCATGCCTAATGCACAGCGGCCATTCATACCATTACATCTGTGTCAGATTATCTCCGCCATGTTTGACGATGATTCTAAATCCCATTTTGGGGAGCTAAGCCTTCACAGTTGGTTGCTCATGTGCTGTGGCTGGCGGCTCACAGAGTAGAAATTGGACAGAATGTTTCTGATAAGATAAATACAGGAGAAGCTGCACAGAAACCTGCATCTCAGAGAAGGGAACTCCTGGTCAGTCGAGGGTACATGCTATCTGGTTGGCTATGCCGGAAAAGGAACTTTGAATAAAGGGAGAGCATGAAAACTGAAGAACCGTCAGAGTAACACTCGCCACGGGTTTGCTCAATACTCTGTGTCTTCCTTAGCGCAAAAAGAGTTGAGGTTTAAACTTCATTTTGTGGGTCATGTGCTCATGAAGCTTTTAGAGGGAGGCAAGTTCTGGCCAACTAGCTCCAAGTTAAACGAAGGAGAAACGTCATGTTGGCAGGGGGGTGGTAAGTTAATTAAACAGGAGTCCTCTGTCTGTCCGCTGGAGCGCTGGCTTCCCGGGTGATCCTGGAATGGGCAGTCCAGCTTTCAAACCCCAGTTTTCTCATCTATGGAGTGGCTAGACTAAGCCCAGTATGCTCTCGGATGCAGAATACGACTGCCAGTGAGGGTTTAAAGTTGCTATTTATGCGTAACCCATGAAAATATTTAGGAGTAAAACGTGGGAAGAACTTGGCAATGCCAGATGTGTTTATAATGAACCAACTAATTTTTCCCCTACGTCTACTCTAGCCATTCTCTATTCTGCAGTTTTTGTTTTTACTTTTTAATTTTTTTTCTTCTCTAATGTTTACAGGAATTAGGTGACTGTTAGCGTGAGTAGGTAACAAACAATTTGGTAATAGAATATTATTTTTCAAATTTTTTACTTTTATTTTTAATTATTAATTATTGTGGCTATAGAGTATTATTTTAAAAGCTGAAAAATAACTGAATATGAAAGATTAAACTTTTAAAAATACGTGATTGCTCAGTGTTGTGATTCCATTTTACGTATAATAATGTAGTTATTTCAGTTGATATATTGAGTGTCACAAACATGTATGTGACTTTACTGAATTCTGAATACATTTTTACTCCTAAAAATATTTACATCTGAAAAGCAAGAATCACAACCTTAAACTACCTTCTGAAGTAGTCATATGCCAAATTCTACCTTAGTCTAAAATGGTTCTTTTTTTGGACTTTTCAATACTGGTATTTTACACACATGGCCACAGGTGATCAGGTCCTCTGTACCTGGAACCTATTTACAAGGCAGAAACTCAGAATAACTGTTTTCAATCTTCACTTTTTCTAATAGAGAAAACTGAGGCTAGATAAACTACCTGACCCAAAGTCATAGCTAGTTAAGGGAACTCACTTGATTTAGACCTGGGAAGTCTGACTCTAGACTTCATTACAAATATATCTCTTCCTAATTTTTAAGCCAGCTCTTATTTTGGAATTCTTGCAAATGTAAGCTCCAAACTATAACAGCAAAAGGTAAGCTTCATGAGTCAAATGTAAGCTCCATCCAGTTTGCTTTATGTACTTTTGTGTCCTCACCACCTGCTTCAGGGCTTGGTTTGGTGGGAGCCTGGGGGGAGGTTCCCGCTGCTGTAACAAAATACCTTAGACTTGATCATGCTTAAATAATAGAAATTTATATCTCATGGCTCTGGAGGCTGGGGAGTCCAAGATCAGGGTGCCAGCAAATTTGGTGTGGGCACCTGCTTTTTGATTCCAAGATGGCACCTTCTCGCTGCATCCTCTCACAGTTGAAAAAGCAAAGAAGGGTACAGATGCTACGCTCTCACATGGAGGACGAGACAGAAGGGCCAGGTATCTTGCTAAAGGCTCCTTTATAAAGGAATTAGTCACTTTTTATGAGGTCTCCCCATCATCATTTTCCAAAAGACCCCACCTCTTAATATTAGCACAATGGAGACTAAGTTGCACAATGAATTTTGGAGAGATACAAACATTCAGCTCATAGAAGCTGTCTTCTCCCTTTTCTGATTCCCTGTGACAGAAACTCTTTTCCTTCCATACGTGGATGTCTGAGCCCATCTAGACCCACAGGATCAGGCCCGAGGAAGGAAAGGCTGTGAGAAGGGAGACAGCAGCTCCCTCCTGGCAGTCCTGGCTTCTCAGTCCCAGATCTCTATGTTGGGATGTGTACTTGACAGAAAATCATTTGAAAATATAATGCTGAAGGAAAATAAACTGTGTTATATAGACTAATGACTCAACTCTAACCTCTAAAAATGATAAATTTCTCACTTGTCTACCCCTTTACATTCTTGTCTTACTACATAAGTTTCTGTGATTTAATTTTCCTGAAAACTTATTATTCACCAACTCAGTAACCTTTATGTCCCATTAACAATTTGATCGCCCTTTCTCCTTTGAATTTGGGAGCATTGTTTCCTTAGCATGAGGGAGTTTGGGGAAAGGCAAGAAGGCAAGCAGAGAGCTCAAGAAACTATGAAAAATGATATTGCAATTCTAACGACTCATTATTTGTTTTTAAGCTTGATCTTTCTGAAGGTTATTATCTGGAGTTGAATGCTAATGGATTCAGGCTCTCTTTACACAGAAGAAAGCTTAAACAACAGTGCTCATAGGGAAGGGCATTAATCAGGAGAGAGAAGTGAGCCTTGTTCCTAATAAGTTTGCATAATAGCTACCCTTGGGTAGAATGCTTGACTTAAAAATAAATATTCATGTTCTCCTCATCTAGTATAATGGGAAATTATTTGTGGTTATGATTCTGTTCTCTGATCCTATACCTATTTGTGGGGACTTCAAGCTGGGAGACTGTTGGAAAGCAACAACCATAAATTACAATGCTTGTGACTGACGTGGGGTAGGAGTTGGAAGAGGCTTAATGTTGGCTATTTGGAGAAAACAAGCAAGGAACAGGACATAACTCTGTTTCCAGAAGGTGAGAGTATAATCACACTGGTGTGCATAGGAACATGTATATGCTCCCTTGATTTACTCATAGCTTTTCAATAGCTTCTCATCACCATCAGGATAAAATTCAAGTGCCTTATCACAGCATAAGAGGTACTCCCTGGAGTGGTCCCTGTGGAACTCCACAGCATGTTACCTGGGACTAATCTCCACCCCAAGTGTGACAGTGCTCTTTAAAGGTTCCCAGACACTGTGACTTAATTCCCACGTCTTTGTTCATTACCTTCCTTCATCTTGCAGAGATTTTCTGAACCTTCTTTACTAATTAATTCTGCTTATGATGGAGGCTTAAACTTTACCTGTTTTAAGAAGCCCTCTTTGAACTCCATACCCAGCCAATAAGTTTTAAACCAGCATCTCCTGTATTTGTTATTTATTTAGTGTTCCTTAAACAGACTCTGTCTTCAAGAATTCTTGCATCATCTTAACTTATTGCTTATTCATACCAGATTTTATTACATAAGTGCTTTAAGTTAGTAAATTCATTTTTCTGTCTCTTCATTTTACTTTCTCTATTTCTCTCTCCCTCTCCCTTCCTGTTCCCCCTCAATCTTGTTTCCTTTCCCTCACCCTCTTTTTTTTTTTTTGTAGAGACAGACTCTCACTTTATGGCCCTGGGTAGAGTTCCGTGGCGTCACACAGCTCACAGCAACCTCCAACTCCTGGGCTTAAGCGATTCTCTTGCCTCAGCCTCCCGAGTAGCTGGGACTACAGGCGCCTGCCACAACGCCCAGCTATTTTTTGGTTGCAGTTTGGCTGGGGCCAGGTTTGAACCCGCCAACCTCGGTATATGGGGCCGGCGCCTTACTGACTGAGCCACAGGCACCGCCCCACCCTCTTTTTTCTAACTTTTAAATTCTGAGAAATGTTTCACTGTGGTTTTGAAAACACAGGCTATGCTGCTGTTTTGAACTTCTGTGTGAATGACAAGGCTTTATATTAACTTCTCCCTCGTGCAATTTCCCTAACCTTATTTCTTTTTAATTATGGGTAGTCTGCTTCAGACAAGAGAACATGTTATAGCATAGAATCTAAACTAGTTCTCCCAGACCCATGACTGCCAGTGCAGTTGTCCCTCTGTATCCCCTGGAATTGTTTCCAGGACCCCCTGCAGGTACCAAAATCCAAGGATGGTCAAGTCCATAGTATAAAATGGTGTGGACTTTGCACATGACCTCTCACATGTCTTAAATCATGTTTAGACTACTTATAATACTTAAATTCAATGCCAATCCTATGTAAATAGTTGCTATACTGTCTTACTTTTTATTTATATTATTTTAATGTCATATTATTATCTTTATTGGTGTTTTTTTTCACCGAAGATTTTCCATCTGAGTTTGGTTGAATCTATGGATGCAGAACCCAAGGATAGGCAGGCCCAGCTGTACTTTCTTCAGCCTCTTGTTTCCCTTCCTCCAACATGGGATTCATGTTTTGGGAATAAATTTCATCCCCTCAGTTCCTTTATCTATGCTGTCATCTGATGGGTACATATTTACAGAGATGTGTCTGTTTAACTTCACATGACACTTTTCCCCTTATGGGTAGGATCATGAAATGTCCACAAATCTTCTTCACATATTTATGTGCAGTCATGAAAATATTGAAAACTGCTTCTGTTTATAAAACTTATCTAAAAAGTGCTTTTTAAATTTTTATCCTCACTACAAAGAGGTGAGTAGTATAGATGTTAACTTCCCTTGAAAATGAAATCATTTGTCCAAAAAGATTGAATAACTTTCTAAATGTAAGTTTCCAGTAAATTGCAGATTTTAGAATTAGACTTCTGTCCACAGGCTGTTTGACACACTGTAAACCTGACCTTGGGATTTCCCGTCTCCAGGCCCTGGGGGCCTAGCAGAGCTGGTTGCTCAGAGAGCTCACCAAGGCCCTGGACAGGGGCCAGGTCCAGACATGGGGCAGCAGTTACGGTGCTCACTGGCCTCGGTGGCTCTGTGCCCCAGAGAGTCACTTCACGCTGACTCTCACTGCAAAGTTCATGCGAGCCAGGGTGTTCTAGTAGGCTCTTTCGACACACACCGTTTACTAATTCCCTGTCATTTTTGTCTGTCTTCTTTTCTCGCTTTTTGTGCCTTCGCTGTCTTCTCAGGCAGGTCAGCAGCTAATGGGTGTGTGCTGACCATGTGCAAAGCATGGTGCTAGGACGCACCGGGGATGGAAAGAGCGTGTCACCAACAGCTCGTCACTTTCCTCTCTCTCTCTCTCCTCTTCTCTATTGTTCTGCATTCTTCACTCCTGCCTCCTTCTTCCTCCCAAGCCTAAGAAGCCCTCCTCATTTCTGTACATTTGCATGGCTTCTGCTTTGGTCTAAACGAAGGCAGTCAGCCCGGGTCCCACGAGAGAGCGGAACCTGCTTATGGCGCATCGTAAATGCTCAACATGAAAGCTGTGAGGGTTTTGTTCAGTGACCTCCAGGGACTTTGGTGCACTATACTCCACTTCCGTCTCACTCTCTATGAAAGACTATTCCAATAAGAATAAAATGTTACTTTGCAAAATACAGTTAAATTATTTTTCTTCTAAAACCTTGTGACTTTAAAGCCTTAAAATAATCCATTTTTTAGTAGCTTCAAAATCAAGGTATTTTTCTAAAAGGACCATTTCCAACTTGATGCCAATAGTTGCCTTTAGGAACCATGATTACCACTGGCCACTCCTATATTCTAATTGCCCTTTATCAGTCATATTTTCTCATTCTTCCACAACCTCCATGGCATGCACGAGCCATAGACACTTTCATTTTTTCCCGTAATGGTACATATTAATTTAATCTGTTTTCTTTAGCTTTCTTTCCATAAGAGTCTCCAAAGAATCAGACACCAAACACATGATTATGTTCTCTGGAATATAATTACAAATATATTTCTTTCCTCTTTACTCTTTCTATTTGTGGCAGCAGGCATATGTTTATCATTACAGAACACACAAACAAAAGTACCGGTAATTTTTAAACCCCTGAACAGCGAAGTAGAAGGAACTAGAAAGAAGAAAGCAGCTGTCATCGTGATTAGGCGCCCCCTCTACATCAGTGGCTGGGTCAGGAACATTCAGAGGACTTCATGGCTCCCTTTAACCCTCCTACAAGGGTTAAATGTGCTCTTTGACAAATATGGTTCAGAGGAGTTAAATGATTTACCCAGTGTTCCACAGCTTTTAAGGATCAGAGCTAAGATTTGAACCCAATCTGTGTGACTTCAAATTTCACCTTATCTTTGCTGTGCCAGGGCTGGTGGGGGACACACAGGCTCTAGAAAGATGTATGGGATGGGTACCTGGGCAGGGAAGGGCTGGAAAGGGGACCTTAGTCTGCTTGACCAACTTTTTCTCCTTCCCTGGTTTTTCCCCCAAATGTAGATTAGTTCTCCAATCCAACCTTTTGTAACATTTTAATGAGAGGGGTCTTCTACTAATGGGACATGTCTCTTTTGTCTTTCACAGCAATTTTGCAGGCAGTAATAGCTGGTGATCTTATGAAGGTAAGATATCCTTCTACCAAAATGTCGGTGATTCTTTAAGACCATTGTATCAGCATCATTCTCTCACCACATTTTCATGTTCTCATATATCATTGATGCCCACCCCCACCTGCACTGGTAGAGTAGACGAGGAAGGATGCTCTTTTGAGAACTGAGCAGAGAAGGAGAGGGAAGTCTTCACAGAAGCTCTGCATTTCATAACAGCAAAAGGAGGGTACAAGAGAATCATGGTATTTGCCTATATTAGTTAAATGGACTGCATGCCCCTCGGACGCAGTGCACACAGGACCCCGAGTTCCTGCTCTCTAAAGGTGACATTTGAAGAATTTAAAGATTTCTTTTTACATTTTTCAGAGGGCATTAAAGTGATTGCATCTGTAAGAATTACCTGGACAGCAACTTCCAAGAATGCATTTTTTATAGTTGTATACTTGGAGGAGCACACTTAATCAAAAGGAATTCCTCTGTCTCATCTACTTTGAACACTTTAATTTGTGCTAATATTTCCTGGTGAACTCAGATCTTGGCTCTGGTGTTCACTCTATGTGTGATTTTGTGCAATTGTTTAATACTCTCTGTGCCTCAGTTTCTTCGTTTGTCAAGTAGGATAATATTACCTCTGTATTTGATTTTTTTATTAAGAGTGAATGTAATAATACAGGTGAAGCTATTGAGACTGTTCCTATTATGTAGAAGGGGCTCTAAAATGTTAGCTATTTTATTCATATTATTATAGTGTTAATATATTTTTTTAAAACAGGTAAACATGGTGGAAATACAAATATTTGTTCTTAAGGAAACAATCTATGAGCATTCTAAAACCGTGTTTGGTTCTATATTTCCAGACATCCCTGCAGGACCCCCACTGGCATTAATTTGCCCTGTAACAATGGCGGCCACTTAAGGGCCATGATCCACCTCACTCCTCAGCCCGTGGAGTCTGGTGCCAAAATCCTTAAAAGACAGCTGAGAAGTAATATCCTCCCTCTCCCCCCTTTTAAAGCTCATTTATTGGATAAACAAAGGAGCACTTGTATTATATTTTTAACAGGTTGCTAGAAGAAAACAAATGGCGGGAAAGTTGCAAACATCTTGATTAACTGTCACCTGTAGATACATAATTCTGGAAATAGTGGCTGTGTCACTGTGCAGATCACAGGGCCGCCAGGAGTTCTTACCCAGCAAAGGGAAGCGCTTTCTACATACCCCAGTGAGTTCAGTGCCATTTCCCACCAGTGAATTAAACTAACACCATCCATTCTGTACTCCCTGTAAGCTCCTATGTTAGGTCTTGTGGGAAATGCAGACATTGAGACTGATCCCCGCCCCCAGAGAGCTTCTAAGCCAGAAAATTTTGTAAAGCACTGTCCATTTGAAACCGTCTCATTTTATTTTCTATATGCTTTTAGTTTAGGCAACTATTTCCCAGATTCCTGAGCATATTATCACACCTTTTGGGGAGGGATACATACAAAAAGATTATTAGAATTACTGTCTTATTAGAGTCTCTGTTATTATCATTTCCTGAATGACTAAGACATGACTTAATAACACCTTATTACTGACAGACAAAATATAGAGGCTTAAGTCTTTTCTCTCTCGTATTATTTTCTTACTTTCCCCTCTTTCTCTTCTCCATCTTCTTTCACTTCTTTCTTCTGTGTAGAAAGCAGATATATATAAATATTAAACGAGCTGCGTGTGTGATGGAGGAGGCGGGGCTGGAGAAGAGAAGCTCCCAGGAGCCCCCGCCCCCACTCGGGGAAGGCTGCAGGAGTAGCTCCTGGACAGCTGGGCTGACAGGGTACCTGGGGCTACCTTAGTGCTTACGGTGTCTAAAAGCAGCACAGCAAGGGAGGATGAAGGCAGCTGAGGCTGACTGCATACACCTGGGTGTATGCCGATATCCTCTGTGGATCTGCCCACGAAGAGGGATTATTATGGAGAGGCAAAGCGATTGACCCAAACAGGATTCTCTTTGACTTTGTGCAAGTTGTGAGCAGCTTCTTCCTGTCTTCTTGCCTCCCAGTTCAGGGGTGAAGTCCTGTGCATTCTGCTACTTCTCCTGATCTATATCCTGAGAGGTCCTCTGTGGCTCCTTTTCTGTCCTCTGCTTTACGTTCCCCCAGTGCCCCTCTGAGAACCTGGTGGCATTACTGTTCCTTTCTGTATACTCCTTTATGTCCACATCCATCCTCCCCGAGGACTGGGAGGGCTTTGAGGCCAGGGGCTGAATCATACTCATCTTTGTCTCCCTGGCATCTGGCACCTGAATGTATTTGAATGAAAGCATGGATTTTTTTTTTTTTGGCCGGGCCTGGGTTTGAACCCACCACCTCCGGCATATGGGACCGGCGTCCTACTCCTTGAGCCACAGGCACCACCCGAAAGCACGGATTTTGAGTTGACTCTCCTTTTTAATTTGGTTTTTTAACTGACAAATAATAATTCTACATATTTGTGGGGAACATAGTGATATTTCGATACAGACAGTCCTTTTAGTGATCAGGTCAGGGTAATTAGCATATTCCCCATCTCAAGCATTTATCTCAAGCTTAGAAATGTTGGGAACATTTAATTTCCTCCTTCCACCTTTTTGAAACTATATATTAGTTCTAACTATAGTCTTCCTACAGTGGTATGTAACACTATAATTCATGCTTTGAGTTTCCCCCTTTCATTGTATGAGCTGATTATGTATAATGTGCGCCCTCCCTCTAACTTCTTGAGATAGAATGAGGTCTTTCTGCTTATTGCCCGCTGGGTTATTTGATTCTTATTTGCCTGAAAACTACCTTTTCGACGCTCCGCAGAAGCTCATTTTGCCCTGACATAGCACAGTGTGGAGAAGAGAGACTCATTCACACTTTATATAATGTATGATAATTCATGTCCTCCTTTAGCCACCGTATTCTCAGGCTGCAAAATTCTGTGTTTTTCCCAGTCTTTTCTCACCTAGAAACTATTTCATTCTTTGAATCCTCTTGGTTCTCATTCTTCAGCTCATCATCCCTAGCCTTGTTAGGGAGGTGTCGGGTGATGAACAGAAGGCTTGCAGGCTGGGCTGCAGATCCGGGGGGAGAGGGATCTATAGATGTGTGTGCACGTGAGCGTACGCTGGGTGCAGCGATCTCCCACGGGAGAGGGAGCAGCAGCCTGATATTTGGGAATTAGGTTCATTAGAGGCTGAGGAAACACTAAAGGATGCAAGCAAAGGTCCTAGCTCCCAGACACCAGGCTACTCCCGCTTAGAGTCATAGTTATTCTTTCACTCACCCCAGCACAGGGAAGCTTTTGTTCTCGACTCCAGCTCTCCTTCCCTTGCGACAGAGACTTGTGCTCAGTAAAGAAAAGAAAAAGTAATTCAGCATGATTTAGTTTCCTTAGGCTGTTCAATACCCACAGTCCCTCTCCGGAGTCAGGAGAGACGCTGGCCATCTTTCTTTTTACCTTTCCTCTGTGTCTTCTGAGGTTGGAAACATGTGTGGTTTGCTACATTACTCTTATTTCATTACCGGTGAGCTGTTATCCTTGTTCTGCATTCTGCCTGAGCTTATTTTCATATGTCTCTCTTGCAGCTAATAGAAAGCTATAAAAATGGAGGCAGTCTGCTAATTCAGGGACCAGATCACTGTTCACTCCTTCACTACGCAGCTAAAACCGGCAATGGGGAGATTGTGAAATATATCCTTGACCACGGTGAGTAAGCACGATGAACTTATCAAGGATCACTTATTCATGAAATAGAGTCCATTTTCTAAGTTGCCTTTCATCTAAGATGTCTTCGGGGTGGCAGAAACACTGTCCAACTTTCAGCTGACTTCCCTGCTTATTGGAGCCACCAGTGGTAACAGACGTGAACACGCAACTCAGCAACAAATAGAGCTAATTTTTATAGTGAACACTTTGTAGGCTATGTTTTTGGCTGTTTAAATAATAAAGGACTAAACAAATGCAACCTGGTATAACACACTTTCCTTTGCAAAAGCTTTTTTTTGGTAATTTAACTGGTTGAGATCAACTACCTAATCTAGATTTATAGTTCATCCTTCTGGGGGTTAATGAGCATAATTTTTTCCATCTTTCTACTTTCTTTTTTTTTTTTTTTTTGTATCCCCTGTGACTGGTCACTGGTCATACCTCCCAGACTGCTTCCTACCCGAGTTTCTAATTTGCTATTACATGTTGTAGCATCATCCTCTAAAAGCCCTTTAAGAAGCATAAACACAGGATGAATACCAAGTATGGACAATTACATTCCGTTTCTCATAGTGTTTCTAGGAATAAAGAACAGGAATACAGGGAGAAATCTGCCTGGCTTCGCTGTTTGTAAGTGAGACGTGGACAAGGCCAACTCCACTGGACGTGGGTACACAGAGATTCTGGGAGATTTTCCTTGAGCCCTGACAGTGAGCATGTGGCCTACTCTTTTTGCACCCCAATTCAGGCTATAGACAGGGAGTATATTAGCGAATAGTCATATATTTTTTGCTTCTCCTTTTATACAATTTATCAAATATCTTACACCCTTCCTTTCTTTACCCATTTGGCAAGTATTTATGGAATGTTTAACAGAGACTACCAGTTATAGATTGTCATAAAATGCACACAAATAAAATACAGTCACTATTTTCAAGCAATTGCAGGCTAAAGAAAAAATATGATCATGTGCACAAATAAATTTAAAATAGATACAGGCAGATGTTTTAAGTCCTATGGTAAAGCCACATACAGATGACCTGCTACCATTTATCAAAATATATTATTTGTCAAATGCTTATACTAAACACATCCTATGTTTAATCTTCACAAGGACCGTATGACATAGGTATTGGACTCTCAATCACATTCAACCGCCCTTGCTTTGTCTTCAATATCTTTTCACTGTGAAGAGTTTGCTTGAACCCTGGGCCTAGATTATGGTGAAAAGAGTGGTTTAAGAAAAGGAAAGCTCACAAAAGAGGATGGTCATGATCAGATGACGTCTTTCCCCCTGATAGGCTGGGATGGATAATCCCAAGCCTGTCTGCTCTGGGAAACCTAAGTAAGTGAGATATAATTTCGATGCTGAGTCTGGGGCTTGCACCTCCAGTTCTCATTCCTCTGACTACCCTACCCTCCATAGTGAAAAACTTTCCTCTTCGGGCAAGACTTAGAAGCAGTGGTAACATAATTTCAGCTTGCCTCCTAAACACACACACGCATAGGTTTATTCTGTTCCCCATGATGACGTCTAGCACCGTGGATAATGAATAAGCCACTGTGCATCTATGCTGTTTTTCCCTTAATAAGGAAATATCTCAGGATTCCGACTGCACGAGGTTCAGACGAGCCCTGGATATGCATGCACATTTTACTTCAGCAAGGGTTTAAAGTGCTGATCCTACTGCGGTCTCTTGAACATTCCCAGTTCTTTCTGTCTAGTTTACCCCTCACTCAATGAGACTGAAAGTTTACCCACATACCTAAAGCCATTGGAGGCTATCTACTCTCTCTGGAGTTAGGGGAGACAACTGCCATCCATCTGAGTATAATGCAACCCAGGCCAACCTCTCCCTCTCTTTACCTTTCCTAAAGAAACAGCCTTCTCCCCCTGCATCCAGTTCTGGGCCCCTCTCTATATTCACTGTCTCTCTTGGTCTCACTTACAAGTCTGCAGTCAGCTCCTGTTTCCACGAGGCTGTGTTGAAGATGGGCTCTCATGTGTTTGAGACTCTCAACTCAAAGGCCAGGGCACCTGAGCTTTTCTCCATACCTGATCTTTTATCCCAAGCATTATGGTCCTGGGGTTCCTGGAGGTGAGAATAGAAGCTGGCGGATGTGCTGAGCTAGTCCGGGAAGTTCCACACCATCTCCACTTGCCTTCTGTTGGCTAAAATAAATCGCAGGGCCCTCCCAGGCTCTAAGGGTGAGGAAATAGACTTCATCAGTTGAGGGAATGAGCTGTGTTAATTTGTGTCCATATTTAATCTACCATATTCCCTAACTTTCCATTCTCTTTAATTTAAAATGAGGATCCTATCCTCGCAATGTCCTAAAGTTCTAACTCTCCTGAAATCCCTGAGAGCTCTGCTATTCTGCTTTTCATTGGTTTGGATTCTAAGCTAAGATCCAGATTTAACAAATAAAAATACAAGGCAAAAACTTTTTTTTTTTTTGAGCATACATAGATCCTGTAAAGTTTCTGCAATATGCCTATATACTAAAACGAAACACCCTACTTAGCTGAATCTCCCTCATGGACATGAATGGTATGGAATGGGGTTATCTTACTCTACGACTGTGGCTTTTCACTTTCCCTGGGTTTTCTCTTTCCTCCAATAGAGACTTTAAAATCACATTTAACCAGAGGTCATAGCACTTGGAATTTCTAATCCAGTGGTTTTCAACCTTCCTAATGCCATGATTTATTTTCACTGTTACAAAGGGGTCGTGACCCCCAGGTTGGGAACTGCTGTTCTAATCCCAAATGCAGATGGGTATACACATGATAATACTTTGCGTGGCATTGAAAGCAACTGGCACTTTAGTCGTTGAGAGATTTGACCAGAATGATACAAATGAGTAGTTTCTCGTCAATCTGCACTCTCTTGCAAAGGCTGAGTCATATAGTACCACTATGCCAGAACTGGAGCACACAAAGGAATGTATTCTTTCTGGGAAGGGGGTATTTTCCCAATGTTTTGGTTAGATTTTATAAATTAATTGGTATAATGTTTATGCTCATGAGAGAAAAAAATGAAGATTTACAGTGATTATCCTAACAAACAGTTATCCCAGGCAAACAGTTCCTAAGGTCTGAAGACGTATCCTATCTCCTCCCTGCCTCACCAGGGTCTCTAATTGGCCAGTAGGTATCTGGGAGAAGAACAGTGGAGATTGTCCACTAAGTACAATCCATCTCTTCTGTTTGAAAATAAAATTGTATTATGATCTTTAGTCCAAGGATCACTGCATTTTTGATTGGCAATTTTTAACACTTTACTGCTGTCGCTGAATAATAGAAACTCAAATGTAATTGATTTTTTTTGAAATTAGTTTGTATCAATTTGATAATCATTTCCATTTATTCAAGGATACTGATGTCAAATTTTCTGTGAGAGCATAATTCACCTTGTTCTGGAAAAGCCAAGTACTTCAATTGAACTGTTTGGTTGTTTTTAATATCTTTAGTTGCTGATTTAGTTTATATTAACCTTTGCACTTTGGAATTGGAAACTATCTTTGCAGAACCCTGTATATATATTTTTTAAATTATAGTGGTCTTGAAGCAGAGACAAGTACACAGAAAATATTATCCTTTCTCTACACTTTAATCACCTTGCTAATTTGATCCCCGTTGACTGAATTAGTCTCTCCTAACTCCTAACATAGTTATGATGATAACTCTGGAATTCCTCTGGCCTGAAAGGGAAAATAAACAGCCTTTTCTAGGAGGCCTCAGTGAGGATGGGTTTTGAGGATGTATACTAGATTATGGCATTGTGTTTGTAAATGAGCATCAGATTTGCAGTAGTAAAAAAAAAGAAAGAAAAGTTCAAATTTATGTAAATGAAAAAATAAAGAAAATTTGTGCACTATGCAAAAGATCAAGAAAGACATCCCTCCTAATCATTGAATGCTATAAATCTCTTCAAGTTTTGATTAATTCCTTATCTATTTTTACAATTTGGTTTAAATCCATCCTGTGGCTTCATATAATATATATCTGAGAAATTGTTCAACAACCTGTGACAGTGAAGATACTTTTAATAGTAACAGTTCTGAGGATCCACCGTGGATGCTGTCGGTGGCTCCCCAGCTGTTCTTTCTTTGCAGACTGTGCCCTTCCTCGTCGGGGCCCTTTCCCTTCCACTTTGCCCTTTTCACATTGGCTATTTATGGTGAGGAGCGTGGACACCTCCTGGACCGGAGTCCTGAGCGATGATCAGTTGTTCTTCCAGACATACCGACCAGCCATTGATTTCTCCTCCAAGGGCTCTTTTAAAAGCAGGCTGGGGACCTGGTGACATGAGACCTGTGGTGTGTTCTGAACTCCCCGGGAGGCCTGGGTTTCTCTCATCCTGCGTTGTCATCTTCTTCCTTTGGACTTCTCCTCCCATACATACAGCACGCTGCTTTCCTTATGAAAAACTGGAATTTGAGCATGTAGAGGATTGAAAAGAGACGCAAGGAAAAGGAAGAAAGTGAACAATTCCGCAGAGACGGGCAGAGACTGAGGACAGAGGAGATTCCAGCTGAGATTCCCTTCTGTGGTCCCCCTTTTTCAACTCCTTTCAACCATATTTCCCCACTCCCTCCCCCTGAGTTACCCTCCCAAGGACCCGTGTGTTGTTTTGAGTCTTTACCACCCTGCACATTTGGCTCTTTTGTTTTTATTCTCCCCCTTGCCTACCCCAAGGCCTCCTACTGTTTTTCCTGATAGAAATCTCACTCAGGCATTTCCTTTTTGATTTCAATGGGTTATTTTGTCTTCCCTCTTTTTCTGCCTTCAGTCATTCTTTTCTTTTCTTTTTTTTTTTTTTTTTAACCCCCCTTCTTTTCTGCCTCTGGTCTCAGAGAGAAGGAACCACAGTCCTGCTGGGACAGATGACAGTGCTGTTAGCATTCCCAGTGCCAGCTCTCCCCACATCTGTGCGGCTTTTGTGCTGTGGCAGCGGAGGATTTGGAATGGTCTGCTGGCAGCGCCAGGGAAACTAATGGGAAATGAGGTCCTGAGAGAGAGGCCATGGGAGGTGGGAGGAATAGCAAAAGGGATTTGGACACATGGGTGTGGGAAGCAAATTAAAGGACGCATGTTACAAAGGACACATCGTATAAAACACAAATGCAATGCTGATGGCAAAGTCACAGCAGCAAGAGCTAGGGTGTATCCAGTGGAAGGACCTAGGAGCAGCAAAGTGGAATTTGGAAAGCTCAACTGCTCACCACGGTGTTCACCGTGTTCACTTCCTCATTTTGAATGATTTGTAAAGTTGCCTCCTGTCACATTTCCTAGGCTTCATGTGAATACTGATGGATTTGTCCCCTGCACAGAGTTTAATTTTTTTTTCTTTTTTTTGAGACAGAGTCTCAAGCTGTCGCCCTGGGTAGGGAGCTCTGGCGTCATCACAGCTCACAACAAACTCAACCTCTTAGGCTTACTTGATACTCTTGCCTAAGCCTCCCAAGTAGCTGGGACTACAGGGGCCCCCCACAACACCCTGCCTGGGTCGAGTTCAAACCTGCCAGCCTCAGTGTACATGGCTACGCCCTACCCACTGAGCTACGGGTGCCACCCCAGAGCTTAATTTTTTAAACCATTTCCAGTCTTTCAGATCCGTGTTTCAAATATGGATCTTTTTCTGTTAAAAAAAAAAAAAAAAGACAATGGCTGGAGTCTAAATGATTTTTTAAAATGACTTTAATTCATTCATTCATTCATTCCAACATTTCAATTCTGTCCCAGGAACTTTTCAGAAAAAAATGTTAGAGTAATAATCATTGACTGCTAACCTCTATTCTAAATGTCTTTTTTTTTTTTTATTAAATCATAGCTGTGTACATCAATATGATCAGGGGGCACCATATACTTGGTTCATAGAATATTTGACACATTTTCATCTCATTAGTTGACATAGCCTTCCTGGCATTTTCTTAGTTACTTTGCCAAGACATTTACATTCCACATTTGCCAAGCCTCTCATGTGCCCTTGTAAGATGCACCACAGGTGTGATCTTTTCAATCCCCGTCCCTCATCCCTCTACCCACCTCCCCCCTCCCTCCCCACGCTTTCTCCCTTCCCCCTGTTCTTAGGTTGTAACTTGGTTATAGCTTTCATATGAAGGTCCTAAGTTAGTTTCATAGTAGGGGTGAATACATTGGGTATTTTTTCTTCCATTCTTGAGACACTTTACTGAGAAGAATATGTTCCAGCTCCATCCATGTAAACACATTAGCCCTTTTAATCCTCACAACAGCCCCACACCTGAAGCTCTTATCTCCGCTTGACAGGTGGTGAAAACTCATGGTCCTGTTAGGTTACTTGCCCAAACTCACAGGTCTGTAAGAATTGGCCTGCGCCCTCCTGCTCCCAACACCAGCCAGGGAAATGAGCCGACCACAGTGCAGGGCAGCTCCATGTGAAGATCATGAGCGGGGCCCAGGGGACAACTAGGATGAGTTCTGGAAGAGCAACAGTTGTGTTCATCTGGAAATGTCATGGAGAAATTTGCACTCATATCCCATAGGTAGGAATTCTACAGTTTTCTTTTCTGGTGCTGGTCAGCTGAGAGAGGAAGTGTGAACATTTTAGCAAACCCTGGGAGGGACAAAGACCTGAGATTTCTTTTTCCATTCAGGGAGTGGCAGTGAGCTCTCTGCTGACAATTTAATGATATTCCTTCAGGTTCCTGGGGGGAGATGACTTAGTACATCCTCAATCAGAATATCTACATATTTGTGTGTATTTAAAATAAGCCCCAAGGCCAGATATTGCCTGTTCCTAGATATTGACAGAAATCAATTCTCTTTTTTTCTCTTATTTCTCTCCTTTTCTCTTCTTTCCTTTTTTAAGTAAAATTCAAATTGAACTTTAAAAAAATCATAGGTGCTATTTTTAAAATATATATATTTTTCTTTCAAGAGAATTTGTGTGGTCTTTGTTGGTTTCTTGTCTCTCGTCTTCCCTACCCCAAATCTTACACCAGTGCTACTCAACAAGACAGGGCACTATTAAGTAACAGGGTATACTGGCACAGCTCACCTTTCCACTGGTCCGAACAGATCCAGATAAGGAGGGAGACCATTACGGCCTTGTCTCGGCCTCTCCTGGCTTCTGCACTTCCTGTTTCTCCCTCTGCAACCCCTTCCTTGCTAGCACTGTGCAAGCACAGTTACATTAAAGCAGGCTAAAAACATGATTGGAAAATGCACCTGTGCAATTAAAAATGGCTCCCCAATCTGCTCTGCGATCAGCTGGCATCCGCCCTCCCCTCTTCCTGGCCAGTGTTCAAAATGTTCTGCTAATGGGGATTATCTGTGTTGATGGGAGGAGAAGGAAAATTGGGGTTAATTAAACTGATTATTTCAGCACCAACTTAGAAAACCTTTAATTGGAGTTTCTTTAGATATTAATTGAGAACAAAAGTTTCTTGTTTTAGCATTAGCTCTTCTTCCTCTCACCTCTGCCAGCTGGGGAAGATTAAAGGGCAGGAGGGAGGGTGGTCAGCCATGGTGGTGGGCAATCCCTGACTCAGCTCTGAAATAGTCCTGGGGTGGCTGCATTTGTGGAGATTCTGGTCAAAAATTGTGAGCAACAAGGTCCTGGGTTTTTCTTGTCACTACTTTTGTATTGTCAGACTATTGTTATTCTAGCCCAATTAAAATGCTTCAGGATCCCAGTTTGGAGGGTGGTGGCCAGGAGAGACTAAGGACCTCCTGTGTTGGTATTGGCACAGCTCTAAAAACACTGAATGACAGTGTTGAATAAAGGAGAAAAATAAACAAGACCTCTGTTGCCTAAATATTTGTGTAATTAGCAGCACCAAGGAGGACAGAACTGCTATGAAGCTCTGCTGCTCTGGCTCATGGAATTCTTTTCAAAATGAATGGCTTAGAATGTTCCCTGAAGGTGATAGGCGCTCTTACAGAGGGCGATGGGTATAGCAAGCCTTTGCAGCTGATATTGGGGGAAAGTCCTTGTCAGCAGTTAAATAAGCCTAGAGTGCTTGGTACTCAGGACGTGTAATTTATGTCAACAAGTGGCTTCAAAAGTAAGTGGAGTGACGTGACCCTTTTACATCATGGCCCTTCACTAATGTCTGACTTCTTGACTTCGTGTGACTTGTGTTATGCCAGAGTATAGGACACATAATTCTATCTAAACTCATAGCAGGGCACATTACATGTATGACTCATAAACCTCACAATTACCCTCTAAGAGAAATATTACGAATTGGATTTACCTATGGCACAACCAAGGGGCTCAGAGATTAAATGAACTTGCCCAAGTCTAGGAAGGGAACAGAGGAGAGACAGCTCCAGAAACCTCACACCTGATTACAGGACTATATTACTTTGTACTTCTTTGGGTGTATATGGTGGTGAGGGTAGATGGAAAGGGATTATTATTCATGTTTTTTTAGGATCATAGGGATGAGTTAAATCTTTGTTGAATCCTTAATGAATGGCAGGTACTAGAGTAATAGAAAAATAATGAAGTTTTCTTATACTCAAGGAATTTAAAATGATTTAAGAAGAGAAGGCATACATTTGAAAGCAAATACATAGTTCAAGAGTAAAACCAAATGAATGAATTTTTTTTTCTTTTTAGTCTATGTACTAGTCCTTGTATCAAATAAGTGTTATAGGAGCTCAGAGAAGGGATAGATTTCTTCCATCAAGGATCATCCTTTTAGAGGATCTTGTCATAGACTGGGTTTTAAAGAGCATGTGAGATTTAAGAGCGTGGTCAGACAAAGAAGTCTATTCTGCATAGGGAGAGCATGAAGTTCAAGCTTTTAGACCTGGAAAAGACTCAGAAATAGATGGCTAGTTGTCCAGTTACCTGTTTATCTTTTCGGAAAAAATGGAACCTGAGGAAGGGTGGTTCCAGGTGACAGACTGTGAACTTTGACATTTAAAGACTTGGGAGTACACTGTATATAAGAAACACTGGAAACCTGAAAATCTAGATGACGCAAGACTTTATTTTTTATCTTTCTTACTAACAGTTTGTTTCTGCATGTTAATTATGTCCCAGGCAGAGGCCTGTTGAAAGTCTATTGGTCAAACGGGATGAATAGGAAAGACAGGGGAGACAATGCCAGGGCAGGCTCACAGAGAGGAGGGCAGGGTGGGTTCGCTCTTAGAGGAGGAGGAGGAGATTCTGAAGTGCCCAAACATGTCAGTCCTCTTCTCCTTGGCCAATAACTTGCATGGTTAGAAAGTCATAGCCTCTCTTCCTTTCTTCTTCTGCACAATAAGTTAATTTTCAATAAGCAATCATTGAAAATTATTACCAATACCAATAAAATATGACAAAAATCTTCAATATCCAAAACCATGTCTGACACTTCCTAGCATATGTATTCTTCCATTCAAGCAATATTTAAGCTTCTGCATGGCGCCAGGCTCTCTGCTAGGCACCAAGAAATGGCAGCCGTGAACAAAGCATAGGCCACAACGTTAGGGGGCTCACTAGTCATGGAAGAAGACAAACAAGCAAGTGATGTTAAATTGGTTTGACGAGTCTCATGTTTTGAAACATGATCATCTATCCCCACTTGCTTGAGATGGCCCCAATTTGAATGGTAAATGATGTTATCCACCCAACTATAGGAAACAGTATCAGTACATAAAGCAAAGTATTATGTAGGCAGAATGTCTAATACAGTATTTGGAATGGAGTCGTAGACGGCTTAATGAAAAAGAAAAGTGTCTCAGCTGATTCCTACAGGCTGGATCGGGTGAGGGATTGCAGGGAAGGAAGCAGCGGTGGGGAGGTAGAAGGGCGAGTGAACCAGTAAAGCACATTAAAAGGAAAAACTCACAGAACATTTCATCCCCTAATGCTGCATCTGTAGCTATTTGATGAGTGTGTATAACAGTTACTCCTGTGGCTCAAGGAGTAGGGTGCCAGTCCTATATGCCAGAGGTGGCGGGTTCAAACCCAGCAAGAAAAAAGAAAAAAAAAAAGAAATTTTAAAATAAGGAAACTGAACTAGATGTTATATATGGAGTCTTCTGGCTTTAATATTAACTACACCGTGTCTGGCCCCTTCCCAAACAACCTGCGAGAGACGGAACAGTCCTGGTTCTTAAAGCCCACCTGATTGGCCCCTTTCTTTTTACTTAGCCATATAATCATTTTTCAGTTAATCTATTTCAGTTTATTTTATTTCTTCAACTTTATTGAAAGCTTCTTGACAGCAGAGACCGCATCATGCTTTTGTATCTACCATTGTGTCCATAGGGCTCATGGAGATCGGGAGGTTGGTGCAGGGGGGACAGAGGGGTTCTTTTATTCTTCTTTTAGTAATATTCTTCTTTTTGTCTTACTCCTATCACCAAACATAGTTTCTAATCAGCTTTCCGAGGCATTTTAGTTCTATGGCTGTAAATTTTTCTGTTAACAGTTAGTTTGAGCTTATTTTCCATGCATGTCTCACTTTCTTTTCCTTAGGACCTTCCGAGTTATTGGATATGGCAGACAGTGAAACGTGAGTATTGCCCTTCTTTACATCATTTAGATTATTTTCTTCAGACCAGAGCTAGGAGAAGAAGGTGGTCTATAGGGACTATTATTGGTGATTTTAACTTCTTGATTAAAAGTCTACTTTCAACTCTATTTATAAGTAGGTAGGGCTAATATTCTCAATCAAAAATCACACAACGCAGATCATCTAGACCTTCCTAACTTCTGCACTGGTGCACCTTCCACTGCTGAGAACTCTAAATCAATCCATTGACCCTGTTACGTATCCATCACATTTATTCTTTCTCAACGGGGTTGTATGGGGAAAAATAAATGGACACTGCTGCTTTCAGGCATCCTATTCAGGAAATGACACTTCTCTATAGTCTGGAATGGGGTGAATCATGGGCCCCCCTGGAGAACCAGGGCACTTTGATTCTGATCATTTTCTGTGCTCTGCGGTTCAGGGGAGGAACCCAGGGTGAGAAAGTCATTAGCTCTGGGAAGGTGCCTACACTCTAAAGGGATCGTATTTCTTTACAACCTTCTTAATCCTGGGGCAGCCAAGTAGCTACGACTCCCCAAATGAGAACCAAGAGAGGCTGACTCCTAGCCCTGAATGCTTCCCGGGAACCACTAGAGAACCTCAGAGAGGTTTCGAAGGTGATGGGGTGGAGAGGAATGAGGTGGTGAGTGGCTAAGTGGGTCGGAGCAGGAGGAGGAGGGAAGAGTGGAATAGAGTGGGGATGGGTGGGGAGCGGCTCAGAGGAAGCCTCCCACCTGTGCCTTCGCAGGGCAGGTGCACATACCAACACATCTCCAGTTGGCAGGAGTGGAAGGGCTGCCCTCACCCAGGTGCCTTCTCAAGGGCTGCACCTGATTTTTCATGATCGCTTTGGCATTGAGCCGCTTTGGGGCTCAGAATGGGAATATCTCCCTCCCCGTACTGCCTGTGAAAGGCGGGGAAGTGGCCCCTTCCCCTTAGCCTCTTCCCACCCTGAGCGGCTGGCCTCAGGCCTGCTGCCCACTGGGGCAGGCCTTGGGGCTCCTGCTCTCCCAGGATCTGGCTGTGCCTCTCAGACACCCTCCCTCCCCTCCTCCCGCCTGCCATTCAGCAGGACCCAGCGTGGGTGTTATCCTGGTTCTCTGAAGTTGAGTTCCCAGGGAATGTTCCTCTGACGGCCAAGCAGTGTCTCCCAAGCTCCAGGTGACGTGTCTGAGGGGCCATGCTGTTCCCTGCCTGCTTCACCTGGCGCCCTTCACACTCTGCCCAAATAGAGGCATGAGAACCATGTGTATTGTGTTCAGATACAGCCACACCATCACTCAACTCCAGAGGGCCACTGAATCAAATATTAGTAGTTAAAAAAAAAAAAGAATTCCTGAGTTCACTACATCTGGTGAACCAACATTATTAGAAAAGAGCTTGGAGTCAGATATTACAGTCTAAGAATCTCTGATGATACTCGAGGAGTTTCTAGCTGCCCCTTTGCTCCCCCCCACCCCCAAATGAACCCTGAGCCTAGTCCCAGCGGCCCGTGCAGAAGGAAGCTCAGAAGCTCCCATATCAGTGGTTAGGCGAGTTTGTCCCCTTACACCCTCCTGCCTTCTAGCCCCTTGATGGGTGGTTCCCATTTCATTCTGATTTAGGGGGGAGACTGCACTGCACAAGGCCGCCTGCCAGCGGAACCGGGCTGTGTGCCAGCTTCTGGTGGACGCGGGAGCATCTCTGAGAAAGACGGACTCTAAGGTAACTGGCTGCGGCAGGGCAAGCATCCTCCCCTGGGCGAGGTGGTGGGCCTGCAGCCTTCCACCGTGCCAATGGCACAGCACCCGTTCTGCGCTTATGAAAGTGCCTGGGGCTTTGGATAAAGGAGGAAAAAATAGAGTGCTTCATTTAGAGAAACTGCAGTTTAAATGTATATGTACAAAGGGCTGGTGCGTGCTTGCCTGGGGACTTCAGAAACCTCTCAACACTCTGGCCCTGGGACTCAGGCTGTTCTGCTGAACACGAGCAGTCAGGGGAGCTGAGGGGTCAGGACCACTCTCAAAGACCTTGGCCTGACTACTGGGTGGCCCTTTGGATTTCTTCTTTAAAATCTCCCATTTATGTCACCCCATATGTGAGTTCCAAAGTGATCACCTATTGGCTCCCAGATGGTGAGTCCTGGAGTTGAGATGGTTATAATCTCAATGTAGTTCTTTTCTTTTTTTCAATTTTTTTTATTTCTTTCTATTTGTTTTCTTCTATTATTCCCTAAAAACTAACCTCAGAAATGAGATAGAATGGGAATTATAGTCATTGATAGGTGCAGGAACTAAAACCAAAAGAAAGTTAAATATGGCCTTGGACCAGTAGCTGAGTCCAAATCCAAATTCTCTTTAACTCTCCAGTCCAGTATTGGTTCCGTCAGTGACTCCACTGCTCTCATTGGTGAAATGAGAACCCTCCTGTCCCCAGGATGACACGTGACAGCTGCAGAAAAGTCAGTTTTCACATGGGGCTTGGATAATCTGCCGTGTTGCCGCACAGTAACACGTGCAGCTTTGTGGATTGAAATGTGGCTGGTTTCTCTGTAGCAAGAGTTACGCACACATGGATTTCAAGTGTGTGGCTCTCTTAATAAGAGGGCTGTGAGGTCAGAAGCTGATAGTGTGGCATGTATGCAGACCGTGACCAGAACATGCCAAGCGGCAGAGGCGAGGCCACAGCCGGAAGGTGGATGGGGCTGCACCTGGAGTTGTTTCAGTTAACAGACAGCACCAGAGAGACGGTGTTGAAAAATGGACAAAGGAATTGTAGCTTGCTGGAGATGACCTCCAGTTAGAGGGAGTCAAAGAGGAAAAGAGGAGGGAAAGAGAAGCGTTTATGTGGAAGATCAGCCTTGTACAGGATCCTGATAAGCTCTGAGAGTTTTAAGCACCCAGGGTAGATGCCAAGAAAGGGCCAACTACTTAACCAGGGAGCGTTGCAGAGAGGAACATTAATATATACAGGTGAGGTCTTCATAAATCAAGTACTGAGGAAACTAGGTTTTGGGCTAACAAATATAGCCATGAAACAGAGGTAAATGACTCAGAAGCCTGACTGATGGCTTAAGCTCCATTAGATATGCTAAGTGATGAGAATATGCCTGCGTGCAGGGCAGTTTGCCCTGGGGCTTTCTCAGACTTCCAGGGCCACCCGCCAGCACCCTTGCTCTCTGGCAGGTGACTGTCCCCAGCTGACTCAGTTCCTGCCTAGGCATGTCCTGGTTTCTAGCATGTCCATTACCTGCTGGCTAACTCATCGGGTAATATAGTACTTCAGCTGTGACGTTCTTCCCAGATGATATTGGTGCTCAGGTGTTTTGCTGTTTAACCCGACCGAGAAACATATACTTCCTAAACAGGATTGGTGGGGCCAGCCTGTGAGGTAAGGTTTGCTTTGTGGGGGCCACTCATGCCGTATCAGGACACCTGCCTGTTGACCAGACAAAAGCCAGAATGTTCTTTGAGGTTTCTTCTTGTTTTGGGTTGCCTGTATGTGTGCTTGTACCAAAATGAGGATAACTTCAAGATTTTTATGATCATAAATATAGTCCATCTTCACATAGAAAACTAGTAATGTAGAAAAACATCCACCAAAAAAAGCAAACCCAAAAATCGCTGAACTAAATACCATGAAACATTTCATGATCTCTCTCCTCATAAAAAGAGGCAAAGTCGTGCCATATACATTCTGTTGTATAACCGAAGTTTTCACTCAGCTTTACGTTCTAGAAATCATACCATATGAAGTCATATAGCTGTGCTTCACTCTTTTCACTTTACCATTCAGTGGCTTGATGCCAGGTTAAAGTTTAATATGATACTTACGAAAAAATGAATTTTCTCCTGGAAATGTTTGGAAAGAAGCAGTATCCTGAGCCCCCCAAATTTCTCCTATTAGAGATCAATTCCTTAGAAGCCAACTCAAAGGCCCATCTCGGCTACCTCTCTGAATATTTGGAAGTTGAGATTTCCAACCTTGTTAGTACTGAAGGACAGGCAAGATAGTTTACTAAGGCTATGGACAAGTTGGATAAAAAATGATTATAGGAGCTTTAAGCTAGTGTTTAAATTGTAAAACCTCACTAAAAAAGTAAAATTTTAGACGGTGTCTAGAGCCCTTATTAGTTCCCTTTTATCCTCGACCCCAGATGCCCTGGCAGGCTGCTGAGAGCAGGTAGAATTGAGGTCAGCAGCATCTGCTGATTCCTGAGATGGAGGCTGAGAAGTGTTTGATGGTTTTTGTAAAACGTGTGTGCATTTGCACATGGAGCTATTTCCTTGGTACAATGATGACACCTCTACCCTTTCCTTGGAACTTAATATAACTTTTTTAATAGACAAGGCTGTATCACTGAACAAAAATCAGGAATTTTAATACCTGCAAGCATTCAGAAGAATGGATGCTTCCCCTCCTTCTACTGCTGACTTCTAGTCATTATATCAAATGTATGTACAAGTGTGTGTCTACACAGATGTACAAACAGCATCATAGTAGGCTGTAACAAATTATATGATCATTGAAAATGGTGATGTAGAAGAATTAATGACATAAAAATTATATGGGAGCAGTGCCTGTGGCTCAAAGGAGTAGGGTGCCAGCCCCATATACTGGAAGTGGTGGGTTCAAACCCGGCCCTGGCCAAAAACTGCAAAATAATAATAATAATAATTATAATAAATAAATAAAATAAAAATGAAAACAAATTATATGAGATGTTGTTAAGTTCAAGCAAAATTTAGGGTTTTTTTCATGGCAAAGCCTGCTTTCTTGGTGGCAATTAGTACAAGTCAATAAATACTGATTCCCCAAAGAAAAGCTCAGTTTATTTATTAGATGACTAGTCCAAAGAGAGCTGAATGAGATTAAACCAAGTGATGGCTGGGGTGACCGAAGTCAGTGCCGCTTCTTGGAAAGTGAAGCCACAGTCTGCTGACATATGGCGTCTGCTGCCCCATCCCTGTGAGAGTCGTGGTGGGTCTAGACAGGAGGACATCAGCTACCCACCCCTTACATGCACTGAAATTCCCTTATCCTCTGGAAACAACTTTTGTTTCTCTGGAACTTTATGTTCAAAATGTCTTCGTGAAGTGGGCTTGGTCCTCTAGGCAATCTGATGAAGAGCCAACAGCCTCCACAGCCTTGTGGCTCAGTTACTGTTCACTAAGCAAATGCCAGGAAGAAAGATCCAAAATGTGGTTTTATTTTTGTGAAAATTATAATGTATAGACATACAGAAAAAAACAAAAATGGTTATTGAGTGGAAGATCAACAGTGGATATCTTCGTTCAGTGGATCGATTGGTAATGTTTATTTTCCTCCTTGTGTTTTTTAACTCTCCCAAGATTTTTTTTTTTTCTCAGATTCATAGGAGGGTACAAATGATTAGGATGCATCCCATCACTTTTGTATTCAGAAATTAACTCACTTATTTGGAGAGATGAAGATCGAAGACTTTGAAAGCAGCAAAGAAAACCTTTCAGATTGTTTCTGATTATCTTTTCCTTGCAGTTTCTGCTTGTGGATCCCCAGACTTTAGTATAACAGGGAAGTCCTAAACTAGAGATCAAACTTCAGCTGCTCTATTTTTTCATTTAATGATTTCTATTTCCCCTTCCAGAAAAGGTCTGTTTGTCAAACTCAGTAAGCCACACTCAGACTCTGTGAACTTGTGTTTCCCCTTAGATGTAAACCCTACCTGCCAAAAGTGATAAACTGCTTCTCTTTAATTTCCCAATCTCATGTGTTCGATATAATGGGTACATAAGATAATAAATTTCAAAGTGTCCTGTGAATTCTAAAACCTCAGTGGAAGGATTCTTATTAGCAGGTAACCTTGGGTAGTTCTGTTGCTGTCATTTTTTTTTTTTTTTTAATCTCTCACCATATGTTTGTGTCTCTTTCCTTTTCATTATTTACCTACAGGGTAAGACACCTCAAGACAGAGCACAGCAAGCTGGGGACCCAGATTTGGCTGCTTATCTAGAAAGCCGTCAGAACTATAAGATCATTGGCCATGAGGACCTGGAAACTGCTGTTTGACCCTGGTAGACAGACAGAGAGAATGTGAGCAAGCGTATCACCTAAGCCCTCCCGGCGATCGGGCAGCTCCCCTGGAAGAAGCTGATGGAATCCATATATCTGTCTCTCTCCTGCAAGAATCTATCTGAGACTGTGCCACCAGTTTTTAAGGGCTACCATGATGTTCAACAGAACATGACAGCCCATTGAGAAAGAGGCAGAATACCTGGAGATTTGTGGAATACAGTAGGAGTTCCACAAAGTTCGATCCTTATTGCTTCCAGCAAGTAGCATGAACTTCTGTGTTCACCTGTATAATTTATTTTAAAGATTTAAAGGATGTTCGTATTAATGGCACTGCTCCCTTCTCCCCCCATGCGTTCATTTTTCTCTTGTACCACACAATTCTACTGTAACCCATCAACTTAAAAAATATATTATTTCTTCTCTTTATAATCTTCTGGTCTCTCTGAAGACCAGAAGATTATCTGAAGGTCTTCTAAATCCCCCCTGGAGGTCCTGCAGAAATCTAACTGTAAAACCATTTCCATCTCCAAGACGAAAAATATCAAGACCATGTAGTGACTCTTTGCATGTCTCCACCCCCACCCTCCATTTCATTATACAGGAGCTGGGAAGTGCCACATGGATAATGTCAACTTGTGTGTTGTGTCTCTGAGGTATGATGAGGTGGCAGGGGAGTTGTCCGTGCGTGGAGGTACCTCAGAGAGGTCCCCCAGGGGTTGGCCCGGGCTGCTGGGCTGTGGTCCACAGCCTTGCAGGACTGGTTCAGCTTGGGCTGTCTGAACAGCTCCGTACTGCCTACGTGTGGCCATCTTTGCCTTTTGCTGCAGAAGAGATGAGCACAGGATTGCGCAGAGGCCCGCGGCTAGTTCTCAGAACCACTCAATTTTAAGTGCTGTTTAAATTGCAGAGCAGAAAATCGTATGTGGGAATTGTGGTTACAGGAAACAGAGCACTCTAATGTTTACTTTTAAACTTCTTTCAGTGATAATAGAAAGCAGCCTAATTGAGTTGAAAAAAAAAATAGCAAGAGCAAAATAGCAACATATGTCAGCATATGTCACTTAACACAAGAAGACAGTGGTTGGAATATTGCACAGAGGCTAATAACTTTAGACTCTTGGATACAGTAGTGAGAGGGGTCTTAATTTTGTCTTCTAGAGGTTTGGTTTTCATTACTCCAAGTGAGCTTTGACCCAGGGACAGAGCCTTGTTGAATAAGTTTCACTGCCAGAATTCTGGGATCTTTGGATCTTTCTGACGGAGGCTTTGCCCGTTATTTGTCAGGTTCCAGGGTCTTACCTGATAATCTGATTTTTCATGTGTGAAGTAGTCTAATATATTGTTTGCCTTACTTTATATTCCCCTATCAAAAAGTTCTTAGTACAAACCACTGTGGGAATCTAGCCAGAAATATCTGTCTGCTCCTGGAATTGCAACATTTAGTTCTGCCACAGACTAGATGGTACTTACTGGTAACTACCTTAGGGACTCTGTGATAACCAAAATATCAGAAGACAAAAGTCTTCTAATTTTTTTGTTCAAATATCTGTTTGACTTGAGTATAAGCAAAAAATAAAAGTGGGTGTCTAAGGGTTTTGATTTTGGCTGAATCTGATGTCTCCCGAGCTTATTTCTATTTTCTTCTTGGACATAGCAAAGTGACTTTCTAGTGTTTCTGCATGTGACCATACATGACTGCTTCTCCACACTGAATTTGAAGGTATAGTGGTGACATTTTGCTTATCTGAATCACATTTTGGCCACATATCACCATTTTAAAAGTACAGCTATGGTATACTTTGTTACACGGGAACCGTCTTTCAGTGGACGCGGGTTTTATTTCCAAAGTCTCTCCACAGTTATTTGAAAATAAAATTGCTGGCATTATTTTCATCTGTGGGAGAAGGGGTTTATTGTGAGCAATCTATTTCCATGTATCAGTCTCAGAAATGGAACTAGCTTTTGGCTTTTACAGTGAGGCAAGTAGGGGCTGTAGTAGATTGTTTCCAGAAACTGGAAAAATGATGTTCCGGGAGAATTTAATCGCTGAGCTTCTGCAGGGAGGGTTATTATTATTATTTTTTTTTCCTTTCAGTTGATGGGACTGTCAGGGCAATATCGTGATGACAGAAATACAATCCTTAAAACAGACTAGAATCTGGCTTTGAATTGCACCTTCCATTCCTTTGATTGAGCCAAACAATTAGCCAAGCAGCCAGTTACCCAGCTGCTACTTCTGGGGTGAAGGACTCTGTTTCCATCAACTACCATTTCATATCTCTCTGTGAACACTTCAAAGCAGCCCAGAGAGAATTTAGGGTATAGGTGGCTATGGGCCAAGTCAAATAGCTCCAGTGGAAGATACAGATAAATCCCTGATATGAAAAATGATGAGGTACCGACTACTACAGGGGTCCTGGTGCATTTGGAAGTTATGCCAAAATTTTAAAAAGTCATTAGAGTTCTCCATTATTGATGAGGAGCCATATGTAATATATCTTTGAAAAACCAAAGACCTCTAGAACTTGTGCTTTTGGCAAAAAAAAAAAGGAGCAGAACAATCACATCTTTAATGGTTTCAATATTAAATCACCTGCTGTGTATTTTTTTAAACAGATTACTATATGTGACAGTCCTTGGCTTTAGAAAGTACTAAGGTCATATGCTTCTCAGTTTAAGTATTTTTTATCCTTCTGAAGAGGCAAATATAGAAGTATAGAAGCACATGGTCCAGTGCTGATCTGAAAACCCATGTAACTTCAACAGACGTAAACATGTGTACCTATAGAAATGTCATTTCTACAAAGCCTCCTGGGGCAGTGTCCAAGGGGCAACTGGTTTAGCTGGCTCCACACTTCTTGGCCCTTCAGGTTGCCAGCATTCTCCTCTGGAGTCCCCTTTTCAGATTAGGCTGATAGAGGGATAAAAAAGGAGGAGTTCTTAAAATACAACATTCTGTAACCTTATAGGTAGTCATTTTTGCAATCTTAGATTCCAGTATTGCACGGTGAATGAAACAGGACAGTTGGTTTCTGCTTTATCACATGAGGACTTGATAAAGAATAGGAGTTAGATTCAGTAAACCCAGAAGGAAATAAACACCACTAGAAATCTCACTTTGAGATTCATGTTTCCTCTGTAGAGGTGTGATATCCAAAAAGCAGCACAAGTTTTGAAACAGAATTGCCTGCAGGTGCACAGCCACGCCATCAGTGATGACCCACACCCTGCTTGGGCAGCTCGATCTGCGCTAGGAGATAACCATAGCTCATCCTCTTTTGGACCTAGTGACAGTCCCTTTGCCTAAAGGATTTCTGAAATGTATTTACTAGAATTCTCATAATATTCATGTCTTGGAAAAAGTAACACAGCGGTTTCATTTTATTACGTGCTGATTTTATTAATATTTAGATTTTGTTATAAAAGGGGCACATACATGGTGTAAACTGTCTTGATACTACAGATAAGCATCACATCCAGAGTCAACGCGTTCTGTGCTGCTGTCATGCGCCACACCCCAGAGATAAACCCATTACCGCTGATCAGCACTCTTGCTTGTATGTTACGTCAGAAATGCCACTTCACACCCAGGCACATGTGCGTGTATGTCCATACACATTCACACGTGTATGCAGAACTTTATTTGTATACAGGATGTGTATATCCACTGTACGGACATACATTGCATAGGTTTAGAAAAGAGAAAACATTTTAAAAGAGTTCTGATCAACAGTATAGAGATAGTTAACATCAACAGGGACAGATAGAAAGGTCCCAGAGAATTTTCATTTATTTTTTGCTTCCATTATTGCAAAGCTTATTTCTTTCACGGTATCATTGCAATTGCTCATATGGCCTTGGCTATTGGCTGTGTTATAAAACCCATGACCTTGCATTCTTGTGATTATTTTTGTTGCCTTCCATGAAGCAGGAACCTATCTTAGCCCCAACACTGTGCTATTTCTAGACTTCCAGTAAAGGAGAGTCCTTCCTTCTTTGATGCTTACACCACATTACAAGGTTGCGTTTACAAAACTAACCCTCAGTATGTTGCTCAATGTACCTAATCAGGGGGAGCAAGTGCAGGGAAGTCCAGGAACCTGGACGATGGGGCACACAGGCTGAGCTGCTTGTCTTCCTTCCAGTAGGAGCAGCTAATGGAAGCTGCTGAGAGCAGCGTGCTATTTCGTTCAATTATGCCATTTAAAAATAAAAATAGGATTTTGTTAAAATGGCTCATCTTAACCATCAAATAAAACTACTGATTGCTGTTCTTAGATGGATTATGTTCATCTTAGGGAAAACAGTAGAACAACATCTATTAAATTCACTTTCTCTAACATTTATTTAGTATCAAATTGCTTCTGCCCACATCTTAAGAGAATTCCTCAATTCTTCTCCCCTTGAGTTCCATACTTAGCTGATTAGAAGTCCCACAGTACTTTCTCTGTCAAGCTTCTCAGACTGACTTGGACCCCACCACTCATTCCTCATCTCTTGTCCCTCTAATTTTCTGGCCCCAGCCACAGTTCCGCATTCAGGTTTTCTGTCACTAGCGTCAATAATTTTGTCATACTGCTAACAAATTCTTTCCCAGATTATGGTGCCTGAAATGGATCAAAATGAAATGACCTTTTTGGGCAAGTACCCATTTTACCCATAGGACAAAGAAATGTCCCTGACCTCAATTATCTTACGGGATTATGACAAACATAATTCTGAAAAATAATCTATCAGGTTTAGCAAATGCCTGTCTTTGTCACGTCAAGGTACACGATCATGGCAGCTGCCTCTGCATCTGTGTAAGGAACGTGCTCCCTTAACATGCCCTGGAGGACTGGATTGTATGTGTTTCCTACTCATGAGGGTCATCTGTGGATTTCAGGCTGTCTCCTCATGACTCTATGAGAACTCTAAAACTAAGAGGCAGGACCCACAGACATGTCCTCCATAACACTGAGATTCACTGAACTGGTCCTAAAAGGAAGGCAGAAAAAAATAATTTTTAGACCATTGAAGCATACATTTTAAAGTAAAATTTGAATATTGAATAGTGTCTTCAGGATGGACAGGTTCCAAAGTCTATTTATATGTGTGTTCTGTCATTATATGTGTAATCATATGTTCAGGAGTTGATTGTACATGCATCCATTTAAACATTTATTTGAAAAATTCCTTTATTTGACAAAATATTTATCACTCTGCTGCAGGCACCATGCTAAGGAATAATGAATGCGAGAGATGGAACTCTTGACCACTTGGAACTGGCATCTAGGAAAAGATAAATTCCATGATAAGTTCTGTGCAGAAGAATTCAGGGTACCCAGCATGTGCCAGGAGCTCAGCCAAGGCTGTGTTGTACCAGCCTCTCTTTAGCCAGGTTTTTAGTCCCATGAAAACAAATGTTAACTAAGGAAAAACAATGATAGTTTTCATTTCCACTTCGTTGAAGTCTTCATAGCATTCTTTAAAAATGTATTTAAAGAAATGCTACTAATTGAGGGTTAGGACTTATTTATTATAGATCAGAAAAGGAGGACAGATCTAGGAATAAGAAACATAGTTTGCAGTGGGCTTTGACCAAATATAAAGAAAATGAGGTGTAAATGTTGCCAAGTAGTGGAGTGAGTATCCTATGGAGTTATGTATTTTCAGCCCCTTGGAGCATTTAAATAGAAGGTACTTGGGAGACAGGCTTTGGGGGGTGTTGTAATTAGAGCTGTATGATTTGAGAAGGCTGGAATTCTATGATTTTTCAAAATTTTCTTTTAAAGCAGCGTTGTTGAATGACAGCATTTTATTTTCAAAAACTCATTACAATCTTGATTTTTAACCTTTAAAACTTCACTTTGTAAGTGAGAAGCTTTAAAATCTTGATGGGGAAAGGCCTTCAGTTATCACTTAAAAACTTTTTTAAAGCAATTAAATATGAATTTAAGAGTTAGTGAAAAGAAATACTAAGAACTGTCACTTAATTCAAAATACTTCTGGAAGCATTATGGTTTTTGATGAACATTCTTAGGCCTTGTTAAGTAAAGTCCTATTAGAAATCTGTCTTACTGTCCATCCATTATAAAAAAAAGTACCGTGAATTGATGTACTTAGAGTTATGTATAATCTAAAATAACCACTGAAGAAAACTCTGCTAAAAAGACATTTTTGGAGCCAAGTAAATGTACATGAAAAGCAATCACGGAAAATTCCTTGGCTTCTGCTACCAGCTCAGTAATTACAAGAGAGGATTTACCCATGGAAATTTTTAAAAAAGGGCAAATCGTGATCCAGGCTTTTCCTCAGCTTTCAAAGATTCAATATTTTGAGCCAAATAGCACTCTGAAATGGGAGCCTTTAGTAGTTGGAAAAACTAAAACCATCTAGTTTCTCTACCATTTAGTTTAATACACATAAAGCTTTTACTATATAATAGCTTAAACATACTTAATACCATTTAATAAAAACAATTTTAGTAATTTAAAAAATATTAGTGGTTAAATATTCAGATGCATTTTCTGACACTTTTGAACTTTGGCACAACCCCATGAGGTAAATAAAATAGATAATGTATTTTAGATGAATAAACTGAACCTCAGACCAGTGAACTAAACTTACAAAGATTCACACAGTAAGTGCTAGAACTTCAGCCAGGACTGGGGTCTTTAGAAATGCAAAATTAACAAGTTTTCTAAGTAAATAATTTTCCACTGTTACCTTCAAGGACATTTACATCAATTGTTCAGATTTCCATAACATAGAAGGTGGCATTATGAAAAAAAAAATATTTGCCTAAGTTCCCACAGCAAGAGTTGGTTAAAACTGAGAGGGGGAATTTGAAATTAAAACTCTTTGCCATCAGTGAGAGTTTTGTCTGTTTGGACATATTTCAAGGAAAAAAAAGTCAAGTGTTTAGATACCAGGTTGGATTTCGTAAGAAGAAATTAACATCAAGAGTTAATGCCTTTTCTACCTTATTTATGAATCTCAACATTTAAAAACTGTTAGTACTATTTGGCCTTCTTGGAAGAGACTATTGGAATAAAATTCTTTCCAAATGCTGCACCTAAAAGTGTTGAAAATGAACCTGATGTTCAAGACTCTGTTGTTTTAAGTTTGTGATGGGTGTGCAAGCTAAAGGGATCATACAGAGTCATGCAGAGAGAGGTCTCATAGACCTATGGGAAATTATGCTTTACTTGAAGTGGAAAGAATAAACAGGCTTGAAATATCCTTCAATTGTGAATCTCATATTTTACAAGGGATGTCTATGGGTAGATTGGTGAATATGTCAAAGAGGAATGTTTGATCTGGACAGAAGAGAAAATTGAATCAGGAATTAGAACCCTTTGGAGGAGATAACTTGAATAGGACTGTAGCCTCACGTTCCCTACTGCAAATGATTTGTAGAATAAAACAAGTGCAGAAGAGAACAGGAACAGAGAGAAAAAAAAGGTAGCTTCACTCCTAATATAAGGATTTATTTTCTCCTGAATGTTGCATCCAGACAAATCGATTAGCCTTTCTTACTACCATGAGTGGTTCTTTTTTGTATTTAAGTGAAGATTGAACAACCAACTCAGAGGTCACAACAAAGTAAATCCTTAATTCTCCTTAATTATGAAGAATCTTGGACTAACTAAACAAAATAAAGCAAACAAACAAAAGCTGTGATATTTTCCACGCTTAGATTTCTATGATTTTAGACTGGAGCCAGAACCCAGCATCCATTTTTTCCTGGGTTCCTGCCAAACAGATGATAACTGGGCATTTTTGTGAAAAATTCAGTCATTACAAATCTCTTCCAAACCACTTACAGCAAGGGTTTTATGGCCCTAAACATTTGCTTTGCTTATGGAGGTACAACTCACGTGTGTGCACATGCACGCACTCACACCACACACACACGTTTTGCCAATTGCTGGCCATTCTTCAAATCTCCTGAAAAAGATATTTTTCTACTAAGGAAATAAGGTTAAGAAATCAGAAACTAAAGTGAAAATGAAGGATCCAGTGTTCTTTTCCCCACTTACTACCCATTTGTTGTTTGGAGTATACAGGCAGGGATGGAACTTGAAGAAGAGATTGAGAATTTTTGTCTTTTCTGATAATAAAGAGGCATGAGGGCACTTTCTGTAACTTTTTGTCGTTACACAAGACATAACCTCATATCATTAGGCTAATGTGCTTATAAAATTTCTGTTTAAGAGGATTGGAGCTTTGATTGCCCATCTTCCCTTCTGCAATGATAAAGCCTGAGCACCTGCATTTTAATTTTGCTGTATGGGGGAAGAATCACTTGAGTTTAGGCAATGAGCCAACATTCAGAGCCTCCACTCCACCTTCTCCCAGGCCCACTCCTCGATCCTGGCTTGGGGAAGAAAAAGAAAAGCAGAGATACAAAGAAAGGAAAAAAGATTCTAGAGTAGTACAATAATAAACTCCAGTCTTAACAAAGATTTTCATGGCAACTCACAAATAAATGATATATGCTATCGGCAAATATTGATCTCCATGAAACTCAAGCTCAGAAAATATAGAAAAGGATTAAATTTGTTTAAGTAGCTTCGAGGAGCATTAGTTGTGAAATTTTCAATGTATGCATTATGGAAGAATTAGATTATGTGCAGAACTCAAGGAAAACAAGTCCAGCTAATAGAACTTTATAACAGAACTCTCCAAAGGAATGGGCTGGTTTCTTTTTCTTCTTTTAAGGAGTTTCCTCAGCAAGCTATAGGAGGTTATACTTGTTCACACCTTGGACTGGTCTATGATAAAATTTGAGAAAAAATAAGAAATATTGAGAGGTTTTTTTTTCACAAATCTAAATATTTTCACTTCTTAAAAATGTACAGGGTATGACTGTTATTTGGGAGTTCAAATACAACCTTTCTTCTTAAAAATGGCAGATATAAGAGATGTTTACAAATTGCCTTTATTTGTTTTTAAAAAAGAAGAAAAAATACAGACGACAGCCAGTTTGCCCTAGTTTTGTGCAAATTTATGGGTAATTTTCACAAATGTATTGATGAAATTTATCACTTCTAACATACCTTCTAGCCTTGATACTTTCTGTGTCTTGTATAATGAATCCAAATGGATAATAAACTTTTTGGGTTTATTAACAATGAAACCTTTCCTTTGCCACCCCTCTCACCCTTCCATAGGTTGGATTGAAGCTCTAGCCACATGCGTGCAAAATGCATGCAGCTAGAACCTTGCTGCTCACTAACATCCTGGGTGTAGGTTGGGAAATGTTTAGGGTTCTACCCTGGGACAGGAGATTTAGGATTCTTATAGACAAAAATATTCTAATACAATAGAATATTTTGTAAAACACCTCTTTGAAAAGCTAGGGTCCAAATTAGTTCCAAGTAAAGGTTAGCCTGAGTATTTTAAAAAGTTACCAGTGGCCAAGAAGGCACCCATGATTCTGAATATTATACAGACCACAGCTCATTGAAAGTAAGGAAAATCACTCCCGTAAAAAAATTACAGAATAGCAGACAGTTTCAGCTCCACTAAAATGAGTATGTTTGACTTAATTTGATTTCTGAGTGGGAAAAAGTTCCCAGGCATCCAGGATGCCCTGGGCTGTGGGTGGTCCCCTCACAAAGGTGACATCTGTATGAAGAGCTGTAGTCACATTATAAAGGGCTCTTTCATGATTTCTGGTTCTGCCCTGTCACATCCAAGAGCCATGCTTTTGCAAAGCTGCCAGTTGACAGGTGGAATCCAAAAATGGTAGCAGCTGTGGCAGTAGAAAGATGAAGTTTTATTTCCAGGTAAACTGGGATCCAGATAATATGAAGTGGAGGGAGGGTGGGTGGGAAGGGTGGGAAGGGAAGGGGAAGAATTAGGTTTTTTGTAATAAAGTCATAAAGTATTTTTCCCTAATTTTCTTGCATTTCCTATTTATATAAAGTATCTTGATCACTGTGTTGCTCTACAAAGATTTTCAATGGAATTAATTTGGGAGACTGAACTAATCTCTGACAAAGAAATTGATTAGTCATAATTACTTTTTGGACACTTTTTCTGTATTGTGAATTGTGTGGAAATGTACAGAATAAAAATGAAGAAAAATAATTCGTTTCTTTTCTTCTTTCTAGTTGTTAGATATAGTTGGTGCAAATACTATGCTTAAGTATGATTTAATCACATGTTCAAAATCAGGAAATGAGCAAAGAGTTGGGCATTAGGCAAGCAGAGACTAAGTGTGGTGTCTGATAAAGTGGAGGACCAGATCTTTGCTTACAAAATGAACTAACGGAGGCCAGATTTACCAGCCACCTCAATTAAAAAAAATTATATATGGGTGGCCCCTGTGGCTCAGTCGGTAAGGCGCCGGCCCCATATACCGAGGGTGGTGGGTTCAAGTCCAGCCCCGGCCAAACTGCAACCAAAAAATAGCCAGGCGTTGTGGTGGGCGCCTGTAGTCCCAGCTACTCGGGAGGCTGAGGCAAGAGAATCGCTTAAGCCCAGGAGTTGGAGGTTGCTGTGAGCTGTGTGAGGCCATGGCACTCTACCGAGGGCCATAAAGTGAGACTCTGTCTCTACAAAAAAAAATTATATATAAAATGATTATTGTTAAGATACTGTATCTCAGGCAAAAAAAAAAAAAAAGACAGTGATTCCTGAGAGATGGGAATCAAATGAAATAATCCTTATGATTGCCCCCATTTTACAGACTTCAGAGAGTTTCCAGGTAGCAAGTCAAAGAAGGCTAATCTAGGCAGAACTGGGCAGATTCACTGAGTAGAGTTGAGGAGACAGTTTTGAGTTTGGGAAAATGAGGCAGCTAGACTTTATAAAGTATCAGAGAGGAGAGAACTGATGGAGAAATAATCTGCAGATCTGCAAGGACTTCCTCTTCAATATTCAACAGTGCTATTCCATGTATGCATGTGAGGAAACGCCTCTTTAAATTTAATCTTTTGAGAGAATTTATTATTTTTATTTATTTTTTTAAATCTTGGTCTATTTTATTTATTTTTTATTTCAAATTAATATGAGGGTACAAATGTTTAAGTTACATTGTTCTCACTTCCATGGTAAAGTTCAAGTTCTGGCTGTGTCCTTCACCCAGGTGTTGTGCTGAACACACTTGCACTGTGGTCTGAATGATATGCAACAAGTTGTAGACATTTAACTTAAAAAGTTTGGTATGTTTTCAACAAGTAGACATCAATAAAACCATCATCACAATCAATGCCCTAAACTTATCTATCACCTCCAAAAGTTTCCTCTAACCCCATTTTTTTTTGTTCTGTTTTGTTGTTTTTTACTTTTGTGGTAAGGAAACTACTCGAGACTGGAGAAAGAAACAATCAAAATGATTAATAGCGACCAGTGCTCTCACAGGAGAGGAAAGAGTGCCTATTGCTACCAATCACTCTAGGAAACCTCATAATTAATAAAGCAGCAGATTGGATCTTGACTCACTGATGATGGATATTGATGACAGCCTAAATTGTCACTCTAATCTTGCTTAAGTAATCACCAAACAAGATCAAAAAGAATGAAATTGAACCTCAATCTGAACAAAGTTGAAGGAAAGAGAAGAGTACAAATTTAACTAACATGTAATAAAGTAAAATTCGTGTCTGATATTCAATGCAAAAGCATGCAGGAAGACATGAAAATATAGCATAAAAGAAGAAAAATCAGTCAACTGAAACTAGCCCAGAACCAACATAGATGTTAGAATTTTCAGAAAATGTTATTATATTACAATAGCTTTTAAAATTGTATTCCAGATGTTCAAAGAGTTAAAATGAGATCTAAAAAATATTTTTAAAAGACCCATGTCAAGTTTCTAGAGATGACAGTTATAATACTTGAGATTAAAAATGTGCTTCTAAAGATTAAAAGCCAGATAAGACACTAAAGAAGAAAAGATTAATAAATTTGAAGAATACAATAAATATCTAATGTGAAATATGTAGAAATTAAAATGTTTAAAAAATAAATTGTTAAGATGTAGAAAAACTTCAATAACTTCATTATACATATAATGGGAGTCATAGAAAGAAAGAGAAGCAGAAAAAAAGTTTGAAAAAATCATTTCTGGAGGTTTTAAAAATTTGATTTAGAAAACCATAAAAATACAGATTCAAGAATTCAACAAACTCAAAGCACAAGTGATATGAAGAAGACTAGACCAAAGCAGCTTTTATGATCAAATTTATCAAAACCAATGAAAAAGAAAATTTTAGAGATAGCCAGGGAAAACAACGCAGAAATAAAAACATGGAAAGCAGGAGATTCGTCATCAGAAATGATGCAAGAAAAAAAATGCAGAAATAATGCTTCTTACCTTAAGACAGCAACATCTTTAAAGTCCTGAAAGAAAACAATACTGTCTAACTATAATTCTTTAGAAGCAAAAAGTCTATAAAGATAAATGTGAAATGAAAATTTTACAGATATATATAAAAGCAGAAAGGATTCAAAATCAACAGACCCACACTACAAGCAGTATAAAAGAAAGTTGTTCAAATAGAAAGTGTTACCATATGAAAATCTGTTATCTACACAAAGAATGTAGAGCTCTGGATATAAGTATTTGAATAAAAAAATAACATTTGTTTTTCTTATTACTGAAATATACTTAAAAGATATATGACTTTTTAAGCAAAAATATTGACAATGTGTTGTAGAATTTACAAGTAAAATATATAGCAACAATAGCATAAAAGAATGAAAAGGAGATGTAATGATAAGATTCTCCTATTAGGGCGGCACCTGTGGCTCAGTGAGTAGGGCACTGGCCCCATATGCTGAGGGTGGTGTGTTCAAACCCGGCCCCAGCCAAACTGCAACAAAAAAATAGCCGGGCGTTGTGGCGGGCGCCTGTAGTCCCAGCCATTTGGGAGGCTGAGGCAAGAGAATCACGTAAGCCCAGGAGTTAGAGGTTGCTGTGAGCCGTGTGACCTGATGGTACTCTACCCGAGGGCGGTACAGTGAGATTCTGTCTCTACAAAAACAAAAACAAAAAAAAAAATTCTCCTATTATATATAAAGTGGCATACTATTATTCTGAGGTATAATATGTTCAGTTAGAGAGAGTATACTGTAATTGCAAGTGGAGAAGCTAAAGGTACCATTGTTTATGGGAACGTTTGTAACAAAATCAGTCACTAGCACACGGAGGATTAAAGATAAACACTGCTGAGAAGTGTCTTCATGAAAAATGACAGAGTAGGAAGCTCCATGGCTTGATTCTTCTATGGGAAACAGCTATTAAGCTGGGGGCAAAATAACTATTGTCAACAATTTCAGAACTCTGGATGGGACCTTATCAGACTCTTAACAGCAAATGGGAGTGCTTAAGAAAGGGAGAGGTTACTGAACTTTACAAGCACCTATGTCAGGTCACAGACTGGCTATAGAGACACGGGCAATGAGACCTTAATACCAACACACAACAAAGAACATAGACTTTCCAAAATAATTTGAAAATGTCGTAATACAAACAAGTGACTAGAGCTCTCAATAAGCGACAAAAATTATCCTTGAGGATGGAGAGAATCTGATTTCCAGAGTTACATCATATTACTTAAATTGCCCAGTTTCAACAACAAGAAAATACGTATTATTCACAGGAAAAACAAAAAAGAATTTGACAGAAATAATCCCTGAGGAAGCCCAGACATTGAAATTTATTGTTTAAAATGTGACCCATGAGCTAGAGAGGACCATTAATTAACAAAGCAGTAAAGGAAACGTGGAGAACAATGGATAAGCAAGTAGGTAATTTCCATGAAGAGAAGGAAATTCCAAAAGGAACCACATGGTAACTCAAAAGCAGATGTGGACAATAGCTGACATGAAAATTTCACTAGAGGGGTATAATGGCAAATTTGAGCAGATAGAAGAAAAATTAGCAAGCTTGAAGATTGAGATAATTGAAATTATTCAGTCTGAAGCAGAAGGAAGAAAATAAAAACAAAAAAAGGTAAGTACATGAGGGACCTGTGAGATACATTAAACACTGTGCAGAATTCCATTATGGTGGAAATCTCAGAAAAAGAAAGAGAGAAGTAGAATATATGAAGAGTTATAATGGTCTAAAACTCACCACACTTATGGAACACATGAACATATATAGCCAAGAAGCTAAAAGAACTTCAAGCAATATAAACTCAAGGAGAACTACACCAACACACATTATAGTTAAGCAACAACAAAGAATGGTCACATACAAGGGATTCCCCATAAGTTTAATAGCTGCCAGAAATCAGGGAGGCCAGAGTGCAATGGGAAGACGTATTTAAAGTACTGGAAAAAAGAAAAACAAAAACCTGTCAATCATCAAACAAACAGATTTTTTCTTCTTTTTAAAGACAGGGTCTTGCTCTATCACCCAGGCTGGTCAAAACTCACCGCAGCCGTAAACTCCCAGGCTCAAGCAATCTTTGTGCCTCAATCTCTTGAGGAGCTGAAACCGCAGGTGTGAGCTACAGGCACCTGGCTCCAGACAAATAGATTTTAAATCAAAACATTTTACAAGTGACAAAGAAGTAAATTATATATTAATAAAATTTTCAGCCCAACAAGAAGATATACACACCTAACAACAGAGCCTCCAAATATATGAAGCTAAAATCAACAAAACTGAAGGGAGAAATAGACACTTCTAATATAATAATTGGAGACTTTAACATCCCGTTTTCAATGATGAATACAACATCAGACAAAAGATCAATAAAGTTATAAAAATTTGAAAAAACAGCATAAACCAACCAGACGTAACAGACTTACTAATACTCCACTTCACAGCAACAGAATACACTTTCTCAGTGCACATGAATCCCAGTGTAGACCACACATTAGGCCACAAAACACATTTGAATGAAATGAGAAAACTTTAAGAAAAATAAGAGAAATCACAAATACATGAATACTTCAACAATCAATGGATAAAAGAAGGAATTACAAAGAAAATTAGAAAATACCTTAAGACCAATAAAAATGAAAGTGCAATATGCCAAACTTATGGGATGCAGTAAAAGTCATGCTCAAAGGCAAAGATAAACAGGAAAAACATACAAGTCCACACTGTAGTTAAGAATTTCAATATGTCTCTCAATAACTGATAAAAGAAAAGGAAGCAAATATTTATACAAACTCTTGTGCATTGGTATTTATAGTAGTTTCACTTGAAATAGCCGTAAGGTAGAAAAATATACAAATGTTAACACGAGAATGGAAAATCAAATTGTAACATATGCAAACTATGGAATACAACTAAGCAATGAAAAGAAATGAACTATGAAGAAGAATGAATACACTGGCATGAATAAATCTCAGAATAATTATGCCAACTTGAGGAGCCAGACCAAAGAAAATGGGGAGGATGTTACGTACTACATGATTCTCTGAAATAAAACTAAAACATAAAAACTAGCAAATCCATGGCCACAGGAAGCAAGACCCTCAGTTATGTGGGTTGGAAGTAATATGGGAAACAAGGGAGGAATTATACAGGGGCAGGTGGAAATTTTCAAAGGTGATGATTCGTTCATTATCTTCATTTCCTTGATAGATTCATGGGTGTATAAATATGTCAGAAGTGATAAATGTTATGCTTTAATATGTGAATATAATGTCAATTATACCTCAGTAAGCCTGTTTAAAAAAATCAATAGGTGAACTTTGGCCTGAGATATACTAAATTTACTGGCATTATCCACTTTAGAGATGCCTTTGGTTTATGACAGAGAAGCATCTTTTGTTGATAAGGTTGCAAATCACAGCCTGCTTTGGTAGCAAACCTGAAATAGTCATCGAAATTCAAAGTTCAAATAAGAAGCAAATATTACCCCATACCACACCACAATCCAACTCCAATTTGAGGAGAACACCTGGCCATTACATTTCTAGACTTAAAAAAAAAATATTACATGATATGACTGTCCATTTGTTAGAAGTGCAAAGAAGTTTTGGGCTTATTTCCTCATTTTAAAATAACTCACTTACTAAAAATTTAATTCTAAGATCCAAATACAAAGTGGTCTAAATATGCCTTATGAGAATGGAAATATTCCTCTGTATATGAATTTAATATGATGAATGACTTTTCTTGAGTTATGGCTAAATTCAGGTTTAGTGAAATTTTCCCTTGTTTCCATATGGACTGGATTTGAAATAGGTGATGTAGTATTAGTCTCACAAATCATACAGAAATTCTTACTCAGATATCTTTAAGGATCCTATTACAAAATGACTTGGGAATACAAAATATGCAGTAAATTACTTCTCCCAAAATGCAGACCCAAACTCCTGACTATAGGTGTTTAGGGAAGCATCAAGGAGCAGTGAGCAATGCAATATTTTGGCCCTCATTTAAAATTTAAAAAGTATACTTCCTTTGCTAAAGTTTCTAAAGCTAAGAAAAGGAAGTAAAAAGTGACTTCTTTAGGTAAAATAATTATTATTTCTCATTATTTTGTTTTGTATATATACATATACAAATATTAATAATTTATTAATACGTGATATAGGTATGTTCACACATAAAAATACTCTATTTTTTATATTTGTGTATATATATATAGAGAGAGAGATACAAACCTACACATGTGTATGTGCACGTGCAGACACATGCAAATAAATTCAACCAAATGTAAAAACCTATCAGCTACACTCAATGCATGCAGACCAACAATTGTTGGAAGTCTATGGAAACCTGAAACTTGAAGAATTTTCATCTGTTCAGCGTCAGAATAGGATTAATAGCTTAAACCAGTTTCTTTTAGGTCATGTAGCCCAGACTTTTAGAGACAGAAATTATCCATAAACTTCCATTCAATTGAATCTGATTAAGCTACCCAGTGATTTTCCAGATTAGAGGTTCTCAAGGTAGCGGCCAAGGACCAGCAATATCAGCATCATCTGGAAACTATTAGGAAATGCAAGTTCTCTGGCCCTGCCCAGGCCTATTGAATAGATGCACTGGAAGTAGGCTCAGCAATCTCTGGTTTTCTGGTTCTCATAAGTGAGTCTGCTGCATTCTGGTGTTTGAAAATACTGCTGTACACAAAGAAATGCAATTGACTTTGTTCAGTAGACCAGTTAAAAATGGTAGCCTGCCTTTGGTCAAAATACTATTCCATGGTCAATTGAAAATATTGTTGGTAATGACTCAGGAAAAAAAAAAAAAAGAAGAGAGGAGGAACTTATGAATGAAGCCTTCTACACAGTCTGTCCCCCTACTTGGGTGCCCTTTATCCCTATGTCTTTCCTCATTACTTAATTCCTTTGGTGCTTCTTCATTTACGGACATACCATCTACTGCATTCACAGATTTTACTTACTAATAGATACTACGATTCCCTATTTCCCCATTTGGGTCACATTTCCTCCTTCCCTTTGTTTAGCATTCATGCAGGGTTTTTGTGTGACTTTTATCATTTTCTCATCTCTTCTTTCTCCTTCACAGTTTTTATTAATTATAGTCTATAACAGTTGTAAAATTTTACTCTTTTATTAAATACCATTAAACGTCCTATGTGGTATTACTACTTTTAGTATAAGATTTGAAAACAAAGAACATGGAGTTTCATTAGCATAACTTGTTAAAAATGTGTACTGCAGAGCAGCACCTGTAGCTAAATGAGTAGGGCGCTGGCCCCATATACCGAGGGTGGTGGGTTTGAACCCATGGCCAAACTGTATCAAAAAATAGCCGGGCATTGTGGCAGGCACCTGTAGTCCCAGCTACTCCAGAGGCTGAGGCAAAAGAATCACCTGAGCCCAAGAGCTGGACATTGCTGTGAGCTGTGATGCCATGGCACTCTACCGAGGGTGACAAAATGAAACTCTGTCTCTAAAAAAAAAAAAAAGTGTACTGCAGACCTAATAGGCTAAGATTATAATTTTCTTCTGAAATATTTCAAAGCCATGCATGACCCAGTACCAGGGGAAAACAATGCTCCATCATCCAGGGCCAATAATTTCTCTTTTCTAGGTTCTTTTCTTTTCTTTTTTTTTTTTTTTTTTTGCTGCTCTGAATTATACTCCATTTTAGTTTGCTTCAGATGCAAACCCTTTGATGGTATTTTTCATGAGTTTTTTCTCTCGGTGTTTGTTATCATCTCTTTTTCTTATTAAATGATTTAAAAAATACTTGCAAACACATCATTTTTTTTTTTTATCATATCACTAGTATTATCTAACTTCCTGATCATTTTCAGAATTCATTTCATTTCTTCCTCTGAACACGCTGGCTTCCTGTTCTGATGTAGATTAATTGTTTCACAAGCATGCTATCCACTTGTCACCTTAGCATTTTCTTCTTTGTAAATCTACATTTTCCTTATCACTTTGTGACTCTCACATAGTTCTATGTTTCTTCATTTGCAGGAGAATAGCCATAAATTACTTCTTGAAACTGGGCACTAGGAAAATAAATTTTCTGAGTTCTTGGATGCCTGAAAATGTCTATTTTGTCCTTTGAGTTTGTTTGTCTTTGGATTTCTGGTTTCAACATCATTTCTCATCAGCAATCCAGAAAAATTTAATAAGGAAAAACAGTACCCATGTGCTTTGTGAAAAGTAGACATTAATTCACAAATATAATATTAAAGTCACAGAGTCATGTGTTGCAGGAGCAAAATGACTCTAGAAATCATGCAAAAGAACTTTATTTCACAAAGAAGAAAACTTTGATTCAAAGGGATTAAAACAAGCGTGGGAAACCTGTGGCTTTAAGGCCACGTGTGGCTTTCTAGGTCCTTACATGAGGCCTTTTGACAAAATCCAAATTTTACAGAAATGTTTTTATTTCTATTAATACATTTTTTCATCTTTTATATTTTTATTTTTAAGATGAGAGTATTTAAAATACCAAAGAGTAAAATAAGTTTCAATAAAATCATCCTCCCAGATTGACTTTAGTAAGCCAAAAGAGCTAAATTGTCAGTTGCTAATGCTCCTGGTTTAGCTTTAACTTCCCCGACTTGACTGTTGCCACTACCACTCAAGACTGGCTGGTGGGAGTTTAAGAGGGTCAAGTACACCAGTATGTTATGAGCTTTTGACAATGGTGTGCTGTGTTTCTGTGGAATTTGTGAATAATTTCACAGTTCAATGGTATTTTTTAATTCTGTCTGTTTCACAGCCCATAATGTTGAAGAAGACCAAGAGAACGCTGAAAACAGATATTTATTTGTTTATAATTTTCTTCTTTTTCTTTCTTTTTTTTTTTAATTTATTTATTGTTGGGAATTCACTGAAGGTACATGAAACCAGTTTACACTGATTGCATTTGTTAGGTAAAGTCCCTCTTACAATTGTGTCTTGCCCCCCAAATATGTGGTGCACATCCCCTCCCTCCTTCCCTCTCTCTGCTCTTCCTTTCCCACATCCCTCCCTCCTTTCTGTCACTGCTCTCCCCTTCTCCAACCCCCACCATGTCATTAATTGTCATTTACTGTCCTCATATCAAAATTGAGTACATAGGATTCATGCTTCTCCATTCTTGTGATGCTTTACTAAGAATAATGTCTTCCACTTCCATCCAGGTTAATACAAAGGCTGTAAAGTCTCCATTTTTTTAAATAGCTGAATAGTATTCCATGGTATACATATACCACAGCTTGTTAATCAATTACTGGATTGGTGGGCATTTAGGCTGTTTCCACATTTTGGCTACTGTAAATTGAGCTGCAATAAACAGTCTAGTGCAAGTGTCCTTATGATAAGAGGACTTTTTTTCCTTGTGGGTAGATGCCCATTGATGGGATTGTAGGATCAAATGGTTCTTTGAGTTCTGAATACTTTCTTCCAAAAAGGTTGTATTAGTTTGCAGTCCCACCAGCAATGTAAAAGTGTTCCCTTCTCTCCACATCCATGCCAGCATCTGCAGTTTTGATATTTTGTGATGTGGGCCGTTCTCACTGGGGTTACATGGTATCTCAGGGTGGTTTTGATTTGCATTTCTCTAAAAATTAGGGATGATGAGCATTTTTTCATATGTTCGTTAGCCATTTGTCTGTCTTCTTTAGAGAAGGTTCTATTCATGTCTCTTGCCCATTGATATATGGGATTATTGGCTTTTTTCATGTGGATTAAGTGAGTGCTCTATAGATCCTAGTTATCAAGCTTTTGTCTAATTCAAAATATGCAAATATCCTTTCCTATTGTGTAGGTTGTCTATTTGCTTTAGTTGTTGTCTCCTTTGCTGTACAGAAGCTTTTCAGTTTACTTAAGTCCCATTTGTTTATTTTTGTTGTTGCGATTGCTACAGCAATCTTCTTCATGAAGTCTTTCCTCAGGCCAATGTCTTCCATTGTTTTTCCTATGCTTTCTTTGAGGATTTTCATGCCTTAAATTTAAGTCCTTTATCCATCTTGAATCAATTTTTGTTAGTGAAGAAAAGTGTGGGTCCAGTTTCAGTCCTTTACATGTGGATACCCAGTTCTCCAGGCACCATTTATTGAATAGGGAATCTTTCCCCCAGTGTATGTTCTTGTTTGGTTTATCGAAAATTAGGTGGTTGTACAATGTTAGGTTCATTTCCTGGTTTTCTATTCTATTCCAAATGTCTATGTCTCTATTTTTGTGCCAGTACCATGCTGTCTTGACCACTATGGCTTTGTAGTATAGCCTAAAATATGGTATGCTGGTGCTCTCGGCTTTGTTTTTGTTACTAAGAACTGCCTTAGCTATATAAGGTTTTTTCTGGTTCCATACAAAATGCAGAATCATTTTTTCCAAGTCTTGAAAGTACAGTGTTGGTATTTGAATAGGGATGGCATTGAATCATAGATTGCTTTGGGAAGTATAGACATTTTAACAATGTTGATTTGTCCCAGCCATGAGCATGGTATGTTCTTCCATTTGTTAATATCCTCTGCTATTTCTTTTCTTAGGGTTTCATAATTTTCTTTATATAGGTCTTTCACCTCTTTTGTTAGGTATACTCCTAGGTATTTCATTTTCTTTGAAGCAATGGTGAAGGGGGTTGTGTCCTTAATTAGCCTCTCATCTTGATTGTTATTGGCATATACAAAGGCTACTGACTTGTGGATATTGATTTTATAACCTGAGACATTACTGTATTTTTTGATGACTTCCAGGAGTCTTGGGGTTGCATCTTTGGGGTTCTCTAAGTATAAGATCATATCATCAGCAAAGAAGGAGAGCTTGACCTTCTCTGCTCTTATTTGGATGCCCTTTATTTCCTTGTCTTATCTAATTGTATTGCCTAGAACTTCCAGCATTATGTTGACTAGTTATGGTGACAGAGAACAATGTTGTCCGGTTCCAGTTCTAAGAGGAAAAGCTTTAAGTTTTACTCCATTCAGTAAAATATTAGCTGTGGGTTTGTCATAGATAGCTTCAATCAGTTTAAGAAATGTGTCACATATGCCTATACTCTTCAGTGTTCTAATTAGAAAAGGATGCTGGATTTTATCAAATGCTTTTTCTGTATCTATTGACAGGATCATATGGTCTTTTTTTTTTTGCTTCTGTTAATATGGTGGATAATGTTTATGGACTTGCCTATGTTAAACCAGCCATGTATCCCTGGGATGAAACCTACTTGATCATGATGTATGACTTTTTTGATGATAAGCTGTAATCTATTGGCTAGGATTTTATTAAGAATTTTTGCATCTATATTCATTAGTGAAATTGGTCTGAAATTCTCAATGAGGTTACTAGCAATTTTACTTTTCTATTTCTAGTTAGTCTGGCCAAAAGTTTATCTATTTTATTCATTTTTTGAAAAAACCAACTCCTGTTTCATTAATTTTCTGAATGATTCTTTTGTTTTCATTTTTATTGATCTCTGATTTAATTTTGGATATTTCCATTCTTCTGCTGGGTTTAGGCTTAGGTTCTTCTTTTTCCAATTCCATAAGATGGCTTGTGAGTTTGTTGATGCGTTCTCTTTCTGTTTTTCAAATGTAGGCATCTAAAGCAATAAATTTTCCTCTCAGAACTGCTTTTGCAGTATCCCACAGATTTTGGAAGCTTGTGTCTTCATTGTTGTTATGCTCAAGAAAGTGAATGATTTCCTCTTTCATTTCGTCCTTCACCCAACTGTCATTCAACAGAAGGTTGTTTAATTTCCATGCCTTTGTGTGGGGTTGAATGTTTTTGTTGGAGTTGAGTCCCACCTTTAGTGCCTTATGGTCTGAGAAGATGCAAAGTAAAATTTCAGTTCTTTTGATTCTGTTGAGGTTTGTTTTGTGTCCTAGGGTATGATCAATTTTGGAGAATGTTCCATGGGGTGATGAGAAGAATGTATATTCTTTATCTTTGGGATGGAGTGTTGTATATGCATCTATCAAGCACAGTTGTTCTAGGGTCTCATTTAACTCCCTTACATCTTTAATTTCTGTTTAGAGGATCTGTCCAGCTCTGTAAGAGGAGTGTTAAAGTCCCCTGTTATTATGGTGTTATAGGATATCATATTGCTCAGACTGAGTAAGATCTATTTCAAGAATCTGGGAGCATTTAAGTTGGGTGCATAAATATTTAGAATTGAAACGTCTTCTTGTTGTATTTTTCCCTTGACCAATTTAAAGTGACTATTTTTGTCTTTTTTGATTTTAGTTGCTTTAAATGCACATGTATCTGAAAATAAGATTGCAACTCCTCTTTTCTTCTGAATTCCATTTGCCTGAAAAATTATCTTCCATTCTTTAACTCAGAGTTTTGGTTTGTCTTTTGAAGCTAGGTGTGTTTCCTGCAGATAGCAAATGGATGGCTTGTGGGGTTTTTTTTATTTTTTGTTTTTTTTGTTTTTTGGCCGGGGCTAGGTTTGAACCTGCCACCTCCGGCATATGGGACCGGTGCCCTACTCCTTGAGCCACAGGCGCCGCCCATTGGATGGCTTGTGTTTTTTAATCCAGTCAGTCAATCTACACCTCTTCAGTGGGGAATTCAAGCCATAAACATTTATTGAGATAATTGATAAGTGTGGATTCAACTTATTTTGTGAGAGTCCATTGCTTAGTTTTATCTTTTGCATCATTGTGGAGGTTAGGTTCTATCCTTTAATTTCTGAGTTCTTACTTTGCTGTTTATCCATTGTGATTGTCAGTGTGTAGAACAGGTTGAAGTATTTCCTGTAGAGCTGGTCTTGTTGTGGTGAATTTCCTCAATGTTTGTATATCAGTAAATGATTTCATTTCTTTGTCAATTTTAAAGCTTAGCTTAGCAGGATGTAGAATTCTGGGCTGGAAATTGTTCTGTTTATGTAGATTAAAGGTAGATGACCATTGTCTTCTTGCTTGAAAAGTTTCATTAGAGAAGTCTGCAGTCACCCTGATGGATTTGCCCCTGTAGGTCAATTGGTGTTTATTTCTGGCAGCTTGCAGAATCTTTTCTTTTGTCTTGACATTGGACAGGCTCATCACAAGGTGTCTTGGAGAAGCTCGGTTAGAGTTGAGGCAACCTGGGGTCTGATATCCCTCTGAAAGGAGTGTGTCAGAATCTTTGGTGATATTTGGCAAGTTTTCATTTATAATATTCTCTAGAATGACTTCCATTCTCCTGGGGCATTCTTCTTCCCCCTTTGGGATACCTATATGTTTGAATGCTTTATAAAATCCCATATTCTGTCAGTAAATGTTCTGCTTTCTCTCTCTTCTTTTCTGCCTCTTTAACTATCTGAGTTATCTCAAGAACTTTGTCCTCTACTTCTGAGATTCTTTCTTCTTCATGGTTTTATTTGTTGTTGATACTTTTTATTGCATTCTTAAGTTCCCAAATTGGCTGCTTCAGTTCCTTCGGCTCTGCTATATCCTTTCTATATTCTTAATATCATTTGTATCTTATTTGATTGTGTTTTTGGATTTCCTTTTGGTTATTTTCCACTTTATCAGCAGTTTCCTTAATTGTTTTCATCATCTGTATTCTAAATTCCCTTTATGTCATTTCTAACATTTCTTTACAGGTGGAATCCTCTGCAGTAGCTACCTCATGGTTCCTTGGGGAGATTGCTCTGGACTGGTTTTTCATGTTGCCAGGATTTTTTCTGCTGATTCTTCCTCATGAGTGTTTTCTTTTATCTGTTTCCTTGCTCTAATTTTTTTTTTACTTCCTCTTGCTTTTTAAGTTATCATGCCTCTGGACTAGGGTTTCAATGAGTTTTTAAAAACCCTTAACCTCTGGGGTGCCAAGTTGGTTGGTTCCCTTGAGGTCACAGCTCTTTCCCATCTCCACCAAGTAGACAGGAAAGACAAAAATGCTATAAATCAAACTAAAACAAGCAAACAGAAATCTTTATGGGATAAAATTGGCAGAAAAAACAAATAATAGGAGTATAAACACTAGCAAAAATGAAGTTTTAACTTTTAAAGAAGGCAGCAATGAAAAATTATATGTAAACTAGAAAAATGAAGAAAGAAAAAAAGAAAAATGTAGAGGGAAAATGTTGATATTAGGGAAAAAAGCCGTATATGTATCTTGCTGAATATTGTCTGGGCAACAGGTGATCTTCTGGGGTATGAGATGTTAATCATAATGCTAATATGACTATATGAGATGGAGACTGGAGGCCTTTGATGATTTCTCAAACCCTGCAGAGTGGAGAGCCTAAATCTCCTCAGCCTGCTTTAAAGGCACTTTAAACTGCTAACCTTGGCTAAGAGGAAGCTTTTCCAGGAAAGCACTTGTCACTGGGATCATTCCTGAAGTGGCTGTCCACTTACCCAGTATGCCAAAACCAGTCTCACTCTATGCCCCTGAGGGCCAAGGCTATAATGCATCTCAGTCCCTGCCTTTAGGCTGGTCAGTCACTATATTATTTGCTCAAGGTCTCCCGCCCTATTCTTGCTCTGCAACCCTGAGGGCGGAGCTTGCCGGGGCAGTTCTCCCAAAATGGCTCCATGCCACACACAGCTGAACACCATTAGCTCCATCTGGCTCAGCGGCTCAGTCTGGGGCCCTAGACAATGCTTAAAGTCCTCTGCACTCTCACCCAAGTTCTCCCAAGGTAGTTCACCTGAGTGCCAAGTCCATAAAAAACCAAAACAGCTCACAGGTAAGACCTTTCCAATTTGCAATCTCACTGCTGCTATACTTATAGCTGCTGGTGGGATTAGACCAAATGAACACATGCAACCACTTGCCAGTTCTCCATTGCTTTTGTCCTCCTCCTGGGGGCCAGAGATCTCTTGCTTATTCTCTGTGTCCACAAAGTGGTGTTTCTGGGCAAATCCCACCAGCCAGAGATGCCTGGAGTCTTCTCTCCCCTGTCGCATCATGCCTAGTTTGAAGGAAGCTGTTACCGGGCTTCCATCTTGCTTCTCCCCCTGAAAACAGGTATTTAAATGAGATTTGGAAATTGCAAGTTTATCTTGATTTGCTAAAGATAAGATGGTTTGCTTGCTTTATGATACTGCAATATCAACATTAAGGAAATTCAGTGCTCATTGGCATTGTAACACTCACAAGGACCACAAATATTTTAAATTAGAGGGAGAGGCATGAAAGGTCATTGTGCAGAAATTAAAACACAAAAGCAAAGAATTTTTTTCAAGCAGCAATAAAACCTGTAAATAATGCTTCTAAAGCAACTTATAAAGTAGTTTAGACACTTGGGATAAAAGGGAAGCCATTCACTAAAGTAGACATTATGAAAGAATGCACTGTTGAAGTTGTAGGATGCTTAGACCCCAATAGCATTTCAAGGTACAAACAATTGCCTCTTTCAAAGAAGTATAACAGATTGACAGCATGAATTATACTTTGACTGAACAGAACAACTTCATCCAACACTTCAAAAGGAAAACATGAATTATTCTATTGCTTTGGTTGAATCAACTGATACTACTGACATGGTGGAAGTTTTCTACTTCACTCAGGTCATAATAGAAGATTCTTCTTTGCCATGAAGAGTTACACGTTTTAGGCATTCCCATAAACAAAAAACAGAATTGATGTCTTCAACAACTTTCAAGATAAATGTCTGAATTTGGACTAAATTTGTAAATTTAGTGAGTGCGTACAGACAGTGCATCTTCCACAGAAAACACAAAAGGTTTAATGCACAAATAAAAAAAGTATGAACAGATTCAGATGCTTTCTTTTCTTTTTATTGTACTTTGCATCAGGAAAATCTCTGTGCTAAAGTTATTATTTTAAGTGACACTTTGCCACAAGTTGTAAATATTGTTAACTGTATTTCTGCAAATGCAACATCATACAATCAGTTTCATAACAAGCTAAAGTTGAATGATGAGGTATTTACTGCGGATTTATCCTATCATTCCAAAGTGCATTGGCTGTAGCAGGGACAGGTTTTAGCCAACATTTTATCTCTGCGAGAATAGTTAAATTTTATGAAGAACATGATCAGCAGCATGAATTATTGAACAAAGAATTCTATAGGAATTCAGTATTTTTTGTGTGATATCATGTCAAGTCAAACCAACTTGTATTTTATTTTTTTCGCAAGGTGAAACTAAGTGTATATGTATGTGGCCAAAAAAAAAAAAAAAAATCTAAGCATTTTGAAAAAAAAGCTATCTTTTTTCTAAGTAGTTCTTCAAAAGGAAATTTCAGATGAACATTTTCCCCAGTTAGCAAAAGTCATTGATGAGCAGGGTGATATATGGAAATCATTTGAAGAATATGCAGCTTTTACAGATGTATTAATTAGAGAATACACTGACTTTGAGGATCATGAGATCACACTCCATTTGTTAATTCAGTTGCCCCTGGTTGCTATTATCAAGGCACATAAGGAACTACAGGTGTAATTAATTGAGTTCTCAGTAGATAACATTTTAAAGTCATTGATTGATGCTAGGAAAGAACCAGTTGAAATATGGAAAAATGCTGTAGAATACCCACACCTTCAGCAACAAGTCTGAAAATGATTGCTTATTTCTGGTTATATGCTCCTACCTAAAGCAAGTGAAGATGCCTTCAAGATCACAAATGACTGATACCTGTCTAGAGAATCCACTGACAATGTGGATCTCCATGCTGCCAACAAATATGCAGATTCTTGCCAACAAAAAGAAGACATAAAAAGTGGTTAAAAGGTTATTTAACTCTAAAACTAATAAATAGTTTTCATTTTTTGAAATGATGAGATACATACTATTAATAGTTGGAGTTTTACAAAATAATATACATTTTAAAGTATATTTAATTGAATTTCTTGGATGTAGTCTTATTCGATATGGTGAAGTTAATGTGGCCTTCCAACATGAAGAGTTTTCCTATCTCTGGATTAAACATTTCCCAACATTGCACCGTTAGCCAGCAATGGGATGACTTTGGCAAACCTTATGGACTCCTCGTCTGCAAGTTGTATCATATAACCTGTTCAAATGCTTTAAAATCCACTTGAAGGGTCTGTTATCACAAAAACAAAGAGATACTTGTAGTAGAGGATACACGAGCCAGGGGAGACCCAGATCCCACCCCGGCTCTGCTCCTGAGAAAATGGGCAAGGGTTTTCTTTTCATTGGGCCCAAATTTCATCATGTGAAAAGTAAGAGTTTTGGACTAATCATCTCAGGGACTCTTTCTTCTCTCAAGTGGTGGAATTCTCTGAAGAGGATCTTTAAATAGAAGACTCATTATAAAGATGAAAAAGGCTTCAAAATGATCTACATTCAAGATCCTCACTTTGGGAATCTCCACCAATGCCATCTACAAAACACATTGTTTGAACAATATTTGTCATAGCATTCATAACCAGTTGGCATTTTTAAAAATCCAAAACAGATTTTTGGAATCTAAAATAAGATATCCATGGCTCTAACCCCATAGCCTTTTCCTTAGATTGCAAAGTCTTTGAGATTTTTTTGTGTGTGCTCATTTTCTGAGACCAGCAGGGTCAGCCGCGTGTTCACTGACTCTATAAGATATTACTTCAAAGGCTTAAAGATAATTAGCTTGGTTTCATACAGAAAAAAAGAACCAGAACCTACACAGGGTACTAATGCTTAATAACTATTATGTGTTGCAACTGCACTGAGGATATGAGAATGATAATGAGGAAGGATGTTCCTCCTTCCCTGATCAATCTAATTAGGTAGTGGTGTTTCTTTTCTGTTTGGCATTTTCTGAATCAGTATAGACAGATCTCAGTTTGGCACCTATGTTACTGATTCCAAACTGGGTTAACTTGGTTATACAATGCTTTTTCTTTCTGAACCTCAGTTTCCTTATCTGGAAAACAGTGCCAACCAAATGGATTTGTTGTGAACAATCAATGTGATATTAGCTGGACAAATACTTACAACAACATCTAGCTCACAACGTAAGTGCTCAATAAGTTGTAGCTGTGAGGACATCCCGGGGATGATCACATTTCACATTGATGAACGCTGCCGTACTTGTAGCACCTTTCTCTATAACGTTCACCAGGGTACTGGGTGAGAGTGAAGGGCCGGAATCCCCTGACTGCCGATGCCTTGGTCAGTTCACCCTTACTTAATGCTCTTTGTTTGAACATTAAAGACTTAACCTAAAGTTTCCCTCAGTTCCTTTTTCTGGCCCTTTTTCTTTTAAAAATGTGTCCAAAAAGGAAAAATCTACAAAAATTGACAGTAATAAGTAAGGTAGAATTCACATTTGATAAAAGTGTGAAATAAATACATCCCAAAGTTTGAAATGAAAATGGAAAGAGAATCATCAACCTGTCCTAAATTTAATTTCATATTATGTCAATCTGTAGGCATTGCTGATTTAAGAAGAAACCACTATGCTGTCCCTTCCAAAAGAGATATACACGTAATCCATATTCATAATATAATTTCAAAGTCTTCAGTTATCTTTCTTATTATAAATTTGCCTATTTTAAAACTATCTTCATTCTTCTGAGAATCATCAGATTTTCAAACTCAGATGAGCTAGAGGCAAACATTGAGACCTCTGACAGTGAGTTGTAGTGATATGATAGTCTGTAAGTACTCCAGATATTTCATAGGGTTCTGTTTCAATGTTTGTGTCTGGTTCCAATGCATGAAGCCTAGCTTGAAATTTACTCTACTCATAACTTTTAATCTCAGCTCTGGAATTACATTTATTCTGGCTTCTTTGAACTAAGTGTTTTAGTACTTCCACAAGAGACAAATTAAATGCCCCTTTAACCCAAACCTAAAGTTTGCAATGAGAACAGTGGCATAGTCACATGAATTATGGCCTCTTCATTGTCACTGACGGGTATGAAATACAGGCTTATGAGCTGTTTTCCATTAACTGCATAGAAAAATCAGTGGAAGCACTTCGTGCTGCCTCAGTGAGCTGCTGACTCCTTGTAGGGAGAGACTGTAGTGTCTCAGTCTGCCAATGACACCATCATTCCTCTGACAAAGGCCGTCAGGAGGGAAAGTCTCAACTTTATTATAGCAGTGACCTCTTGTATAAAGTACACACTTTACTCACCAAATGTGAAATGACTATTTAGATCATCACAGAATGATGATACTGAAAGAACAGAATTTTCTAATCCTAACCCAAACTCAATTCATCGTTTCCATTCTGTTTATCCTGTTGCAAAAGAAGTAGGGAGTAGAGGTTGAATGAGCAACAAACACCAAACATCTTCAGTGTGGTCCAGAGTTGGAAAACTGTATTTGTTATTTGGTCCACTCAAGAAAATGGATTTGTCATAGATTTATTACTTCTTCTGTAATTTTTATTTTCAAAGGACTAAACACAGGCTGTAGGAGCCTGGGTCATAAGCTGGTTTAGTGAACTCCGTGGTAGAAATTGTTTGAACCCGGAAATCCCATGTTAGTGTCTCTAGTTGACTATTATTTTTTTATGACTCTGATGAACCTTACCTCCTGATGTCAATGTCTCCTCCCACCTAGACTTTGGGTTTATTCCTTTTGCTAATGAGATTTTAGCTAGTGTGAACCAAGTGATGGTTTTGATAAGAAATTGAATTGCCCTTTTGCTCCTTCTTGGAACCCAGCATCGTGATTAGCTACTAACTGCGGGGCATAAGGAGAAAGATGCCTGGAGAACCTGAATCCACCTTAGCCATCCTAGCTGAGGAAGCCATCAGAAGAAGACATCTTGGATGTCCCAGTCCCAGCATGGAGCAGACTGGAAAAAACCCTGTCAAAAACTTCAGGGTCATGTAAAAATCTATGATTTCTGATATTTAACACCACCAAATTCTCCATAAATAAATAAATAAATAAATAAATAAATGAATAAAGCCACCAAATTCTGGGTAATTTGTAACACATGCTAGATAATTAAATCATAGTCTCAGTATCTTAAAATAGACAAGCCTATAGATTAACCATTTGGAACCCATTCCTTTATGTTAGTAGGAAAGAAAAAGAGAACATTACATAATTTCTTTTTTAGCCAAACTAATAGTTGAATTTGTGGCATTGGAATAGCCTAAACTAGACTATATAAATGAAGAGTTATGGACTTGGAGAATCCTTAAAAAACATTTATTCTGCATTTTAAAACCCCCCATTTTGAAAATTAAAAGAACAACATAAATAGAAAAACAACTGGAGATCAGAAAAGTTAAACTAGGAATAAAATTTAGGTCTCATGATTCTTTCTAGTACCTCGACCATGTTGGTGCCAGTGGTCTCCAAGGCTTCACGGAAGTACACCACTGTCAACATCATCTGGAATGTAGTGAACGTTGGATTAACATGAATTAATTTGTTATCATTATTGTATTTTTTTGCTGATGTTAATCTAAGCACCAGATCCATGGTTACATCCATATTTGAAGACTTAGCATAAGCTGCTAATCAAGTCTTTGGGAGGAAAAGTGTGAGGGGAAGGACAGAACAGATAGTAGAAAAATGGCTTCAGCTACTTTCTCATCTCAACAAAGCAGCAACTACTCAGCACTTGCTTCCTAAACCGGAATATTTCAGTCTCAATATTGTTTGATTCAAGGGCTCTGCTTCGAGTTTTTGTGATAACATAGGAAACTGCTGTTTCATGTTTTCAGAGTACTTAAGACACCGGCTTATGTTTTTTCTTCTCCCTCTATCCTTTTATGCCCCTCTTCTCCTTTCTCTTACTTTATTCCTTTTTATTATCTTCTTTCTTTGTAGACAGAAAACCAATCATTTGTCAACCAATGCCTTGAATGACTTAGGCTCCTGATGGACAGCTACTTTAGGTTCTTGAGAAAGATAGCACCTGCGTAATTTGTGAGTTTCTAAATCTCAGGTGTGCCTGTTTGGAAAGCCTCCCACTTTGGGGTCAAGGAATTACCAAATTTGAAGTTAGAGAAACTAATAAAATTTATTTCACATTCTATATCTATTCTCATGATACATTTTGAGGGTAAAAAAAACAGTTTATGATATATTTTATTAAGTTTATTATAAGCTTACAGTAGTTGACTAGTAATATCCTAGTTACTCAAATCATAATTATTTAAGTCTCTGTAGTTTCAAAGATGCACAGAATAAAGAATGAAAAATTTGTATGGTATAGAATCATTCACGTTTGAACACATGGTTAATACAATAGTTTTCTTTCCAAGGGTCTTCTATTCTGGAGGCTAGCATCTATCTTTAACCTTTCAGTAACCAAAAACTTCTTGTCAGCCTCTCACTCACTTTTGAATGCTGTAATGTCCTAACACCACACTATAATTCGAGAGAAATCAATTATGGAGATTAAATAAGTCACAGAACTTATTAAAAAATATTGACAGCAATGGTAGGCTAGTGTCTGGAAATGACAATAACTTGATAGTAAAAAATAAGAGGGAATTCTGAAAACTTGATGAAGAAATTGCATAGTGTTATAATTATGCTTCAAAATTAAAGTGATGAAATGAGCCATCTCATATTGTCTTTTTATGTAATTTTTTGATAAACAGATACAAAAATGTGAAAGAATAACACTTTGTTTCTTTGAGTTGTGGTCATAACCTAAATTTGTTAAATATAAAATATTTTCATTTTATTCTTCAATGTAAAAATGCCCATTTACTATGAAATTTTGTTCCCCTATGCAAATAGATATTTTCCAGGTTCTCATTATCTTCATAAAATGAGATTCTCCTATATATATAAATTATATTATATGTATGATTCAGATGACCACTCGTTGAGCATCTTTTATTTTTAAGGTTTTAACTAAATACGCATTACACTTTATTTTCTCATTATTAATCATCATAGTGACCTTCTGCAGTAAGAAGCTAACAGTAATCCCATTTTACATAAAAAGAAGCCAAAGCTTAGGATTTAAGTAGCTTGTATAAAGTCAGATAGGTCTTCTGTGAAAGAAACAGAATTATGTTCATAAATTGTTTATTGATGGAGCTCAAGGAAGATGCAGTGACTAACACAATCCCTCACAGTTCAATTTCTCAGCCATTTGGGAAACTAAAAGTGCAATAAAGTAGGACAAAGCAAATGAAAGCCCAAAATGTTATCTCCATTACTGACTCCTATGGAAGAACAGGTGAGTTTCCTATTAGTAGTTTCTAGAATGATGTAGATGTAGCAAACAGGATCACGTTACATATGGTTCCCTAAATCTCCTCATCCTTAAAGTGAAAAAGAAATACGAATTGGTACAATTAGAATTTAAACAGTTTATCAGAAAGATATATATGATGGGTTGGTCAGAAAAATGAAGCTTTTTTTTTTTTTATTGTTGGGGATTCATTGAGGGTACAATAAGCCAGGTTACACTGATTGCAATTGTTAGGCAAAGTCCCTCTTGCAATCATGTCTTGCCCCCATAAAGTGTGACACACACCAAGGCCCCACCCCCCTCCTTCCGTCCCTCTTTCTGCTTTTCCTCCCCCCCATGACCTTAATAGTCATTAATTGTCCTCATATCAAAATTGAGTACATAGGATTCATGCTTCTCCATTCTTGTGATGCTTTACTAAGAATAATGTCTTCCACTTCCATCCAGGTTAATATGAGTGGTATATGTATACCATGGAATACTATTCAGCCATTATAAAAAAAATGGAGACTTTACATCCTTCGTAAAAATGAAGCTTTTTAACATATGTTCCACCTTTAATAACATCTGGCCACATGCACATCTTTTGTGCCACTATGATAGATAAAATATTTGGTCGAATGAGACATGGGTATGACTTATTAGGAATATATCTTACTCCCTTAGTAGTTTCTTCTTCTATATATTTTGATAGAAAAGGTTCCTGAAACTGTGTATTTCTCACCCACTAAGTTTTCCATCTCCTTCTTAAACTAGAAAAGCAAAACTATTAGTTTTTTAAAATACACCGTCAAGTTCAGTTCCATGAATCAGTTATCAATAGATCTTGGGAAGAAATTTTGAGTATATAAGGTAAGATCAACTTCAGAATGCTAAAGGAAGAGACTGAAATAGAAACTCAACAGAGAAGAATAGGACTGTTTTAAGAATGTTGCACAGGCAGGAGCAATGAAGTAAGTGATCTGATGGAAATTAAGAGTAAAATAACTACTTTTCCATTGCAACAGCTTTTTTATGAAGTCCCTGGCAGTTAAAGGCAATTAAAAGTATAGCTGAAACTCAATACAAATGAAGGCACTGAAATTCACTGTTAAAAAAAAGAAATCTCAGGTAGGTGTAAAAGGCTATGTTTGGTCTTTGGGGGGAAGATCATATAATTATAATTTGTTCATCATATTAAAGGGGAAAGGTGCGTGTGCTACATAATAGTTGTGGCACACGTGCGTGTTGCCTGCCCAAAGCCTTCTCCTGTCCCCACTTCCTTTGCTTACCTTCTATTACAGGTGCTGAAAAAAAAAATCCTGTCTTCACTTTACTCATTTTTCCTTCTAGGTGAGGTCACAAATGACCTTTCATACCATGTAAAGCAGAGTCACCTCGGAGAAAAAAAAATCAATCTTCCTTTGGAAGGATTTCTCCTTTTCCTATTAGAATGAGAGTGTAAGGAGGAAACCTCTTCCCAGTACGACCCCCAAACACAACCATCTTGTCACCATAAGGAACAGAACAGTGGGGCAGGGACACCAAACAGGCTCTGATATCTTAGAACACTAAACCTGTGCAGCAGCCACTGATTTCCAGAAATCTTGTTATGGGAGACATTGTCAGTCAGGTCTCCTGCTATTCCTAATCTAGTCCTGCAACTGGAGCCACCTTCAGGACAGAAGTCTTTCTTACCTTCGAAACTCCATCATGATTTCTTCCTGTTTTCAAATAGAAATAATAATAATGATTCATTTCCCACAAATAAAAATGTTGTACGATGTGGCAAAAATACAATGAAAAATTTGGGAAAATGATGACTAAAAGGAACCGGGTTGCCTTTTAGGTCAAACACATCTCAAACCCTGACTTGACCATATCTAGATGTGTAACTTCATCTGAAAAATAGAAATAGTTAAGAGTCAACTTACCTTATAGGATTGTTGTGAGATTTATATGTGAAATTTACAAATTGTTTACTTCATTGTGCAAATTACAACAATTGCAATTTATACCACTGAATTAATCTGCAGAACAAATGTTCAATTTTTATGGTTATAGTCTTACTATCAAAGTGCATTTTTTCCAGTTTTTCAAGAAAGCCTTATTAGGTATCTACTTCTCAAATATGCTAATTTTTACCTTCTTGATTAAATTCTTATTGTTACCATTATTTTTCTAAATGGTATTGCAACCCTTTAGAGATTATGCAAAATCCAACCATTACACTCTTCTTACCAAGCTCTCATTCATCTAACTAGGATGAGACATAATTACTGCTGTGTAAGGAAAGTTGGGGGAGAAGGGTAGAGGAAAGGGTGTACAAGTAACTAAAGACAGGTATTGCACTGTAAAACAATACCAGAAAAATTTCAAATAGCTATGGCAGGGGAGTAGAGCAGAAGTTAAGGCACCATCAATCCTCTCACATATATAAAGAGCTACGACAACACAAGACTCACAAATGTGAAACAAAACAAAGTGATAACAATAGCCAAAAAAAAAATTCATACAGAGTTTAAGACACTAAAATTATAAACCTTGAACAACAGTAAAAATATATGTGTAAGTTCAAGAAATATACATTAGAAAAGTTGTTAAAATGATTAAGAGGGGTGGGAGGGGTAAGAGTGGAGGGTGATGGGGGGCAGCTTAGTTAAGCTACCAATTTCATCACTTAAATAGCTTACATAGAAGATAACTAAACTTTTTGGTTACCAATGACATGGCCTCCATTTTCTCCAGTATATTTCAATGAGAGGAACCACCAAAAACGATTACCTCTTAAGAGTAGGGGAGAAATTAAAGAATTTGTCATTAGAAAAGTTTATCTTCTTCATTTTGGTTATAGAATAGAAACATCAAAAAGCTTATCCTTTAAGAGGGCAAACACTATTTTGGAAATATTGTTATTTCCCTTAGAATTTCCCTTGCAATTTGATTCAGAGAGGCGTTCTTAATGGACGAGTTAAATAAATTGGCCCATAGCTTTGGATCATTCATTGAGCATACACATGAAAGTTGAATTGACAATTGTCATTTTGTGCCATGGAGTGGACTTACTAACACATTCTTCACTCAAATCTCACACAAATCTTCCAAGTTTAAATTTCTTTTCTTTTTTTTTTTTTTTTATTGTTGGGGATTCATTGAGGGTACAATAAGCCAGGTTACATTGATTGCAATTGTTAGGCAATTGCAATCAATGTCTTGCAATCATGTCTTGCCCCCATAAAGTGTGACACACACCAAGGCCCCACCCCGCCCCTCCGTCCCTCTTTCTGCTTTTCCTCCCACCCCATAACCTTAATTGTCATTAATCGTCCTCATATCAAAATTGAGTACATAGGATTCAGGTGAACTCCTTTCTGCCTGTTCAGTTCTGTTCCCTCACCCCAAACCTGGCATCATCGTCCACAAAGCTGGAGATGGAGGAGTTAGTCTTGATAATTTGGTTCTCTCGCCCTTCTTAGCCAAGTCATCCACTGCTTCCTGCCAATGCTTTGCTTTTTTTTGCTGTTGTCCCTCTACCACCACTGTTTTTCCTATTCAGATCACCATTATTACCCAACTTTCAGGCATTCCATTCTATCTACGCAAGGCAGCCAGAGTTGACTTTTTAAAAATGCAATTCTGATGTACAGTATTCTATGGCTAAAAACATGTAAAACCATGCCTATAACCATAAAAGAAAGTCTAACTTCCTCGGTAACATTGACAAGGTTATCCACAAAGCTGACTCATCTCTATCGAAGCATACAATGTAATGAAAAATTGGCAAACCTATAAAAAGTGGTAAGTTGTATTGTTTTGAATTTGGTTACTCTTTTACACATATATTGAAACAGAAAGATAAATGTGTATGTGTGTGTGTGTATACATATGGAGGGAAAGAGAGAGAGAAAGACAGTCCTTTTATCAACACCTTAGGCTTTTATCCTTTTATTTTCTTGTCTAAGTTTCCACTGTAATATCTATCAGTGTCAGTAAAAAATGTCAATTTATTCAATATAAACCACTTAGCAGGGTAGCACGAGGGCTAGGAACTTAACTTCTTACAGCAATTACTACTCACTTACAGTCTGACAAAAATGCAAAATCTGAAAATTAGATGCCAGAGTACATTATGACAAGACTTAGACAAGGGAACAGGTTGCGATTAAATAAGATATTTACAGTTCTTTTAATCTTTTATATGCCAAACTTCATTTTGCATACTGCATATGTCCTATATTCACTTTAATTCTTGGAAAGTAAGTGTTCTTTCAAACTATTCATCATTAAAATGAACAAGTTGTAAACTGTGCATGCTCTGTTTTCAAGAAAAGAAGGCCTCAATACAAACTGGATGTGAATGGACACAGAGGCCACCACTCTGAAAGCCGCTGATTGGGGCACTCCATTACCACTAAATAATTCAGAATCACTAATGGAAATCAGATCCAATGTTTCCCCAGTGGAGGAGGACTCATTCTTGGTTACCTAATATTCAGCTAGCTACTCAAGAGCTTTGCAGAGCAACAATAAAGTCAAAGGTAAAAAACATTTTAATGGCATTCATATTCTCTCGGGTGTTCTGGCAAGACATTCCCCACTTCCTAGCAGCTGCTGCGATTGTGAAGAGACAGAAAGAGTGAGAGAAAGAAATCAATATTTAAATCTGAAACAGCCAGAAAGTTCGATGAGAGGTGCCAGTATTAACAGGCTTGTGTATGTGTTTGGCCTTTCAAAAGGCCTTGGGTCTTGGGAGGAGAGAAGACGTTCTAAGTAAACAACTCATTAGGAATCACACAGCAAGGTTTGGTCAGCTCATTACAAACATATTTAATTTGAGGAAGAATATTCATGTGAAACTTTTGTGTAGAAATTTCAATAATAGAATGAACTGTTGCATAAAGTAATATGTGTGTGTGTGTGTGTGTGTGTGTTTCTCTCTCTCTCTCAAAACAGGAAGAGAATATTGATTTCCCAGTCTTGGCCACCAGCCTCCCCTCCTCTCACTATGAGTATTGAGATGAATGAGTTTGTGTCTCTAAAAGCACTAAGCAATCTTCAAGAGAGTACCGCTTTATAAATAAAAAAAGCTTTATTATTATTGGGTAGAAATGTTAGAGAGAAAGTTGGAGCTCTTATCAAAGGCGGTTGGTGTCCCGACATTTGCTGTCAGCTCTGAAAAGGTGGCTGTGAAACTCATTGTATCCAATCCTGGTTGGCTTTGGGCCCAGCATACAGTGGGATTTCTGGCCAATGGCCCTGTACAGTGGGACGGCTGGCGCTTGGCCCAGGGATTAGAGAGCTTTCATTTCTTTGTCTCATTGATAATAGTCACAGAATCTCCCTTTTCATGCACAACTCAAACCCATGAGGGTGGGGGTGAGGAAGGCAGAAGCAGAAATTGCTGCAAACTCTGAGCTGTTAGGAGCAAGAAGAAAATTTCCATTTCCAACTCAGTTCTCCAACATCTGTATCTATTTCGTTATGCACGTTTAGCAGGAAATGGATAGTCTGGTATGTCCTTGAAAGAAAAATTGCTTTATAGATATAAGGTACTGAAAGTTAACCTTGAAAAAACCAGGTATTCAGTATCTTAAGGCTTCTTTTTTTTCTTCTCCTTTCCCCTTCTCTTTCTCCTTCTCTAATGAACTAATTACTATTCTGAAATTTCATCTCAAGGAATAATTTGGTAAGCATAATTTGTGGGCACATTTCTTTCCTTCAACTCCTAGATAAATGAGTGTGTGTGTATGTGTGTGTGTGCAGCCTTTGCAAAGGCCACCTATAGTATATCATTTGTTGGTCAACCTCCTCCAATTCCTTCCTTTGTGTCTGTGCGTGCAATTGTGTATCTGTGTGTGTGTACATAATGTATGCTTTGCAGAACCCACCTGTAATCATATGTCCTAGAGTCACATTCTATTTGGGTCTTGGAAAGTGCACTGTCAAGTTCCATAGGAGAAACTTTGGTCTCAAATAATAATAATAATAATCTTGTCGGCGAGATTCATGACCTATGGAAACTGAAAGTCATTTCCAAAATAAAACTAGAAGCATGAATTAGTAAATAAAAACTGATCTTAAAATAAACTACAGCACCCCAACACATAATAGCAAAATGACTCAGGCTCACATCCAATTCCCCTAAAAAATATCTACTGACATAAGAAAGAAAATGTTAGTATTTTAGAGAAAGTTGAAATTGAGTACGTGTGCATAATCTTGCTCCTTTTTGTTATACATGTACCACGTATTACAGAATTGACATGAGTGAAAAGTCAGTTAATCCCATGTACAAAATATGTACATTGTCTGGAATTAGCTGAAAGGTCAAAAGAATCAGGGAGAGAAGAACTCTTAGATAAGACATAAACACCCCTGTGCAATGTTATTACCCTCTTTGTTGGAAGATCAAATGTCAGCTTCCACAGCTATGACGTAGTAGAAATGACATCTGTCCTTGCAGGGTTCATGATAACCATTAAATAGCAAGGTAGACGTGGAAGACTCTGCACTAGTTATTCAGAGAAAGTTGTGTTGCTGTACTGCTGAGGATGCCAATATTACAGACAGAAATTAAAAGAAATGTGGATTGTGTTCCTATGAATATATTTTGCCTAAGGGTTCTAAACACATAAAATAAAGTGTCTACTTCTATGTTAGGAATGGCAGGAATCTTAAGATTACTAGTCTCATCGTGTTTTAGATACAAGAAAAAATGAAAGTCAAGAGCCATTAGTGATTTATCCAAAGCCAAAAAACAACCCATTGATAAATTTGCTCGTTTTTAAAACTCCATGTTCTTGTGTCTGCTCTCCTTCCAAATGACCACTCGCTATCGGTTTTAATAAACCAACAGTGAGCTCTGGGAGAAGCAGTGCTGGTTCTGGGTCGCTCAGCTATGTTTACAAAGGATCTACACAGCAGAAAGAACTTGACTGAACGGTAGGATTTGCGTAAACGTAGCAAATCAAGGAAGACTTTACAGGGCAGAAAACAGTGAAAATCTGTGAGGCATAAGAAAGCATGTCATGTGCAAAGGCCCTGGGGAGAGCTACGTGGCTATGACAGAAGTAACACACTGGGGACCATAAGAAAATGTGACACTAATAAAGGCCACATTTTAGATAATGCCTTTTAAGTAAATCTTATCTGATGCTATCAACATTTAGACTCTTGAATGAAAGACAGAATGACAGGTTCTTAATAGATTTTTTTTTTCTTTTAGGCTATCCCCATGCTTTAAACAGCTGCCAAATTTATCTTCCTAAATATACCCTGTGTTGTGTCTATTTGAAAACTTTCTGACGTCTCTGCAGTGTCTATACTAAGGAGGACTCAGATCTGCCTCAGGATAAACTTTGCCCCAACTCACGTTGGCTCTTTGATTTGCTTCAGCCAAAATGGTCTCTGAACTATTTTCCCAGAATTCTTTCTGAACCTCTTTGGGCTTCTCCATCTGGAATTATTGCCATTCCTACTCAATTCATCACATTTTTTTCTAATCTCAATATAAATCCCATTTGTGTTCCTTTATTTTTCCTAATCTTTGATGTGGAAGCTTTTTCCTCCGAACAGAAAAAACAGCCTTTTACTGTAAACTCAAACATTTGTCAGTGGCGCCAGAGACAATCTCTTTGAGCACAAGGAACGTGCTGCCTGAATGGGCTGCTCCTGGGGCAGAATCTCAGGCACCTGCACCCTGCAGACAATTTCCGGTTGTCTATCAATTGCATGTATGTTAAAAATAGGAGTTAGGAATTCACTTCGGGAAAGGACACAATAAGAATAATAAAAAATGCAAACAATATAAATCATTTGTACCCTTATATCACTCTGAAATTTTAAAAAAAGACAATAAAAATAATTTCTTAAAATGGAAGAATTACTTTTGATACTCTGAGGATACAACTTTTCTATGTATATAAAGGATTCGTTACTTCACAACATAATTCCTTGTCACACGGGTCTAGTACCAATTTATCTCAGTGTCTAGCTCAGACCTTCATGTAGTAATTTTAGAGATTCTTTGTTAATAAGTGGCGATACAGTGTTTGTTAGTTACCAACCATCCCAAACATGTTAACAGTTCAATTTTCTTAGCAAACTTATGGAGAAGGAAATGCTGTTCTCCTTACTCAGCAAATGTTAACCCCGGATACAGAGTGGTTAAGTAACTAACCAAAGCCACAGACATATTCAGTAGTGAAATGGCTAGGCTGTGAAACCAGGCAATCTGACTGCGGAATCAATGCTATTAGCAAGTACCTCACATTGTCTGTTCATTTTATTTTTTAAAATAAATTTTGTTGCGGTAAATTCAAGCATTGCAGTTATATACAACAAAATGCATCCATTGATGTGTTCAGTCTGATTGATGATGCTTGACACAGACATATTCCTTGCAACAAGAGCATCAGCAGACTGTGTGGAGGTTCCAACAGTCTCTCCCCAACTCGCTGTCCCAGGCAATCCCTGATTTTTTTTATCAGCATTATAAACTAGGTTTGCTTTTCCCAGAATTTCATATAATGGAATCAGTATATTGTATGGGTTCCTAAGTGGCTTATCTTGTTCAGTGTAAAGTTTTTGACGTTAATTCATATTTACATCTATCAGTAACTTATTCTTTTATATTGCTAAATAATATCTGATTGAATGAATCTACTAAATTATATGAATACATTCATCTGTGATGGATTTCTAATTTGGAGCCATTAAGAGTGAAGATTCTGTGAATGCCTATGTAGAAGCCTTTCTGTGGGACACATATTTCTCTTGCACAAATATTAGGTCATTAAATATGAGATGTCCAATTTCAAAAGCTTAGTTTATTGTATCTCAGACAAGAAGTGGTACAACCAATAAAGAATGTACATAAATTATTAACACAGTTTTGTCCTCTTAAGGGTAGCTGGTTAAAACAGCAATGAAGAAGCTGGGAGAGCAAGCGGTGATGAGATCATGAAAGTCATTTTCCACAGCTTATGAGAATCCAGTATTTTTCCTTGCAAGAACTGGTGCATAGCCTGGCAGAAATGACAGCTGGTGCAAAGTCTAGTGAAGATGGTAAATGACAGAGAGTTTCCAAGTCCAGATTCTGTAGTTTGAGCAGGGTTGTTTGTGAGATGTGGTTGAGTATCGTCTTGCAAGAGGGTTGGCCTGTCTCTGTTGACTAGTCTTGCCTGCTTAATTGCAAGTGTCCTCATCATTTCATCAGGTGGTTGCAGTAGACATGTGTTGTAATTGATTGACCAGTTTTCATAAAGTGGTAGTGGATAACACCAGCATTGGACCTCCAAATAGACCCTATTGGCTTTTTTTGATGAATATGTGGTTTTGGACTGTGCTTCTGCACTTCATTTTTATCTAGCCATTGCACCGAATGCTGGAGATTGCCAAAAGAGAATCCATTTTTCATCACACATAACAACACACTGTAAAAATGTATCACCTTTTCTTGTGGCAGCGAAGAAAGGCAAGCTGCAAGGGGAATTCTTTTCTGACTCTCATTTACTTCATCAAAACCCATTTGTCCAGGTTCTTTACCTTGCTGATTTGTTTCAAACAGTCGAATATTGTTGGAATAGTAACACCAAATCTTGCTGCTAATTCATGCGTAGGTCGAGATGGATTCACTTCCTCTACAGCTTTTGGTTCGTTATTTTTTTTATTTTTTTTTTTTGGTTCGTTATTAACCACCTTGGTCTTAGGTAGCCCATGTGGCTCATTTTCAAGATTAAAATCACCAGATCAGAACTTCTCAATCTGTCAACATACTATGCATTCATTAGCCACATCTTTCCCAAACACTTTGTTGCTATTTCGAGATCTGTGATGCATTGGTTTCATGACAGAACTCGTATTAGAAAATAACAAAAAATTTTGACCATGGTTTCAGAAAAATTGCTGCAAATTTTTTTTTACCTTCTGGGGGCAAGACATGAGTGCAAGAGGGACTTTACCTAACAAATGCAATCAGTGTAACCTGGCTTATTGTACCCTCAATGAATCCCCAACAATAAAAAAAAAAAAGTTATTCACAAATGAAAATGTACTGTTTGAAAGTATGAAGATATCCCTTCACAATTTAAAAAAAAAGTATCAAAGTGAAATTTCAGAGATAATAGTTGTCAAACTTCTGAGGGAAATTAAACATTTCATACTTAATAACCTCATATTTAAGAGTGAAAAGTCTAATAAACAAATCTAGGAGAATCTAATCATGTGAAGGTGCAAGCTTGACTTATGAGATGCTGTCAAACTGTATTCCAAGGTGGTTATACTATTTATTTTGCATTCCCATCAACACTTGGGATTGCCAATTTTTTAAATTTCAGCTCTTTGAAGCTCATTGAGGTTTTAGCATGCATTTCTTTGATGGGGCAAGTGATACTAAGCTTTTCTCATATGCTTATTGGCATTTGCATAATTTTTTAAATAAATTGAATTGATTATTTTACTGGATTGATTGGCTTTTGATTGACTTATATGAGATCTTTAAATACCTTGGGCCACAATCTTTATTTAGGCATGAATTTTGATAATATTTATTTGCATTGTCCAGATTTTCTAATCCTTATTTTAAATTAAATTATGGCTTTCCAAGAGCAAAATTTTAATTTTGATGAAGTCCAATTTATTAGAGTTAATAACAATATGTCCCTTGTACATACTAGCTAAGAAATCTTTGCCCACCTCAAAGTAACATAGATTTTTTCTGTTTTAATCTAGGAATGTTATGGCATTTGCTTTTAAATTTAGGCCTATGATCCACTTTTTATTAAGTTTTGTCTGTGGTGTCAGGTTTATTTCTTTCTATATGGATACCCCATTCTTTCGGCAACATTTGTGGAGAAGAATTCCCTTTCCCCATTGAAATAGGTTTGATTTTATTTGTGAGTTGATCATTTTGTTTCTCCTTGTCCTGGAAGTCTATCTATACACCAGTGGTATAGTAATCGTGATTATTGTAGCTTTATAGCAAGGCCACGTAATGTGAATCCTTCAACTTTGTTACCTACTCTGCGTCCTTTGCACTTACACGTAAATTTTGGTTTCAACTTGTTAATTTTTGCAAAAATGTTTATTGGGATTTGGTTTAGATTATGTACAATTTTTAAATAAATCTGGGAAGAGTGTACATCCTAACTTTCAAATTGGCAAACATGATGAATGTCTCCCATTCCTTTAAGCATTCTACAACTTCTGTCAGAAATGTTCGATGATTTGGTGTATAAGCCTTGGACAAATTTTGTTCAATTTATCCCTAAATGTTTCATGTTTTTGATATGCATTTCAAAATATTTCATTTTCTAATTGTTTGTTGTGAAAAATAGAAATAAAATTGATTTTTGTTATTTTACCTGTATCTCACTAGTGTCAGTAATGAGCTTTAGAAACTTTTCTGTGAACTCCTGATATTTTTCTGTGTACATACTTAAGTTATCTGCGAATAAAGAAAATAAAGACAATTGTACCTCTTCCTCTTATGCCTTCCATTTCTTTTTCTGGCCTTATTGTATTGGCTACTGTCTCTAGTAAAATAGAGTGTTATTCTTGTCCTGTTCTTGATTTTATTTGGAAAGTGCTGTAGATTTATCAGAATAAGATATTCATTGATGTTCTTAAATTACTAAGAATTTTTGTTATGAATGGGTGTTGAATTTTGTCAAATGCTTTTCCTATGTGAATTGATGTGTTCCTTGTTTTCTCTACTTTATCTGTTAATATGGTAAATTACATTGTTTGATTTTATAAATGTAAAACAAAAATTGCATTTCTGGGACAAATATCCAATATGATATACCAGATTATACTTTTTATACATTACAGACATTGGTTTGATGATTTTTGTTAAAGACTTTTGCATCATGTTCATAAGAGATATTCTGTATATTTTGTTCTCGTAATGTATGATCAACCTTCTTTGGGTATTTTAGAGCTTATTTCCTGTGTAAGTCAGAGTGAAGCCTAACTTTTTTCTATCTCTTTATTTCTTTCCATGTGGATAGCCCATTCTTTCAGCACCATTTGTTGGGAAGACTTTCCTTTCTCCATTGAAATAAGTTTGATTTTATCTGTGAGTTAATCATTTTGTTTCACATTGTTCTACAAGTCTATCTGTATGCCAATACTACACAATAATCTTGATTATTGTAGCAATTTAATAAGGTCAGATCCTAGACCTGCTCTTCTAAATTGTTTTGCCAATGTAGAATCTTGATTTTAGCAATTCTTGATAAGAAGGACAAGACTGAGGGTCTTGCATCAAGCTATTTAGATTCATAGGAAACTAACCAAAAAAATTCAAATTTATTTAATTTCAGGGAGGAATTATAGCAGGCATTATTGTTTGTTTCCATAATGTTACATCTCTCTTTTGCTGGTGCAGCCTGTGTGGCTATATGCCTAAGGAAGCTGACCTATTCTCTGGTAGGGCTTTGGTGTCTTTTACTTTTAGGCCAAATGTACCTGAAGCTCCTTGAACCATAGTTAAGAGCTTGGTTCACAAATTGAAGATGCATAGTCAAAAGATGGAAAGACCTGAGTCCTTGAAAACTCTAAGGCACTGACTTTACCAACCCATGTTGATTGTGAAATAAATTTCTTAATTATTTAAGCCATTTTCATTTGCATTTTCTGTTTTTTTTTTTAAATCAAAACTAGCATTATCCTTACAAAAATGTATCTAATATAGAAGAAAGGTTTATAATCTAGTCACAGCAATAAAAAAAAGTAAAAGTTTTTTATTACCTTTGAAATGTTTTGGAAAGGAGGAAAGAAATGTATTAATGGGGCCTCCATCACAGTGTGATAGCTTGATGAATTGTCCTTTTACATTCTAGGGATATTGGAGAACTTGGAGTGGTAATCAAGCATCTAAACATCCTGCCAAGTAGGCAGTCCCAAAGACAGGCTGACAAATTTTTCATCAGGTTCTGTCGCATTTTTAAACTCCAGGCTGATCACACTTCTCTTTGTGTTTGCCATTGAAAATCAGCAGCCTCATTTTCAAAACACCCTTAGGACATGTTATAATTTCTATGATTTCAAATCACCTTGTATTAGTTATATTTTAGCCGGGTAATGCTCGTGCCAGGGTCTCATTAATTATACCTAGAAAGGCTGAGAACTGGAGAGAAAGAAGGCTTTAGCAAGCCAAAGTAACTGCTGACAGGAGCTTTTGGGGGCAGAGAAAGTTTGAAAGGGCAAGTTTGGAGTTGGTTATTCTTCACAAGAGACAGGAACAAAGGGAAGACTTTTGTGCAATGGATTAAGGCAGTCGCCTCCTACTGGGATCTCAACCTCATGTGGTCTATTCAGCACAGCCACAGAGACCTTGTTAAACCGGAGTCAGGTTTAGTCACTCCTAATGGCTTCCCACCTCATTCAGTGTGAAAATAAAATTCCCTACCGTGGAATTACTGATGCAGGCCCCTTCTTCCCTAATGTCTATTCCCTCCTCACCAGGTTTCATCCTTCTTCCCTTTCCCCTAAAACTTGGGGCAAGGCCAGATCCCAGGCTTTGGCTTTTGCTTGTCCCTTCGCCTGGGGTTTCTTCTTCCAAATATTTACTTGTGTGCTAAAGTCTTTCATCAAATTTCACCCTAGTGAGACTTTTTCCTCTCAGACCAACACTTTATCTTCCTGCATTGTCTTATGTTTTCCGTGGTATATATTTATCATGTCTTTATAAATATTTAGTTAGTTAATTAGAAACAACAATATAAGACACACGAGAGCCAGGATTTTTATGTTTTTCTTCAGGGTCTTATTTTTTGGAGAAGTTAAGTGCTCAAAAAATGTTGGCCCCTTGAATGAAATAACTTGAACTCTTGAATCAAAAGACCCATGACAATGCCACAGGCTGAAGTCTGGATTTGAGGTTGATCCTTTCAGGGCGAATTTAAAAAAAAATATGTCCTAATTAAACTTTGGTGTAAATGGTGGGTTGAATTAAATTATGACTGATCTCTATCTCATAGATTTCTGGTTATTGAACTAAACACTCTCTCTTTAATCTTTCTTTGTATTTCTAAAATACAATGATAAATAACATCAGAGTTTCTTAATCTCAGCCCTATTAACGTTTTGGGTAAAATAATTCTTTGTTGTGGGGGTCTGTCCTATTTGTTGAAGGATGTTTAGCATCATCCCTGGTCTCTACTCACTAGATCTAGGGAAACCACTTCCCCCAAGTTACGACAACCAAAAATATCTACAAGCACTGTCAAATGTCCCCTGGGGGGCAAAATTACATCCCAGTTGATAACCACTGATGTCATTTTCCTGCATACTTATTTGAATAAAGGGTCATTTTTTTGGTATGTGTCATTTTTTTTATGTAACATATATAATTCAGTGAAATTATATGTGTTGAATATAATTTATAAATTATATGTGTTAACTATAATATAAAAAAACAGTAAAGGCTTTTTCTTTATAGTTAACACATATAATTAAGTAAAAATCATGGGAATCTCATGCTTATTTTATCAACCAAACAGATGAGTACTATAATCAAACAAGCATGGTTCACCTAACTGGTAAGCACCATTTTACATTTGTAGATGTTGAGATATAGTTTAGGTGGAAAAAGAAATTGGATAACCCTTTGTTTAATGGCCTGGAAACTCCCTCCCCACACCCCTCACCCCCCATGGCATGTTGGTAAATGCTGAGACATCTTTTACAATCAAAGGTCTGGGAAAAATGCTAATAAAAATGATAATGTGCATTTCTCCACGATTTATACAGGAGAAGTTAGATTAAAACAAATATTGGTTATTTTATGGAAAAAAATGAATCATAAAAGGAAGATGGATAACCATAAGTTTGTGTGCAGAAGGACGGAGCACAGCTTCCTTATTTATTTATTCCATTTGCGGACTCTAGGTGATAGTGACAACCTAAAGCTGTGGAGGTAAATTTCTGATGCCTCTCCTTTAAAAAAAAAAAAAAAAAGATTCACCACTTGATTGAGTAAAAGCTTTATTTGTAGAATCACTTCTTTGACCCCACTTAATGCCTCTACGGGACATTTCTCCAGATGGCCATCAATCTATGACTCCCAAATCCCAAGCTATTTGCTACAAAACAATGCTTCTAATTTCAAAGTTAGGGATGGTTTTAAGTAAATGTATATATTAAGAATAATATAAGGTGTCGATTTGAAATGAAGGAATGTAAATTCAGAACTATGAGAAATCTAAGTGCATTTTACAACCAGTTGGGGGTGGATGCTATTAAATGACAACCTGAAAAATAAAAATAAGTAAGGAGAACAAGCCAAGGAGCAGGAAAAAACTGGTAAGTGGCAGAAATAGCTCAAAATTTACATTTTGAAAATGTTTGGGGGAAATTTGCGTTATACTTCTCTATAATTTTACACAATATTTTAAAAAATATTTTCTGTATCATTAATATTTATCTATGTGTGACACAATTCTAAATACACTACCCCAATGTCTTTCTTCAAGGGAATGGAATGGAAATTCCAGAAAGACAGGAAGCCCAGCCTCTGAGTTTTACATACTCAGTTTGAGCTACCTTGATGAATCCCCTAAATTGTTAGGTGTCAAAAACATGTCATTAAGTAGGTCACTATAGACACCAAGGGAGCCAAAAAAGGAAAGAACCCCCTAAAGGAAAATGACACTTAATTGGGAACTTTCAGACATCTGTCACTTTGTGACAATTTGGAAAAGTACTTGGCACGTTTTTTGGAGTGCAGGTAAGACGAAACTGACAGCTGGGGTACCTGCCATTTGTGAGATAAGGAGGGCCTGGTTTTGAAAAGCCTGCTTTTTCATACTGTATGTTCTTTTAAAAATTGTGTGCGGCTCAAACCATTATCTCTTATGCCATCCATCTGAAGAATAGATCATGCATAGAGTTTGGAAAAGAAATACTGCGGCCCGTCTGTTTGCTGAAAACTAAACAGTGTTCGGTCCCCTGGCCCTTTGGTTCAAATCCGCCGTCTTGCTCTGCCGGGAGAGGCGGCCCCCCGAGTGTTCTGCTTTTAATAAGCTTCCCAGCCAGCTCGCGCGCGCAGAGCGCTCCCCCCGGGCCCAGCCCGCGTCTCCCTGCCCGCTCCTCTCGTCCCTCCCATTCTGCATTTCCCTTCCGTTCCCTCCCAGTCAGGGCGTAATTGAGTCAAAAGCAGGATCAGGTTCCCCGCCTTCCAGTCCAAAAATCCCGCCAAAGAGAGCCGGAGAGCAGAGCAAACCCAACGTGGAGAGAGGGGAAGAAAGAGACGAGTGAGTCACCGCCTAGAAGGCGCGCAGAGCCGCAGCGCCCCGCAGGAGCGAGCCGGGTACCTGGACGCTGCAGCGGCAAACCTCGCCCCTCTCCACGGAGCCAGCCCGAGCGCGGCGGAGGACGTTTGCAACTCAAAGTAAGTGAGCGGGAACCTGGGATTTCTCTGAGGGGTCTCTGGTGAGTTTGTCTTCACCCGGTGACACTTTCCTGGCGCCCGCTGATGAGGAAGGGTGGTACAGGGCGAGAGACGCTGCCTTATGTCTTTGCATTCAAAACTGACTTGCTCCAGACGCAAACGGAGGCATATTTGGTGGGAGCTAGATCAAGTTAGTTGGGGTGTGGAAGCTTTTGTGGTGTCAAGCACGCGTTTGGACGGTGCTCCAGCTACCAGTCGGACAACAAGACAGGGCGGGCTGGAGCGTGCATCTTTGCTCTTTGCAGAACCTGCAGCTTTAGTAGGTGTGTCTGTGGCTGGATAGTGAAGAGAGAAAGTGGAGCTGCCCGCGGGAGCAGGTCCCCAGGGCTTGCCAGCTGGTGATTTAGCTGGTGTTTCTAGGTAAGACGTGGGCGCTTGTTTCTGCCAACGCTGGCTGACACTGAGCGTTTCTGGCAGAACTGCTGGGTCCTCCTCCTGCCTTATAGATAACCCAGGAATGGTTCCAGAAATGGTTATGCACAAAGTTTAACAGACACTCCTTGAATGCCATCTCATCGCTGATTTGAGGAACTGCCCTGAACACTGGCACTAAAGCTTTTAATTTCACCCCCACATAAACTTAAGGTGTATTTGTTACTAATTTGCCAGATACTTAAAATTTTGTTTTTTCTAGTAAGTTAAAAAAATATTTTTTGAGAAGAATTTATTCAATTCTTCCTTAATACACAGAACTTTAGACTCCTTTTCTCCTTAACACACACACACTCTCAAACACACACACTCGCTAACTTTTCTCTGACACCACACTTGGAGTTTAGTTGCACTCTATTGTTAACCTACCCTGCCTCTGTTAAGAGCTTGGAGATACCTTGAGAAACAGTAGGAGGGTGGGGGAGGCTGCCAGGAGAGAATAAATAACTGAGAAAATACCAAAGTTCTGGTGTTTTAATATCTCTCATCTTGAGGGTTACCAGGCATTTTGCTTCAGTAGCTTGAGAAAGGTGTGTGTGTGTGTGTGTGTGTGTGTCCGCGGCCTCCTGTGCATGTGTGTTGGAGGGAAGGGCCTGGGAGGCGATTTAGGGGCTCCCCAAAGAGCTTTTGAACCATAATGAAGCAATTTCATGTCCTAGATGAATGTGGAACTGATGAAACGGCAGAGTTCGTTTTAGCACCTTGATCATTTGACAAAGAATTGATATGTAGAAATATTAAAAGGTAAGGGGAGTGAAACAGAAGAGAAGTTTCCCAGCAGAGAAAGCAAAGCTTGTGTTTTCCATCTTCATTATGTTCCTTTGAAAATTATGTACTTTAAAGACCAAATCATTAAAAACATTTATAGTCTAGTTGAATTCAAAGGAAGTTAGAGTGGGCAGTATCCTTTTCTTTCCCGTGGGTCTTCAGTTATTTCAATCTGTCAACATTTATACTTTCTCATTTAAATTGGATGATGGATTTTTTTTTAAGTGGCATTCTTTTGTACTTTAAGAAACTTTTGTGTTTTAAGTTCTCTAATTGTACTTTAAACCATTAGAAGGGGAACTTCCCCTGGCGCTGCTCACAGGCTCCTTTGGGACATTTTCCCCCTGAAAAGCCTCTGTAAAGAGCCCCCACCTTAAGCCATAAGCACATAACCCACAGGACAAAGCCTCACAGGTGCTGTGTACCAGCTGTTTGCTGCAGATACGAATGTACTATGTTCTCAAAGCTATGGGCTGTTGAGAGAAAGGAAGCTACTGTTAATATATGGCTTTTAAATTATCTGACTTTAAATGAGGTATTATGGAAAATGAGAACAATAAAAAAATTAACTGTATAGTCTACTATATTAGAGTTCCCCAGATCTCTCTAGTTTATCTCTCTGGTTTAATTGCTTTTTTTTGAAAAAGTCAATATTAGAAATAAAATATTTTAAGCTTAAATGTTCTAGTGCCCTTTGAAGATACTCGTGCTTTCTCACTGAAATGGCATTTTTATATGAATTCTAATTATATTTTTATTTTTTATGTGTTTTTATTACTATTTAAAATTTCCCCAGGAAACTGAGTTTATTGGGCTTGTTCAATACAGTGTGATATTTTGATGATAGATTTAAAGGCCAGAAGTTGGAATTCAGAATACTAATTTCAGTTCTTGAAACGCTTATCCATTTTGATATGCTGGCATAGTGATGAACGCAGTAGTCCTTGACTTCTCCCCTGAAAGTGATGCCCAAATCGAGGCCATCCAGGGGAAGCAGAGTGACCATGAACACCAGCCCTCACTATTCCTCAGGTCAGAAGCAGCAGGCTGAGTAGAGCTCTCCAACCTTTGTTCTATCACTTCCCTGGTGATGCTGAGCTGGGCTTCTCTGTAAGGGTGAAGAATGTTCTGTCCTCTGACTGCTAATGAACAATTGAATAGTTTCTGTCACTTCCTGGCATTAGGCCATGGCATTGCCCTGGGAGGGGTGGTAAAACAATATTCAGATATGGACCTTATGAGCTGGACTTGCTTTTTTCCATCCAGAGTCAATTGGCTTAAGTGGAATTTGGGCCATGGCCTGAGTTTGGAAAGTTGTCCTTCATTCTTGGTGTTCATTTCCACCCACTGGGCCATTTTCCCATCTACTTCAAGCCAGCCTTGTATGTGGCATAGTTTTCATGGTGTCATTACAATATTCAAGAATGTAACATATAATAATATGCCTTGCATTCCTCTGTATTTTAGCATTTAAGAAATAAGAAGTTAAAAGTTCCATAGCTTAAAAAAAAAGTTTCATAGCTTGAAAGGGTGGCTATGATGGAACATGTCTGAGGGTATCCTAATTATGGTAATGATGTAGATTTAATTATGTAGATCCCTAGTTCTTAAGGGGAGGCAGTGAATCATTCATGCTTAAGATATTTTGAGAAATAAGAAATGAATTTCTTCTACTGGGCTTTATTTTTTGAGCTATTTCTTTATAGTAGGTTTAAAGAAAGTGACATCTCAAACAGAAAAAAAGAAATTGTCACAGTGAGTTTTCTAAAAGCAGAATTCTTATATTTTTTGGCTTTCATACATAGCATAACAAAAAAAGAACTGTTGCATTATATTAATATTGAAAGAAGTGACTCATTATAGCCGATAATTGGGATCTTCATTCTAAGAATGGCTCATAGCAAAAACCAAAAGATCATTTTAAAGCACAGGTAGCATGCCATGGCTCTAGCCCTTTTTTCTCATTTCTTTCAACTCTTCCACTTCACAGTTTCCTCCCCTTCACTCCCGTTTCTCTCTTTTATTAATCTAGTTGCTATTATTTTCCATGCAACATGTCTGAAGATGACTTGCCTGATTCCCTCCTCATATGATTGCCTATATTTCAGGAATCTCTGCCCAAATCTTGGCATTCATGGAAGGCATTCATGACACTTTTCTACCTAAATCTAAATTTTCCACCTAAATTTTCAAGGCCAATAAGCTCTCTACCCACTCAGCCAGAGTATTCCTTTTATTCATTTAGCTGCCGGTAAGGTCAGCTTACACTTCCATCACTGCAACAAATGTTGACTTAATTCTCCTTTCAGTGCCCCCACTTCAATGTACGGGCACAGCTAGGGTTGCTCACCCCCAGCACACACTTCTGGGTCCTGCCCCAACAATACAATTCTTCCTGCTATGGCCAATTGGACAGTATTTGTTATATGTATGTGGAATGCCTGATACTGTACTGAACAAGGCAGCATAGTTAAGAAATACAACATGGTTTCTTTTTTTCTAAAGGTTCATAGTTTTATAATTTTAAACACTTTGTGTTTGGTAAGTGGTACTAACTTATGAAATTCTTTGTTGGAAATGTATTAAAAAGAGATCTCAAATGATTAAACTCCACTATCCCTCCACCTATCTCTGGAAAAATAAAAAGGTCACAGATCATTCCAATGAAATCCATAATTTTGTATTTTTCTTCCTTTTCCTCATGTTATTAGCTTAATTATCTTCCAACATCTTTGTCTACTCTTTTTTTTTTGGCCTTTTTCCCTTCAACCTCCCAACCAACGTGGACGTTTATTTCCAAGTATTTCAGTTTTCTCTCTTAAATACCTTGATATTGTCACAACTCTTCTAACTTTCATTGAGAAAACTCTCGAATCTTTTCATTTTCTTTGCTGTTTGTAGACTCACATTTAAATTTATTTATTTATTTTTTTTTGCAGTTTTTGGCAAGGGCTGGGCTTGAATCTGCCACCTCCGGCATATGGGATATGGGGCCAGTGTCCTACTCCTTTGAGCCACAGGCGCCGCCCCACATTTAAAATTTTTTAAAAAGTAAATACTGAAGGGAATCATTTGGGCATAAGGATTGGGGGGGGGGATTGAAGTAAAGGATTTGTTATTTTACTTGTATCCATAACAGACTTCTATGATAGTGGCTGCCTACTGCAGGCCAAGTAGTGAAATAGGTGCTAAGCAGATGAACGCATCTTTAGGCAGCTGTGTTCTCCCCAGTGCTTATGTGGCAACGTTAAGACACTAATCACTGCAACACGAGTTACACAAAGATTTGCATGATTTTTGACCTCATTAGTTCCAATGCCAAAGGGATCCCATTTTTATGAGAAAAAGCAAAGTGGAGTATACAAAAGGCTAAATGGTATGCAATATTTATTTAAAAACTGTTTTGTTGTTGTTGCTTAAATGTGGTTTATTCTGGGAGAGACATTGAATTCTCAGTTCCTTTATGTTTTCATTTGATATTTGTGACATAATAGAGCAGAAAAAGATTATTGGAAGTAATCTCTTAAGAAGTCAGTCTGAGTTTAGGTAGAATAAATAGAATTTTAAAGGCATGGCCTAGGTGTCCTTTTCAGGTCAATGTATGACAAGAGGTGACTGTCCTTCAAAGAAGACATCCAAATGGAGGGAAAGAAAAATCCTTCTACTACAGCTGTGGAATTTGAGTGATAGCCTAAATGAATCAGAATTTGAAGGCACCAAAGATTTTCGGAGGCAAATCCTTTGTCTAGCTTCAGCTGTAATTTACCCCTCCTATTATCTTTTAAGCCTTCCTATTGGTCACCCCTTGCAGTGATTTCACTTCTCCCTTTCTCATAATGACTCACCATTAATACCAGCTCCACTCCTCCATGCACAAATGGGGACAGGGCAGGCACTCACCATATTCATCTTAAGAATCCCAGAATATTTGACATAGGACCATTGAAGATGCCCATTAAATGTCTGGTGAATGAGTGAAAAAATAAATAGGCAACCCTCATTGTGATCCAGTCCCCGTGGCCATCTGCCTTCTATACCTAACCCCCTGGCCATACTAAACTAAATCACCTGGTACCAATTTCCTGTTTGAGCCCAAGCACCTCATTCTCAGCCTCAAACCTTCACCTCTCCTTCCTTCACTTCCTTAGTTCCCAAAGTCAATACCGATTGGCCAGTTCTCTCTCCAGGTTCCTCCTATTCCTACGCCACCTGGTCACCTGAAACTTTTCATGGTTTCTGACTCCAGGCTGCTGACAGAATGGAGGGAGAAACTCCTACCTCTCCTTTAACAAACTATATTATTCAAAGGGACAATATTGATCACTTAAAATATTACTTTTATTACAACATCCATGTAACTATAAGGCCTTTGCTTTTCAGAATTTTTCACAGTTTTCTGCCATACCTTTGTAACAACTCTCCTAAGGTAGACTGGGATTTTTTAAAAATTGAAACAGAAACTCGGCTTAGAGAAGTTAAGGTAGCTTCATTAAATGAGAGGCATGAAAAAAGGTCTTAAAATCCCTAGTTTGGGTTTTCTCCTCTCTAATATGTTATCTCTTTCTTCAGCTAATAAATTTATTTTGTCACCCAGTTGCATCAAACCTAAAATCCAGGGTATGTAACAGACCAAACAGCCCAGGGTAGTGGTTCTGTCTTCAATGTCTATCAGATTAACTAGAGTCACATCTAGATACCATATGTCTGGGGAAGATCTTTGGTGATTGTGATTTATAAGGTGGGATTAAGGATATTGGACAGCTGACAGGGCATCTGGATATAGATGATTCATTTAAAAACTTTAACCTTAATGGCTCAGTAGTTGAGCTCTAATGTCAAGTTAAAGCATAAACCTCTGACTACACTTCTTACTAGCTGTGTGACTATAAGCGGAGAACGTGGTCTTCCTCATTACAGTTCCTTTATCTCTGACATGGGGCACAGATTTACATTCTAGGATTGACATAAGAATATTGATTGAGCAAGTAAATGTGAAATACTGAACACTGAGTTTGATACTGGATGAGGCTGGTGAACATGATGATTACAGTGAAGCATTTCCAAGTGTAAATCCTCTCATTTCTCATGCCCAGTTAGCTTTCCTAATAAACATATAGGAACCTGGGTCACACTTCCTATTTCTTAAAAGACCTATTTTCTCCACACTTTCAGACCATTCTCTCCCTTCTCTCTAAATAAAAATTGAAAACGCCTCTTTTTCTGATTAGAAACACTCAGAACATGTGATGATGCTCAAGGCCTGGAGGATGTGGCGTGTCACATCTCTGGCTCAGACTGCTTGACCTTGACCCTTCTCATGAGGTCGAGGAGAATATTTTACATATGGGAGACTCCCATGAAAGGTGCAGCCACCTTGCTACTGACCCTAGCGATGCTCATAACCACGTCCTCCCTGACCTCTGCTTATGGGGGCTTCACTCCAGAGGGAGGAGTTAAGGTTGGGAGTCAGTGACCAGCACTTCTCTGAGGCCCTCCCTGTGGGTTGCTGAATGTGTCTTTGAACCTCCTGGAACATTTTTTTTTTTCAGGTCTCAGTTAGAAATGATGATGTTACCTGCTTTGCCCACCCCATAGGTTGTCAGTAAAGGTCAATGGTCATGATGTAACATTTATAAACTGTAAACTATTACCCCAACTGCTCTTAATAAAGTCGGTGGGGCAAGTTCTGCCTTTCTTCTCCCCCATTTCTGCTGCTGTCATTGTCACTTTCTGAGGACTCATAGAGATTGCCTACGATGCCTGAAGGTAAGTCTCAACTAATGGAGTGAAGAGAAGGAAAGGTGTGTGACAAGAATGAAGAAAGGAAAATCTGTGTCACAGTAAAAATAAAGCTAAATTAAATAGTCATGACTTCATTCACTAAATGTTATGTTAGTTTCTTATCAAGTGTCTTAAAGTATGTGCACCAAATTTTTCCCTTGGTTATTCTCACTGACCTAGGCCTTCATGACTGACTTGTAGCACTGTGTTTACAGAATAGCGGTGTTTCCTAAATTGTCACTTGCCTACCAGTCCCCGGGGATCTTGCAAATTCTAGCTCAGTGGGCTCTCAGAGTCAGCCTTTCTTTCTTTCTTTTTTTTTTTTTTTTTATTAAATCATAGCTGTGTACATCAATATGATCATGGGGCACCATACACTTGTTTCATAGAATATTTGACATATTTTCATCTCATTAGTTGACATAGCCCTCCTGGCATTATCCTAGTTACTTTGTCAAGACATTTACATTCCACATTTGCCAAGGCTCACATGTACCTTTGTAAGATGCACCACATGTGTGATCCTTTCAATCCTCCTCCCTCTACCCACCTCCCCCCTTCCTCCCCACACTTTCCCCCTTCCCCCTGTTCTTAGGTTGAAACTTGGAACATATTCTTCTCAGTAAAGTGTCTCAAGAATGGAAGAAAAAATATCCAATGTATTCACCCCTACTATGAAACTAACTTAGGACCTTCACATGAAGCTATAACAGAGTCAGCCTTTCTACAGAGCTCCCAGGTCATGGCCGTGCTGCTGGCTTGGGCAACTCACTTTGAGTAGCAAAAAAGTTCAGTTCAACAAACTGGAGAGAGCAAGAGAGAGATCAGAACTCTGCACTCCCAATATCCCATCCACAGCTTTATACAAACTGTGAAGGTCATTGGCAGTAATACTTTTCACTATATGAAAAGGCTGCCGGCACTTATATGTCCATGTCCAAATAATATTTAGAATGTTCGATTATTTACGAAAGATATAACAGCACCTGACTTGCTATTGATTTGATTGAAGCTCTTGTAAGCTTAAAAGCCCCTAGCCAGGTGGCCTCCCTGTCAGTGCTTCAGCGACCCCGATGTTGCCTACCTAATGTGCCTTGAAAGCTAGTGAAAAGTGTTTAGGAAACCTCATTCTTAACAGGAAAAGAATACACTATAATATGTATTCTTGGCATTAGAGTATTTTCTCCTTTAGGGTTTTAACATCCATTGTTCCTTTTGAGTGTCCCCTTCCATGCTGTGATGGAGAAGAGTAGAGGTCACCCACCTATGTGACTTCCTCAAAGACATTGGTCTGCCCAGAGAAAAAGCCAGGTATTTTTTGCTTCAGAACTTAAGTTTTACCAATAAGGAACATACCTTGGTGACCATCTTAGATAACAGAGAAAAATCTTCACTTAGGTTAAAACAGATGGAAACTGTCTTGGTCTATTTTGTGTTACCTATGAAGGAATACTTGATGCTGGGTAGTTTATAAGAAAGAAATAAACATTTATTCAGCTCACGATTCTGTTGGCTGGATGGTTCAAGAGGGGGCATCTGGTGAAGGCCTTGGGCTGCTTCCATTCGTGGCAGATGGTGAAGGGGACCTGCCATCACACAGTAAAAGAAAAAGCAAGAGGGAGAGGGTGGAGGAGGCAGGCTTTATTGAATAACCAGCTCTCATGGAAAGTAATGAAGTGTGAACTCACCCCTGCCCCGAACAGGGAAGACATCAATCTGTTCATAAGGGATCTGCCCCGAATGACCCAAACACCTTCCACTAGGACCTACCTCCAATTTTAGAGATCAAATCTTAACATGAGACTTGGACAAGACAAAAATCCAAACTATAGAAGAAACCACACAGAACTGTAGAATTATGTTTTCCTAATGGGCTTCCTTATTTGCTGAGAATGTACCTCTTCAAGATCTAGACATTAGGTAATTGCTCACAATAGCAGAATTCTCTCTGAGCTTTAACATAAAGTGGCCTTCGTTGGTGAGCAGAAGAAAAACAGGCTTAAAAAACACTTTTCAAGTTGGAAAAACCTGATTTCAAGGGTTAATTTTTCCAGAAATACTTACTTAATTACCTCATTGCCTTCTGGGTGTGATGGGTTTCTTTAGTATGTTCCATGGGTCCAAATGAGGAAGGCTGAAGCTGCCGTAGGAAAGAAAGCAGATAGTTCAGTGCATAATCTTTCACAGGTGCATGAACTTAAATCTTTCAGCAGTAAAAGGCCCTTCTGCCATCCTCTTTTCTTATTTACAACATGTGTTTCGTTATTAAATAATGTCTCTGGTGATCTGCAGAATCCCAAATACAGCTCAATGCATGTCAAACTTGTGAAAAGGTTGGTTATTGTAACTATGTGAAAAATAATGAAATTTTTCCCTCATGTTTCTTATTAGGAAAACACAAATATACCCAAAGAAACACATTGTTTTTTTTTTTTCATCCCAGAAAAATATGTGTTCGTGGCATAAGATATTTAAATTTTCCCAAAAAACCTCACTCATCATCCTCAACAAAGATACCACTATTAGCACTTTGATCTACCTTTGTTGTTTTTCCCATGTAACTTTTTAAACTAGTTATAGGCACCATTAAGTGTCCTGCTTCTTATCAGCATTATAATTGATGCATGAAATGTTTTAACAGCTATATACATGTTAACACGTACATTTGTTTCTACTAAATGAGCCAATTAAGTTGGAAATTCAATTTATTTAACTTGATATGGGTAAAATGGAATCATAAACACTAAGTATATTAATGTTGTGGACTGTCATTAAAAAGCAGGAACTGGAAAATGTAAACAGATATCCCATGAAGCAAGCAAATAAATAAACATCTTTCTTCCGGTAAAAGATGTGCTGTTTAGATGGGAATAATCCTGAGGCATGTACTATGTGCCAGTTGGAGGTGAAGTTGAGTACACATTGCCTTTCCTTCTCACCCTAGAGGACCCATCCATATGTCCAGGGGTAAGAATTTCCCCAAGAAGACACAGCTGCCTGGTCCCACTCAGATCTGATCTTAGCTGGTCCAAGACCAGAGAACCTTCTGAGCTGTTCTGGAGCCCAGGGGAATGGGCCTGCCGCACTGCAGGACCAGCAAAACCCTTTGATGCATGTTGCTTCAGGGTTGGCACCCTTCAGGGAGATATTTATTTGCTCTGTTATTATTTGGAACGACTACTGAACAATTGGCTCTAGTTTAAAGTGAGTCAGATCATATTTGGGTTTGACCACTTTTCTGATCATAGAGGGGGCTGAGAGTCAAATGCTTTTAGTGTCTGTGCCAGCACTGGGATTTTTAACCTTTTTAAATAGTGGTTTTCATCTGCTGGTTAGGGAACCGCAGAGTTTGCCTTCTGATATATGATATCTGGGGATTTGAAAGATGTACTTCAAGGCTATCATAAATGAATTTGGTTTGGAGAAGTACATCAAAAGTAATTCAGTGGGAATAAGTGAGTAGCTGCAGATTTCTACCAATTTCTATCAAAACAGATCTACATTTACTAAAAGCAGGCTAACTCTTTGGCTTCCTAACTTCTCCTCCAGTGCCCTTGTCTTGCAAAAAGTAAAATGAGAGCCTTTAACTGCAAAGACAAGAGAACCAAGATGCTGAAAGAAATGGAAGCAGACTTGAACTTGGGGAAAACATCCAAGAAGCAGCCCTGTGCCTGAGAGGGATATAGAAAATTCCATTAGACAGCATGCAAGGCTTCCTCCCCCGTGGGGAGACCACGGAGCATACGTCACTACGGTGGTGCTCCTCAGGAGATTTCTCTGGGGTGAATTTGCCTTGTTTGCTTGCTACATATCCTAGGCTCCTGGTGCCTCTTGCCATAAAAATCCCATGAAGTCAATCCAGCTCTCTGGATTGTCCCCCGTCCCCTCCTTGCCCTTCTGTGAGGAAGCATTTGAAGAAAAGCCAATGCCAGCTGAAGAGTGAAAAGTTGCCTCCTGAAATAGGACCTGAGTGGTTTTGAGTTGGACAGTCTAGTCCCTGGAGTCACGTCTTCCAGGAGGCTGCCCACCCTCTATCTTATTGTTTTCTTCTTTGTCCCCACCCAGAGGAGGCTAAGAGACTCCTTTCCTAGGCTGGAGCACAACAGGGTCCCTGCAGCCCAGGGTTTAGCTGCATGTATCTCTGTAGCTTCCTGGGTTGGTTTTCTGCCTTAACTGCTGTTTACCAGTTGTAACATGTAACATTAAATATCCTGCTTCAACTCAGAAATAGTTTAGTCTTGGGTATTTCTATTAAAAACTCCAATTTTACTTTGAAGAACAAACATTGTTCTCCTTTCTTCTTCTCATCTCAAATCAACCCCTTCCTGCTCTGATTTCCAAGTCCATACCAAAGTGTTTCACAACCATCATCACCATCCACTAGAACTTGAGCAACAGAAGTTGAAGAGAAGCACAAGGCAGGAGAAGGCTGAGCTTCTGCTAACGTAGTTTTAATGATGTTTTAATGATTCTTCAGTGAGGACATCCTTAGTATTAGAGGCTGGTTTCCTCAAAGAGGAATGGATTTCATTGCTCATCTAATAGGACGTAGGATTATCTTTATTCTTGATGGCGTTTAAGCAAAAGGACACTTTGTTTCTTGAGAATGGCGAGGTGTTCGTGTCTATCACACCTCATAACACAGCAGTGAGACTGGAGTGTCATTTACACCCACAGAAAAGCCATGAGCCTTTGAGATGGAAGAAAAAAATCTACTGAAGAGCTGTGGACCAGTTATGTTATGTATTTAACAACTGTGACTTTTACCCATGGGAGGATGAAGAATACTCAATGAGGAGCATCTTGTGCAACTGAGGGACATTTCTGGTACATACTAGAAAGAATAAGGCATAGAAATCTTACCTAGCATTTTCTAAGCAAATCTGCAGGTCTTATAATATATTCTTCAAGAGCACCTTGAACTGGCATTAATTTTATTTTTAGGTTGCCACAGGAAGCTACTTAAATTGCTAAGTTATCTTCTATCATTTGAAGAAATTACTACTTTGATTATGCGTTTCAAGGGCCATGTATCTTGTCTCTGGACCTCAGTGTCCCTACGGTGCTGCTGGCTGATGGGGCTTAGTCCTTTTACTCTACAGCTGCCTGAATAGCACTTGGCAGGTAGAAGCTCTGAATCCGTGTGTGTTGTTGCATAGCACTGGATATAATCTTTCCCCAGGTTCTGCCCCTCCCTCCACCCACCCCAGCAAGGTTTAATATTAACTGGCTGCTCTAGCCAAAAACTGTGACTTAAGAAGTCACTTTCTTGGACATCTCCAGTTTTTTTTCCCCCTGCTCTATCCTTTGTACTCAGAGGATTGTTCCATTATGTCTGCTCTGGTACCTGGATCTCAGCTTCCTACTATCACTGAGGACATGTCTTTTACCTGACCTTCACTCTAGCCATTGGCATTCCCAGCTTCCCTTCCTGTGTTTTGGAGACTCATGGTAATGAGTCAAAATTCAAGATCTTTCAGGTCCTCTAAAGCATTATTTCTAGGAGTTGCCAGGGGCAAGGAGGAGGTTTTATCCTTTATCACCAGCTACTTCTAGAAGCTGAAGTCCTTGCTTTATGTTATTATTTTTTATCCCCCCCTTTTTTTTTCTGAGCACAATTCACTAGCATAAATAATAATAGCTAATACTTCCTTAGTGCTTCCCATATGGTGGACAGCACAGTACTAGAATTTTATATTCAGTGCTGGGTTAAATGCTGCCAACAATCCCACTCCAAATGAGAGAACTGAGTCTCAGAAGTGGCTCCCCCAAATAAGATGCAGAAATGACATCTGGAAATGATGACGGAAAGAAATGACGATAGCCCAGATATTTCTAACCACAAAGCTCCTACACATCATGCTCTTCTGTCTCCATCCCTGAAGGCCATGAGTCTTTAAAGACATTTTGGTCACCTCCTCCCTCTATTCCTCCCCCCAGTCAGCATCTAGGACTACACTGGGTCATTTATTTCCACCTCATTACAATCAGGAGAATAGCGTCTTGGATAAAGGGTGCTATTGTTAGACCAGCCCTCCTTGATTGCAGATTATTGCCTATTGTGTTCTTCCCATTGTTTTCTCAAGCATCGATTTGCCTGCCTCGGTGGTTCCGCATGCCCGTGCGGACATGCGGAACACCATCGTCCAGAGGCGGCTCTGTCCCGCCAGCCTGCTATCACCTGACTAAATTGCTAGTTGCATTGCTGTGTTCCAGCTCTGGGGGAGGCCACAAAGCGGGGTTTGTTTGTGTATGAGAGTCACTGGCTTTGATTAGCAGCTAGCTCCCGTGCAGCTGAACATACAATAGGGACCAAAGGATGGGAAAAAAACTCCTGCTACACTTTCCCATTGGAAAGCATTCACTGTCAAGCTTGGACATCCAACAGTGGGGCACAGAAGAACAGAGGCTGGGAAAGGTTAGGGGATGGATTCTCTGTGCCCTGTAGCTTGTTGTGCATGGTGAGGTCACTCCTTTACAGGGAGCCTTGGGCTTCCATCCCTCTAAGTGTCTTTTTATGATTCAGGTTTGAAACCCTTTTTGATGTGGCTCATTGAGGGGCAAAACCTGGAAGGCTGGAAAGCATGGAGGAACCCCTTGATTACAAGAGCTAGAGCAAAAGCAGTAAAAAGGATGCATCTGTCTTCAAGTTAATAAAAAAATAAAAGGTCTTCAATCTGGATGCATGGAAGTGGTGCACAAACCATAACTATAATTTTATCAATTAAACAGGGAAGTTGGCCGTTTTTATCTCATAACAAATAAAGCCGGTGATTTCTTGTCTAGACTGTTTAAACTTTTGTTTCTTCTAAGTGAATTAATTATTAAACCTACTTTTTAGTATCTTCCATTCTTTGGTAACTGAATAACAAGGTGTCTGCTTGAAGTGAGGAACCCCTAATATATCCTTAGAGGAATGCTTCAGTTTCCAAGGACTTTTGTTTGGTGGAATATTTGTCTGAGACACTGTGAATGTTGTATCAAGACACCATCGTCCATGATGGGATCCAGGCCTATAGGTACCTTTGTTGGGTTCTCAAGGGATCAAGGGAAACTGACAGTTAGAAGCATGGTAAAATGATAGCATATGATGAAATGAGAACATAGGGGTTCAATCCAGTTTTCCAGAGAAGGAAGACATTCTGGTCTGGAGGGGGAAAGGGAGGCTGCCTGTGGAAGGTAGGATTTCCAAAGCAGTGGATTGTGTGCAGCAGAAAGGCAGAGGGGAGATATCCCAGGTGAGGGACAAAGAAAGAGGAAAGCCAAATGGATGATGCAAAACAGGACATCAGGCTAGAGAACAGATGGTCCTGATTTGTGCAGAGAGTAAGCAGCCAGAGGTTAGAAGAAAAGCTGTCAGGGTTAGAAGAAAATGTTGGGGATAATAGCAAAACTCTTCAAAGCGTTAGCTGTCCGGCCTGAATTTTATTGAGTTAGATGATAAGAAATCACTGAGGGTCTTCACAACAGGGAATAAAACAAGTTGACAAAAGTAAGATAAGAGAAAGATCATTTTTAGAGAAGTAACAGGTTAGAAGTGGAGAGAATCAGTTAGGTTTTTAAAAACCAATCCTCTGTGTACCACCCTGCCTCCCAAGCCCTTGATCTTTTTAAATTCTGGAAATCCTGTTCACGCTTCAATGCTTTGCCTAAATACCATCTCCTCCATGAAAATTGTCTTTATTCCCCTAGTTAAAACGAATACTTACCCCTTTTTTTCTGTTCCACAACTTTCTCTGGATTTTCTTTTATAGTTATGCATTCATCCATGCATGCACACTTGCCTTTAAAAATATGCAATGAACACAGCGAGCCAGGCTCCTTGGTAAGTGTCAGGAGCACAGAGACAAATGTGACACAATTCCTTCCTCAAGCTGCACAGTCTAGTTGGAAAGAATAGGCAGGCTCATAAACTGCTGTCAGCGCAATGATCTAGATGGGCGTTTTTGAGAACATGCAGTGGAGACACCTGTTCAGCTAAGGGGTGGATTCAGGAGAGGCTTTCAGGAGGAAGTGTCTGCAGACCTGTGCTTAATGGTTCAAGGATATAAGGAAGAAAGTGTGAGTTCTTTTTTTTTTTCCAGTCCCATGTTCTTTTTATTATTATTATTATTAAATCATAGCTGTGTACATTAATGTGATCATGGGGCACCATACACTGGTTTTATAGACCGTTTGACACATTTTCATCACACTGGTGAACATAGCCTTCCTGGCATTTTCTTAGTTATTGTGTTAAGATATTTATATTCTACATTTACTAAGTTTCACATGTACCCTTCTAAGATCCACCGCAAGGAAAGTGTGAGTTCTAAGCAGAGGCAATGGTCTGAATTGTCACTTCATTCTTGTCACGTTGCAATTGTTTTGAATGATGGCGTACCTCTCCCTACTTTGCTATGGATCTCTTAGCCCAGTTCTTTGCACAGTAGCAAATGAACGAGTGAATACATCACTGATGTAATCAGGAGGGATCCTTTCTCAGGTGCTAGGAGGGAAAATCACAGCTATCTGGAGTCTAGACATCGTAATGAAAGAGGGGGGTGCTTAAGGATGAGTGAAAAAGGAGATATTAAAATTAATCACTTTGGTAGAATTCTAGTGCCATTAAGGGGAAATCTAAAGAAAGGGTTGATGTGGGGGGAAAAGTGAGTATTTTAGGCCTGAAGGAATTGTGGAGACACAGGATTATCTTCGGTAGTGAGCATGAGCTAGGCGCAGGCTTGGAGATCTCTCTCTGGATGCTGGGCAAACCCTTTGATGAGAAGGCCTGGGAAGCCCTTTGATGAGAAACAGGAATGTAGGTAGAAATTGTTGCAGGTCATTGGTGTCCTGGCTCCTGCCTAGCTGCTAAATTTCCAGGCTCATTTTTGCACCTTTTTCTCCAGGAGCTTTTGCAATATGCTTTCACTAGAATGAGGTTAAGGACCTGTTAACAGTGTTATTTTCTGGGAAATAGTTTTTATTATTTGCTTTTTACTTGAAGTGTTCCTCAGATGCATCAGCTTTCAAGAAAACTCTATAATCAGTTCTAGACACATGCACGGGGAGCGGTTGGAGGCCACATCTTCTAAAAGAGGCCAGTTAGTCTAGAAGAGTCTTCTGTAATTTGAGTAACCACATTTTAGCTGTGCACTGATTTCGCCCACACAGAGATGGTGGCTCCTTCCCTGAATCCTCATTTTTCTCTGCTCACATGTATGATCTGCCAGTCATACACAGGAGTAACTGCTTCAGCCTCCAGTAGAAAAGATGACACTCAAGGCCAGAGTGACAGTGAAAGCCAGATTGTTAAGGATCGATAAATATTGATTAAAATATGCAGAGGAAAACAAAGTACTAGGCCATCATCAGAGGTAGCAATGGTCTCTTCTGCTTGCTGTTGAAAAGGCTCCTGTCCCAGGAGAGTGTTTGTAACAGAACTGATTCCTGCTGTCCCCGGTGGGCACCTCCTCCTCCATGTGCCCTGCTGGGAGACGAAGGCACTCCCTCTTTTCTGTATTTTTTTTTTTTTTTTTTTAATCCCACTCCAGGGATCCTCCTTCATGGTGAGGGCAGAGTGGAGGATAAATGGATCATTTTCATTTTTCTTCCTTAAAAATTATTTTTTCAGCTTTGTAAAAAGAAAAGAAAACTCAGGAAGTAAAAATTGTCTGGTTTCCAAATCCCAATTTAATTGTAAGTCAGAAGAGACAGGAAATAACTTGGGACAGGGAGTAGACGAGACCTTTTATAAGAAATCCATTTAACTCAGGATATATTATATTTAATGTTGTTGCAGATTAGAGTTTGGTGAGCAGTTCTTAGTTTAGGTAATCTGGGGCTTGGGAGGGTAAAATCTTGTGATTTCATCTAGGCGGTGGTTTCTCTGTTTCCTTCGACCAATCAGGAAGCTTCTGTTGGGATGAGCCTATTATAGATGAAAACGCTTTCTTTCATCTGCAGATGAGGCTCTTTTAATTTCAGATTAATATGAGGATACAAACAATGAGGTTCTCATGTTTCAGTTTGTTAGGTTTAGTGTTTCAGGTTGTAGTTTTGTCCCTCACTCAGGAAGTGTGCTGTATACCTTACACTGTGCCCCGTAGGTGGGAGCATACCAATCCCCTCTCATCCCCCTCTTCTCTCACTCTTCTCCCCTCAACTTGAATTAAATTGAGTTTTCTCTTGTTTGGTCATGTGTTACATCATTTACTGGCTTCATATTAGTATTGGGAATGGATTGGATACTTGCTTTTCCAGTCTTGTGATAGAGAATGTTCTCCAGCTCTATCCAAGTTAATACAAAAGACGTAAAATCTCCATAGTTTTTATGGCTGAATAGGGTGGAAACACCCCAAGTTCCCATCAACCCACAAGTAGATGAGCCTCTTGATATTAAGAAAAAAAAATCATACTCTAGGCTTCTCTGTAGTATGTTAACAAATAACATCCTTGTAATATTTTATTATTTGCAAATTGCCTTCATACATGTTATCTCATCTGATCCTAACAACAATCCTATGAGGTCAAATTTAACATGTAGGGAAATTTCAGGCAATTTCAATTTTAATATGAAGGAAATTTCAAGAATGGAAGAGACTTGTCTAAAGTTTTTTCAAGAAGAGAGAGTGACAGTTGCCTCATTTGCCTCATGGATTAGTAGGGGGAATTATCACCGTCTGCTACAGTATTTTATGAAAAAATTCTAAGAAAAGTTGTAATTCTGTTCTTTCTTGCATGTAGATTCTGCAGCTTAAAAGATTGGCTTACAGGATTCTACAGTATTGTCTTTCAAAGAACAGTTTATCCATTCTTTAGAATCTCCTGGGGCTGTAGTCTGAGAGTGCCCCATCCTCCATCTATTCAGTTAGAATCTTTGGATGATGGCTTAAGAATGTTAATTTTAATTTTTATTCTTTGGAGGTGGGAGTCTTACTGTGTTGCCCAGGTTGGGGTGCATTGGCTATTCGCAGACACGATCATGGCACACTACAGTCCCCAACTCCTGGGCTCAAGTGAACTTTCTGCCTCAGTTTCCTGAGTAGCTGGGACTATAGCTGATTGCTACGGCTCCCAGCATAGGGCTGTGAATTTTTAAGGAGGCCACAAGACTACTTTTATGCACAGTAAAGTTTGGGAAATTGTGTGTGTGCATGTAATAAATTCAGCATGTATTTATTGAAATCTATTATCTATTCTGATACTAGCAATCTTCCAGAAGTGGAATAGAGTCCAGATTCTAGGCCAGACTCCACAACTAGGTAGCTCTGTATTTTAATTGAATCACTGAAAACTTTCAGGCTCCTAATTTCTTCACTTGCAAAATAGGGACCTGCATTGAAAGATGTCCAGGACCCCTTTAAACTGTTTGATTCAGGGTCTATGCTCTTGCCAGGTTTTGATCTCCGGATCCTTTCCTCTCTTCCTATGGAATACTCTTCCGATTGGGTTTAACTTGGTGGATCTTAAAATGTGGTCCTTGCATCTTCAGCATCCCTTTACCTAGGAACTCATTAGAAACACAAATCCTCACAGAGCACCCCAAACTCTCAAGGTGGGGCCTGCAATCTGAAGCCCTCCTGGTGGTTCTACTACCTGGCAAAGTTTGAGACCATTGAACATGTATGAAGCTATGCAATTACAATATTTTGTTTTCTTGAACCTTTGCTTTGACAGTGATTGGGGATCTACTGTTGTTTATTTCTCAGGGAAAAGGCAATAAGAAAGTGTAATTTCTCTTTGTGTTTAATATGTGGCTCTGAAGGGGGAAAAGCCAATTTTCTGTTTCTAAAGTAGATCTCCCCTACATAAAAGTCTTCAGAGATCCGTATGAAAGTTTGGTAGAGAAATGAGGTTTTTAATTACTGGCAGTCTTCACTTTATCACCGTTGAATTAACTAACATCAGTACCCTGAGAACATGGCTCAGATTTTAGTATAGTAATTAAAGTAATTGAATAAGATACACATTTCATTGCTGTAGTTACACAGTCTTCCAATCACTACATACATAACAGGCATGCTTCATAGCCAGTGACCCATCACATCACTTCTTTTGTAGTCTCTCTGTAATTGGTCACTGGGAATCTGTTGTTCCCTTTAGGCACAAGCAGCAGAGCATATAGCTTTGTTGACAAGACTCCTTATCTCATAGTGATAATCCCACAAGACATTTTTCAAAAATGGATCATCCAACGAAGAAATGGGCCAACAAAGATGAAAGTTCAGGCAAATAATGAGAAGTAATTTATCACGGGAAGTCAAACTCAAATCAAATATAAATGCAATTAGAGAAGAAACAAATAAAAGTGGAAACATTGATGCTGCTGCCTCTTGAGATACTCTTCATGTGCAGCCAAAGGCACTTAGACAAAGCAAATTCATCAACATAAATGAGGCAAGCAGATAAGACAAAAAAGATGAAGCTGTCCCATTGGAATTGACGCTGGCAAAGCCTCCTGTTAACAGCATTCTCGGTTCTATTTTACAACTTGGAAAGAGTGAAGGGTGAAGTGCTGGAAGCTGATACAAACCTGGAAAGGTGTCTGACAATTTGCCAAGAAATAGCAAAGGTGTTCATTCTTGATCGGAATGTGTACCACAAAGAAAAAAAACCCAACACGCTGTTAAGATTACTCTGGCTAAATATTTTACAAACAATATCAAAGAACACTTTAATCCTCAATACCTTGAGTGTCCTGTATTTCAAGACACCAAATAAATACCAGTTTTGGTATATTTTAATTTCTCTATACATTTATAAAGGATAGTAAGAGAGTTTTTAATGGTTGGACAAAAATTTAAAAATGTCATGGAACAATTGTAATCGTTGGTTGTTAAGGTTGCTTTTCGTGGTTTCAGCTTATACAACTATTTGCACGGTTGTAAACTACTGTGCAAAGTATGCACCGCCTGTATATGTCTGTCCTTATTTCACTCCTGAAAAATAGCTACATGAGATTATGTGTTTTTAAAGTAGGCTGTACATGGCATCAATTGAAAGCGTCCATCCATTTATTCATTTATCAAATATTTATGGAATGCCCACGTACTATTATGCTTTTAAACTCTCTCAACACTGGGGTAAAAACATAACAGGAACCCGCTATCACTGAGCGCTCATTCCCACTATGGAAAGCAAATAAACTGACAAAATTTTAGTGGTAAAGGTTATAAAGACTTCAGAAGAGGAGAAAGAGATAGAAAACGATTGTGTATGTGTGAGGGACGGAAGGGGTGCTTCAGGAAACAGGAAAGGCATCTGGCTTTCAAGCAAATGTGTTTTTGTTCCTGGGGTGGGATAAAACGACTGTTAAAATCATATGTCATATGATTTCAGGGATTACGAGCAAACTTCTTATGTGTAACTTGCAGTACAATTTATTTATAAAAATGAATATGTGTCGGGGTTATAGACCACGATTCCGCAGGGGCCCTCCACGCCAAAGACAGCCCAGAGAGGACGGCAGTGGGGAGGATAAAGAGAATCAGGGAGATGACACCCAAGGTCAGCAGCCGCCTTCACGTCGGTACCGTCGCAACTTCAATTACGGACGCAGACGCCCAGAAAACCCTAAACCACAAGATGGCAAAGAGACAGAAGCAGCCGACCCACCAGCTGAGAATTCGTGGGCTCCCGAGGCTGAGCAGGGTGGGGCTGAGGGAATGCTGTTCACCATCTCTACCATCATACAACAAGAAGAAAGGAATGTGAAATTCCAGCCATAAGAAATGAGCAAAGGATCGGAGCTGAAGACCTGAAGTGCTTGCTTTTTGCCCATTGACCAGATAACTAGAACTGTCTGCATTATCTATGCAGCATGGGGTTTTCATCATTTTTACCTAAAGAAGTCTTTTTTGGTAATAACAAACGTGTTTTTTTAAAAAGCCTGGTTTTTCTCAATAACGCCTGTAAAGGTTTTTAAATTGTTTCATATCTGGTCAAGTTGAGATTTTTAAGAACTTCATTTTTAATTTGTAATAAAAGTTTACAACTTGATTTTTTCAAAAAAGTCAACAAACTGCAAGCACCTGTTAATAAAGGTCTTAAATAATGAAAAAAAATGAAATAGTTATTAATATGAAACATGTCATTTTATTTATTCTAGTCACATATGACCTATTTTAAGTAAAACAAATAAAAGCTAGTAATTCATTCAGAAATATAATTTTAATTCAAGACGATGACAACTTTTACTTCCATAATGTAAGTATGAAACAATATTTTACTGTTGTCAATGATGTATACATAAATATAGGGCCATATATTTGAATTCCAAAGACTGTGGTGATAGCTAACAGAGATGTGAAGAACAGAATATTGGGACAAAAAGAGGCAACCATGTTCTGGCATATTGATGAAACAAAAATATTCAAGCTTTAGTCAAGTAACAAGCAAAAATAACATTGTGACAGAGAACTTGTTAATACTAATATAAAATATCTTTGATCTCTTACCATCTGATAACCCAGCATCAATGTCACTAATTTTTCGATTAGCACGTGAGCATGAATAAAGACCATTTTAGATGAAATATGAAATGTGAACTGTGTGCAAGAGAAATCTATGTAAAAGTATTAGGCTTAATAAATATTTTGAAGCCAAGGAGAAATCCAAACCATATAGGCTTTAAAGGATTTTATTCTTACAAAACATGTCTTTGGTTCTTAGCCCAGCTATGAGTAGGTTTAAAGCCTGCCATAAGCAAGTGTGATAAATGGTGTTAACCTTAGAGTTTAGAGGACAGAACGTGTGTCGAGCTGAGCATGTGTTAAGTCACTCAGTACAACCTGGAGCATGGAAACACGATTGGCAACAGCAAGGGGACCCCCACAGCCGTCGGCTGTTTCCCTAACTGTCCATTAGCCTGGATGCTCTGAATGGGACACCTGTGGACGCAAAGTCCATGACTGAATATTCATTATAGAACCGTGGCACATGCTTTGAGTCTGTGAAAGATAGAACCAGGAGTTACAACACAGAGCGTTCTCCAAATCCCAGCTTGCTCTGAGAGATGAATAACCACCACCACCACACTGTGATATGTGAAGAGGAATAACAAGCTTTCCCATGGGGCAGGTTGACAATGAGCTATCTGGTTTCTATAAGGCAACCGCTGTTAGGAATCAAATGCAATTGACAAGTGAATGTCAGGAAATCAAAGGAAAGTGTGTAACGCAAACTTGGGAAAAAACCCTACGATGTTATAAAGTTGATTTTTTTTCTATTTAGTATCCAAAGTCATATATTTTTTGCTATGATTCTCCTGCATTCTGCTTTAGTTCTCTGTAGTTCTCTTTCTCTCAGTCTAAACTCTGGCTGGGGAATTCTTCCCCGACCTCAGCCCCTTTATTTCTCTCAACAATAGCTTTAAGTTCACCTTGGCGTAAAAGTGTTCCTAATCTGTATAATAAATGCAATCACCATATATGTGTTTATGTGAGGAAAGATATTAAACTCTAAGAGAAAAACAGCAGTGTTAAATTTCCAAGAAATGTGAAGTGGTCTAGTTATGTCTGCACTAGCACTACAGTGGACAGGATAGTTAGAAGTTAGTCTTCATTTTAAATTTGACACTGAAGTGTTCTATTGAGACAAAGATTTTGTAGTCCCACACGTGGCTCTTGTTCCTGCCATCGGGTAAGTAAGGGGCATGTGAACATTGGCACCAGGGGCTGTGGGCGTGTATGAGTGAATTATGGTAAGAGAAGAATAGAAAAAAAAAAGGAAGGTTTTTATTTACTCAAGATATAAAATAATAAAACTGAGAGTGCTCAATGGTTGACATTTAAACATAAATGCTGGGGGTGGGGGGCGGGGGGCAATTATAAGAGAGACGTTCCCTAACAAATGCAATCAATGTAACCTGGTTCTTTGTACCCTCAATGAATCCCCAACAATAAAAAAGTAAAGTAAATAAATAAATAAACATAAATGTATATATTTTCATCTTCATAAGTAGCAAGCATTTATCGGGTAGATAGATATTGATGGAAATTTGAAGGTAGAGGGAGGGGCGATTTGCTTTTTTGCCTTTTGAATGTGGTGGTAGGAACACAGATGTAAGACTTGTGGACTCTTAATTAGTGGACTGTGTATAGAGGGGATGTTCAAGAAGGGTAACAGTGCAGAGTATGGGCTGAAAGCCTGATCTATACCACTTACCATCCCTGTGGCCCTTGGAAATCACACTGTAAGCTACTGTAATGCTTTTCTAAATGTACAAACCGTAATGCCAAGGAGGCCCAGCAAACCTGCGTGGAGGTGGAAAGGAGGCAGCCCACCCAGCCAGTCCAGCAAAAGAGAACCCAGGTCTTGTCCTCAGCCTCTGGGTCCCCAAGTCTTAGCATTTAGTCCTTCCTGTCCCTTCTCTGCACAGGCCCGAATCCCCATTGTGGATACTGAGGGACAGTCAGTCTGAGATTCTGTCAGATTCTGAGAAAATGGAAAGCGGAACTCCACAGGGGAGAAATCTTGCGTTTTCCATTTCAATGCCTGCAGAGGAAGCTGAACAGCCAAAAAGGATCTTTTTTGCTGAATGAGGAGGATTGTGGTCTTGTTGAAATGACAGGGATGTTTGCTTGCAGCCCCATAGGTTGCCTTGACTCAATGTCAAGTTTTAAGGGACTGTTCCCCAAAGAACTCTCAAGTTGTGGGTGTTAAAGTCATGCCCTCTTGGGAGATTTAAGCTTTCTGAGAACAAATAATGTGAGGGGGGAAAAGCTAACCTTTCATAACACCTAACATTTCCAAGCAAGAAACTCTGACAAATGCTTTGTGTGTATGGGCAATTAATCCTCACGAGAATTCTGTAAGATGCAGAAACCAATTCATCCCATTTTGTAGATGAGGAAGTGAACTGTACAAGTTTTGGGGTTTCACACTTTGAAAGCAAGTGCTTATATTATTACTCCAGAACTCAAGTATTCAGCCATTATGCGGTATCGGTTGGAATGAACAGCTTAGATGTTACTGGGGTGGACTGACGGGTAGAGAACAAATGGTAGATGGACCAAAAATTCTTCCTGTAATAATGTAGAAAGGGACAGACACGCCGCTGATGACTGAAATGCCAGAGACCAGACAAGGAAACGTGGGTGCTGGGGCTGTTGATTGAGCGTACTGGACTGAGTACCACCCTTACTGTTTGCTCATACCTTATCTCACCTGAAGCATTACTATCCCATTTTGCAAATAACAACACTGAGGTCTCACACAGGGTAAGTTGATTTCTCAAAGTCATCAGCCAGTGATTAACAAAAGCTGGATTTGAGCTCAGCTTGTCTGCCTCCAAACTCCATGACTTGTTTATAACCTCACAGGGAATGAAGGCCAGCGCCCAGGAAGCTGGGAGAGAAGGATTGCGCCATTTGGAAAAGGCCCGAGGTCACTGGTTCATCCACAGCACACACATCCACAAGTCTGGTCTCCAAAAAGCCTGGGAATGCAAAGTTAAATGGGACTTAGCGCCCACCGTCGTTCTCTTATAGCTCTGTGTGATAAGCCCACAGTACTTAGAAAGATAACATTTAACATGAAGCCACAGATGATCAAATAGTACATGAAGGAAGCTGCAGAATTGTATCTGACTTCCTTGTCCTTTGAAGTCTCTGGAATTGCTGGAGTTACTATCCTATCAGGGCCAACCTGGAAAGGACAAAATGCTGAAATATTTGGTTCATTTCCTACCTCCTTTTCCCCCTGGTTTCTCTGTCACTACATCACTATTTGTGAAGAAAGGCTCAAGTATGGCTGCTCCAGAAAACCTTCTAAGCCCTCCAGCCTATGTAGACGTCCAGTCCTTGAGTTCCCAGGGTCCTTACTCGTGCTGACTGGCCCTCACTCACATGTCCTAGGTCACGCCTGTCACAGTTCATTCATCTTCTTCCTGCAAAGACTATAAACAATTTGAGAGCCGGGCGCGGTGGCTCACGCCTATAATCCCAGCACTGTGGGAGGCTGAGGCGGGAGGATTACTTGAGCTCAGGAGTTCGAGGCTTGTCTGAGTGAGAGTGAGACCCCGACTCATGAAAAAAATGCAAAAACCCAGCCAGGCGCCTTGGCGAGCGTCTGTAATCCCAGTGGCTTCGGAGGCTGAGGCAGCAGGATGCCCACAGGCCGAGTCTGAGGTTGCAGTGAGCTACAATGCCATTGCCCTCTGCTCAGGGCATAGGGTAGAACTGTGTCTCGACAAAAACAAGGCAACAATTTGAGGGAGGGACTATGCTTTCCCCTCCAAGATAACACAGGACCCTGCAAGGCGGCATTATTTACTCTGTGAGTTCCCTACATTTAGGGAATACTTATTTTACTGTATTTAAGTAAGGTATTCTCTCCGGGGGGCCCTATAAAATCCAGAGACAGAAAGAAAATCAACACAAGTTTACTCATCAAAGTATTTGTCCATGTGGGATTGCAACATTTGGAAGTTCCTAAGATGAGAAGGAAGACAGTTAAGTTCCCAAATCTAGAGGATTTCTCAAAGATGGGACTCTGGTTCCTGTGGTCAGGAGACCAGAGGTACGGGGATTGCCACATTAGGGACCTCTGGAATTTCTCACATGCTTTTAATTACCCACAGGCCCACCGGGCAGTTAACAAATCTAAAGAAAAAATTATGATTCTGGAGGTGTTTGGACACTTATAAAATTCTTGATATTTAAATTTGACTCTCATGAACCACACGAGACAAAAACCCTAAACATTTTTTATTTCTTCACTGAGGATAGCAAAAGTCCCCCCCCCCCACACACGTGGAGCCTGCAGAGCTTGGATTTAGACACCCAACTCCCCCCGACTCACCCAGGCCTCTGCTCATCAGGCCTGACCCACCCAGTGATGGATTCACCAACAGTCTCGGAAAAGCTCTGGGTGACTGATCCGATTTCTGATTAGGATGGAGGCATGAGTGTAAACGAAAGAGGAAGAGGGAAAAGAGAGAGGCCACTAACCTGAGAGGAACACTACCTCCCATGGCAGGCCAGGCTCGGGGACAGACAAAGCAGTTAATTGTGAGCAGTTCTACTAAGGGGCCTGGGAAACGCCAGCACAGAGGGGCCGCTGCGACCCATTTGGCACGGGCGCTGCTGGCCTGGCGTATTTCTACGTCCTAGATGGTCAAACACCTGGGTTACTTTATGAGTGCAGCCCTGTTCTTTCAGAGATTTATGATGTTCACCAAACCTGGCAGCTGGCTAAATTGCAGGAAAGGCAATGCTCTGGAAGCCCAGCCTGCAACCCGACACCCCCAGAGGGGCTTCACTTCACTGCTAGGTTCTTGCTGAACTGCCTGACCGTTCTTTTCTATGGCAGAGAAAGTGCCCTCTACTCTCTTTAGGGACCACCTGATCCCCTGGTATCTGATGTTGGTCATATTTAAAATCACGAGGCCCTTGTTATTCATGAAAGGTGCCCTTGGGGGTCTCTCTTTATTAAATTCTCTTCTATTGCATCATTCGACATATGTAATCTTGGAAAATGCTTCACTCTGAATTTCCCAGGGACTCTTGTTTGTCCTCCCGGGGGACTTTGGAATAAGGCTCTTGTTCTGTAATATGGAGGATACCCTCAATATCATAATTCCAGAGTAGGGACGGAGGTACAATTTCAGCACCTTGCTCAGAGCTTGCCCACCTGGGAGGGACAGACTGACAATTGAGCTGATGCAGTTTAGTTCAGAGTCCTGAGAATTTTTGTTTCTAACAAGTCCCCAGGCAAAGGCGATGCTGGTGGTCTGAGGATAAGTACTTTCAATATGAACAGAAAATCTCAGAATCAGCTACCTGGAGAGCAAGAAGGGTCTTAAGAAATTATTTTATTCTGAGGTTTGCTGAGGATACTCGGAAGAGCTTCAGGGCCGTGAAGAGGGGCCTCAGGGTAGATGCAATGGGAACGGGGAGGTGAGCGCAGCTTGTTTTTATGTATTTTATTAATATATATTGGAGTTTTATATGTGGTTTTACTTAATAGGATGTTTTTGCTACTTGAAAATGAAGGTATGAATCAGGTTTATTGTTTTGTTTTTAATATCTAAATACAGAAACAAGGGCAGAGATGTAGGACCACCGATTTGCATGGTGAGGTCCCTCCAGTGCAGGGTGCTACCTCTCGGAATCTGCAAATTTACGTCTCTCAGCTCCAAACCCACTCCTCTTTACTCTGCCCTGTGAGGCGGGGCTGGGGACACTGCAGATCCCATTTCTGTTGGCTCCATGTTGGGCTGTCATTCAAGGATACTAGAGGGAAACGCAGGGTCACTCAGAGGATTATGAACTCCAACTAGATTTCTCCATTATAAGTTTCAGGAACTCTCTTCCTTAAACAATGTAACTTCGTCTTAATTTTTAAATGTAAATGTAAATTCAACTTAGTTTCAAATTCTGCAACACCCACTTTTAAGTGCCACACTTGATTTTCAACAGTTCTAGCTCAGAGATTACAGGAGTGGAGACTCATGTGGGGCTGCCACGTAAGTTCTCTTCTGTGATTTATAAGAATTCAGACATGAGTTTGCCACTATTAGTGTTTCAGGGTATTGTCGCGGACCGCCAGTCGAATGAGTCTCAGTCTGAGGGTTTTTCAGGGCGAACGTTACAGGTTGATTGGAAGGTCGACGCAGGATGGTTTGACAGACTACTAGACACCACAGGTGATGATGGAAGTAGCTGCAACTTTACTGAATTTTAAGAGTGTCTTTTATACATTTTTGACAAAGCATTACAAATCACAAAAGACATTTTTATGACTTGCAGGTGGTCACAAGTTCTTATCTTGTCTTACAAACGCAGGCATTCAACCATCTATCTTACACAGTGTTTTGCCCGCAAGGGGGAACAAATGGCAGCTGTGAGGTAGTTGATAAGCAGCAGTTACTTTTCAGCTTTCTTTATCTAAAGTTGAAATGTGTTTTTTAACATATAACACTACTTTCTTTCATAGTTTTAGTTTCATGATTATATATATAGTTGTTATGATTAGAGGTGTATTATGAATCATATAAGTGATTAGAGTGTGAAGGAAACATGAGAAATAAAAGGATATTGTATGAAAACTAAACTATATTGAAAGTGAGGTTAGGAAAGACAAGGTTAGAGATAGGGGGAAAAGGTGGGTGGATATCAGGTTGGAAACATCTTGTTTATGGTATTTACATTCTTTTGATGTACTGTATATTTTCAAGGTTTTTGTTCTAAAGAAGTGGTTTCATTAGTAACACCTGGTTGCTTCCCCTTATCTTGGAATGTTAAGGCTTGTAACTTCTCTTAGTTCTGTAATTGGTCTCAGTTTTTTATGATCTCTTTTAAAAACAGCTGAACATATTCTTTTATGTATAATGTTTGATTACTTCTATATATTTTTACTCTAATTAGTATCTATATTTTGATTCATAGTTAATTGCTTGTTAAACATTAAACTACTCTATTGATTTGTGTTACATATGAAAATTAGTGAAGTAAGACATTTTTCTAAGTAAAGTTTTACTAATTAGTGAAGTCAGATGTTTTTCTAAGTAAAGTTTTACTGCAGGAGGTGTCATGTTGGAACATCTTGTTTGCCGTGCTTGCATTCTCTCGATGTACTATTTCAATTCACTGACATTTATGGTGGGGACGTGCTGTTGTACAGGCTCTCTTGGAGCCACTGAGTCCGGCACAGCCATACTTGCTGTGTTTAATTGTGGATCAGTAAGTCACTGTGTTTATTTTTAGTTTCTCAAAACAATCAGGCAATAATCAGTCATTCAACTGAACAGACAGGTTTCAGGGTAAAAGTTTCTTAGGCTTTTATGCCGCACCTCATGACTTCCTACGTTCACTAAAAGGCATGCTAGGCAACTTATGCGCTGCTGTCGCAAGCCAGGGGGACTGGGGGCAACGCTCCGAGGAGCACCCACCGCCTTACCACAGTTTTTACAACGCGGACAGAGCCATCCCGCCACGGCTTGATGCCGGGGGTGCGGCATTTCCCCCTTTTTTGTTAATGAAACGTAGTTCAAAGAGGTCTTGGCGAACAGCCTTTAAGGAGGAAAAGACACAACGAAGAAGACATGGTAACAGTAAAACAACACAGAATATCAGGCATCCAATAATAACAATAAACACAATGTACTGAATCCAAGATATAGGATTTAAAGACTTAAGATTGTCAGAGAGTGATTGAGCCAGAGCATCGAGAGATGTACTAGGTAAATGAGCTTCACTGATGGCAGTGATATCCTTTTGAAGAGTATGTAAGTCATGTGTAATATCATTATCCTTCCATACACCTTGCAAATGTGCCTTTGTTTTGTTCCAAGAGGTGGAGAGGTTATAAGGTAGAGGAGTGACACAGATAGCTGGAAAAGCAGAGTGACATCTAGTTTGAAGTTTATGTTGTATAAACTTTATATCTTGTCCTAAAGCTAATACTACTTCTTCTAAAATATTTAATTTAGCTTCAAGTTTATTATCTATGCTGGCCTGAGTCATCAAGGCTAGAGTAATGTTACTGCTTAAAGAGTTGACAAAGTGAGCCGTATGTATTTCTTGTACCAAGGCAGTTGTAGTCACTGTAAATGTAGTGACTATAGAAATTAAAGCTAAAATTCCTAAAATTAATGTTGTTATAAATCTCTTAGGTCTAATTAATTCATTAACAGTATGTAAAACTTGTAAGGTAGAGTTATCATACCAAGGATCATCTTGCAAGTTTACAGGTAACAGTACATATGAAGGTCTTTTTTTACAATTAACATAACATTTAGTAATCTATTATTTACATGAAATATATCAGAAGAAGTAATACAATTGGTTATTTTTACAAGTTAAAAGATTTTAAAGGAAATACATAGTTAACTGGATCACATGTAAATTCTTTCACAAATTTTCTTTTATGAGCTTCATTTAACTTGCACAGACCATCTACAAACATTCTAAACTTTCTTGAACTTTTGTTCTGCCTTTTACTTTCTTACATAACTATTCTGTTTCAGGACAAAATTTATCACACAAGATTCTTTCTTTATACAATGTCATTCTCCTTTCCGTTTAATTTCTCTTACTCTCAAAAACTCACTTTCCATCAAACAGGATTCCAGTTTACCATGAAGTTACTTATTCACTCAGCCAAACTGATAATTAGAAGGTTTAAAAGACAAGAATTTTATCCGTTGACAAAGATTCAGTTTGTAAAAATATTTTTCTTATTTATATAAATTACTAGTGGTAAAGAGTTAATAATAAAGGTTTTAAACTTCACCCTTGGGATTCCGCCAGTGCTGTTGTCTGGGGGCTGTAACACTTGGGAGGCAGGCCCGCCCCACGAAGGGCAGGGGGGCCCTCAGCTTCCTTCCCCGCTGGGTCTTTTCAGTCGTCTTGGAGTCAGTGGAAATGCGCCGGGTGCCGGTGGTTTTGTTTGCTATCGGCGAGTGTACTTTCATTTTCTCTAAGCGGCGGGTGAGATCTTGCAGCAGCCGCTGGTGTCTTCTTCTGCGTTGTCTTTTCTGAATCTGAGTTAACTACTCCTGGAATAACTTCAAAGTTTTTAGTATAATTTGAACTTTTACCAATTATAATTTCAACTGTCCCCGGCAAGAGTTGTCCTTTTACTGCAGTGGGGATTAAAGTAACACCGTCCCATTTGGATAATAAGACATTCCTTTCACTTGTTAAATTTAAACCTGCACTTCCAGGAGCGCCCCGTGAAAGGTCATGAATAGTAAATTCAGGGGCTTGAGGATTCAAAGTAGATAAGGGCTGTGTTTTACAAGCTACAGCCTGCTCTCCCTTGGGGCCTGGGCTGGGAGAATGCCCCTTTTACTAGTTTTTTGATCTCCGTACGTCCTGATCCTCAGGATCAGTGTCACCCTTGTCATTCAAGGGGGTTCCATCCTTATGAAATTTTGATTTACATTTATTTTTCCAGTGTCTGCCCTTCTTACAGTGAGGGCATAAGCCGGGTGGGTCCCCCCTCGGCTTATTGGCATGGGACTGTTTACAGTCCTTCTGCATGCGTCCTGGCTTGCCACAATTGTAGCAAGTGTTAGTAGGAGCTGTTTGCCCCTTACCTTCTTTATTGAAGGAGTTTTTCACATATGAGCTAAATTTCTGCCCTTGCATTGCTGCAGCATAAGCCATACCCTGGGCTATAGCTGGTGAGGCATCCATGCATGTTTCTAACTGTTTGAGCAACAGTGATGTGCCCTCAGACGGGGGGAGCATTCTGTTAATGGCTTCTTCCAGCCTTGAAATAAAGTCTTGGTACGGCTCCTCCGCACCTTGCTTAATAAGAAAATGTATAAGCTCCTCCAACCGTTTGAGGGACACATTGAACCCATTTTTAACTAGCAAATGCTGTAACATGACACTGAATATACGTTCCTCTTTGATCAATGCGTGCCTCATGGTACCTGTTGATTACTCACACTTAACCGGTCAGCCTTTACCGGCGGGACTCGAGCTCCCTGGTGAGAGTCGCCTTCAATCTGAAAAGAGAGGAAAGAAAGAAAAAGAAAGATCACCTGTCCTTCAGGTCCCTGTTCGAGGGCGCCAGCTGTCGCGGCAGCCGGTCGAATGAGTCTCAGTCTGAGGGTTTTTCAGGGCGAACGTTACAGGTTGATTGGAAGGTCGACGCAGGATGGTTTGACAGACTACTAGACACCACAGGTGATGATGGAAGTAGCTGCAACTTTACTGAATTTTAAGAGTGTCTTTTATACATTTTTGACAAAGCATTACAAATCACAAAAGACATTTTTATGACTTGCAAGTGGTCACAAGTTCTTATCTTGTCTTACAAACGCAGGCATTCAACCATCTATCTTACACAGTGTTTTGCCCGCAAGGGGGAACAAATGGCAGCTGTGAGGTAGTTGATAAGCAGCAGTTACTTTTCAGCTTTCTTTATCTAAAGTTAAAATGTGTTTTTTAACATATAACACTACTTTCTTTCATAGTTTTAGTTTCATGATTATATATATAGTTGTTATGATTAGAGGTGTATTATGAATCATATAAGTGATTAGAGTGTGAAGGAAACATGAGAAATAAAAGGATATTGTATGAAAACTAAACTATATTGAAAGTGAGGTTAGGAAAGACAAGGTTAGAGATAGGGGGAAAAGGTGGGTGGATATCAGGTTGGAAACATCTTGTTTATGGTATTTACATTCTTTTGATGTACTGTATATTTTCAAGGTTTTTGTTCTAAAGAAGTGGTTTCATTAGTAACACCTGGTTGCTTCCCCTTATCTTGGAATGTTAAGGCTTGTAACTTCTCTTAGTTCTGTAATTGGTCTCAGTTTTTTATGATCTCTTTTAAAAACAGCTGAACATATTCTTTTATGTATAATGTTTGATTACTTCTATATATTTTTACTCTAATTAGTATCTATATTTTGATTCATAGTTAATTGCTTGTTAAACATTAAACTACTCTATTGATTTGTGTTACATATGAAAATTAGTGAAGTAAGACATTTTTCTAAGTAAAGTTTTACTAATTAGTGAAGTCAGATGTTTTTCTAAGTAAAGTTTTACTGCAGGAGGTGTCATGTTGGAACATCTTGTTTGCCGTGCTTGCATTCTCTCGATGTACTATTTCAATTCACTGACATTTATGGTGGGGACGTGCTGTTGTACAGGCTCTCTTGGAGCCACTGAGTCCGGCACAGCCATACTTGCTGTGTTTAATTGTGGATCAGTAAGTCACTGTGTTTATTTTTAGTTTCTCAAAACAATCAGGCAATAATCAGTCATTCAACTGAACAGACAGGTTTCAGGGTAAAAGTTTCTTAGACTTTTATGCCGCACCTCATGACTTCCTACGTTCACTAAAAGGCATGCTAGGCAACTTATGCGCTGCTGTCGCAAGCCAGGGGGACTGGGGGCAACGCTCCGAGGAGCACCCACCGCCTTACCACAGTTTTTACAACGCGGACAGAGCCATCCCGCCACGGCTTGATGCCGGGGGTGCGGCAGGGTATTCAGAAGAATCCGTTACCCTCCCCACCCACCACCCCCACCCCGCCATCCCTATAGTCATCATCACTTCCATAATGGTGGAGAGCAGCAGCCATCTCCATCTGGGCTCTTAAGGCACTTTCTTCAGTAGGTAATTTGTTGCAATCAACCACAGGTGCTCATCTGATTAATGGGAGTACCGTTGCATTGCATAATTATTAGCATTCTATTTTCCACTGGCAAAGAGCCCATCACCATGAGCAAGTTCAAGGACACAACACGACTGATTCCTAAGTTTCATTTAGAAGGATCTGATTCGTGACCTCATGCTGCTACCAATTTCTCTATGTCAGGACCAGCCCTTAAAATCCACTGATGATTTTAACAGAGAGCAGGAACATAAATAAGAGTGTATAAATGTATTAATTAGGTAACTAAAATAAAACACTGAAGAATCACTTACAGCATCAGCATACAGGATGGGTTTGGACCTGAGGGATAATAACTTAAAAACAGGTGTAATGTATACAGCATGTGTGTGTGTGTGTGTAAAATTTCAAGTGGCTCATAATCCTATCTAATCTTGTGAGACAGGATTATGAGCCACTTGAATTTTGTGGTACTTTTCATTTACTTCTGCAATGGATACTTTAAATTGTGTGATAAATATATTTATTTATACATGTCCACCTTACATTAAATGTGGGTACTTATTTGTGCCCCCGTATGTGAAACAAAGCAGATAAATCCACATAGAGACAGGGATAATGGGCCATAATACTGCTGAATCTGCTTTAATTTGCATGCTCAGTGTCCACCCTGTTCTAGACAGCCTGCCTTTCACTTGTGTCTTTTAGGGCATCACACAGTGAATTCTGAAGATGCTTTAGAGCTCAAGGCTGAGCTTCAGGGACTGTAAAAGATTCTTTCTCCTGCTTTTCTCATGGGATATTCTAGTCCTGCTCATCACCCAGCAGCTGAATAATGGATCCCTCAATAATAGAAGAACAGATGAAAATAAAATTATGAATATGTAAAAATAAAATAAGCAAAACTTTATTCTGATTTTCAAATGTGATTTCTCAACTTCTGCTCATAACCCAGCTGCTGATTTAAAATGCAGGATAGTAAGCCCACCTCTGGCCCAGTCCAGTTGTACTGTGCATGGAGAACATCCAGGACTCGGGAGATGCTCAACCCCAAGAGGGGAGAAGTTCTTTTGAGCCCCTAAGTGGATTAAATGAAGCTTCTCCATCCAACAGATATGATAACTCTGGTACATTAAATTTCATAACCTTGTAGGAGATAGTGAGGACCTTGCTCATAATTTGCAGAACAGTTACTCATGTGTGAATTGAAATAAAAAAAATCTGAGTGAGAATGTATTTATTCCATTCTTAGTTATAAAAGAGCTGGCCGAGTATAGAATTTGGTAATAAGGTGAAGGTCAGTTTTTAAAATTTTTTTTTAGTTGCAAACCGCAAAATCCCCTCTGGCTAGATTAATCAGTGAGAGATAGCTTCAGGGATAGAGATAGCTCCCACAATTATGGGCATAGCTGATTGAATAAATTCTATGCTTAACTGTAGGAATGGCTCCTAACAACACAGCACAGAGCTGGGGCACCGTGAGAGTTGCTGTGTCTCTGCCATGATGGGAGCTGCTAGCGTATCTGCTGGGTTTAGTGCCAGGACATTTCATCATGAACAGGAAGGAAAGAATAGAATCAGAAGGTCAGGCGCAGAGCTGCTGTCTCAGAGCTGTGCCGTCAGGCTGGCTCAGGCTTGCTTTCCCCTTCCTGACTCAGCTCTATCATGAGTGCATCTGACTGGCACTTCCCTAACTCACGCCCCGAACTGCTCTGAGGTAGGCTGGGAAGTCTAGCAGTCTAGTCTGTTCAGTTGTTATTGTTTTAAAAATTTGTTTTGTTTTGAGTTTCTTTCCGCTTTCCATTTTCTGCTTGCGAAAAGAGAGTTGAGTTGAGTGTTGCGCAAGCCAAAACGTAATACAGATGTGGAGACGGGCAAGGCAGGTGGCTCCTGGCAAAATGTTTCTTTGGAGTTAGATTTTGGGACAGAGCCCAACCAGGAGGGCTCGGTTTCAGCCATATGGGCTGGAAATGAGGGAACAGAAGGGAGAAAAGGGGAGGTTATGAAGTACTGGGAGGCAACCAGAAGCATTTTATAACAATACCAGATTATAAAAACACTTAACAGAGTATATAAAATATTTAAGATACTTACATAAACATTTACATTTATAAAAACATATAAAATTATCTTACAACTTTTATTATGCTCAATCTTTTTGCTTTTCATTTAATTATCACAACGATCCTGTGTGATAGGTAAAGAGTAGTGAATTCATTTTTCGTAGTTTTACTATCAACTAATCCCTTCGCTCCCTGATTTCTGTTTTATGCATTTGTTTTATGGTAAGTTACTTTCAATAGAGTGTAATTCTATTCAAAATTTAAGATTTTTCAATTTTTATTTAAAAATGGAATTGTCTAGCATTCTCCTTATGTACCTTTTCTGTCTACTTAAAAATCATATCAAAATAATAGCATCAGGTATTTTAAATAAATATGAGGAAGTGGTAAAAAAATGGCAATCATTTTCCAAAAGATGGATATTTAAACTGAATTTGAAAGCTAAGTTAAAGAGTGTGGTTGAGAAACCATGGAGATTGCAACTAAGCCTCAGATAAAGAGCGACTGGGCAGAGGAAACTGCCAGGCTAACGATCAAGCCAGGCAGTGGGTCTTGGAGCATCTTCTGTCTAACAATCAAGCCAGGCCCTGCTCTCTGTCACTGGTAGAAAAATGAGTAAAACATTTGTCAGAAAAACTGGGTTTAAGTAACAGGTACTTTAGAAGCTCTCAAAGGAGAAATGGGGAGATTCATGTGGCTGTCTCACTGCATCATCATTTATATTCATTTTTGCTGGAGAACAATTACGATGATTAAAAAGTTGGCTTTGCTATTGACAATAAAAAGAAACAGTTATTAATACCCTGTCCTTTGAATGCGAAGACATCATAGTTGGCAATGACATGTAGCATTTACAGACTCCTTAGAGCTTAAGCATTGCCCTCTGTGCCTTAAAACCAGGTCCAGCTGCCTTTGTCCAACATGGCCCATTGGTGACACATGGGCACACCTCACCTTACTGGGCTTCCCTTGACTTCACTTCTCAGATACTGTGTTTTCTGCAGATCGAGGGTTTGTGGTAACTCAGTGCTGACAAGTCAGTCAGCACCATTTTTGCAAATAGCATATGGTCATTTCATGTCTGGGTGTACTATTTTGGTAATTTTCTCAATATTTGAAAATTTTTCAATATTATTGTATCTGTTATTGTATCATCATAACAGATCAGTGATCAGTGATCTTCAATGTTACTTTGCAATTGTTTTGGAGTGCCATGATGCCCACCCATGTAAGATGATGAACCTTAATCGATAAATGCCGTGTGTGTTCTGACTGCTCCCCTGAGCAGTCATTCTACCCATTCTCTTCCTTTCTTGAGATGCTCTTGTTCCTTAAGACACAACAGTACTAAAATTGGGCCAATTAATTTAAGACACAACAGTATTAAAATTGGGCCAATTGGCCCACAGTGCCCTCATAGTGTTCCAGTGAAAGGAAGAGGCACACATCTCTCACTTAAAATCAAAAGCTGGAAATGACTAAGCTTAGTGAGAAAAGCGTGTCAAAAATTGAGATGGGGGAAAGCCCTTTGTGCACATCAGCCAAACTGTGAATGCAAAGGAGTAGTTCTTGAAGGAAATCAAAAGTAGTACTCTAGTAGACATGAGAACGGTAAGAAAGCGAAATAGCCTCCTGCTGATAAGAAGAAAGATTTTCCATTAAGCCAAAGCCCAAATCAGAGCAAGCCCTAAGGGTCTTCAATTCTGGGAAGCTGCAGGAGAAAAGTTTGCGGTCACCAGAAGTCGATTCATGAGGTCTAAGAAGCCATTTCTATAAAAGTACAAGGTGAAGCAGTAAGTGCCAGTGGAGAAGCTGCGGCAAGTGATGCAGAAGATCTCAGCTGAGATCCCTGGCAGAGGAGGCCGCACTGAGCAGCAGATTGTCAGACTGTAAACAGTCTTTGTTGGAAGAAGTCACTGTTCTGGGGAGGAGAAGTCAGAGCCTTGTTTCCAAGGACAGGCTGATGCCCTTATTTGGGGCTAATGCTGCTGGTGACCTTAAGTTGAAGCCAATGCTCTTTACCATCCTAACAATTCTAGAACCTGTAAGAATTATGCTAAATCTACTCTACTTGTGCTCTAAAAATGGAACAACAAAGCCTGAATAACAGCACATCTGTTTAGAACATGGTCTACTGAATATTTTAAGCTCGCTGTTGAGACTTACTACTCAGAAAGGAAGATTCCTTTCAAAATACAGAGGCTTCCAAAAAATATGTACATACTTAAAGAAAGGAAAAAATCTTACTAAAATTTTAATACTCAATGTATACCGATAATGTTTGTTACCTTGTACCTTGTATCTCTCGTAATGGCAGAAGTCAAATATGACTTCAATATTGCAATTTTCACACAGTTTTTTTCCTTTCTCAAAATGCATATACATTTTTTGGCACCCTCACTATCACTGCTCCTTGAAGATGAGTCTGTGTATCTAATCACTCAGGAAAGGAGATGTTATCAGGAGGGTAATTCCATTTTCATGCCTTCTAACCCATCCTCCATTCTGCAGCCTATGGATCAAGGGGCAATTCAACTTTTAAGTTCTATTTATTTCAGAAATACATTGTGTAAGGCTTTAGCTGATGTAGAGAGCGATTCCTCTGATGGATCTGAACAAAGTAAACTGAAAACCTTTTGGAAAATATTTACTATTTGACATATTATGAAGGGGACACAGGATTTATGGGAAGAAGTGAAAATATAAAAATTAACAGTTTGAAAGAAGTGGATTCCAACCTTCATGGGTGACTTTGAGGGGTACAACATTTCAATAAGGGAAATCACCACAGATTTGGTGAATAGCACGAGAACTAGGATTAGCAGGGGGACCTGTAGATGAGATTGAATTGCTGCAACCTCCTCATGCAACTCGAACAGATGAAGAGTTGTTTTTTTGGATGAACAAAGAAAGTATTCTCTTGAGATAGAATCCACTCTTGGGGAAGATGCTGTGAAGATTGTTGAAAGGGCAACAAAGGATTTATAATACTACATAAATTTAGCCGATAAGATAGCAGCAGGGTTTGGGAGGATTGACTTCGCGTGTGAAAAAAGTTTCTGCTGTGAGTAAGATGCTATCAGACAGCATTGCCTGGTGCAGACTAATCTTTCATGAAAGGAAGACTAGGTCAGTGTGGCAAACTTCATTGTTATCTTATTTTAAGAACTCGTCACAACCATCCCAGCCCTCTGGAGCTAACACTGTAATCAGTTAGCAGCCATCAACATTGAGGCAAGACCCTCTATCAGCAAAAAGATTACAACTTGCAGAAAGCTCAGGTGATGATTAGCACTTTTTAATAATGAGGTATTATTAAATAATATGCTTTTTTAAACATGATGTTACTGCACAATTAAGGGACTACAGTATAGTGTAAATGGAACTTTGATCTGCACTGAGAAACCAAACCAATTTGTGTAACCTCCCTTTATTGCAATTATTTATTTTGTTGCTGTGGTCTGAACCCCTCCTGCAGGATCTCCTAGGTGTACCTGTAACTCCGTTTCACACTTTACTCTGTGCTACGATTAATTTCAGTGTATACTTTAGATCACATCCTTCTTACTTTCTCTTTCAGTCTCAGCTTCTAGTAGCCATTGAAACTAACAGAATAAATCAACAACTTCTTATGTCTGGAGGTAACTTAATTTCCATTTGAGCTTCTCAGGTGTCAGAAAACAATTTCAGATAGTTCACAGCAATCTAGTAAGTTTGGATTTATCTAATTCAGTCCAATCTTCTTGCTTTGGCTGGTTGTGGTGGCTCCTGTCTGTAATCTTGGTGCTCTGGGTAGCTAAGGTGAGATGATCACTCCAGCAAGAATCCAGGAGTTCAGATGAGACTGGGCAATATAGTGAGATCCTAGCTCTACAAAAGAAAATCCTTTTTGCTTCTCGCTAATATTGACACTTGCTAGAATATGTTTATGTTACAGGGAACTTACTGACAACCAACATGCTGGAGATTGGTGGAGAGAGGAAGACTGTTCAAAACATCCATCTTGTCCCTGGTCATCATTTTTTCTGCCATAGACATTTTAATTCTCACCATGTCTTAGGACATAGACTGTGATTATTGCCAGATCACCTGAATGTAGTTCCTATCATGATATCTGAACCCCAAATTTGCCTTAGCAAGATTTGAACTCCTGTACCCTGCCATAATCTACCAAGAAAATGAAACAAGGCAGATAGCTAATTGCTTAAGTGACTTCAATAAGATTTGGTCAGCTGAATTGAGAAGCTGGTACCACGGGTAGTATGTTAGTATGTCTACATGCTTGTATTTCTGTGACATGTTTATATTAAATACCAGGGTTCATTCTGTACTGATTTTGTTTTCTTAATGGTAAATCCAGTTCTTTCTATAACCTTTCTTCCTCCAAGTAACTGGGCAAAACCACAAAGTAGCTCTCAGAAGAGAATGGTCATGGCAGAGCACAGGAAAAGACAATACAACTCGTGACTTTTGAATAGCAATCAATTTTGGAGCATCCAAAGCCACAGGAGATTCAGTGCATAAAGTTTGTAATAATAAACAACAAATTGGCTCAGTGAAAGGTGACTCTTCCTCCTCCTAGACTAGGTAAAGATACAGGCTGCCAAAAAGCAGATCAGAGGGAGCCAGATTGTAAAGACACAGGTGTGTCCTTCATAGGGATTCCGGGCCTTACCTTTGGGTGAGAGAGGACAGAAGATAGAATCCTAGAAGCTTTAGAGATTCCATGAACTGGTTTTTACTTCCAAAGAACACAGGAAATCTTGTAATATCCTCCACTCCAACCTACGGTATTTTACCAAACTGGTTTTTACTTCCAAAGAACACAGGAAATCTTGTAATATCCTCCACTCCAACCTACGGTATTCTTCATGGCACAAGAGCAGCATTAGGAACAGCCGTGTGGTGAGTGGCAGGGGGGCTCCAGGCTGTATTCTGCTGTGACTCTGTCCCTCACTCATGACTCGGGGCAGTTGCCTCAGCATCCCTTTCTATTGGGCAGTGTTGCTGGTGTTGGTTTGTGTTCGTTAAAGCGTACTGTCAACTGTAATCTCAGAATTCTATATTACATACAGAGAACACCAACCTGGATTACCCACGTTTAATATATATGTGCACATGATATGTCTTTATGTATAAATATATACCCAAATATAGTCATAAAAAAGTTTAGTATGAGTTCCTAACCAAGCAAGAATGAATTTTAAAGAGCCGACTGTGGTCATATAAAAATTACAAAAATAGATTGTTGGAATGAAAAATTAGTATGAATAAGTCAGCTCTCCATCCAATTAAAGGCATTCTTAAAAAAACATAAATGGTCTTTTCCTCCAAAAATGTGTATAATGATTTATTCTAGCAAATATGTAGTGAATGCCTTCCAAGTACCAAGGCTGGGAATTCAGGGAGTGGTACCTTTACTAGTACAATATGAATAAGTACCTTTCCTGTCCTGCCCTAAAAAGGAACTCGCATTGTCAGAAATGAAACAGCTCTCAAATGCTGCACCCCAGCAGGCCCAGCATGAGGCAGCTTAAGTGAGGAGGACAAAGAACAAGCGTGAATGTTCATGGAGGCTCAGATTATCCTTGGGGGAGGGAAAATGTCAAAATGGACCAAGCCCAAACTCTAGATATATTACCCAAAGTAGCTGCCACATATGCACTGATATCTGAATCAAATTTCAGTTTTTCAGCTGAGAGTTGACTGCTTGTGGCATGTACGAAAAATTGGAACCCACCTCAGGGTGCCAGTTGCTAATGTGTGTCAAATCCATTATTTTTAGATGAAGACTCCAAACCCCTGGAAGAGGTGATTGCCCAAAATGTGTCCCAGGGAGTGGCAAAGCCAGCACTTGAGGGGACTACCCCTGTTTCTAGCACTGTGGTTTTTCCTGTTGCATTTAGCCCTGGCTAAGTGGCAATGGCTCACTGTCATGCTCTCCTAATGTGAACGTAATCTTCCTGAAACAGTAAGTCACATTTCATTTTGAGAATGTATTCAGCTCAAGGATTGCCATACTTGGTAATGCAAAGTAAAGGTAAACAAATACTAGCAAAGAGACAAATAAATTGTGACTATACTTCCAAATCTGCTGAAAAATGAAAACTCAGCTATTTTTGTTAACCTTGGTTCAGATTTTTCTATTCCTATAAAAAAAAATTGGTGAGTTAAGCTGTATTGGCTTTGGCATTTTTTCAAAGGGGTTCTTTCATTTCGTAGAAGGCCTCATTTATTCCTAGCTCTCCCTGCTCCCAGGGGGTTGGAAACGCAGCCAGGGCATCTGATTTATATACAATTAGCCTTGCGTGAGTATGGATGGCCTCTCACTCTAGCATGAAGTGAAGTGAATTTGAAGAAAAACACTCTTCCTTTATCCTCTTTCTTAGCCTCCCTCTCAACTCTACTTCTCATTTGTAGCTTGGTTTACCAGGGAAAGCAATGATTCTGCAATCCAATGTGACCTCACCCTGTCAGAGCTTTCAGCCAGAAAGACTCAGAGCCCATCAATTTCATCATAATGGGTGAATAATGACGGCCCCTTTAGTATTGCTTTCATCCAAATCCCCATTTAAGGACGGTGACTAGAAGGACAAAGGCTAGTGTTTCAGGAAGGGCAGATTTAGGGTAGATCAGCCATGGAAATCAGCATTGGCTCACATGTCCAGGACCTAATGAGAACCTGGCAGGGCCCCAAAAGGAGTTGAATCCACTCTGCCTGTACATTTGAGTCCCCTATTTTGGTTCATTTCATGGGAATCTGTAGAACTATAAGAGGAGGAGGTGAGGAAACAGGGCAGGGAGAGTGGGGAAGCCCAAGGGAATCTGCTGCAGGTTCATCTCAGCGTCCCTAGCACCGTGACAGTGGGTAGAGTCCCTTTTTCTCCTGGGGGGGACTCTTCCCCTCTCATTTCTATGTGCCATTTAGCAAGTTCTGGAGATGTTCAAGGTCCCTGCCCCAGATGGTGGCCACTATGTATGCTTGAAGTCCACTCAACTCTAGTCAAGTGAGGTTTCCACTCGACTGAAGCTCCTGTGAATTTGCCAATTTGATTGTCAGTTTCTTTATTTTTCTTTTTTTCACTCACACGACATCACCTCCTTCCTGCATGCTCTTATGCTTAAAATCTGACAGTTCTGGAAAATGTAGTCAGAAACTATCAGTAGGATGGAAATAAAAGGGAAAGTGGAAACAGATATTTGGGACTAATGACATATTTCCTGGGGAAGTGAGTTGAGAATTCTATTTGAAAGTAGCCGGAATATTTCAGTGAGGAAGTCGGGGGACTTTATTTCCTGCAAACACAAACCTTATCCAGTTGCTGTGGTGTTGGTGATGTCTTTGATGACAGAGGAGCAGGCTGAAAGGGGATGGAAACGTCTTCCTGCCCCAGTATATTTGATGTGCAGCACATCTTGATTACTGTGATTTACAAGGAATGAAAACTCTCTGGAGATCTCAGTGATGGAGTTCATATGGTAGAAGCAAAACAGGTTTCCAGAGAGATGGTTAATAAATTAGAGAATGTTTACATCTTGTGGGATAAAGGGAAATAAGGTGAATGCTGTGGAATCAGTGAGCTTTATCTAGTTTTGAGGTTGGTTGAATTTAATGCTGATTCCCACCCACCCCCGCCATCGTGTCTAACATTTTTAAACCGATAGGAAGTACTATTTGTGTGTCCGTCCCTGTGTCTTTACCCAGGTGGTTGACCATGAGGACATTGTCCATTCTGATTTGAGTCACTTTCTTCTGTTGTGGTTTGCTTCTGGGCACAGCAAACTGCCCAGCAATGCTTGTTGGAATATGAATTGACTATATCAGTGGTCTAAATAATGTATCTCCCATCACTTTGTCTCTGTAAAAACATTTCCTCCGCATGAGTGTTGCCTTTTACAGAAGTTCCAGTCCTTGACTCCCTGAGCGAATGCCTTGTTTACCTACCTCTCAGATCCCACACTGTACCACCAAGATAAGAATAATCCCTTGGGTGGCTCCTGTGGCTCAAAGGAGTAGAGTGCTAGCCCCATATGCCGGAGGTGGTGGGTTCAAACCCAGCCCTGGCAAAATCTGAAAAAAAAAAAAAAAGAAAGAATGACTAATTTCTGTGGCTTTTTCTTTTGATTCTCATCTAGGTACAATGTCTTGTCTTAAGTTTTCGTGATACAAGTCATAAGCATTCGTTCCTGAAACAGTTGCCCCTTGTGAGTAACTTAGTTTGGGGAGATGGGCGCTATCGGGTTTTTTCTCCAGGTTTCTGTTTGAGGGCTTGCAGCTTGCACCCCACACTAACCTCCCCACTCCTCATTTCTTTCCCTGGTGTTCCTTCTCCTGTGCCCTCCCTGTTTCTGAGCCTGCCTCTCAGCCATTAGGGCTTTCTTCTTCAGCTCCTGCTTATTGATGAATGAGTTTCATTCATCTTTCTCTCTCTCTCTTTTAGATGGGGCGGGGAGCGGGATGGTCTGTGAATAGCTATAGACTCTGCCTGCTCCCATTTTTCCCCTCAGCTATTCAGTTCCATGGAGACAGAGAGTGGAAGAGAGCAGCAGGGGGGGAGGCCCCGGGGTCAGAGGTCAAGAGTGGCCACCTTTTGAATTAAAGCTTCTGATTTCCACGGGGGATAACATATTGTAACCCGGAGTATCTGTGTGAGTGCTTGACTGTCCGAAGACTCAAAGCAAAGGGAAGGAGGAGGAGAGGAGGGAAAGATCAGAGAAAAGGGGAGGAACGCAGATCTTGGGCTCTGTTAACATTATTTGCAGTGTTCTCTAGCGTCGTGTTTGGTGACTCCCCGCGAGAGTCATTATGCTTTGAACCACTCTGCGTATATTCTATAGCGTTGAACTGGGGATACATTGTGCAGTCTATGTACAGAAGATTACAGCAGTCCTGCCTAATAGACAGCATTACTTAAAACAATTTAATTAGGTGGCAAACTACCGTGTAGCATCAAAGTTATTTTTTTGTGTGGGGGTATGCCACATGTGAAATTTATTGTCACTTCTTAGAGACTTTGCGAGACCAGCACTCAGGAGGCTGTTTGTATCTTTGGGGCATTAGAAATGCACAGAAGCTTAGTTGATTCCATGTCTTAGTGACTGTCTCATAGCTAAAGCGTAAGAGATGGTCAGTGAATGAGTGTGCGTCTCTTCCCACCACACGTACCATTTTAACATCCCCCAATATGATTCTGATGAGCAATGTATTAACATTAAAACAAAATTATACTTTTTCCACTGAATTTTTAAGGGCTTCATCTCCAGTTTATGTGTCTTTATGGTCATGTCACAGACCTCTGCAGATTTAACCATTGTGTATGGAAAAGATGAATGGCAAAAAAAGGAATTAAGAATTTTTGAAAAATTAAGAATTTTTCAAGCATCATAAGCACTTGTATGTGATAGATACTACTTTTTATATATAAGATGATCCCTATACAAATTGAGTCTCACTAAGAGAAGTTTTCATGTGATTAGACTTTTAGTTGACTTGTGCATAGGTTTTCATTTTACTAATAAAATAATAATCTGAATTAATCCTTCAAATACAATGATTCCACCTCGGTCTTTGTTACAGAGACTTTTAAAACCAGGTAGGTCATCAGAATAAGCTGGGAAATGAATTGTTTTGTTCTTGGGTTCCATAACCGGTGATTCTGATGTGCAACCTGTCTTGTGAACTACTGTCAGAGGACAGAGAAAGTAAAAGGGAAAAAAGTCTTATAAATAAACTTTCCAAATCTGAAACACTTAGGAGAATTCAGAGCCATATGTAACAAAATTCTATTATGACAACAGCAAAAAAAATACAGTGAGAATATTGCAAAACAAAGCATTTCCATGTCTTAATGCAGCTGGTCCAGAGAAACAGTGCCTTACTGATATGATTACAAAAAATACTATACAATGAATAAACATGAACATCAAGTGCTTTCTCTTTGAGGCCACATGAGCAATAGTTACTGTTTCACGAAGGAACTAAATTGTGCACAGTTTACGTTTAGAGCAGGGAGAACAGAGCTGAACTGATTCGCTGTTGAGTTATTTTGAGTTATTTGTGCAACTGTGTCCTATATCATTAATCATCTACCTGCACAATAATAGAAAATAATTCACACGGAAATGCCTTAAAATTATAAAATCACCGCATAAGTATAAGCTGGAGCCCACTGTTGCATTTTTCTCGACACACATTTCCAGCATCAAAAATACTGGAACATTCCCATCATTCCTTGTCAAAAATGTGAACCTGGAGAATCCCCCAGAACAAGTGAAGGAGGAGGGTGCAAACGATCTGGTGGAACTTCTTGTAAATGGGGCTGCAAACCCAGCTCCTTGGTCTCCACTTCTGATTTCCTTTCCTCTTTGCTTCAGCCTTTCCTTCTACATTACTTTCACTGAATTTTACTTGACTGTTAGAAGTTTTTTCTTTCATTTTAAAAGCAACCAAGTTCTTTCTTTTACCCAGCAGTGAAGTATGATGTTACTATACTTACACCATTCAAGCTGTCTGGTATTAGGAATCGGAAGGTATGATGTGTTACCTCTCTTTTGTTTCTTATTAGCTGCGTCAATTTTTTTTTTTTTTTTTTTTTTGGCTTTTGGCCGGGGCTGGGTTTGAACCCGCCACCTCTGGCATATGGGACCGGCGCCCTACTCCTTGAGCCACAGGCGCCGCCCAAGCTGCGTCAAATTCTTGATGATGTTTAGCTTCTCCAAGAATTAGCTTTCAGCTCTGGAAGATGGGGATAATGCCAATGATTCTGCTTGCTTCAGAAAATGATGGGGATCAAGAAATTATGCACAACATTCTTTGTAAAGCCATGAATTACTATCTAACTATAGAGATTTTGGACTTTACTTTTTTTTCCTTCATTATACTGATTTTTTTTGACTCTCCAGATCCCTTTTCTTTTACACAGACATAATTTTCAGGAGGTGGATTTCTTAAAAAGAAGGGTTTTTATATTGATTATTTTATTATCTATTATTTTATATTTATTATTTGAAAAATTAAACAAAACTAATAGATTACTAGAATCCCTAAAAGACATATATTCACATTTTAATCATTATTCTGAAATTTTGACAGGCAAGAACAATGAGGTTTGGGGTTACTTTGACCTATTGGATCTCACTCTTCAAACCAATGATAAGATACATTTTCAAATTATGAAATTTGTTTACAATTTTACAAAAGGGCAAAACATACTTTTTCAATGAGTAATAAGTTGACAAGAAAACTGCTAGTATGGTTGTTTTTTGATTTGTTGACCTAAATCTGAGTTCCTAGAATTCTACTCATTGTGCATCTGTAAAAGAGCTCCTTGGCACTTTCTCCTGGAATGCAGAATTCAAGCATCAATTCCATGCGGGATTCTGCACTGTCTGGCTAGCCATACATATTGTTGACTTTATATACACCTTTCTCAGCCTGTCTGGACATGCTGGGGGAAGTTGTGGCTCCTCCTAGTTGTTACTTCCCTATCTGAAGTAACTATTTGTGGAATGGTAACTATTCCACAAATTTGTGAGCTCACTATTCCTCTATCTTTTAAAACATCCAGTCCAATCTTGCTGCCAGCTGGTTCAATTTCAGGGTCATGACATCTCTCACCATTGTCTCCTTCCAGCTGGACTTGTGGGCATTCATGGTGAAGGCCTACGAGCATCTTCTTTTTTTTTTTTTTTTTTTTTTTTTTTTAATTTTTTTATTAAATCATAAGTGTATACAATGATATGATTATGGGGCATCATACACTCACTTCATAAACCATTTGACACATTTTTATCCCAGTGGTTAACATAGCCTTTCCGGCGTTATCTCAGTTACTGTGCCAAAACATTTATATTCTACATTTACCAAGTTTCGCAAATACCCCTGTAATATGCACCACAGGTGTGATCCCACCGATTCCCCTCCCTCTACCCACCCCCCTTTTCCCACTTCCCCCTATTGTTAAGTTGTAGCTGGGTTATAGCTTTCATGTGAGAGTCCCAAATTAGTTTCATAGTAGGGCTGTGTACATTGGGTATTTTTTCTTCCATTCTTGGGATACTTTACTAAGAAGAATATGTTCCAGCTCCATCCATGTAAACATGAAAGAGGTAAAGTCTCCATCTTTCTTTAAGGCTGCATAGTATTCCATGGTATACATATACCACAATTTATTAATCCATTCGTGGATCGATGGGCACTTCGGCTTTTTCCATGACTTAGCAATTATGAATTGGGCTGCAATAAACATTCTGGTACAAATATCTTTGTTATGTTGTTGCACTGCCCCTGAGCTCCCCCCACGCCAGTCTTGTCCTGTAGTCCTGCTTTGGTTTCATGGACTGACTCAAGGCCCTGAATAGCCCTGGTTCATTTCTTTTCCTGACACAGAATGTGAATCTTCAGATGATTCTTTGGGAGACTCAAGTCCTATAAGGATATTGATTTCAAGAGCCATGTTTTACCAAGTACTGTACCATAGCTTCACACACTATTTTTCTAGAACCCAGTCCTGACTTCTTTGCATTTACCCAAGACATTATTTAAGAGCCTGTTTAAACAACATTAAAAATGGGTTATGAATGAGAATTTCAGCTTAAGGGATGGGAGGAAGAATTAAAACCTAATTAATGAATAAACTTTATATCATATTCAGAATGGGATTTTGAAATAGAAGCTTCATCTGGACAAGAAAGTGCACAGCAATTGGCTTACAGTTCCTCAGGGCTGAAGCAGTTCAGGGAGAAACCAAAGTCCCATGAAGGGAATTTGAGGTGCAGCTGTGTCTCTATGCTCTTTGAAAAACTCTTCTCCAAAGCCTCAAGGTTCCCCCTTACTGGTTGAGAGACCCACTGTACTGTTTAGGCCTGTGGGGCCTGGTTCCTCTGCATTAGATCAGCAAAGGCCCACTCATTCCTTCCAGGCTCCTCCAGGCCTCACTGTCTCTAAAAACCTTCCTGAACTCACCCCAGACTCCCAAGGGATAGTTAAGACCCTTCTCTCATGTCTTTGTATGATGCCCCAATATCCTCTGTGGTATTGTCAGCTTATTTTTCAGTTTCCTGTCCTAGGCTGTGATCTTCTTGAGGGGAGGTACTGCACCATATTTAATTCTGTGTCTCTGCTGTCTAGACTTGACCTTGGCTGAAGTCTACAATGCACTTGACAAATATTCATAAGAATGAATGCATGAAGAAATAAAAGAAAAATTAAGTTCAGTTGAAATAGCGGATAAATTTTTATGCTTTTCAAATTATACTGCTGGGATTAAACACCTGCCCTTAGGCCCTAAGCCTACTCTGATGATCGCACAATTTTGAGTCAGTTGGAGTAAATAATATAAAAAAATGAATTTTAATGTAATGCCAATGTTCAGTTCGTGTTTCTATCACCTATTTGTTGAGAAAGAGAGAAGTGGCATTGCTCCCACACAGGTGGCTGTCACCTCATCTTGGACTTGGTGTGTGTGGTAGAATTTAGGTCTTCACTAGCCTTTTAATGAGTGATGCCTTTGACCCAGGGCCCACTGTGATTCTAGGACCAGGACAAAGTCTCCGGCAAAAGAATCAGAATATTAATTCTTCAGAGCTGATTCTCAGGCAGAGAAGCAGAAAACAGAACTGTGGTATTTCTTTGACGTCTGTCCTTTCACAGGGGTAGGGACAGGGATGAGGAGTGAGGACAGATTCTCTGTTGAAGCTTAAAGGTTTTATGTTGGATGCAAGCGGAATTTTCATACCGAAGCATTGTGGTTAGTAACACCAACATTTTCTGTCTCCACTTTGGAAGTAACCATCCATCATATTTGGGGGTCTCATGGGGAATCCTTCCCTTTGACCTGAATGTTACCACTCAGTGTCCTCAGAGGGGGTTGCTACGTGGACCTTGGGGTGGATAAAGTAGCATTTCTGACTTCAGGCCCTGACTGTGTTCCTTATGAACTTTGCTTGATGACCTGATCATTCTAAAACTCAGTTTTCCCATTTAAAAAATGGGATGGGATTATGGCAAAGATGAATGGAGGGGGTATCATGCAAAGTACTTAGTCAAATGCCCAGAGTCAATGCAAAACAAAAAGGAGGGAGGGGTGGGGTAAAGAAGAGCAGAGAGAGGGAAGGAGAGAGGGGGGTGGGGCCTTGGTGTGTGCCATACCTTCTGGGGGTGAGACACGATTGCAAGAGGGACTTTACCTAAAAAATGCAATCAGTGTACCCTGGCTTATTGTACCCTCAATGAATCCCTAACAATAACAAACAAACAAACAAACAATAAAAAACACAAACCAAATCCAGTTAATGCTGTTATAGTTTTAAGTTTTCTTATAGTTAGAAGGGATCTATTTTGGGCCCTGGATGCCTGAATAACATTACTATAAGGGCCGCTAAAAGTTGGAATAGGGCTAGAGACGTATTGTGCATAAATAGTGCTCTGCCTGTGAATGCCTGTGGTCTAGTAGCATGGACCTATATAAGAAACACGTAGGAAGGCTCAGTGCAATTTTTCATTAAACCCCAGGGGCAGTGAATGCTCTCTTTGCCATCAGTATTGAGTAAGACATTCTCTAGAGTTCCCCAGTTGCTTCCCATTAGTCCTAAGCTCACTGGGACTTAGAACTGATCCCCACATTGACTCAAGGAGAGAGCATGGGGAGAAAAATGGCTGCCATCTTGCCTGGGCTCAGGGCTGCCACCCAGAACTGAAGCCAGGTCATTTCTCTGAGTCCCTGAATACATTACAGATCTTGCTTAGTTTCTTTGCTCACAAGCTGAGTTCTGGATAAGAAACCAAAAACAAAGTTACTTTTTTGAAATGCATGGCAGGAAACTCTAACTCCTGCAGAGAGTTGGTGCCATGAGCAAAGTAAGTTGACAGAGCTGGATGCTTCCTGCTATCTGGGGCAGGAAGGCAAGAAACAGTCCTGCTTTACAATAATTACAGGCAACAGGGCTAGGAAGAAAGTAGGGCCTCTCTGGACATAATCTGCTCTCAATATGGTGTGCTGAGCCACCAAGAGTGTGCACAGAATCTTGACCAGCTCTCACTGTGTGTCAGCAATCAGCTACTCAATGGCTATGCATTTTTAACATGAGTTTTAATTTGGAATATATACTTCTTTAATATATACTTATTTAATATATTTTTATATTAAAACGTGGAAAGATCAGAAAATTTGATAAAAAATTCTACATTAAAGAAACTGCTCTATTAAATGACTGGGACACTTTTTCTTCTATTTAATGTCTAATCGAAGACTAGAAAAGCTTTTGGACAATTCAGGTCAATACCTAGCTGAGTGCAGAAAAAGAAAATCAAAAGTGTATTTACTCAGTTAATGAATATAGACTTGGAGATTAGTTCAATCAAAATTTAATCAAAATTTAGATTAACACAAATCTCAGGATTGTAGAAAATTCACATTTAGAAACAATAATGTTTTATATTTAAGAATTCCATGGCCTTTTAAAGTTGCACATGCACCTCTGTTTTATCCATTCCTGCTCCTCAATCCTTGACTTAGGTACTTCATATCGGAGCTCAGTAGCTGAGCTGCGGTGACAGTTCTTTGATCTCTGCAGTATGAGCTACTTCTGCCGTGAGGACCCTGGGAGGCAGATTCCGAGCATGCTTGTGACGGTATCTGTGGGTGCAGACAGCAAACAGTTCCTGCAAATGTCTCCCTGGTCCTGCCTGCCACTGGAAAGCTTCTGGTCTCATGGGTATCCCACTGACCTAACTTCTCAGCTCTCGCAGACATATTCTGTTTGCATCTCCGGCTTCTCTACGCTGCTTGAGCTCCAGGAGGCCGACCTTCATGGGAAACAACAGACTCCTTTGTCATCTGGCTCCTGCTTGGCTTTGGGCAAGAGCGACACTACCCGTAGCTTAAGTGCTGGGAAAGAGGGTGTCTGGGCTGCTCCTTGCCCTCCCTCCCCGCCCGCTTTTGTGTGTTTGTAGAGGTTGTTTTTGCTCAGGCTGCTCTTTCATCCTTTCTCCCTTCCTCTCAATCACCCCTTCTATCTCTTACCTCAGAACTAAAGATGGTAAAACCTTTTGATTGTTGCTTATTTCAAGATGCTTCCACTCCCTCCTTGGGGTTCCTAAACTCTCTTCATATGTTTTTCAATAATGCATTTGTTAAACTCTCCCCAAGAAATCCCTTTGAGGATGCCACCTGCTTCTTGTTGAGCTACTTCTCTCTGTGATGCTGACGGGAGCGCCACTCACCAAGTCTTCGGTATCCACTGTGGTTCTCCCACCTCCACCTGGGCCAGGCTCTGTGTCCCTTCATGCACGACACCGCTCCCAAACCAAGCCCAACCATGCTCAGCTGATGGAAGGGATGGTATCAGTTCTTTGGGAAAAATGATTCTGCTCTGTTTTATAACATACAAATTTTTTAAAAATCTTTTATTCAACATTATCTTATCTACCTGTGTCAATAGAAGCTTCTTTGGGCAAAGTCTCTTGCTTTCAATTCTATGTATTTCCCTGTGGCATCCACCTCTTGGTCATGAACACAGGAAAGTGTATTTGGTGATTTAAATTACCTCTGACTTAGAATGTTTTTTGAGTTTTTTTTACAGCCAAGTAAGCATAAACTAGTTCAACCTTCCACACTGTATAACTACCCCCTCAGACTACGACAAGGACAAGTGCAGCTGAATGAAGTCTACTGAGGCCATCTGAACTGCCTTGATTTTCAGGTTCTGACGGAGGATGCTGGGATGCTCAGAAAAATAATCATGCCTCTGTGTTTGGCTAGTGTACAGTTCTGGGCTAAGTGGTGGGGTGACTGGTATTGCTAAACCAGAAACTGCACAGAGTCCCTTTTGTTTCAACTAGCCTCAACTGATGCAGCTGAAATCAGAGTCCTACTCACCAACCTCTGTGGCCACAGAAGTACTCGAACAATTGACCACAATATAAATGGGGTGAAGAGTTGATTTTGCCTCCATAGTGTTTTAATGGATTTTATAGGAGACTATTCATTGGAAAGGCAAGTAATATCAGTGATCTCCTGGTGTGTGACAATTTGTTTCGGACATGTGAGCTCCAAGACCAAATTGTCTCCACTCTTTAACATGCTTCTACTCTAAATTCTCTTTCCTTTAACTCTCTTCTTACTTAATCAACTTTCTCTGTTTACAGTAGTATTCTAATATTTCTGTTTGAATCTTTGTTGATTTTAGAATCTCCCCAGCACTATGGTTATTTAAATCTTTTTATGTCTCACAATTTTTCTTGATTGCTTATAGATTATTTATTAAGTTATTATAACAAATGATAATAGTAGTAATAGGGTTTACTGTTTATCAAGTGATTTCACAAGTATTTATTTGACCGGCCATAATACTATGAAATAGAGGGGATGGATTCTTTTTCCATTTATGCCTGAAGAGATGGAGATTCCACAAGAGCTCACAATTTATTCTTGATCTTTCATGAAGTCTGTAAGGACTGTGGGACCAGAGGAATCACGTTTTCCTGTTAAAATCTCCTGCCCCTCATGATATCATGCAGCCTCAGCTTTTGAATCTTGTTCCCTAGTCACTCAAGGCACAAGTGACCCTTCAAACAAAAAAGAAAAGTTTGGGGGGTAGAAACTCAAGACAGCTTCTAGTTCACTTGCTAGGGTTAAGTCCCTTCATCAGTTTGCCCCACTGCTTCTTGGAGAGAAAAGCTCCGTTTAGTGTGGTTATTGGCACGAATGAAGTGGAAAAAACTAGTATCGAGAAGTGCTGGCCAGTATAAATATACTGTGCGCCACGTATGTAATCTTAGCTTTTCTATAACCACACGAGAAAAAGTAAAAATAAATATATAAAATTAATTGTAATAATATATCAAACTTAATCCAATGTATATAAAGTAGTATTATTTCACTATGTAAGCAATATAAAAATACAAATGAGATACTTTACATTTGTGTTTTCTCTTCATACTCTCTTTGAAACCCAGTGTGCATTTTAGGCTTGCGGTACATCACAATTCAGACGAGACACAGCTCGGGTGTTCCTTGTCATGTGGGACTAGTGGCTATTTTATTGCAGAATGAGGCTCTGAGCGTTGCCAGACAGCAAGTGGTAACACACACCCAGCTCACATCCTTGCCCTTGCTATAGCATCAGAGCTGCCTGGTGCCCACTTTGAAATATCAGATATACAGACAAAGGATTCCTGTGAAAGTCCAAATCCCACAAAGGCCAAGACGAAGCCTGCATTTCTCATTGCTGTGTTTGTAACAGCTAATTCGATGAATGAAATAACTGTATTTGAGATATTTTTACACTCTTTTTGGTTCTAAGGTCTTCAAAACTTAATGTATGTTTCTCACTTACAGCACATCTCAGTTCTGTCTACTCTCATTTCCTTTGATCAATAACCACAGTGCCTGGTGTTTGCTGTGCTAGATAGGAGAGGTCTAGATTGCTGAGACATGAGACTGACTCTGTTACCAACATAAACCACCAAATAGATGGCCCAGAGCAACTGACTTTATTGTTTTTTTATTATTTCCTCAGCTCTCTGAGAACTTGATTTCTGATTTTAAATTCTATAGATCACCTTATAAAAAAAGGAAACGGCAGAGAGATCGGCATCCATGCCTAATCCCAAGCTTACTTGATAAAAACAGTGACCTTTATTATGACTACAAATGATTTGGCTAGTGTAATGGCACACATTTTTATTTACCTTCCTCAACTTCCTGCAAATGTACAATGTGTAACGGCAGAAGGTCACAAAACTGGAAGCCCTGAGTGGACAAGTTCAAGACACAGGAGATACAGGGATTTTCAGTAACTGCAACTTGACCTGCTTTCCGGTGGCTGAGGTAGATGACAAAGAAATTTGCTAACAGGCCAAGTGCTTTTGGTGGGGCATGAGATATCCTGGTAGGGAGCCAGTGATCCTAACTTTGGTTCTGATTAGATATTGGACTGCCAAACAAATAGCCAGAGTCCAAATTTTAAAAGGAAACTTAAAGTTTAGGACTTAGACTATTGTACATCATGATGCAAATTGTGCTTTGCACAAAGGTATCCAAATCAGGGGGAGAATGAGGAGACAAATGTACACTCACTGTAACCTGCTGTGTCTACCTGAAGGAAGAGGTACCTTCTTAAATTTCATGCAAGGATACTTTATGAGCCCGTAACAGCCATTTTCAGGACCTACCAAGACTGTGTTCAGCACTCAAACTTATGGCTAGAAGGAAGAACTTCCTTTAACTAAGCTGCAAAAAATGATGACAACAACTTAAGAAATCAATTTGCAGCTAGTCTACAAGATGGAAGCACTTACGTATCTGAATTTTGCTGTGAATCTAAAACTGTTCTAAAAAAAAAAAGGCCTTCTTTTTTTAAAAAGAAAGTAAAGTCAGGACATGAGTTTGCCATCTTTGTAATACTATGTATGGGAGAATCAGCCAAAGCTTTACTTCCCAAGATAAAATAGTTCTGTCTTCCTCAGCACTACACTAGTAATTCCACTCTAATTACTAGCATTTCAAGTATGCTGGCCCAGAAACTCTATCAATTGAATGATGAGTGGTTTCCAGAGTTATTTCGGGATGCTTGCTTTCTGATCCTCTCTCAGGATACTGTGCTACCCGGAGGTGGGAGAATGCCTGCTCCATGTCAGCACACACTAGTCTCCCGCACCTATTTCTACTCCCATGAGTCAGGAGGTAGGAGCTGGTTCCACTCCATCTATTTAGGGACTCTACTTCTGCTGTCTGATGTCTCAACTTGAACGTTAAGCAGCCTTAGGCCTAAACAAAGTGCGGTGTTCAACTCTGCCACAAGGCCCAGTTTATGTTAACCCACCTAGAAGTCCAGGCCTGGGGCTGGCACGGTGGCTCACACCTGTACTCTTAGCACTCTGGGAGGCTGAGCAGGCAGGATTACTTGAAGTTAGGAGTTACAGACCAGCCTGAGCAAGACCCAACATTAAGTTAAAAAACACATGTATCTTTAAATAAAATTAAATAAATGCATATGATAATCGGAGGGTGTGCTAGTTTCATTGAGTATCCCTAGAATGTGGTCAGACATCCTTTAAAGCACAAGCAATAATCACAAATAATCACCCAGTAAGAGAACTGGGTGGTCTAGGCATGGTCCGTGTCACCTGGGACCTGAGCGACAAAACTGAGATCAAATATGTGCGGAGCTCCCAAGTTACTCTCATTATTCTAGGAAATATTTGGCTGGGAAGGTAAGACAGTAATACCAGTACATAACTTCGTTGTGTCATAAAATTCCCGAACGCTAATATATACAAACAATTAACTCATCTAAGCAAATTGTTCTTCTATTAGAACATTGATTGCTTACCTGGGTAAACAGCTTGCTTATTAAACGGCAGTCCACTTATCAAGACTTTTACCTCATGAAACTAATATGAACTTTACTGAGTCCCAATCAATACCCTACCACAAAATAGTCACCTCATTTCCCTTGTGACCTGACCCCAGAGCCCTGTAAATATTCTCCCCAACCCACTCCTTCAGAGAGACCCTGTGATGTTAAGGAAAGACTTTCCTTACTGCAGTGGTTCAGTAAGACTAGCTTTGCTTAGTCCAAGCACTCTTCTGGTCAGTCTTTTAGGAACAAATCAACAGGGGATAGTAACTATCATATGCAGTTTTTATAGCTGGAGAAAAATCTTTATTAAAGAAAATAAGTCATCTAATAGACGAACCTGGCTTCAGAATGAACCACACTTACAAATAGTTTGAGATTCTGTACAATGTAAGGCTTTTCTTTTCTTTCTCACACAGAATATCAGATCTTTTGTTGTCATCAAATAACCAGTGAGAGCTCAAACTGAGGCAGAGATCATCATGTATCTGTCAGACTTCAGTTCAATAGAACACTTTGCAATAATCACTATAGGCAATATCATTTACATTGTCATGAAAACCTTAAAGTTTTAGTTCTTTATGAAGGAGTGTCATATATTGTATTTATTTTATGTGTCCATAAGGTCTTGTACATTAAACAAAACTAAATAAATTCTGCTTGATGAATCAGGAGCTTAAGGACCAACTTAAGGTCATTCTCCTTTCTAAACTTCTCAGGAAAATGTATACAATGTCTTGTTTGTACTTAGATCACATCCTGAGTAATGCTTAGCATAAAGGAACTCTGTGTCATACCAACAATAGGTGATAAGCTTTAAATATACATAGCAAGCAGGTTTGAACCACTTAAGTTACTTTTTACAAGTCTTCTGGAAACAGCAGTTATTTGCAAGAAGTGCTAATTAGTGGAGGTAACATTTAATTGGCTTATAAATTGTGTATGTGAAATGCCAAGAAGGCCTCAGAAAAAGAGTTACTGGACAAGTGCCAAACATTACATCATTTGGGGAGCAAGACTCACTCATTCACCATACTACTTTGTAAACATACCACCAAAACGAGATTTCAACCTATGGAATGGGATAGCTGATGATTTCCTATCATGAAACATAAATGAGAGGCATTATATAATAAATAGGATAATTAATTAGGACTCATTAGGACTCAAATCCAGTTAACTTCTTATCTAGCGTCACGATTAACTAACTATGTGGTTTGGAGTAAGCTATGCAGTCTATTAAATCTTCAATTTCATAGTCTATTAACTGCAAGTTAACGATTCCTGCCATGTTTATCTCATGGTGATTTGGGAGGAATTGACCAAAATAGAAATCATACGATTTGGGGGTTGAAAAGTAGTTAAGACTTATTTAGTCCAACTAAGTATGGAAGTGTGCTTAAAAGAAGAAAGTTTAGCAAACCCATATATATTATATTCTAAGTCATTCTGAAACTCTTCTTCCGAATATTATGTGCCTTGTTTTTCCAAGAGAGTTGCTTATCTCTACATTTGCATCGCCCAGCTTGGTACCCATTATTTAGAATGAATTCACGCCATAATATTTTTTTTTCTCATTTTAAACAAACAATTATCAGAAAAAATAAATGCTGTGCCCTTGAAGAATAGATTGGCTCACTTTCCTCCAGATTTGCTTTTTGTGTGTTAATTTGGTTTGCATAGTCATAAATTGGACAGGATATTCTCATTCCACCCCTCTGAGGCGTTAAGACAATTGAGGTGAAAATAGAATTTGCTCGTAGGAAAAGATCCCTTTCTGGAAGCCGGTGACGTGAGTTGCTAGGGAGGTTTTCTAGAAGTGTAATGAAACAGGCAGGCTGTCAGTGTGCCAGAGGAAGCAAGTAACTCTGCATAATGGGGTTTTTTAGAGAGCTGAAGTTTACGCCTGTATGCCCTAATTTTTTTCAACTAATAAACTTGGTAGTTGTGGCCTTGTGAAAGGTTTTCTGCATACTTTCCTACATAGTGATCACATAAGGCCATATAAACATAAGTCAACAATCTTAGTTATCTTGGTGCACATCAGAACTGTGAAGTCTGTGGGTGCTCTTATAAGGGTAAACTGAGTTATTGAGAGCTGTTTGACTCTACCCTAAATGACTCTAAACTAGGTGCATATGGGTTAAAAATAATTTCCCCATATTTTCCTTCATTTTCATGCTAATAAAAATAACTTGGCTATGGGCGGCGCCTGTGGCTCAGTCGGTAAGGCGCGGGCCCCATATACCGAGGGTGGCGGGTTCAAACCCGGCCCCGGCTGAACTGCAAACCAAAAAATAGCTGGGCGTTGTGGCGGGCGCCTGTAGTCCCAGCTACTTGGGAGGCTGAGGCAAGAGAATCGCTTCAGCCTAGGAGTTGGAGGTTGCTGTGAGCTGTGTGATGCCATGGCACTCTACCGAGGGTGATAAAGTGAGACTCTGTCTCTACAAAAAAAAAAAAAAATAACTTGGCTATAACACTTATTTTTCTTACATCTAATTTCCTGCACACTTGAAAACCTGATAGCCAAGGCTGCAGAATTATACAAAAAATCAAGAGATAATGGCTAATATTCTAAGGATCACAACCGTATGATATTGTTTGATTGGTTTCAGCTGGTCAGTCTTTTTAATTTCATTCATCTATTCATTCACTGTTTCCCCAGTGACGAGGCACTTTACTGGACATAGAGGTAGAAAGATTATATAAGGATACAGTTTTTAAGATACATGAAGTTGCTGGATTTATACTCTAATAAAAAAGATGTATAATCGTGTGGTCTTAAGGAAATAATATGATCTGGTTAGCAACTACTTTAAATTCAGTTAAAATTTGCAACTGCAAAGTAATATAGTCTCTAATCTACTGGAGTGTTATTCCCTGCTGTCATAATTACGTCAGACACATTATAATCAGAGTTAATTCTGTATCCTATTGTCTATGTATGACTTGCCAAGAATTCAACCTCATTTCTCTCTGAGAAAAATTAAGTGGAACTTACAGTGAATAGATTCTAGCTCAGTATAAGGAAGAATTTTCTAATAATTTGAGCTTCTCAAAGATGGAATTTTCTCATATTTCTATGACCTTTGTTTAACCTATCTTTACCATTTGTATATGTTAAGCTTGTGATCAAGTAGACCCTTGACTGTGTCCTGCAAAACAGTATGAAATAAGTTGTCTCCTATTACTTATTTCGGTTATTGATTTAAATTCATTCAAATGCAAGATTTTTACAGTTACCATTGTAAAATGCTCATTATGTCAAGTCAATATTGTATTCTGTGAAAATATAATTAATTTTGATTCTATCACCAATGTAATTTCACATTTATCCCAATTTTAAGTAGCCTGTACATTGAATTAGAATCCTTTTGATGTTTTTATTCCAATTATTAATAAAGTCTTTAATAGAACTGATTAAGGAGGGAATTGTCTGGTAATTTCTTGCCGATGTTGCTCCAAGTTGACGTCTCTGAAATGAAGCTATCTGACAGAGTATTCACCTCATAATTTTCTAACTCAAACTTCACTATCTTAGCAATATATTTCAGGATATTTGTCAAATAATTTCCTGAACCCAAGATAATCTGTGGCAGTAAAATCACCATTATTTGACGTTTTGTCACGGAACTAAATAGAGTTTATTTGGTATGACCTAACAGTTTTGATCTCTTAGTTTCTCTTGATATATTTCTGTGATAGTTTTAGTTCTTAGGCTAATTAATTCTAGAAAGGAGGGAGATCAGTGAGTTGGGGAATTTGCTCCCAAAGAAAGGAAAGAAAACCAAATTGAACAACCTGCTTCTTTGTGCAGAACTTCAGGGTTCTCTGAAGGGGCAAGAAGCCATTGTCACATGCCACTGTGAGCTCTGATGCTCACATTCATGTTCTTCTATGTCCAGTGGATCACTAGCTGAAAGGAGATTGGGTGGGACTGTATGTATGACAGAGGAGGAGGGAAATGAGGTCTGGTTGATCATATAAGTAGAAAAAGAAAGTCGACTTTTAGAGGACGGGGTGAGGGATCGGAATCGCCATCCTGATTTCCATGTTTTTAATTTCTAATAAATTACCTTTCTTTCAGTGTAATTTTTAACAATAAACTTTTCACCATTGTTAAAAGTCTGGTGAGGAATGCAAAGAATGTGGCAACAAAATGGATGGGATGAAGGTAGCCTGACCAAATTACAAGGCCACTTGATGTTTTAAACTAACCTGATGTAATAAAGTGTGGTTTCCGAAGATGTCAGTAGGTCCCTAATGAAGTAAGTTTGCCAGCCTTCTAACAAGATTTTCCTCTTTCCCAAAGCAACACTGTGCATAATCAATTAAGCCTTTCCTTGATTTCTTGTTTTTTTTTTTTTTTTCTTCTTCTTCTTCTCTTTTTTTTTTGGTTCTTCTTTATTTTTTTACTCAATGAGCTCAGCCCTAAATGAAAGCTGGAGTTGTATGAACTGAATTGGCTGGAAATAGTAGCTGAAAGGCGTGCAAATCAAAGCTGGCAAGTTCAGTTCTTCCGTTCTTGCAGGAGAGGCTAAGTTCAATCCAAATGGCTTCCTGGGCAATTGTTTGATTATTCTGGTTTTTTTTTTCCTGGTATGGAACCAGGCATTAATAACACGGGCTTTGCCAGCTAAACCAAGAAAATACACATCTCATCTTTACCATGCAGTGCTTTGGTACCCGTCTGCACACTTTCCAGCAGTGTGGGAACTGTGTGGGATGGGATTTTACACCATCCGTGGGGTGCAGTGGGGGTGAAGGGACCTTTGATACTTCCTGTTGTGCTCTAGCGTAGAGTAGGGCCCAAACTACACACAAGGGAGAAATGAGGAGCTCTGTAAGTCAAGTAGCCTCATCTACTCTGGTACTTATGCTAAGGAGAAGGACTTCTAATTTTTTCTCCAGGAGATATAAACTTCTCCATCCACACACAAACATTTGTGGGGCAAGAGTTGTTTGTAATTTTGCTTTTGAAAATTATTTCTCTTCCAGTGATTTTATTTCTGGAGTATCACTAATGTATGGAAGGATTCTTTCCAAATGAGACAATGTAATCTATAGACGACTTTCAAATACAGTGGCTTTTTAAAAAATATATATTTTTATTATTTATTTATTTTTATTAAGTCTTTTCTACATAGATCATAAATACATTTATGCCATTTTGAATGTGTTGATTATTTGTACAAATTGGAGTGCTTACATCATACTAATCAACATAGCTTTCACCTCATTTACCCTAAATGTTATTAAATATTGTTATTTATGAAATTGACATGATACTTTGTTAGATAGCCATTATCAAACACTAATTTCAATTGCTTCTATTTTGTTGGTTTAGTCATATCTCTTTTTTTCCATATCTCAGAGATCGTTAAAGGCCTCCAAAAGGACTGTGGTACTAGACACTCTCACAATAATGGCAACTGATAAAATGGCGATGAATGAGAGACATTGGTCCCTGACCCTGCTCTGCTTCTCTGCTACCACTTGTCCACATGTCCCCCCACATTTTCTAAAGCAGGATAATAACTTATCAGTCACGCATTTACAGTTTATACATGTAAATATTATACTACAATAAAAAAAACTCTTTGCACTCCGTATACATATTAGTAAAAGATAGGACCTTAAATTCATGCTACACATTTCAATTTGTTGAGGTTTTACATAATTCATACTCTTCCGTGGATGTATATAGCATCTCTAAAAAAAAGTGATATCTCTCTTCTACCACATAAATGAAATTATGTGGCAGAGAGTTAAATATAGACCCTCTGAATGTTACAATCACATGTATTCTTTCTTCACATCAGTTTCTAGAAAGTTTAGAGCCAAACGTAGGGTAAATCCTTAGGAAATATAGTATTTAAATATGTAACAGTCATCTTAGTTCTTAGTCTTATTGTTTAACTTCGTGATTAAGAGCACTGGTCTACGTTAGTACTAAACAGGTCTTAGGTTCAAACCGTGCTTCTGACACTGTGTGACCTTGGACAACTCATCTCAATTCTCTTGTATTTTTCTCCCTTGAAAAATTGAAATAATATTAGCTGCCTTCTAAAGTTGTTGTGAAGTACCCTGTTTCCCTGAAAATAAGACATCCTCTGAAAATAAGACCTACTTACAGGAAAGATAAGATGTCCCCTGAAAATAAGCCTTAGCGCATCTTTGGGAGCACACCTTAAAATAAGACACTGTCTTATTTTTGGGGAAACAGGGTAAAAGTTAGATAACGTTCATAAGACAGGCAAAGCCTTTCATACGTGATGGTTACTGTATGTCCCTACTACTCTAATATTCTCTTGGTATTTTTTTTTAATTTTTACTTTTTAACCTTTCTAGAGCCTATACATGTACATCTTTAAAAGCTACCCTAAACAGTTATTGGAAGAAGTTAAACTATAAATAAAGTAAATAAGTAATGGAATAAATAATTACCAAATATTTATTTACTTATTTATTTTTTTGCCTTTTAATGGCATAATTTATTTCCTTTTATGTACTTGTTAGTGTAAATACTTTTTTTTTTTTTATTGTTGGGGATTCATTGAGGGTACAATAAGCCAGGTTACACTGATTGCAATTATTAGGTAAAGTCCCTCTTGCAATCATGTCTTGCCCCCATAAAGTGTGACACACACCAAGGCCCCACCCACCCCCCTCCGTCCCTCTTTCTGCTTCCCCCACCCATAACCTTAATTGTCATTAATTGTCCTCATATCAAAATTGAGTACATAGGATTCATGCTTCTCCATTCTTGTGATGCTTTACTAAGAATAATGTCTTCCACTTCCATCCAGGTTAATACGAAGGATGTAAAGTCTCCATTTTTTTAATGGCTGAATAGTATTCCATGGTATACATATACCACAGCTTGTTAATCCATTCCTGGGTTGGTGGGCATTTAGGCTGTTTCCACATTTTGGTGATTGTAAATTGAGCTGCAATAAACAGTCTAGTACAAGTGTCCTTATGATAAAAGGATTTTTTTCCTTCTGGGTAGATGCCCAGTAATGTAGTATAGAAGTATTTCTCAAACTTTCATGTATGCAAGAGTTTGCCTGGGGATCTTGACCTTATGAAAATGTAAACATTACTTCAAAAGTTCTAGGGTAGGACTTGAATTTCTTCTCTGTCTCTTTCTCTCTTTTAATTTAAATAAAATTCAAGGGGCATGAGTGGTTTTTTTGTTACATGGCTGAATTGTACAGTGGAGAAGTCTAGTGTTTGAATACAACCATCACCCAAACAGCGTATATCGTACCCAACAGGTAATTTTTCATTCTCACCCTCTTTTCCCTTCTGATCTTCAGTGTCCATTAAGTCACTCTGTATGGCCACGTATACTCATTGCTTATCTCCCACCTATAAGTGAAGACACACAGTACTTGATTCTCTGTTCCTCAGTCACTTTCATTTAGAATAATGGCCGCTAGTTCCAAACACCTTGCTGCAAAAGACATTATTTCATTCTTTTTAATGTCTGAGTAGTATTCCATGGTATCTATACCACATTTTCTTTGTCTAGTCTCTGGTTGGTGGTCACTTAGGTTGGTTTGTGAATTGTGCTGTGATAAACATACAGGTGCAGGTGTCGTTTTTATACATTTCCTTTGTTCCTTTATATAAATCCCCAGTAGTAGGATTGCTGGAGTGAATCATAGAGAGTTGCATGTCTAAGAAACACCTTGGTGATGCTGAAGCTGCTGGTGCTCAGAGTAGACAGCTATTGCCAGGATTCCAGTGACAGGTGTATGTGAGAGATTTATAAAAACACATAGTAGCCATTTCCTAGAACTTCAATCACAACCAAAAGCAATGAAATGGTATTTTATTTCTTTTTCCTTTATGAGTAAAAGCTTTTTCTTTTATGATTAAAAGCTTTGTCCCCTACACTGTATCAAGTCCCAAAGCTTTTTATTTTTTCACATGGAATATTTATGAGGCTCTTCTAATGTAATAACTTGGATGAATCACACACGATATCCTTCAGCCGGGAAACAGCCTCTAACCAATGTTACCTTAAATTAATTGATTCTGAAACAGCTATTTGATTTTTTGACTTCTAAATTTTACTAAAACTTCTGTCAGCAAGATTACTAGTGATTTTTTATTGCTAATCCTGATGGTCATCTATCTTGGTCATTTTTTTATTTGTTTTTAAATCCTGTTTGCTTGGTTTCCATGGTTTAACACCTTTGCTCGCCTGTCAGTTCTCTGGCTGCTCCCCGTAATTCACTTACTCAAACCCTAGAATTCTCACCTGCTTATCTCTTCAGTTCTTACTTTTTGTCTTCTTATTCCATGGTCTAGTGGACAATCCCAAAACCTCCTACTTATTCAAACACTATATTTGAATACTTTAATTTCTACCTGAAGGCCAAGGTTCTCTTTCAGATCCTTATCTACCACCTATTTCAATCCAGATGACCTACTTGTACTTCAGATTCAACATATCTAAACAGAACTTTGCTACCTTAATTTTAGTTACTTTAATTCATTAAGCCTTAGTTACTGGTATAAAAAGTAGAGATAGTAAAAGAACATAAATACAATAGAACTGCAAGTTGACCATCCAAAGCACTATAGCAAAAGTCAACATACAGAGTCAACATAAGGAACTAGGCTTACTGCACTTACATGTACATGTACATGTGGTGCATGTCTGCACTATGAAAATTAGTTCAGCTGAGGGAGATAGTCAATGTAGGGAGGTGACCAACTATGGAGGTTATACTGTATTTAGATTTTCTAAGAATTAAATCACATTTTTAACATATGTCAGATGCTTAGAATACTGTCATTAGGATAGATCATCTTACAAAGGTTCTTGTGAAACTTACTAAATGTAGAATATAAATGTTTTAACACAATAACTAAGAAAAAGCCAGAAAGGCTATGTTAACCAGTGTGATGAAAATATTTCAAATTGTATATAAAATCAGCGCATGGTACCCCATGATTGCATTAATGTACACAGCTATGATTTAATAAAAAAATAAAAATAAAAAAAGTATAGATCATAGCGTATATTTTTTATGAAACTGTTTATCCTAGATTTCTTCTTCAATATTCAATCAACTTCATAAGTTCCTGATACGTTTTGTTTTCCAAATATTGATCTTTTTGTCTTTTCTTCTCATCTTTTCCAATGTCAGAGTTTAAGTCTTTGTAGTGTCTCTGCTGGGCTGTGTCAAATGGCTCTCTCTCAGCCTCTAGCCTCATTAACCTTCATTTACTTGGCATATTGTCTGGTGAGTGTTCTCTCAGAAATTCACCTCTTTAGCTCAAACTTCTTCATGAATCCATATCTCTGAAAGAATAAACATCATTAAACTTTTCAGGTAATGAAAATGTTTCATTATTTGTGACAAGTAAGAAACATAAGACTAGCCTTTTCTATCTCTGCAGTTTCTTTCTTACTTTCCAACTTTTCTCATGAATGCTTCAGCAATGTCTGATTGATTTCTGAAATAGATAACACTCAATTTTACAACTTTTCCTGAAGTTTCTTCCTTCCTTCATTTAATGTACTAGTCAAGACTAAACTCCAAATGAATCTCCCTTTCTCCCCTTAAGGACTATGAACATGCTTAGATAACTTTCAAGTTCCATTTAAAAGAAAACTTTATCACAGCAATTTCTAATTTTACTGTGTCATAATTTCAATAGAAAACAGTGTCAGATTTGATCAAATATCTTTACTGTATCTGATGAGATAGTCTTGTGATTTTTTCCCCATTATTCTCTTGTGTTAATGTGGTAAAATACATCAACACTCAATTATTAAATCAACCTTGAATTCTGGGGTTAAACACCATGAGTTATAATTATATCAGCCTAAAATTCGATTTAATAACAGTTTTAGATGATTTTAATGTTTATAGTCATTAGAATATTGGTATATAATTTTCTGCAGGGATTTGTCATGTTTTGATATGTCAAGTTCATTCACACTGTGTGTTTTTCTACTCACATCAGTCATTCAGAGAGGTTTTTCTTTTTTCAAAACCTTAGATTATGATTCTGGATTGGTCTATTTCATTACTTAGTTATGTTAGTGATTTGAATTTTGTTATTTTCCAACCCATTTGATGCTATTATGTTTTTCAGATGAATATAACTATTCAAATTATACATAACCCTGTTTAATGTGTTAATTCTCTCTGACTTGAAGTCTAAATTGATTAATACTGCTATATCTACACCAGCCTTCTTATTATTACAATTTCTGTGAAATAATATCTCCCATTCTTTCATTTTTAATCTGTTAAAAATGTGTATATTTAAAATGCGTCTCTTACAGATAGCACACAGTTAGATTTTGGTTGTTTACCTACTTTGACAATCTTGCGTTCTGATTAATATGTTTACTCTATTTATATTTAATGCAATTATTCATATATTTGAGTTTAAATATACTTTCTAATATTGATTATGCTTTAAATTGTCCATTTATTGTGCTTGCTTTAAAGCCAATCATCAATTAAAAAATAACAAAATGTTTGTATTTCAAATTTTTTGCACTTTTTCCATTTTTTATAACTTTTATTCCATCCTGTGGATCTAATTTCCATGTATACATACATACATATATATATATATCTCACATGGATATATACTACATATTATATATATTACAATGTATTATACATATGCAGCCATATATGGTATAAAAGAGTATGTAATATTTTCCATTGGTCTGAATAACTTCATTCAGAATTTATGTTAAGGAATTTTGCTGACATCAAATTCTTTCAGGTTTTTTTCCCCTGAGAATGTATTTATATACCTTAAACTTTTGATATATATGAATTCTAGTTTATTATTTATTTCTTCTGTCAGATGTTATTCCACTTTCTTTAGGCTTCCATTGTCTTTATGGAAAGTAAGCAGTAATTCTTGTTGTTGCTCCACGCTACTAAATGAAATGCCTTCCCTGGTCGTACGTCCTTTTAAGGTTGTTTGTCATTTGTTTCTTTTTATTTGGTTTTAAACAGTTTGAATATGGAGTATCTATGTAAGATTTTGTTTGTATTTATCATTGTGAGTTGAAGAGTTTCTTGGTTTTGTAAATTGTTGTTTGCATCAAATTTTAAAAGTATGATGCTGCATTCCCTCTCTTCTCTACTTTTGGGATTACTAACCAGAGTATGGTAGAGTGTTTAGTATTGTCCCACAAGTCAGTGAAGTACTCATTCATTTATTGAAAACTTCTTTATTGCTTAATAGTTTTTAAAATATTAAAATATTGAAAACTTTCAATATTATTTTCAATAATAAAATATTTTTTCTTAATATTTTAAAAACTACTTTATTGCTTAATATTTTTTAAAAACTACTTTATTCATTTTTAAAAATTACTTTGTTGCTTAATATTTTAGTTTATGTAATTTCTATTGACCTATCTTCATGTTTGTACCCATTTTTCTACTGTATATTATCTTTAACCTCATAGAAGGAACATTACATATGTATTTTTCAGTTTCATTTCTTTTTTTCCTGCTGAATTTCCTCATTGCAGTGCTTCTATCTTCTCATTGAAATATCCTTCATACCTACAATATTCTTGTCAGCTTCTTCCAATATTGGTGCAAACTTGGAATCTATTTCTGTTGACTAGAGCAGGAGTGGGGAACCCATGACCTTAAAATCACATGTGGCCTTTTAGGTTCTTATGTGCAATCTTTTGAATGAATCCAAAAGAAACAAATCCCTTTATTTTTATTAATACATTTTTGTTCACTTTAATATTTTAATTTTATTTTTAAAATGAGCATATTTTAAATACCAAAGAATTAAATAAGTTTCAATAAAATAATTCTACCAGATTGGCCAGCACAGTTAGAATATTAGTAAGCCATATGGCTTCTGTGCTCATGATTTGGATAACTGTTGCTACTAATTTCATGTAGATTTTATATTTCATTTAGGTCATAAAAGAAGATTTTATTTGCTATGAAGAGTTACTCTCTTTGAGCACTCTTTCAAAATGAATGCAGGGAATAGATATATTCAACAACTTTGAAGATAAATGCCATGAACTTTGACTGAATTTGGTAAATTTAGTGTGTGTATGTGCAGATGATGCACCTTCCATAACAGGAAAACATAAAGGGTTTATTGCACAGATAAAAAAACAAGAAAGTATTAACAGATCCAAATTCTCTCATTTCTTTTCACTGTATCTTTCATCGACAAAATCTCTGTGCTAAAATAACTATTTTAAGTGATATTTTGCCACAAGTCACAAGAATTTTTAACTATATGGTGCAAGTGGAACATGGCATCAACAGTTTCATAACACATTAAAGTTGAACAATGAGGTGTTCCATGTGGATTTACCATACCATTCTAAAGTATGTTGGCTATTGCAGGGACAGGTGTTAGCCAAAACCTTACCTCTGCAAGAACAGATAGTTAAATTGTATGAAGAACAGCATCAGCAATGTGGGTTATTAAAGAAGATTTTTGTGCAAAAAAAAAAGCAGTGTTTCTTTGCGTTATCATGGCAAATAAAATGGCTTAAATATTTACAAGATGAAACTAAGTCTATGTTGCAAAAATCTAAGCATTTTGAAAAAGGCTATCTTTTTTCAAAAAACTTCTTTTTTAAAAGGAACATTTTCCCTATTTAGCAAAGGTCATTGATGACCAGGATGATAAATGTGAATCATTTGAAGAATACACACCTGTCTTAGACTTATTAATTGGAGAATACCATGAGAAAAAAGTTTACTGACTTTGAGCATCATGACATCACACTCAAATTAGCATTTCAGCTTGACTTAGTTGATAGCATCAAGGCATCTGCAGAAGTACAGATGGAATCGGTTTAGCTTTCAGTAGATGACATTGTCTGATGAAAAGAAAGATCCATCTATTATATGGAAAATTCCAGTAGAATACCCAAACCAATGGCAACCATGCCTGATGATGCTTTCTTGCTTTTCAGCCACTTATTGCTGAGTTTATATGTTCTTACCTAACCTAAATCAAGATGCTTTTAAGGTTACAAATGACTGATACTCCCCTAGAGGACCAACTGAAACTATGGACCTCCAATGCTGCAACTAAATATTCAAATACCTTTCAACCAAAAGCAGACATACCACAGTCATTAAAAGTTTATTTAACTTTAAAAATAAAAAATAGCTTTCATTTTTTTGAAATTATTAAGTACATAGTAATTAGATTTTTACAAATTACTATACATTTTTCCGTATATCTAATTGAGTTTTCTTGACTGTAGGGCCTTATTTGATTACATCTAAATTAATGCAGGCTTCAATATGAGAAAGTTACCCTTCCCTGTTCTAAAGTATCTCCTGATTATGTTCCATTTCATAATGAATGTCTACTCTTAAAGTTTTATTGGGTTTGACAAACCATAATGTTCACATATTTAATCTGGGCAGTGATAACTTTTGTAAAACCTCATGTCAATGTCTTCACAATGAAGATAATGAATATATCCATCATCTCCCACAGTTTTTGAATATATCTTTATAGTTTTCTTTAGTGCCCTACCTCATACCCCCAAATTTGAAACTTAACCACTGATTTCATTTTCTGTAGTTATATATGGCTTTGCATTTTCTAGAATTTTATAGAATTATGTAGTAGGTCAGTCTCTAAATTTTATTTTATTTATTTTTTTGAAATAGAGTTTCACTTTGTCACCCTCGGTAGAGTGCTGTGGCATCGCAGCTCACAGCAACCTCAAACTCTTGGGCTTAAGCTAGCGGTTCTCAACCTGTGGGTCACAACCCTTTTGTAACAATGAAAATACATCCTGCATATCAGATATTTACATCATGATTCATAACAGTAGCAAAATTACAGTTATGAAGTAGCAACAAAAATAATTTTATGGTTGGGGGTCACCACAACATGAGGAACTGTATTAAAGGGTCATGGCATTAGGAAGGTTGAGAACCACTGGTTAACTGATTCTCTTGCTTCAGCCTTCCATGTAGCTGGGACTACAGGTGCCCACCACAAGGCCTGGGAAGTCTCTAAATTTTCGTCAGTTGACTGTGCTGTGTGGTGAGATCAGATTAAGGTTTTTGTAATACTGGTTCGGCAACATTTCATATGCTTGTTTGATAAAGTGTTTGATACATTGCTCATAGTTTTATCAAGTTTTTTATTACCATTGAATTATATATATTCTTCATGTATTTTAGATAAAAGTCTCTTGACAGATACATATTTTGCAAATAAATGCTTATATAACTGATATTTGTATACTGATCTTGTATCCTGCAATGTTGTTAAACTCACTATCAATTTCATTGAATTGATAAGATTAAATAGAATCCTATCCCATGCAGGCTTTTTGTTAATTCTGAGAATCAAATTGAGAAAATTGGTACAAACTTTCAGACTTAATGAAACTTTACTGATAAAGGTTTTCTGTGATTAGTTTTTATTGTCAAAAGCAATCATATTGAATCAAATTCACTGTGTACCAGTATACATCTCAGCAGAGGGCTCTAAACCCTTCACCAATACCATGCACCAATGTCAATGAACTTACACAAGTCTGATGCGACAGAATACTCACATCACACAAGTTAAACAAAGCAAAGATACTGCTCACAGAGAGGCATCAGGGACATTAGAGCCCTAGAATTCATGGCCAGCCTGTGCCCCAAAGTTCGTGAAAGCTGCCCAAGGCAGATGGAGTGCCATCTACATGTGCCACATGTCACATTGCAGCTGAGGGACCCCCTAATCCCTCTCAGCCTGGTATTATACCCAAGGACAACTGGACCCTCTGTGCTAAGGTGTTGCAGGTCATCTTGTTCTAGGAGAGAGGGGAACAGAGCCTGGCCTATTCTGATCAGGTCCCCTTTATCTCAGGATGTCACATTCCCAGCACATTCTATAGCTATTCTTGAACTGCTAATAAAGAAAGAGGGAAAGGCTGGATCTTTAAAGCTATCTAGGGAATTATCCTGCAATAATCAGCATATTTTCTGGTATAAATTTAACCATTTGTAAAAGGTTAGTCAACAAATTTAGTTCCTTCTTCACAATCCTCACTTCCCAGATGGGGCGCACCTGTCAGGTGTTTGATCTCTGTGGCATATGTCCGAGAGCTGCTTCTGAGCTGGTGGTTGATGCTGCTCTGAGAGGCCCCCCACCCATCACCACGCACACACACACACACACACCCACACACACACACCCACACACACACACCCACACACACACACACACACACACACCAGGATCAGCCAAAGGTTATTTGTTCTTTACTTCTTTCCAGCTACATAATAATGTAAGACTCTCTTCATTTGCTTAGTGGTAGCAGTGAACTTGAAAATTTGCATGCTGATGTGTTAATTATATTTTTTAATTGAGTCACTTCATCTAAACAAATAAAGTCATCAGTTATTAGAAAGGCCTCCTGAACTCAGTAGTTAATAAGGCCATACTGATTTGTTTTAAAGGTATGCAAAACCTTAATTTGTTTTACAAGTGTAAAGAATCTTGACAGAAATACATTTTCATTTGAAGCTGAGATCTATACATTTTTCTTACTCAATTAGGCTGAGTGAGTATGGGCTTATGTTTCAGTCCACATGGGGCATTTATCCAGGACTTCTTGCTTTAAGAAACTAATTCAGTTTATCAACACAGAAGGCTTCTTTTGGTTTTTGGTGCCCCAAATTGGGAAGTGTCCTTTTAATTTCCTACAAGAGATTTTGGCAAGGATATCAGACTCTATGCTTTTATCATAAATCTTTTGCTTTTAGTTACAGTGTTTTTACATCTCACACAAAAATATGGCATATACTCTTATCGCCTTACTCTCCTCCAGGGGTCTGTAATCTTGTGGAGTTCGTAATATCACATAAAATTCCCATGTGTGTTTTTCTCATAACTTAGGGTATCCTCTCGTGTATAGTAGGTGGTTGCTAAATAGTCACTGATGCTAACAATGATGTCAAGCTCTGTCTGCTCTGGCTTCTGCTTGTCCATACTATACTGTCTCCTTTCTCTACTCAAACTGTTTACTTCACATTGGTCTCTTAATTTCTTACCTGAAACTTTGGCTTAATTTCTCACCTGAAACTTCTATTTCTTCTATCACAAATACTTTCCACTCCAGATTTACTCATCCAAATCCAAACCATCTTAAAAGCTTGCATTATCACCATCTCTGATATTTTTTCAGAATGATCTTCCTTCTTTCCCCTTCACTCTCTTCCTTTGAGGACATGAGAGTTACCATGGAGGGAGGACCTAATAAGTGCCTGGCATTTTATATGTCATCTCATTGTAATTTTCCAACAAGTGTGAGCTTGTGTAATACCACTCTGAGTTTTCCTGGAGAAGGATGCTAACAGTACAAGAGATTGATTACTTCGCCCACTTTGGAGACATAATAAGTGCTGAGGCCAATGGGAAAAACTTCTGACTTCAAAACCTTTTCTCTTTCCACAGTGTTAATATTTGTTTCTAAACCTTCTGATTTTCTGCCCTGTGTTACTCATGTTTATAATTACACTTGTTAGGCTACGTGTTTGATCTTTGATAAGAGGATGATATCATTTCAGACTCTATAGACTACTTAAAATATATGCCTATGAAATTCCTATTTTAAAATATAATTTGAAAAATATTTATGGAGTACCTTTGACAAGCAAGGCATTTTACACATTCAAAATGTTTCATATTTATATCACCATCCTTGGGGCCTTTTCCTCATTGTACCTTAAGAAATATTATTTTGTTTATTAAACTTCCTTTTTTTTAATAAATGAAGGAAGGAAGTCAATGAGTATAATAATTAAAGAGGAGCTGGTCTGGTGGGAGCTGAGATGGGGCAGGAGAGCCCTAGAGGAGGTGTCAACGCACCTGTTCAGGACACTCGGCCTTGCAGCAGCCCCAGATGACTCTGTAAAAATACGAGTGCTCCAAAATTCAGTTCTTTAGCCCAATTTTGTTTTTCTAATGAAAATCAGAGAGAGTTTGTGTGCATGTGTTTGAAATGTTGTCTTAGACCTTGCTTTTGACTCCTAATTGTAGCATTTTTATAATAAACATCTGAACGCGAATCGATATATGTAAAACATTCACAAACAGATAAACAAAAATAAAAGCAAAGCCAAACAAACAATAACAAAAGTACTAGACAAAGGGTATCTCAGTGAACTGCTGACCCAGGCAGCTGACCCATTGGTGGGAAAGTCACGTAGCCACGCTGATACAGTACGGAGGCCGTCTTTCTCACTCTCCAGGGTCCTCCTCCCCAGACTGCTTTATGACCTTGTCTTTCTGTCTTTTCCTCACAGTTCCCAGGTTAGCTCCTCTCCTCCTTCTTTTGAGCTCCCTTTCTTGTCACTTGTTACTGTGCACTGTACACTCCAACAACATTTTGTCAGTAAGTATTTTATGAACCCCACCTCCACAGACCTGCTCACACGGTCTCTTCTGCTTCAAGTTTCCTTTCTTGCCTCCCTTCCTCCCTTAGAAGATTCCACTACTTTTTATTTTCAAAGAGTTGATAAAAAAATTTCCTAATTCTCTACCATGTTCAATCCTGTGAGGAAAAATTATCACTTGGGCTTAGGTACTCAGATGGTACTGTGTGTATAATTTTTCCTATTTGCCATAGTGAACCACAATACTCATTTATCTCTCTTTTCTCTAAATCAGAGAGTTTCTAGGGAGAGGGCTGGATCAGATTCATTTCTCATAGTCCCATTCCCAGTACAGCCCCAGTAGGTGCTCTCAAAATCGGTGAATGAAGGTCTAAAGCAGATGCCTATAAAATACCAACTTCTGCTGCAGGTGCCACCATGCCATTGACATTTTTCAGCCTGAACATTCCCTGTTTTGAGCCATTGAGTCATTCAAAATTAAATAAAAGCCCTAATTGATTAATCTAATTGATATATACTGAGTGCAAATCAGAGATGAAACCACCGTTGAATTAAAATCTGCTCCAAGTTGGGTACACCTGAGGTTGTGTGTACATGTACTTGAGACGCTTTCTTATCAAGCCTTAGTGTTTAAATAAAGCCACTGAAAAGACCAAAGTGAGTTGCTAATTTAGCAACAGATTCCATCATAAGCATAATGCCTGTTTGTGTGAGACTGTAGGAATCCAAGGCAAGGTTCCAACTATTTGAATGTTGCAGAAGTGTTAATGAAGAATTTTGAAAAAAGAAAAATGACAGGAGACAAGAAATCATCATTATTAAGTAAATGTAAAAAGTGGAAAGATAAAATAAAAATGTGATATTTTCCTAACAGACCTTTTGGCTTATAATCTTAGAAGAAAACTACTTTTAATAATTCTCTGCATTTCATAAGGAACATGGAGAAAATGGACTTAAATTTAAAAATGAGTTACTCTAAAATCAAGATCTTTTAGCTTTAAAAGCAAAAGAATTATAATGTCTTATAGGTGCTGTTTAAGGTAATGTCCAGTGCTCTGCAGATGCCCTGTTGTTTTTTGTTTGTTTGTTTTGTTTTTTTTCCATTTCTGTGTGCGCCCCACCTCTAGTCTTCAGTTTGATTTCCACAGCCAGAACCTGCTCCTGTTCTTCTGGGCCTGCCCTCTGGGGAGAGACAGAAAATCAGCAAATAAAAATAAAAGTATAATACATCCAACAATAATTCAAGCTAAGGAAAAACAAAGGCAAGGGAAGGGATAGATGTTCGTGGGTGGGTGCTATTTTAGATGCCTGTCTTTAGCATCTGTTTCTCAGGATAACTTTGTTATTCTCTGCTTACGTTGTGTATCACAATTATAATGTGTGATCTCAGTTTTATTTATTTATTATTTTTATTAAATCGTAACAGTGTACATTGATGCATTTATGGGGTTCAGTGTACTGATTTGATGTGCAAAGTGAAATGCTTACATTGAACCGATTCACACACCCATCACCATTATACTCTTCTCTTAATAGTTTTGAAATGTACCATTGCATCATGCACATTAGGAGGAGTCGTTTCAGTTTATTTTAATCTAGTTTTTGAGAGGAGAATAACTCTAAAAGAGAGTCAATGACTACTATTTATTGGTAACAAAGGAAGAGAAATTGAAGGAGTATAGAGATGTGATACTAATGATAATGTTCTAGGGAGCTCATGTCATTTTCCGTTCCATTTTATATGATATATTTTATGGAATAAAAAAATATCACTTGCACATTCAGAGTTGACAATGAGGAGAGTTCCATGGAATGGGCATGGGATGCTTCAAAGATAAAGACACTATTAACTTGGCAGAGACTTCAGTGGGGATGAAATCCTTGAGCTAAACCCTGGAAGGTGAAGGTTTGCCAGGTAGAGGGGTTTGGGAAAGAACTTCCAATCACATAAGACATCGTGAGCCAAAGACCAGTTCGTCAAAGAAACATTTCTGATTTTAAGGAGTCATAAATACTTTTTTCTAGCTAAAGATACATACATTGGATAAAGGAAGGGAGGGGACAGAGTAAAAGCTGCGCCTCCGAGAAGGAAAGCTTTTCAGAGTCTAGACCCCTTGGCTTCAGGGAAGTGTGGATTAGAAGAAAAGGATCAAGACAGCAGGAAGGTGAGCTGGGACACAGTCCGATAGTCTTCTCATGGGGAGAACCGGATTGCCATTTTGTCCAGTGAAAATTTAGTGTTTCCATTCTATTATAGGGAAATTCTGTCCAAATGTTAGTATGTTGCCTGAGCGCAGTGACCGAGGAAGGAGCTGGGAAGCTGCAGCGTAAGTTAGAAAAGCAGACTGAGAGAAAGCAGGGTGTAGGCCGTGTCCCAGGCACTGTGCTTCTCACTCTTCACACCTAATCTCTGGTCCCCAGACACTGTGGGGCAGATATCAGACCCTAGAAACATAGCCAGAGTTGGAATTTTAACTTAGGTCTGATTTATTCTAAAATGCTATACCAAGTTGCAGCAGATAAATGTAAGAGAATTAGGAGGAAACTAGAAAATTCTAAAAGTCAATCTCTATTTCCTTTGGCATATAATAAAGTAGCAAAGGAATAATGTAAACAATTAAAGTCTCCTTTGAACTTATTTGGCATCCCAAAATAATTGAATAGTCACAATCATATTATAAAAGGTAAACAAAATGCATTTCCTTTTAATACATTTTTCAGTTGATTTTTTTTTCTGTTCTCCTTCCTGTACACTTCTGTATATGTAGAATTAAATTTAAAGTACAAGGCAGTTTCAAGAAGCCAATACATCCTTGTAAAGATTAATAGGGAGCAGAGGTGAAAGGCTAGATGCTTTTAGTCAAATGGTTTTTCTACTGTTACCAAATCAGAACACATGAGAATGCAACACTGTGATGTCACGTTTAAATAAATAAATGGTGGTCATTGTATTTCTTGGGTGAAGCAAACATTTCCTAAAACTATTATTGTTTGTTGGGCTTCAATTTAAAATTATGACATGAGGCATTAATACAGATTATAAAGTGGTAAGATTTCAGGTTTGACCAATATTAAACTATTTCTGTCTTGTATTGGCTCACTAAGTTAGTTTGATGTTGGTCAAATGTAGGGATCTCACGTGGATACAGAGATTGCAGTAGAGTGGAGAGAACCAGGTCAATCAGGAGAAAAAGTGGATGGCTATTACTTAATTCTGGAATTACAAAAGCGTGGGGGCAAAAACATGACCATTTAGTCTCGTAAAAGAACAAAGAGGAAGGAAAAGTAATAATTGAGGGCTGTGATGCAAAATGCAATGTGTATCAAAAAATGAATACGCATTTTAAGAGAGAAAAAAACACTGTATTAAGATTGTAATACTCAATATATACCTATAAAAAAGATGAATACAAGTCATGTTTGAGAACCTCTTGTAATTGCAGAAGTCAAACACAGCTTGAGTATTACAATGTCAACACAGTTTTTTTTCCCCTTCATAAACTGTGTAAGCATTTTCTTGGCACCGTCTGTATCTGTCACTAGGAGGTGCCGCACTGTGTTGGCTCTTTCTCAGTCATGCGTGTGAAGACAGCCATGACCCACCTACCCAAATGGTTCTCTTGAATCATTCTTTATCAGATGGTTATCATATCATTTTTAATTTTCTCACATATTAATCACATAATCAGAATTAATCACATAATCAGAAATTATATAGTTTATGAATCTGTTACTTGTTTATTCGTTTACTTGTTATTTTCTACCTTGCCCTTAACTATAAGTATCAGAGAATCAGGAATCTTGTCTATTGCGCTTCAGCTCTTGATCTCCATTGCTTAGAACATCGCGACCCACAGGAACCATATTAAAGGACCGTGGCATTAGGAAGGCTGAGAACCACTGGCCTAGAACAATTTATGCTATAAAAGACGCAACCCTTACAAATAGGTGGTATCTGAGTAATTCAGAAAATTGATACACAACTTGTAGTGATTCAAATATCAGTGAATATTAACATAAGTCAACGTTTCTAACATGATTAAAACAGGTGATAAATATGATAAACACTATTAATATATTTGTTACCTGAAGTGACCCTGACTGATGAGATCAGGATTGATCTTCCTTAAACTAAATTAAAATTATTTCTGATACTCTGGTACCTTTTATTCCTTCTTCGTTCTTTTCTGTCTAAAAAAATCATATCTTACCATTAAAAAAATTATTTCTGGTATGTCTAAAAAGGTAGGCATTTGACTCTATGATTAAATTAATTAAGAAAAAGATAATAGTTGATGCTCCATTACGGAATTTTTAGCTATAAGTGATTTTTGTCTACTTTATAAAGAACTTCAGGGAAATTAAATCTTTGGCCTTAACTGAATTCCTGTCCTAAATTTATTTACGATCAAGAAAGGAAAATGCAAAATAGTTGCCTTTCCTTAAATTTCATGGCATTTGGTGATGCCATGAGTATAACGATCCTTGTACTTATCACAGGTTAATTAATTATAATTGGCCATTGATTTATCACTGAAACTCTATTGGAGTGCAGGCTACATGAGAATAAGTCAAAACTCTGTCTCATCACTTGTCACTGTTGAAATCTCAGGTACATAGCTCAGTGGCTGACACAGGGTAGACACTCCCAAAATGTCTTGTGAAATAGTGTGTTAATTTGGGGAGGGAGGAGGTGTCAAGATGGTTTAGGGATCTTCCTGTACCCTCACATAGAAATAGATGGAACGGCTTGATTGACAGCAAAACCAAAACCCCAAGGGCAAGATTTGAAGCAAAAAACCAGGACAGATTTTTTTCCACAAACCTGAAAATAAAGTAGATGGCAGCAACCCACTAATAACTACCAGACAGGTGTGTTATCAGCGCTCGAATAAGGAAGGCACAAGGAAACACAAAATCACCCACAAACCTGACAATGGGAGACCCCAAACAGCCCCCATACACACCATGAATCCTGGTGGGCCAATTTCAGAATAAAAACTGATCCATGGGGACTCCTCCCAGCACAGGAACCCACAGTGAGGATAATTTGCTGGGAATAAAATCAAAATTGATTTTGATTTTATCAAAAATCAAAAATCAGCCTATCGTTGCTCAAAATCAGGTGAGCAATGATAGAAACAAAAGTCCAAATAAAAGCAAAGTCCAAATAAAAGCAAGGAAAGGAAAACAGATCCTGGAAATCTCAGAAATATTGCAGCTGTTATACCTTAACCATTATATGGAAAGAACAGAAGAACAAACTTAGTGAAATTAGAAAAGCTTTTTGAACATAAATATGAGCAAGAGCAACGTATGAAGGTCAAATCCCATGCAAGGTAACTACTAAAGGAAGAGCGTAAAGAAGATAAAAAGTAGATTAGTATGCTATAGGCAATGAAAGAATTACCCAACATAAGAAACAACAAATCAAAATTTCTCATAACATATTGTTTCAAAATGAGATAGAAAACATTGGAGAAATGATACAAAAGTAGAAGAACCTCATAAACCATAATTATAAAAACTCAGGGATGAAGTGTACAACTTGAGTGAGAATTATAAATAGAAGAAAAATATTTAGAAAGGAAGACTAAACTAGAAAGAACACAAGATCAAACAAATATACGTAACACCTTAAATAAATAAAAGATAAGAAAAGCAATTTCTTTAAAATAAAAAATATAGATGCAAACTACTGCAGCCTCTTCCAGAAGACATATGGAGAATGCTCAAAGAGCTAAAAGTAAGCCTTCTATTTGATCTCACAATTCCATTACCAGGTATCTAGTATCTATTCAGAATAAAAAAAAAAAAAAGAATGACTGTAAGGACATTTCTACTAAAATCTTTAGCACAACTCAGTTCATAATCATCAAGATGTAGAATCAACCCAAGTCCCCATCAGCCCATGAATGGATTAATAAACTGTGGCATATGTATAGCAGGGAATACTTTTTAGCCATAAAAAAATAGACTACATTTTTTGTATTAACCTGGATGGAGTTGAAGAACATTCTCCTTAGTGAAGTATCACAGGATAGAAAAGGAAGAATCCAGTGTGCTCAATACTAATATGAAACTAATAGATAAACAACTACATGGCAACACAAGAGAAAAACAAAATTAAGTTCAAGTCGGGGAGGGAGGGCAGGAGGGGAAAGTTGTATTGGCAAGCTGTTACCTAATGGGCACACTCCCTGGGTGAAGGGCTCAACTACGACTTAACTTTACCTATGAAATGAAAACGATGTAACCTAATTATTTGCACTCTCATGTTAATCTGAAATTTAGAAATATATACATATAGATAGGTAGATAGAAAATAATATATATATAATAATACATATTTAAAATAGGCAAAGCAAAGGGCTCATAATTATCTGAGAATATTGACCCAAAATGAACAATAGTGAATCATATTCATATGTTAGGAAAAATATTGCACTTAAAAAAATACTTTGGGCATCTCAGAAAAAAATAATACTGTATTTATAAGGAAAAGAAAATTAGATTATCAATATGTTTTTTTCTACATTTTAATGTCTTTTAATCACTGACCTTCAAACCTTATTGAGATAACTCAACAAAACCCAGACACCAACACCCCTCTATGGGAGTCTTCAACTTAATTGTTAAGTCCTATAAAATCAAATCTGTAAGGGCAAGTGGAAGAATGATGGCCACAGAAAAAGGGGATGAGAAGTAAGTAAACTGTTCCAAAGAACTGAGCTAATTTAGTAAGCCTTATTCTCCCACATTGCTTTATTTTCTCCCTTGGTGTATAAAATACATCACTATCCTGATAACTTGGTTAAGATCCTTTACCTGGCAGTCAGTTGGAGACATTTTGCAAATAAACAAGCAGCAATGCAAATATCACAAGCAGGGGGAACTGTCATCTGCACATACACTAATTACTCAAGTATTTCCTACAGCAGAAAGGTGCCAGCCGTCTAACTGGGTATTGGTTGTGCACTCTTAACTTTTTTGATAATTTTAATTGCTGCATTTCTAGCTCCCCTTACTCTATTCTTTTAAATAAACTTTATTCATTTTCTCTATCCAGAAAACCTAAGCCATCGAAATATAGGCTTGAGCAGAATGACAGGCAAAACAGGAGGGAAGGAAGCCGCGATTGAGAAGCTATTCTCCCACTCAAGGCTCTTGCTGATCACGTTTACACAGGCGCCTCAGTTTACACATGGACTCTTTTGCATTTTTTTCTTTGAATTTTTAAGAGCAGAAATCCACATTTTTCTACTTCTTATGATCATGAATTATTATGAATAAATATTGGAAGCATATTGAGTGCATTTGAATTCTACTCTCTCAAACTCCTGCCCAATTCATACCTTCCCTCTTTCCACTCAGTTCATATTTCGGTTTAGTAGACAACTCTACGACTCACAATTTCAGATGATTAGAAATTTTGACTAGTATGTGTATTTTTTCTCTTGAAATAAGTGGAGGTAACTTGATTAAGAGTAATATTTTTGAAAATAATGATGAAAGTAAGAGCTTGACGATGTAAAGCTAGAAATGCTGAGGTTAAAACTCACAGTGATAACACCTGTCTATTAATAATTCTGGGTGTGTGTGTGTGTATGTGTGTGTTATTGTGTTATTCAGGGAAAGAACAATTCTATTTCTGTGAAGTAACCACATCTTAGTGCTCTAAGGCACGTCTTACCTCTATTTCTGCTGAAGATGTGGTTGTTATAAGACCATTGAGAACCATCCAATTGCTTGGTCAGAAAGTTCTCGCAAGAGCTGTGGGAATTTCAAAACTCTCCTGGTAACATAACTCACAACAGTCTAAATACTTAAGGTATTTGTAGGTAAATTTTGAACAGGAGACAAATTCTAAATTCTAAAAATTACAATTTATTAAGCCATTCGTGGATCGATGGGCACTTGGGCTTTTTCCATGACTTGCAATTATGAATAGGGCTGCAATAAATATTCTGATACAAATATCTTTGTTATGATGTGATTTTTGGTCTTCTGGGTATATGCCCAGTGGAGGGATTACAGGATTGAATGGCAGATCTATTTTTAGATCTCTAAGTGTTCTCCATATCTCTTTCCAAAAGGAATGTATTAATTTGCATTCCTGCCAGCAGTGTAAAAGTGTTCCCTTTTCTCCACATCCGCACCAACATCTCTGGTCTTGGGATTTTGTGATGTAGGCTAGTCTCACTGGAGTTAGATGATATCTCAAAGTAGTTTTGATTTGCATTTCTCTGATGATTAATGATGATGAGCATTTTTTTATATGTCTGAAGGCCGTGCACCTGTCTTCTTCAGAGAAGTTTCTCTTCAAGTCCCTTGCCCAGCCTGCGATGGGATCCCTTGTTCTTTTCTTGCTAATGCGTTTGAGTTCTCTGTGGATTCTGGTTATTAAACCTTTGTCAGAGACATAACCTGCAAATATCTTCTCCCATTCTGAGGACTGTTTGCTTGCTTTACTTACTGTGTTCTTGGCTGTGCAGAAGCTTTTTAGTTTGATCAGGTCCCAATAGTGTATTTTTGAAGCTGCTTCAATTGCCCGGGGGGTCCTTCTCATAAAAAACTCCCCCAACCCAATTTCTTCAAGGCTTTTCCCTGCACTCTCTTCTAGTATTTTTATAGTTTCATGTCTTTGGTTTAAATCTTTAATCCAGTGAGAGTCTATCTTGGTTAATGGTGAAAGGTGTGGGTCCAGTTTCAGTCTTTCATGTTTACATGGATGGAGCTGGAACATATTCTTCTTAGTAAAGTGTCTCAAGAATGGAAGAAAAAGTACCCAATGTACTCACCCTTATTATGAAACTAATGTAGGACCTTCACATGAAAGCTATAACCCAGTTACAACCTAAGAATATGGAGAAAGGGGAAAGGGAGGAGAGGGAGGGGGGAGGTAGGTGAAGGGAGAGGGATTAATGGGATTACACCTGTGGTACATCTTACAAGGGTATATGTGAATCTTAGTAAATGTGGAATGTAAAGGTCTTAGCAAAATAACTAAGAAAATGCCAGGAAAACTATGTTAACTAGTGTGATGAAAATGTGTCAAACGGTCTATGAACCAAGTGTATGGTGCCCCATGATCATACTAATGTACACAGCTATGATTTAATAAAAAATAAATAAATAAATAAATTCTAAAAATTACATGACCACTTTAAAGTTCTTAATTGAAAAATTAATTTGCCTTTTAAGAAAATTCAAATAAACAGTTCTTCCTCCAGAGTGGCTAGGAAGTGAAGGAGAGCCTTCAGAGACAGGGGAAAGACTTACACTTTGGTTATTTCTGCACTTAATATTATATGATATTTTAATATGCTGTGAAAGTGTGTAGGAGTGTTGCTGCAGCAGAATCTTCGACTCTGAGAACTCCGAGGAAACCTACAAACCAGTAAGTCTTGACAGGCTTCTCACAGCATTTATGCTCATGGAAAACACAGGAAAAGCCTCGGAATAGATAGGAAATTTCCTGTATGGCCATCCAAAAAGTATAATTGCAAGAATTTAAGCATTAGGAAGAAGAGCAAAATATCCAATATTAGATTGTGGGAAGTGTTAGAGATGATGAGTAGGTAAGCAGGGCTTGCAACTCAGTGAAAAAACAAAATGACCAAAATATTAATTTTAATTTATAAGTGAAATAGGCTTCATCCATACAAAGTAGTCTAAAGTTAAAAAAAACACTAATAGGGGAAAGTATGTCCAACCTCACAGAAGAGGAGACAAATTCTCAATGAGGATACATTTCATAGACATTTTTGAATGAAAAAATAAATTACCTAACAAAATGTTCTCAATGGCTTATAGATATGAAAGATTTGATTGTTTTTATACTAAAGAAAATGTAAACGCATTTAAACTAAATTATACATCAACCCAAGTGCCCATAAACTCATGAATGGAGTAGTAAACTATAGTGTATATATATGTCATGGAATACTATTCAGCAATAAAAAAGATGGAGACTTTACATCTTTTGTATTTACTTGGATGGCATTGAAGAACATTCTTCTTAGCAAAGTATTATAAGAATGGAAAAGCAAGTATCCAATGTACTCAGTAGTAACATGAAACCAATAGATGAACAACTATACTTCCACATGAGAAAAAAACACAATAAAATTCAAGTGGTGTGGGACAGGGGAAGCGGAGAGGGAAGAAATGAGGGGGACTGGTAAGCTCTCCCTAATGTGACAATGTGAGTGTAAACAGCACACCCGCTGGGTGAAAGGTGCAACTGCACCTTGAACTTTACCTAAGAAAGGCAAACGTTGTAACCTAATCATTTGTATCCTCATATTAATCTGAAATAAATAAAAAGACACATTGATTAAAATAAAAAAGAAGCTATATAATCTTTCCATGTAACAAAAACATTTGTAACCCTTTTACATTTTGAAATAAAAAAATTAAAAAATAAACTAATCTATTATCACTTCTGGAAAAAAATAACCCTCAAAGCCAATGACCACAGGTCATTATTATCATTTGCGTATTAAGTATAAAACACTATTAACATAACAGATGGAGGCAAGGTGCTGTGGCTAATGACTCGGGGTAGCCACTGGGAAGTACGTTGTCCTGGGGCTTGGACTGAGGTTTGCCAAAGGGTGATTTGGCCAGGCTGACCACATTGACCCTAAGCTGTCATAGTTGGCTTCCAGTAGTCTTTTTAATGTTACCTTGGGATTTTTGAATCACATCAAATGTTGAAAATTTTCAATTATGAGTGGAGTATAAAGACTTCACTATATGCTAGAATCAGAGGCTCTGTAGCACAAGTGAGTTTATAAGTGTGTCTTATATGTATTATTAAGTGTGCCAGCTCTGCTCTAGGCTTCACTGTGTCGTAGATCAAGGACACTGCTGAAGCAGGAAGATCATAGAATAATGATAAGATATAGTCCCAGCTACTCGAGAGGCTGAGGCAAGACAATCCCTTGAGCCCAAGAGTTTGAGGTTGCTGTGAGCTATGCTGTGAGGGTGATGAAGTGACACTCTTGTCTCAAAAATAAAACAAAACAAAACAAAAACAAAATAAAATAATAAAATATAATAATGATAAGATGATAGTAATAAAATCATGGAAAATGGCTAAAAAAATTCAGACGTATCCATTGCATTCACATGTCATTATGAATGCATCTAAAAATAGCATATACTTGAGTAGATACTCTCTTCATTAAGTCCATTCAAATTCGTCCCGTGGACTACAGTATCATTGTTGCTTCTAGGAAGCATCTGGAATTTCGAAGATGGCTACAGTTGTTGATGTTGTCAGCAAGAGACGCTGTCAGCATGACTTACTGAAGGAGCGTGCTCAAATATATGCCTTCAAAATTCTTTCTCTTCCATTATTCCTGAGTCATTCTTGGCAACTGGTCATAAAATCTCATGTGGAGAACTGTTGCATTTTGTCAGTGAATATGTGACTGATTTCAGAAGAGCACTTATTTCAGGGGCTGTTGGTGAGAAAAGATAAAATTCTGCCCAAGATAGAATAATGGATAGGCATCTTTCTGAAGTCTAACACTCCAGAAGTGGAAAGTGGAGCCCTTCATCAGGGAGTTCAATGAGTATTCCTCCCGACTGAGGTTAATGCCACCTTCTTTTCTTTCTTTGTTTATTTGTAGAATGCAGTCTCAACAGTACCAGCAGCAACGTCGAAAATTTGCAGCTGCCTTCTTGGCATTGATTTTCATTTTGGCAGCTGTGGACACTGCTGAAGCAGGGAAGAAAGAGAAACCAGGTAAGCCATGGAGTGGAGAAGGCAAAATCTTCATTGATTAATGTCCTTCCAGCCCAGGTCCATTTTCTCCCTCCATTCTTCCTTCCCTCCTTTGCTTTCTTCCTGCCCTTCTTTTTCTTCTTTTACTCTTTTATCCCCTAATTATATAGAGGAACCTAAGAGACAGCCTTCTTTCACTGTAAGTCCTGGAGTGTAGACAGTGTTGATCTTTATAATCAAATAGACAGGTACTTTGTGGAGAATATTGACAAGATAGAAAATGCTTTACTTACTGCTATCTCTGTCCCTCAAAATTTTGATTGTTTGCTTCTAAATTTCATGCTTATAATGAGGGAAACTGAAGCCCAGAAAGCATGAAGCACCTTCCCTATGCCTCTTTTAAGGTCATAAGTAGGCTGTGGACTGGGAGTCTCTTTAAGTCTGCAATCTACCATATTTCAATAATGCCATTTCATCTACAAGACAGAGACAGGAGTATCAACTTCATTAAAATGTCTAATCTGACAACTGCTAGTAGAATTCCAGTAGAATGTTTTCTCATTCTCTCTCTCTCTCTCTTTTTTTTTTTTTGCTTCTAAAAGATGATGCCAGTAAATTGTTTGGCACAATCTCCAGCACGTAGTAAGACCTAAGTTAATGTGGGTTCTAGCTCCTTCTTTGGTTTTCTTTCTCTCTTCATTATTTATTGACTCAATCATTTGGCTAACATTGGTCGTGTTTCTACTGTTTACTGGACAATAAGGATTGAGGTGGAGAGCACAGATCCCACAATTAAAGTCCAGGGATGATTTTAATTACATCTAGGAGTTACAGAATTTTCTGAATGCTAATTATTTTTCCTTCCTTCCAGAAAAAAAAGTGAAGAAGTCTGACTGTGGAGAATGGCAGTGGAGTGTGTGTGTGCCCACCAGTGGGGACTGCGGGCTGGGCACACGGGAAGGCACCCGCTCTGGAGCTGAGTGCAAACAGACCATGAAGACCCAGAGATGTAAGATCCCCTGCAACTGGAAAAAGCAATTTGGAGGTAAGTCTCACTCTAGCAGTCTACTGATTTGATCTCCCACTCTAAAATAATTCTCTAATTTTCCACTACATGTCTTTTTGAGGCTGAGGTCATTTTATTTTAAATACTTGTACTTGATCATAAAATGGACAGGCATCCTGCATAAACCAGGTTTTTCCACCTCCACCTCCGTCCTAGTGATATCCAGGCCCGGAAATTCTTGCACACATTGTCTTGTGCACTGTGGGATATTTGACAGCATCCCCAGCTTCTACTCACTGGTTTTGAGCAGCATTCCTCACCCCCACCGGTTGTGAAAACTAAAAACATCTCCAGATATGTGTGGTCAAGTGTTCCCTGACTGTCAAAATCATCCCTGGTTGAGAACCATTGCCTTACCAGGGGGGACGGAAAATATGCCTTTGGTGCCTCCTAACAAGGCTCATCAATCTATCTTCTCCTTTCTTTCCTTCTAAGTTCCTTTTTTTGTCTCCCCTTTTCTCATTCATTCTCCTCCTTCTCAACATCCCTGACTGTCACTTTCAGGTCTTCTCTCTCTTTTATCCCTCCCACCCTCTGTATAGGTTCATAGATTTGCTTATCAACTCACACAGTGCTGCTCAAAGCCACTTTTCATCACTTTTTCTCTTAGTTACCACTGTTAGCCTCACACTAGCATGACTGAGCTATTTGAGGCAGGCTTCCTTAACACTTTTAACTTTAAACCCACTATTGAAACCCCAAATAACTTCTTTCGTCCACGTGCCAGATTTTTTGTCTTTCTTAGCCACAGTAGGACATGATATTTTTACCTGTGTTCTACAGAAATGCACTATGGCCTATAAGCAAATGAAAAATAGTAATATAAACATACTTATCTTTTCTCCCTCTATAATCTTTGGGGTGTTTTTTAATGGGTTAAGTTCTATGAAGGTCTGATGGAACTAGATATGTTTTATTTTAAATTATACACGGATAGCTTAAAGATACATTTACAGAAAGTTTAAAGGATTCATGAAGGATTCATATCCAGAATATTAAAGAACTCTCAAAACTCTACAATAAAAAACCTGACAATTCAATATGAAAGTGAGAAAAGGCATTACTAGACATTTTACAAAGAGCATATATAGGTGTCAAATAAGCATTGGAAAAGATTTTCAATATCAGGAATTGGATATTAAAATCATGATTAGTGTTACTATATATACATCAAAGGGGCTAGCTTAAAAGAAATAGTGATAATACCAAACAATGGTGAGGATACCGTGAAACTAGATTACTCATATATTGCTAGTGGAAGTGTAAAATTGTTCAACCTCCCTGGAAAAAAGTATGACAGTGTTTTTTTGTTTGTTTGTTTTGTTTTGTTTACTAAATTAAACATGCATTTACCATGTAACTCAGCAGTTTCTCGGGCATTTCTCCCAGAGAAATAAAAACTTACATTTCCACAACAATATGTATAGGAATGTACATAGCAGTTTTATTTGTAATAGTCCCAAACTGGAAACAACCCAGATTTTCTTTAACTGATGAATGATTAAACCAACTGTGCTATGTATGTATTATATCCATACCATGAACTTCTACTCAGCAATAAAAAGAAATGGACCATGGATAGATGCAACTTGGCTGGATCTCTGGGAAAATACGCTAAGTAAAAAGAACCAATCTCAGAAGTTTATGTACTGTATAATTCCATTTATGTAACATCCTTCAAATGGCAACAGAACAGATTAAGAGTTGCCAGGGATTAAGGAGGTAGGAAAGGAGGAAGGTGGCTAGTCCACAGCTATGAAAGATGATGCAAGTGACCCTCGTGTTAGAACCGTTCTGTATGTTAATAGTGAGGTGGTTCTGATAATTCGTGTCTTCATCGTTGTTTTGAACTCTTAGAAGTGATCAAGGAATACAGCAGTGTCTCAGGTTACAAAATCAACATTCATAAATTGGTAGCCTTTATATATACCAACAACAGTCAAGCTGAAAAAAACAGTTAAGAACTCTATTCCATTCACAGTAGTGCCAAAGAAGATGAAATATTTGGGAGTTTATCTAACAAAGGATGTGAAAGAACTCTAAAAAGAGAACTATGAAACTCTAAGAAAAGAAATAGCTGAAAATGTTAACAAATGGAAAAACATACCAGGCTCATGGCTGGGAAGAATCAACATTGTTAAAATGTCTATACTACCCAAAGCAATATATAATTTTAATGCAATCCCTATTAAAGTTCCACTGTCATACTTTAAAGATCTTGAGAAAATAATACTTTGTTTTATATGGAATCGGAAAAAACCTTGAATAGCCAAGACATTACTCAGAAATAAAAACAAAGCAGGAGGTATCACGCTACCAGACCTCAGACTATACTATATATCAATAGTGATCAAAACAGCATGGTACTGGCACAAAAACAGAGAAGTAGATGTCTGGTGCTGGGTGAACTGCCTGGCAACCTGTAGAAGACCGAAACTGGACCCACACTTTTCACTATTAACTAAGATAGACTCTCACTGGATTAAAGATTTAAACTTAAGCAATGAAACTATAAAACTACTAGAAGAGAGTGCAGGGAAAAGCCTTGAAGAAATTGGCCTGGGAGAGTATTTTATGAGGAGGACCCCCCTGGGCAATTGAAGCAGCTTCAAAAATACACTATTGGGACCTGATCAAACTAAAGAGCTTCTGCACAGCCAAGAACACAGTAAGTAAAGCAAGCAAACAGCCTTCAGAATGGGAGAAGATATTTGCAAGTTATGTCTCCAACAAAGGTTTGATAACCAGAATCCACAGAGAACTCAAACGTATAAGTAAGAAAAGAACAAGTGATCCCATCGCAGGCTGGGCAAGGGACTTGAAGAGAAACTTCTCTGAAGAAGACAGGCGCACGGCCTACAGACATATGAAAAAATGCTCATCATCTTTAATCATCAGAGAAATGCAAATCAAAACTACTTTGAGATATCATCTAACTCCAGTAAGATTAGCCTATATCACAAAATCCCAAGACCAGAGATGTTGGCGTGGATGTGGAGAAAAGGGAACACTTCTACACTGCTGGTGGGAATGCAAATTAATACATTCCTTTTGGAAAGATGTTTGGAGAACAGTTAGAGATCTAAAAATAGATCTGCCATTCAATCCTATAATTCCTCTACTAGGTATATACCCAGAAGACCAAAAATCACATTATAACAAAGGTATTTGTACCAGAATGTTTCTTGCAGCCCAATTCATAATCGCTAAGTCATGGAAAAAGCCCAAGTGCCCATCGATCCACGAATGGATCAATAAATTATGGTATATGTACACCATGGAATATTATGCAGCCTTAAAGAAAGATGGAGACTTTACCTCTTTCATGTTTACATGGATGGAGCTGGAACATATTCTTCTTAGTAAAGTATCTCAAGAATGGAAGAAAAAGTATCCTATGTATTCAGCCCTACTATGAAACTAATTTATGGCTTTCACATGAAAGATATAACCCAGTTATAATCTAAGAATATGGGGAAGGGGGTGAGGGAGGGGAGGGAGGGGGGAAGATGGGCGGAGGAAGGGTGATTGGTGGGATCATACCTGCAGTGCACCTGCAGTGCATCTTACACGGGTACGTGTGAAACTTAGTAAATGTAGAATATAAATGTCTTAACACAATAACTAAGGAAATGCCAGGAAGGCTATGTTAACCAGTGTGATGAAAATGTGTCAAATGGTCTATAAAACCGGTGTATGGTGCCCCGTGATCGCATTAATGTACACAGCTTTGATTTAGTAATAATCAAAAAAAATAATGAGGTGGTCAGATGCATCTGCAATGTGCTAAAATTGCACAGAATTAAGTACACACACGTACACTCTTTGTACTATTTCTTATAATTGCACATGAATCTACAATTATGTTAACACAAAATATTAAAAACAAAAGTGTGGCAATAGGATTTAAAAAAAAAATTCTTTTGGTTCTACTCTACCTTTAGCGGAGTGCAAATACCAGTTCCAAGCGTGGGGAGAATGTGACCTGAATACTGCCTTGAAGACCAGAACCGGAAGTCTGAAGCGAGCCCTCCACAACGCTGACTGCCAGAAGACTGTCACCATTTCCAAGCCCTGTGGCAAACTAACCAAGCCCAAACCTCAAGGTAGGTACCTACTGTTATACTGTAATTTTAATAGGTTGATTGAATCAGGCAAGATTTTACATGTGGAAACCCACAGTTTCCAAAAAGAAATCTTCATTTAAGTACTTTAAAAAAGCAATGGAAAAGTTCCATATATTGAGCATCATAAAAGTACTTTTAAGCAGAAAGATTCTGAATTCAAATCAATATCTTCTGCATAGAGAAGAGAGTTGTTACCGTGTCCTAAAACAAATAAATAATTTTGCAAAATATGCCAACTAAAAGTCCATTGATCTATGGCAACCATATATCCCAAACGCTAATTTGGAGCTACAAAAATGAACAAACTTATGATGTAAACACAAAGCAGAAATTTTCTATGTCAAGCCTTTCCCAAATTATATGAAATATAGTGTTAATAAAATCAGAAAATTTTTTTTCTGTTCTCCCTTTCTCTAATGTGTAACTTAATGGGTTCTGCGTTTCTTACACTTCATTTGGAGTCTTTATATTTTTGAGCTGGATTAGTTTACTGACAATATTCATCATGTAATTCTAAAATGATGGAGATCTGTCTTTCTCCGACAGGTCAAGTTGTATTGTCTAGCTGGAGAAGGTAAACCGAAACCAAAATAACCATTTGTCAAGGTCACGATTTCATACAAATACAATCCAAGGGGAAGGAAGTCAAAGAGGAATTAAATTCTTTTATTTCATGGGTGTTATAGGCTGAATTGTTATCCCCCACACTCATATATTGAAGTATTTCCTAGTACCTCGGAATGTGACCGTATTTGGAGACAGAATCTTTAAAGAGGTAATTAAGGTAAAATGCGGTCCTATGAGGGGGCCCTAATCCAACATAGCTAGTATGCTTAGAGATGGGGACACAGGGACACATGTAGGGAAGAGCTTGGAAAGACATGAGAATTTGACCATGTACAAGCCCAGAGGAGGCCTCAGAAGAAATCAACCCTGTTGACACCTTGGTCTCAGGCTCTGGCACACAGAACAGTGAGAGAATCAATTCTCTTGGTTAAGCCACCAACTCTTGGGTTTTGTTATGGCGTCTATGGCCAACTATATTATGGTGGACCTCTAAATTAAAATACTCTTTTGGCCTGGTTGAGCTCTAAAATGGACTTAAAATCAATATTGCCGGCGTAATTATAAGGAGAAACGCCAAAAAATGACCATATAGTGAATTCTCATGATAATTGAAAATAAGAAAAAAAAAAATCCCCAAAAGCTGAGGATTGGCAGGTTTTCTGCTGATGGTCAGAAAGAACTCACAGGTCCAGCTTTTTGGGTTCTGATGGAGTTGACTATGGAAATGGTTATATCCAACTTTAGATGGCTGGGTATAGACTGGATCTGCAGATGGCAAATCTAGGGTTCAGACTGCTCTTCCCAGGTCATGAAAATCTCTGCCTCTTGTATGTGTTTTTGGAAGGCATGAGTGGCCCTGCAGCAAGGACTTGTGCCAACTTTACGAATGTCACTTGTCCCACTGGATCTAGTCAAGATCAGTAGCCATATCTGCTAAGTGAAACATTTCCAAAAATGGAAGAACTCAGAGATATGGTCTTCAGAATAATTTATTTTTAACTCAGCTGTAAAACCAAAATATTTGGTGTAAATATAGAATGGAAAAAAAAAAAGAAATGAAGGAAGTTTCCACGTTCTAACACAGTAGTGCTCAAGCTGGGCTTCACATTAGAATATTCTGTGGGAACCAAAAAAAAAAAAAAGAAATCCCACTGCTCAGGCCTAACTCAAACCAATGAAATCAGCACCAGTAGTTTTAAAATTTTAATGCTTCTTAAAGGATTTCAAGATGTAGCCGAAACTGAGAACTTCTGCTCTAGTGAGAAATCTATTAACAAGTGACAATGCTCACAAGCACACCTGTGTATGTGCACACACACACCCATGTATGTGTACACACACACACACCTGTGTACGTGCACACACACACACACACACACAGTCTTAAGCAGTAGCTTAAAGAATGCAGATAATAAAAAGGGATCATGATTAGAAGGGGGAAAGGTGCGATTGGGTGCATATGGAAAATGTTGAAAAGTATTCTCAAAGAACTCAAAATAAACCTTCCATTTGGTCCCATAGTCCCATTACTAGGTATGTACCATGAAGGAAAAAAAAATCAGCATTTTATCATAAGGACATTTGCACTAGATTGTTTATTGCAGCTGAATTTATAATCACTAAGATGTGGAAATAACACAAGTGCCCATCAACCCATGAATAGATTAATAAAACTGAGGTATATGTATGCCATGGAATACTATTCACTAATAAAAATGATGGAGACTTTACATCTTTTGTATTAATTTGGATAGAGTTGGAGAACATTCTCTTTACTGAAGTATCACAAGAATTGAAAAGCAAGTATCCAATGTAATCAGTACTAATATGAAACCAGTAGACAACGAATACACACCCACATAAGAGAAAAAATCAATTTAATTCCAGTTGGGGGGAGAGGGAAGGAGAGGGAGTGAGAGAGTAGGAGGGAGGGAGAGGGGTGTGCTCCCCCCAACTGGCCCAGTGTGAGGGTGTGCGGCACACCTCCTGGGTGCAGGGGCACAACTACAGTAGGGACCTTACCTAACAAACGCAAACATTGTAAGCTAATCACTTGTACCCTCATGCTAAGTGACATAAATTACAACAAAAAAAAAGAAAATGCTGAAAAGTTCAGAATAAATTGGACAATCCAGGAGTTTCAAATTAAGAGAGGCCCCTGAAGATACCCAGTAAATACATCAAGTGTGAAGTCGTGCTTTGAATTGGACTGGGGAATATTTCACCCTTTTACCTTTTCCCAGCTAATAGTATTTAATGAAGGGTAAAAGTTTGTTTCAGGGTTTCAGCTTTAAAAATGGCAATAAAAACAGCTCAAGTGGGCAGACAGTTCATAATCTTCGTGCATCTAGATGAATTAAGGTACATAATTAACTGAAAATGGGATTACTCTGCGTGAGGTCTATTCTATGAGTTTCAAGCTACCTGTTATGCAACTTTTAGGTCATTCAAATGAAGCCTTCTTTTTATGCATATCATATTTTTGTTAAAACTAACCACTCTTTTCCCTCTCAACAGCGGGTGGTTTTATAAGTGACGTTTTGACACTAGACACTGTGCCCAAAGGACAATCTTATCACAGGAGTCCAGCCAGGGAGATGTGTCAGGCAGAGAATTTTCTTAATGGGACAAGATACATGCTCCAGGACATATTTTTCATGGTTTAAATGAAATGTAACAAGCAGCATATGTAAGTTGTATATATTTCTGCCTTATTTTTTTCAAATAATGCTGACTGGATCTAAAGCAGTGGTTCTCAACCTTCCCAATGCAGGGTTGCGACCCACAGGTTGAGAACCGCTGATCTAAATTTTTTCCTTTATTAGTCTTTAGCCTTAAGATAGATCATTTTCTTCTGATCAATGGAAAAGCAAATAATAATCAACTGGAATCTTTATTATCATTACATTATTTTGTTTCTGCTCTTATTTATATATATATGTCCTACATATATTAAATTATTAGGTCCTATATATCTTTGAAGGTAGATGTTTTTATAAGGGAAAATGAGGAACACTGGTTAATTCATTTGCCCCATCGCATATCTGTAATAGTGTATCTGTTACTTATCTGTAACTGTAATCTGCCGGAGTGAAGATTTGGCTGCTCTGAATTCATGTTTTCTTTCGGGCTGTGATGATTTTTCACTTGAATCACCCATGGATAATTGGAACTAACCTCCACAGCTTTTATTTTCATTTGAAATAGGAAAAGGTGAACTTTGTAAAGCCTGATACCGAGAAACTGAATGAAAGAAGAAATTTTCTGTATCATTAATTCTAAAACTGTTCTGGAAGACATACAGTGGAACATAAGTTTCAGCAGGACATGAACTTGGCCTAATCTCTCCTCTACTCTATCCCCCATGCATAGGATAAGGAGTACCACATAGTAGGTGCAGAATAAATTTTTGTGTAATAAAATAAATGCTAACTGGAAAAAACTCTTTGCATGCTAAATCCATCAAAGACTGGTGGAAATTAGAGTAAAGAAGTCATTCATCTCAACTTTTCTCAAAGGGATACAATGATAAATTGTGTTCTTCCCCCATTTAGGGAAGAATATGTCATCAAGGCTTCCTCATTTGCATGAAGAGGATAGAGAGGAGTAGGGAACTCACTAATTTTGAATTGGACATTGGGATAGGAGCTCCTCATCAATTCATTTAGGACTCAAAGCAAATCTGTGCAGTAAATTTTACGTATCCCACTTGCTCTGTGAAAAAGCTTAGGCTGAGAAAAGTTAAGGAACTTGCTGTGGGTTTCACAGCTTGTAAGTGGTGGGCCCAGAATTTAATTGAACGTCAGACTGATACTAACGATCCATTGCCTTCTCAGCTGCTCCATGATGCCTCTTGGTGTTATAAACTCATGAAACTCTTGTCATAGTAGATAGTAGATAAATCTTTCTTTCTAGAATCTTTAAGGGGACCATGGCTATTATGTGATCTAAGCTTCATGTAACAAACAAAGCAAAAAAAAAAAAAAATCTATGACTTATCCATGCCCATCCTGTCGGGTTCCAAGTTTTGTTCTCTCTTAATGTCATGATTTTGCCTTACTTCAAACACAATTGTAGGAAGTTGTGCCTCTTTATAGCTGTTAGACTTTTGAAAATAAACAGATTAGAGTTTAATGGTCTTGAGGAAATTGTAACCAAATGTAAGTTTAATTATAGTCATGAGTCACTTAATGAAGGGAACACCCCTGGAAAATGCATCCGTATGTGAATTGGTCCTTAGGTAAACATCCTAGGGTGTGCTTCTATAAACTGAGATGGTGTAGCCCCTGCACCCATAGACTGTGGATGTGGTGTACAGCCTTTGGATCCAAAGCTACAAACCTGAGTAATGTAGCCAACTATAACACAACAGTAAAGTAGTCATGTATCTAAACGTATCTAAACATGGGACCGGCCCAGTAACAATATGTCATAAAAGACAAAATGGTACATCTGTATAGGGCATTTGCTATGAATGGAGTTTGCAAGACTGGAAGCTGCTGTGGGTTGGTCACTGAGGAGTGGTGAGTGAATGTGAAGGGTTCGGGCGCGACACTGCTGCTCACTTTATAAATACTGCACACTTAGGCTACACTGACTGTGTGAAAGAAAAACATTTTTCTTTCTTTAGGAAAATATTAACCCTCACTTATTATAACTTTTTTAGTTCATGAACTTTATTTTTTTTTTTTACTTTTTGAAACCTTTGTAATAACACGTAACTCAAGCACTAACGCATCATACAGCTGTACCAAGATATTTTCTTTCTTTCTATCTTGACTTTATGAGCTTTTTTATATTTTTACATTTTTTAATATTTCACTTTAAAAACTTTTTTCTGACAAACTAAAAAACAAGCACATACATTAGCCTGTGCTTACACAGCTTCAGGATGCCCTGCCCTCCACATCTGTCTTCCACCTCCACATCCTGCCCCACTGGAAGGTCTTCAGGCACATAACTCCAGGGAGCATTGCCTGTGTGATAACCATGCCTAATTCTGGGATACCCCCAAAGGAATTGCTTGAGGCTATCTTATGATTAACTTTTTTTAACGAGTAGAGAGTATATTATACCATAACAAGTAAAGGACAGACAGTAAATACGTAAAACAGTACCATTTATTTTCATTACTAAGTGTTCCATTCTGTGCTAATTGCATGAGGTGCATTTTTGCATGGCTGGCAACACAGTAGGTTTGCTCTCGTCAGCACCGCAAATGTGAATAACGTGTTGTTGCCTCAAAACATCAATAAGTGATAGGGAGTTTCTGCCTCCATTATACCCTTATTGGACCACATCCTGCATGTAATTCTGCATTGACTAAACATTGTTATCTGTTACATGACTAAATTTTATATGGTCTGCTCACTGAGCTCATAGCCAGAAAGCACTTTTTTCCCCTTTCACCATAATTCTCATGAAATAGAAAATCAGGCTTTATTTTGTTTGCCTGTTTGGGTTTTGTTTATTTATTTGTTTTAGAGAACTCCTTTGCCTGATCTCATCTGTTCTGGAAAGGGATAATGGATTAACATGTAAAGCGCTTGGTTTTCAGTATGAAAAAAATGCTCTTTGGATCGTAGAAGGGGACTTCAAGATGTTAGTAAGGCTGTGGGGACCCAGCCATAAATTGAGGGAAGGATACAGAATATCTTTGTGACTTGATTACTGATAATAAGGCTAAAAGTTTAAAAGACTCGGCTAGGAGGTTGGGGGAGGCTTAATATATAGAGTGGCCATCCAAATGCCAGCATCTCACTTACTTTGGTTAAAAATTGCCCTAAAATTCATCACAGTCCAGTGTAACAGCATTGCCTCTTGAGGTTAGGAGAACTTCTTCCTATTGCCACATCAATATTGTGCAAATTCTACACTTTAAGTCCATAATTTTGATGGTGTTGGTTTTCAGTTTGGAAATCCTTACTTGATGATTCTTCTTATGTGGGTGCTCCAATTAATCTGAGGAAGCTGTTAGCCCTCCACTTTGATATTATATACTGAGAAGAGGAATTATTGATCTTCTTATCAAGACATAGGAATTGAAGAAGGTATCTTTGGAATGTGGGATGAAGGCAGTATTAGCCTGGGGAAGGATTGTTACTCAAGTGAAAGGTTGTAACTGGAATTTGCTTAACGATGACCTGACTTTAGCAGGGTGAACAGTTGTGCTGGACACTTGAGATTTTAATTTCTTAGGAAATGAGGTTAAGAGTTTAATTAAGATTAATTTAATTAATTAAAACCATGTATCTGTCAGGGTTTTTAGATAACAGCAAGATCCACTCTAAGCTAGTTAAACAGAAAGAGGTTTATTCAAGGTATTATATAGTTCAAAGACTCTCCAGGAGGGCCGGAGGATCTGGCTGGGATGCTGCATGGCCAGGAATAATGCAGCCAAAGGCAACAGATCCAGGAGAAATGTCTCATCACACCACATGTTACTTGTCTGGCAGAAATCCTTCTGCTGAAATTTCCCACTGCTCGGCATATATAAGGCTAATAATTGAACACTGGAAATTCCACCAGAACTATCCCTGCATAACTAGACCCTTCCATCTCCTTTCTTGTGGGAATATTCAGTCTCCTCAAATCTGGAACCTACTTGCAGTTTTTTATATCTACCTCCCTACCTCCTTTAGGTGCGATTGCTTGGGAGAAACCAAGTCTCATAGCACAACCCTGCTGGGAGGGAGTCTGGGAAATGTGTCTGCACCTTTCCAGACTCTACCCCTTGATGCAAGAAGGGAAGCTGAACGGGTCTTGAACCAGTGTGTGGTGTGCTGATCTGCCGCCAATCACACAGGAATGCTGGACTCTGGTGGAGGGCTCATTGGACTCACCCCTTTCCTCCACAGAGGAAAAGTTTGGACAGTCATTACCCTATTACAGAGTGTAAGGTCTCTCCTCTTTGAAGCTACCAGTACCCCCCCCCCCGCACCATTGTACAAGGGCAATTGATCTGTAAACTTGAAGAAAGTTGGAAATGAGACTCAGTCTCTTCCAATATCACTGCATAAAAGGTCAGAGCAGAGATCTCTTTAAAGGGCAAATAGCTCTTTTCCAAGCTATGGATGTTTCTCAGTGGTACCTGTAGAGGATGGGCACACTGAGGAATTAGAAGATGGCCAGGACAAGAGGGGCTGCCAGGATGGCCCCTCGGTGGGGGCTTTGGATTGGTCCCATCTGTGGGAGCTGCATAGCCCCATGGAACAGGCTTCTGCAGCTGTGTCTGCAGATCACGTTTGTGGGGGAGGCTTCCCTAAGAGCGGAGATTTTCCTTGGGGCCAATGGTCATACTGCCCAATGATCATCTTGGGTCATTGTCCATCTGGCAATTATCATTAGTTGTTACTTTTTTAAAATAAAAAATAATAAGGTGCATGATGAGGAATATTGTCAAGATCCTTTTGGTACTGATACACTGATATGATGTTCATATCTGCCACAAGTTTGTCTGGACGAGGGATAGTCTCAAATGATTTCTGTGACAGGCAGAGGTGGGGGCATGTGGAGGGGTGACTGCACGACTGGAAGTTCTGGGAGCAAATGTCAGTCCCTCCTGCCTTCCACACCCATCCACACTGTGCTATTCCCAGATCCGTGTAAACTTCCCCTGCTCATGATAACCCCAATTGCTTAACTTTTTTTCTTTTCAGCTATTTTGAAAAGTTTTGCCATCTTGCTGCTCTTTTTTGGAAAGTCGCCTAGCCCTCTGTTAGGTTTGACAATTCATCTTTAAAGATCAAAAGGACGGCGACTGTTTAAGTGCAAGACTCAACTGTGTGCAGGACACAGCTTTTGGCAGCTGATTATTAAATGGGAAAATGGGGTCAGTAAAGTGATATTCCCAGCATTCTCAATTCTCTCTCCTGCTAAATAGATTCTTTTGTTAGTTCTTTTAAAGATAAAAGAAGTTCGCCCAACACTTCTTTCTGTGTTCTGGGCTCCGACATCCCTTAGAAATGAGCATGGCGACAATGTGTGGATGGCTTTGCTAGACTGGGAGACTGTTAACTGTGTTGAGAGAGGTGAAGGGGCAGAATCCCACTACAGGCTTGCCTGGACTCGCTCCCTCCCCACAGAGACCCCCTGACAAGGTTGATGATTACTGCCCTTGCATTTGACCAGAAGAGACAGCATGGGGTGCCTTGTGGGAATTCTCTTCCCCTTGATCAGAGGGAAACATTTCAACTCAGTTTGGTCTCAAGAGCTTTACTTCTCTTTTATTCTGCTTGGAGAAATGTCTTTTTACACCCATTATATTTTATCTTGTATCCAGGCTACTGAACTTGAAGTGGGCAGACATAATTCTGCCCTTTAGAATGGTGTCTGTTTTGTCTTCTCTGAATTGGAGTTGACAATGAGTACGTGAATAGCATCACTGTAAAGATGATTTGAAGGTGGTAAAAATGGTTGGTGAATGTGTATTTTTAAGACTACATGTATTTTCTTCCTTCCAAATGAATTTCTTGAAAAGCGTGTTTCTCTCAGCACCTTTTTAGGCAAAAGGAGAATATTGGTGATTATAGTAATAGTAATTATAGGTTGCATTTGTTGAGAGCTTAGTGTGTTTTGAGTAAGGTATACTACATTATTCACCCATGGCATCCTTTAATATTCACAAAAATTCAATGGAATAGTTACTATTATCATCCCCCATTTTACATACAAGGAAACTGAGGCTTTAAACCAGTGAGATGCCCAGCATAGCTTACAAAGCTAGTAAGTGGTGGCAAGGGGTCAAGACTTGAATGCAAGGCAGTCTGACTTTAGATCTCTCATGTTAACACACAGCATTGCTTTCCCCTGCATCAGCACCATGCATCTATGTGTGTTTCTCATCTAAAAAGGTAATGAATTTCAGACCTACCCTGACTCCTTAGAGGGAAGCCTCACTCCTGTACCATCCTGGTGGGTGTCTTGCCTGGTCTTGCTCCTGACATTCTTGCAGGCTCGGCCCAGATAGAGGAAACTCCCAGAGACTGCTGAGTGGGCTGTGATTTCTTATGTGTCTCTTGCCCTGCACCTTCTTTATATATTCCTACTCTTTCTGTAAAACCATGTTCATGCCAAACTTTTATTGAGCAGGTACTATATTCTAGGGTTAGCACTAGGGATTAATGAATGGCCTTAATTGTCTTAGAGTGAGTGCATTAGGAGAAACGGAGGGATGACTCCCAATGTTCCACGCAAAGTGACAAATGATATGGAAAGGAGAAGTGGAGATTCCTTTGGCATCATTTCTAATTCATATGTTTATTTACAAAATCCACCATGAGCCTGCAATGGAGCACATAGTATGCTAATTGCTAGTGATATTAGGCAAACACATTTCCTTCCCTCTTGCTGCTATTTTCAAATGGCACTGGTGGTGGGTGGACAATGAAGGCAAAAAGAAGTAAATAATAATTAAAATGGGAAGCACATATTGAAATTAGGGATTTTAAAAATTAAACAGAGTCAAGTGATAGCAAATAGGAGATAGTAGGTTAGACAGAGTGACCAGGAAAAGCATCCTCGAGAAGTTAACTTTTAACTTGGTTTTGAAGAGAGAGAAGGGGCCAGCCATACTAGTGCTCGGAATTAATGAATTTCAAGGTCCCTGAGGCTAAAAGGAGTCTGTTTTCCTCAAGGAGAAGAAAACATATCAGTGTTGAAACTTGAAAGTATTCTTGCAAGAGGGACTTTACCTAACAATTGCAATCAGAGTAACCTGGCTTATTGTACCCTCAATGAATCCCCAACAATAAAAAAAAAGAAAGTGTTCTCTTTCCAAACATTAAGTCTCTGCCTTCTGTAAGAGGACTTAATGATAAGGTGTTCATTATAATGTGCTGACTGCAAATCTGCCTCTTCCAACAAGGAAACTCTTTGTAAGTGACATGTTATTCATCTTTGAAAATTACTAAGTCTCATGGTTTCTAGTCTACAAGAGAAACTCAATGAAAAATACTGACTTGAATGAATGAATGGATGAATGAATGAGGTATCCAACTAAATTGTCTTGGTCTGGCTCACGAGGACACATCATTCATTCATTGGCTTCAAAAATGTACAGAAAAATCACAGTGAGAGCACAGTGAGCTCACCTGGAGGAGTCACTGGGTGTTTTACTCCCATCTCTATTAAGGAATTTTTGGTCCTAATTGCCAGGGCAGATGTGAGAGCTAGGAACTATAAATATTTGTAGGGCTCACTTCACACTGTGAGTCTGCTTTCATCTCCCTGGGTAAGTTCCAAGCTCAGAGGCTCATTAGCTGTGCACACACAAAACAGCTATATAATAATTAGTATTAAGGGAGGCTGCCTGATAGAACAATGTTCACATTAATTAGTCATTAGGTTGAGAGACCTGCTTTTTCTTTGCCTCCTGAAGCTTATGCATTTTTCCCTTCTAACGTCTGAATTGAGAATTTCTACTTGTGTTTAAAGATGTTGCTATTGACATTTATTGAGCCTTGTAAAAGCAGCTCCTATTTATTATTTATGATATGACAGACATTATGCTATTCCACTAGAATGTATTGTCTCGCATAATCCTCACAGCTGCTTAAAAGAGTTTTATTCAAATTTTGTAAACTAGGACACTAAGGTTGCCACTTGCACAAGGTCACCCAGCCAGTTGGTGATCAGACTTGAACTTGAACACAGGACAATCTCTTTCCAGAGTTCTTTTCTATTATATATAGTACAAAGTATCCAAACCAAGCCCTCCCTGAAGGACCGCTTTTAGTATCCTGAAAGAAATTAATCATTTGTTATTGTTTCCATGATAATCTTAAAACACTCATACAAACATACAGTATTTGGGGATACATATGGTTGAGTTCTGTCTGATAATCTCTGGGCCAAGCTTGTCTTTGCATAATAGTTGCATTATAATAAAATGATAAATTTTAGTGCTGCATTTCCCAAGCTGGAGTCCTTTAACATGGCTACGACCCTTGGGAGTGAGAAAGAGCAGTGCATCGCATCGCGTTATGCCATTGACCTCCCAGGCTGGATGGATGCTGTGCGGGATTCAGGACTGTCTTCTCTCCCCTGTGAGATACACACACAGTGTCTCTGGTCCTACACCATGTTCCCAAACCATAGCCATCCAGTGACAGGCACTGCCAGTGGGAGTGCTTGGCACACTCCCAGTGACTTCACCCAGCTTAGCATTGATGCAACGCCTCTGGGAACCCACAGGGAAATTAGAGCAGGCCGACTGTTGCTCAGCACACAGAAGCTATGAAAAAAAATAAAAAAAGATTTTTCTAGGAGTAAATGATATTTGTAGAACAGCTTATCAGCAATCCAAAAGGCAAGAAGCATGCACAAATCTCCTGGTGTCCCGGCGCTCATGGACGTAGGTGGCAAGACCCAGGATATTTGCTCGAGGTTAATGCATCCACAGCAGTCTTTCTTGCAAGACCTTAGAAGTCATTTTCATTTTACATAAAATAGAAAACATTATTTTCAGATCTTTACCCAGATGCACAGGAAGAATGAATTAAGCTGCTAGGAAGACTGCTGTGTAAAAATCCTGGAGATGTACAAGCAAAGGTCTTTGGATTTACGCTTTGCTGCTGCTACTGCTGTAGACAGAGGTCAGGGCCTTGGAGGCAGGAGGAATCCCCCAGGGGTGGGGAATCATGTGCCGGAGAAAGCCAGCTCAAGCTCACCTGCTTAGAACTGAGAGGACAGGTGTCGGGGTAGGGGAAGGATTCATGCAATGGGCACTTGTGAAACCATTAATAAGCAGAAAATCCTATAGTACTCAGTACTAAAGTCACATCATTAAATGATTTTAAATTCAAAATTTTAATTGTGGAGGACAGATGAGAAAATAAGTGAGGGGCTCAGCTATTACGTGGACTTTACCTGACCAACGCCAACAGTGTAACCTAATGGTTTGCAGCCTGATGTTACTCTGCAATAAAAAAAAAAAAAATGACAGTAAACTTAAATGTATTTTGCACTTCTGTAGGTAATGAGGAGACTCCGAAAAATCTACAAAAGTGAAATGTAGACTGAGATCTAATTCATGGATGTATTCATTTGCTTAGGGGTACCCTGACCCAAGGCCCACAGATTCAGTAGCTTAGACAGAAACTTACTTTCTCGCTGGAGGCTGGAAGCCTGAGACAGAGAGACTGGTGGGACTGCGGCCTCTCTCCTGGGCTGGTAGCTGGGGAAGTCCTTCTGTCCTCGCTGTATTGGGTCTGTGTTCAAATTTCTTCTTTTCATAGAAGTACCAGGTATACTTTATTAGGACCCACCCTAATGAGCTCACTTTAACTTGATTTTCATCTTTGTAAAGACTTTTTCTACAGATGTGTTCACACTCTGACATATGGAGGTGGGAATTCAGCATGAACATTTAGGAGAAACCCAATTCAGGTCGTAGATTCCTCTCTTCCCCCCCTTTCTCTGGCTCTATGTGTGTATCTGTCTCTGTATCTCTAGCTTTGTCTCTAATGTTTTTGAATAAAAAACCAATCACTTGAGAGCAAACAAGAAAAGATGTATGGAGACTTACCTACTGAAATTATAAAAATTCTACATTTCAGCTGTCCTCCTTTTTCATAAATTATAAATTTGATTTCCCGGTGGCACTGGCCTACTACATTAAAGTAAACATCAGATAGGGTAATAGAAAATAATGACTTAAGTAGGAGTTCATTATTATTGTTTATTATCATACATTTTAATCCTAACACCAGCTACAAACATAATTTATAGTATTTTATAATAAAGCAAATTTTCTATCTATACCCTCATTATTGCAGAAGTAAGCTCTAAATATTTGAGTATCCTTTCACGGATCACTGTCCTTCCTTCCTTTTGGGGAGTGGAAGAAGTCAGTGCATCTGTGTGGGGTAAGGAGGTCAGAGTCAGGAAATGCAAGGTCTTGAGAGTGGCCTACAGATTGAGGAAAGGCAGACACTTGTGCTGAAAAGAAGAAAACCAAGCATTACTTTTTTCATTTATGGTTTTCTGTGTGGGTGTTTGTGTGTAAATAGGGGCATCATAAGGAAGGATGACGCAGATGTGTTGAGCTAAAAATGGGTTACCTTGGCAACTTTCTCTCTAGTGTGCGAATACCTACATAAGTACTGTATGGACAGCACAAACCAGGAATTGACCCCAACACACTCATGTGTGTCTCTTTTCCTACCCCGATTCTGCTGCATCCTAAAGAGAGTCCCTTCACGAGTTGGAGAAGCCAATAGATACCTCGATTGCTTTCCCTAAAGAAAGGAAATGAGAGGTAGGAGGGGAAACAGGCTGAAAAGATGGTAGAGAAGAGCGTTTGCATGAAGTGGGAGGGGTAAGTCTACTGACGCTGAGTGAGTTGCTTTAAAAAAATAACTGACATATCTGGGACTTTTATTCATTTTTTTCTGTGTGGTTAATGAAATAATTTCCTCATTTCTCTAAATAAATCTTCACTTAAATCTGCATTATTCACCAGCACTTTGACAGCTGAACTTCCTATTTGGAGGAGACGCAGCTACCTGCTGAACCACCCACAGATGAATGGGGGCAAAGCAGGCATTCCTGAAAGGGTGCAGACCTGTGGTGTTTAGTCTACGGATGGACACAGATAGCACAGCTGTCTTTTATTCAGATATACTTGATGACAGAAAGCAAATGTGTAGAAGGGCAGGTAGTTAAGCCCCAGTAGGAGGATTGCTACAAAATAGAGAGTTGCTGATACCAGCACGTGGGTAGCACCGGGGACAGTCCTATGCGTGTGTATGCGTGTATGAATTCCGCACACGGTGCAATAAGTAAATGCATGGGGTCCTCAAAAGAGGAAATAAAGCAAGTGGTGCAAATGAGAAATCAAAGAAGAGAAAACAAAATTATCACCTAAGTATTGGACTGAACTGTATATGTTAATAATCTTTTGAGCAAAATTTTAAACGATTATACTTTTAAATTTAAATAGATGGAAATGTCTTGCTGTATTGTGCCACTTAATATATGCTGCCCCAATTTAAGTGGAGATATGTGGCAATTGAGCGAATGGTGCATGTTAGGAAGCCCAGCTGAGGAGTACCTGGATTCTAATACCGGGATCACTGCGCTGTTCAGTTCACAGTCGGATGAGCTTTGTTACCCATGCTGACGGACAGGCGGCTGAGGTGTTTCTAGGTGTCTAAGAAGCTATTTCTTAAGCACGCGTACGTTACTTTAAATAGGTTCACAGAGCATTGAAAGGCTCTTGGTGCTAACTGGGCTTTTGTGCGTCCTGACATTGTGACGGTGCCGTTTGGCAGTGATATTATCCTTTTCCTTTAATGAGTTTTTGGGATCCCTTAATCCAGGCTCCAAAAGTGAACTTTCAGCCTCTTTACTGAGGCCTCCTGCTGCGCCAGTCTCCTGGCTCTCTTGACCTCTGAATCTGCACCAGGCACTTCTGAGTGTTTTTATCTTCCTTCTAATATAAATTCTACCTCTTAGAAGGATCGAATCTCACATTACTATTCTAATCGATATTTCTTTCCCTTGCTTTAATGGTCCAAAGCCTCTTTATTGAAGTCAGTAGCAAGGAGAGACTGACTCACTTTAGTTAAAACCTGGGATCACCTTAATCCTCAAACATTTCATCTGCTAATTTCTTTTTCAGTTTTTCTGTACACACGGTAGCGGGCCATCTAAAAGTAATTGGTCAAAGCATTAACTTTTGCTAAGAAAACTAGATAAAATTACTTCAGAATTCTCAACTCTTTTGCTCTTAGGAAAATGTCTCCCCTCAAAGTCTTTGAAAAAATTTTAAATTGATGTTTTTCTCTCAACTTCATCTCTCTCCCAGATTTCCTAATATTGAAAATGGGAGTGGATGTTCACTTATACCAATGACTTGGCAGTCCTGGCTCTAAAGGATCTACAAACAGAGGGAAAAAATAATGACACATGTCGTCTATTTATTTGCCTTTTGTGATGCTGTGATAAACTTTCATATATAAATTTCCGATAAAAATTTAAGTTACTACCTCCTTTCAAGGAGGTAATTTGCCAAAACATATCTGGAGCTTTAAAAGTTCCTCACCTTTCATTTAGCAAATCCTCTTTTGATAATCTAAACTGAGGTGAGATTTAAATATACAATGATGATTTGTGAACAAACACAGCACTGCCTCCTCATTTATAAGAAGAAGGTAGAACAATTCAACTGGCCTACCTAAAAGGAAAGGATACAAAGAATATGGAATAGAATGACTTCAAAGAATACTGTGTGGTCAGTTGCAAAGTATATACAGTGGCATGGGAAATAGGTTCAGTTCAATTTTTAGTGTAAAATATTATACCCACCTTCAATATATCCCTAAGTAAAGTTGTAGAAGGAAAACATAAATAAAACTCCCTATTGTTAAAACATTGTTTCTATAGTGAGAAATGACGGTTAATTTCCTTTTTTATATGTACATATATGTACTATTTTTAAAATAAAAAAGTCATCAATATTTTTCAAGAAGAAAGAAATAACTCAAAGGGGATAAACTCTCTTTGTCTATCAAGCTAAAGGTATTGTGGGTGCACTTTTTCTCCCTAATAATTCATTCTCCCAGTAGGCGCCAAATCTTTAATATCACATGCTTCTAGAATGTAGTAAATTACCAATAAACAAATAGACCTAGAAACCACAAAATTAACTGCCACGTACCTATGACCTTTGGCATAAATGTAGTAGAGCCTCCATCGTTCACCACCTCCCTACATTGACCACCTCCTTAAGTTCACTGTAGGCCTTGTTCCTATGTCAACCACCTCCATATGTTGACCAGTTTGTTACAGCCCCTTGGGTGGTCAACTTTCAGAGATTCTACTATGTATGCTCTTAGAGAACTTTACAATTTCAGAGGGGTCACCCACACATCAATCTTTGTAAGATGACTTGTGATGACAGTTCTATGAGGACAGAATTGTGTTCTCATCCTTATACATTTTTACACAAAATGTGTCTTGCTCATCTTGATACATCTAGAACAGTGCCTGAGAGATAGCAGGTATGAACTGCACATTTGCTAAATAAAGACATGAATGTTTTTTGAATGGTAGTGGTAAAATGGTCATAATCTCACATAATTCTCACAGTGGTCCCCTGAGTAGGATACAGGTTTTATTATCCCTGGTTCATAGGAAACAGAGGCAGAATGATTGAGTTGCCCAACATCACAGGTTTGGTAAATAGCAGACATCAATTTGAACCAATTGTTTAGGTTAGCACTTTGTTCTCATTGTCCTCTCAATGTCTCAGTGAACCAAAGGACCCTGATGCCACTTACTACCTTAGTATTCATCACTGTTTATTTTTTTTAATTCAGAATGGAAAGAAAGTGGGGCTCAGAACTTACTGTAGCATGGTTCAGATTAATTCCTACTCTCTTCTCATTGTCTGTCTTCTTTCCTATCAGCAGTATCAGCAGTTGCTATGCATTGAAAGGATCTTTTTGGCTAAATTTTGAATTTTCTAAGCAGTAGCCTGAATCTTTTCTAGAATATTCCCCGCCCCCCCCCCCCTTAGGAAACTCTTAGGACTTTCTGAACACTGTCAAACATATTTTAAACAAAACAATCTATTCTTATTCAAATAATACAAAGTTTTCCACAACAACCATCTTCTCTCATTTTTATATCCCTATTATTATGAGTACTATCTTCTGTCAACTCAAAACAGGCCAAAGAAAAGATGAATGTTTGCAAACCCGAGAAGTTAAAATACCAACAGGGCCCAGCTGTGATTCCAGTGCAGTGATGTCCTCTTAGGAGTCCAGCAAGGCAGCTCTGAGCCAGGTGCCTCTAGTGTCACATTTTTCCAGTGGTTCCTTTTCTGTTTGCATCCATTTCTGCTTTGCCGTCTCTGTCTAGGAGGGGAAGAGGGACATGGATCTTGGAGTGTCACTTGATGTGTGGCAAGAGTATATTTCCTGCCCAAGTTTTGGCTCTATTCAGTGTGAAGTAAGCTACCCTGTTGTTTCACATCACTGTGGGGATCCTATTGGTGCCCCAAACCTTCCGGAGTACCTGTGATATGATGGTAATACCAAGCACATGGCTTTACCCAGTGATGCCACCAGGACGGTGTGTAACTCTCATGCTCACTGTAAACATTTCTCTTACTGTAACCTTGAAAGGCTATTAAAATGGGATACAAGTTTTACTTTCAGAGTTCATTCATCCCTCCATTTTAAAGGCAAGAAAAAGTGTTAAGAAAGCTGGGTAAATTTCTTACATGTGTGTTTATAATTTTCTTCTTCATAAAATATTTATTCTAAACATTTATTTCTAAAGATAGACTGAAATGTGGCAAGATTCTGGTTGCATTTATCCTCCTTACTTTCCTTGAGAGGTACTGCTTTCCCATACAGTAATCTAACTCTTTATTTCCCATTCAAGTGTTTTTTTTATCTACTCTGAATGCAACAAGTATTTCATGAGCACCTGTCAGGTACAAGACACTGAAAAATACAAATGTAAAAGATAGATTTGGTTTCCACTCTCATAGGAAGAGGAAGATGTCTATTAAATAATTAAGGGCAAAAGGGAAAGTTCAATTCTAATTTTGGTAAATACAATGAGAGACACAACGGGAGTGTCTGGGAGTGGAACCTCCTTAGTCTGGGAGGTCTGGGAGGGCTTCTCTGAGGAGATAAAACTGAGGCTAAGATCTTAAGGAGGAGCAGGTGTTTGCCGAGCAAAGTTGGGGTAGCAGGAGGAAAAACACTAATGCTCTGGCAGAGAGAACATGACGTGTAAGATGGAATGATACAAAGAAAATTCAAGGAACCTCCATAAGACAGACAGATGGGAGAAGTGTGCTCTGGCCGTGTTACAGGTCTATTTATTTCAGTACAGATTTACTCATCAGCTATTATGCTGTGTGCTGCTGGTACAGCAGCAGCCAGAGATTCTGCCTTCCCACAGCTTCTACTATGGTGGCAATTACAATACTAGAGGTAGGTTTTCTCATGAGAGAAGTAAAGAAAAAAGGCTTCTGACTCAAGCAGAGGAGTCAGCAAACTAGAAGTCGTGTCAAAGATGGTACCTGAAGGAGGGAGGCATTGGCCAGACAAAGATAGTAGGTGGTGGAAGGAAGAGTGGGTTTGAAGATCAAAGAGGAGAGAGGGAGAGGGAGGGAGGAAGAGAGAGAGAGAGAGGGAGAGAAAGGGGGGGGGAGAGGACGAGAGGGAGAGAGGGAGAGAGGCAGAGAGAGAGGCAGAGAGAGAGGGAGAGGAGGAGAGATAGAGAGAGAGAGAGGGAGAGAGGCAGAGAGAGAGGGAGAGGGGGAGAGACAGAGAGAGAGAGAGAGAGAGAGAGGAAGAGAGGCAGAGAGAGAGGGAGAGGGGGAGAGACAGAGAGAGAGAGAGAGGGAGAGAGGCAGAGAGAGAGGGAAAGGGGGAGAGACAGAGAGAGAGAGAGGCAGAGAGAGAGGCAGAGAGAGAGGGAGAGGAGGAGAGATAGAGAGAGAGAGAGAGAGAGAGGCAGAGAGAGAGGGAGAGGGAGAGGGGGAGAGACAGAGAGAGAGGGAGAGAGGCAGAGAGAGAGGGAAAGGGGGAGAGACAGAGAGAGAGAGAGAGGCAGAGAGAGAGGGAGAGGGGGAGAGACAGAGAGAGAGAGAGGCAGAGAGAGAGGC